>NC_079873.1:70508458-71849875 GCF_023065955.2 Ursus arctos
TTTGTGTATAGAAATGCAACTGATTTCTGAGCGTTGATTTTGTATCCCGCCACATTACTGAATTGCTCCAAAAGTTCTAGTAGTTTGGGGGTGGTTTCTTTGGGGTTTTCCATATAGAGCATCAGGGCATCTGCGAAGAGACAGTTTGACCTCTTCTTTGCCAATTTGGATAACTTCTATCCCTTTTTATTGTCTGATTGCTGTTGCAAAGACTTCTAGTACTATGTTGAATAACAATGACGAGAGTGGGCATCCTTGTCGTGTTCCTGATCTTAAGGGAAAGGCTTTCAGCTTTTCCCCATTGAGAATGATATTCGCTGTAGGCTTTTCATAGATGGTTTTTATGAGATTGAGGAATGTACCTTCTATCTCTAAACTCTGAAGTGTTTTAATCAGGAAAGGATGCTGTATTTTGTCAAATATTTTTTCTGCATCAGTTGAGAGGATCATATGGTTCGTGACTCTTTTCTTGTTGATATGATCTGTCACACTGATCAATTTGTGAGTGTTGAACCACCCTTGCATCCCAGGGATGAATCCCACTTGGTCGGGATGGATCATCCTTTTAATATACTGTTGGATCCTGTTAGCTAGGATCTTGTTGAGAATTTTGGGGTCCATATTCATCCGGGATATCGGTCTGTAATTCTCCTTTTGGATGGGGTCTTTGCCTGGTTGGGGATCAAGGTACTACCTACCAGCCTCATAGAATTAGTTTGGTAGTTTTCCTTCTGTTTCTATTTTTTGAAACAGCTTCAGGAGAAGAGGTATTATTTCTTCTTTGAATGTTTGGTAGAATTCCCTGGGGAATCCGTCAGGCCCTGGACTCATGTTTTTGGGGAGGTTATTGATCACTGGTTCAATCTCTTCATAATTAATCGGTCTGTTTAAAAAATCAATTTCTTCCTGTTTCAGTCTTGGTAGTTTATAGGTTTCCAGGAAGGCATCCATTTCTTCCAGGTTGTTTAATTTATTGGCATAACACTGTTGATAAAAGTTTCTAAAAATCCTTCCTATTTCATTGGTGTTGGTTGTGAGCTCTCCCTTTCTTTCATAATTTTATTAATTTGGGTCCTTTATTCTTTTGAACAAGTCTGGCCAGTGGCTTATCGATCTTATTTATTCCTTCAAAGAACCAGCTTCTAGTTCTGTTGATCTTCTCTACTGTGCTCCTGGTTTCTAATTCATTGATCTCTGCTCTAATCTTGATCAACTGCTTTCTCATGTGTGGGTTAGGCCTGTTCTTCTGTTCCATCTCCAGCTTCTTGAGGTGAGAACATAAAAACTGCATTTTAGATGTTTCTATTCTTTTGAGCAAGGCTTGGATGCCTATGTATTTTCCCTGTAGGACTCCCTTTGCAGTGTCCCGTAGGTTTTGGACTGATGTGTTTTCATTCTCATTGATCTTCAGAAATTGTTTAATTTCCTGGTTTTCATTCTCATTGGTCTCCAGAAATTGTTTAATTGTTAATTTCCTGGTTTACCCACTCATTCTTGAGCAGGATGGTTCGTAGTTTCCACGTGCTTGAGTTTTTTCCAAATTTTTCCTTGTGAATGAGTTCCAATTTCAAAGCATTGTGGTCTGAGAATATGCAGGGAATAACCTCAGTCTTTTGGTATCGGTTGAGTCCTGTTTTGTGACCCAGTATACGGTCTATTCTGGGGAAAGTTCCATGTGCAGTCGAAAAGAATGAGTATTCTTTTGTTCTGGGGTGTAGTGTTCTATATATATCTATGAGGTCCATCTGGTCTAGTATGGCATTCAGAGCTCTTGTTTCTTTGTTGATTTTCTGTTTAGGTGATCTGTCTATTGCTGAGAGTGGAGTGTTGAGGTCCCCTACTCTTAAAGTATTATTATCTATATGTCTCTTTATTCTGGTTAAGAGTTGGCTTGTGTATCTAGCTGAACCCCTGTTGGGGCATAGATATTTATAATTGTCATATCCACTTTTTGGATACATCCTTTAAGAATAATATAGTGTCCTTCTGTATCTCTAAGTCCATTCTTTAGCTTAAAATCTAATCTGTCTGATATGAGAATTGCTACCCCAGCTTTCTTTTAAGGTCCATTGGCATGAAAAGTGGTTTGCCATCTCTTCACTTTCTGTCTGGATGTATGTTTAGGTTTAAAATGAGTCTCTTGTCAACAGCAAATGGATGGGTCATGCCTTTTTATCCAATCTGCCACCCTGTGGCATTAATGGGAGCATTTAGGCCATTCACATTGACAGTGATTATTGAGAAATATGATTTTAATGATGTCATGTTGCCTGTGAAGTGTTGGTTTCTATAGATTGTAAATTTCTGTTCTGTATCACTCTTGGGGCCTTTTTACTTTTATAGAACCCCCCTTAATATCTCCCATAGGGCTGGTTTCATGGTTATGAATTTGGTCAGTGTCTGGCGATCCTGGAAGGTCCTTATTTCTCCATCAATTCTGAATGACAGCCTCGTTGTATAAAGGATCCTTGGCTGCATGTTTTTCTTGGATAGAGCTTTAAAAGTATCTTGCCAACCCTTCCTCTCATTCCAGGTCTGTGTAGACAGGTCTGACGGAATTCTGATATTTTTGCCCTTGTATGTGAGAAATTTCTTTGCTCTGGCTGCTTTCAATACTGTATCCTTGGATCTAATATTTGTGAATTGCACTATGATGTGACATGGCTTAGGTTTGTCGTGGTTGACCTTGGGAGGGGTCCTCTCTGCCTCTTGGACACGAATGCTTGTTTCCTTTGTTAGATTAGGGAAGTTTTCAGCTACAATTTGTTCAAATATCTCTTCTAGACCTCTCTCTTTCTCCACCCCCTCGGGGATGCCAATGATTCTGACATTGGAATGTTTCACTGAGTCAGTAATCTCCTGTAATCTACATTCTTGAGTTTGGATTTTTTTGAGCCAAGTCTCTGTTTTAACTTTCTCTTCTACCATCCCATCCTCCAATTCACTAATTCGTTCTTCAGCCTCTTTTACCCTGTCCATCAGAGCGTCTAGTTTAGACTGCATTCGATTCATAGCATTTTTAATTTCTGCCAGATTCTCTCTCATTTCCTACCTTAGAGATTCTATATTCTTGTTAATATTTTCGTTAATAGTTTTTTCAAGCCTTCACATCATCTTGATCATTGTTTCTCTGAACTCCATTTCTGATAATTTGGTTTATCCATATCCATCAGTTCTGTGGCAGTGGCCACAGACTCATTATCTTTTCTTTGCTGGGGGAGATTTCTCCTTCTCGTCATTCTGATGAGGAGAGGTTGCAGGGATGCCCAGAGCCCAAATTATTGACCAGGACCCAGGCAGCATACACTTGTTTTATAGGGACCTTAGGGATGTGGGCTTCTTGATTTTTCAGCCTGTTTTCTGGGGGAGGGGCCTGCTGCGCTGATATTCAGGCAACCCTGTTTGGGTAGAGTTGCCCTGTCCCCTGCGAGGGGGGATGGGGATGGGCACAATGTGAACTGCTATACCCGGGCTTTTGATCTCTGGCGGCTTTCCCTGGCGGTTTTCTGTGTGTCTTCTGAGAGTCAGAGCAGCAGTGGCTGTATTCTAGCCTCTGTCTCAGAACGGAGAGATCTCAGTCCGCTCTCCACTGAGCTCTCTTGGCCACTTTATCTCTGTTTCTGTCAGTGCTGTTATAAACCCTGCGGTGTCCTGGGTTGTGCATCCCAAAGCCGCTCTCCCAGCCGTCACTTCCAGGGCTGGCACGTTTCTGTCCTTTGTGCTTCTAACACCGCCAGCTGCCCCCGGTTCCCATGTGCATTCCTGAGCTCCCTGTTTCAGTATGGTTCGTGCTCGCTCCGGAGCGCAGGTTTTGTCTGGTCACGCACACGCTCCCAAGCTCCTGGTATCAGTCCGGTTCCAGTGAGCACTCCGGAGCTCGGGTTTTCTGTCTTGTTGCACGTGCATTCCCAGGCTCACGGTCTCAGTCTGCTTTCTCGTGGGTGCCAGTCCGGGAGTTCAGCCCGCTCCCCAGTGCAGGTGGCTACTGCTTCCCGGCCCCTGAGCACATTGGCTCCCTCCCTCTTCTGTTTATCTTTCGGTATTTGTGTGCGGATTCACGGCTTCCCACTTTGTACCTCAATATTCAACCCTGGAGATGTATGTTTGTAGAGATCCAGATGTATCTTCCTGCATCTCAGGCTGATTCCCTGGGTGTTCAGGATGGTCTGGTAGATATCCAGCTTGACTCAGGGGACCAGCTGAGAAAGGGGTCCCCTACTCCTCCACCATCTTTTTTCCTTCTTGCAGAAAGTGGTCGCTTTTCTGTTCATAGTGTTTCTGCTACTCTTCTTTTCCAGTTGCATTCATAGGTATTCAGAATGGTTTGGTAGCTCTCTAGCCAAATTCCTGCGACCAGACTAACTTTAGGTCTCCTGCTTCTCTGCCATCTTGGAATACCCCCCGGTTTATATGTATTTCTAAAAAAGTTGGGGGTAGATAATTTGGGTGACATCCTTGTCAATGCACCCTTTTGTGAATCCCCAAAGCAATTTAATTCACAAATTCTCTTAGTCCCTGCCTTCTCTCCCAGCCATTTTAGGAATATCAGAAATATAGATTTGGGCAGTTAAACCATCTTGCTGGCAGCCCAGCACAGAATTATATGAAGATAATAAATCATAAATACAATTCCCATTATCGAATGTGCATTAAATTGGACAGTTTAGGTGTTTTTCATATATCATCTTATTTTTAAAACTCTTAGAAGTAATATAGGTAATATTTTCATTTAGTACATTTAGGATCATAGGGACTAAGTAACTTGTTTATGGTCATACAACTAGTGATTGGGTCTGGATTAGAACACAGAGTTTGCTTCAAACACTCATTTCTTTTCCACACTGCCACTGATAATATAAAAAATAAAAATAAATAAATAATCAGGGAAAGAAAAAAGAAAGGTAAAAGAAAAAATGTCATTATGTCACCAAAATACTCTGTTTTATAATAGCTAAAATGTAACTTACCTTTTAGGACTTCCCTACTCTCTTCACTCCAGGCATTCTGTGCTTTTCCAGGTTCTTGGCTCAGTCCTGATTAAGTCCCATGCTAAATTTTTCCACCTCTGATACCTCATCAGCTATGTCATTGACTCCCTGAATTACACTAATATCAAAAAATATACATTTTTCCCATCTTAAACTGATTTTATGATACAGTAGGCACTGGCTATATGTAACAATTTTCATGCAATTAATTAATTTAATTAACACTTTAAAAGTAATTAGAATTGAAGAAAAAATCATTTGCCTGGTCACACTCACCAAATTTGGGGTGATCACTAACTTCATTGGATAATAGCTATTGTATTGGATAGTACAGATCTACAACATTCCTATTTGATAGCATTGCCTGAATATACAAGTAAAAGGAAATTTTATATCGGAGGGATTTGTATCTTTGGTACAAAAAACATTTTTCTCTGTATTTGAAGATTTATTCTGATAAAAAATTGAAAAATCTCAAACCACTAACGTTTTTAGGTTTTTATTTGAAATTATAATTCCTCTTCATCCTTAAAAAAAAAAGTAGATTAAAGAGTTTTTAAAGGTACGGATGGTAAAAATCTGCTTATTACAGAATGTAAATGTTTTAAAGGGAAAATTGATTCATAATTAATTTTCAATTTTACAACCAGATAGATCCAAGCAGTGAAGACTGTCATGGCACAATTTTGCATGGTTTTCTAAACATTTTATGACAACATTTGTTCTGGACTGTCATTTCAAGGACATTTGTATAGCAACCAGCCTTAAAAGGTAGAGGTCCCTTCAGGGCAGAGGGTAGATTTGTTTCCTTAGCAGATTAATAAAGATGACATCTCTTTCTGGGGCCAAAGTTGGTGAGATTTGCTAAAATTCCCCTTTAAAATACTGAGGGTTTCCTAAATTTGGGGTCACTCAGCTGTGACACAAACTCACTGTGTGTGCAGCACATACCTGGTCTGTTCCATATCTTGGGTCTTGGACCCAGGGAACTGATATCAGTGAAACTGCCTGCTGGGTCACGGTTCATAATGTCTTGTTTCTTACCCAGGAGTCTGTGTCATTAGCTAGACTCCATTGTGACAGGCTCATGTGTAAACTTGCAAGCTGGGTAAAATAGCTATGTCCTGAGTACCAGCCTACAACCCACAGTGTGGTAGAGAGGTAGAATGGAGATTGAAGGATGGAGATTGAAGGCCTGGAAGGTGGAGACGGTTGGGAACAAAACACATCATTTTATTTTGTAACAAGTCCTAATCCATTTAAATGTTGGTCAGTTAAACCTAGACTCACTGAAGTAGGAGATATGGGCTAATATTAATCTTGGTCAAAAACAAAGCAAAACGGGGCACCTGGGTGGCACAGTCGTTGGGCGTCTGCCATCTGCTCAGGGCGTGATCCTGGCGTTCCAGGATCGAGTCCCACAGGGCTCCTCTGCTGGGAGCCTGCTTCTTCCTCTCCCACTCCCCTGCTGTGTTCCCTCTCTCGCTGGCTGTCGATCTCTGTCAAATATATAAATAAAATAAAATTTTAAAAAAAGCAAAGCAAAACACCTGAAGACACAGGTTTTTCAGAATAAAATGTATGCCTAAATAGTTTTGTAATCTTCACCCATTTTTCCTCACCCTTATCAGTTTTAAAAGACTCCACATTAAAAATCATCCCACTGGTTGGTAGAACTTCTCTTCTTCCTATCCTAAAGCCACCATCCTCTTCTTTTTGCTTTTCCAATCCCAAATCAGTAAAGAAAACTTAGTCAAAACTGATTAAAAGTGGTCTCTTGGTCTCACACTCACCCCCACCCCCCTTGTATCCCTTTCCCATTGCACACTTCCCTCACCCCCTCCACCCCCTCCACACACATCCTGATATAGAAGGTGTACAACATGTGCCCAGAAGGATGCAGAAATATTGCTTCATAGAAAGAAAGTAGTCAAAACACCATGAATTGACTGCTAACTTTACTAAAGAGATGCAATGATCAAGTTTTTAAACTCAAAACTATAGTTTATTTCAGTATATAGCTGAATAAATATATTCAGATTTTTACTTTTGATTCCCTTTTTTAAACAAAATTCAGACTGTTTCTATCATTTTGAATATAAATAAATTATACCTGCCTTGTTTTTACTTGTCCCCACCACTGTGTTTGTTTTTTATTTATTTTTATTTTAATTTATTTTTTATTTATTTATTTTTTAGTGTTCAGTGATTCATTAGTTGCATATAATACCCAATGCTAATCCCAACATGTGCTTTCCTTAATACCCATCACCTGGTCACCCCATCCCCTCATCCCCCCCACACTTCTGTAACCCTCAGTTTCTTTCCCGGAGTCCAGAGTCTCTCATGGTTTGTCTCCCTCTCTGATTTCTTCCCATTCAGTTTTCCCTCCCTTCCCCTGTGGTCCTCTGCTCTATTCCTTATGTTCCACATATGAGTGAAACCATATGATAATTGTCTTTCTCTGATTGGCTTATTTCACTTAGCATAATCCCCTCCAGTTCCCTCCATGTCAGTGCAAATGGTGGGTATTCATTCTTTCTGATGGTTGAGTAATATAACATTGTATATATGTACATCTTCTTTGTCCATTCATCTGTTGAAGACCATCTTGGTTCCTTCCACAGGTTGGCTATTGTGGACATTGCTGCTATGAACATTGGGGTGTGTATGCCCCTTCTTTTTACTACATCTGTGTCTTTGGAGTAAATATCTAGTAATGCAATTGCTGGATCATAGGGTAGCTCTATTTTTAATGTCTTGAGGAACCTCCATACTGTTTTTGAGAGTGGCTGCACCAGCTTGCATTCCCACCAAGAGTGCAAGAGGGTTCCCTCTTCTCCACAACCTCACCAACACTTGTTGTTTCCTGTCTTGTTAATTTTGGCCATTCTAGCTAGTGTAGGGTGGTAGGTATCTCATTGTGGTTTTGATTTGTATTTCCCTGATGGCTAGTGATGCTGAACATGTTTTCATGTTTTCTTTGGAGAAGTGTCTGTTCATGCCTTCTGCCCATTTTTTGACTGGATTGTTTTTTGGGTGTTGAGTTTGAGAAGCTCTTTATATATTTTGGATATCAGCCCTTTTGTGGGAATTCACAGTGCCTGGATAGACAAAATCTGACTTGTATATGCCTCCCTAGATGAGACTAATTGAAAAGCAAAGGAGGAGTGCCCAGAACACCGGGCCCCTTTTGAAGTCTCTTGGCTGAAGACAGCCAAATTCTTACCGTGGCTCAAGGGTCTCATCTAGGGAGTAAATGTTTAAATTTTAAAGAAAAACAGGCATCTGTGGTAGTTATGTACTTCACGGACTCCTTGCATCTTCGCCCTTATCACATGCTGCCCCATATATTACTATCCTGACCATTAAAGTTACACTCTCCTCCTTGCTTTGCACTTGCACCTGATGTATTGCTAAGACCCCAGTAAAAGTGGAGACAAAGCATGGCACAGGGCCTTTTCCCACTAGAGCGTCTGGTCCCCAAGCCTCTCCTTTCTCCTACTAAGGTGTCTGGAGTAATCTTTTCATTTGCCATCTCAGGGTTTGCTTGCCAAATCTGATACCCTTTATATGAAATGTCATTTGGAAATATCTTCTCCCATTCCATGGGTTGCCTCTTAGTTTTGTTGACTGATTCCTTTGCTTTGCAAAATCTTTTTATCTTGATGAAGTTCCAAAAGTTCATTTTTAATTTTGTTTCCCTTGACTTTAGAGATGTGTCTTGAAAGAAGTTGCTGTGTCCACTGTCAAAGAGATTACTTCTTATGTTCTCTTCTAGGATTTTGATGGATTCCTGTCACATCTTTCATCCATTTTGAATTTACCTTTATGTATGGTATAAGAGAATGGTCTAGTTTCATTCCTCTGCATGTGGCTGTCCAATTTTCCCAACACCATTTATTGAAAAGACTCTTTTTTTCCATTGGATATTCTTTCCTGATTTGTCAAAGATTACTTGACTATGGAGTTGAGGGTACATTTCTGGGCTCTCTATTCTGTTCCATTGATCTATGTGTCTGTTTTTGTGCCACTACCATACTGTCTTGATGACTACAGCTTTGTAATATAGCTTGAAGTCAGACATTGTGATGCTCCCAACTTTGTTTTTCTTTTTCAACATTCCCTTGGCAATTCGGGTTTCTTTCTGGTTCCACAGAAATTTTAGGATTGTTCATTTCATCTCTGTGAAAAATGTCAATGGTATTTTGATAGGGATTGCATTGAATGCGTAAATTGCTCTGGGCAAGACAATGTTTATTCTTCCAATCCATGAGCATGGAATGTTATTCCATCTTCTTGTGTCTTCCTCAATTTCTTTCACAAATATTCCATAGTTTCCAGAGTATAGATCTTTTACCTTTTTGTTAGGTTTATTCCTAGGTATCTCATGGTTTTTGGAGTTGTTGTAAATGGAATTGATTCCTTAATTTCTCTTTCTTCAGTTACGTTGTTAGTGTATAGAAATGCCACTGATTTCTGTGCATTGATTTTGTATCCTGTCACGTTGCTGAATTGTTGTATGGGTTCTAAATACTTGGGGGTGGAGTTTTTTTGTGTTTTCCACATAAAGTATCATGTCGTCTGCAAAGAGAGAGAGTTTGACTTCTTCTTTGCCAATTTGAATACTTTTTATTTCTTTCTATTGTCTGATTGCTGAGGCTAGGATTTCTAGTACTATGTTGAACAATAATGGTGAAAGTTGGCATCCTTGTCGTGTTCCTGACTTTAAGGGAAAAGCTCTCAGTTTTCCCCCATTGAGAAGGATATTCACTGTGGGCTTTTAATAGATGGCTCTTATGATACTGAGGTATGATCCCTCTATCCCTGTACTTTGAAAAGTTTTAACCAGGCAAGGATGCTGTATTTTGTCAAATGCTTTCTCTGCATCAATTGAGAGGATCATATGGTTCTTGTCTTTTCTTTTATTGATGTGCTCTATCATGTTGACTGATTTGTGAATGTTGAACCGCCCTTGCATCCCAGGAATAAATCCCACCTGGTCGTGGTGAATAATCCTTTTTATGTACTGTTGGAGCCTATTGTCTAGAATCTTGTTGAGAACGTTGGCATCCATGTTCATCAGGGATATCGGTCTGTAATTCTCTTTTTTCTTGGGGTCTTTGTCTGGTTTTGGGATCAGGGTAATGCTGGCCTCATAGAATGAGTTTGGAAGTTTTCCTTCTGTTTGTATTTTTTGAAATAGCTTCAGTAGAATAGGTATTATTTCTTCCTTAAATATTTGGTAGAATTCTCTTGGGAAGCCATCTGGCCCTGGGCTCTTGTGTTTTCGGAGGTTTTTGATTACTGCTTCAATTTCCTTTCTGGTTATTGTTCTGTTCAGATTCTCTATTTCTTCCTGTTTCAGTTTTGGTAGTTTATAAGTTTCCAGGAATGCATCCATTTCTTCTAGATTGCTTAATTTGTTGGCATATAGTTGCTGATAATAATTTCTAATAATTGTTTCTATTTCCTTGGTGTTAGCCATAATCTCTCCCCTTTCATTCATGGTTTTACTAATTTGAGTCCTCCCCCTTTTCTTTTGAAAAAGTCTGGCCCACCATTTTTCGATCTTACTACTTCATTCAAAGAACCAACTTCTAGTTTCGTCAATCTGTTCTGCTGTCTTTCTGGTTTCTGTTTCACTGATCTCTGCCCTAATCTTTATTATTTCTCTTTTCCTACTTGGTTTAGGTTTTATTTGCTGTTCTTTCTCCAGGTCCTTTAGGTGTAAGGTAAGCTTGTGCATTTGGGAATTTTCTGATTTTTTGAGAGAGTCTTGGATGGCTATGTATTTCCCCCTTAGGACTGCCTTTGCAGTATCCCACAGGTTTTGGATTGCTGTGTTTTCATTCTCATTAGTTTCCATGAACTGTTTAAGTTCTTCTTTAATTTCCTGGTTGATCCAATCATTCTTTAGCAAGATACTCTTTAAATTCCACGTGTTTGAAGCTTCTGCACAGCCAAGGAAATAGTCAAAAAAACTAAGGGGCAGCCCACGGAATGGGAGAATATATTTGCTAATGACACTACAGATAAAGGACTGGTATCCAAGATCTACAAAGAACTTCTCAAACTCAATACACGAGAAACAAATAAATCAAAAAATGGGCAGAAGATATGAACAGACACTTTTCCAATGAAGACATACAAATGGCTAACAGACACATGAAAAAATGTTCAAAATCATTAGCCATCAGGGAAATTCAAATCAAAACCACACTGAGATACCACCTTACGCCAGTTAGAATGGCAAAAATGGACAAAGCAAGAAACAACAATTGCTGGAGGGGATGTGGAGAAAAGGGATCCCTCCTACATTGTTGGTGGGAATGCAAGTTGGTACAGCCACTCTGGAAAACCGTGTGGAGGTCCCTTAAAAAGTTAAAAATTGAGCTACCCTATGACCCAGACATTGCACTACTGGGTATTTACTCCAAAGATACAGACGTAGTGAAGTGAAGGGCCATATGCACCCCAATGTTCATAGCAGCATTGTCCACAATAGCCAAAGTGTGGAAGGAACCGAGATGCCCTTCAACAGATGACTGGATTAAGAAGATGTTGTCCATATATACAATGAAATATTACTCAGCTATCAAAAAGAACGATTTCTCAACATTTGCTGCAACATGGACGGCACTGGAGGAGATAGTGCTAAGTGAAATAAGTCAAGCAGAGAAAGACAATTATCATATGGTTTCACTCATTTATGGAACATAAGAAGTAGGAAGATCGGTAGGAGAAGAAAGGGATAAAGAAAGGGGGGTAATCAGAAGAGAGAATGAAGCATGAGAGACTATGGACTCTGAGAAACAAACTGAGGACTTCAGAGGGGAGGGGGTGGGGGAATGGGATAGGCTGGTGATGGGTATTAAGGATGGCACGTATTGCATGGTGCACTGGGTGTTATATGCAACTAATGAATCATCGAACTTTACATCAGAAACCAGGGATGTACTGTATGGTGACTAACATAATATAATAAAAAAACATTAAAAAAGTAATAAATTCCACGTGTTTGAGTTCCTTCCAAATTTCTTGTGGTTGTGTTCCTGTTTCACATAATTGTGGTCTGAAAATATGCAGGGTATAATCTCCATCTTTTGATATCAGTTGAAACCTGATTTGTGACCCAGTATGTGGTCTAGTCTGGAGAATGTTCCATGTGCACTCAAGAAGAATGCATATTCTGTCTTTTGGGTGGAATGTTCTGTATATATCTATGAAGTCCATCTGGTCCAATGGGTCATTCAAAACTCTTGTTTCATTGTTGCTCTTCTGCTTAGATGATCTGTCCATTGCTGTGAGTGGAGTGTTAAGGTTTCCTATTATTAATGTATTACTATCTATATGTTTCTTTATTTTGTTTATTAATTGGTGTATATAATTGGCTGCTTCCGTGCTGGGGGCTTAGATATTTACAGTTGTTAGCTCTTCTGGTTGAATGAACCCTTTAAGTATGATACAGTGTCCCTCTATATCTCTTACTATAGTCTTTGCTTTAAAATCTAATTTGTCTGATATGAGAATTGCTATCCCAGCTTACTTTTCAGGTTCATTGGCATAGTAAATTGTTTTCCATCCTCTCACTTTTAGTCTGGATGTGTCTTTAGGTTCAAAATGAGTCTGTTGTAGACAGCATATGGATCGATACTGCTTTTTAGTCCAATCTGATACCCTGTGTCTCTTAACAGGAGCATTCAGCCCACTCATGCTGAAAGTAATGATTGAAAGATACAAATTTACATTGTATTGCCTGTAGCATCCCTGTTTCTGTAGGTTTTCTGTTTCTTTCTGGTCTATGTGACTCTTGGGGTTTGTCTTCATTTACAGAATCCCCTTTAGTATTTCTTGTAGGGATGGCTTGATTATCACATATTCTTTCAGTTTCTGCCTGTCTTGAAAGCACTTAATCTCTCTTTCCATTCTGAATGACAGTCTTGCTGGGTAAAATATTCTTGGCTGCATGTTCTTTTCATTTAGTACCCTGAATATGTCCTGCCAGCCCTTTCTGGCTTGCAAGGTCTCTGTGGACAGATATGATGTTATTCTGATGCTCCTCCCCCTGTACATAAGAGATCTCTTCCTCTTATCTGCTCTAAGGAAAGCTTCCTTGGCTCTAAGATTTGCGAGGTTCACTATTACATGTTGGGGTGTTGCTCTAGTTTTATTGATTTGGGGAGGGGACCTCTCTGCTTCTTGGACTTGAATGCTTGTTTCCTTTTCTAGGGTAGGGAAGTTCTCAGCTATGATTTCCTTAAATATACCTTCTAATCCTCCCTCTCTCCACACCTTTGGGGATCCCAATAATTCTGACATTGAAGCATTTCATGGCATTGTTGATCTCTCTAATTCTAATATCATGTGCCACTAGCTGTTTATCCCTTTCCTCTTCATTTTCCTTCCTTTCTATTAGCTTATCTTCTAGGTCACTAATCCATTCTTCTCCCTCATTTACCCTGGCTATTAGAGTATCCAGTTTAGACTGAATTTCATTCATAGCATTTTTAAGTTCGGCCTGATTAGATTTCATTTTTGCCCTTAGAGATTCTATATTATCACTAAGGCTTTTTTCCAGCCTAGCTGTTGACTTCATGATTGCTATCCTGAAGTGTGTCTCTAAAATCTTGTTTATATCCATATCCATTAGTTCTTTGGCAGAGGACATTGTCTCTGGTGCTTTTCTTCATTGGGAGTTCCTCTTCATATGCATTCTGTCAATACATGGTTGAACAAATGGACAAAGTCCAAAATACTAAGCTCGACTCAAGCCAGATGCACCCTAGCAGAATTTGGGATGGTCAGATGTCACCACTGAACAAAGAAAGCCAATATGAAACACAAGAATAAAATTTAAAAAGTTGGGAAAAAAGGGAAAAAAAATAAAGGGAAAGGGGGGGATGATAAGGGGGGCTATTATCTCTCAGTGTGGACAAAAGAGGGAGTTTCAGTTGTTCCTGGGTGTATTTTGGTCTGTGTGTTAGAGGACACTACATCCCAAAATCACTAGGGAAGTAAAACTTATATATATATAAAGGTAAAACTGAGTAGAGTGAAAAATGGCCTTAAATAAAACATATAACTAAAAAATACAAGTGTGTAAAAATACAAGTTAAAAAGCGCCTATGCAAAAATGAGTTGGTATAATAGATATCTAGCTGAAATGAGGAGAAGGTATAAGGAAAACTATGGCAGGGGATAATGACATGAGTGAATTTTAAAAAAAGAAACAAACAAACAAAAGGAAAGGAAAATTATATATGAAAAGTAAACAAGTTGTGAGGCCACACCTGGCTCAATATACAATTTTCCCCTTGTGTTTGGATTTTACAGTCTTATAGGATCCAGAGAATTGTCATCCACCTGTTCTTCCAGTCTTCTGGGGGAGGGGTCTGCCGCTCTGTTTCTCAGGTAATCCTGCCTGTGGGGAATTGTCCCACCCCCTGTCTGGGGGATGGGCTCAGTGGAAACCGATCTTCTGGGTTGCTTTTCACTGTGGGGCCTTTCCAAGCCTCTTCAGGGGATCAGAGCAAAAATGTCCGCAGCCAAAGTTCTGGCCCAGAGTAGAAAGTTTGCAGTTTGCCCTCTTTAATAAACTCTGAAGGACAGAAAGTCTCCACTCTTGCTTGCGCTGCTGAATACCACAGCCTCCAGAGGTGCAGGGGGATGGGCTTAGTGGAAACCACACCTCTGTTTCGCTTTTGTTGTTTCAGGCATTTGAGCACCTCTTTAGGGGGTCAGAGCTAAAACTGGCCATAGCCAAACCTCTGGTCCAGAGCAAAAAATTTGCAGTTTGCCCTCTTTAATACACTCTGCAGGACTGAAAGTCTCCACTTCTGCTTTTGCGGATGAAAACTGCAGCTTCCCGTGGTGCATGCCTACAGCTACTCTCCTAAGTGTTTTCAGGGGCCGGGGATTGTTTCTGCCTTTTGTGCTTTTAAAATCCCCTGTGGCTGTGGGTTTGCAAACTTCCCGGTGGCTGCGGAATCTGGTCCGGTTCCACCCTAAAGCCCCTTCCCAGCCACTACTGCTTTGTGAGCTTTTACCCTTTCGTGGGCCCTGTTTTCAGATTTTTTCAAGATGCCTAAGGAAAGAGTGGCTATTGTCCTGCTTGGTTCAACGTTTCTGGTGATCCTAGTTGTGAGTTCCCTCCTGCTTTCGCTGACCAAGACCTGCTTCCTGGCTCCAACACTCAGGCCCTCCACCATTTCAGGAATCTCCTTTTGCTCTGTGGTCCCCTGTATCTTGAGACCACAGTGACCTACCTAGAATTCTGCCTTTTCATTTCCAGAGCCCCTTTCAGAGAGGAATGTCTCTCACAAGAGCAGATTTCCAAAGACTCCCGATTTTGCGCTCTGGTATTATATCACTTTCAAAACGCCAGTTTATGGCAGCTCCCTCCCCCTTCTGTTAATCTTCCAACAGCTCCCTGCAGATTCATGACTCTGCCCTACCTGCCTTGCAAAAAGCTGTGCCTTTCTGCTTGTAGAGATCCAGATATACATTCTTCCATCTCAGGCTGATTTCATGGGGGTTCAAAATGGTTTGATATATATCCAGCTAAATTCAGGGGACCAGTTTAAATGGGGTCCCCTACTCCTCTGCCATCTTGCCCCTTCTCTATTTTTATTTTATTTTTTAAAGATTTTATTTATTTATTTGACAGAGAGAGAGAGAGAGAGAGAGAGCTAGCACAAGCAGGGGGAGCAGCAAAAGGAGAAAGAGAAGCAGACTCTCCGCTGAGCAGGGAGCCTGACTCAAGACTGATTCCAGCCTCCTGGGGTCATGACCTGAGCTGAAGGCAGATGCTTAACCGACTGAACCACCCAGGTGCCCCTCTATTTTTTATTTTTAAAAAAAGATTTGGTTTATTTGAGAGAGAGATGGGGGGCGGAGTAGAGAGAGAGGGAGAGGGTCTTAAGCAGACTCATGCTGAGAGCAGAGCCTGACATGAGGTGTGATCTCACAGCCCTGAGATCATGACCTGAGCTGAAACCAAAGTCGACTGCTCAACTGACTGCATTACCCAGGCACCCCCACTGAGTTTTTTTTTTAATTCTACTAAAATTATCATGAAAAAAATTGACTTGCATAAAACCAGCTATGTCTTTTTTTCTTTTCTTTTTTCTTCTTAATTATTTAAAAAATAATATTTCCAGTGTTGTTAAAATACAGTGTTATATTAGTTTCAGGTGTATAATACGGTGATTCGACAGTTTCACATGTTACTCAGTACTCATCAAGATAAGTGTTCTCTTTTTTTTTAAGATTTTTTAAAATTTATTATTTATGTTACAGAGAGACAGCCAGCAAGAGAGGGAACACAGCAAGGGAGTGGAAAAGGAAGAAGCAGGCTCCCAGCGGAGGAGCCCGATGTGGGACTCGATTCTGGAACGCCACGATCACGCCCTGAGCCGAAGGCAGACGCTTAATGACTGTGCTACCCAGGCGCCCCAAGATAAGTGTTCTCTTAATCCTCATCATATATTTCACCCATCCCCTCTTCCGCCTTCCCCTCTGATAACCATCTGTGTGTTCTCTATAGTTAAGAGTCTGTTTATTTGGTGCGTCTCTCTCTCTTTTTATTTTTCCTTTGTTCATTTGTTTTGTTTCTTTAATTCCACATAGGAGTGAAATCATATGGTATTTGTCTGCCTCTGATGGGATTTTCATTTATTTAAAGATTCCATGACTGTATTTCTGAGTCTATATTTGGGCTATTCTGTCAAATTTCCACCTTTCCTTTGTGTAATTCTTCATACTTTCAGGAATCAAAGTACCATTGGGGTTGGGGTTACACAATATGGAACAAATGGATAACAACACTTTGGAATGGTCAGTGCTGAAAATTGCTTGGATCTAAGAATGTCCAGAAAGATCCTTCTGTTTCTGTTAATGTTCAGATGGTAAATCCGGGTGGTGAATAAGGGCTTTGTTGTTTGAAGGGGTAATCAGATTGAAATTGGATCATTAGGAAATAGACCCCTCCCTGGTAGGGGCTGTCATTGGGTCACATTATGTTTGCCTGCCAGTGGAACATACTGTCTCCCACAGGCTCTGCTGAGTACTGGAAGAAGGGGTAGAAGGACAGGTTGAGGAGCTCCTAGTGGATGCATTTTAGGGCCATCATCTGCAACACATGGCCAATCCAAATGCAGGGCCTGATGACAGGTAGAAGGAATGAAGACTGACCACACTGACAGATGAATGGACTGAAGGACAGCTACAGTGTAGAAGGGGGTGTCAGGAGAGGGAGATGTTGGCAGAGAGGGGGACTAAAGAAGGGGTGAGTCAGGCACTTGGTCAGAACTGGACACCCATGGCTTATACCACTGCTGCCACCTCCCTGTTATCCAGAGCTGGAGACTATGCCACCTGGAGGCCTTGCCACCCTGAGACATTGGGTCCTCGGCCCTGAGACACCACCAGTCCCACCTGAGGCCACCTGACTTGGCCATTCTCCTCTGCCACCCACATTGGGGATCCCAGTGACAGGCAAGTTTGCACTCTGTGAGGTTCAGGGGCCACAGTGATGATGTGTTACAGTCACCAAGGTGCTTTCCCAAGGGGTCTAAGGGTGGGGGTTTTATGATAGAGGGGTGAGAGGGCAAAGGAGGTTAAGGGGGTGAAGCAGGTGGAAGGAGTAAAAGGTTTGGAGGAGGGGAGAGGGAGTGGGGCTGGGGGAGGGGAAGGGACTGCCAACTTCACCCAGGTCTCAGGGTCTGGGCAAGGAAGTAGGGTCATAAGCACCACCCACTGCCAACAGTTACCCAAATAAATAAGAACAGTTCAATAAATTCAGTTCCACCCCTCCCTCATCCAGATTCATCTTCCCTTAACATTTTACTTCATTAGGTTTATACTGATTCCTCTCTCTCATTATATATACACTTAAGAGTAAGCTACATACACCACAGCCCGTTACTCCCAGATAATTCTGTGTCAATTTCCTAAGAAAGACATTTTCTTATATCATTAACTCTAATAAATTTAACACTGATACAATGCCTCTATAATTTTTTTCAAGGAGAAAGGCAATTTTATTCTTTCAAGAAAATGTACTAACAGGTTGAGAGAAGGAGCATGCTGGCCACAACTCCTGTCCTAAGCAGGGGTTTGAGATGAAGCCAGGCCTGACCAGGGCTTGGAAGAAGCTAATAGGACCCCCTGTGGCACTGGGAGAAGTCCAGGCAGGTCCAGATGTGGGACTTTGCTCTGTTAGCACCAGAAACTGCCAGGAGCCGCAGCTGGACTCAGGGGTAGGACAGTGGGTGGCCCTGCTCTGCCTCTACCTGAGCAGTCTGGGGAGGGGCTGGTGGCAGAAGGCTCCCTGCAGGTGGTCATCGGAGTGTGATTCTCAAACTCACAGCCAACCTTGGTGCCCCAGACCCCTGAAAACATAAGAATGAGCTTGTGACCACCAAACTCCTAGGACAGATGAAGGTCTGGGACATGTTGCTGGACTTCAAGTGGCCCAGGTGCTGCTGGGCTTTCTCTTTCATGACAAGCAGGTCCCTTGTCCCCCCAGAAGACTGTCATCTTCCAGGTGCTGGTCATAGGAGCAGGAGTTGAATGTGGCTTCAGGGATTCTGAGCTGCCACCAGCTTCTTAGGCTTGGCCTGCAGGAAGCCCTTGCTGAGTAGGCTGTTGTCCTCTTTGATGCCTGGCATGGTGAGACAGGAGGAGATTGACAGCACATTTGTTGGCTTGGGCAGCATGGACATCACCATCATATCCTCATCCACTTTTTCAAGAGCCAGGGACTTGCAGACCTTCTTGATGGGGCTCCACTGCAGCCCAGCCATCCTCCTCTGCTTCTCAGGCCTCACTTTGTCCTCAATGATGAGCACAGTGCTGGCCTCAGAGTCCTCTTTCAAGTCCTTCTCCAGGTTTGGAGCCTGGAGCAGGGACTTTAGTGGTCTCCAGGGCATTCTTGAATGGGGTTGGCATGTGTGAAGTGTTGTCCATGGAGTACTTCTGATCTGGGGTTACAAACACAGTGTGTTTTGGGTACGGGGGCATCTTATCTTAATGCAGGGGAGTGGTGACCACCACCTTCTGGCTGTACACTGGGGTGGATGTCAGTGAGGGGCTCTCTAGCTCCAGGGTGTCTTGTTTGTTTCAGAAGTTCAGAAACTGGAAGGGTGAGAAAGGCAGGATCTTAATGTATGTGTTCTTGAGGGTGAGGCTATCACAGAAGTCCAGGAAGAGCAACTGGCTCTGTTCTCCGTGACAGGGGACAGGGTGACATGCCTCTTCTTTCACCACTTCAATGCTGAAGGCGAGGCACTGATGCCCAAGCCCTTCCCCTCATTTCAGTGCTCAGGGAAATGGGGATCAGCCAACTGCTCTAGCTCAGGTCTGAGATGGTGTGGTCATCCAGGCAGTACTCTGTCACACTGGGCACTGGGGCAACAGGCTAGCAGGGTGGTAGTTCCTGCTGCTACTGTGTTGGTTGTGGCTGTACTGGGCTGTTGCTGATACTACCCTCTGTGGACATCTCCTTGAGAAGGTCAAATTTACTCATGTTGCACCAAGCATCAGGGTCTGACTCCATCAAGTCTAGGGCTTTCTATGGTAGGGATGAGGAGGTTTTCAGTCTCCACCACTCACTTACAGGGCAGGCTGGTTTCCAGTGAGGAGCTTTCCTGGTCTTCACACTTGGGGAAGTCATCCAAGGGCTCTGGTGTTGTGTCCATCCAGGTCCATGGGACAGCTCCCTGCTGTTCAAAGTGGTGGCTGCTGTGGCCTCCTCCTCAATGCTTTCCTCTTCTTTTATGGCAGGAAGTGATGGGGGCCAACTTTCCTGGCTTTCCATGGGGTTGGTACTCAGGAAGCCACCCATGTCCACCTTTCTTTTGATGGTGGAGTTCCAGTGATTCTTCACAGCATTGTCTGTCCTTCCTGGCATCATCTTGGTGATCTCATCCCAGCAGTTGCTCAGCATCTTGTGGGCTTAAAGATGATTCAGTCCTCCTCCTCAGTCCAGCAGGACTTCTTCACCTCGGGGTTGAGGTAGTTATGCCAGTGCTCACAGTCCTGCTTCCCCAGACAGCTTCAGGTACTTGGAAATCAGTGTCCACTGCTTGGTACCATACTTCTTAACCAGTTTGATGAACTTTTGGTCCTCCTCTTTGGTCCATGGCCCCTTGAGGAGGTCTGTATTCAAGGCCCTCAGTCACTGGTACTGGCACTGCTGGAAATAATTTTATATAAAAAGTTAAGAAATACTTGTATAAATTTTTTAGAGATTTTATAAATTTTTAAAGTAACTTTTCATAACATTTTGGTTAATTTATTTTTGTGAAGAATTGAAGACTTCAAGAATTCAATTTGGAGCTAAAACCACTTTAATTTTTTAACAACTGTCAGGAAAGGAAGGAGAACAGAAGGAAGGAAACCAGGAATATGTCTAGTATATATAGGCATTAAATTTAACATTAATACCATATTTTAATATCTGTATTTCAGTTTTGTTAATTGACAAATAGTTTCCTTAAAACTTATTTTTAAAACCATCTAGTACAGGATCCAATCTATAAGCAGGTGTATATTGCTTTTAGTTATGGTGTACATTTAGTCTCCTTGAGTCTGGAACATTGGTATACACTTTCTGTGTCTTTTAGGACACTGATACATTTGAAGAGTGTAGAACACCTGGTCCTCCCTACTCCCACTCACAATTCACACTTCACAGTCTTAAAAACTTATACTTCAGTAATAAACCCAGACAATATGGGAAGAGGGTAGAGGAAAAAGGGAAAAGAAAGACTGTTCAGATTTGTATTTTGAATGCAGGTAGTAAAATTACAAATACTTCATGATATCCTAGGACATTTTCTCTATTGCTCTTTGTAAAATAAACTTATTTCGCTCACAGAAAGTTTGTATTCTCTTATCCTCTCTGAAAAGGTGAGAAGCCAATAATTTTTTTTGTGGCAATCATTACATTTCCGAGAAACTAAGTGAGAAATGGAAGGTCATGTTTTATGGATTAAGTGATTCTGATTTCAGATTAAGATATATCTATAACTTAATGCTAAGTGGAGTAAGTCAGCCAGAGAAAGACAAGGACCATATGGTTTCACTCATATGTGGAATTTAAGAAACAAAACAAACAAAGAAGAAAAACGACAAGCAAAACAAGACAAAACAAAACCCTTTTTTTTCCATTGGTAGTATCTTTCTTTTTTTAACTTAAATTCAGTTAGCCAACATATAGTACATTATTAGTTTCAGATGCAGAGTTCAATAATTCGTCAGTTGCATATAACACTCAGTGCTCGTCACATCATATGCCCTCCTTGAAGCATGTCACCCAGTTACCTCATCTCCCCGCCCACCACCCCTCCAGCAACCCTCAGTTTGTTTTTTATAGTTAAGAGTCTCTCATGGTTTTTCTCCTTCTCTGATTTCTTCCCATTCAGTTTTCCCTCCCTTCCTGTATGATCCTCGGCACTATTTCTTTTATTCCACATGAGTGAAACCATATGTACCAGCTTGCATTCCCACCAACAGTGTAAGAGAAAAAACCACAAACTCTTAAATATAGAGAACAAAATGATGTTTGCCAGAGGGGAGGTAGATGGGAGAGAGAAGTAGATAAAAGGGGATCACGAGTACATTTATTGTGATGATCATGGAGTAATATATAGATTTGTTGAATTATATTGTACACCTGAAACTAGCACGACACTGTATGTTAATTATACTTGAATAAAAAATACCTATATAATCATCTGTATCTTACCATCATCTATAGCTACATCTACCATAATCTATATCTACATAACCATCTATATCTTTATCATCTATATGTGTATACATATTAATCTGAAATCAGAATCAATTACATATGTGTGTGTGTGCTCGCCACTGAAAAAAAATGCTATTTGAGTAAAATTGTTAATGTGAAGTACTTTACAGACTTACACCTTGTTTTTTAAGTTCTTTTTTATAGCTGCTATAACAAATTTCACCAAACTGAGTGGCTTAAAACAATAGGACTTTATTTTCTCACAGTTCTGGAAGCAAGAAGTCTGAAGTCAAGGTGTCAGCATGATCCCTTTTTCTCCTCAAGGCTCTAGGCTCCATCTTTGCCTCCTCCAAGCATTGGTGCTTCCCAATAATCTTTGTGGTCCCTTGGTTTGTGGCAACATTACTCAAATTTCTGACTCAGTCTTCACATGGATTTATTCCCTATGTGTTTTTCTGTGTTTGTCTTCTTATTAGGATGCTAGGCTTTGGATTCAGTGCCCACCCAAATCCGGTATGATCTCATCTTAACTTGATTACATCTATGAAACTATTTCCAAGCAAGGTCACATTCTGAGGTTCCAGGTACATATGAATTTTGGAAGGATACTGTTCATCCTTGTACAATCTGCCCTCTGCCTCCCCAACTTTACATCTGTCCCATGTGCAAAATACATTCACTTCATCCTGACTGTCTTAATCCATTCTGGCATTAACTCTAAATCCAAAATTTCATCTAAATGTCAACAACTCAAAAAAAGAGAGGGAAGTAAACCATAAGAGACTCTCAACTACAGAGACTCAAACTATAGGGTTGTTGGAGGGAGGTGAACAGGGGATGGTCCAAATGGGTGGTGGGTGTTCAGGAGGGCACTTGTTGTGATGATCACTGGGTATTATATAAAAGTGATGAATCATTAAATTCTACACCTGAAACCAATTTTACCATATATGTTAACTAACTTGAATTTAAATAAAAACTTGAAATAAAAAAATAAATATCATCAACTCAAAAAGTTTCATATCTCATTATTTACTTTACATCAGATATGGGTGAGACTCTGGGTATGATTCACCCTGAGACAAAATTCCTCATCATCTGTGGACCTGTGAAACAGAAAAAAAAAATAGTTTTCATAATGCAATGAGAAGACAGGCATGGAATAGACATTCCCATTATGGAAGGGAGAAATTAGAAGTAAAAGGGTCACTGATGTCAAGCAAATTTGAAACCAAAAAGGGAAAAGTCTGTTAGCTTTCATGTCCTGAAAATAATCCCCTTGGGCCCAAGGAGGCTCTGTCAGCCCCTGCCTCTGTTCCCATTTCTCCAGCTTCCCTGCCTATGCATTCATGGATTTGCCCTTGTAGTCATTTTTTTTTCCTTGAAGGACAGCTCATGTTTCTATTGGAGTTGTTCTATGAGTATATTTCCTGCCTGTAGAATTCCTGAAGTCTGAGAGCTTTTCAACATTTAATCCTCTCTCTGTTCACTTTAGTCTGAGCTTATAGTGTTTCTCTTGGTATAACATTATCAAAAACCATGTCAGCCTCTCATGTATGTCAATGGGATCTATGCCATTATACAATAGAATTCTGCACAGATCCTTCCTACTCCACTGCTCTTCCTGGCTTCCACTAAGATAGTTGATTGTATCCATGAGTCACAGGCCTAAGCTCTTCAGCAAAAGTTTGTGCAGCCACACTTTTGGCCCAGAGCATGCTATCTGGACATGCTAAGAATTTTCCAAATCATCAAGTTCTGATTCTTATTTGCTTAACTGTTTCATCCTCAATTTATCTCATTATTCTCTCATTTTATTGTTAAGTACTAGGAGAAACCAGGCTGCACATTTCACACTTTGTCTGGAAATCTCAGCTAAATCCCCAAGTTTGTCATTTACAGGTTCTACCTTCCACCCCACAGCAGAGCAGATCTCTATCATCTCTATCATCAACTAAGCCAAGTTTTTTTGTTTTTGTTTTTGTTTTTTGCCACTTTACAACAAGGATTATCTTTCCTCCACTGTCCAGTAACAGGCTCCTCATTTCCTTCTGAAACCTCACCAGAAACTCTTTTAACATCTTATGTCAACCAATATTCTGTTCACAGTGTTATATGTATTCTCTAAGATTATAGAAGCTTTCTTTTTTTAAAGATTTTATTTATTAATTTGACAGAGAGAGACAGCCAGGGAGAGAGGGAACACAAGCAGGGGGAGTGGGAGAGGAAGAAGCAGGCTCCTAGCAGAGGAGCCTGACGTGGGGCTCAATCCCAGAATGCTGGGATCATGCCCTGAGCCGAAGGCAGACGCTTAACGACTGCGCCACCCAGGCGCCCCTATAGAAGCTTTCTTTACATACCCTTCATTTCCTTCTGAGCTCTCACCAGAATTGCCTTTAACAAGCTTATTTCTACCAGTGGTCTCTTCAATATAATCTAGAGTTTTTATGCTATATACCTTAAAATTCTTCTAGCCTCTACTCATTACTCAATTCCAAAGCTACTTACACAATTGTAGGTAATTGTTATAGTACCAAATGCTGTATCAGTCAGGGTTCTTCAGAGAAAAAAAAATATGATATATCTCTATTTATCTATCTCTTCTTTTTACCATCTTAACCATTTTTATTTTTTTATATTTCTCATATTTTTTTAATCTAAATTGAATTAACCAACATATATCTCGATCTCTATCATCTCTATCTCTATCTCTATATGTGGTTAAATTACATGTCAACATGACTGGGGTATGAAGTTCCCAGACATTTTGACAAATATTAACTCCGGATGTGTCTGTTAGAGTGTTTCTGGATGAAATTAACATTTGAATGGGGGGACTGAATAAAGCAAACTTCTCTCCCTAATATATGTGGGCCTTATCTAATCAGTTGAAAGCCTGAATAGAACAAAAAAGCTGATCCTCTTGTGAGTAGGGGGGAACAATTCCTGCTTATTTGCCTTTGAATTGGGACGCTGGTTTCTTTCCTGCTTTTGGACTCAAACTAAAACATTGACTCTTCCTGGTTCTTGAGCCTGCTGGCGTTCAGACTGAAAATACACAACCAGCTTTCCTGGTTTTTAGGCCTTCCTACTCAAACTGAAACTGTATCTTCAACTCTCCTGGGACCCTAGATTGCTGACTACGGATGTTGGGACTTGTCAAACTCTATAATCACATGAGCCAATTCCTTACAATAAATCTATCTCTCTTCATCTATACCTATATGTATATTTACATCTATATCTATATTATTTATATCTATCTATATATATACACATATAGATATAACTATAGATAGATACAGATATATATGTATCATATTAGTTGTTTCCCTATAAAACCCTAGTACAGATTTTGGTATCCAGAATAGTTTTAGAAGAATGGAATTTTAAGGATGAGTTTTTTTGTTTATTTGTTTGTTTTTGTTTTTTAGTTCTGGGGTTTCTGGAATTGGCTCTCTAATCTGATTAGATTTAAAGGTGCTAATGACTCTATTTCTAGTAGTAAAGAGAGCACTGATAGTTCATGGCATGATCTGACAATATAGATATACAAAATATTACCATTAGATACTTCTAATCAGCCCCTTAAAAGAAGTAGGGATTTGAGTGACTGTGTATATGATACTTTGGATCATTTTTGGC
This sequence comes from Ursus arctos, assembly GCF_023065955.2. NCBI lineage: Eukaryota > Metazoa > Chordata > Mammalia > Carnivora > Ursidae > Ursus > Ursus arctos. Next base: position 70,533,851 of record NC_079873.1, read on the forward strand.
AAACTAATAGAATAAAATTGCCTAGTTGTTCTTAATGTTGCTGGAAAAGTAGGGAAAGAAAGGAAAAAGATAAACTCAGGGATTCATATTACCAGCCCAATCACTGCATAAATGACCTGAAAACTTCTATGTGTACCCTGAAGGGGATTCTTATCTCCTGTAGCTGCAAGGAAAAACATGTTGCTGAAAATCAAACCCAGAATATAATCTTCCTACTGGATGAATTTCAATACAAATTGAACCTTGTAGGATGTTTATTGTCAATGTGAGGACATTGATTGGGAAGAAAGAAGATCCTGAAAGCTGTAATTGGGACTTGTGGGAAGACTCTGGTGAAGTTAGAGACATTGAAAACCCCTACATTCTGATGAGTCTTTGCTGTTGGAAGAGGCCTCTCCACACCCAGTGGAAGTCACTTAATCCTATAAGAGTGGCTTCTCAATCCTATTATACTGCCTGAGAAAACTATAATAATCTTCCCTGGGGCAATTGCCATTCAACATGGTGCTGAGTCCTCTCAGAACCCAAACCCCCATCCTTCTTTGCTTCTAGATCTACAAATAGACTTAAGTGTCAGTACAGTGTGTGACCCATGAGGAGGTGCATTACACTCCAAAATAACTACTTAAGTGTTCTAAATTATACAGACAGGAATTCAAGAAACAGGGGCATCTGGGTGGCTCAGTCAGTTAAGCTCTGACTCTTGATTTCCACTCAGGTCACGATCTGTGTTGTGAGATCAAGCACTGCATCAGGCTCTGTGTTCACCAGGGTGACTGCTTGAGATTCTCTCACTCCCTCTGCCCCTTCCCCCTGCTCTCTCTCTCTCAAAAAAAAAATCTTTAAGAAACATATGTTGGAATGGATACTAGTGGTGTGAGGTAATGGTGGAAAGAAAATAAAGTAGGATCAGGCTCAATTTACTGGTATGAGCTCACTAAGCAGAGATTCTGTATTTAATGTTGCAGCTCAGGGAGTAAGAAAATCTCAAACAGTTTGTATAGTTGGTTGCCTGAAACATGGACCACAAGAGTGCTCACAGTGGATGAGTTATTAATGCTGGACTTGCCTCGGTTTAATGTAGAAGAAGAGAATAAAAGGCTTAGGGAGATTGAAATGTTAGAGGGCATGTGTCATTTAAAACTTACATACCCAACATGGAAAGATCCAGAATACATGCTCTTCACCAAAACCATGAAAAACAAATTTGTGGAGGGGAGCCCTGGCATCCTTGAAGAGCTCTGTGATTACCCTTCTATGTAGGCTAAACCTTATAGTGGAAACTGCAGTCACTGAATTAGAAAACCTAAATGCAATGGGAATAGTTGGATCCCAGGTTTGTAGGGGCCAAGTGGTAGCACTCGATCACCAAAAGCAAGATGGGGGTGGTTAATTTAATGGGCAACAGAGTTAAAGCAACAATCAAAATAGTCTGACTAGAACAGTTATTATGGCATTGGCTGGTTTATCATGGTATGTCAAAGTGTAGGAAATAAATTCAACTAAAATTTAGAGGGGCTTCCATAGGTGAATCACAGTGTAGACCTTTAGTATTTTGAAGTAAAGCTTTGCCATTTTTTGCAAATTACTTTCTTTTTGAGCAACAGTTCTTGGCCTGCTACCGGATCTTAGTAAAGACTGAACACCTGAAAATAGGACACCACATTACCATGTTACTTGAGCTTCCCATCATGAACTGGCTGGTATCTGATCCATCAAGCCATAAAGTTAAGCATGCACAGCAGCATAAAATCATCAAATGGAAAGGGCATATATGCTGCCAGGCCTTGAAGGCACAAGTAAGTTACATAAGAAAGTAACTCAAATGTCCATGGTTTCCACTCCTCCTACACTGCCTTCTCTATTTTAGCCTCTACCTATGTTTTCATGGGGGTTTTCCTACTATCAGTTGACAGAGGAAGAAAAAACTAAATCCTGGTTTACAGATAGTTCTGCATGATATGTAGGTCCAACCCAAAGTGGACTGCTAAAGCACTATAAGTCCCTCTCTGGAAAATACCTGAAGGACAGTGGTAAAGGGAAATCTTCCCACTGCACAGAATTTTGAACATTGCACTTGGTACTTTGCTTAAAGAATAAATGGCTAGATGTCCAACTATATGCTGATGGGGTATGGTCCATGATTTGCATGGATGATGAAGGATTTGAAAGGAACATGATTGGATAATTAGTGGCAAAGAAATTTGAGGTTATGGTATGTGGATTGACCTCTCTAAATGGGTGAACAGTGTGAAAACATTAGTTTCCCAGGTGAATGTTCCCCAAAAGGTGACATCAGCAGATGAGTATTTTAATAATCAGGTAGATAAATTCATCTGTTTTGTAGATCCTAGCTGGTCTCTTTTTCCAGTCACTCTTGTCATTATTCAACGGGACCAAGAAAAAAGTAACCACGGTGGCAAGGATGGAAGTTTTGCATGGGGTCAGCAACATGGATTTCACCAATACTGACTTTGCTATAGCTGCTGCTGAGTTTCCAATGCCAGCAGTAAAGACCAACAACAAGTCCCCAGCATGGCACTATTCTCCATGGTGATTAATTAGCTACTGGTAGCAGGCTGATTACACTGGACCCCTTTCACCATGGAAGCACAATTATTTTGTTCTTACTGAACTAGACAGTCTAAACCTGGATTTGCCTTCCAACTCACAGTGCTTCTGCCAAAACTACCATCTATGAACTTAAAGAATGTATTCCACTCTCATGGCATTCCACATAGCATTGCTTCTGATTAAAAAAAAATCACTTAATAGCAAATGAAGTGTGGTAATAGGCCCATGATCATGGAATTCACTGGTGGTACCATGTTCCCCACCATCCTGAAGCCACTGTCTTGATATAACGGTAGAATGGCCTTTTAAAGACTCAGTTACATCCATGTTGTTGCAAATGGTAAGAGGGTATTATGCTAAATGAAACAAGTCAATCAGGGAAAGAAAATTATCATATGATTTCACTCATATGTGGTATTTAAGAAACAAAACAGAGGAATATAGGGGAAGAGAGGGAAAAATAAAATAAGATGAAATCAGAGAGGGAGACAAACCATAAGAGACTTTTAACTATTGGAGACAAAATGAGGGCTGCTGGAGGGGAGGTGGGTGGGGGGATGGGGTAAATGGGTGATGGGCATTAAGGAGGACACTTGACATAATGAACACTGGATGTTATATGCAACTGATGAATCATTAAACGATACCTCTGAAACTAATAAAACACAATATGTTAATTAATTGAATTTAAATTAAATAAATTAAAAAATCTAAAAAATATTTAGACTCAGTTACAGGGGCACTTGGGTGACTCAGTTAAGTGCCTGTTTTTGGCTCAGGTCTTGGTCCTGGGGTCTGGGGATAGAGCCCCACATTGGGCTCCCTGCTCAGCAGGGAGTCTGCTTCTCCCTCTCCCTCTGACCCTCTACCCTGCTTGTGCATGCTCTCTATCTCTCTCAAAATAAATAAATAAATAAATAAATAAATAAATAAATAAATAATAAGACTCAGTTACAGTACCAGCCAGGTGGTAGTACCTTGCAGTGCTGGGGGCGAGATTCTCCAGAAGGCTGTATATTCTCTGCATCAACTTCAAATATATGGTATTGCTTCTCCAGGATCTAGAATTCACAGATCCAGGAACCAAGGAGTGATAATAGGAGTGGCATCACTCACTGTGACTGCTAGTTACTCACTATCAAAATTGTGTTTCTTTTCTTGAGACCTTATGTTCTATTGTCCCAGAGGTTTTAGTTCCAAATGGAGAGATGCTTCCACTAGTAGAGACAACAATGATTCCATTGAGCTGGAAGTTCATACTGCTTCTTGACCACTTTAGGCTCCTCATGCCTCTGAATCAACAGGCAAAGAAGGGAGTTACTGTGCTGGCTTGAGGTGATTGATCCTTACTATCAAGAAGTTAGGAGAGACCTACACCTTCATTCTCCCGGGCCTCTAGCCTGCTGGCTCACCCTGCAAATTTTGGATTTGCTAGCCTCCACGAGAGCCAGTTCCTTAAAATAAATATCTATTTGGGGGGAGGAATTAAGATGGAGGATGAGTAGGGGTCCCCTTTTTCAGCTGGCCCCCTGAGTTGAGCTGGATATGTACCAGACCATCCTGAAAACCCACAGAATCAGCCTGAGACACAAGAAGATACATCTGGATCTCTACAAATGAACATCTCCAGTGCTGAATATTGAGGTACTAAGCAGGGAGCCATGAGTCCTTGCACAGATATCAGAAGATAAAAGGAAGGGGGAGGGAGCCACCGAGCTCAGGCACCAGGAAGCGGTAGCCAACTGCACTGGGGAGTGGGCAGACTCATGGACGGGCACCAGCGAAAGAACAGACGGAGACCGTGAGCCTGGGTGCAAGTCCAAACGGAAAACGGGAGCTCCAGAGCGCTCACTGGAACTAGGCAGGGGCGCATCCAGACTGAAAACCAGAGCTCTGGAGTGTGTGAACCACACTGAAACAGAGAGCTTGGGAGCGCATGTGAGAACTTGGGGGGGGGGGGTCTGGCGGTGTTAGAAATACAAAGGACAGAGACCTGCTGGCCCTGGAAGTGAGGGCTGGGACACTGGCTGTGGGGTGCACAACCCAGGACTCTGCAGGGTTTTTAGCAGCACCAAAAGAAACAGAGTCAAAGTGGCCAAGAGAGCTCAGTGGAGAGAAGACTGCGATCTCTCTGTTCTGAGACAGAGGCTAGGATTCGGCCACTGCTGCTCTGACTCTCAGAACAGCCACAGAAAACCGCCAGGGAAAGCTGCCAGAGAAAAAAAGCCCGGAAATAGCAGCTCACATTGTGCCCATCCCCATCCCCCCTCGCAGGGGAGAGGGAGACTCTACCCAAACAGGGTTGCCTGAGTATCAGCACGGCAGGCCCCTCCGCCAGAAGGCAGGCTGAAAAATTAAGAAGCAGACATCCCTAAGGTCCCTATAAAACAAGTGCACAGTGCCTGGGTCCTGGTCAATAATTTGGGCTCTGGGCAACCCCGCAACCTCTCCTCATCAGAATGACGAGAAGGAGAAATCAGTCCCAGCAAAGAAAAGATAATGAGTCTGTGGCCTCTGCCACAGAAATGATAGATATGGATATAACCTAATTATCAGAAATGGAGTTCAGGGGCACCTGGGTGGCACAGTCGTTAAATGTCTGCCTTCGGCTCAGGGCGTGATCCCAGCGTTCTGGGATCGAGCCCCACATCAGGTTCCTCCGCTAGGAGCCTGCTTCTTCCTCTCCCACTCCCCCTGCTTGTGTTCCCTCTCTTGTTGACTGTCTCTCTCTGTCAAATAAATAAATAAAATCTTTAAAAAAGAGAGAGAGAAATGGAGTTCAGAGTAACAATGTCAAGATGATGTGTAGACTTGAAGAAAATATTAATGAAAATATTAATGAGAATATAGAATCTCTAAGGGCAGAAATGAGAGCAAATCTGGCAGAAATTTAAAATGCTATGAATCAAATGCAATCTAAACTAGACGCTCTGATGGCCAGGGTAAATGAGGCAGAAGAACGAATTAGTGAACTGGAGGATGGGATGGTAGAAGCGAAAGTTAAAACAGAAACTTGGCTCAAAACATCCGATCTCAAGAACGTAGGTTACAGGAGATTATTGACTCAATGAAACGTTCCAATGTTAGAATCATCAGTATCCCCAAGCAGGTGGAGAAAGAGAGAGGTCTAGAAGGGATATTTGAACAAATTGTATCTGAGAACTTCCCTAATCTGGCAAAGGCAACAAGCATTCGTGTCCAAGAGGCAGAGAGGACCCCTCCCAAGGTCAACCACGACAAACCTAAGCCACGTCACATCATAGTGCAATTCACAAATATTAGATCCAAGGATACAGTATTGAAAGTGGCCAGAGCAAAGAAATTTCTCACATACAAGGGCAAAAATATCAGAATTCCATCAGACCTGTCTACACAGACCTGGAATGAGAGGAAGGGTTGGCAGGGTATTTTCAATGCTCTATCTGAGAAGAACATGCAGCCAAGGATCCTTTATACAGCAAAGCTGTCATTCAGAATTGATGGAGAGATAAGGACCTTCCAGAATTGCCAGACACTGTTTTGTAACCATGAAACCAGTCCTATGGGAGATATTAAGGGGGGTTCCATAAAAGTAAAAAGGCCCCAAGAGTGATACAGAACAGAAATTTACAATCTATAGAAACAAAGACTTTACAGGCAACATGATATCATTAAAATCATATTTCTCAATAATCACTCTCAATAGGAATGGCCTAAATGCTCCCATAAAATGCCACAGGGTTGCAGATTGGATAAAAAGACATGACCCATCCATTTGCTGTCTACAAGAGACTCATTTTGAACCTAAAGATACATCCAGACTGAAAGTGCAGGGATGGAAAACAATTTTTCATGCCAATGGACCCCAAAAGAAAGCTGGGGTAGCAATTCTCATATCAGACAGATTAGATTTTAAAGTAAAGACAGTAGTTAGCGATACAGAAGGACACTATATTATCCTTAAAGGAGGTATCCAACAAGTGGATATGACAATTATAAATATCTATGCCTCCAACAGGGCAGCAGCAAGGTACACAAGCCAACTCTTACCAGAATAAAGAGACATATAGATAAAAATACATTAATAGTAGGGGACCTCAACACTCCACTATCAGCAATAGATAGATCACCTAAGCAGAAAATCAACAAAGAAATAAGAGCTTTGAATGCCATAGATACATATAGAACACTACACCCCAGAACAACAAAATACTCATTCTTTTCAAATGCACATGGAATGTTCTCCAGAATACACCATATACTGGGTCACAAAACAGGTCTCAACTGATACCAAAAGACTGAGATTATTCCCTGCATATTCTCAGACCACAATGCTTTGAAATTGGAACTCAATCACAAGGAAAAATTTGGAAGAAACTCAAACACTTGGAAACTAAGAACCATCCTGCTCAAGAATGATTGGTTAAACTAGGAAATTAAAAATCGATTTAAACAATTTATGGAGACCAACGAAAATGAAAACATAATGGTCCAAAACCTATGGGACACTGCAAAGGCAGTCCTAAGGGGAAAATACTTAGCCATCCATGCTTCACTAAAAAGAATAGAAATATCTAAAATGCAGTTTTTATATTCTCACCTCAAGAAGCTGGAGCTGGAACAGAAGAATAGACCTAACCCACGCACGAAAAGGCAGGTGATCAAGATTAGAGCAGAGATCAATGAATTAGAAACCAGGAACACAGTAGAGCAGATCAACAGAACTAGAAGCTGGTTCTTTGAAAGAATAGATAAGATCGATAAGCCACTGGCAAGACTTATTCAAAAGAATAGAGAAAGGACCCAAATTAATAAAATTATGAATGAAAAGGGAGAGGTCACAACCAACACCAATGAAATAGGAAGGATCATTAGAAACTTTTATCAACAGCTTTATGCCTAGAAATTAAACAACCTGGAAGAAATGGATGCCTTCCTGGAAACCTATAAACTACCAAGACTGAAAGAGGAAGAAATTGATTTCTTAAAGAGACCAATTAGTTATGAAGAGATTGAAGCAGTGATCAAAAAGCTCCCGAAAAACAAGACTCCATGCCCTGCATATTTTTGGACCAGAATACTTTTAAACAAAGCAACAGAAAGAGAAATTACAGAATCAATCCCATTTACAATTGCACCAAAAACAGTAAGATACCTAGGAATAAACCTAACCAAAGAGGTGAATGACCTGTACTCTTAGAAGTATAAAACAGGGGCGCCTGGGTGGCGCAGTCATTGAGCGTCTGCCTTCGGCTCAGGGCATGATCCCGGTGTTCTGGGATCGAGCCCTACATCAGGTTCCTCCGCTGGGAGCCTCTTCTTCCTCTCCCACTCCCCCTGCTTGTGTTCCCTCTCTCGCTGGCTGTCTCTGTCTCTGTCAAATAAATAAATAAAATCTTTAAAAAAAAAGTATAAAACAGTGATGACAGAAAAAGAATATGATACAAAGAAATGGAAATACATTCCATGCTCATGAATTAGAAGAAAAAACATTGCTAAAATGTCTATAATACCCAAAGCAATATACACATTTAATGCAATCCCTATCAAAATACTGACAGCATTTTTCACAGAGCTAGAACAAAAATCCTGACATTTGTATGGAACACAGAAGACTCCAAATAGCCAAAGCAATCTTGAAAAAGAAAAGCAAAGCTGGTGGATCACAATTCTGGAGTTCAAGTTATGTTACAAAGCTGTAGTGATCAAAACATCATGTTATTGCCACAAAAATAGACACATAGATCGATGGAATAAAAAAGAAAACCCAGAAATGAGCCACACTATTTGGTGAATTAATCTTCATCAGAGCAGCAAAGAATATCCAATTTTTTTCTGAAAAAGAAAGTTTCTTCACCAAATAATGTTAGGAAAACTGGACAGCAACACGCAAAAGAATGAAACTAGACCACCATACACAAAAATAAATTCCAAATTTATTAAAGACCTAAATGTGAGACTTCGAACCACAAAAATCCTAGAGGATAACACAGGCAGTAACCTTTTTGACATCACTGTAGCAACTTCTTTCTGTATTTGTCTCCTGAGGCAAGGGAAAGAAAAACAGAAATAAACTTTTGGGACTTCATCAAAATGGATAGGTTCTGCATAGTGAAGGAACAAAACCAAAAGGCAACCTATGGAATGGGAGAAGATATTTGCAAAAGTTATATCTGAAAAGAGTTAGTATCCAAAATGTATAAAGAAGTTATACAAGTCAGCACCCAAATAATGAATAATCCAATTAAAAATGGGCAGAAGTGATGAATAGAAATTTTTCCAAAGAAGATACACAGATGGCCCCAGACATGTGAAGATGCTCAACATCACTGATCATCAGGGAAATATAAATCTAAACTACAATGAGATATCACCTCACACCAGTCAGAATGGCTAAAATCAGCAACACAAAAAACAACTGCTTGCTCTCTTGGTGAGAATGCAAACTGGTGCAGCCACTCTGGAAATCAGTATGGAGGTTCCTCAAAAAGTTAAAAATAGAACTGCCCTACAATCCAGCAATAGTACTTCTAGGTATTTACTCAAAGAATACAGAAATATATGAATTCAAAGGGATGCATGCACTGCAACATTTATAGCAGCATTATCTACAATAGCTAAATTATGGAAACAGCCTGAGTGTCCATCACTTTTGAGTGGATAAAGAAGATGTGGTATATATAGTGAATATTACTCAGACATAAAGAAGAATGAAATCTTGCAATGAAGTGTATGGAGCTAGACTGTATTCTGCTAAGCAAAATAGGTCAGTCAGATAGACAAATACCATATGATTTCACTCATACATGGAATTTAAGAAAGAAGACAAAAAGCAAAATAAAAAAAAAAGAGAGATAGAGACAGAGGCAAACCAAAAAAAAAAAAAAAAAAAACAACGTCTTAACTATAGAGAACAAACTGATGGTTACCAAAGTGTTGGGGAATGGGGTAAATAGTTGATGGACATTAAGGAGTGCACTTGCAATGAACACTGGGTATTGTATGAAAGTCTTGAATCACTATATTGTACACCTTTAACTAATATTACATTGTATGTTAACTAACTAGAATTTAAATAAAAACTTCAGAAAATTTAGATTCCATATAGTTGCCAAAATATTTTCACATTCATTTGCCCACCAAGAAAATTGTATGTAAGAATGAACAATATAAAACATCACAAATTGTTATCCCTATTTTTATTAATGCTTATTTGTATTATATTTTTTCTTTGTCTTTTGTTAATAAAATAAAAAGTCAGATCTAAGTGTTTAAAACTTATTCATGTTGATATTAGTTAAAACATCAATGATATAAATGTGTGCAATGACATAATAGCAGGTTTAATTATTATTGTAGTTTTCAATCTTTGTCTTTCAAGTAATACTATGTGGCTAGTTGAAAGTGGACCTTGATATTTCATCAGCATGGTTGACCGTTGAAATAGCTGGTCAAGAATCTGTCTTGCAGTTTTTCAAGTTGTGAAGAAAGAAAGACTGACAGACAAATAGATGAAAGAATGACAAAAACAGAGGGGAAGAGATAGGAAAAGAAGGTAAAGAAAAGCAAAGCACTAGCACCAAGTATGTATATAAGCCATGATAAGTATTCTTAAAGTAAAATTCTCTCCTAATGGATCAACAAGCTTTATATCCAGAATATTTTCTGAGCTTTATGTCTCTCTTTCTTCTTTGTGCTAATAGTTTTGTTTGTGGTCAGCACCACTCACCAGCAGCACCTCATTTTGATAACATGGAAACAACTTATTTTATAAATATCACAGAGGACACATATCTTTTCTAAGATTAATGTCATTTCATTTATGAATTTTCCTAGTGGATGCTGAAAAGCTTATATACAGAATTGAAACTTTTTCAATTATTTTCTCAGTTTTTTTTTATTCTTGAAATTTGCCCTTCTGATTTGGAATTTATTCACATACCCTCCTTAGGAAAAAGATCCAGATTTGAATCATTTAACTTATTCCTAATTTTAATGTTTTTCTTGTATTTAAAGAATTTGTTTCATTATATCACCCATTAACCATCTTGTTTATTATATATGCATGTATATATATGTACATAGAGGATTTGACCTGTCTTATATATTTCAAGGGCAAAATGTCTCTATTGCCCTCAGCATGTGAAATCTGTATACATGAGATAAATGTGGCTCATGTAAACAAAATTCTCACACACGCTTTCTAAAAAATAAAGGTACTCAAATAAAGCTGCAAAGGCAATCTCCAAACAAGCATCCTGTTGGATCAATATCTGGAAGTTGAATACAATATTTCATGCTATTTTATAGAATTCAATTGTTTGCACCACATAAATCCAATTTTAAGGTTCTACACTGAGATTTATTGTTTTCTTTTAAAATCTATAAAGTCATTATTCACAAAGTAATAACAATAACAATAGCACATTAAACTCAAGGGGGTTTTCCTTAAAAAAGAAGCAAAAGCACTGTTAAGGCTCATGCTCCCATTTTCTGAAAGAAGACAGTCTGATAATTTAAGACTATTCAAGGATTGAGAAGATTATAGGTGAAACTTCCCATTTTAATTTTGATTTCTACCAAATTGAAAATGTTTCAAGAGTGTTCAATTCTGTTCCTTAGATATTGTACCCTTATGTTAAAATTATCTTAATATAAGGAAAATAACCTAATATTGGAGAATGATATACACAATGTATAATGAAAATATTTATAATAATTATTCAATATAAAAATCATTTTAAAAAAATTCTTGAGGTACTGGGGCACCTGGGTGGCTCAGTAGGTTTAGTGTTTGCCTTTGGCTCAGGTCATGATCCCAGGATGGGCTCCCTGCTCAGCGGGGAGCTGGCTTCTCCCTCTGCCTCTGCTGCTTCCCAAGCTTGTGCTCTCTCTCTCAAATAAATAAAATCTTTAAAAAACTAAAAACTAAAAAAATTCTTGAGGTACTAATTACATTCTCAGACTTTATTAAATTTTTTCTCATGTTTGTGTTGAAAGGAATATATATATTTTTATGTGATCTAAAAATAATATTCTGAAGAAAAATTTGTCATTAAAAGAGGTTGCTTCTTCTAAGATTGCTCTATTTTAAAGTCTTGCTCCAAAATTATTCTCACTTTAGCACAGGGTTTAATCGTGCCTTTTTTCCTTCAGCAAGGATTTGGCAAAGATAAATTTTATTTGGGAATCCAGACATAAGTACTAGCATTTTATGAGTTGGAATTCTTTGAAAACCTGTAACAGGAAACAAAGTAATTATCACTGGGGCTTCTTAAATCTTCCTTTAATACTGTCTGAAATTAAATATTATTGGTAAACATGCAAATTTGGCCGATAAATGTAAGATTTTAAAGTTTGAGTCTATGACTAACTCCTTCTCATTTAACATCGATACCTCTAATTATAGTTTCAGTATCCTGAAGTGAATAGACTCATTTCTCCTAGGATCAGACCAATTTCCTTCATCTTTTAGTCGTTCCTTATTATGAATGCTAACCCACAGGATATTGTAGCCCCCTCTGTGAAATGGATAAACTATATTAGCATGCACCACCACCAGTAAGTGAGGCCAAGAAAGAAAAAATAAATAAATATCACAAAAATAGCAGATTATGTAGATTTCTATCTTAGATACAAATTTGAGTTTGTACACATTATACACATAACCTGTTGGGAAGAGTTCCCAGAGCAAATTGTTTACATTAGCTCCATACACCCAGAATCAAATGAATAATTTTCAATATAAAAGATAATGATATTTGATTCTTTGTATATGTTTACTCCATTCAATATTTTTAACTTAAAATGTTTTATTTGTAATCATCACACAGAATTTTAGATACACAAACATTAGTTTCTTGGCATCTTTTTTTTGTCTTTAATGTCTCAGGAGTAATTATTCATTTCATGGAAGTTGTGTACAAATAAAAAAGGAACATATCAAACTTGTGAGTTTCATAACTCATACAGTTTAGTAAGAAATTTGATTGCTTCATAATATACCTGGAAAGCAAGAATAAAGGGTGGATATGTAAAATAAAAATATGTAGGAATGAATAATAGTAAAGGTCAAAACCTGGTGGAGTTAAATACCTGATATCCTTCTGGCCGGGCTCACCTTTCAGGCAAAGTTGTTAAATGGACACATTTTTTAATCTATACATTTTAAATGTCTTTATAATGCATATATTTTCCCAAATTTATATAAGGACTCTCACTCTGAATACCGTGTCAAAATCTGCTTCCAGAAAATATCTGTTGTTATTTACTCTAATCATTCTTACAGTCTAATTTGTATTTTAGATTTTGGAAAAAAAAGTCTTATCTTCACTTAATAAAGTTTTCAGTGTTAATGAATAGGTCTGGATGCCCTGCAAACATACCTGTTCCACTACCAATACTAATGACATCATAATAACAGGGTTGCTGTAACTTGGATAGCACATAAATTGTTGCCTTATCTATTTTTTCTAAATCTTAAAATCCACCACCAATTTAAGGAGGTTTGTGATTTTCTTTACATAAATTTGATCTTTTAGTCTATTAGATTGTAATCTCTCTATAGGTTAGGGCCACTTCTATTATAATCACTGTTGTATCCTCATTAACTAAGGGAACGCTTAACACAAAAAAATTGTTGAGCAAATATTGAATGAAAACTTGGTTAAGTACTTGGTACTCTTTGAAATCATTTAAGAACTTATTAGAACTGTTTTCATTTCTCAATTGAACAACAATGTATCAGTTTTCTGAAGATACTGTTATTAAGAAAATCCTATAAATGTTACTCATTTCCAACCTATACTAAGGAGAGAAAACTAATTATGCATTTTCTCCCATTTAGTGTACTTGGTTACATTAAGCAGGTTTCCCTAATCAAATTCTAACTGCAATTATCTTTTTCTAAAGATTGTTGTCCTTATTTTGGTACTAAATATACATAAAAATATAGCTTCACCTTCAGAGGACAGCTGGATTTTATCAACCTTTACTGAAAAATACTTATTTTAAAAATGACATCATTAGAAAATGTGACTCTGATCTTCTGAACATTTTCCAAGAATTTACTGAGGTTCAGGTGAATCATGATTTTTGTATGCCACCTTCCTATAACTAAACTCAAAATGTGAATGATATTTTGATATTAAAAATAAAACCAGGATATTATTAAAACATTTAATCAACACATTCTTTTGAGAAAGGGCTAGTCCTTCACCAAACTGTTTCCCAACTTCTAGCAAGAGTTTGTTATTTTCAGATAAAACAGATGTATATTGACTGATACAAATCTGAAATAAATATTAAACACCTGGAATAATGATGTTAACATATTTATTACTGTTTTGTTTTATAAATTGTATTATTATAATTACTATTACTACTGTTACTGATATTTTGCACACAGGATACAAAATAAGTATAAACTAAATAAAACAAAACTCTACTCCCTATCAATCTATCATAACCATTGCTGTGCAAATGTCTACTTACTGTTGGGGTTTATGAGATTAATGAAACACGATTAAAATTAAAGAATGCTTAGGTAATACATTTCTCAACACTTTTTTCATATAACAAGAAATAATGACATGTAAAAATCATGATGCTATGGTCATCTCTGAGATTAATGAAAATTGAAGTGCTTAATAATGAAATGCTCAGTTTTGATAAGATGTGAAAAAAGAAACATTCTTATATACTGTTGGTGGGAGTATATATATTTTTGGGAGGACCATTTAGCCATGGCAATAATTATTAGCAATGTACTTATCCTTAGCCTCCAAAATGATTAATAATTTTTAACTTATAATATCTCTGATGAAATAAGTGTCTGCTTTTTATACGTTAATTCAATGTTCTTTTAAGAGATGTCTATTTCAGAAACTGTACATTTCTTATTAATATTTTCATTGTGGTCAATGAAACATTTGTTTCATTCATAACATTTTTGTAAGCTATGTTCTTTTTATTTTATTCTGATTTGTGGCCATTTTCTTTTACAAATCTTCAACAATTAATATTCATTACTTTACCTAATAAGAAAATAATTTTTCATGAAAACCGTCAAGCAGTATTTACTACAACTATGACTTTCAAAAGTAAACTCTCAGTCTAAAATTCTCAAATCACATTTCTCATCACCATAGATATGGCAGTAAATTAAAACCTCAGAAATGAGGGAGCAGGTAAGAAATTACCAATGCCATGTGAGTAATGAAAAATGTCTTCTTCATAAGGGGATCAGGCCATACTTTAATCCACCAGTTCTATATCTTAATATTTACATATTTTGTTAGGGGAGGAGTCAGCTGTGAAACATGCACATCAATTTTACAGAAAGAAAATTTGTGTATGTACTTCAATAGTCTGATTAAATATTATTATCCTATTATAATAAAAAATAAAATAAGTTAAAAACCTAGAGGGTACACAGTAGAACAGATTTTCAATTCCCATACTCTAAGTTATAAATATTCATATGCCATCTCAGATTGAGGATCTAAAAGTTTAGGTCTCCAAAGGACTAATGTTCCATCATTCAATCTCTAGTTAAGGAAAAGGGGGGCAGGAAATTGCCTCTCGCATTCAACTAAGGTCAGTGCTATAGCAGTGAAAGAATAAAGTGAAAAGTCACTTAAGAGAAGGAACAGTTCTAAGTCATTCCTTCAAAAATATTAAAATGCACAGATTCCTCTTCTCATTCTCTTATCTGTGTTTTTCCCAGAGAGAGAAGGAAGAGGAGAAAGAAAGAGGAGAAAAGGGCTCTGAAAAAGGCCAGGCAGCTGCTAGGGATAGGTGACAAAGGGAAGCATGGTGGAGTGGGGTTACATTCTTCAACCAAGCCGTTTGGGCCAGTACAAAAATGTGGAAAACTGACATCCTCTTCTTGCTTATTCAGTAGTCTCCACCCTTTCTCCTTTCATCTTTCTCTTTAAAATATTTTCTTGGGATCATTTTTGCTATCTGGAAAATTGTGATTTAAAAATACAGCCCCTGGGGCGCCTGGGTGGCACAGCAGTTAAGCGTCTGCCTTCGGCTCAGGGCGTGATCCCAGCGTTATGGGATCGAGCCCCACATCAGGCTCCTCCGCTATAAGCCTGCTTCTTCCTCTCCCACTCCCCCTGCTTGTGTTCCCTCTCTCGCTAGCTGTCTCTATCTCTGTCAAATAAATAAATAAAATCTTTAAAATAAAATAAAATAAAATAAAAATACAGCCCCTGAGAAAGCCACCAATGTGTGCCTAAGTACAGTTGCATGCGTGCGTGCACACACACACACACACACACACACACACACACACAGAAAGAGGAATAAAGAAAAAGGCAAAAATGGATTCTATGGTACAGAGAGTATTCAGATATAACAAGGAAATTAAGACTGTGACAAAGTACCAAGATGTCAACTTTCTAAGGCAAAAGCTCTCCAGATAATTCTCAGAGCTTCTCTCCCCCTTTATAATTCTGCAACAAATTGTTGAAAGGCTTTTTTTCTCAGTTCACTACAATCCATATGGCAATGAGATGCCATCTCCCTGCTGTCCTGTGCAATTATTCTGCACCCTTGATGGTGATACTCCTGAGATGCAGTGGGAGAGGGTTGAGACCTGAAGTTTTATTAGCAGCAACTGTATGGGTTGTGAACCAAACATTGCAGATTATAGGGAGCTTATTTTCTCACAAAATACTGACAAGCACCTCAGGGAAGGCATAAAATTATTTTTTAAAAAAGTCATTTACCCAAACCCAATATGACTGAAATAATTTTTATAGATCAAATAGTGATCAGCACCACTCAGAAGAAAAAATAAGTAGTTAACAAAGTGAGGAGTTGCTTTCCTCCCCTTATTTGAAACTTGAGCTAGATTCTTTGGCAGTGCTGAAGTTTCTGTCCTTTTTCTCCTTTTAGGCTAATTGTTCTTAACCTTTTTCTCCTTTTAGGCTAATTCTTTAGCATTTTTCTCCTGTATTTCAACTTTCCCTTTGTTATTTTACCTGTTTTACAACCTCTCCCCACCACCCACCCACCAAAAGGCAGTCTAACATGCTTTAGCTGGATTAGGACCTTGTTGATTTAATAGTTAGTGCTTTGAGGCTAATTGGGAACTAAAATCAATGGTCCTAAGAATCCACCAACATTAAAATTGCCACTTTCAAGACCTACTTTGTTGAGATATTTTCTTCCTAGACAAAACTTTCCCTGTCTGCAAATGTTCCATAATACACATACTGTGAATGTTTCATTTCAAATGCATTTTACCTATGTGTCAGACATCAGACGTTATCTGTATTTTATTTTGAGACTCAATCCTAATATTAAGTGAGTATTTTCCCTATAAAATGAAAGGTAGAATGCTCAGAATATATGCACTCCCTTTACAAAAAAGATGATCATGCACAAATATTTAAAATTGCACTCATCAAATACTTCAGACTTCAAATTAATCTATCCTTCATTTAAGCCATTTGGAAAAAGCAAATGTAAAATTTTGATTCAAGGGGCGCCTGGGTGGCTCAGTTGGTTAAGCATCTGTCTTTGGCTCAGGTCATGATCTCAGGGTCCTGGGATCGAGCCCCGCACTGGGCTCCCTGCTCAGCAAGGAGTCTGCTTCTCCATCTGCCCCTCTCCACTCTTTGTACTCTCTCATGCTCTCTCTCTGTCTCATGTAAATAAAATCTTAAAATAAAATAAAATTTTGATTCAGGATGAGTTCAGGGCAGTGGAAACTGTCAGAAGATGGCACTATTCTGAAACATATGTTTAAAATATTTTCAATGAAGAAAGCAGACTAAAATTGCTTAATATTTTAACTACATGCCTGTTTCATGAAAGGATGATTAAGATTCATCCTGGAGAAAAAAAAAAACCTTCACATAATTTAGGATACTGATTCCTACATGTTTTCTTCCAAACTATTTTCCATAAATATGTTGAAATGAAAATTTGACTAATTTTAATTATTAAAAAAAAGATCTGAGAGAACTAATTGGAAAAGTTGTTTGGAGGAAAAATGATATATAGTATCCATGCAATGGCTATATATATATATATATATATATATATATATATATATATATTTCTCTTTCTTTCACACACATGAAACACCATAAAGGAAAAAAAAATCTTCGATTGCAATAATCCAACTACTCTGGGATCTTACTTATGAGAGTTTGTAGAATTCCCAAAGTAAACACAAGTAAATCCTCCATTGATTTTGGACTATGTAAACTTTCCATTTCAATTTTCTAGAAGTAAAATCTTAAAACTTGAAGTTGTTGAGTTATAGGAGTAGGAAGAGAACTTGGAGATACTCATGCCTAACATTGACTATGTCACTTAATAGACAATAAACATACTTTTCAATAGGCTGATAAGCAAGATGGTGCTCTAAATCTATTCTCTGGATAATGTATGTTTTTATTTTTGATTTCTTTAACCCTTTAGATTTTTCAACTTTGACTATAACCTTCAGCTCTGTATAACCAGTTACCTCAACAATATAATTTTGGAGGAATAATAAAAAATCTGCCTATAGCCTTTTTTTTAATGCTGATTGAGTCTACGTTATCATTTATTGACTCCTCAGCAAACTTTACAGAGCCGCTATTTTACATTTTTACTTCTCTCAAGTCCCTTATTCTGTTTAGTTCATGGGGAAACCCATCTCATATTTTATAGAAAAGTATAGTGTTAATATTGATTATTACTATAAGCATAGCTCTCTGCTTAACATTCAAAATCATTTATTCATTCAAAAATAATTTATTGAGAATTCTGGCCTAAGATGGAAATGTAGAAAGACCCGAACTCACTTGCCCCATGGAACACACCAAATGTCAGCAGCATATAGAGCAATTCCTCCTAAAGAAGAACTGAGGGCCAACTAAACAGCTTCTGCACAACAATGGATAGAGAGAACAGCATGAGAGAACTGCAAGAGAGACAGAGACACAGTAACAAAAGGAACTCCCACACTCAATGTGCCCACAGTGGGAAGGGATAGTACTAAGGGAATGGGAAGTTTCCTTTGTCCTTGGACACACACACACAACAAAGTATGGTTTAAGAGAGCAACTAGCATATAAAAGAACCAGATCTAGAACTCCCCAAATGGCAGAGGAGCTGTGGGAACTCTCCAGATCAGGACTAGAGAACAACACAGTTTATGCTCTCCCCCTACCTTGAAAGCATAGACTGGAGCAGGATCTGGGTGCCCTAGCCATCCTGCAGCTTCAGTGAGCCCTGGGTTCCCTAGCCCACACCAGCTCCAGTCACACACTAGAGGACAGAAAAAAAAAAGGCAAAGTTTAAAAGAGCAACCAGCATATAAAAGAGCCAGCTCTAGAATTTTGCCAAATGGTGAGGGAACTGTTAGAACTCTCACTGGGTGAGAGGGGCTGAAGTACACAATTTAAGCTCCACCTCTACCTTAGTAGAATGAATAAAAGCAGAGCAGAGAGTAAGAGAAGTACTTAGTTGGTGTGCCACCTCAGCAAACACAGGATCTCCTATCCCACACAAGTACTAGATGCCCTGGAGCAAAGAAAAAAATGCCATGGTTTAAAAGAATAAATAGTATATAAAAATCCCAGGCCTAGAACTCTGTCAAAAGGCAAGAAAGCTGCTGGAACTCCCTCTGATTTAGAGGGGCTGACAAACATGGTCTATGCCTCCCCTCAACCTTGAAAGTACATACCAGTACACAGTCCCAGTGCCCAAACCAGCTTGCTGCTTCAGTGAGCCCCTGGCCCCTAGTCCACACCAGCCCCAGTCATCCTACCAATGCAGCCAAAGGGCAGTACACACTGGGATACCCCTGGTTAGCATTCACTATAGCTCCAGCCTTTATGCCAAGGTGATACAGATGCAAAGAACCCCAGAACACTCCAGACCCACACCACTTTGGCTTCAGACAGCTTGCTAGGGCACCCCTGGTGCAGAGTATTTCAGAACCTCCCAGATGACATCTGGTTGAGATCCAGCCAAACTGCCAGGGTGCCCCTTGTCTGGAGAGCCCCAGGAACCACCAAACCATGCCTGCATCAATTCCAGCCACCTCATCAGGGCACCTCCAAAGCTGAGCAACCTGGGACACCCTGCCTTGCGCCCAATTCAGCTTCAGCTGTTCTGTCAGGGCAAATTTTGCATATTTGGAGATGAGCCCAGGGACCACACCAAGCCATGCCTAATTTAGCGTTAGCTCTTCAGCCAGTGTGGCCCTGTGGGGAGTGCTCCAAAATCCCCCAGCCTGTACCTGACCTCGGTTCTAGCCACCCCTTCTAGATAAACTTTGGGTGGAGAGTGCTGGAACACCCTGGTTTATATCCACTTTAAGTTCAGCTATTGTGACAAATGCCCTCTGTGCATAAAGTCCTTGGTTTTCCCCCAGCTTTGCACACATTTTAGCTTCAGGTAGCGCTAGCTGTTAGGGCACCCTTTGCGCAGAGAGCTCAGGAACCTCCCAGCACACACTGCCTCAGCTCCATCCACCCAACCAGGACACCCCTCTACAGACTGCTCTATGACACCCCTGCTTGCATTCATCTCAGCTTCAGTTATCCTGTTAGGGTACCCTCAGTGCATAGAAACCCTGGATACCCATGTTAGCTTTAGCTCTCCAGCAAGGATGTCTGCTGTATAGAAAGCCCTGGGACCACCCATCCCACACCCACCAGCCACCTGGTCAGGTCACCCTTTACTCAGAAAGCCCCAGGACAACTTGGATAACACCCACTTCAGCTTTAGCTTTCTTTCCAATTTGCCCGACATATGTAGACCCTCAGGAAACCTCAGCTTGGACTGGCTTTAAGCCTTAGCTGTCTTGCCAGGACACCCATTGCATGGAGAGCCATGAAACCTCCATCCCAAACCAGCCACACCTCCAGCCGGCCAGGAAGAGTCACCAAGCATAACCTTCTACACAGGGGACAGATAATCACAAGACCAGACCTTCAAGATTAGGACAAGAAACTGTTAGGTCTAATCTGTAGAAACAAGCACAGAGAGTCAAGCAAAATGGGGAGGTAGAGGATTGTGCTCAAAAACAAACAAACAAACAAACAAACAAACAAACAAACAAACAAAACCAAACAAACACTCAACAACCCAAAAGCTCAGAAAATAACTAAATGAAAGGGAGATAAACACTATGCCTAATAAATCATTTAAAATCATGATTATAAAGATTTTTTCAGGTTTCCTATATAAAGTATCATGTCATCTGCAAATAAAGTTTTACTTGTTCCTTATCAATCTGGATGCTTTCATTTCTTGTGTTGTCTGATTGCTGTGGCTAGGACTTCTAGTACTATGTGGAATAAAAGTGGTGAGAGTGTGCATTCCTGTCTTGTTCCTGACTTTAGGGGGAACTCAGGTTTTCCCCATTAAGAATGATGTTAGCTGTGGGTTTTTCATATATGGCCTTTATTACATTGAGATATGTTCCCTCTAAACCTCCTTTTTCAGGGTTTATATATTTCTAAGAATTTATGTGTTTCTTCTAAGTTGTCCAATTTGTTGGTGTATAGTTTTTCATAATATTCTCTTATGATTGTTTGTACTTCTGTGTTGTTGGTTGCTATTTCTCCTCTCTCAGTTGTGAGTTTATTTGAATATGTTCTCTTTTTTTTCTTGATAAGTCTGGCTAGAGATTTATCAATTTTGTTGATCTTTTCAAAGAACCAGCTCCTGGTTTCTTGTATCTGTTTTATTTATTTATTTTCATTTAAAATTTTTTTTTATCTTTTAGTTTCTATATCATTTATTTATGCTCTAATGTTTATTATTTTCTTCCTTATGCTGGTTTTTATTTTTTGTTGTTTTTTTCTAGCTTCTTTATGTGTAAGGTTAGGTTGTTTATTTCAGATCTTCTTGCTTCTTGTTGTAGACCCGTATTGTTAAGACCTTCCCTCTTAGAACTGCTTTTGCAGTATCCCAAAGGGTTTGAACTGCTGAGTTTTCATATTCATTTGTTTCCATGTACTTTTTAATTTCTTCTTTGGTTTTTCATTTGACCCACTCATAGCTTAGTAGCATGCTATTTATCCTCCATGTATTTGTGATCTTTCCAGAATTTTTCTTACCGTTGAGTTCTAGTTTCATAGCACTGTGGTCAGAAAAGATACATGGTATGACTTCAATCTTTTGAATTGGTTTAGGCTTGTTTTGTGGTCTGATATGTGATCTATTTTGGAGAATGTCCCATGTGCCCTTTAAAAGAATGTGTAGTCTGCTATTTTAGGATGGAATGTTCTGAATATATCTGTTAAATTAATCTGGTCCAGTGTGTCATTCAAAACCATTTCTTCTTTGTTGATTTTCTACTTAGACCATTTGTCCATTGATGTAAGTGGGGTGTTCAAGTCCTCTACTATTATTGCATTATTATCAATGAATTCCTTTATGTTTGTAATTAACTGCTTTATTTATTCAGGTGCTATTATGTTGGGTGTATAAATATTTACAATTGTTATAATTTCTTGTTGGATTATCCCCTTTATTACCATATAGTGTCTTTATTTGTCACTTACTAGTTTTTGTTTTAAAGTCTGCTTTGTCCAGTATATTTCTTGCTATTCTGGCTTTGTTTTGACAGCCATTTGCATGGTAGATGTTTCTCTGTTCCCTCACTTGTGATCCACAGGTGTCTTTAGGCCTAAAATTAGTCTCTTGTAGGCAGAATATAGATGGGTCTTGTTTTTGTTGTTTTTTTGTTTTTGTTTTTGATTTTTTCCCACTGTGTCACCCTATGTCTTTTGATTGGAGCATTTAGTCCATTTACATTCAAAGTAATTACTGATAGATATGTATTTATTGTCATTTTATTATTTGTTTTGTGGTTATTTCTGAAGATTTTATCTGATCCTTTCTTGTCTTTTTCCCTTTCATATTTTGCTGATTTTCTTAAATGATATATTTGGATTTCTTTCTCTATATTATTTGCATATTTATTAGTTATTTTTGATACATCGTTACTATTAAGTTTGTGGATCATCTCTTCTGCAAAAACAGTCTATATCATTTTGATGTTTAAGTTGAACCCATTCTTCATTCCTCTCCTCCCACGTTTTAGGTGTATGTTATTGTATTTTAAATCCTTTAATTCTGTGAGTTCCTGGACTGATTATTTACAGAAAAATTTATTTTTACTGCTTTTGTGTTTCCTACCTTTATACTCTCACTTATGGTTTGTCCTTTCCACTCAAAGAGTCCCCTTTAATATTTCTTTCAGGGCTGGTTTAGTGTTCATGAACACCTATAGTCCTTGTTTGTCTGAGAAACTATCTCTCCTTCTATTCTGAATGGTAGACTTGCTGGATAGAATTTTCTGGAATGCAGATTTTTCCCATTCAGCCCTTTGAATATATCTTTCCACTCCCTTTTGGCTTGCAATGATTTTACTGAAAACTTTCTTGCTAGTCTTATGGATTTTGCCTTGTCAGTTACTTCTTTCTTTCGTCTTGCTGCTTTGAATTTTTTTTTTTTCTTTATCGCTACATTTTGCAAATTTAATTGCAATGTGCCTTGGTGTGGGTCTTGCTTTTGTTGATTTTGATGGGAGTTCTTTGTTCCTCCCGGATCTGGATATTTGTTTCCTTCCCCAGATTAAGGAAGTTTCCAGCTATTCTTCCTTAAATAGATTTTCTGCCCCTCTTTCTCTCTTCTTCTTATAGGACTCCTATAATATGAATGTTTTTATGTTTGATGGAGTTGTTGAGTTTCCTGTCTATTCTCATTTTATATAATTCTTTTTACCCTCTTTTGTTCTACTTGATTACTACCAATTACTCTGTTTTCTAGGTCATTAATTTGCTCCTCTGCTTCTTTCAGCCTACTGTTCTTTCTATCAAGCCTGTTTCTCATTTCCTTTATTGAACCCTTTATCACTGCTCTTACTCCTTATCTTGTGTTAAGGGTCTTACTCATGTCTTCCATGCTTTTCTCAAATCCAGTGAGTATGCTTATTGATGACGTTGTGGAATATAGGTCAGGTTCAGTGGGGTGGAGTCTGGAGCCGACGACCAAGAAAGAATTCTTGAGGCATCTTTGGTGCAAAATGGCGGTTTCTTAAAGCATGGGGACAGGACCCATGGGCAGAAAGAGCTGTTGCACCAGGGTTGTGAGGAATGGCCCATTATATACCCTCAAGTTGGGAGGGGGTTAGGGATAACGTAAGTCTCTAAGGAATTTTGGAAGCAAGGTTTCCAGGACCTTGAGGGGGCTAGCTATTGTTGGGAAAAGGTAATTTATTACCATCTAATAAAACCTTAGTCATGAGACCCTTCAGCCATATGCTTGGGGGATGATTGCCAACATGTATCTTGGGGGGGGGAGGTTAGAGATAAAGGAAGTTTCCAAAGTTATTTTTAAACCTTAAAGTAGACTTACAGGATCTTGGTGGAGGGGAGGCGGTCAAGTTAGGACTGCCTTTTGCCCTTAGCAAAGTATTAACATCAACATTGAGGCAGCTGAGTTCCTATAGGAATGTCACTGTGCCTGTTTCAAGGACTTGTCAATGGGCTGTAGGTAGTAAGGAAATTTCATTGTGCCTACATACATTCTCTTCTGGAAACTAGGCTAGTGATAGAAATGCTTTGTTCTTGTAAACTGCTAAGACATTTGCAAACTGAGGGAGACTTAAGTCTTGCAGGATTGTGGCATCTATGGGTTAACTATTTCTTTGTCCTTTAGGGCAGCCAGGAGTACCTGAGGAATGTCACATACATCCCATGGGGGGGTGTTGCAGGGTGTCAGCTTCTGCTTTGTCCTCAGCTTGCCTTCCATTCCCTCATCACTTCTGATCATTACTTTAAATTTTTTATCAGGTATGTTAATTTTATCTGTTTATTTGAGATAGAGAGCGAGCATGTGTGGGGGGAGGAGCAGAGTGAGAGGGAGGAACAGGCTCTCTCTGCTGAGCAGGGAGTCCAACACAAGGATCAACCCCAGGACCCTGGGATCATGACCTGAGCTGAAGGCAGACACTTAACTGACTGAGCCACCCAGGCGCTCCCCTCCCCCACACATCACCACTTCTATACTCTATAAAATACATATATATTCTAGAGTACTTGCTCTTGCCCAAATATCCCTCAGAAAGAATGTTCCACTGCTTATGAGGCATTGTACTCCCCCAATCCTCGAATTGTTTTCCCTTAAATAATTTAAAATATCAAATTATTTATTAAATTGTTTTATTTTTGTCATTTGACAATGCCTAACTCTTAATTACAGGATGAGACTCTTTTGAGCTACACGAAAATCAAGTATGAATATTTTATATAATGAATTCTGAGATAATATTTTTGTTTATTAATTTTGGTAAGCTATTATTTTACTGATTATTTTTTATTAAAAAATGAAAAGTTAAGAAAAGGGGGACTCCTGGGTGGCTCAGTTGGTTAAGCAACTGCCTTTGGCTCAGGTCATGATCCCACAGTCCTGGGATCAAGCTCCTCACAGGGCTCCCTGCTCCGTGGGGAACCTGCTTCTCCCTCTCCCTCTGCCTGCCACTCACCTTTCTTGTGTTCTGTCAAGTAAATAAATAAAATCTTTTTAAAAATGAATGTTTTATGGTGATAAATGATGAGGGAGCAGAAGGCTAGCTGAAGACAAAGCATAAACTGACACCCTGTGACCTCCCCCCACCCCACACCCCCTCCTGGGTGGGATATGTGCGATTCTTCCAGGAAGCTCCCAACTATCTTAATGTTAATACCTTGCTGGAGGCGAAACAACCAACCGTAACTTGACAATGGCAAGACAGCTGGTATCTTGTAGATCTGTCCTCTTTAGCATATGAAAGTTGTTTTAAAACCTCCCTTTTCCTTACTTCCCCCAACTCCCAGTATATAATCACCACTCTTCAAGACCCCAGTGCAGCAGCTCTTTCTGTCCATGAGTTCTGTCCCTGTGCTTTAATTAACCACCATTTTGAACCAAAGACATCTCAAGAATTCTTTCTTGGCCACCAGCTCTGGACCTCACCCCACCAAACCTCACCTATATTACAAGATCCCGTCAGTGATTACTCATTTTCTCACTATAATAAAAGAGGAAAGTTTGTCTTATTCGAGATAATAAACACTTCCACAAAAGATAAACTTATATATACTCATTTCATATGTATGATTAATATCTGAAATTACTCAAGCTTACTCTAAGTTTTCATTATATCATTCCTTCTTCACTTGATCTTAGCCAAAAGGCCGAGAAGCGATATATCATTCCTTCTTATATACAGAATGTTTTAGGATGGAAACAAACACAGCTACCATGAAAAGTCTTTTTATTAGTAGCACTATTTCATAAATTGTAATGTAATTGAAACAGGTGTGTAAAAGATTGATAATAACTGATATAATAAATCTGGAGTACATCATCTGAAAGCTATTTAAATCATACAAATCATAAGGCTATATGGGGATTTAATTTTAAGGAAATATATAATATATTTGTATAATGAAATGATTGTAAAGTGCCTGTGAAAACCATACTAAAAGAGAACTTTCAAAGTGATGTGTTCCAGAGTAGTTCATATATTCGATTTCTGAATTTAAAATTTAGTTGCAGGAAGATGCTTTTTCCTATTGGATGGTATTTTGTACACTTGGATTTCCTAAAATTAAATGTTTCTGAAATATATCTCTCAAAACTTTTTTACTAATTAATTTAACAAGCATATATTGATTAGTTTCTCTTTGGCAAGGGTTCTGATAGGGAACATACAGTTGATTAGGATAACATTCTTATTCTTAAGAACTTATGGTCATTTGAAGAAGGCAGCTATTTAAACAATTAAGGAAAATATGGCATAAACAAGATACAATAACTTTAGTGTGCTAAGAATAATATCAGATTATTTTCTAAAAGAACTTTCTGTAGACAACTAATATTTCTATTGGCTTCCTTTTCCTTCTGTTTCCAACACCTATTTGCACTGTACTGGCCCTGATGAATTGGCAAACCAAACCCTTTTATCCATTGGCCAGAATTCTTTCAGGAATCAGAAAACACTATTGATAAATCTAATTCATATATTGGTAATCCCAAAATGGATGCCACCCTAGTAGCTCAGTACAAGTCACAAATTTAAATTTAAGTCAACCTGCTTTGACAGAAAATACTTGTAAAGGAAACCTAACATACACCAACCAAAATCCTCTAATTCAGCTTTAGCTAGTTTACATTACCCTAGAGAAGAGAACCTACTAGCCCTATAATGAAATCCTTACCATCCTAGCCAATCACATCATATTTCTAAGTTGCCACTTCTAATGTTCTATAAAATTTCCTTTTGCCCAAAATTCCTTGAGGAATACGCTCCATTGCTTGTGAGCCACTGTATTCTCCCAATCTATTGATTTGTTCTTTTGAATGAAGAACATAAAATCCATTACTAAATTGTTTTAGTTTTGTCATTTGACGCTATGTCCTGTTGCTAGTGCTAGCCAAGCAAGAGTCCACATACTATCCCAAAACCTAGGCACTGTATTATGATGAAATCTACAGTACTAGGTTTACATTTTCTTTAATAAAAGCTTAATGCATTTTTAAACATAAATTATTTCATCTTCTGATACTTAAAGTAGTGAAGTTTTTTATTTCTAAGACATATTGGTTTGCCCTAATGATTCTTAGCATGTATTTTAGTAAAAATTGTATGTTACCTGCTTTTTGCCTGCCTACACACCTTTTATATGAAGAGTGGCAAAACATGCCTTTTTGGCATAAGAATCATTTTAAGTGGATTATATTGAAAAAGTGCAGATAAAGAAGAAGCTCTGAAAACACGGAAGTTATCCTTCTATAAGAGTAATCTACATTTTAAAAATAATATTTCCATTAGAAAGGGGACCTATGACAGGAAGAAAGCTATTACCACAGATAATTTTTTCACCTGGGAGACTTAACTGTGTTGCCGGGTAACCTTGTTTACCAAATATTTCCTCCTCTTACCTTCTCTTAAATTTCTCTCCACACACATCTTTCTCATGTCTTTATCCGAAGACAATATTTAAGTCAATATCTTGGACAATTTCAGGGATTTTACTCATTTTCCTTGGGTATCTCCCATGTATACTCAGATATGCTGTTAATACACTTTTTTGTTCTGTTTTGTTTTTCTCTTCTTAATCCCTCTTTTTATTACAGGAGGTCTCAGCCAAAAACTCAGAAACATAAAGAGAAAATTATCTTTCTTCTCTTACACACAATTATATATTTTCTACCCATTGATAAAAATATAATTTTTTAATATAAGGAAGAATATCACTAGAGATTCCTTCTACTCAATGGGTAATAGCCTTCTGTAAATCTGTAGCTGCTTATAATTGTGAATAGACAAAAAATGTCATATGTAATTATAGGTGTTGTTAAAGATAAAATGAGTTTGGGGCTCCTGGATGGCTCAGTTGATAGAGTGTGTAACAAGCCCCACATTGGGGGTAGAGTTTACTTCTAAAAAGGAGGTAAATTGAGACATATTAAAATTTTAAGAGTTTATTTGATAAAACAAATCTATTGGAATTAGGCTGCATTTAATCCAGCAGATAGAAAGAAGCTCAAAAAAGCTGAATAAAAGTATTTTATAGGCAGAAGTGAACAGGAACAAAGAAGCTATACTGGACAAAAAAAGCAGGTTGGGAATTGCAACATTAGTATCCTTTAGGGAATGAAAGGGTTCTATAATGCAGATTACCTAACTACTATTAACCATTGATACCTGGTTGACTGTTTTAAGATTTTATTTCTGGGGTAGGCCAAATTGTAAATAATTTTTGGTTTAATGATGTGGTTACATAGCATATGCAACTCCATCTTGGCCCTACTTTTGGACACTATTGTCATTTTTAAAAAGCAGTGTTTAGATTGACAAAGTACCGATAGTTCATTTTTGCTTTTGATTCCTTTGACTCCAAAGACATGTCTAGAAAAAGGTGCTATGACCTATGTCAAAAGGTTGCTGCCTCTGTTCTCCTCTAGGATTTTGAGGGTTTCCTGTCTCACATTTAGGTCTTTCAACCATTTTGCATTTAGTTTCATGTATGGTGCAATAAAGTGGTCCAGTTTCATTCTTCTGCATGTTGCTGTCCAGTTTTTCCAAAACCATTTGTTGAAGAGACTGTCTTTTTTTCCATTGGATATTCTTTCCTGCTTTGTCTAAGATTAGGTGATCGTATGGTTGTGGATCAATTTCTGGGTTTTTATTCTGTTCCACTGATCTTTGTGTCTGTTTTTTGAGCCAGTACCATACTTTTTAAATGACTGCAGCTTTCTAATAGAACTTGAAGTTTGGAATTGTGATGCCTCCAGATTTGATTTTCTTTTCCAAGACTGCTTTGGCTATTCAGGACCTTTTGTGTTTCCATACAAATTTTAGGATTCTTTGTTCTAGCTCTGTAAAAATGCTGGTTGTATTTTTATAGGGATTACATTAAATGTGTAGATTGCTTTAGGTAATATATGACATTTTAACAATATTTGTTCTTCCAATCCATGAGCATGGAATGGTTTGTTATTTCTTTGTGTCATCTTCAATTTCTTCCACAAGTGTTCTATAGTTTTTAGAGTATAGATCTTCTACCTCTTTAGTTAGGTTTATTCCTAGGCTTCTAATTTTTGGGTGCAATTGTAAATGGGATTGATTCTTTGATTTCTCTTTCTACTGCTTCATTTTTGGTATATAGAAATGCAACAGATCTCTGTATGTTGATTTTATATCTTGTGACTCAGGAATTCATGTATTAGTTCTAGCAATTTTTAGTGGGGTCTTTTGGGTTTTCTGCATATAGTATCATATCCTGTGGGAATAGTGAAAGTTTGACTTCTTCCTTGCAGATTTGAATGCCGTTTCTTTCTTTTTGCTGTCTGATTGCTGAAGCTAAGACTTTCAGTATTATGATAAATAGTAATGGTGAAAGTGGATGTCCCTGTCTTGCTCCTGACTATAGAGGAAGAGCTCTCAGTTTTTCCCCATTGAGGATGAAATTAGCTGTGGGTCTTTCATATATGACCTTTATGACGTTCAGGTATATTCCCACTACCCTTATTTTGTTGAGGGTATTTAACAGGAATGGATGCTATTTTGTCAAATGCTTTTTCTGCATCTATTGACAGGATCATATGGTTCTTATTCTTTCTTTTATTAATGTGGTGTATCATGTTGATTGATTTGCAAATATTGCCCAGCCCTAGCCTGGAATAAATCCCACTTAATTAAGGTGTATAATTCTTTTTATATACTGTTGAATTCAATTTGCTAGTATCTTGCTGAGAATTTCTGTGTCCAGTTCATAAGGAATATTGGCCTATAATTCAGCATTTTGGTGGCATCTTTGTACAGTTTTAGAAGCAAGAGTAATGCTGGCCTCATAGAAAGGGTTTGGAAGTTTTACTTCCATTTCTGTTTTTTGAAACAGCTTAGGAAGAATATGTATTAAGTCGTCCTTAAATGCCTGGTAGAATTTTCCCCGGGAAGCAATCTGGCCCTGGACTTCTGTTTGTTGGGATATTTTGATTACTGATTCAATTATGTTTCTGGATATGGGTTCATTCAAGTTTTCTTTTTATTCCTGTTTCAGTTTTGGTGGTTTCTGTTTCTAGGAATTTGTCCATTTCTCCTAGATTGCCCATTTTGATGGCATAAATTTCTCTTTCTTTTAAAAAAAATATTTTATTTATTTATCAGAGAAAGAGAGAGAGAAAAAACATGCACACAAGCAGGGGGAGTGGCAGGCAGAGGGGGAAGCAGGCTCCCTGCTAAGCAAGGAGCTGGATGTGGGACTTGATCCCAGGACCCTGGGATCATGACCCCACTGAAGGCAGACACTTATCCAACTGAGACATCCAGACATCTCTGGCATAAAGTTTTCATAATATTCTTTTATAATCATTTGCATTTCTGTGGTATTAGTTGTGATCTATCTCTCCTCTTTCATTCCTGATTTTATTTCTTTAGATCCTCTTCCTTTCCTTTTTGATAAGTGTGGCTAAGTGTTTATTAACTTTATTATTTCAGTGAACCAGCTCTTAGTTTCATTGAACTGTTCTATTGTTTTGTTTGTTTGTCTTTTCTATGTCATTTATTTCTGCTCTAATCTTTATTATTTCTGCTAGCTTTAAGCTCTATTTGTTGTTTCTGTTTTAGCTCCTTTAGGTGTAGGGTTAGGTTGTGTATTTGAAACTTTTCTTGCTTCATAAGGTAGGCCTTGTGTGGCTATAATCTTCTCTCTTAGGACTTCTTTTTCTGTATCACAAAGGTTTTTGTCTGTTGTGTTTTCATCTTCATTTGCTTCTATGTATTTTTTTAAATTCTTCTTTAATTTCCTGGTTGACTCATTCATTTTTTTAATGGGATTTTCTTTAGTTCCATGTATCTTGTTTTTTCCAAACTGTTCCTTGTGGTTGACTTCAGACTTCATAGCATTGTGGTCTGAAAATACAAATGGTATGATCTCAATCTTTTTGTACTTGTTGAGAGCTGATTTGTGACCCAATATGTGATCTATTCTGGAGAATGTTCCTTGTGCACTCAAAAAGAACATGTATTCTGGTGCTTTAGGATGAAATGTTCTGAATATATCTGTGAAGTCCATCTGGTCCAGTGTAGAATTCAGAGGATTTTTTCCCTTGTTGATTTTCTGCTTGGATGATCTGTCCATTGTTGTAAGTGGGGTATTAAAGTCCCCTACTATTATTGAATTATTATCAATGACTTTCTTTATGTTTGGTATTAATAAATTTTTACATTTGGGAGCTCCTGAGTTGGGGGCATAAATATTTAGAATTGTTAAATCTTCTTGACGGATAGACCCCTTAAATATGATGTAGTGTCCTTCTTCAGCTCTTCTTACAGTCTTTGTTTTAAAATCTAGTTTTTCTTTTTTTTTTTCTAGGAGATTTTATTTTATTTTATTTTATTATTTTTTAAATTTTTTATTATATTATGTTAGTCACCATACAGTATATCCCTAGTTTTTGAAGTAAAGTTTCATGATTCATTACTTGCATATAACACCCAGTGCACCATGCAATATGTGCCCTCCTTAATACCCATCACCAGCCTATCTGATTCCCCCACCTCCTCCCCTCTGAAGCCCTCAGTTTGTTTCCCAGAGTCCATAGTCTCTCATGGTTCATTCCCCCTTCTGTTTACCCCCCCTTTCTTCTTCCCTTTCTTCTCCTACCAATCTTCCTACTTCTTATGTTCCATAAATGAGTGAAACCATATGATAATTGTGTTTCTCTGCTTGACTTATTTCACTTAGCACTATCTCCTCCAGGCCCTCTCCCTGTTGCAGCAAATGTCGAGAAACCATTCTTTTTGATGGCTGAGTAATATTTCATGGTATATATGACCACATCTTCATAATCCAGTCATCTGTTGAAGGCCATCTTGGCTCCTTCCATGATTTAGCTATTGTGGACAATGCTGCTATGAACATTGAGGTGCATATGGCCCTTCTCTTCACTACGTCTGTATCTTTGGGGTAAATACCCAGTAGTGCAATGGCTGGATCATAGGATAGCTCAATTTTTAACTTTTTAAGGGACCTCCACACTGTTTTCCAAAGTGGCTACACCTTGCATTCCAACCAACAGTGTAGGAGGGATCCCCTTTCTCCACATTCTCTCCAACGTTTGTTGTTTCTTGCCTTGTCCATTTTTGCCATTCTAACTGGCATAAGGTGGTATCTCAATGTGGTTTTGATTTGAATTTCCCTGATGGCTAATGATTTTGAACATTCTTTCATGTGTCTGTTAGCCATTTGTATGTCTTCATTACAAAAGTGTCTGTTCATATCTTCTAGCCATTTTTTGATTTATTTGTTTCTTCTGTATGGAGTTTGAGAAGTTCTCTGTACATCTTGGAAAGCTGTCCTTTATCTGTAGTGTCACTTGCAAATATCTTCTCCCATTCCGTGGGCTGCCTCTTAGTTTTTTTGACTGTTTCCCTGGCTGTGCAGAAGTTTTTTTATCTTGATGAAGTCCCACAAGTTCATTTTTTCTTTGGTTTCTCTTGCCTTTGGAGATGTGTCATGAAAAAATTTGCTGTGGCCAATGTCAAAGAGGTTGCAGCCTATGTTCTCCTCTAGGATTTTGATGGATTCCTGTCTCACATTGAGGTGTTTTATCCATTGGAGTTTATCTTTGTGTATGGTGTGATAAAGTGGTCAATTTTCATTCTTTTCCATGTAACTGTCCAATTCTCCCAGCACCATTTATTAGAGACCGTCTTTTTTCCACTGGATGTTTTTTCCTGCTTTGTCAAAGATTAGTTGCCCAAAAAGCCGAGCGTCCATTTCTGGGTTCTCTATTCTGTTCCATTGGTCTATGTGTCTGTTCTTGTGCCAGTACCATGTTGTCTTTGTGATCACAGCTTTGTAGTACAGCTTGAAATCCGGCAATGTGATGTCCCCAGCTTTGTTTTTCCTTTTCAACAATTCCTTGGCGATTCGGGGCCTTTTCTGGTTCCACCCAAATTTAAGGGCTGTTTGTTCCAGTTCTTTGAAAAATGTCATTGGTATTTTGATCGAGATGGCATTGAAAGTGTAGATTGCTCTGGGTAGCATAGACATTTTAACTATGTTAATTCTTCCGATCCACGAGCATGGAATATTTTTCCATCTTTTTGTGTCTTCTTCAATGTCTTTCAAGAGTTATCTGTAGTTCGTAGAATATAGATCGTTTATGTCTCTGGTTAAGTTAATTCCAAGTTAACGTATTATTTTTGGTGCTATTGTAAATGGAATGGATTCCCTAATTTCTCTTTCTTCAGTCTCATTGTTCGTGTATAGAAATGCAACTGATTTCTGAGCATTGATTTTGCATCCCGCCACATTACTGAATTGCTCTATAACTTCTAGTAGTTTGGGGGTGGAGCCTTTTGGGTTTTCCATATAGAACATCAGGGCATCTGCAAAGAGAGACAGTTTGACCTCTTCTTTGCCAATTTGGATAACTTTAATCCCTTTTTGTTGTCTGATTGCTGTTGCAAGGACTTCTTGTACTATGTTGAATAATAATGGCAAGAGTGGGCATCCTTGTGTTCCTGATCTTAAGGGAAAGGCTTTCAGCTTTTCCTCATTGAGAATGATATTTGCTGTAGGCTTTTCATAGATGGTTTTTATGAGATTGAGGAATGTACCCTCTATCCCTACACTCTGAAGTGTTTTAATCAGGAAAGGATGCTATATTTTGTCAAATGCTTTTTCTGCATCCATTGAGAGGATCATATGGTTCTTGACTCTTTTCCTGTAGATATGATCTATCACACTGATCGATTTGTGAATGTTGAACCACCTTTGCATCCCATGGATGAATTCCACTTGATCATGATGGATAATCTTTTTAATGTATTGTTGGATCCTATTAGCTATGATCTTGTTGAGAAATTTGGTGTCCATATTCATCAAGGAAATCTGTCTGTAATTTTCTTTTGGATGGGGTCTTTGCCTGGTTTGGGGATCAAGGTAATACTGGCCTCATAGAATGAGTTTGGTAGCTTTCCTTCTGTTTCTATTTTTTGAAACTGCTTCAGGAGAATAGGTATTTTTTCTTCTTTGAATGTTTTGTAGAATTCCCCGGGTAATCTGTAAGGCCCTGGACTCTTGTTTTTCAGGAGGTTTTTGATCATTGTTTCAATCTCTTCATAATTAATCAGTCTGTTTAAAAAATCAATTTCTTCCTCTTTCAGTCTTGGTAGTTTATCGGTTTCCAGGAAGGCATCCATTTCTTCCAGGTTGTTTAATTTATTGGCATAAAGCTGTCGATAAAAGTTTTTAATGATACTTCCTATTTCATTGGTGTTGGTTGTGACCTCTCCCTTTTCATTCATAAATTTATTAATTTGGGCCCTTTCTCTATTCTTTTGAATAAGACTTGCCAGTGGCTTATCAATCTTATTTATTCCTTCAATGAGCCAGCTTCTAGTTCTGTTGATCTGCTCTACTGTGCTCCTGGTTTCTAATTCATTGATCTCTGCATTTTAGATTTTTCTATTCTTTTGAGTGAGGCTTGGATGGCTATGTATTTTCCCCTTAGGACTGCCTTTGCAGTGTCCCATAGGTTTTGGACCATTGTGTTTTCATTCTCGTTCATCTCCATAAATTGTTTAAATAGATTTTTAATTTCCTGGTTTATCAAATCATTCTTGAGCAGGATGGTTCTTTGTCTCTAAGATTTTGAGTTTCTTCCAAATTTTTCCTTGTGATTGAGTTCCAATTTCAAAGCATTGTGGTCTAAGAATATGCAGGGAATAATTTTAGTCTTTTGGTATCAGTTGAGATTTGTTTTGTGACCCAGTATATGGTCTATTCTGGAGAACGTTCCATGTTTATTCGAAATGAATGAGTATTCTGTTTTTCTGGATTTTAGTGTTCTATATACATCTATGAGGTCCATCTGGTCTAGCATATCATTCAAAGCTCTTGATTCTTTGTTGATTTTCTGCTTAGGTGATCTTTCTACTGCTGAAAGGGGAACACTACTTTCAGCAGTAGACAGATCATTTGGATGCCTGTTTCCTTTCCCAGATATGGGTTGTTTTCAGCCATAATTTGCTCAAATAAACCTTCTGTCCTTTTTTCCCTCTCTTCTTCTGGGACACCTATGATATGAATGTTATTATGCTTTATGGAGTCACCAAGTTGCCTAAGTCTACATTCTTGATCCAGTATTTTTTATTTCTCTCTTCTTTTCAGCTTATTTTCCATAATTTTATCTTCTGTAGCACTGATTTGTTCCCCTGCTCTGTCCATTCTTCTTGTCAATATGTCCAGGTTTTTTTACATCTCTGGTATAGCATTTTTCATTTTGGCCTGGCTAGTTTTTAGGTCTTTGTTCTCTGCAGTAAGTTTCTTTCTGGTTTCTTCTACGTTTTTCTCAAGCCCAGCTAGTATCTTTGTGATTGTTGTTTTAAATTCTCCATCAGGTATATTACTTATATTTGTTTTGATTAGATCCCTGGCCATGACCTCTACCAGTTCTTTCTTTTGGGATTAATTCCTCCATCTTGACATTTTGCCTAGACTTCTGTCTAGTGTGTGCTAGGAAAACCTTTCCATTTCTTCCACCTGAGAGCAATGACTAAATTAAGAAGAGGTCATATACTGTCCAGGGCCTGGTGCTTCAGAAGGGGTTTTGGTGTATACTGTGTGCCTTCTGCTCTTGTGTTTCTACTGCTCTTTCCCTCAGATCACTCCTCTGCAGAGTTTCTCCGTGCTGGCACTGTGGAGTGTTGGACCTGGGCCAGTGTGTGGTGAGTTTTAACTAGGTGTGTTTTTGTCTGCTTGTTAGAAGAGGGTACATTCTATTTCCACTAAAGGTGAAGCACTACAGCATTCTATGATCAGTAGACTTGGTGGGTGGGGGTGGTTTGTGCTGGTCTTCTGGGGAGGGGCCTTCTGTTCTGGTTCTTGGTGGGGTGCTTATTTTAAGCCTCTCCAGACTCCACTGCAAGCACTGTGTTGCTCACTGAAGTCTGTCCATTCCAATATATAAGAGTTCACACCCCTTGCTGTTCAGGAAGACTTCAGAGAAGAGTGAAAAATCTCCTGTCTTATGTCCCAGGTTTCCATTAGAACCCTGCTTTCACCCTGTCTGTGTCTGAGCCATCTTTCTGCCTGGTGGCATAGTACTTTTCTGTTTTATCTCAGGCCCATGACTGAGTTTCAATCCTCCAAATTTTAGGGACCTAGGTGGTGTGGACCTGCACTGATCCTCTGGGGCACGGTCTCACCACACTGTGGCTGGTTCCAGTTTGTCCCAGAAAAGCAGTAAATTTAAAGTTTCACCTTACACCTAAAGGAGCTTGAAATGGAGCAGAAAATAAAGTCTAAAGCCAGCAGAAGAAGGGAAATAAAGATTAGAGCAGAAATAAATGATATAGAAACAACAACTACAACAACAAAAGACAGTAGAACAGAACAACAAAACTAAGTGCTGGTTCTTTGAAAGAATTAATAAAATTGACACCCCCTAGCCAAACTCATCAAAAAAAGAAAGGACCCAAACAAATAAAATCACAAATGAAAGAGGAGAGATCTCAACCAACACAACAGAAATACAAATAATTATAAGAGAATATTATGAAAAATTGTATGTCAAGAATCTAGGCAATTGGTAGATTCCTTTTATAAATGCAAATTTCCCTTAAAAAGGGTAACTTGTACTCTGTTATCAGGGTTTCAGCTATGTTTGCTCTTCCTGAAAATAATCAGCTCAAAATCATCTTTTTTTCATAGAAACTTTTTTGGGGAGGTGTATTCTGCTACTGTTCCTTTCCTTAGATCTTTTGGAAAGATTTCAGCTCTGCTGACAACTAGATTTTAGACTTCTGGCCTACAGAACTGTAAAAGAAATATCCACTGCTTTAAGTCACACAATTTGTAGTAATTTGTTCCAACACTCCTAATACAGATGGTAAATTATACTATAATTCCAAAAAAATAAAATGAGAATAGTATGTATCTTATTAAGATATATTGCCTTTTAATTATATTAATTTTTAAATGCAAATGCAAATGATTAATTACTATAAAATTTAGATCATTGAATTAAAACCAAAATAATATATAGAACAGATATAGTATAAAGCATAAGGAGTGTCAATAAGTCTAGACAGTTGCAAGGATTCTAAAATTTATGTGATGCTGTAAATTAGTAATGCTGAATAAAATGAATGAAGTTAAAGATACATATTGTAATTCATACAGAATGCAAAACAGATGTGGTTAATACACATAAAGTAATTTAATTTCAAGAAACCATTTAATTAATCCAAAGTAATATAGAAAATGAAGAAACAATAAAAAGAAAAAATCAGAATATTTATCAAAATGTTAGACCTGACTCCAAACATATCAATTGTTACAGTAAATGTTAACAATCTAAGAAGTGAAATGAAAGTCATAGTTTCATTTAGTGCATAAAAGAGCAATACCCAACTATAGGTTGTCTATGAGAGGTCCTATTCATATGTATATCACATAGATTGGTTGAAAGTAAAATGATGGAAAATAATAAGAATATAATATTATAGTAACTACATTAATGTCAAATGAAATATACTGAATGACAAATGATACTACCAGTGATAAAAATGATCATTTTATAAAGATAGTAATTTCCCTTAATCTAAAAGACAAAAGTATTATTAATGTGTATGTATTTAATAAATTCAAAATCATAGAGCAAAACCGGACTGAACTAAAAACAAATTTACAATTATACAACTATAATTGGAGATTTTATCAGCACTCTCTCTACAATAAACAAAACAATCCAAAAAAAAAAAAACCACATATTCTTAACAATGCCATTACCTATTTTGACCAAATTGGCATTCATAAAGCATGACACCCTATGATTTCAGAACACACATTTTTTCAAGTGCACATTTTATATCCATAAAGATAGATTATAATTGTACCATAAAACAAGTCTTAATTCATAAGGTTTGAAATAGTAGAGGATATTTTCTGATGAAAATAGGAACAATTAGATATCTACATTGTTGAAAAACAATTATCTATATAGGTCAATTGCATTTCTTCCTGTGCTTTGAGAAAATAATTGACAGCTTTTATTATTGACTATCTTACCAAAGATGTTTGCATGCAAACAGCTTAGGAGCACAAAGAAAACACTATTTTCTAGGGCAGATGGAGGATTTGTTTTCTGACTCGCATAATAAGGAAAATATATTTCTTCAGA
The DNA here is from genome assembly GCF_023065955.2 of Ursus arctos. NCBI lineage: Eukaryota > Metazoa > Chordata > Mammalia > Carnivora > Ursidae > Ursus > Ursus arctos. The sequence continues at coordinate 70,572,119 of NC_079873.1, forward strand.
GAAGAAACTGGGCAGGTTTTCCATCAGTCCCTTTATATGATTAGCAGTTTCTATGTACAGGATTCCTCAGCTATGGGCACAAATCCATTGTATGCACAGCATCCAGCTGTGCCTTCTGCCACATTGCTCCTGTGTGTCTTAGAAGGCAAGGAAAACTGCAGACATAAAACTCATGCTACCTGCTGTGCTGTAATATATTCCTTCGTCGTTGACCTAGGATTCTTGTGTCTTTTCTCAGCATCTATAAAACTATAATTGATGAACTTGTTAGCTCTCAATTAAGGTAAAATATCAGGTCCTTTACAATTCTTGATAGTTTTGATGATGAGAATTAAATAATAACAGTGATATAAGTTCCTGAAAAAGGAGGGGCGCCTGGGTAGCAGAGTCGTTAAGCGTCTGCCTTAGGCTCAGGGCGTGATCCCGGTGTGCCGGGATCGAGTCCCACATTGGGATCCTCCGCTGGGAGCCTGCTTCTTCCTTTCCCACTCCCCCTGCTGTGTTCCCTCTCTCACTGGCTGTCTCTCTGTCAAATAAATAAATAAAATCTTTAAAACAAAAAGTTTCTGAAAGAGGAAAAATTAAGGGTCCTCCATGGCTCTGATTTGGGATTGTGAGAAATCTCCTTGGATCAAGTATCAAATGTCCTTGCCAAGAGATGGATGGATTGAAGGTAAATGTACCTTACAATCCTGTTATTGAGGATGTGGTTGTGGGAGGTAGGGTTAAAACAGTGTCCACTTTTTTCTTGCTCAGTGCCCTGAAGACAGAAAGGAACAGTGAGTCAATTAATATTCAGTGCCAATCTAGAACTTTCAACGGACTGATAAAACATTTGCTTTAAGTTCTTTGCTTGCATTGTAAGCTAAGTATCAGACACCTGGAGACAGAAAATTCAGGTATCGCGATTACTCCTTGCAGAGCTGTTCTCTTATATTATGTTCCATGATCCCTCACTCTTCCTCTATGCCAACCTAAGTTACTTTAAGAAAAAGTTTAGTATTCTGGGAACTTAAGGAAGAGTGTTACTAAAACTTTTATGGTTCTATTGGATACATATGTCCCAATCACCATCCTGCCTGGATCCATAGGGAAAGACAACATAGTAAATTAATTAAAGGTGTTTGTGCAATGTTTATCGGGGTGGAGGGACGCTAACATAAACGTGACTGGAGACATTTGGACTGATTTAATTTGTTTTTGTTTTGTGTTTTAGTTGCTTTAACATATAAGTATATTATAGGAATTAATACATTATATGTTTGTAAAGGAACTAATTGATAATAATGTAATAATAGTGAGGGACTTGACCACCTCATTTACATCAATGGACAAATCACTGAAAGAGAAAAAGAACAAGAGAAACAAGGTTTTGAATGACACACTGGACCAGATGGCTTCAACATATATATTCCAAACATTCCATCCTAAAACAGCATAACACACATTCTTTTCAAGGGCACATGGAATATTCTCCAGGATAGATCACATACTAAGTCAAAAAACAGACCTTAACAAATACAAAATGATTGAATTTTTACCATGCATTTTTTCTGACAACAATGTTATTAAACTACAAGTCAAGCACAAGATAAAATTTTGGAAAGACTACAAGTACATGGAGGTTAAACAACAAGCTACTAAACAATGAATGGGTCAACCAAGAAATCAAAGAAGAAATTTAAAAATACACAGAAAATGTGAAATAAACAAACTAACCTTAAACTGAAAGAGCTAGAAAAATAACAACAAACAAACCCCAAACCTAGCAGAAGGAAGAAATTAATAAAGATTAAAACAGAAATAAATGATATAAAAACTAAACAATAGAACAGATCAATGAAAAGAGGATTTGGTTCTTTGAAAAAAATTAATGAAATTGATACACCTCTAGCCAGACTTATCAAAACAAAAAGAGAAAAGACCCCAAAAAATAAAATCACAAATGAGAGAGAAGAAATAACAACCAACACCACAGAAATACAATCATAAGAGAATAATATGAATCCATATATGCCAATAAATTTGACAACCTGGAAGAAATGGATAAATTCCTAGAATCATATAAACTACCAAAAATGAAATAGGAAGAAATAGAGAATTTGAATAAACTAATAGCCAGCAAATAAATTGAATCGTAAAACAAACAAACAAAAACAAAACCTCCTCACAAACAAAAGTTGAGGGCTAGATAACTTCCCAGGGGAATTCTACCACATATTTAAAGAAGAGATAATACCTATTCTTCTCAAACAATTCCAGAAAATAGAAATGGAAGGAAGACTTCCAAATTCATCCTATGAGGCCAGAATTATCCTGATACCAAGACCACAAAAAGACTCAACTAAAAAAAGAGTACTATAGACCAATATCCCTGATGAACATGGATGCAAAGTTTTTCAATAAAATACTAGGAAACCAAATCCAACAGTATCTTTAAAAATATCATTCATCACAATCAAGTGGGATTTATTCCTGGGTTGCCAAGTGTGGTTTAATATTCACAAATCAATCAGGGTGATACAACACATTAATAAAAGAAAGGATAAGAACCATATCATCTTTGCAATAGATGCACTAAAAGCATTTGACAAATTAGAACATCCATTAATGATAAAAATCCTCAACAAAGGTTCAGAGGGAACATGCTTCAACATAATGAAGGCCATATGTGAAAACCCTACAGCTGATATCATTCTTAATGGGGAAAAACAGAGATTTTTTCTAAGGTCAGGAATAAGACAAGGATATGTACTTTCATCACTGCTATTTAACAAAATACTGGAAGTCCAAAACACAGCAACCAGAAAACAACAACAATAATAACATAGCATCCAAATTGCCAAGGAAGAAGTAAAACTTTCACTATTTGCAGATGACATGATACTTTATATAATAAACCCAAAAGACCACACACACACAAACACACCCCCCCAAAAAAACAAGAAAAAAACTGCTACAACTGATAAATGAATAAATGAATTCAGTAAATTTGCAGAATAAAACAACCAACCTAAAAACTCTGTTGCCATTTTTATGCACCAATAATGAAGCAGAAGAAAGAGAATTGAAGGAATGAATCACTTACAATTGCACCAAAAACAATAAGATACCTAGGAATAAACCTATCCAAAGAGATGAGAGATCTGTAATCTGAAAACTCTAAAACACTGATGATGGAAATTGAAGATGACACAAAGAAATGGAAAAGCATTCTATACTCAAAGATTGGAAGAGCAAACATTGTTAAAATGGCTATACTACCCAAAGCAATTTACACATTTAATGCAATCCTCATCAAAATACCACTAGCATTTTTTTCACAGAGCAAGAACAGACAATTCTAAAATTTGTATGGAACCAGAAAAGACTCTGAATAGCTAAAGCAACATTGAAAAGGAAAGCAAAGCTGGAAGCATTATAATTCCTGACATCAAGTTATATCGCAGATCTATAGTGATCGAAACAGTAAGGTAATGGCACAAAAAAAGGCACATAGTTTAATGGAACAGAATGGAAAACCCAGAAATGGACCTACAACTATATCATCAACTAATCTTCAACAAAGCAAGAAAAAAATATCCAATGGGATAAAGATAGTCTCTTCAATAAATGGTGTTGGGAAAACTGGACAGCAAACTGAAAAAGAATGAAACTAGACCAATTTCTTACACCAACCAGAAAAATTCAAAACAGATTAAAGACCTAAATGTGAAATCTGAAATCATAAAATCCTAGAAGAGAACACAGTCAGTAAAATCTTCATCATTGGCCATGACCACGTCTTTCTAGCTATATCTCCTGAGGCAAGGGAATCAAAAGCAAAAATATACTATTGGGATGTCATCAAAATAAAAAACTTATGTGCAGCCAAGGGAACAATCAGCAAAACTAAAAATTAAACTTCTAAATGGAAGAATACATTTGCAAATGACATAGCTGATAGAAGCTTAGTATCTTATATATAGAAAGATATAGAAACATAAAACTCAGACCCAAAAAAACAAATAATCTTATTAAAAAATGTGCAATAGACATGCATAGACATTTCTTCAAAGAAGACATACAGATGGCCAACAGACACATGCAAAGATGTCAAATATCACTCATCATCAGGGAAATACAAATAAAAACCATAATGAAATATCACCTCATACCTGGCAGAATGGCTAAAATCAACAGTACACGAAACAACAGGTGTTGGTGAGGATGTGGAAAAAGGGAAACTCTCATGCACTGTTTGTGGGAATACAAATTGTTGCAGCCACTCTGAACAAGTGTGGAATTTCCTCAGAAAGTTAAAAATAGATCTACCCTATGATTCAGCAATTACATTACTAAGTATTTACCCAAAGAATATAAAAATACTAATTGAAAGGGATATGTGCACCCCCATGTTTATAGCTTCATTATCTACAGTAACCAAATTATGGAAACAACCCATGTGTCCATCTACTGATGAATGGATAAAGAAGAGGTGGTTCATATGTACCATGGAATTTTACTCAGACATAAAATAATGAAATGTTGCCACGTGCAAAGATATGGAAGGAGCTAGAGAGTATTATGGTAAGCAAAATAAGTCATTCAGAGAAAGACAAATACCATATGATTTTACTCATATGTGGAATTTAAGAAATAAATGGAGTAGACTCTTAACTATTGACAGCAAACTGATGGTTATCAGAGGGGAGGTGTTTTGGTAGATGGGTTAAATAGGTGATGGGGATTGAGTGTACTTGATGTATGGAAGTGTTGAGTCAGTATATTGTACACCTGAAACTTATATTACACTGTATGTTATCTAATTGGAATTTAAATAAAAACTTTAAAAATGCAAATATGTATGTTATATTTTTGTAATTCCCTATCCATTAAGTACCATAAAAATTACCTTCTTGGGGGAAAAGCTACAGATAGAATAGTGCTAGTAGGACAACCCTCCACCACTAGCACCTTTCCACTAGTAGGTATATCAGGATTTAGTATGAGTACCTCTGCCTGTTCATGTTTAAGACTTATCATCTTTAAATGATATCTTGACAGCTCAGAAGTCACAGCTTCAACATCCTTGACTGTGGTATTATTACATATCTGCTAGCAGGGGAATCTGACAAATCTGGATAAAATTCAAGGGTCTACTTGTCTGGTAAAATTTCTTTGGATGACGTGAATAAATTCATAATACCCAATTCCTCCAACATTCAAAGAAAAACTGCTTTCTCTTCACATTTTTCCCCTTTTACCAAAAGAAAGCCTGATATCTCCTTAGATAGAGATTAAAGACTGTATGAGTCAGTTTTCCAGAGGCACAACCAGTGGCGCTGGAACAAGTTGGGTAGTCACACATGAAAGAATGAAGTTGGAGCCTTCCCTCATACTATATATAAAAATTAACTCAAGGAGAGAGGTAAGATGGTGGAGGAGTAGGGCAACCCTAAACATGCCTCTTCCTTTAACATAGCTAGATAAATATCAAATCATTCTGAACATCCAAGAAATCAATCAGAAGTCTTAGAGAACAAAGCTGCACATCTCCAAACCAGAGTAATGACCCGTGGAAGGTAGGAACTGAGGAGAGTTCATTCGTGGTAGAAAAGTGCTGTGGGCACTGTCCAGGGAAAGGATCCCTGATCACAGAGGGAGTAGTGAGAGAGAAGGAGGAGAGAGAGAGAAAGCAGAAAAAAAAAGGGAATGAAAGCACGCACAGGGAACTGCACAAGAAAACTATTCTCCAACAATTGATGAGGAAAAAGGAGAGGGTTACAATACCTCCAGTTTTCTATAAACAGTGGAACACAAAGTTTGAAGTTTGGGAGGTCTGTAACATGCCAGGTTTGCACCTGGGGACTTGAGCAGTGCTCATTTGGGATAGTAGGGCAGAGCCCCAGCAGTGGGCAGCCTGAGGATCCTCAGGGTCACACAGGGAGAAGCAGTTCTCCTGCTTGGATTGCACTTGGTAGAGGTGATAATGGCCTCTTTTCAGGTAGAGGACTCTGTGGGTGCCATGGAGTTGCCCGGCTCACTGCTATAGGAATAAAGACACCAGCTGAGGTGCAGAAAACCCTGGCACCAGCTGTTTTGCAATTTACTATAAACTCTGAGCCACTCCACAGTTGCACAACTGTATTCTGGGACAAGCCAGCACTGGTTATACACAGGGAGATCTTCCCCCAGAAGATCAGTGCAGGTCTGCACAGTGGGGGTCTCTGAAGTGTGGGGTTTTGAAACAGCTATGCCTGAGATAAAACACAGGAGTGCTGTGGTGTTTGGGAGGCAGACAGCTCCAACATAGATAGGATAAAGGTAGGGATCTGAGACCAGAGGCACAGGAGGGGTCATTGTGCATTTGTGAGAGCTGACTGAAGAGGGGTGGTGTGCATTTCCTGCTCCAGAGACAAGACAACAGGGCAAAGCCATTTTCTCCCCAGACCCACCAGCTTGATCCACCTCAGAGAGTTAAACAACACAAACAAATGAAGAATGGAGCTGCTGCAACAATCTCTGCTCCCCTGCACCCCTGCATGCACATCTCTACTAGGCAATTTCACCTGAAAATCAGAGCAGCATGCCCCTCCCAAAGAAGAATAACACAAATCCGTTGTCCACACCAGTCTACATATCAATGGGGTGCTGCAGAGATTCAGCTCTAGGAGAAACAAGATCTAGCATGCTTTGGGTTTTTTGTTTGTTTCTCTTTCTCTCTCTCTTTTTGGATATAGAAAGAGCAATTTTTTAATTAATTAATTAATTAATATGTTTTTAATTTTTAAAAATTTTTTACTCTTTCTTTCTACTTTTTTTTCTATCAAGCATGTCATAACAAGCAGACCCAAACACACCTAAGATCTAGCTTCCTTTATGTATCTTATTTTATTTTTAATTTTTTTAAATTTAAATTAAATTCATTAACATACAGTGTATTATTAGTTTCAGAGGTAGGGTTTAGTGATTCAACAGTTGCATTTAACACCCAGTGCTCATTAGATCCAGTCCCCTCTTTAATGCCCATCACCCAGTTACCCCACCCTCTCACCTCCCCTCCAGTGACCCTGTTTCCTATAGTTAAGAGTCTCTCATGGTTTGTCTCCCTTTCTGATTTCTTCTCATTCGGTTTTCTCTCTCTTCCTCTATGATCCTCTGTTTTGTTTCTTAATTTCTGTATATGGGTAAAATAAATATGATAATTGTCTTTGTCCAATATTTTTAATTCTTTTCTAATTTTCATTTTTTAAAATTGTCCTTTTTATTCCCTTTCCTCAAAAATGACAAGATGGAGGAATTGACCCCAAAAGAAAGAAAAAGGATAAATTACAACCAGAAATTTAATCAATACAGATATAAGTAAGTTGTCTAAACTAGAATTTAAAACAACAATCATAAGGATACTAGCCAGGCTTGAAAAAAAAAAACATAGAAGACACTAGAGAATCCCCTGCTGCAGAGGTAAAAGAACTAAAATCTAGTCAGGCTGAAATTAAAAATGCTATAAATGAGACGTGAACTGAAATGGATGCCATAAAAACAAGGATGGATGAAGCAGAGGAACCAATCAATGGTATAGAATATAGAATTATGGAAAATAATGAAGTTGAAAATAAGGGAAACAAAGGTAAGGGATCAAGAAGATAGACTTATGAAACTCAACGACTTATTAAAATGGAATAACATTTGTACCATAGGAGTCCCAGAAGATGAAAAGGAAGATAAAGGGGCAGAAATTTTATTTGAGCAAATTATAGCTGAAAACTTCCCTAATCTGGGGAAAGATAAAGACATCTAAGTCCAAGAAGCAGAGACAACTCCTACTAAATTTAATAAGAGCCAACTATCACCAAGGCATAGCATAGTCAAATTTACAAAATGCACAAACAAGGAAAGAATCCTGACAGCAGCAAGGGAGAAAAAAAGTCAAGCTACAAAGGAAGACAAATTAGGTTTACAGCAGATCTGTCCACAGGAACATGGCAGACCAGAAACCAATGGCAGGATATATTCAAAGTAATGAATGGGAAAAATATACAGCCAAGAATATTTTATCCAGCCAGGTTGCCATTCACAACAGAAGGAGAGATAAAGAGTTTCTCAAACAAAACTTAAGGGAGTTTGTGACCACTAAACCAGCCTTGCAAAACATTTTAAGGTGGAATCTTTAAGTGGGGTAAAAAGACCCAAAGCAGCAAAGATTAGAAGGAACATGGGTGCCTGGGTGGCTCAGTTGGTTAAGCATCTGCCTCCTGCTCAGGTCATTATCCCAGGGTCCTGGGCTCAAGTCTCTCATCAGGTTCCCTGCTCAGTGGGGAATCTGCTTCCCCCTCTGCTCATATGTTTTCTCTCACACAAAAATAAATAAAAATAAAATATTATAAATATAGAACCAGAGAAAACCAGAAACACCAACTCTACAGGGAACACAATGGCACTAAATTCATATCTTTCAACAATCACTCTGAATGTAAATGGACTAAATGCTCCAATCAAAAGACATAAGGTATCAGAATGGAGGGAAAAAAAAACAAACCAAGATCCATGGAAATGCTGCCTACGAGCCACTCACTATAGACCTAAGGACACCTGCAGATTGGAAGTGAGGGGATAGAAAACCGTTATGCTAATGGACGTCACAAGAAAGCCAGAGTAGCCATATTATTTCAGACAAAAGATTTTAAGCCAAAGACTATGATAAGAGATGAATAAGGTCATTACATCATAAATAAGGGGTATATCTATCAAGAAGATCTAACAATTGTGTATATGCCCCAAACTGGGAGCACCAAATACATAATGCAATTAATAATAAACATAAAAAAACCTAATGGATAATAAAAAAACAATAGTAGGGAAGTTTAGCACCCCACTTAAAGCAACAGGCAGATCATCTAAACAGAATATCAACAAGGAAACAAAGGCTTTAAATGACATACTGGACCAGATGCACTTAACAGAGATATTCAGAATATTTCACCCTAAAGCTGCAGAATACACATTCATTTCAGGTACATACAGAACATTCTCCAGAGTAGATCAAACAATGGGTTACAAAATAGCTCTCAATAAGTACAAAATGATTGAGATCATACCATGTATATTTTCAGACTACACCACCATGAAACTTGAAGTCAACCACAAGAAAAAAATTGGAAAGGCTACAAATATATGGAGGTTAAAGAATATTCTGCTAAAGAGTGAATGGGTTAACCAGGAAATTGGAGAAGAAATTTAAAATGTACTTAGAATCAAATGAAAAAGAAAGCAGGACAGACTAAAACTTTGGGATGAAGAAAGGGGAGTTGTAAGAGGGAAGTATATAACAATACAGACCTATCTCATGAAACAAGAAAAGTCTCAAATGTACAAACTAACCTTACACCAAAAAGGCCTAGAAAAGGAATGGCAAATAAAGCCTAAAGCCAGTAGAAGAAGGTAAATAATAATGATTAGAGCACAAATAAACGACACAGAAACAAAAAATGTAGAACAGATCAACGAAGCTAAGAGCTGGTTCTTTGAAAGAATTAATAAAATTGATAAGCCCCTAACCAGACATATCAAAAAGAAGAGAAAGGACCCAAATAGATGAAATCACAAATGAAAGAGGAGAGCTCACAGCCAACACTGCAGAAATACAATTATAGGAGAATACTATCTGAAATTATATGCCAACAAACTGGGCAATCTGGAAGAAATGGACAAATTCCTTGAAACTTATGAACTACCAAAACTGAAACAGGAAAAAATAGAAAATTTGAACAGACCCATAACCAGCAAAAAAATTGAATCAGTGATAAAAAATCTCCCAAGAAACAAAAGTCCTGGGTCAGATGGCTTCTCAGGGGAATTCTACCAAACGATGAAAGAAGAGTTAATACCTATTCTCCTCAAACTGTTCCAAAAAAATAGAAATGGAAGGAAAACTTCCAAACCCATTCTTCAAAGCCAACATTATCTTGATTCTAAAAGCAGACAAAAACCCCAATAGAAAGGAGAATTTCAAGCCAATATCCTTGATGAACATGGGTGCAAAAATTCTCAATAAAATACTAGCTAATCAAATTCAACAGTATGTTAAAAGAATTATTCACCATGATCAAGTGGGTTTTATTCCTGGACTGTAGTAGTGTTTCAAAATTTGCAAATCAATCATGTGATATGTTACATTAATAAAAGGAAGAAGAACCATATGATCCTGTCCATAGATGGAGAAAAAGCATTTGACAAGATACAACATCCATTCTTGATAAAGATGCTTAATAAAGTAGGGATAGAGGGAACATACCTGAACATCATAAAGGCCAAATACAAAAGACCCAGAGCTAATATCATCCTCAATGGGGAAGAACTGAAAGCCTTTCCCCTATGGTCAAGAACAAGACAAGGATATTCATTCTCACCATTACTATTAACATAGTACTGAAAGTCTTAGTCTCAGAAATCATACAACAAAAAGAAATAAAAGGAATTCAAATTCACAAGGAAGAAGTCAAACATTCACTATTTGTAGAGGATACGATACTCTATGTAGAGAACAGAAAAAACTTAACCAAAAAATTGCTACAACTAATACATGAATTCAGCAAAATTGCAAGATATAAAATCAAAATACAGAAATCTGTTGCATTTTTATACACTAATAATGAAGTAGAAGAAAAAGAAATCAAGGAGTCAATCCCACTTGCAATTACACCAAAAACCAAGATACCCAGGAATAAGCCAAACTAAAGAGGTAAAAGATCTGTTCTCTGGAAAATATAGACTGTTGATGATAAAAATATAGGACGATACAAGGAAATAAGAAAGCATTCCATGTTCATGGGTTGGAAGAACAAACATTATTAAAATGTCTATACTACCCAAAGCAATCTACACATTTAGTGCACTCCCTATCAAAATACCACCAGCATTTTTCACAGAACTAGAGAAAACAATCCTAAAATTTGTATAGAAACAAAAAAGACCCCAAATAACCAAAGCAACCTAAAAAGGAAGCTTTCTGAAGGCATCACAATTCCGGACTTCCAGCTGTATTACAAAGCTGTAGTCATCAAGACAATATGGTACTGGCACAAAAACAGACATAGATCAATGGAACAGAATAAAGAACCCAGAAATGAACTCACAACTATACTGTCAACTAATCTTCAACAAAGCAGGAAAGAATGTCCAATGTTGGCTAACTGAACATAATAAAATTTTTTTTAATTAAAAAAAGAATATCCAATGGAAAAAAGGACATTCTCTTCAACAAATGGTGTTGAGAAAAACGGACGGTGGCATGCAGAAGAATGAAACTGGACCACTTCCTTACAACACACAAAACTAAATTCAAAATGGATGAAAGACCTAAATGTAAGATAGGAAACCTTCAATATCCTGTAGGAGAACACAAGCAGCAACCTCTGACTTCAGCAGTAACAACATCTTACTTGACATGTCTCCAGAGGCAAGGAAAACAAGCAAAAATGAAGTATTGGGATTTTGTCAAGATAAAAAGTTTCTGCTCAGTGAAGGAACAATCAACAAAGCTAAAAGGCAACCAGTGGAATGGAAGAACACATTTGCAAATTACATATCTGATAAAGGGTTAGTATCCAAAATCTATAAAACACTTATCAGTCAACACCCATAAAACAATTCCAGCTGAGAAATGGGCAGAGGACATGAATAGACTGTTTTCTAAAAAAGACACCCAAATGGCTAACAGACACAGGAAAAGACGCTCAACATCACTCATCTTCAGGGAAATACCAATCAAAACCACAATGAGATACCATCTCACACTTGTCACAATGCCTAAAATTAAAAACATAGAAACAACAGGTGTTGGCAAGAATGTGCAGGAAGGGGAACCTCCTTGTACTTTGGTGGGAATGCAAACTGGTACAGCCACTCTGGAGAAGAGGATGGAGGTTCATCAAAAATTTAAAAATAGGGGCGCCTGGGTGGCACAGCGGTTAAGCGTCCGCCTTTGGCTCAGGGCGTGATCCCGGCGTTCTGGGATCGAGCCCCACATCAGGCTCCTCTGCTATGAGCCTGCTTCTTCCTCTCCCACTCCCCCTGCTGTGCTCCCTCTCTCTCTCTCTCTCTCTCTCTAGCTAGCTGTCTCTATCTCGGTCAAATAAATAAATAAAATCTTTAAAAAAAAATTTAAAAATAGAATTACCCTATGATTCAGCAATTGCACTACTAGATATTTAACCAAAGGATACAAAAATACAGATTCAAAAGTGTACATGCGCCCCAATGTTTATAGCATTATTAACAATAGCCTAACTATGGAGCCTAACAAATGTCCAATGACTGATGAAGGGATAAAGAAGATGTGGCATATATATACAGTGGAATATTATTCAGCCATCAAAAGAATGAAATCTTGCAATTTGTACTAATGTGGATGGAGCTACAGTGTATTATGCTAAGCAAAATTAGTCAAAGAAAGAAAAATATAATACGATCTCACTCATATGTGGAATTTAAGAAAGAAAACAGATGAACATATGAAAAGTGAGAAAAACGAGAGGGAAACAAAGCATAAGAGACTCTTAATGACACAGGACAAACTGAACATTGATGGAGGGGGTGGGTAGAGGATGGGCTAGATGGGTGATGAGTATTAAGGAGGGCACTTGTGATTAGCACTGTGTGTTGTATGTAAGCGATGAATCACTGAATTCTACTCCAGAATCCAATATTACACTCTATGTTAACTAACTACAATAAAAAATAACTCAAAAAGGAATAAAGAACTAAATGTAAGTGCTAAAACTATAATATTATTAGAAAACAGCATATTTTTATATTAGGCACTTCTAATAGGATGCCTGGAGGAAGGAGGTCATGGCCAGCTACAGGGAAGTCAGAGGTATGTCCTAGCATCACTCCAAAACAAAACCACAAGAAACCGTATCAAACCAGACAGGCTCAAGACCACTGACAAAGTAGGCTAAAGTTTGCATTATTCCTTCATTACACTACATTACCATACTCAAATATCCTTCCTAATGATGCCATGAAGGAAACTCCTGACTAAAGAAGAAAGAAAAAAACCTGTATCCCTGATTCCAAGAAATCACCTCAAGTAATAAATATTCCACCCCTTTTCTAACAGCTGTCTGTTAATAAAAGATGGAAACCCAAACCCTGTTGCATCCAGCTCTCCCCTGAGCTCACTCACTTTCAATCTTGAGGGGCCCCTGGGGTGGCTCAGTCATTAAGCATCTGCCTTCTGCTCAGGTCATGATTCCCAGGGAAGCCCTGTGTTGGCTCCCTGCTCAGCGGGGAGCCTGCTTCTCCCTCTGCCGCTGCTGCTCCCCCTTTTTGTGCTCTTTCTCTCTCTCTGTCAAATAAATAAATAATTTTTTAAAAAAGACAAAAACAAAAAAAAAAAAAACCTTTCCTGAATGTAACAGTAGAGAGATAAGGGAATCAATTCCATTTACAATAGCACAAAAACCATAAGATATCTTGGAATAAACCTAACCAAAGAGGTGAAGGATCTATACTCTAGAAACTCGAGAAAACTCTATGAAAGACATTGAAGAAGACACAAAAAGATGGAAAAATATTCCATGCTCATGGATTGAAAGAATAAACATTGTTAAAATGTTTATGCTTCCCAGTGCAATCTACACTTTCAACGCCATCCTGATCGAAATACCAGTGGTATTTTTCAAAGTGCTAAAACAAACAATCCTAAAATTCGTGTGGAACCAGAAAAGACCCCGAATCACCAAGGAAATGTTGAAAAAGAAAAACAAATCTGGGGGCAACACATTGCCTGATTTCAAGCTACACTCCAAAGCTGTGATCACCAAGAAAGCATGGTACTGGCACAAAAACAGACACATAGGTCAATGGAACAGAATAGAGAGCCCAGATATGGACCCTCAACTCCATGGTCAACCAATCTTTGACAAAGCAGGAAAAAAACATTCAATGGAAAAAAGACAGTCTCTTCAATAAATGGTGCTGTGAAAATTGGACAGCATCATGAAGAATGAAACACAAGCATTCTCTTACACCATACACAAAGATAGACTCTAAATGGATGAAAGACTTCCATGAGAGACAGGAATCCATCAAAATCTTAGAGGAGAACATAGGCAGGAACTTTTTCGACATTGCCCCCAGCAACTTCTTTAAATACATGTCTCCAAAGGCAAGGGAAGAAAAGCAAAAATTAACTTTTGGAACTTCATCAAGATAAAAAGCTTCTGCACAGCAAAGGAAACAGTCAACAAAGCTAAGAGGCAACCCACAGAATGGGAGAAGATATTTGTAAATGACACTTCTGATAAAGGGCTGGTATCCAAGTTATAAATAACTTCTCAAACTCAGCACCCAAAAACAAATAATCCATTCAAATAATGGGCAGAAGACATGAACAGACACTTCTCCAAAGAAGACATATGAACGGCTAACAAACAAATGAAAAAATGTTCAACATCGTTAGCCATCAGGGAAATTCAAATCAAAACCACATTGAGATACCACCTTACACCAGTTAGAATGGCAAAAATTGACAAGGCAGGAAACAACAAACATTGGAGAGAATGTGGAGAAAGGGGAACCCTCTTACACTGTTGGTGGAAATGCAAGTTAGAACAGCCACTTTGGAAAACAGTATGGATGTTCCTCAAAAAGTTAAAAATAGAACTACCCTATGACAGTCTCTTAAATAAATGGTGTTGGTAAAATTGGACAGCTATATGCAAAAGAATGAAACTTGACCACTCTCTCACACCATACACAAAGATAAACGCCAAATGGATGAAAGACCTCGATGTGAGACAGGAATCCATCAAAATCAGAGAGGAGAACATAGGCTGCAACCTCTTTGACATTGACCACAGCAACTTTTTCAAGACACATCTCCAAAGACAAGAGAAACCAAAGAAAAAATGAACTTGTGGGACTTCATCAAGATAAAAACTTCTGTACAGCCAAGGAAACAGTCCAAAAAACTAAGAGGCAGCCCATGGAATGGGAGAAGATATTTGCAAGTGACACTACAGATAAAAGATTAGTATCCAAGATCTACAAAGAACTTCTCAAACTCAATACATGGGAAACAAATAATCAAATCAAAAAATGGGCAGAAGATATGAACAGACACTTTTCCAATGAAGACATACAAATGGCTAACAGACACATGAAAAAATGTTCAAAATCATTAGCCATCAGGGAAATTCAAATCAAAACCACATTGAGATACCACCTTACACCAGTTAGGATGGCAAAAATTGACAAGGCAGGAAACAACAAACATTGGAGAGAATGTGGAGAAAGGGGAATCCTCTTACATTGTTGGCGGGAATGCAAGTTGGTACAACCACTTTGGAAAACAGTGTGGAGGTCCCTTAAAAAGTTAAAAATTGAGCTGCCCTATGACTCAGCAATTGCACTACTGGTTATTTACCCCAAAGATACAGACGTAGTGAAGAGAAGGGCCATATGCACCTCAATGTTCATAGCAGCATTGTCTGCAATAGCTAAATTGTGGAAGGAGCCAAGATGGCCTTCAACAGATGACTGGATTAAGATGTGGTCCATATATACAATGGACTATTACTCAACCATCAAAAAGAACAATTTCTCGACATTTGTTGCAGCATGGAGTGGGCCTGGAGGAGATAATGCTAAGTGAAATAAGTCAAGCAGAGAAAGACAATTATCATATGGTTTCACTCATTTATGGAACATAAGAAGTAGGAAATATTAGGATACTCCTAATCAACCACTTATAAGAAGCAAGGAAGTAAGTGACTCTGTATATGATACTTTAAATATTTTTAAAAATAATCTAATTAATATAATGATGTTGGTTGATTGCTACTGATATTAATGGGCAGAGTAGTAAGAAAAAAAACTAAATGTAAAAGTTCAGATTCCCAGCTAAAGTGCTGTGTCCCCAAGAGCTTCTTTGTGTTCCCTGAGTCTCATATTTCCTGTAGCCTCGGGGCTAAAAAATCAAATCAGAGCTTCAACCTGTGACTGGCTGAATTACAATACAAGCTGAACTTCTGGCCTCAAAGGATGTCTACTATTAAAGTGAGGGCATTGATTTGGAAAAAAAAATGGGGGATGGATCCTATGAATTAGGTTGGGGTTGTGTGGCAAGATCCTGAGGAAGCTGGGGACATTAGACCAGAAGAATTGGCCTCCACACCCCCAGCACAAGTGGCTTTCTCAACCCTGGTGGCAGTAGGTTCCTCACCCCCAGCAACATTGGCCTATCTACCCACAGCATTATTGGCCTTGTCAGCTTCCTCTGAGGACATTTACCCTGCACTGCTTGAAAAATTATGATGGCCTTACCTGACATAGTAGTTATGCAAGACAGTGTTGATTCTCCTTAGAACCAACCTCCACCATCACTATCTGCTTCTATATTTATAACTAAATTCAAGTCCCAGTATGACCAACTTAAGATGTGGTACAAAGTATGACCCATCAGGAAATGTGCTATCTCCAAAAGATCTGGCTAAGCATTCTAATTTATGCAGACAGAAATCCAAGTAACACGTATGGGAATGGATGTTAAAGGTGTGGGATAATTGTGGAAGAAACATAAAATTGGATCAAGCCAAAGTTATTGTCATGGCCCACTAAACAGAGTTTCTTTATTTAATGTTGCAGCTTACAGGAGTTAGAAAAGGGCTCTAACAGCTTGCTTGTTTGGTTGGATAAAACGTGGAACAGAAGACAGCCCACTGTGTTTGAATTAAAAATGATAGGCATGCCTTGGTTTAATGTAAAAGAAGAGATTCAGAGGTTTAGGGTGATTAGAATGTTAGAATAGATTTTAAAATGTGTTTGTCATTTAAAACCTACTCACCCACATTGAGAGGGTCCAGAAGACAGACCTTTCATGAATACTGTGAAAAATAAATTTGTAAAAGGAGTCCCTGAACCTTTGAACAGCTCTGTGATTGCTCATCTCTGTAGGCTAGACCTCACTGTTGGAATGCAGTCACTGAATTGAGGAACCTAAATGCAATGAGAATCATTGGATCTCAGGGCTGCAGGAGCCATGTGGTGACACTCAACTGCCAAAGACAATATGAGCACGATTATTGTAAGGGATATCAGAGCCAAATTATAAATCAGAATAGTCTGACTTCTGCAGACATATGGTATTATTAACTAATAATGGTATTTCTGGAAGTGAAAATGATCTAAGCTTTGGTCCAAATTCAAATGTCTAAAACAAGGAATTCCAATGACTGAGGACAAGAGAAGATGGTATCTTAGTTTCTACAGAGAGGCATTTGCCAGAGCAGTAGCTGCATATGAGGTACCAGACAATGTGTTAATTTGCACAAGCAATGAAACTACATCTGCTACAGTAGGGGAAATTGTAGTAATGACCTGGTTAAGCTTATAATAATTCACTGTCATTCTTCAGTCTCTGTCTTCTGTATAGGCCATATAGGATAGCTTAATGAGAATGTGGTGGGAATCACCACCCCTTCATATTTCACCATATTTTGCCACCCTTTTCAACTTTCCTTGATAATGGTACTAATATTTGCAATCCCCCCAGGGATGTAGTATTGCTTTTTATTTACTGTTTTCCTAGGTAGAGTTAGAGTTAGTTTTAATGGTTTCCACTCAGTCTTTCCCACTGTAATAACCATTACTACATAGGCTAGGGAATGAATGTGGGGGGTTTTCCAGATGCTAAGTATGTCTATCCCAAATATGTATTTTGGATCTGGGGAAATAACCACAGGATGGGTTTGGGAACCCACTGTGAGATAGAACTAAACTAAAACTCCATTGACCATCTGACCTCCATAAGGCCTACCAGAAGTTTGTCTTCAGTTAGCAAAACCAGTAATACACACTTACTGTCCTACCCAAGGGATATATCAACTCTGTAGCTGCATGTCAAAATTTATTTTGCAGGGATCTTTATCCACAAGCTACCATATTACTCTATTACATTTATGATATGGTTGATTGGAACTATGAGTGAGAAATAGTAACTACCCTAGACATACTGGTAAGTCATTTGTATGTCAGAGGCTGGGAAATAAATCCAATTAAAATTCAGTAGCTTTCTAATTCCATGAGATGTGTGGGGGTCGAGTGGTTTGGGGACATACTGAGTTATCTCTTCTTTGGTAAAGGATAAGTTTTTGAATCTGGCCCCTTTTGCAAGCAAGACAGAGACACAATGCCCATTTAGTCTCTTTGGATTTTGGAGGCAACATATTCCACATTTGGGTGTGATAACTTTGCACATCTATTTAGTAACACCAAAAAGCTCCTAGTTTTAAATGGGGCCCAGAACAAAAGAAGGCTTTGGAGTAGGTCCAGGCTGTTGCAGAAGTTGTTCAGCCACTTGGGGCATATAATCCAGTAGAACTTATGATGCTTAAAGTATAAGTGGCAGGTAAAGATGCTGTTTGAAACTTTCAGAATGTTCCTATAGGTGAATTGCAGTGCAGGTCTTTAGAATTTTGTAAGAAAGCCCTGCCATCATCTGCAGATAATTTCTTTCTTGAGATATAGCTCTTGGCCTGCTGCTGGGTTTTAGTAGAGACTAAGCACTCTCTTTAGGAGCCACCAAATTACCATGAAACCTGAGCTGCCTATCATAAACTGGTTGTTATCTGACCCCTCCCCCCCAAACTATAAAGTTAAACACAAACAGCAACATTCTATTATCAAATGGAAATGGTATAGGGATGATAGGGCCCACATAGGCCTAAGGGCACAAGTAAATTACATAAAGAAGGAGCCTACTCCTGCTACACTGCCTTCTCTATCCCAGTTATACCTATGGGTTAGTGCTTATGGTCAGATAACAGAGGAAGAGAAGACTCAAACCTGGTTTAATAATGGTTCTGCATGATATGCCTGCACCTCCTGAGAGTGAGCAGCTGTAGCACTATAGCCCCTCTCTGGGACATCCCTGAAGAAAAGTGCTGAAGTAAAATCACCCCATTGGGCAGATATTTAGGCACTGCACACAGTTATCACTTTTATTGGAAGGAGATATGGCCAGACATGTAAATGTACTGATCCATGGTCTGTGGATAATGATTCATCTGGACATTCAGGAACTTGAAAGGAATACGATTGGAAAACTGGTGAGAAAGAAATTTGGAGAAGATCTGTGTGAGCAGACCTCTCAGAATGGGCAAAGACATGAAGATATTTGTGTCTCATGTAAATGCCTATTAAAGGGTCACTTCAGCAGAGGAGAAATTTAATAATCAAGTAGATAAGAAAATGCATTCTGTGGATACCAGTCTCTTCCCACAGCCACTACTGTCATTGACCAATGGGCTTATAAACCAAGTGGTCATGGTGGGAGAGGTGAAGGTTTTGCATATGCTCAGTAACATGCACTTCCATTTAGCAAGACTAACCTGGCTACAGCCACTAATGTGCACTCAGTTTGACAGCCTAGACCAACACTGAGCCCCATATATGGGATCTTTCCCTGGACGAATCAGCCAGCTACATGTTCTCAGCTTGATTACATTGGACTGTTTCTGTCATGGAAAGGGCAGTGTTGTGTCCTTACTAAAATAGATACTTACCCTGTACATGGATCTGCCTTTCCTGCAAGCAATACTTCTGCCAAAGCTATCATCCATGTACTTATAGAATGCTTTATCCACCACTTTGTTATTCCATACAGGATGGCTTTTGATCAAGGAATCACTTCACAGCAAAATAGATATGGTAATGGGCTTATGCTCATAAAATTCACTGGTCTTGCTATATTCCCCGCTATAGCGAAGCAGCTGACTTGATTGAATGGTAGAATGATCTTTTGAAGACTCAGTTACAGAGCCAGCTACATGGCAATATCTTGCAAGGCTGAGGCAAGTTTCTCCAGAAGGCTCCATATGCTTTGAATCAGTGGCCAATATATGGTGCTGTCTCTCCAACAGTCAAGATTCACAGGTCCAGAAATCAAGGGGTGAAAATGGAAGTGGCACCATTCACTATTATTATTTTTAAAAGATTTTATTTATTTATTTGAAGGAGAGAGAGACAGCGAGAGAGGGAACACAAGCAGGGGGAGTGGGGGAGGAAGAAGCAGGCTCCCAGCGGAGGAGCCTGATGTGGGGCTTGATCCCAGAACGCCGGGATCACGCCCTGAGCTGAAGGCAGATGCTTAACGACTGAGCCACCCAGGCACCCTGGCACCATTCACTATTAGACCTAGTTGACCACTAGCAAAATTTTTGCTTCCTGTTCTCCTGGCCTTTTACTCTGCTGGTCTAGAGTTCTTCATTCTAAAGGAAGGAATACTTCCATGAGGAGACATGACAATGGCTCAATTTAACTAGAAGTCGATATGCCACCCAGCCATTTAGAGTTCCTAATTTCTCTGAAACAAGAGGCAACTAAGGGATTTATTGTAGTCACTAGGGTTATTGATTGTGAATGCCAAGGGGAAATTGGACTAATCCTCCACAATGGAGATGAGAAAGAGTTTGTCTGGAGTACAGGAGATCTCTCAGGGCCTCTTTGAGTATTACAATGCTCTGTGATTAAAGTCAATAGAAAACTACTCTGGGTTTTTACTGTGTCTTCCAGGTGATTAATTCATTCTTCTGCTTCCTGTAGTCGGCTATTTATTCCATCAAGTATATTTTTTATTTCATTTATTGTGTTCTTCATCTCCAATTAGTTCGTTTTTATCTCTTCATTAAGGGTATCACTGATGTCCTCCACTCTTTTCTCAAGTCAGTGAGTATCTTTATGATGATTACTTTAAATTGTCTATCAGGTATTTTACTTATATTTGTTTGGCTTAGGTTTCTTGCTGTGGTTTGTCCTGTTCTTTCATTTGCGAAATATTCCTCTGTCTTCTCATTTTGTCCAACTCTCTGTGTCTGTTTCTGTGTGTTAGGAAAGTCAGCTATATCTCCTGCCCTTGAAGGTAATGGCTTTATGAAGAAGAGATTCTTAATACCCAGTAGTGCAGTATCCTCTCTTCCCTAGGACCTGGTGCTTAATGGAGTGTCTCCTATGTGTGTTGTCTATGCTCTGTTGTTGTGTCCTTGTGTTTTTTCCTTCAGTCCATTCCTCTGCAGAGGCTCTCTTTGCTTATTGTGGTGGTCTGTGTTTGGTCCCAGCTAGGGCGGGGTGCATTTTAACAAGGAATGCATTGGTCTGCTTGTGAAATGAGACCTGGTGCTGCTGCTTCCAGAATCAAAGACCCCAAAACATGCAAATCAGAGATGTGTTGTTGGTGGGGTTTGCACCAGTCTTCTGGGGAAAGATAGCCACAGCCTTGGGACTGAGATAAGTGTGACTAAAAAGGGAAGATCTGTTGAAGCATGGGGGTGAGCAGAGGTTGGTATAAGCAAGTTAGGTATGTGTGTGCTGCCTCCAGCAGGTGGTCATGTGTTTATGCCAAGGGGCAGGGGAAGGAAATGATGCCTTCCAGACCCTTTGTTCCTGTAGAGGTCTCCTTGTAATCCCTGCCTCTCTGGGCCACACTCTGAAATGAGTAAATAACTTTCCCTCTCATGTGCCCTAGTTATTTTTCCAACTGCTGCTTCTAAGCTGTATCTCCCTGGGCTGTTTGTCCTGCTTTGTCTTTAAGGGTGGTGACTCAGCTTGCTAAAGCCATCTGGTTTCTTCCAGGGATAAGCCTGCTGATTTCTAAAATTCCAGGCTTTAAACTCCACCTGTAAGATCTCACAAAATTTGACCCTCTCACTTTCAAAGCCAAATGTTATGGGCATTCATCTTCTTCAGACAGGCTTGCCAGTGTGATAGTCTGTTTCTCGCCCTTCTTGCACCCCAGGCTTCCTCCCGACCATGGACAGCTATGGTTTATTTTGTTCCCAAACTGCATCTCTGCCTTTCCTACTTTCTTCAACATGGCCTCTTCTCTACTTTTAGTTGTGAAATTTGTTCTGCCAATCTTTAGGTCATTTTCTGGGTTATTTATGTTGATATGAGTGTTATCTAGTTGTATCCATGGGATGAGTTGGGCTTTGGGTCCTCTTACTCTTCTATATTCCCAGCCTCTCTCTGCTTTCTTTCCTCTTTTATCTCCTTATTGTGTAACATAAAATGTATTGACCTTATATAAGTATTTGAGTACTGTTAATATTTTATCATAGTATTTAAGTTATGGGATATTAGAAGACTGAACATCATTCAAGATCTTTACCATCTATTCCAGGTTAAGAGATTAGTGTATTTTTAATCATATGCAAGATAGTTGTATTATGTTATGTAGAATTAAGGCACTATTATTACTTTCATTGATACATATAGTGTCAATTTGATGAGAGGTGGACTTGTGATGTTTAATTTTATGTGTCAACTTGACTGGATTAGGTGATGCCCAGATAGCTGGAAAAACATTATTTCTGCAGATGTCTGTGAGGGCTTTCCTGGAAGAGATTAACATTTGAAATTGTAGACTGAGTAAAGAAGATAACTCTTACTAAATAAGGTAAGTATTATCCAATTCCTGGATAGTACAAAAAGTCAGAAGAAAGGCAAATGTGATCCCTCCCTGAGTTGAGACATCTACATTCTCTACTCTCAGACATGTGAGCTCTTGATTCTTGGACTTTTAGACTCAGACTGGAACTTATGTCTTTGACTCCTCTATTTCTCAGGTTTTGAGGATTGACCTGGAATTACAACACAGGCTTTCCTGGGCCTTCAGCTTGCAGACAGCAGATAGTAAGATCTCTTAGCCTCCATAATCTTATAAGCCAAAACTTATGATAAGTCTCTTTCCATATATCTATATCTATATATATGTATATATACATATATATTATCTACATATCTACATATATATCCATACCCCTATGGATATATATACATATACATATATACATATAAATATATACATATACATATATACATATATATATACATATATATATCTACATCTATATCCATACCCCTATCCATATCCATATATATATTTACGTCTACATCTATCTATATAAATAGATATACATATATATGCAATTGGTTCTGTTTCTCTGGAGAACCCTGATAATACACCTGTTTTTTTAAAAGATTTTATTTATTCATTTGACAGAGAGAGAGACAGCCAGTGAGAGAGGGAACACAAGCAGGGGCAGTGGGAGAGGGAGAAGCAGGCTCCCAGTGGAGGAGCCTGATGCGGGGCTCGATCCCAGAACGGTGGGATCACGCCCTGAGCTGAAGGCAGATGCTTACTGACTGAGCCCCAATACACCTGTTTTTCATTTGTTTGTTGTACTAGCCCTTTTTCCTGGTTAACAGTTCAGTTTTGACATCACAATTTGACTTCTAGTCCTGATACAAGGCCTATATTGACCCTTTGGTTTTAGGATATTTCCTTTAGGATAGGCTTTACCTTAGATGGGAGACAGCCAAATCCTCTCTGAGCCTTATAGGCTCACTTGTATCAGGAAATATTTCATCTTCACCCAAACCAAAGACAGACAGGATTTATAAGTGGTCTGGAGAAATGATCAAAATAAAAGTACATTGATGAATTACAAAGTTACTTAAAAAAATCAGGCTCCCTACTGTTTGATGATTGGAAGCTGACAAAATAAAAAGAAATCAGTTAGCTGGTGAAAATAAATATTTACTTAAACTACCACAAAGAAAGATCAGGCAAAAGATATAGACAGTGAAACTTTTGTAAGCCAAACTAATAAAATGTAACAGCCAGTCATGTATTATCTTCATGTAGGAATACCAGATTCAGTAAACAAAAATACAGGATGCTCAATAAAATTTTAGTTTTGGGTGAACAATGAAATTTTTTTAAAGTACAAGTATGTCTCAAAACATTTGACTATATTTGGTACATACTTATACTAAAACAAAATATTTATTGTTTATCAGAAATTCAAATTTTACTGAGTGTCCTGTATTTTATCTGGCAATCCTATCTTCACAATATTTCAATTTTGGAAATAGTATATAATTAGGTTATTATCTGTGATGAGGAAGAATGATAAACTTAAGGGTCTTTCCAGCCTTTATTCTGTTCCTGCTATCTAAAAACAATTCTAGGTTTACCATTTCAGTTATTTCCTCCTTCCACCCTCTGCAGAGGTTTCTGTTCCGTTGCTAGGTTGCCAAGTTCTGTAGCTATTGTGATGCAGAGTCAAAGGAACTGTGAAAATGAATTAAATGGAGAGGTGGAAGGCAGAAGAAAAGGAGAGCAGGCTGGCTTAGCTGGAGCACACACTATTTGGAGGGATTTGTACTACTGAGAGTGGAGATAAAGGGTATGTTGAAAGTGAAAATAAAAACAGAAGGAATTTTAATAAGTACTTCTTAGTCTGTATATTCTTTTCATAATGTTTAACAATTATTTTGAAAATAGCTTTTGTTGCTTGATTTGCAATTCTTTGATAAAGATGCTACTTTAAGACTTGTTCCTTGGGGTCAAGTTTTCAATATATTCACATATGAGTCTGTGAATATACCTCAAATGGAGAAAACTACCTTATTTTTCACAAACTTTCTGAGTTACAAAAATATTTTAAAAGTAAAATTTGGGGTGCCTGCCTGGCACTGTTGGTAGAGTGTGTTACTCTTCATCTCGGGGTTGTGAGTTCACGCACCATCGTGGGTGTAGGGATTACTTAAAAATAAAATATTAAAAAATATATTTTGAAAGTAAAATTAATGACTTTGAGGGGGGCAAAAAAGTTAAAGCCCCTAAAATGAAGTAACTGGGACACATTGAGGGGTTTCCTGACACTCATAAGTGCGTGGGACATATGAAGAAGGCATATATTAATTGAGGACCTTTTATCTACAATAATGTGAAAATATATTTTGGAGATTTTGTCAAAAGGGAAAGGTGAGACATTCAATTTATGTAAACAAGTTTTGACCGAGCTGATGAATCATTCATGCAATTTGGTGTAAATTTTTTAAAAATATTTGGTAGGAGGAAAAAAAATCCTTTCCAGACCATGTGGGCATTAGAGGACACAATTTGATTAGAATATAAACATATACCCCTCAGATTGGAGGCTAGTTAAATCTTATTTAGAAAGATTCAAAATAGCCAGGTTCATTTCAAACTCCATATATGTGTATTTTTAACTTTGACAGCTTTGCATGTAAAAATGTGAACCAGAAGAAAGAATATTTGGAAACACCAAACCTGGTATTTAGTTGTAGTTTTTCTTTTATATCACTTTTTACAAAATTAAACTTTATAAAGATATAAACATAATATTGTAGTTCCTCAAGTACCCAATGACCAACTCCAAATGTGTCTTATTTTAAGAATTTTAGGGGCACCTGGGTGGCTCAGCCATTAAGCATCTGCCTTTGGCTCAGGTCATGATCCCAGGGTCCTGGGATTGAGCCCTGCCATCAGGCTCCCTGCTTGGTGGGAAGCCTGCTTCTCCCTCTCACAATCCCCTTGCTTGTGTTCCCTCTCTCTGCCTCTCTCTGTCAAATAAATAAATAAAAATCTTTAAAAAAAAAAGAATTTTAAACATTAGAATTCTAAAAGCTATCAGGCACATTTACATTTATCTTTTTTTAAAAGATTTTATTTATTGGGGCACCTGGGTGGCTCAGTCAGTTAAGCATCTGCCTTCAGCTCAGATCATGATCCCAGAGTCCTGGGATCAAGCCCCACATCAGGCTCTCTGCTCAGCGGGGAGCCTGCTTCTCCCTCTCCCTCTGCCTGCTTGTGCTCTCACTCTCAAATAAATAAATAAATAAATAAATAAATAAAATATTTAAAAAATAAATGGAGATTTTATTTATATATTTGATAGAGAGAGAAAGAGCACAGGGGGGAGGGGCAGAGAAAGAAGCAGACTCTTTACTGAGCAGGGAGCCTGACTCAGGGCTTAATCCCAGGATCCTGAGATCATTACCTGAGCCGAAGGTAGACGCTTAACTGACTGAGCCATCCAGGTGCCCCTACATTTATCTTTGTAAAATATAACAATTTTGGTATCCTAATAACCTGAAATTTTGTTTTCAGTAAATATACATCTATTACCATGTATTATATGGAAATGCTCTAGATGAGTAAAAAAACAAAGAACAGAGAACAGGAATAGAGATTAGAAGACTATATTATATTGCTTAAAGGAATACATAGTTGGCTAAATTATTAGTAAATGATAAAATAAGAAGACATATGACTCTTGGCTATATCCACACATAAATCCAGATATTAAAAAAAAAGATTAAGATGTTGAATAGAATATCCCATGTGTTTCATGTGCAATCTCAATGAGGATTCATTTTTTAAATAAACAATAGTGGCCCTAAGTACATAAGTTTCTGATGTGACTCCATTGCAGAGGATAACAAGCCTTCAGATACTATTGACAAACCCTTTTTAATATTGTCTAATAGGATAAATATCTGTGATAGATATGAGTATATGCACTGGATAAATCTTATATAAAATGTCAGTGCAAAATGTGGAAGGAAACAATGAAGCTCATATTTAGCCTGAGATATAAAAGTGGAAGACCCTACCAAGAAGTAAAGCAGAAAACGTACTTCACATGGAGGTAGGTTCAGGAGCTCGATAGCCTCCATCTGTTTCATGAAAATATCTTGTTTTTTTTTTTTCAGGGTGCATCTGACAAGATCTAGATGACCACCAGTAACTTCAGTCTCCCTCAAATTACTGGTTCTCAGCTTTACTGAGAAGCAGCCATATTAACCTCATATTTGGTGAGTTTAAATTGGTTATCTTAGACATCCTTTAAAATCTAGACTTTATTGCCTTACCTTGATTATAACTGCTCATGGTGACATATATTGATAAAGGTCTTCTTTGACGATCTTCAACAATTCAAATTGTTAAGCTCAGCAGGGACACATTCCTTGAAATTTGGGGAGAGTATTGACACTAAAGAAGAGAATAAGAAAAATAGACTAGAGGATTGAGAAATAAGTCTTGAGTAATGTCTAAATTTAAATGTTAGGAAGACTTAAAAAATTAAAAAAAATAAATGTTAAGAACACTTATTTTTTTTCTTCCAAACTTTTTATTTAACTTTCAGTTAGCACACAGTGGAATATTAGTTTCAGGTATGGGATTTATTGATTCATCACTTACATACAACACTCAGTGCTCATCACAAATGCCCTCCTTAATACCCATCATCCATTTAAACCATCCCCCCACCTCCCCTCCAGCAACTCTCAGGTTGTTCTCTATAGTTCAGAGTCTGTTTTATGGTTTACCTCCCTTTTTTCCCCCTATGTTCATCTTTTTTTTTTCTTAAATTCCACATACGAGTAAAATTGTATGGTATTTGTCTTTCTCTGACTGATTTATTTCACTTAGCATAATACTCTTTAGCTCCATCCAAATGGCAAGATTTCATTCTTTTTTTCATTCTCATTTCATTAATGGCTGAGTAATAGTCCATTATATACATACAACAACTAAGCTATCCATTCACTGTTGCTGAACATTCAGGCCCTTTCCATAATTTAGCTATTATTGATAATGATACTATGAACATCAGGGTGCACATGTCCCTTCAAATTAGTATTTTCGTATCCATTTGCTAAATGCCTAGTAGTGAAATTGCTTGATCTTAGGGTAGTTCTATTTTTAACTTTTTGAAGAACCTCCATACTGTTTACCAGAGTGACTCTACCAGTTTACATTCCCAACAACAGTATAAGAGGGTTGTTTCCTTCACTATGAAGAAGATTTTTATCTAGATGAAGTCCTAACAGTTCATTTTTTGCTTTTGTTTAATTTCCCTTGCTTCTGACGATGTGTATAGTAAGAAGTTACTAAAGCTGAGGTCAAAAACCTTGCTGTCTGTGTTCTCCTCCAGAATTTTGATGTAGATTGCTTTGGGTAATATAGTCATTTTAACAATGTTTGTTTTTCCAATCCATGAGCATGGAATTATTTTCCCCGTTTCTTTGTGTCCTATTTATTTCTTTCATTGGTATTCTATAGTTTTCAGAGTATAGATCTTTTACCTCTTTATGTCTATTCCTAGGTGTCTTACTGTTTTTGGTGCAACTGTAAGTGGAATCAATACCTTGATTTCTCTTTCTGCTGCTTTATTATTGGTGTATAGAAATGCAAGAGATTTAAACACTGATTTTGTATCCTGTGACTTTGTTAAATTCATATATTGGTTCTAGCAATTTTTTTGGTGTAGTTTCTTGGGTTTTCTACATAGAGTATCATATCCTCTACAAATAGTGAAAATTCGACTTCTTTGCAGTTTTGGATGCCTTTTATTTATTTATGTTGTCTGATTGCTGAGGGTAAGGCTTCTGGTACTATGGTAAATATTAATGGTGTGAGTACATCCCTCTCTTATTCCTGACCATAGAGGAAAGGCTTTCAGTTTTCCCTATCCAGGATGATATTAGCTGTGGGTCTTTCCTATACAGCTTTTATGATGTTAAGGTATATTCCATGTATACCTACTGTGTTGAGGTTTTTATAGAGAATGGATGCTGTATTTTGTCAAATGATTTTATGCATCTATTGGGCTGATCATATGGTTCTTATCCTTCCTTTTATTAATGTGGTGTAACATGTTGTTTGATGTGTAAATTTGAACCATCCCTGCAGTCAAGGAATAAATCCCACTTATTCATGGTGGTGAATAAATCTTTGAAAGTACTGTTGTATTTGATTTGCTACTATCTAGTTGAGAAATTTTGTATCCAAGTTCATCAGGGATATTGGCCTGCAATTCTCCTTTTTAGTGGAGTCTTTGTCTGGTTTTGGAATCAAGATAATGCTGGCTTCAAAGACTGAGTTTGGAAGTTTTCCTCCCATTTCTATTTTTTGGAACAATTTGAGAAGGATAGGTATTATATCTTCTTTAAATGTTTCATAGAATTCCCCTGGGAAGCGCTCTAGCCCTGGACTTTTGTTTGTTTGCAGATTTTTTATTGCTAATTCAATTTGTTTGCTGGCTTTGGGTCTGTTCAAATGATTATTTTTCCCTGTTTCACTTTTGGTAGTTTGTAAGTTTCTAGGAATTTGTCCATTTCTTCTAGATTGCCCAGTTTGTTGGCATATAACTTTTTCATAATGTTCTCATAATTATTTGCATTTCTGTGGTATTGGTTGTGATTTATCCTTTTTCATTTGTGATTTTACTTCTTTTGGTCCTCTCTTTACTTTTTGATAAGTCTGGCTAGGGTATTTCAATTTTATTAAGTCTTTCAAAGAATCAGCTCTGTTTTGTTGATCTCTTCTACTGTTTTTATGTGTGTCTATATCATTCATTTCTGCTTAAATCTTTATTATTTCCCTTCTGCTGCTGGTTTTAGGCTTTATTTGCTTTTCCCTTTCTAGCTCCTTTAGGTGTGAGGTAAGGCTCTGGATTTGAGACCTTTCTTGCTTCTTGAGGTAGTCCTGTATTGCTATATACTTCCTCCTATGACAGCCTTTGCTGCATCCCAAAGGTTTTGGACTGCCGTGTTTTCTTTTTCATTTTTTCTTTTTCATTTGTTTTTCATTTTTTATTCCTTTTCAAAATTTCCTAGTTAACTCATTCATTCTTTTTTTATTAAGTTCAATTACCCAACATATAATACATCATTAGATTTGATGTAGTGTTCAATGATTCATTAGTTGCGTAACACCCAGTGCTCATCAGATTACGTTCCCTTCTTAATGCCCATCACCCCATACCCACACCCTCCTCCCTTCTGCAACCCTCAGTTTGTTTCCCCAAGTCAAGAGTCTCTCATGGTTTGTCTCCCTCTCTGATTTCATCCCTGAATGGGAAGTAACCCATTCATTCTTTAGTAGGATGTTCTTCAAACTCCACATATTTGTGGTCTTTCAAATTTTTTCTTTTGGTTAACTTCAAATTTCATAGCATTGTGGTCTGAAAGTATGCATGGTATGATCTTAATCTTTTTGTACCAGTTGAAGCCTGATTTGTGACCTAGTAGGTGATCTTTTCTGGAGAATATTACATGTACACTCAAAAAGAATGTGTATTCTGCTGCTTTAGGATTAAATGTTCTGTATATATCTGTTATGTCCATCTGATCCACTGTGTCATTCAAAGCCATTGTTTCTTTGTTGATTTGCTGCTTAGATGGTCTGTCCATTGTTGTAAGTGGGGTGTTAATATCCCCTACTATTATTGTGTTATTATCAATGAATTTCTTTTTGTTTGTTATTATTTCACCTATATCTTTGTGTGCTCCCAAGTTGGGGGCATATATATCTATAATTATTAGATCTTCTTGATGGATAGACCCTTAATTATGATGCAGTGCCCTTCTTCAGCACTTGTAGTCTTTTTAAAAAAATACAGTTTGTCTGATATAAATATATCTACTCTGGCTTTCTTTTCATGTCCATTAGCATGATAGATGGCTCTCTATACATTCACTTTCAATCTACATGTGTCTTTAGGTCTTAAATGAGTCTCTTGTAGGCAGCACATAGATGAATCTTTTTTTTTTCCAATCTATTCTGATACCCTATGTCTTTTGATTGGAGCATTTAGTCCATTTACTCAGAGTGATCATTGAAAGTTATGATTTATTGCCAATGTGTTACCTGTAAATTTGATGTTTCTGGTGATGTTCTCTGGTCCTTTGTAGTCTTTGTTCCATTGTGTCTTTATTTTTTTCCCTCTCAAAGAGTCCCCCTTAAAATTTCTTGCTGACCTTGTTTAGAGGTCATGAACTCTTTTAGTTTGTTTGTCTGGGAAACTCTTTATTTCTCCTTCTATTGTGAATGACAGCCTTGCTGGATGAATTATTTTTGGCCGCATATTTTTTTCCATTCAGGACATTGAATATATCATGCCACTTTCATCTGTCCTCTCAAGTTTTTGTGGACAGATCTGCTGTGAGTTGGACCTGACTTCCCTTGTAGGTTAAGGACTTTATTTTTCCCCTTTCTGCTTTCAGGAATCTTTCCTTGTCCTTTTATTTTATGAATTTGACTATGATATGTCTTGGTAATGGCCAGCTTTTGTAGAATTTAATGGGGGTTCTCTGAGCTTTTTGAATTTCAATGTCTGTTTCCTTCCCCAGAATGGGGAAGTTTTCAGCTATAATTTGCTCAAATAAACCTTCTGTTACTTTTTCTTTCTCTTCCTCTTCTGAGATTCCTATGATACAACTGTTACTATACTTTAAGAGTCACTGAGTTCCCTAAGTCTACATTCATTATACAATATCTTTCTCCCATCTTTTTTTCAGCTTCATTATTTTCCATAATTTTATCTTCTATATCACTGATTTGCTCCTCTGCTTCATCCATCTTCATTGCCATTGCATCCATTTGGTTTTGCCTCTTGGTTATAAAATTTTTCATTTCAGTCTGACTAGTTTTTAGTTCTTTTGTCTCTGCAGTTATGGATTCTCTACAGTCTTCTTTGCTTTTCTCACACCCAACTAGTATCCTTAAGATCATTGTTTTAAAATCAAGTTCAGCCATCTTACTTGTATCTATATTGATTAAATCCCTGGCAATGACTTCTTCTTTCTTTTTGGATGAATTCCCTTCTCTTCTCATTTTGTCTGGATTTTTTGTGTGATTGTTAGGAAAGTATGTTGTATTCCTGCTCATGATAGTACTGGGTATATTAAGAAGATGCTCAAAAAAGAAAAGAAAGCTAGATCTTATTTCCCCTAGAGCTAAAGCTTTGCAGCACTCTATGATCAGCAGACTTGTGTGAGCAAAACAGCACTACCCAGTGGAGGCTGGAGCCTCTTACACCAAGCCCCTGTGCCCTACAGGGGCATCTCCACTAGGGCAAGTCCTCCTAATCAGAGCAGTAGGCCCCACCCCCATAAGACCAGCATAAACGCCTCGCACACAACTTTACATCTTTAAATCAAGCTGACTTATTCCTAAATTATCCCTAGGCTAGCTAGACAGAGCAAATTAAAAGCTAGACATTAAAATTAATGGAAGCCATGTTTTTTAATTCTTAACTTCCTCCAGATTCATTTTCAATTTACTTGTGGTTGCCTTTCCCTACCATTAACTTCAGTAAAAATGCTCCTATTTTTCTATTCTCTTTAAAAGTATTTCTTTATTTTAAGGAGGGCACATGATGTGATGAGCACTGGGTGTTATACACAACCAATGGATTATTGAACACTGCATCTGAAACTAATTATGCACTATATGTTGGCTAATTGAATTTAAATTACAAAAGAAAAAAATATTTATTTATTTACTTGTTTATTTATTTATTTTTGAGAGAGAAAGGAGCCTGAGCAGGGAGAGGTGCAGAGGGAGAAGGATATAGAGAACACCAAGCAGACTCCCCACTGAGTGTGGAGCCCAATGTGGACCTCAGTCCCATGACCCTGAAATCATGACCTAAGCCCAAACCAAGAATCTGATGCTTAACTGATTGAGCCACCCAAGCATCCTTATCTTCCTATTCTAAAGAAATTTTTCAGGGGTGCCTGGTTGGCTCAGTTAGTTAAACCTCTGACTCTTGATTTTGCCTCAGGTCATGATCTCCAGGTAGGGAGATAGAGCCCTGCCACAGGATCTATACCCAGCATGGAGTCTGCTTGTCAGTCTCTCTCCTCATCTGCCACCCACGCACCCCGGCTCACACTCACTCTGTTTCTCAAATTAATAAAATTTTAAAAAGCTTTTTTTAAAAGAAATTTTCCGACTTACATTGTCCCAAGTCCCCTCATACAGAAAAATGAAACTTATTTAAGATATAATATATTGAGAATGGGCTCTGATAATTATTATGTGCTAAAGGTGTTTGAGCAGGTAGGTGACATATATTAAAGAACAAGTTAAGAGTATGGGTATGAGCCAAGAGTTTGAATCAGGGAAATCAGATATCAGCAGTAAAGAAACCATGATGTAATTATCAGCTTAATTAATCCTGAGGCAATGAGAATGAGGAGGAAATAGTAAATTTAAGTCATATTTTAATAAATGACTTGGGTTAGATTTCACTATTCAGCTTCCTACTCTCTTACCTTCTCTGCCTTCCCCTCTTACATAATTCATAGTTGTTGCCCTTTGCATAGATATTGTTTAAAATGAACAGATAAAATAATAAAATGAAGAAAAATTCCAAGGGAAGAATAGCTAGTTCTTCATAGAGATTTAACCATTTCATATTCACATAGGTCTTAATTCTCCCTTACATATATATACTCATTAAAAAAAAACTGCCTTCTACTTTAGCCTCATCTTAAAATCTCAGGTCAGTAATTCAGATCTATCTTATTAAATGAAAATTTTATTTAATTCATCATCCAAAAGAGAACAACTGGGCTTCCCATTAGGAACTATATGTGCTCTAATGCATAGAATATATTCCTATATTAGCCAGATGAAATTTTATGTTACTCCAGGTTTATACATGTTCCAAAGCTAGGTAATGAGAACACTTATTTAATAGGAGTCATATTTACCCTCAGTTTTTATTTTTCTTTATTTTATTTTGTGGATCTGTGACTTGGATATTAAAGGTGTGATAAACTATATATAAACCTGAGAAAGCTTAGGAACAACATACCTACATGATTTTTTTCAGGACTGAAATGGAACATTCCTCCATTTAATAGATCTTTGTTTTCTTTCTCATAAATAGAACCCAGGATGACTTCTCCTACAAAAGAACCAAGTGATACAGCTGAGAATGATCTCAAAAATTCAGAAAATGAAGTTCCACATGAATGTAGTACAGATATAGAGCATTCATTTGCTGATTCTAGTATTATCTCTCATGTGGAAAACAACCCAATGAACAGGGAGCTAGACACACTGACCTCCCAGGAGCATGCTATTCTTCAAGCAGTAGAGGACAATGAGTTTGAAGTTGAGAAGACCCAAAAAGATCTTCAACAAGAACATTTAAAAGAAGAATCCCTTCTAATTCAGATCCCTATTCCTAGAAAATGTATTTTTCTCATGTCAGGATTAGGGAGAATTACCTATCTGAGTATCTCACTAGTAAAAAGTGATAAAAACAATCCTTTAACTAACAGAACAAGATTACACTCAGGGAAAGTGGGGGTGAAAACAAGTGATTTCTATAATAGCACCATAAATTACAAAATTCCTCTCCAACTCTCAATTTTGTGGAGAATCCCATTCATTAACAATCATGAGATAAGGAGAATGATTCTCCATCTGCTGTGTGGGAGACATTTCTCTCAGGCTGCAAGTTGTCAAAATACCTTTTTGGTAAAGCTAAAATATATAGCATTTCTTCCTCATCCAAATGTCCTCACCCATGGCGAGAAAGCCATAATATTTGGAAGACCTTTAAGGGTATACTACTACCATCCCCTCACTGAAAGAATGACATCAGGAAAATTGTACAAATCAACTGATGCTAAAGGGAAAGATGGATTCCATATTTTTGTGAGGACTGTATTCTACATCCCACAGTCCCAAATTGAAAATACACTTAATAGAAAAGCTTTTGAGGATCATTTGAGATCTCACGATAACATGAGGGTTGTGATCATAAGCACTGATGATGTTTGGAAATATTAATGTCCCATTTGTGGGAGTAATTTCAACAATTTTGCTGAATTTAGACAACATTCCTATAGCTTTCATAGGAATTAAGTCCAATTGAGATAGATTCATTTTAAAATTCAACTTTTAAATATTCATAACTTGATACCAAATTGAAAAAAAATGCATGAGTATAATTTTTAGTAGTGTTAGATGGAGTTGCAGAATGGAACACAAAATAATAGGATATATCAGAAAGGAACACCGTTGAGAAGAGAGGAACAACTCATAAGAAAACCTCTGTTACACTGTGCTATTACAAACAGATCAGTAAAATATCAAGGCCCTGATCTGTATTGAGAAAATGTTTGCACTTTTTTAACATCCATTTCTGTAGATAAGAATATTGTTACTATTATCAGATTCCAAGTTCACAGTATCCTGACAATGATAGCAAACAGATATTGGTAAGCTAGACAAAGTCCTACCAAGTGTTTCTAGAGACTCTGCTAAATTTAATATCTGAAATGAACGTTTTTCATAAATTCAATAAAAATCATTTTAAAGACATTGCAAGTTGCATTGTATGCTTACAACTAGATAAAAATTCTTGTGCCGAAAATTTTCAAATATTATAAATATGCTGTGTTTAAAATCAAAATAAAATTAAACTCATGAAAAGGAAGTAGTATAATAAAAGTAAAATAATTTGAGATAGAATTGAACAAATATTAAAATGCTAACATACAACTGTAATTATTGTTTTCTCAGATAGCTTCATCACCATTGCTTCATCACCACTATCACCACCCAAATTTAACATTCACCTTATTTGTATATGGACAAATGACCACATATATTTAAGGAGTTTACTATTTTGCTATTTGCAGCTCAAACTTCTGTACCTCTTATTTCCTTTGATCTGTATAGCCATGAGGATTAAAGATAGACACCATAGCTATAGTTCTAAGTCAACTCATATTTATTGTTCACCCATTATGTGTGACTATGCTAGAGCATTGCATGTATTAATCTTCACAATAATTTCACGTTTGAATTTTTATGGTAAAATTAAATGCATAAAAAGTTTCTAGGAAATTAAATTGTTTTCCTATTTAGTAAGTGCATACCATTATTATTCTATAATAAGACAATATAGCTGGAGTTTACTTTAATTGGAGGCTTGTTGCATATTACACCTTATTTAATAAGTATGTATGTATGTATGAAATAATATGTAGAATTTATTTAATCCATAGATATACTATATTACAGAAATTCTAAACTCTCATAAAGCAGAGGATATTTAGCCTATATCTAAGACTCATCAAATATTTTCATCTTCAGGTAAATTTGTTACTTCCAATTACAGTTATTCAATGTCAGCAATGAATTAATATGGACAATTATACTAATCAAGACAATTCAGGCAACTAAATCAAATTTCTCCATTTCTAAAATTACATGTTATTTAATTTTTGTCTCATTTAAGTAAATGAGATACAAAATATAGTTTTACAAAGGTATAAGCCATCAGGGAATCCTTGGGTGGCTCAGTTAGTTAAGCATCTGCCTTTGGCTCAGGTCATGATCCCAGGATCCTGGGATCAAGTCCCACAACAGGCTCCTTGCTCAGCGGAAGCCTGCTTCTTTCTCTGTCTGCCCCTCTCCCTGCTTGTGCTCTCTCTGACAAATAAATAAATAAAATCTTAAAAAAAAAAGATATAAGCCATGAGGAAGATATCAATAAAAATAAAATAGAAAAAATATTTTCTGTTTTTCTGAAATTAAAGCAAAAATAGCAGTTATATTAAAAACAACTTTTATCACAAAAGCAGCTTTTATTACTGTCATTGTTATAATCTATACAATTCATATTTTAGCTAGTAAACCTCCATAAAGTTTGAAAACATAATTTAAATGCAGAACAGAGTAGTTAAGCTGGTTATTATTCACATTTTTGTCATAAATACAAAGGTTATCTATTGAGCTGAAATTTTAGAAATGACAAATGGAAATCAAATTAAGTTAGAGTAGTGAAGTCAGAAGAATCTAAAAATTCCTAGATACATCCCTCTCTAAGAGGCACTTGAAAGATATTCTCAATTTCTGTAGAGAGGGAAGGCAAACTTTTACCTAGAAAAAGATAAAAGAATACAATTTAATGTTTAAAAAGATTGAGTTTTCTATTTTTAAAACTTACAAACTCATTCAATATCTCACAGGTGTACTTGACTTTCCTCAGAGATACAAGGCCAAACATGCATTTTGTTCCTTTATGATTGTGGAGTTATTCTTAGAAGATGTATTGTAAGCTGTAAGGGGTGACTGTGGAAGCAGCTGAAAAGTCAGCAGCGTTCCTGTTCTTGGGCTATTGAATGCAATAGCCTGGTACGAACAGGATCCCATCATCTCTTGGGGTAAGGCATAGATTAGGAGCTATAAAAGAAAGTAACCCTCAACTCCCCTTTCTGCCTCCGGCAATTGCTAGCACAAACATCCCGTTGCTCCCTTATCCTATGACTCCCTGTATGCCCACTGGTAGGGGAGGGTGCAGGCCTACTTTCTGCCTTCAAGATAATTGCCATCTCTTTGTATTCCTTCCCCACGCTTTGATACATCTGTCATTGTTTTTCTGATAAAAAACAAAATAAAAGTTATGTGCAGAATTCAGCTTCTCCTACTCTCCCTTGCAGAGGCAGCCCTGCATGGTAGCTCAGATTGGTGTCTGAGAGCTTTGTTTCAGTGCGTGATGACAATGATTATATTAGTAATTTTCAGAATTCCTTTACAAAACATTTTATTTTAAAGTATATGTATAGGATAATACCTTTACTTCATATATACACAGTAACAAGCATCTATAATAATAGATTACATTAACCAGCAAATTATATAGTCAACACAGAGTAGAATACAATTTTAGAATAAATAAACTTATAGAACTCTGAAGATAACAGCCTTTTACTCTTTGAATGTTCTTGAACTTCGACTAGTTAGAATTTAACATTATATTACCATATTGTATTTCAAAATTGTGTCTTAAAACAAAGTTTTCTATTTGCCTCATATTATTTATCTGTCATCAATATGTTGGATATTTTCTTGTAAGTTATGTTTTAGACATATTAAATATAACAATTCTAAGTCTTTGAAAGAATCAAACTGAATCAAATGTGTGGTAATAATTTTATTTTAGTTTATGCAAGACATTTTAAGTGTTAAATTGAAAGCATGAAAAATATTCTGAAGAATCTTCTAAAATTACAACAGAAGTGAATTCTCAAATAATATTTTATTTTATTCACACTTTCAATGGGCATATTTAGTATGTAATACCATTTTTTTTGGTCAGAAACAATCTGAGATGACTCACTCAATATAAATAAATGGGCTGAGAGTATAGGTTTTCCAGATGTCTGATTTTGGATTTGTTCTTGCATCATAGTTTGGAGATGAAAGCCCCCAAACTGCAGATTTATACGCTAAGAATCCAGCACTATAGTCATCCATAT
Source organism: Ursus arctos (assembly GCF_023065955.2). NCBI lineage: Eukaryota > Metazoa > Chordata > Mammalia > Carnivora > Ursidae > Ursus > Ursus arctos. Next base: position 70,610,054 of record NC_079873.1, read on the forward strand.
TTAATAAAACTGATTTCAATGTCAAGCAGACTTTTATTATTCAAATCTCATGTACATAATAAATCGTATATTTAAATAAAATGTAGACAGCAGTTATTTGTTCAATTGTCAATTTGAAATACAAATTACTTATTTTATTAATTAAATCATTATATTAAAATCAGCTTACAAATTTTATAAAGTTTGACTATTATGATGCTAACTGTTCTTAAACAATTTTATAAACTTTCATTTTTAAAAGGAAAACTTGGGTAATAATCTAAATTTATTTCATCTAGTAACTAGCTAAGAAAAATAGGGTATTTATTGTACAATAAAATAATGGTTAAAATTATCTATATATTTGATAAAGAACAATTAACTGGTTCTTACTATATTCTAGTTATCTAGGCTGAAAAAATAGGGGTATTAGCTTATGGTTTAAATGTGTAAATATCAAACTTTTTTGGGTTCACTTAGGCTATGGTAGCAATAGGGGGATTATTATTATTATTATTATTATTATTATTACGTTTGTTTAGAGAACATAAGCTCCATGTCTATGTCTTGTGAAGAGGCACTTAGGGCTTTTCTTCATAGCTTTTCACATATATGTATATAGCAAACAACCTTGGAAGCCAGAAATAGCATCTCCCTCCAGAGCAGAGGGTAGGTTAAGTTTCTTTCCTAACCAGAGTGACAAACATAATGTATCTCTCAAAAGCAAAGGATGCGCAAATTTGCAAGCAGTCCTCTTTTGAGTTTGGGAGTTTCCTAATTTGAGGTTCCTCGCTTATAACATAAACCCACTGTGTGCACAATATCTATCGGTGTTACCTTGCATCACCCCTATGTGACTTGGGAAACAAGGGGATACAGTGGAAATATAAAACTTATGTTGCCTGCTGTAATATGACTAATAGTGCTTTGTCTCTGACCCAGGAGTCTTGTGTCTTTTGCCAGTATTGATGAATATGTAGTTGGCCAACTTTATAGTTTTGAAGCAGGATAAAATAAATAGATCTTGATATATGAAAGAAAGCTGGGTGAACGGTCCTTGCTAACCAATTTTTTTTCACTTCAAATTTTGTTATTTTTTAACTGACAACTTTTATTTACTCAATAGACTCAAAGCACAACATTGTTGAAAGCTTAACATTAACTGGGATAAAGTATTTGTATGAGTGTGTGGATAAACACAGCTTAATGAAAGAAACATTGGGATAATTTAGGAGTTTACCATTCTAATCTTCACCAGAAACTACTTCTATGAATGAAATAAGTTATATATCTGTTACTGCTTCTAAATCTGTACCTATAGAATATGAATATGATTTAATCCTCACTAAATCAAATATTAGAAAACACTATCTGTATCTGGATATTCTGATGTCTATACACAATCTTTCTCAGTAATTTCTAGAGGTATCTGGCAGTCAGAATAAGAACAATAACACAAGAGACTATGGACTCTGAGAAACAAACTGAGGGCTTCAGAGGGGAGGGGGTGGAGGAATGGGATAGGCTGGTGATGGGTAGTAAGGAGGGAACGTATTGCATGGTGCACTGGGTGTTATATGCAACTAATGAATCATGGAACTTTACATCAAAAACCAGGGATGTACTGTATGGTGACTAACATAATATAATAAAAAATATTATTATAATAAAAAAAGAACAATAACAAAAACAGAGCAAAGAAGAGATTTGTATTATTTAATAAGAAACCTTATCAATAGCGTCACCTGGGTGGCTCAGTCATTAAGTGTCTGCCTTTGGCTCAGATCATGATCCCAGAGTCCTGGGATTGAGCCCCACATTGGGCTCCCTGCTCAGCGGGAAGCCTGCTTCTCCCTTTTTCACTCCCCCTGCTTGTGTTCCCTCTCTCGTTGTCTTTTTCTGTCAAATAAGTGAATAAAATCTTTTAAAAAAGTTATGGAATTGCCCAGATTTGGTACAAGTAGGAAACAGCTTTCTTCCACTTAACTCTTCATTCTACTCCCACCTGTGGCTCCTCTAAGGAAGGAATGGAGAAAAGAGAGTTTGGAGTTGGTGTTGTTTATGTTTCTCTTTTTTTTTAATTTTATTTATTTATTTATTTAATGGTTTTTTAAATAATTTTTTATTATGTTATGTCAACATACAGTACATCGCTAGTTTTTGATGTAAAGTTCAATGATTCATTATTTGCATATAACACCCAGTGCACCATGCAATATGTGTCCTCTTTAATACCCATCACCAGCCTATTCCATTCCCCCACCCCCCCCTCCCCTCTAAAGCCCTTAGTTTGTTTCCCAGAGTCCATAGTCTCTCATGGTTCATTCCCCCTTCTGTTTACCCTCCTTTCTTCTTCCCTTTCTTCTCCTATTGATCTTCCTACTTCTTATGTTCCATAAATGAGTGAAACCATATGATAATTGTCTTTCTCTGCTTGACTTATTTTGCTTAGCATTATCTCCTCCAGTCCCTACTTGTACCAAATCTGGGCAATTCCATAACTTGCAAAATTTACATTTGCATTTAAAGACCCTTTCAATAATATTCTATGCACAATAAGTAGCTTACAGAATCCAATAAAAATTAAATAATATTATCTTATTCATTCATCTGTCCATTTGTTCATTCATTCAATAAATATAGATGTAGGGTTACTTTTGCCAGGCAAGTGGTAGGATCTGAGAATTCAGCAATATAAAGTTCTTAACCTTCATAGAGCTTACATTCTAGTGTTGGGGACAGATAAAAAAGATAAATACATAATTAAGTATCAGAGGGAAGTGCACAAATGAAAATAAACATGTATTTTCTTTTTTTTTTTTTTTTAAAGATTTTATTTATTTGAGAGAGAGAGAGAGAGAGCCAGCGAGAGAGGGAGCACAAGCAGGGGGAGTGGGAGAGGAAGAAGCAGGCTCATAGTGGAGGAGCCTGATGTGGGGCTCGATCCCATAACGCTGGGATCACGCCCTGAGCCGAAGGCAGACGCTCAATGACTGAGCCACCCAGGCGCCCCTAAACATGTATTTTCTGATACCTAAAAAACCAAATCTTTAAAAAAAAAACCTAATTAATAAAGAGTAGAGAAAATCAGAGTTTCAAAATTAATGCCAAAGTTTGAAATATTATGTTAATATCTTTCATACTGCATGGTATTTTTTATCTTTACTAAGTATTGGGAAGTATATCCTTCTAAAGAGTTATTCATAATGTTTTATTGTAGCCAATATTCACTTCTCAATAAAGGTGTTATAATTTAAAATATCATTGCATAAATAGCATAAAGTACATGCAATGTATGTAAATGTGAAACTATAGTTGTACTGTAGCAATATTTAAAAATTTTTTTTAAAGATTTTATTTATTTATTTGACAGAGAGACAGCCAGCGAGAGAGGGAACACAAACAGGGGGAGTGGGAGAGGAAGAAACAGGCTCCCAGCAGAGCAGTGAGCCCGATGCGGGGCTCAATCCCAGGACCCTGGGATCACGCCCTGAGCTGAAGGCAGATACTTAACGACTGAGCCACCCAGGCACCCCTAAAATTCTTTTTCTTAAAAGGTAATTATATCAGGGCACCTGGCTGGTTCAGTTGGTAGAACATGTGACTCTTGATCTCAGGGTCATGAATTCGAACTCTACATCAGGTGTAAAGATTACTTAAAAATAAATTAACTGAGGGCTTTAAAGGGGAGGGGGTGGGGGACTGGGATAGGCCGGTGATGGGTATTAAGGAGGGCACGTATTGCATGGTGCATTGGGTGTTACACACAAGTAATGAATCATGGAACTTTACATAAAAAAATTGGGATGTACTGTATGGTGACTAACATAATAATAAAAATTATTATTAAAACAATAAATAAATTCTTGGGGTAAAAAAGGTAATTATATCAACATACAGCATGGAGTAAGAACAACAAATACAAACTTTCAATGTATTCTCTAGGAGACTCCAAAATGGCAGAGGAGAAGGAGACCTTAGTTTTCTCTGGTCCTAGGAATTCAACTAGACAGCTATCAAATCATCCTGAAAAGCTGCAAACTCATCCAGAGATCTAAGGAACGAATAGCTGCAACTTTACAAATAGAAAAATGAATTCTTTCTGCAAGGTAGGAGGCGCAGAGAAATGAATCCAAGGCAATATATGGGAAGATGGGGGGAGGGAACCTCTATAAGCCAGCTACCAGAAAGTGATATAGCCATGGAGCACAAAATCAGAACTTTTAGAAGTCTGCTTCTGTAGGGGACATCCCTGCCTGAAAGGTGCTCAGGTGGCAAAGTGGGATGGAATCCTAGGTGGGACAGTGTGGTCTCAGGATCTCCAAGGTAATCGAAAGACCTGGGGTACCTGAGCACAGCAGAGTTCCTAGGCATGGGAGGGGAGAAGCTGGCTGCAATCAGTAAGCACAGGAGTGGGCTCTCAGCTCCGAGTTACCATAAACTGCAAACCACAGAACGTTTCCGGTGACAGCTCCCTAAGGAGGGGCCCAATAAGCGGCAAAACCTGTGAGACCCCCCCTTACTCCTCTGGGAGTGCACTACAGGAGTTTACAGGGTTTGGATACTCAAAAGAGGGTCACGTACCTGAGAGAGAAACACTTGGTCACAGACTGGGTGAGCACAGAGTGTGGACAGAAACCAGGGAGACAAGAGTGATTAACTGGTTTTCCCTGAGGGTGCACTGAGAAGTGGAGCCCTGTGCTCTCAGCTATGGGGCTGGAGATTGGGAGGCCGCCATTTTCATTCTCATCCTCTAAAGCAGTGATGAAAGCCTTCAGGTAACAGAAGCCACACAGAGCAATCTGAACCAGATTACTTAGCCTGGCCACCTGACAAGAAACAGAAAACACAGATGTTTTCACTTTCTCTACTTATCACATAAATCTTATTCTCATTTTACCAGAGAAAGGGGATCTGTTTGCTTCTTCTCTGACACTGTCTGTCAGGAGATAAATAAACTCACTGTTAGGAAAAGATTAAAACCATTAAAATTGTTAATTTCAAGTCAATTTTAGGAGTTTACTAAGAAACTTTTGAACTCTTAACACTGGTAAATAGTAATGAAGAATTAGAAAATTTTCAGATAATTTTACTCTATACATGCAATTATTCCCTGCTCCTTTGTTTAAAGTACATTGTGGGATTATTTGTAATTACTCATATATTTCTTCTTTCCTTCTTTCCTTCCTATCTTCCTTCCTTCTTTTTCTTTTTTCTTTTTAGAGAGAGAAAGAGAGAGAGATTGGAGGGGGGAGGGGCAGAAGGAGAGTGAGAGGAAGAGAGAGAATTCCAGGCAGGCCCCACACGCAATGTGGAACCCAATGTGGGGCTTGATCTCAAACCCTGAGATTATGACCTGAGACAATTAATTAAAACAGTAGCACCAGAAATCAGTGATAGAAAAAAATGTGCGCAGATGGGAGTGAAGAAAGAAATTGCAATTTATAAATACCAGTGATCTATAAAATTACTATGATTTGGTTTACAAATAATAATGTGCATTTCAAATATCTATAATGATATCTCTTAATGAAAACTATGTAGAGCACTCAAGTTTTACTACCTAAAACAATCTAATATGAAATTGGATTTATAAAATATTTTGATAGGCTATAATATTGTGTTAAAAACAGAAATGCCCTATAATTTGAACAACAGAATTATCAATTCTAAAACTTACATAGTTCAGTAATGTCAGAAAAAAATAAATATTCAAGAATAGTTTGTAAAAAAGAAACTATGCATACTATATTTACCATTTTTCCAATAAAATAATATATTTCAGGTAACAACATTGGAATGGTACAATTTATACAAAATACAGAATTAAGTACATAAAGAATGAGTTTCTAGGGGTGCCTGGGTGGCTTGGTCATTAAGCATCTGCCTTTGGCTCAGGGTGTGATCCCAGAGTCCTGGGATCAAGCCCCACATTGGGTTCCTCCGCTGGGAGCCTGCTTCTTCATCTCCCACTCCCCCTGCTTGTGTTCCCACTCTCTCTGGCTGTCTCTCTCTCTGTCAAATAAATAAATAAAATCTTTTTAAAAAAAGAATGAGTTTCAAAGACTAATTTTATTAATATTCCTTTTTCAATGCTATAACAGAATTTCATTTATAACAAAATGTTCTCAGCTAGTGATATTATTTTATTTTGAATTATGAGAATTTTTTATACTATGTGTTTATATATTCAATATTTATATATTCAAATTTAATATTATAGTTTCATTACCTAATAGGAAAAAATCCACAGGTTATGAAATATTCTGAGAAAGGATTAAAATCTTTTCTTCAGTTTTAAATACAAAGAGATGTCTAATGACATATATCCATATTGCTTCAGGCTTAGCTTCCAAATCACAGCTATTGCTCTGTAACTCAAAGCCACTGGTTAACACTTCTATTTTCCTTGCCTGTAAAGCTATAAACTTCAATCCTGCAATGACTCCTTGATGAAATATGTGAGTAATAATGAGGTCATAAGAAATTTAAGTTAAATTATTAATTTAAAAGGAAAAGTAATGAGAGTTGCAAGGGACATACCCCATATTTTAAAAGAAAATATGAGAGATATAAATATCAGAGATATAAACCTAGACTTTAGCCTCTAGTCATGCAGTAATGAAACCCCTGACATTACAAATACATTTATTTTATAGCTGTTCTCACTCATAATAGGTTCTTCAAAATGTTCATTGCAGATCACAAATAAGCTGTAAAACATTCTTTTGATATTTACTGCCAAAAAGTAAGAAGGATGTTAGAAAGATATATAAATATAAGGATATTTATAATCTGGTGACATGTGGAAAGAGTATTCACAGCTCATTCACAGAATAAAAAATTTATATATAGGGGTGCTAACTCTTGATTTTGGTTCAGGTCATGATCTCAGGGTCCTAGGATCAGGTCCCACATTGGGCTCTGCACTCAGCAGGGAGTCTGAGGATTCTTTCTCCTTCTGCCCCTCCCCCACTCTCTCTCTCTCTTTCTATCTCAAATAAATAAATAAATCTTTAAAATTTTATATATAAATGCTTGGTTGGAATACACTTGTGGGCAGGCGGGCAGGCACACAGGCAAGCAAAGGTCCACTTGCTTGGGGCTGGCTGAAAAAACCTGAGGTTTGTTTTGCAAGGACATGAGAGGAAACAAGTAGTATCTTATTCCTGGAAGTTTTCTACTGGCTATCATCCTGTGAATCCATCCAAGTTATTTTTGATATCATTCAATTCTCTATAGAAGTAATTTTATTACCTTTTAAAAATACAATTCATCAAACATTATTATTATTATTTTCCATTATATATTTTAAGTGCTTGCTCATGCTGCTTAATTGGCAGTTGATACTGTTGGAATTATAGAAATAGATTTTTATTATAGTTGGTTATAACTCAGTAATTTTTCAGAATTACTTATATGATGGTAGTCATAGCTTATATGACAGTAGTCCAGACTGGTATAGTTATTTTGGATTAGATTATATTTCTAATCTTTCTTGTATATGAATTCATCAATTACTGAATGAGATCTTGACAATTTGCAGATTAGATCTTGAGCAAGGACTGAGCAGGATATTCTGAGGCTTTTCTCAATCTCAAAAGATACCTCCCCCCACACACATACACAGCAGGAGGTAACATACTGGTTGATAAGACACCTTAGCAACCCCCAAAGTATCAAGAAGTGGACATTATTGTTTCCAAAATGAGTGGTACATATGTCGAAAAACTAAAAAAAAAAAAAAATCAAAATCACATGATCATATCAATAAATTCAGAAAAAGGCATTTCACAAAATCCAACACCCATTTATGACAAACTCTCAGTAAACTAAGAATAGAAGGGGCCTTTCTCAATTTAAAGGAACACTTACAAAAACCCTACATCTAACATCATAGTTAATGCTGAGAAACTTGAAGCTTTCCCACTAAGGTCAGGTACAAGGAAAGGATGAACACTCCCACCACTCATTTTTAACATCACACTGGAAGTGCTTGCTAATGCAAAAAAAGGAAAGAAAGAAAATAAAAGGTATACAGACAGGGAAGGAAGATATAAAACTGTCTTTGTTTGAGGATGACATGATTGTCTACATAGAAAATTTGAAAGAATCAACAAAAAAACTAGGTGGGGAGTTAAGATGATGGAGTAGTAGGAGACCCTTATGTTTGCCTGGTCCCATGAACAAGGCTAGATAATTATCGAATCCTTCTGAACACCTAGGAAATTGATTTGAAGACAGAAAGAATAAACTGCACAACTAGAGAGAGAAAAGAGGTCACATCATGAAAGGTAGGAGAGGTTTGAAGATGTGGGAGATGTGATACAGGATAAAAGAATCGTGAGTGCTGTGGAGGGGAGGGAATCCTGATCATGGAAAGAGGAGAGAGAGAAACAGAGAGAGAAAAAGCAGCACACAGGGGATTGCACAAGAAAACCACTTTCACAAAACCATTGACTGGGGAAATGAGAGGGGCTGATTATTGCAAGTTTTTATAAGCAGTGGAGCTGAAGGTCTGAAATTTTAGAGGTCCACAACATCACTGGGGTCATACCAGGTGGGTATAGTGATGCTCCTGTGGAAGAAAAGGGCAGAGGCCCGGGAGTGGACAGTATGTTCTGAGGATCTCCTGGGTCATTCTGGGAGAAACAGTTCCCCTTCTTGGAGTGCATTTGGAAGATGTGATACTGCCTCTCAGAGTACAAAAGAGCTGGCAGACACCATTGCACTGGCCCCTGCATTAGCACATGAGCAAAGATGTCTGCTTTTTGCTGCACTTTCCATAAACTCCAAGGCCCTGCATGTTTGTGCATTTGCCCCTCTGGGACAAATCTGCACCAGCCACAGCATGACAAGACATTCCCCCAGAGGACCAGCCACAACACAAGACCCTCCCCCAGAAGATCAAGTCCTCTCTCTCTGTCTGTCTCTGCACATCAGATCCTAAAATTTGGAGTTTTGAAACCCTGCCATGTGCCTGAGATAAAACACAGAAGCACCACACCAGGATTCCGGTTCCAAGAGGGCGGAGGAGCAGGAGAACTAAAGTTCATCTGGTCCCAGGAATTCAGCTAGAGAGATAACAAACCATTCAGAATACCTATGAGCACAACTGGAGAATGAAGAAAAGAGTAGCAGAAACTCTATGAACAGAAAAGTGACCACCTTCGGCAAGGAGGAGAAAAGCTAGAGGAGGAGTAGGGGACCACTTTCTCAGCTGGTCCCCTGAGTTGAGCTGGATATCTACCGGACCATCCTGAAAACCCACGGAATCAGCCTGAGACACAGGAAGATACATCTGGATCTCTACAAATGAACATCTCCAGGGCTGAATATTGAGGTACGAAGTGGGGAGCCATGAATCTGAGCACAGATATCAGAAGATAAATGGAAGGGGGAGGGAGCCACTGTGGTCGGGCGCTGGGAAGCAGTAGCCACTTGCACTGGGGAGCAGGCTGGACTCGTGGACCGACACCCATGAGAAAGCAGACTGAGACGGTGAGCCTGGAACACACTTGCGACCAGAATGAAAATCGGAGCTCCGGAGCACTCACTGGGACCAGAATAAAACAGGGAGCTTGGGGGCACGCACGGGCCAAACTGAAAACCAGAACTCCGGAGCGCTCACTGGAACCGGACTGATACCGGGAGCTCGGGAGCATGTATGCGACCAGACTGAAAACCAGCGCTCTGGAGCACACAACAGCCACACTGAAATAGGGAGCTCCAGAGCGTGCACTGGAAATGGGGGGGGGGGGGGCTGGCGGTGTTAGAAGCACAAAGGACAGAGATGTGCTGGCCCTGGAAGTGAGGGCTGGGAGAACAGCTGTGGAGCGCACAACCCAGGACATTGAAGGGTTTTTACCAGCACATACAGAAACAGAGTTAAAGTGGCCGAGAGAGCTCAGTGGAAAGCGGACTGCGATCTCTCTGTTCCGAGACACAGGCTAGGATTCGGCCACTGCTGCTCTGACTCTCAGAATTCTGAGTCACAGAAAACCACCAGGGAAAGCCCCAAGACAACAAAAGCCTGGAAATACAGGTTCACATTGTGCCCATCCCCATCACCCCTTGCAGGGGACAGGGCAACTCTACCCAAACAGGGTTGCCTGAGTATCAGTGCAGCAGGACCCTCCCCCAGAAGGCAGGCTGAAAAATCAAGAAGCCCACATCCCTAAGGTCCCTATAAAACAAGTGCACACTGCCTGGGTCCTGGTCAATAATTTGGGCTCTGGGCATCCTTGCAACCTCTCCTCATCAGAATGATGATGAGGAGAAATCCCCCCCAGCAAAGAAAAGATAATGAGTCTGTGGCTTCTACCACAAAACTGATGGATATGGATATAACCAAATTAACAGAAATGGAGTTCAGAGTAACAATGGTCAAGATGATGTGTAGGATTGAAAAAAATATTAATGAAATTATTAACAAGAATATAGAATCTATAAGGTGGAAATGAGAGTGAATCTGGCAGAAATTAAAATTGCTATCAATCAAATGCAGTCTAAACTAGACGTTCTGATGGCCAGGGTAAATGAGGCAGAAGAGTGAATTAGTGAATTGGAGGATGGGATGGTAGAAGAGAAAGTTAAAACAGAAACTTGGCTCAAAAAAATCCAATCACAAGAATGTAGATTACGGGAGATTACTGACTCAATGAAATGTTCCAATGTCAGAATCGTCGGCATCCCCAAGGGGTTGGAGAAAGAGAGAGGTCTAGAAGAGATATTTGAATGAATTGTAGCTGAGAACTTCCCTAATCTGGCAAAGGAAACAAGCATTCATGTCCAAGAGGCAGAAAGGACCCCTCCCAAGGTCAGTGAGAACAGACTTACACCACATCACGTCATGGTGCAATTCACAAATATTAGATCCAAGGACACAGTCTTGAAAGCAGTGAGGGGGAAGAAAATCCTTACGAACAGAGGAAAAATATCAGAATAATGTCAGACCTGTCTACAGAGACCTGGCAGGCTAGGAAGGGTTGGCAGGGTATTTTCAAAGCTCTATCTGAGAAGAACATGCAGCCAAGGATCCTTTATCCAGCAAGGCTGTCATTCAGAATTGATGGAGAGATAAGGACCTTCCAGGATCGGCAGAAACTGAAGGAATCTGTAACTGCCAAACCAGCCCTACATGAGATATTAAGGGGGGTTCTATACAAGTAAAAAGGCCCCAAGAGTGATACAGAACAGAAATTTACAATCTATAGAAACCAACACTTCACAGGCAACATGACATCATTAAAATCATATCTCTCAATAATCACTCTCAATGTGAATGGCCTAAATGCTCCCATAAAAGGCCACAGGGTTGCAGATTGGATAAAAAGACATGACCCATCCATTTGCTGTCTACAAAAGACTCATCTTGAACCTAAAGATACATCCAGACTGAAAGGGAAGGGATGAAAAACCATTTTTCATGCCAATGGACCACAAAAGAAAGCTGGGGTAGCAATTCTCATATAAGACAGATTAGATTCTAAACTAAAGACTGTTGTTAGAGGTACAGAAGGACACTATATTATTCTTAAAGGATGTATCCAACAAGTGGATATGACAATTATAAATATCTATGCCCCCAACAGGTGAGCAGCTAGTTACAGAAGCCAACTCTTAACCAGAATAAAGAAACATATAGATAACAATACATTAATAGTAGGGGAACTCAACATTCCACTCTCAGCAATACACGGATCACCTAAGCAGAAAATCAACAAAGAAACAAGAGATTTGAATGCCATACTAGAACAGATGGACCATATATATATATGGAACACTACAACCCAGAAAAACAGAATACTCATTCTTTTCGAAGGCACATGGAACGTTCTCCAGAATAGACCATATACTGGGTCACAAAACAGGTCTCAACCGATACCAAAAGACTGAAATTAGTCCCTGCATATTTTCAGACCACAGTGCCTTGAAACCGGAACTCAATCACAAGGAAAAATTTGGAAGAAACTCAAACACTTGGAAACTAAGAACCATCCTGCTCAAGAATGATTGGGTAAACCAGGAAATTATAAATCAGTTTAAACAAGTTTTGGAGACCAATGAAAACGAAAACACATCAGTCCAAAGCCTACGGGACACTGCAAAGGTGGTCCTAAGGGGAAAATACATAGCCATCCAAGCCTCACTCAAGAGAATAGAAAAATCTAAAATGCAGTTTTTACATTCTCACCTCAAGAAGCTGGAACAGGAACAGAAGAACAGGACTAACCCACATATGAGAAGGCAGGGGATCAAGATTACAGCAGAGATCAATGAAATAGAAACCAGGAGCACAGTAGAGCAGATCAACAGAACTAGAAGCTGGCTTTTTGAAAGAATAAATAAGATCGATAAGCCACTGGCCAGAGTCATTCAAATAGAGAAAGAATCCAAATTAATAAAATTATGAATGAAAGGGGAGAGATCACAACCAACACCAATGAAATAGGAAGGATCATTAGAAACTTTTATCAACAGCTTTATGCCAATAAATTAAACAACCTGGAAGAAATGGATGCCTTCCTGGAAAACTATAAACTACCAAGACTGAAACAGGAAGAAATTGATTTTTTAAACAGACTGATTAATTATGAAGAGATTGAAGCAGTGATCAAAAACCTCCCAAAAAACAAGAGTCCAGGGCCTGATGGATTCCCTGGGGAATTGTACCAAACATTCAAAGAAGAAATAATACCTAGTCTCCTGAAGCTGTTTCAAAAAATAGAAAGAACGAAAACTACTAAATTCATTCTATGAAGCCAGTATTACCTTGATCCCCAAATGAGGCAATGACCCCATCGAAAAGGAGAATTATAGACCAATTTCCCTGATGAATATGGACCCCAAAATTCTCAAAAATATCCTAGCTAATAGGATCCAACAGTACATTAAAAGGATTAGCCATCATGACCAAGTGGGATTCATCCCTGTGATGCAAGCTTGGTTCAACATTCACAAATCGATCAGCTGATAGATCATATCAACAAGAAAAGAGTGAAGAATCATATGATCCTCTTGGGGCACCTGGGTGGCACAGCGGTTAAGCGTCTGCCTTCGGCTCAGGGCGTGATCCCAGCGTTATGGGATCGAGCCCCACATCAGGCTCCTCCGCTATGAGCCTGCTTCTCCCTCTCCCACTCCCCCTGCTTGTGTTCCCTCTCTCGCTGGCTGTCTCTATCTGTGTTAAATAAATAAATAAAATCTTTAAAAAAAGAAGGATCATATGATCCTTTCAATTGATGCAGAGAAAGCATTTGACAAAATACAGCATCTTTTCCTGATTAAAACCCTTCAGAGTCTAGGGATAGAGGATACATTCCCCAATTTCATAAAACCATCTATGAAAAGCCTACAGCGAATATCATTCTCAATGGGAAAAGCTGAAAGCCTTTCCCCTAAGATCAGGAACACGACAAGGATGCCCACTCTTGCCATTGTTATTCAACAGAATACTAGAAGTCTTTGCAACAGCAATCAGACAACAAAAAAGGATAAAAGGTATCCAAATCGACAAAGAAGAAGTCAAACTGTCTCACTTCGCAGAGGATATGATACTGTATATGGAAAACCCAAAAGCCTCCACCCCCAAACTATTAAAACTTATAGAGCAATTCAGTAATGTGGCGGGTCACAAAATTAATGCTCAGAAATCAGTTGCACGTCTATACACAAACAATGAGACTGAAGAAAGAGAAATTAGGGAATCCATTCCATTTACAATAGCACCAAAAGTCATACGCTATCTCGGAATTAACTTAACCAGAGACATAAAGGATCTATATTCTAGAAACTACAAATCACTCTTGAAAGACATTGAAGAAGACACAAAAAGATGGAAAAATATTCCATGCTCATGGATCGGAAGAATTAACATACTTAAAATGTCTATGCTACCCAGAGCAATCTACACTTTCGATGCCATCCTGATCAAAATATCAATGACATTTTTCAAAGAACTGGAACAAACAGCCCTTAAATTTGTGTGGAACCAGAAAAGGCACCGAATCGCCAAGGAATTGTTGAAAAGGAAAAACAAAGCTGGGGGCATCACATTGCCGGATTTTAAGCTATACTACAGAGCTGTGATCACCAAGACAACATGGTTCTGGTACAAAATCAGACACATAGACCAATGGAACAGAATAGAGAACCCAGAAATGGATCCTCGGCTCTATGGGCAACTAATCTTTGACAAAGCAGGAAAAAACATCCAATGGAAAAAAGACAGTCTCTCCAATAAATGGTGCTGGGAAAATTGGACAGCTATATGCAAAAGAATGAAACTTGACCACTCTCTCACACCATACACAAAGATAAACTCCAAATGGATGAAAGACCTCGATATGAGACAGGAATCTATCAAAATCTGAGAGGAGAACATAGGCTACAAACTTTATGACATCACCAGAGCAAATTTTGTCATGACAAATCTCCAAAGGCAAAAGAAACAAAAGAAAAAATGAACTTGTGGGACTTCATCAAAATAAAAAGCTTCTGCACAACCAAGGAAACAGTCAAAAAAACTAAAAGGCAGCCCATGGAATGGGAGAAGATATTTTCAAACGACACTACAGATAAAAGATTAGTATCCAAGATCCACAAAGAACTTCTCAAACTCAATACGTGGGAATCAAATAATCAAATCAAAAAAGTGGGCAGAAGATATGAACAGACACTTCCAATGAAGACATACAAATGGCTAACAGACACATGAAAAAATGTCCAAAACCATTAGCCATCAGGGAAATTCAAATCAAAACCACTTTGAGATACCACCTTATGCCAGTTAGAATGGCAAAAATGGACAAGGCAGAAAACAACAAACATTGGAGAGAATGTGGAGAATGGGGATCCCTCTTACACTGTTGGTGGGAATGCAAATTGGTACAGCTACTTTGGAAAACTGTTTGGAAGTCCTTTAAAAAGTTAAAAGTTGAGCTACACTATGTTCTAGCAATTGCACTACTGGGTATTTACCCCATAGATACAGATGTAGTGAAGAGAAGGGCCATATGCACCCCAATGTGCATAGCGGCATTGTCCACAATAGCTAAATTGTGGAAGGAGCCGAGATGCCCTTGAACAGATGACTGGATTAAGAAGATGTGGTCTATATATACAATGGAATATCACTCAGCCATCAGAAAGAATGATTAGCCAAAATTTGCTGCAACATGGACTGGCCTGGAGGAAGTTATGCTAAGTGAAATAAGTCAAGCAGAGAAAGACAATCATATGGTTTCACTCATTTATGGAACATCAGAAATAGGAAGATCGGTAGGAGAAGGAAGGGAAGAATGAAGGCGGGGTAAACAGAAGGGGGAATGAACCATGAGAGACTGTGGACTCTGGGAAACAAACTGAGGGCTTCAGAGGGGAGGCAGGTGGGGGATTGGGATAGGCCAGTCATGGGTATTAAGGAGGGCACATATTGCATTGTGCACTGGGTGTTATATGCACATAATGAATCATGGAACATTTTATCAAAAACTGGGCTTGTACTGTATGGTGTCTAATATAACAAAATAAAAATTATAAAAATAAATAAATAAATATGCAATTACTGTAAAAAATAAAACTATAGAACACGTATGAAAGAAATTGAAGATGACACAAAGAAATGGAAAAAACATTCCATGCTTACGGATTGGAAGAACAAATATTGTTAAAGTATCTATACTACCCAAAGAAATGTACACACTTAGTGGAATCCATGTACCCAATACCACCAGCATTTTTCTCGTACTTAGAACAAGCAATCTAAACTTTGTATGGAACCAGAAAAGACTCCAAATCATCAAAGCAATCTTTAAAAAGAAAAACAAATCTGAAGGCATCATAAGTTTGGACTTCAAGCTGTAGTACAAAGCTGTAGTCAACAAGACAGTATGGTACTGGCACAAAAACAGGCATATAGATCAAGGGAGCAGAATAGAAAACCTAGGAATGGACCCACAACTATACGGTCAACTACTGTTCTATAAAGCAGGAAATAATATCCAGTGGAAAAAGGATACTTTCTTTCACAAATGTTGTTGGGAAAACTAGACAGCAACATGCAGAAGAATGAAACTAGATCACTTTCTTGCACCATTCAAAAATAAATTCAAAATGGATGAAATACCTAAATATGAAACAGGAAACCATCAAAATTCTAGAGGAAAACACAGGCAGCAACAACTTTGACCTTTTCTATAGCTACTTCTTTCCAGACACGACTCTGGAGTCAAGGGAAACAAAGTAAAAATAAGCTCTTATGACTTCATCAAGATAAATGTTTCTGCACAGCAAAGGAAACAATTAACAAAAGTAAAAGGCAGCCTACAGAAAGGTAGAAGATATTTGTAAATGAAATATCTGATAAAGCATTAGTATCCAAAATCTATAAAGAAAATATCAAACTCAACACCCAAAAAACAAATAATCCATTTAAGAAATGGGCAGAAGACATGAATAACATTTTTCCAAAGAAGACATCCAGATTGCCAATAGACCCGTGACAAAATGCCCAACATTACTCATCATCAGGGAAATACAAATAAAAACCATGATGAGATATCACCTGAAACCTGTCAGAGTGGCTAAAATTAACAACACAGGAAACAACAGATGTTGGTGAGGGTGTGGAAAAAGCGGAACCCTCTTATATTGTTGGCGGGAATCCAAACTGGTTCAGCCACTCTGGAGAACAGTATGGAAGTTCCTCAAAAAGTTAAAAATAGAACTGCTATACGCCAGCAATTGCACTATTGGGTATTTACCCAAAGGTACAAAACTATCAATTCAAAGTGTCAAATGTACCCTGATCTTTATAGCAGCATTATCAATAATATTCAATATATAGAAGGAGCTAAAATCTCCATCAACTAATGAATGAATAAAGAAGATGTAGTATATGTGTGTGTGTATATATATCGCTAGAATGTAGTATGCTAAGAGATATAAGTCAGTCAGAGAAAGACAAATAACATGATTTCACTCATTTGTGGAATTTAAGAAACAAAACAGATGTACATAAGTGAAGAGAAAAAAAAGAGAAGCAAAGCATAAGAGACTCAACTGTACAGAAAAAAACTGAGGACTGATGGAGGGGAGATGAGTGGGGGATGGGCCAAATGGATGATGGATATTTAGGGGGACACTTGTTGTGTTGAGCACTGGGTTTATATGTAAGTCATGAATCACTAAATTCTATTCCTGAGACCAATATCATAGTATATGTTAAATCAATAGAATTTTAATAAAATTTTGAAAAAGAAAAAAATCAACAAAATGTCATCGAACTGGGGGAGGAGGGAAGATGGAGGAAGAGTAGGGAATCATCATTTCATCTGGTCCCTTGAATTCAGCTAGATATATATCAAATCATTCTGAACACCTGTGAATTCAACCTGAGATTTAAGAAAAGAATTGCTGCAATATAACAAATAGAAAAGCTGCCACTTCATGCAATATAGGAGGTGTGGAGAACTGAATGAGAGGGGATATATCCGAATATAAACCTCAGGAGGAAGTAGCCTAAGTAAGCTGGCTTCCAGAAAGTGACATATCAACAGAGTGCAAAATCAGAACTTTTAGAAGTCTGCTTCTGTGAGGGACATTCCTGCCTGAAATGTGCTCAGGTGGTGAAGCAGGGCAGAATCTTAGGTGGAACAGTGTGATCTCAGGATCCCTGGGGTCACAGAAAGAATGGGGATGACTGAGTGTGGTAGAGATCCCAGGAATTGAAGCAGGGAAGCTGGCTACAATTAGTGAGCCCTGGAGTGGGCTCTCAGCTAGGTGTTGCCATAAACCACTAACCATGGCAAGATCTGGGGACCACTCTCTAAGCGGGGGCCCTGCAAGTGGACAGCCCTCCTCCTTCCCCTGGGAGGAGCAGTACATGTGTGCACAGGATAAAGCAACCACTCCAGGAGCAGGGGCCCAGAAAACAGCAGAGCTGCTGTGAGACCCCTGCCCTCCTCCCCCAGGGAGTATTGGTGCAGGTGTGTATATCAGGAGTCTGCAGAATTTGGTGCACACGGAGTGACTGATTGCTTCTCCCTGAGGGTGCACTGAAGAGTGGAGGCCTCCATCCTTCAGCTCTGGTACTGGTGATCAGGGTGCCACCATTTTTATTTATTTTTTCATTCTCTCAATCAGCACAGAAAGACTTCAGGGAATAAAGGCCTTGGAGAGCAACCCAAAGCAGCTTACACTGAGTCCCGCCCCATGGCAAGGGGAGGTGGAACTCTGCCCAGAGAAAGACACCTGAGAATCAGTGCAACAAGCCCCTCCCCCAGAAGACCAGTAAGAACATCAGGTGAATACCAAGTTTATGGGTCACACAGAACTGAGAACCTCCCGTGCTAAGGGTAAATAATATATAGAATTTGAAGTTTTTTCTCATGATTCTTTAGTCTTTTGGTTTAAAATTTTATCTTTTTTTCTTGTTTTCCTTTTCAACTAGTTTATTTTATCAAATCTTTTATTCAGTCTTTTTTTAATTTTCATTTTTGCATTTCTATTTTATAGATATGTTCTATTTTATAGATATTTTTGGCTTCCTTTTACTGTGTTCAATTTATATATGTTTTTCTTTTCTTACAATTTTGGGATCAAGTGTCTGCTAGATTATAGTCTCTCTGTCCCCCCTCCCTGTTTTTTTATTTTTTTGTGGGGTTTTTTTGCTTTTTGTTTTTTGTTTTGGTTTGGTTTTGGTTTCTGATCTCTTTTATTTGTCTAGTGTATAATTTACTGGGGACATGGTTGATATTTTTTATTTTGTTCTCTCATTCATCTACTCTTCTCTGGACAAAATTACCAGTAGGAGAAATTCACAACAAAAGAAAGAATCAGAGGTAATATTATCTGCCATAGATTTAATCGATATTGATAAAAGTAAAATGTCAGACAGAGAATTCAGAATAATGATTACAAAGTTAACAGCTGAACTTGAAAAAAACTGGACAAAATTACCAGTAGGAGAAATTCACAACAAAAGGAAGAATGAGAGGTAATATTATCTGCCATAGATTTAATCAATATTGATAAAAGTAAAATGTCAGACAGAGAATTCAGAATAATGATTACAAAGTTACCAGCTGAACTTGAAAAAAGCATAGACATTAGAGAATCCCTTAGTGCAGAAATAAAATCTAATCAGGCCGAAATTAAAAACACTTTACCTGAGATGCAGTCTAAAATGGATGCTCTGATGGCTAGGATAAGTGAGGCAGAAGAGAGAGTCAGTGACATAGAAGACAAGTTGATGGAAAGGAAAGAAGGTGAGGAAAAGTGAGAAAAACAACTAATGGATCAGGAGGGGAGGTTTTGAGAAATCAGTGATACATAAAGTGAAATGATATTAGAATTATTGGGGTACCAGAGGAAAAAGAGAAAGAGGGACAGAAGGTATATTTGAAGTAATCATAGCTGAGAACTTCCCCAAACTGGGGAAGGAAAGAGGCATTCAAGTCCAAAAGGCACAGAGAGGTCCCCTCAAAATCAATAAAAATAGACCAACACCACAACATATAATAGTGAAGCTTGCAAATTTCAGAGATAAAGAGCAAATCCTGAAAGCAGCTCTAGACAAGAGTTCCTTAAGGTACAAAGGTAGAAATATTAGACTAGCAGCAGACCTATCCACAGAGACCTGGAAGGCCAGGAAGGGTTGGCATCATATATTCAGGGTACTAAATGAAAAAATCATGCAGCCAAGAATACTTTATCCAAGTCTGTCATGCAGAATGGAAGGAGAGATAAAGAGATTCCAGGAAAACCATAAACTGAAAAAATTTGTGATCACTAAACCAGCCCTGCAATAAATATTAAAGGGGATCTTGTAAGCAAACAGTTAGCCCAAAAGTAACATTGACCAGAAAGGAACAGAGACAATCTACAGAAATAGGGACTTTACATGAAATCCAATGGCACTAAATTCATATATTTTGATAGCTTCTCTGAATGTAAATGGGCTAAATGCTCCAATCAAAACACACAAGGTATCAGATTGGATAAAAAAGCAAGACCCATCCATACGCTGTCTAAAAAGACTCATTTTTGACCTTTAGACACCTCCAGATTGAAAGTGAGGGGATGTTAGTGAACATCAGAAAAAGCTGAGGTAGCAATCCTTATATCAGACAAATTTAGATTTTAAACCAGACTGTAGTAAGTGATGAAGAGGGATACTATATCATATTTAAAAGGTCTATCCAACAAGATCTAACAATTATAAATATTTATGCTCCTAACTTGGGAGAAGCCAATTATATAAACCAATTAATAACCAAATTAAAGAAACACATCGATAATAATACAATAAAATTAGGTGACTTTAGCACCCTACTCACAGCAATGGACAAACCATCAAAGGAGAAGATCAACGAGGAAACAAGGGCTTTGAATGACACACTGGACCAGATGGACTTCAAAGATATATACAGAGCATTCCATCCTAAAGTAAAAGAACACACATTCTTCTTGAATGCACATGTAACATTCTCCAAAAGAGATCAATGCTGGGTAAAAAATAAGATCTCAAACAGTACCAAAAATTGGGATTATTCTCTGCATATTTTCAGAATGCAATTCTTTGAAACATGAACTCAATCACAAGAAGGAATTTGGAAGGAACGCAAATACTTGGAGGATAATGAGCACCCTTACTAAAGAATGAATCAGTCAACCAGGAAATTAAAGAGGTATTTAAAAAAATTCATGGAAACAAATGAAAATGAAAACACAACTGTTCAAAACCTTTGGGATGCAGCAAAGGCAGTCTTAAGAGGAAGTACTTAGCAACACAAGCCTTTCTCAAGAAATTAGAAAAGTCTGACGTACACATGCTAACCTTACACATAAATGACCTGGAGAAAGAACAGCAAATAGAGGCTATACCAAGCAGGAGATGAGAAATAATAAAGATTAGAGCAGAAATCAGTGAAATAGAAACCAAAAGAATGGTAGGAAATGTCAATGAAACTAGAAGCTGGTTCTTTGAAGGAATTAATAAGATTGATAAACCCCTCCAGACCTATCAAAAAGAAAAAAGAAAGGTCCCAAATTAATAAAATCATGAATGAAAGAGGAGAGATCATGACCAACACCAAGATAACACAAACAATTTTAAGACCATATTATGAGTAACCAAATGTCAACAAATTAGGCATCTGGAAGAAATGGATGCATTCCTAGAAATGTGTAAGTAACCAAAACTAAAACAGTAAGAAGTAGAAAACCTGAGCATACCCATAAACAACAAAGCAATTGAAACAGTAATCAAAAATCTCCTAACAAACAGGGGAGAATTCTATCAAAAATTTAAGAATTAATACTTATTCTTCTGAAGCTGTTTCAAAAAATAGAAATGCAGGGAAAACTCCAAACCCATTCTATGAGGTCAGCATTATGTTGATCCCAAAACCAAAGACCCCACCAAGAAGGAGAATTACAGACCAATATCCTTGTTCAATATGGATGCCAAAATACTCAACAAGATTCTAGCCAATAGGATCCAACAGTACATTAAAAGGATTATTCACCATGACCAGGTGGGGTTTATTCCTGGGATGCAATGGTAGTTCAACAGTGACAAACCAATCAATGTGATACATCACATTAATAAAAGAAAGGACAAGAACCATATGATCCTCTCAATTGATGCAGAAAAAGCATTTGAGAAAATACAGCATCCTTCATTGATTAAAACTCTCCACAGTGTAGGGATAGAAGGAACATATGCCAATATCACAAAAGCCATCTATGAAAAACCCACAGCAAATATCATTCTCTGTTTCCCCCTAAGGCCAGGAACATGATGACACTGATGCCCAGTCTCACCATTGTTGTTCAACATCCTACTAGAAGTCCTAACTGCAGCAATCAGACAACAAAAATAAATAAAGGGCATTCATATTAACAAAGAGGGAGTCAAACTCTCACTCTTTGCAGATGACATGATACTTTATGTGGAAAACCCAAAAGACTCCACCCAAAATTGCTAGAACTCATACAGGAATTCAGCAATGTGGCAGGATATAAAATCAATGCACAGAAATCAGTTGCATTTCTATACACTAAAAATGAGACTGAAGAAAGAGAAATTAAGGAATTGATCCCATTTACAATTGCACTAAAATCCATAAGATACCTAGGAATAAACCTAACCAAAGAGGTAAATGATCTGTACTTAAAAAACTACAGAAAACTTATGAAAAGAATTAAGGAAGACACAGAGAAATGGAAAAACATTCCATGCTCATGGGTTAAAAGAATAAATATTACTAAAATGTCCATTCTACCCAGAGCAATCTACACATCCAGCACAATCCCTATCAAAATACAACCATCATTTTTCACAGAGCTTTAACAAATGATCCTAAAATTTATATGGAAGCACAAATAAAAGACAAATGCCAGAGGAATGTTGAAGAAGATAACCAAACCTGGTGACATCACAATGCAGGACTTCAAGCTGTATTACAAAGCTGTAATCATGAAGCCAGTATGGTATTGGCACAAGAACAGACACATAGATCAATGGAACAGAATAGAGAATCCAGAAATGGACCCTCAACTCTGTGGTCAACTACTCTTTTACAAAGCAGGAAAGAGTATCCAGTAGAAAAATGATAGTCTCTTCCACCAACCATGTTGGGAAAACTAGACAGCCACATGCAGGAAAGAATATCCAGTAGAAAAAGGATAGTGTCTTCCACTAACCATGTTGGGAAGACTAGACAGTCACATGCAGAAGAATGAAACTGGATCAGTTCCTTAAACCATACACAAACATTGGCTCAAAATGGATGAAAGACGTAAGTATGAGACAGGAATCCATCAATATCCTAGAAGAGAACAGGCCACATCAACTTCTTGCTAGACACATCTTCAAAGGCAAGGGAAATGAAAAGAAAAATGAACTATTGGGACATCATCCAGATAAAAAGCCTTTGCACAGCAGAGGAAACAGTCAACAAAACTAAAAGGCAACCTACGGAATAGGAGAAGATATTTGCAAATGGAATATCAGATAAAGGGCTAGTATTCAAGATCTATAAAGTACTTATCAAATTCAACACCCAAAAACCAAATAATCCCATCAAGAAATAGGCAGAAAACCTTACAGACATTTCTCCAAAAAAGACATACAAATGGCCAATAGACTCATGAAAAAATGCTCAGCATCATTTGCCATCAGGGAAATACAAATCAAAACCACAATGAGATACCACCTCACACCAGTCAGAATGGCTAAAATTAAGTCAGAAAAAGATGAGGATGCAGAGAAAGGGAAACCCTCTTACACTTTTGGTGGGAATGCGAGATGGTGCAGCCACTCTGGATAACAGTATCGAGGTTTCTCAAGAAGTTAAACATAGAGCTACCCTACAACCCAGCAATTGCACTACTAGGTATTTACCCCAAAGATACAAATGTAGTGATCTGGAAGGGCATCTGCACCCCAATGTTTATAGCAGCAATGTCCACAATAGCCAAATTGTGGAAAGAGCTGAGATGTCCATTGAGAGATGAATGGATAAAGAAGATGAAAGGTAAAGGTAAAGAATGGATATATATATATATATTATATGTATATATATTATATATACACAATATACATACATATATACATGTATATATACACAATATATATATATATATTTTAAGACTTTATTTATTTATTCGACAGAGATAGAGACAGCCAGCGAGAGAGGGAACACAAGCAGGGGGAGTGGGAGAGGAAGAAGCAGGCTCATAGCGGAGGAGCCTGATGTGGGGCTCGATCCCATAACGCCGGGATCACGCCCTGAGCTGAAGGCAGACGCTTAACCGCTGTGCCACTCAGGCGCCCCCACAATATATATACATAATATACAATATATACAAAATAGTGAAATTAGAAACTTGTGATTTAGAACAAAAATGTAACACATTTTGAGTTTATTCTAAATGTTTAGAGCTGGCAGGATGCCTGGGTGGCTCAGCCGGTAAAGTGCCTGCCTTCAGCTCAGGTCATGATCCAAGGGTCCTGTGATAGAGTCCCCATAAGGCTCCCTGCTCAGCAGGGAGCCTGCTTCTTCCTCTGCCTATGCTCGCTCTCTCTCTCTCTTTCTCTCTCTGTCAAATAAATAAATTTAAAAATCTTTTAAAATTTTTTAAAAAATAAGTGTTTAGAACTGGCATCCTAAAACACTACTAAATAAACGTAATAAATCATTTTGTTTTCATATATTTTGGTGACTTAGGAGAACACACATGAGGAAACAAAAAAGACAAAGATAAATTATCAATACAATTTTTATTTTATTTGGGTTTAAATACAACCAACAAATTGTAGATTAAAAAATACTTAAACTAGGACTGCTATAGGTAGAGGGAAGTGTTTATTAGTATTACAAACCTGGGAGTGCCATAGCGGCCTTGTCTTTTGTACTCATTTTTACTCACTGTAGCATGAAAATTACCCTTTCTTACGAAACAGCTGAGACATGTAAGCAGCTTCTACTTATGTAACTATTCAGACCACAGAGGCAGCAGTTGGAAAATTAGAAAATAGAAGCATCTATCAAATTCGGGGAGAATTCATTTGGGAGAAATAGGAAACAGGAAACAGGCATTTACCCCAACACTCTGAATGAAAACTACACTCTATATATTGTTCCTGAGACCTGTGTGAAATTTGAGGAATTGCTAATGGGCACAGTATTTTCTACAACTGTGCATAAGGGCCCAGCAGAATGATGTAGCATAAGTGCAACCTGAAAATCTGAAGAATTAACAGAAACTAGATAAATTGGAATTTGTACCAGATGAGATAATTCCCTTAGCTGGATTAGAGTATGCTTTTCACCAATTTTTAGTGAGAAATGATTAACAGTTTAAAATTAGAACATTAGAACAATTCAATATTAGAACATAAAACAATGAATAATAATACATTGCATGTTATAGCACTGCATGTAATTTATCTCAATTTTTCTGCGTTTTACTATCAGCATCATGGAAAAACCAGATTACACCTTCACCACTTTGCTTAGAAATTTCCTTAGCTAAGCATCCGAGTTTATCACTTACAAGTTCTACTTTACACAGAACATGGCCAGGTTGCTTTCCATTAGTATACCCAAAACAACAAACCATTTTATAACAAGGATCTCTCCTTTCCTCTAGTTCCCAATAACATGATTCTCATTTATGACTGTGATCTCACCAGAAGCATCATTAATGTTCATATTTCTATTAACATTATATTCATGATGATATATGTATTCTCTAAGATGATAAAAACTTTCTCAAAAGTTCTCTTTTCTTTCTGAACTATTAGCAGAATCACTTTTTAAAAAGTTTTTATTTAATTTTAGTTAGTTAACATACAGTGCACTATTAGTTTCAGGTGTACAATATAGTGATTCAACACTTTCATATAACACCCAGTGCTCATCACAAGTGCACTCCTTAATCCCCATCACCTATTTGACCCATCCCTCCACCTACCTCCCCTCTGGTAATCATCAGTTTGTTCTCTACTGTTAAGAGTCTCTTTCCTTGTTTGCCTCTCGCCATCCCGCCCCACCCTGCCCTTTGCTCATCTGTATTTGTTTGCTAAGTCTGCCATAACAAGGTATCACAAACTAGTAGCTTAAACAACAGAAACCTATTTTTTCACAATTCTGGAGTTTAGACATTTGAGACTGGTATGTTAGCAGTGTTTCTTCTGATGACTACTTATTTTGTTTGTAGATGGCTGCATTCTCCCTATATCCTCACATAGTCTTCTCTCTACTGTGTTTGTTCAAATTACCTCTTTTTACCAAGACACAAGTCATATTGGATTAGGGATCACCCTAATGACCTCTTTTAGCTTAATTACCACTTTAAAGACCTTGTCTTCAAATAGTCAATTTCAGTCCAGCACACATAGATTTATTAGATAATTAAGTCACAAGAGGGAAAAAAAAACTTTTCACACTAAAAGCTATTTTTTAAATATACCTGCAAATGGTTTTGCTATTGATTCCCCCTCTTCAAAGGTGAATTGTGTTCCTCAAAATTTTTATTTTGAAATTCTAACACCTAGTACCTCAGAATATGATTGAATTTGGTGATAAAATTAACAATAGGTCATTAGGGTGGGCCTTAAATCAATATGACTGTTGTCTTTTTAAGAAGAGGAAATTTTAGCTATTGTGGAATGTTCACAATGGCCAATATATGGAAAGAGCCCTAATGCCAAATGTCCAACAGCAGATAAGTATATAATATAATATAGAATGGTATATTACTCAGCCATCAAAAATTTGAAATCTTACCATTTGCAATGACATGAATGGACTAGAGGGTATTATGCTAAGTGAAATAAGTCAATCAGAGAAAGAAAATTATCATATGGCTTCACTCATATGTGGAATTTAAGAAAAAAACCCAGATGAACATAGGAGAAGGGATGGAAAATAAAATAAGACGAAATCAGAGAGGGAGATAAACCATAAGAGACTCTCAACTGTCGGAAACAAACAGGGTTGCTGGAGGGAAGGTGAGTGGGGTAATTGGGTGATGTGCATTAAGGAGAGCACTTGATGTAATGAGCACTGAGTGTTATAAGCAACTGATGAATCACTAAACTCTACCTCTGAAACTAATAATACACTATGTGTTAATTAATTGATTTTAAATAAAATTTAAAAAAAGAAGAGGAAATTTTAACATAGACATGCATAAACAGAAGACCATGTGAAGACACAGGGAGAAGGCAATCTTCTACAAAAAGAGAGATTTCAAAAGGAACAAATCCTCATGAGAACTTGATCATTCCTAGCCTCCAGGGCATGAGAAAGTAAAATTCTTTTGTTGAAGCCACACAATCTATGGTACTTTATTATAGTAGCTCATCATTACAAATGGCAAAATTTAATTACTTTTATGGATGAGTAATATTCCATTGTATATATACACCACTTCTTCACCCATTCCTCAGTTGATGGACATTTGGGCTGGTTCCATAATTTGGCTATTGTGTATAATGCTGTTGTAAACATCACAGTGCATGCATCCCTTCAAACTAGTATTTTTGTATCCTTTGGGCAAATACCTAGTACTGCAATTGCTGGGTTGTAAGGTAGCTCTATTTTTAACTTTTTGAGGAATCTCTATCCTGTTTTCCAGAATGAGTGTACCAGTTTGCATTCCCATTAACAGTGTAAGAGTGTTCCCCCTTCTCCACATTCTCACTAATACCTGTTTTTTCCATGTTGCTAATTTTAGCCATTCTGACAGATGTGAGATGATATCTCATTGTAGTTTTGATTTGTATTTCCCTGTTGAGGAGTGATGTTCAGCATCTTTTCATGTGTCTGTTGAGAATCTAGATGTCTTCTTTGGAAAAATGTCTATTTATGTCTTCTGCCTTTTGTTAACTGGATATGTGCTGGATATTAATCCTTTATCAGATATGTCATCTGCAAAGGTCTTCTCCCATTCCATAGCCTGCCTTTTAGTTTTGTTGATTGTTTCCTTGGCTGTGCAGAAGATTTTACTATGATGGAGTCCCAATAGTTTATTTTTGCTTTTGTTTCCCTTGTCTCAGGAATATATCTAGGAAGACATTTCTACTGCCTATGTCAAAGAGGTTATGGCCTGCATTCTTCTCTAGGATTTTTACAGTTTCCTGACTCACACTTAGGTCTTCCATCCATTTGAATTTATTTTTGTGTATGGTGTAAGAAAGTGGTCCAGTTTCATTCTTTTGCATGTGGCTGTCCAGTTTTCCCAGCACCATTTGTTGAAGAGACTGTCTTTTTTACATTGGATATTCTTTCCTACTTTGTCCAAGATTAATTGACCAACTAGTTGTGGATTCGTTTCTGGGTTTTCTATTCTGTTCTATTATTCTATGTGTTTATTTTTGTGCCAGCACCATACTGTCTTGATCACTACAGCTTTGCAGGATAACTTGAAGTCTGGAATTGGGATGCCTCCAGCTTTGCTTTCCTTTTTCAGTGTTGGTGGTATAGTGGTGAGCATAGCTGCCTTCCTTTTTCAAGATTGCTTTGGCTATTCAGGGTCTTGTGTGGTTCCATACAAATTTTAGGTTTGTTTGTTCTATCTGTGAAAAAATGCTGGCCGTATTTTTGGGGACAATGCTTTAAATGTGTAGGTTGCTTTAGGTAATATAGAGATTTTAACAATATTTGTTCTTCTAACCCATGAGAATGTAATCTTTTTCCATTGTGTGTGTGTGTGTGTGTGTGTGTGTGATCTTCAATTTCTTTTATCAGCGTTTTATAGTTTTCAGAGTACAGATTTTTTACCTCAGTTAGGTTTATTTCTAGATATCTTATGGTTTTTGGTGCACTTGTAAATAGGATCTACTCCTTGATTTCTCTTTCTGCTGCTTCATTATAAGTGTAGAGAAATGCAATAGATTTCTGTACCTTATATTGTATCCTGTGACATTACTGAATTTCTGTATCAGTTCTAGCAATTTTCTGGTGGAGGCTTTCAGGTTTTCTATATAGAATATCATGTCATCTGCAAATAGTGAAATTTTGACTTCTTCCTTGCCAATTTGGATGCCTTGTATTTCATTGTGTTGTCTGCATGTTATGACTAGGACTTTCAGTACTATGTTAAATAAGAGTGGTGAGAATGGACATCCCTGTCTTATTCCTGAACATAAAGCAAAAAAGCTCTCAGTTTTTGTGCATAGAAGATGGTATTTGCTGTGAGATTTTTGTATCTGGCCTGTATTATTTTGAGGTATGTTCCCTCTATCCTTACTTTGTTGAGGTTTTTTGTTTTTTTGTTTTTAAAGATTTTATTTACTTATTTGACAGAGAGAGAGAGAGCCAGAGAGAGAGGGAACACAAGCAGGGGGAGTGGGAGAGGAAGAAGCAGGCTCCCAACAGAGGAGCCTGATATGGGGCTCGATCCCAGGACCCTGGGATCACGCCCTGAGCCAAAGGCAGAAGCTTAATGACTGAGCCACCCAGGTACCCCAAGTTTTTTTATTTTTTTAACAAGAAGAGATGCTGTACTTTGTCAAATGTGTTTTCTGAACCCACTAAAAGGATTATATTGGTTCTTATCCTTCCTCTTACTAATGTGGTATATGAGGTTGATTGGCTTGCAAATATTGAACTTGAAGCACCAGGACAAATCACACTTAAACATGGCGAATGATTATCTTAATGTGCTGTATCCCAGTTTTTTGTTTTTGTTTTTTAGAATTTTTGCATCCATCAGGGATAACAGCCTGTTGTTTAATTTTTTAGTGGAATCTTTATCGGGTTTTGGTATCAAGATGATGCTGGCCTCATAGAATGAATGTGGAAGTTTTCTTCCCATTTCTATTTTATTGGAATACTTTGAAAAGAGTAGGTATTAGTACTATGTTGAATAATAATGGGGAGAGTGGGCATCCTTGTCATGTTCCTGATGTTTAGGGAAAGGCTTCCAGCTTTTCCCCATTGAAAATGATATTTGCTGTAGGCTTTTCTGGAAAAGAATGAAACTTGACCACTCTCTCACACCATACACAAAGATAAACTCCAAATGGATGAAAGACCTCGATGTGAGACAGGAATCCATCAAAATCCTACAGGAGAACATAGGCAGCAACCTCTATGACATCAGCCAAAGCAACCTTCTTCATGACACATCTCCAAAGGCAAGAGAAACAAAAGAAAAAATGAACTTGTGGGACTTCATCAAGATAAAAAGCTTCTGCACAGCCAAGGAAACAGTCAAAAAAACTAAGAGGCAGCCCATGGAATGGGAGAAGATATTTGCAAATGACACTACAGATAAAAGACTGGTATCCAAGATCTACAAAGAACTTCTCAAACTCAATACACAAGAAACAAATAAACAAATCATAAAATGGGCAGAAGATATGAACAGACACTTTTCCAATGAAGACATACAAATGGCTAACAGACACATGAAAATATGTTCATAATCATTAGCCATCAGGGAAATTCAAATCAAAACCACACTAAGATACCACCTTATGCCAGTTAGAATGGCAAAAATTGACAAGGCAAGAGACAACAATTGTTGGAGAGGATGTGGAGAAAGGGGATCCCTCTTACACTCTTGGTGGGAATGCAAGTTGGTACAGCCACTCTGGAAAATAGTGTGGAGGTCCCTTAAAAAGTTAAAAATTGAGCTACCCTATGATCCAGCCATTGCACTACTGGGTATATACCCCAAAGATACAGACATAGTGAAGAGAAGGGCCATATACACCCCAATGTTCATAGCAGCATTGTCCGCAATAGCTAATCGTGGAAGGAGCCGAGATGCCCTCCAACAGATGACTGGATTAAGAAGATGTTGTCCATATATACAATGGAATATTACTCAGCTATCAAAAAAGAATGATTTCTCAACATTTGCTGCAACATGGACAGCACTGGAGGAGATAATGCTAAGCAAAAAAAGTCAAGCAGAGAAAAACAATTATCATATGGTTTCACTCATTTATGGAACATAAGAAGCAGGAAGATCGGGAGGAGAAGAAAGGGATAAAGAAAGGGGGGTAATCAGAAGGCGGAATGAAGCATGAGAGACTATGGACTCTGGGAAACAAACTGAGGGCTTCAGAGGAGAGGGGGGTGGGGGAATGGGATAGGCTGGTGATGGGTATTAAGGAGGGCACGTATTGCATGGTGCACTGGGTGTTATATGCAACTAATGAATCATGGAACTTTGCATCAAAAACCAGGGATGTACTGTATGGTGAACCAACATAATATAATAAAAATATTATTATTAAAAAAAGAGTAGGTATTAATGTTTCTTTAAATGTTTGGTAGAATTCATGTAGAAAGCCATCCTGCCCTGGACATTTATTTTTGGGAAATTTTTGATTACTGATTAAATGTCTCAGCTGTTTATTGGTCTGTTAAATTTACTATTTCTTCCTGTTTCAGTTTTGGTGGTGGTTTGTATGTTTCTAGGAATTTATGCATTTCCTCCAGGTTGTCCACTATGTTGGCATATAGATTTTCATAATATTCTCTTACAATTGTATATCTGTGATGTTGGTTTTTCTTTATCCTCTCGTATTTGAAATTTTATTTATTTGGGACCATTCTCATTTTTTTTTGGATAAGTCTAGCTAGGGCATTATCAACTTTATTGTTCTTTTTTCAAAGAATATCCTCCTGGTTTCATTAATCTGTTCTGTATTTTTTTAGTTTCTATATCATTTAGTTATGCTGTTACATTATTATTGCTCTTCTTCTGCTGGCTTTGACTTAATTTGTTGTAGTTTTTCTAGCTCCTTTAGGTGTAAGGACAGGTTTTGTATTTGAGATTTTTCTTGCTTCTTGAGGTAAGCCTACACTGCTTTAAACTTCCCTCTTAGAAACACTTCTGTGGCATCCCAAAGGTTTTGGACTGCTATATTTTCATTTTTGTTTGTTTCCATGTATTTTTAAATTTCTTCTTTTGTTTCCCATTTGATCCATTTATTGTTTAGTAATGTGTTGTTTAACATCCATCTAATTATGGTCATTCCATTTTCAGCTACTGTTTCATTCTATTCATAGCATTGTGGCCAGAAAATATACATGGTATGATCTCAATATTTTGTATTTGTCGAGCCCTGATTTGTGATGTAGTACGTGATCTATTCTGGAGAATGTTGCTTGTGCTCTTGAAAAGAATGTATATTCTGCTGCTTGAGGTTGGAATATTCTGAATATATCTGTTAAGTCCAACAGGTCGAGTGTGTCACTCATGTGTGTCACTCATTTCCTTGTTGATTTTCTTCTTAGATGTTCTGCCCATTGATGTCAGTGAGTGTTAAAGTCCCCTACTATTTTTTTGTTAATAATAATATTTTTTATTATATTATGTTAGTCACCATACAGTACATCCCTAGTTTTTGATGTAAAGTTTCATGATTCATTACTTGCGTATAACACCCAGTGCACCATGCAATATGTGCCCTCCTTAATACCCATCACCAGCCTATCCCATTCCCCCACCCTCTCCCCTCTAAAGCCCTCAGTTTGTTTCCCAGAGTCCATAGTCTGTCATGGTTCATTCCCCCTTCTGTCCCCTACTATTACTGCACTGTTATCAATGTGTTCCTTTATATTTGTTATTAATTGTTTTATACATTTGGGGGCTCCCATGTTGGTGCCATAAATATATTGGTGCCAAAAATCCAACAATTATTAGATTTTCTTGTTGGATAGTCACTTTTATTATGATTAGTTCCCTTCTTCATCTCTTATTTACAGTCTTTGGTTTCAACTCTAGTTTGTCTGACACAAGTTTTGCTACTCTGGTTTTCTTTTGAGGCCCATTTGAATGATAAGTATTTCTTCCATCCCCTCATTTTTAATCTACAGGTGTCTTTAAGTCTAAAATGAGTTTCTTATAAGCAGCATACAGATTTTTGTTTCTTTATCTCTATATTTTGCAAATGTAATTACATTTGCAAACCCATCTGTATGCTCTTTAGATCACTGCTTCCACACTATCTGCCTCTGCATTGTTTGCCTGCCTTCTCTCCAGGAACAGTGCAATGCCCTCCAATCTATCCCAGGCAAGCCTGCTGACTTTTCAAACTCTAGGCTTTAGGGACATGGTATGGGGAGGGGCTTGCACTGGTCTTCTGGGGAAGGGTCTCTCCACACTGGGGCAGGTTTGACAGAGAAGGATAGTTTGCCAGAGTGCAGGAGTATGGAACTTGGTATAAGCAGGTCAACCAGCTAGTGTCCATGCTCAGCTTCTTTCTACAGGTGGCTCTATATTTATGCTGAGGGGCAGGGGAAAGAAATTGTAGCAGCCAGTTCGTTTGTCCCCAGAGAGGCATCTCTGTAAATGCTAACTATCAGAGTTGTACTTCAAAAAGAGCTAAAAATCTCCCCTGTGTGCTGCATGTATTCTTCGGATCACTGTTTCCATGCCCTCTGCCTGCGAGTTGTTTGCCTGCCTTCTGTCTAGGAACAAGGCAGTGCCCTTGGGCCTCTATCCTAGACAAGCCTGCTGAGCTTTAAAACTCCAGTCGTTAAGCCCTGCTCATTGCAAGAACTCACAAAAATCAGCCCCTCTCATTTTCCCAGCCAATGATTTTGGGGAAGTGTTCTCTTTCTGTGGTCCCCTCTGTGCTCCTCTCTCTTGCCTTTCTCTGTGACCACAGGTCCCTCCCCTCTGCTGCACCCATGATCTATTTCTCCCTCAAACCACATCATCTCATTTCCTACTTTATTTGATGTGGCTTATTACTTCCCTTTATTTGTTGAGTTTATTCTGTCAGTCTTCAGGTTGTTTTGGGGGGTATTTAGAATGATTTGATAGCTATTCAGTTGTGTTCAAGAGATGAGATGAGCCTAGGGTCTTCCTGGTATGCTGTCATCTTCTGCTGGCCTTTGTCTGATGAGCAAACACTGACAGAGTAAGTCAGAGAAAATGAAGAATCAAGTAAAAATATTTCCAGAAAGGAAGAAGATACATCTCAGAAATATAATCTAATGAAATGAATCATATTCTTTATCTGGCAAAAATTTCAAATTAACTGTCATACAGATGCTCACCAAGTTCAAGAAAATAATGCATGAACAAAGTGAGAATATCAAGAAAGTGAAAATATTTTTTAATTACCATAAAGAAATAATGGAGCAGAGCACTATAACCAAACCAAACAATATACTACAGAGGTTGGTTCAACAGCAAATCAGATCAAGCAGAAGAGATAATAAGTAAAATTAGCAACATGTTACTGGGAAAAATTATTTAGAGGAGCAAAAACAGAAAATGACAAAGAATTCAGAAGGCTTAAGGACTTATAAAACTCCATATAGACAATTGATGTATACATTATAGGAGTCCCAGAAGGATAAGAGAGATAAAGTACCAGAAAGTTTATTGGACACAATAATGTGTGAAAATTTCTAAAAATCTCAACACAAAGTGGACAGCCAGATCAAGGAGCTCAAAACATTCCAAATAAGAATAACCCAAAAAAATCCACAATGAAGCATCAAATTGTCAAAGTTTGAAGACAATTTGAAGGCATCAAGAAAAATGTGACTTGTTACAGACAAGGGAAACTCATAAATCAGCAAAAAATTTTTAGCAAAAAATCTTGCAGGCCAGAAAGAACTGAGATAACATACTCTAAGCACTTAAATTTTAAAACAAAACAAAACAAACAAAAAACAACTACCAAACCATGATACTTTACCTGGCAAAACAGTGCTTCAAATATGAAAAAGAGATAAAGACTTTCGTAGTCAAACAAATTTTCAGGGAATTTGACAACAATAGATTTGTCTTACAAGAAATGTTAAAGTGAGTTATTTAAGTTGAAATTATATTATGCTAAACTCCAATGTGGTAGACTAGGAAAGTGCAAAAATCATTGGTAAAGATAAATACAAAGAAAAACACAGAATATTGTATTACTGTAATGGTGGTGGGCGTATCACTTTATTTCTAGGATAAAAGTTTAAAAAAACACAAGTATTATCATAACCACAAATAAAATATATTAAAAGATATTCAATATAAATAAATGAAAATTGAGACAACATAAAATATGGGGGAATAATTAAAGAGTAGTGTTTTTGTATACAACTGAATGGAAGTTTTTATCTCCTTTTTTAAAAGACTTTATTTATTTGACAGAGAAAGAGAGAGAGAGCATGAGCAGGGGGGAGGAGCAAGACTTCCCACTGAGCAGGGAACCTGATGCAGGACTCCATCCCAGGACCCCAGGATCATGACCTGAGCCAAAGGCTGATGCTTAACTGACTGAGCCACCCAGGCGCCCAAGTTTTTATCTTCTTAAAGTAGACTGTCATAACTATATGTTTTTATATTAAGATATTTACCTCCAAAATAACCACACAGAATAATATTTATACAAGTAGCACAAAAAAAGAGAGAGATGAATCAAAGAATATGGATACAGGGGCACCTGGGTGGCTCAGATGGTTAAGTGTCTGCCTTCGGCTCAGGTCATGATCCCAGGGTTCTGGGATTGAGCTCCAAATTGGGCTCCCTGCTCAGCAGAGAGCCTGCTTCTCCCTCTCCTTCTACTTCTCCCCCTGCTTGTGCTCTCTCTTTCTGTCAACTAAATAAATAAAATCTTTAAAAAAAAGAATATCAATACCAAAAAAAGTCAACCAAACATGAAGGATCAGCAAAAGAGATAAAAAGGGCTACATAACTACAAAATAAACAGAAAACAATTCAAAACAACAATAATACATTTTTCTCTATCAATAATTACTTTAAGGGTAAATAGATTAAACTCCCCGATCAAAAGACTAAGAATCACTTAATGATTAAAAAAGCTAAATGGGCCCAATATGGATGTTCTGAAAGAAAATCATCTTATTTTTTCCAAGTACTTATATAGTTTTAAGTTTCCATTTAAATTAGAGTTAGTTAACATACAATATAATATTAGTTTCACTTGTTCAATATAGAGATTCAACATGACCATACATCAACCAGTGCTCATCTCAAGTGCTTAACCCCCATCCCTGTTTAACCCATGCCGCTACCCATTTCCCCTCTAGTAACCATCAGCTTCTCTATAGTTAAGAGTCTGTTTCTTGGTTTACCTATATCTTTTTTCCCCTTTGCTCATTTGTTTTGTTTTTGAATTCCACATTTCAGTGAAATCATATGGTATTTGTCTTTTCCTCACTGTCTTATTTTGTTCAGCATAATACTCTAACCACATCCATGTTGTTGCAAATGACAAGATTTCATTTTTTTATGGCTGAGTAATATTGCCTTATACATATTTTATATCTATATCTATCTCCATTCATCAACCAACAGACACTTAGGATGTTTCCATAGTTTGGCCATTGTTGATAATGCTGCTATAAACATTGGGGTGCATGTACCTCTTCAAATTCATATTTTTGTATCCTTGGGTAAATACCTAGTAATGAAATTGCTGGATCATAGGGTAGTTCTATTTTTGTCTTTTTGAGGAATCTCCATACTATTTTCCAAAGTGGCTGCACCAGTTCAAATTTCCTCCGATAGTGCCAAAGGGTTACCCTTTCTCCACATCCTTGCCAACACCTGTGTTTTCTTGTCTTGTTGATTTTAGCCATTCTCACAGGTATGAGGTGATATCACATTGTAGTTTTGATTTGCATTTCCCTGATGATGAGTGATGTTGAGCATCTTTTCATGTGTCTGTTGGCCACTTGTATGTCTTCTTTGGAAAAATATCTATTAATGCTTTCTGCTCATTTCTTAATTGGATTTTTCAGTTTTTGATTGTAGAGCTTTATAAGTTCTTTATATATTTGGATACTAACCCTTTATCATATATGTCATTTGCAAATATCTTCATCCATTCTGTAAGTCACCATTTAGTTTTGTCAGTTGCTTCCTTCTCTCTGCAGAAGCTTTTTATTTTAACAAAGTCCTAATTATTTTTGCTTTCATTTCCCTTGCTTCAGGAGACCTATCTAGAAAGAAGTTGCTACAGCTAATGTCCAAGAGGTTTAGGCCTATGTTCTCCTCTAGGATTTCTATGGTTTCAATTCTCACATTTAGGTCATTAATCCATTATGAATTTATTTCTGTGTGTGGTGTAAGAAAGTGGTCCAGTTTCATTCTTTTGCATGTGGCTGTCCAGTTTTCCCAACACCATTTGTTAAAGGGACAGCCTTTTTCACATTATTCTTCCTTGCTTTTTCAAAGTTTAATTGTCCATATAGTTATAGGTTAATTTCTAGGTATTATATTCTGTTCCATTGATTTATGTGTCTATTTTTTTTAAAGATTTTATTTATTTATTCAACAGAGATAGAGACAGCCAGCGAGAGAGGGAACACAAGCAGGGGGAGTGGGAAAGGAAGAAGCAGGCTCATAGTGGAGGATCCTGATGTGGGGCTCGATCCCACAACGCCGGGATCACGCCCTGAGCCAAAGGCAGACGCTTAACCGCTGTGCCACCCAGGCGCCCCATGTGTCTATTTTTATGCCAGCATCATACTGTTTTGATCACTACTGCTTTGTAATATAACTTGAAGTGGTCTGTTTCTTCCATAACCTCATCTCCAAACTTCATACCTTCTTTAATGTGGCCTATTGTCTCCCTTTAGTTGTGGAGTTTGTTCTGTCTCTTCTCAAGTCTACATCTGGGGTATTTAGGATGAGTTAAAATGATGTAGCTCTGTTCATGGGAAGAGGGAGCTTGGGCTCCTCTTACTCTGCTGCCATCTTCCTCTATCTTCTCCAAAGAAATTCATTTTAGACTTAAAGAAACACATAAGCTGAATATGAAGGGATAGAGAAAGGTACTCTATACCAGTGATAAATAAAAGAGAGGACAACTGGCTATATTTATATCAGAAAAAAATAAACTTTCAATCAAAAACTGGCTTAAGACACAAAGAAGAATCTTACATAATAATAAAAGTGTCAATCTATCAGGGAGATATAATAATTATTAATATATATTCACAACATCAGAATACTTAAATCCATAAAGGAAACATTGAAGTCACTGAAGGTAGAAATGGACAATATGGTAATAGCAGAAGGCATCAATACTCCACTTCCAATAATGGGTAGAAAAACTAGACAGAAGATCAATTAGGAAATGAACTTGAACAACACCATAGACCAAATGGACCTAAGAGACATACACAGAACATACCACCCAATAACAGAAGAATACAGATTCTGCTCAAGTACACATGGAATTTATTTCTGTATATATCATGTTAGGTGACAAAACTAATCAACAAATTTAAGAAAGATTTAAATTAAATCAAAATATACCACAATGGATGAAACTAAAAATCAATAGAAAAGTGGAAAATTCACAAATGTGTGGAAATTAAATGACACATTCTTGAACAAACATTGGGCCAAAGAATAATAAAAAATACAATATCCCAAAACTTATGGAATTCTTCATTAATACTACTAAGATGGAAGTGTACTGAAACAGATACCTACATTAAAAAGAAGAAAGCTTCATTTAAAAAAAATATTTATTTTACGGAGAGAGTGGGAAGAGAGAATCCCAAGCAGACTCCATGCTGGGCACAAAGCCCCACATGGGCTTGATCCCAGGACCCCGAGATCATGACCTGAACTTAAACCAAAAGTCAGATGCTTAATTTATTATGCCACCCAGGTGCCCCAAGAAGAAACCTTTCAAACAAACAGAAAACCCTAATTTTACAACTCAAGGAGCTAAAAAATGAACAAACTAAGCTCTGAGTTAGAAGGAAGGAAATAAATATTAGAGCAGAAATAAATGAAATATAAAACAGAAAAATTATTACAAAATTAAGCTAAGAGTTTTTTAAATGAACAAAATTGGCAAACCTTTAGATACACTAACTTAGAAACACAGAAATAAAAAGGATCATGTGAAACTATTATAATTGTATGCCATGAAACTGGATATTCATGAAGGAATTAATAAATTAACAGAAACATACAACATACCAAGACAGAATAATTAAAAGTTATTATGTCTGAACAGATATATAACTAGTAAGGGTACTAAATTAATAATCTAAAATCTCACACAGCGAAGGGCCCAGGACCAGATGATTTCCCTTGTAAATTCTACAAAACATCTAAAGAATTAAGGCTAATCCTTAAACTTTATAAAAATGTTGAAGTGGAAGGAACATTTCCAAACTTTTGTTTAAAAATGAAACTAGCATTACCCTTATAACAAAGCTAGTCAGAAACACCACAAAAAAAGAAAACCATAGGCAAATACACTCAATGAACATAAATGCAAAAATCCTCAACCAAAAATTAGTAAACTTAATTTGTTCATACATTAAAAGAGTCTTACACAATGATCAAGTGAGATTTATCACTTGGATGCAAGGATGGTTCAACATTAAAAAATAATAATGTGATATGCCACATGGAAAGAATAAAGCATGAAAGTCACATAATAATCTCAATAGATTCAGGAAAAAAATTGACAAAAATTAAAACCCTCTTGTGATAAAAATTTTCAACAAACTAGGAATAGAAGGTAACTAACCACAGTATAACATGGACCATATATAAAAAGCCCATGGCTGACATCATAATAAATGGTGAAAGACTGACTGCTTTTCCTCTAATATAAGGAACAAAGCAAAGTTCGTTGCTCTCATCAGTTCTGTTCAACATAGCACTGGAAGTCTAGTTGCAGCCAATAGGCAAGAAAAAAAAATCAATTTCAGAAAGAAGAACTAAAACTGTCCTTGTTTTCAGATGACATAATTTTATATTAAACAATGCCTAATGATTCCATTAAGAAAACTGTTAGAACTAAAAAGTAATTTCAGTAAAGTTTCAGGATACAAAACCTAACATAAAAATTAGATGCATCTCTATAAAGCGATAGTAAACTATATGAAAAAGAAATTCAGAAAATAATTTCATTTACAACCATACCAAAAAAAAAAAAAGAAAACAACAATTTAGGAATAAACTTGTATACTGAAAACTACAAAACACTGATGAAAAATTAAAGACACAAACAAATGGAAAGACATCCTGTTTATGAATTGAATGACTTAAAATTGTTAAAATGTTCATACTAACAAAAATTATCTACAGATTCAATACAATACCTATCAAAATCCCAATTACATTTTTATGAAAATAGAAAAAAATAAATTTTGTATGTAAGCACAAAACATCATGAATAGCCAAATCAATCTTCAGGAAGAAAAACAAAACTGGAGTCATATACTTCTTGGTTTTGAAATAAATTATAAAGCCACAGTAATTAAAATGGTATGGAACTTTAAAAAATGATAGAAAACAGTGGATCAGGGGCACCTGGGTGGCTCAGTCAGTTAAGTGTCTGTCTTTGGCTCAGGTCCTGATCCCAGGGTCCTGGGATCAAACACCACATCAGGCTCCCTGATCAGCAGGGAACTCTGCTTCTCCATCTCCCTCTGCCCCTCCCCCTGCTTATGCTCTCTCTCTCTCTCTCTCAAATAAATAAAATCTTAAAAAAAAGAAACCAGTGGATCAGAATAAATAGTCCACAAATAAATTCATGTACATATAGTCAACTGACTTTGACAAGAATGCCAATGGGAAAAGGATAATCTATTCAACAAATGGTGCTATGAAAACCAGATCTCCACATGCAAAAGAGTGAAATTAGACCCATAGTTTACAACACATGACACAAAAACAACTCAAAATAAGTTAAAAAGAAATCATATGTCCTGAAACTATAAAACTCCCAGAATAAAACATACGAGTAAAGGTACATGGTGTTTGTCTTGGTAATGATTTCATTAAAAAGGCACCAAAAGTACATGTAAGAAGACATTTGGGACTACCTAAAAATAAAAATATCCAGTATCATTAAGCACCAGAAAAAAAAAAAATCAAAACCACAATGAGGGGCGTTTGGGTGGCTCAGTCTTTTAAGCATTCAACTCTTGATCTCAGCTCAGGTCTTGATCTCAGGGTCATGAGTTCAAGCCTCACATTGGGCTCCATGCTGGGTGTGGAGTCTACTAAAATGAAACAAAACAAACAAAACAAAAACAAAAACTTGCATTGAGATGTCACTTCACAGCCTCTATGGAAAACAGTTTGGAGATTCCTCAAAAAAATTAAAAGTAGAACTACTATATGGTTCAGCAATCCCACTTCTGTGATTTTTTAAAGAATTGAAATCAGGATCTGGAAGCGATGTTAGACCTCCCCTGTTCATTGTGTCATTATTCACAATAGCCAAGAGATGGAAACTACTTAAATGTTCATCTCTGGATGAATGGATAAAGAAAGTGTGTTACACACATGCAATGTAATGCTATTCAGCCTTTAAAAAGAAGGAAATTCTGCAATATGCTATAAGATAGATAAACCTGAGAACATTATGGTAAGTGAAAAAACCAGTCACGGAGGACAAATGCTGCATGACTACCCTTATATGAAGTATCTAAATGAGTAAAACTCACAACATGAAAGAGTAGAATGGTGGTTGCCAGTGGCTGCAGTGGGGTGTAGAATAGAGAATTACTAATCAATCGGCACAAAGTTTCAGTTAAGCAAGGTGGATAAGTTCTAGAGATTTGCTGAACAACATCGTAACTAGAGTCAAAAACAGCATTGTACACTTAAAATGTGGTAAAAGGGTATGTTTCATGCTTTTACCATAATAAAATATTCTTAATAAAAAGTAGCATTCTGAGATGGGATTCATATATTTTTACTGACAAAGGGGTTTATGTCAAAATAAAATTTAAAAAAATGATGATAGCTCCTGTTTGGAAGTCTTTCCATGGCTCCAGCTCTCTTTCAATATTACCATTTCTTCTTTTTTGCACCTTCAGATCTCATGGTGGCAATTACTTCCTTCTGTTTCTAATTTCCAGGTTCTTCAATCTGTCTTGTCGGTCTTTTGTTGCCACAAAACTGTGAATACTTCCTTCATTGAGTTATCTCAAATTCTCAGCTGAGTGGGTCTCCTGTTTCCTGGGAAAATTGTACCAAATATATTATCTTGCCATTTAGGGACAGGCTTTCTATCTAGAAAGAGTAGCCAGGGGAGGTAGCCTTAAAGTTTGATGTAAATTGTATCAATACAGAGCTTTTTTTTTAACTTGTAAATATATTTTACTTGTATAAAGAAATGTTAAAATTAGCAGGTAGCATTTTTAGAAAACCATCACCGTGCTCAAAATTTCTCATATTAATATTCAGGCATCCCCTGGAGGCCTAACATTTAGTTCCTTAAAGAACAATGTATATTTTTTTCTTTCCTTAGCCAAAAGTGTTGCTCCTTTACTAGTGAAATCCTGAGTTCTGAAAGAACTTTAAATGATACAGAAAGATATGTGATTCCAGAATATAATCTTCCTCTTCTCTCCACTTTTCTATTTTGTCATGGCCATCTATGAGGTTATTTGTAAAGAAAATATAGGAAGTTGTATTTCTTCACCTTTGACTTTTAGTGAACAAATTACAAAGTGTATACAGCATAATATATAAGATATATCAAATTATGGCCCTATATTCTGGTTTCTGATTGGCTTGAATGCAGGAGAAATCTCAAGACACTGGAAGAGTGTATATACTATCCTCTGGAACATGACTGATCTCTGCTAGTAACTTACCACATTTCGTTTGTAGTGCCAACCTCTACCCCTGCCTTATCTACTTTGTTCCAACTGACCACACCTGTCTTGATCATGTGCTGACATTGACTGCTGGCATTTCTGGACCTTGCCATGTCCTCTATTCTTAAGGACAATATACTTTGAGCTCTCTTTGCCTTAGGCCCAACCTGTTTTAGCCATTAGCTCTCTCAACACTTTTATAATTTGGGGGCATTTAAAAACATTTCCTCTATTTAAAAAAATTTACATTTTTAGATCATGTGGAAATGTCTGGTTCCCTTCTTAATAAGAAGTGATGCAAAAACCTATTCTGTTCTTCACACCACCAATCTTAGAATTCTGTTTTTCCATATAACCAGAGACCTACTCTTGTCTGCTTTGAAATTTTCTATCTCCTTCTTATACCTGTATAGTGTTTTTCTTGCCTCCCTCCATGGTAGACATTGTCCTTGTACCACATTTAGTTTCCTTCTTTAATTCATGGTAAACTTTCATAAAGTTTATATTTTAGTCTTCCAACCTTAGTCATAGAAATTTTGAAGCACAATAGTTGAACAATTCTGAAAAAACATATTTTTTTCTCTTTCAATTATCCAGCTCTTGAAATTAAGAGTGAGGATTTTTATAAATATTGTATCCATTTTTTTGGTTTTAAAAATAGTCTATTTTGGAGTTCAGAAATGAGTATTTAAAAATTTTTTTCTCAATATTGTCTCTAGAACCATCTTCATATTCTTTGATGCAGTGGGTGCCTCTGGCTTAATGTGAGGAAGGAGAAAATCATATATTAAAAAATGAGAACTCTTTCAAATAAGTCATTCTGCTACATGTTCCATGGATGTGGGTTTCTTGGTCTCTCCTGGTTATAAATATACTGTATATTAAAATAGACAAATTCTTATTCTTCCTAATTATGTGTATACGATTTAGAATTGAGAGACTGAAAATTGTTGATGTAATATTGTTGTAAGGGGTAATTATGATAATTTGATTAATGTTGCATGTCAATTTAGTAATTGAAAGAAGGTAATTTTGTCAAAATATTAAGACGTTTATGTATGAATTATTTTTTAAAATGCCCTCATAGTCCTCACATTCTAAAAGGGGGAGGGATAATAAACATAAGTTATATGTAAGCAATATAGAATGTTAGGTGATAAATAGTATGGGGGAAATGACGGCATAGCAAGGTAAGGGGTATCAGAAATGGGGGTCTTGCAATGTTCAATTTTCAATAGGATGTTCAACGGTTTGAAAGAGGTGGAGTTAGCCATATGGAAGTTTAGAAGAAGAGTTGAACAGTAGGTAGAGAGTAAGGATAATAATATCAACAAAAGCATCTAAAAAGGCCATAGGGGAAAATATAGAGAAGAAAGGTAAGAAAAAGATGGAGAGTGGTAGCAGGAGAACTAGCATAAAGACCTTATGATGAAAAGGTAGAAGGTAGGTATAAATAAAGGGAAGGTAGAGGTACAGGGTAGGTAGAAGGGAAAAACCAGCGCAAAGCTCTTAAAACAGGGATATGCATGGCATGTTAGAGAAACAGGAAGAAGGTAAGTTAAGGTAGAGCTAAGTAATCAACAGAGAAAACAGTAGGTGCTAAAGATAGAGGGTCTGACAATAGGTCCTTTTAAACCATTGCAAATGCTTTTAATTTTACTGTGAGTAGAATAGAAACACATTGGAAAATTTTGAGCAGAATTATGTCAAGCTTTTTGGAATGATCAAATGGCTTCAGTGCCAAGAAAGTGCAGCTGGTGGCCAATATAGAGACTAATTAGAAGCTATTGGCATAATACAGATGAGAGATAATGGCTTGCAGCAAGGCTGTAGCAGATAAAGTGGTGAAAAGTGGTCATATTTTAGATGCATTTTTTATAGAAGAAATTACAAGATTTTCTTATGGACTGGAAGTACAGCATAAGAAAAAGAAAGACATCAGAGATAGTAAGGAAAAGACTGCTGGCTGCTTACCATTTCCCCCTTCTTCCTTAATAACAAAATCTCATTGGAGGTGGCAATTTGTTAAGGTTAATCAAAGGAGAATGAGGAGGGGAGAGTGGAGGAAGAGGAGAAATTATATTTTCCATCTTCTCATTCAAATGGAAGTGGTCAAGAACTTGCAAGATTAAAATTGTTGGGTGGGGGGCACCCGGGTTGCTCAGTCGTTAAGCATCTGCCTTCGACTCAGGGCATGATCCCAGAGTCCTGGGATTGAGCCCCACATCAGGCTCTTCCGCTGGGAGCCTGCTTCTTCCTCTCCCACTCCCCCTGCTTGTGTTCCCTCTCTCACTGGCTGTCTCTTCCTGTCAAATAAATAAATAAATAATCTTTAAAAAAATGTTGAATGGATCTTCAAGAAAAGCACTTTAAAAGGAAATAGGCTCAACTCTCAACTGAGAGTATACTTTACTGACCTCATCCTTTTCTTCTTTCTGCTACTGGAATTTGGGGGGAAGAAAAGGCTAAGATGCTTGTAAAAAACAC
Source organism: Ursus arctos (assembly GCF_023065955.2). Taxonomy (NCBI): domain Eukaryota; kingdom Metazoa; phylum Chordata; class Mammalia; order Carnivora; family Ursidae; genus Ursus; species Ursus arctos. Next base: position 70,654,621 of record NC_079873.1, read on the forward strand.
ATCTTAAGCCCTTTAATGAATCATAGGACTTGCCCATATCTAAAAATATTTTAGAAAAATAATGCTTAAGTTTACTCAGTTACTTGTGTCTTAGCTCAGTTTCTAACTAAAACAAATGAATTTCAAGTTTTTGCCTCAGCTAAATAATGGCATTGTCATTTACTGAGGAGAAAAACAAACAGTGAGAAGAGGCAGATTTAAAGGGGGAAAACAATCCCAGTCCCCCATCCCCCTCCCCTCTGAAGCCCTCAATTTGTTTCCCAGAGTTCATAGTCTCTCATGGTTCATTCCCCCTTCTGTTTGCCCACCTTCATTCTTTCCTTCCTTCTCCTACCGATCTTCCTACTTCTTATGTTCCATAAATGAGTGAAACCATATGATAATTGTGTTTCTCTGCTTGACTTATTTCACTTAGCATTATCTCCTCCAGTCCCATCCATGTTGCTGCAAATGTTGTGAAATCGTTCTTTTTGATGGCTGAGTAATATTCCATTGTGGATAGGGACCACTTCTTCTTAATCCAGTCATCTGTTGAAGGGCATCTCGGTTCCTTCCATGGTTTGACTATTGTGGATAATACTGCTATGAACATTGGGGTGCATATGGCCCTTCTCTTCACTACGTCTGTATCTCTGGGGTAAATACCCAGTAGTGCAATTGCTGGATCATAGGGTAGCTCCATTTTTAACTTTTTAAAGGACCTCCACACTGTTTTCCAAAGTGCCTGTACCAACTTGCATTCCTACCAACAGTGTAAGAGGGATCCCCTTTCTCCACATCCTCTCCAACATTTGTTGTTTCCTGCCTTGTCAATTTTTGCCATTCTAACTGGTGTAAGATGGTATCTCAATGTGGTTTTGATTTGAATTTCCCTGATGGCTAATGATTTTGAACATTTTTTCATGTGTCTGTTACCCATTTGTATGTCTTCAATGGAAAAGTGTCTGTTCATATCTTCTGCCCATTTTTTGATTTGATTATTTGTTTCCCGTGTATTGAGTTTGAGAAGTTCTTTGTAGATCTTGGATACCAGTCTTTTATCTGTAGTGTCATTTGCAAATATCTTCTCCCATTCCATGGGCTGCCTCTTAGTTTTTTGGACTGTTTCCTTGGCTGTGAAGAAGATTTTTATCTTGACGAAGTCCCACAAGTTCATTTTTTCTTTTGTTTCTCTTGCCTCTGGAGATGTGTCATGAGAAAAGTTGCTGTGGGCAATGTCGAAAAGGTTCCTGCCTATGCTCTCCTCTATGATTTTGATGCATTCCTGTCTCACATTGAGGTCTTTCATCCATTTGGAGTTTATCTTTGTGTATGGTGTGAGAGAGTGGTCAAGTTTCATTCTTTTGCATGTAGTGTCCAATTTTCCCAGCACCATTTATTGAAGAGACTGTCTTTTTTCCACTGGATGTTTTTTCCTGCTTTATCAAAGATTAGTTGCCCAAAGAGCTAAGGGTCCATTACTGGGTTCTCTATTCTGTTCCATTGGTCTATGTGTCTGTTTTTGTGCCAGTACCATGCTGTCTTGGTGATCACAGCTTTGTAGTATAGCTTGAAATCCAGCAATGTGATGCCCCCAGCTTTGTTTTTCCTTTTCAGAAATTCCTTGGCGATTTGGGGCCTTTTCTGGTTCCACACAAATTTAAGGGCTCTTTGTTCTAGTTCTTTGAAAAATGTCATCGGTATTTCGATTGGGATGGCATTGAAAGTGCAGATTGCTCTGGGTAGCATGGACATTTTAACTATGTTAATTCTTCTGATCCATGAGCATGGAATATTTTTCCATCTTTTTGTCTCTTCTTCAATGTCTTTCAAGAGTGATTTGTAGTTTCTAGAATATAGATCCTTTACCTCTCTGGTTAAGTTAATTCCAAGATAACATATGATTTTTGGTGCTATTGTAAATGGAATGGATTCCCTAATTTCTCTTCCTTCAGTCTCATTGTTCGTGTATAGAAGTGCAACTGATTTCTGAGCATTGATTTTGTATCCCACCACATTACTGAATTGCTCTATAAGTTTTAGTAGTTTGGGGGTGGAGTCTTTTGGATTTTCCATATAGAGTATCATGTCATCTGTGAAGATATTGCATGGTGCACTGGGTGTTATACGCAGATAATGAATCCTGGAACACTACATCAAAAACTAAGGCTATACTGTATGGTGACTAACATAACATAATAAAAAATTATTATTAAGAAAAAATAAAGGAGGAAAACAGGAGCTCAGTTTCACTTAAGTTTGAGATGTCCATTCCACATCCAAATGCAGATTTTCACTAGGTAACTGGGCAGATGAATATTACAAAGATTTGAAGATGTTAACTGAATATTTTATTCAGTTTAGTAAATTTCCATTTTGACACTATTATAATGAAAGAAACAAAAGCAGAACGAATATCCATTTTTTATAAATTCATTATGAAGAAATATTTGCCAGTTCTACATTAAAAGAAATAATGAAGGATAAAAATTTGAAATAAGTTTTGTTCTAAATCAATAACATTTTGAAAAATATGAGGTTTGTCCTGGCCTTAGACATTGCTTACAGTTACCTTTGCATTTGCCATTCTCATCTCCAAACCTCTTCCATGATATCTAGCCTCATATGGCCAATAACCATATTTATGACTTGATCAACATAGCAAGTCAATAGATACCTACCTGAGGGTTATAAATATATAAAGAAAGCAAATAACAATGAAAGTAACTATGAAAATATATTACCCATTGAAGTCCATCCAACCTAAGCAGCAACTTAAGTATTGCTGATATAGCATTGCTACAGAAGTATGGGCAACTATATTTCCAAAGATTCCTTCTCTATAAAAACCTTGCTCTGCACGAGCAGAATGTCAAAATTGCTATTCTTATAGCTACAGGTGTTTTTTTTTTTCCATTGTAATTACTTAGAGGAAAATTAGTACCATAAAGTTGCCTATTTATCATCTTATGGGGTACTTCCCATTTTTGATCCTGCATTTATGAGATTGCATTCAGCCAGGAGCTTATTATTATCCATTAATAACCATTCAAAATAGTAAATTATGTATTTGAAAGCCCTGCTGGGTTCATTTTTTAAAATTCACTGAATTTTTTTTTCTTTCTCTGGTGGAAATGGGCTGCAAGCACTCAAGGTGTGAAATCAGATTACCATTTAGATGTTGTTGAGAGGTAAATGAATGACTTTTCATTAGCATTTTATGGCCTAAATGTGTCATACTTTGACACTGCCATTCTGCAGTCATTTGTCCTACAACTAAAGAGCGACTTGTAGTCAGATAGGTTTTATGTGATAGGTATGTTAAGTTTTATTATGCCTCACTTTGTCTTCACAAAGATAATTGTAGTGATGTATTAATTAATTCACAAGTGTGTTTTTTTTTTAACTCTGTATATAATGTTATGGGCAGGGTTAGACATAGGACAGTTTGTCATTAGGCCTAAAAATTAATGATCTGCTTTCCTAATTACGAAACTTTTTAAAAATAGAAATCTATGATACATGAATTTTATATTTATTAAAATCAAGAATATTATGCTTTAAATGGCTTTTTTATTTTTTAATTTATTTTTTATTATTATGTTCAAGTAGCCAACATAAAGTACGTCAAAATAAACTGATTTTTTTTAAATAAATTTCAAAAAAACTCATTATCTTTCTCATTGTTCTTAGATGTAAATCTATAAAAAGTAACTTTTTTTCTTATTTCTTATGAAAAATCTTTTAAACTCACTTAAAGAATTAAAGCATGTGTGTGCATGGCAGCAATATCCAAAACAATTTATTTTACCTGTTTGAAGTTGTCATGGCATAATTAAAACCAGGGAGGAAAAAGAAAAAACAAAATAGGTTTAGCTTATAGTTATGTTAACTTTGAGTATGACTAATTACATCCTTTGATTTGTTTTTGAGTTATTTCTTTAGAATAAAAGTTGAAAAGCATTTTGTAGGAACATTTGTTCTATTCTATTTGCTCTATGTACTCATTTATTTTCTTTTTGTAACTCAATAGAGCATTTATTAATTATTAGCCAATTTTAAAAACTTTTTTTTCTTTTTGTTAAAGTTAAATGGAATCTTCATTTGCTCACTAGTTTTCTTCATTTGCTCTGGTGAAGAAATAAATTTCTAAAGATTTATTTAATAGTTTCATAGTTTTTTTTAGGAATTACTTACAAACACAATTATCAAAGCAACATAGATGCTTATGTTGAAGACTCCCTGATCTCTTACTCTTATGCTTTTGAAACAAATATAGCTGACCAAGTATATTTTCTCTTCTTAGCCAAACTTTACCGAGGGTCCCCTGAACTCTTTTTCAACTAGGCCTCACATTTTAGGCTTTTGGACTTCCACATTCATCTATGCATTGCCCAATTTTAGCAAGCATTCTGCTAAGTCATTTTAGCCAGTATCTCCCATCCTCCATATCTTACCACCCTCAATATCAAATCAGGTTCCTCATTCTCTATCTTTCCTCAGTTGATTTCTGATCACCCTTCAGCAAGAAACCTGTTGGGTCAGTTTAGCCAGAATCCCCCCTTATCCCTGATGTTTCCTTTTAATAATTTTCCAGCCACCAATTCCCATTGTGCTACTTAGGTATAAATTCCCACTTGCCCATATTTTACTTGAATTGAGCCTGGTTCTATATACTAGTCCCCTTTTAGCCATGGTTTTGCTTTCCTTCATTTCAGTTACCCACAGTCAACTTTGGTCTGGAAGCAGATGATCTTTTTTCTGACATATTGTCAGAAGGTCAATAGTAGTCTTAACACTATGCTACAATGTCTATGTCATTTACCTCATATCATCTCATTACATTGGCATTTTATTATTTTACATTATCATGGGAATAAGGGTGAGTACAGTAAAATAAGATATGTTGAGAGAGAGACCATATTCACATAACTTTTATTAAAGAATATTGTTCTATTTTTCTCATTTTATTATTAGTTATTGTTGTTAATCTCTTACTGTGCCTCATTTAAAAATTAAATTTTATCATAGGAATATCTGCATATGAAAGAACTGTATATATAGGGTTCAGTATCATCCTCTGTTTCAGGCATCCTCTGTGGATCTTGGAACATATCCCCTACAGATAAGGGGAAACTACTGTGCTGAAATCTCTTTTCCCTTATTATAATAGGCATGAATAATATTTGTTTATATCACTTAAACTACTGCCCAGCTCTGGTTGTTCTTTAACAATATTCTACCAATTAGATCTCATATTTTATATTCAAAAGTATTACGTGACTTTAATAGACAGAGATTTTATTTGCTTAACCTCTTACCCCAATGTTTTCTTTAAAAGAAACAAAATCTTTTTCTGCTGGGAACTGTCCATCTCCCTATGACAATCCATATTGTTTTGTGTTGAGCTGAAACCTTACTAGAGGTCTGTTGTTCCTTCTTGTGAGCAACTTGCCTTAACTGGGTCAGTCTTTCCTTCAATTCACTCATTTTTGTTGCTAAGTTATCTAAGAAAGAATGGGGATTTCCAACCTATTAAGGGATTTTTAATGGTGGTGATGACAGCTCTATTAATATGCTAATATAAAGTTTTAAGATAAGGCCTGGTCATAAGAGCTGTTTTATTTTTTCAAAAATTGTTTCTAGGGCAACCCTCTTTGGTCCCCTCTCTTTGGGAGCTTTGTACTCTATCATTCAATAAACTTTACTATCGCTTAATTAAAAAAAATGTTTTCAGAATGAAAACACCAGAACTATGTATAGTGCCATCTTAGCTTTTCTGTTCTATTTTTAAGTTTTTTTAATTAAGATTTTATTTATTTATTTAGAGAGAGCAAACATGCATGCACATTGGGGGAGGGGCAGAGGGAAAAGGAGAGAAAGAATCTCAAGTAGACTCTGTGCAGAGTGCAAGTTTGGGCTCAATCTGACAATCCTGAGATCATGACCTGAGCCAAAACCAAGAGTCCAACACTTGAGTGACTGAGCTGCCCAGGTGCTCCTATTTTCAAGGACTTTTGATTGCAAGTGACAGAAAACAAAATTTAGGCACAAAGCGAATTTATTGGAAATATCCCAGGAACCTTGAAACCAATCAAAATATGACAAGGGGGAGAACAAATAATGGTCAGTACGCTATCATTTTTTCTATCAATACTCTTTATTACTTGTCTCAACTCTCTACATGTCCAGTATTTTTGTCTCTCTAACCTCAGAATAACTTTTTATACAGAGAAAAAAATATTTAAACCTTACGCTATGTCTTGCCACAGCAGAAGTTCAGAAAAAACATGGCCAAATTTGCTCAAACCCAGCTTTTAAAATCCTAAGGAGAAATTAAAGGGAAGATTGACCACCAGTCATAAGTGTAATCTTTCAAAATGAAAATTTTGCCAAACAAAACATTGACAAGCTTTTAATGAGACTAGAAATAGCTTCGAGGATATAAAAAATAAACAAGCAATGCAAGTTACACAATTTATCAAATATGATTTTAGAAGAAATATATTGTCTTAGAGCTGAGTTAGTGTTAAATATGTGCCCATACCAAAAAAAAGTGTCCTCTGTATTAATTAAATTTATATTGTTTTCCATTAGAGTAAAGAGATCAAATAATAATTTCTATAGTGATTATTACTTTTTTACAATACAGCAGACATTAAAAGAAGTTGGGAGATCTACAAGCAAATACAAACTTTTTTTAAAATTAAGAATATTTTATGTATTATATATTGCCTTCAGATTCAAAGCAATATTATTAACGGGCATATATAAATCCTAATTTTAGTTTTATTATTTCACAGACATTTTTGGATATCAACAGATACAAAACAATCTTATTCTTTGGAGTTGCAGTATTTCACAAATGACATTGTAACTAGCAACTGAATATGTTACCACTGCTGTTTTTAGATGTATTTCAAAACATGTAGAATGAATTTGTAATTTATTTTAATTGTGTTCATTTTGGGGGGAGCCTTCACATTTCTTTCTTAGAGTTATATTAAGGTTTCTTTGGGATTTGTAGAAAGGCAGAAAAATCATATTATATAAATTTAATACATTGAAATTGATATTACTAAGCAAATTTCTTGATTTTATATGGCCTCATCCAGTGAAGAAGAAAAGATTATTTTTTTAAAGATTTTATTTAGTGTTCCACAATCCATTGTTTGTGTACAACATCAAGCATTAATGATGTACTGTATGATGACTAACATAATATAATAATAAAAAAATATTTTATTTATTTGTTTGACAGAGAGAGCAAGAGAGCATAAGCACAGGGAGCAGCAGAGAGAGAGGAGAAGCAGGCTCCCCACTGAGCAGGGAACTGATGTAGGGCTTGATCCCAGACCCTGGGATCATGACCTGAGCTGAAGGCAGATGTTTAACTGACTGGGCCACCCAGGCACCCCCTCACCCCCCAAAAAAGGTTAATCATTTTCTTTAGTTGTTATTGTGAATTTTAAATTTAAAATTCATATAACCTAAGCTTTCTGTTGTAAACTATTAATATCCCTTATAACAATTATTTATAAAACTCAGGGACAAAGAAGCAACCTAACCACAAAAGGGGAATTGGATATATAATTCAAATTTACAAAATAAATTGAAATATTAATTTTAAAATAAATATTCTCATGTTTTAAAGTTATCACCAGTTCCCTGTGTTCAAAATCATAATTAAAGATCTTTTTCTGGGTGCCTGGGTGGCTCAGTCATTAAGCATTTGCCTTCAGCTTGGGTCATGATCCCAGGGTCCTGGGATCAAGTGCCCCATTGGGCTCCTTGCTCAGGGGGAGCCTGCTTCTCCCTCTGCCTGCTTCTCCCCCTGCTTGTGCTCTCTCTCTCTCTCTCTGACAAATAAATAAGTAAAATCTTAAAAGAAAAATAAAGGTCTTTTTCTAATTTATTTTAAATCTTTAAGTGAAACCTAGAGATGTAAGTATTGTACTGAGTACAAATATTAATTGAAATCGTTTTTAATTTTTATAAAATTAGAACAGGGTGTGATGACAAGTTATAACTGCTGGATTTCGACTTCTTGTATATGTCTTTGATAACACATGCTCAGTATAATTTGACTCAGACACTTGAGTTTTAAGGTCTTACTTGAAACAAAAATAAACTGGTAATATAACTTGATTTCCTTGAAAACTTAATAAAGTTTAATTAGTAAACTTATAAAACAGAAAAATGTTAACTTGACATGAAGGGTTGTTTCAAGAGACTTAATGCAGTACTTGGAAGTTTTCTTGGAAAAGAAAGAAAAAAACAGCATACATGAAATACAATTTTAGCATTTTTTTATATTCTCTGAGAATTAACTGCTTTTTAATTTTCTGGCATTTTAGCCACTGATTTTGAAAAATGAAACTGTGTATTATATGGAAACCATTATATTTCTGAGCAGTATATTTCTATCAGTTATTTCATTTACTCAATACTTAATGTACAGTATTCAATGTACAGCTACCTGATAAAAATGCAGCTGGTTGTTCTAATAAATTGCAAGCATACTTTAGAAATTGCAGGCATACTTTAGAAATATTGTAGGTTTAGTTCCAGACCACCACAATAAAGCAAATATTACAATAAGTGAGTCAAATGAACTTTTCATTTCCCAGTGAACATAAAAGTTATGTTTACACTATACTGTAATCTATCGTGTGTAATAACATTATGTCTAAAAACTGTACATACCTTAATTTGAAAATACTTTATGGCTAAAAAATGCTAATCATCATCTGAGCTTTCAGGGAGTTGTAACCTTTCTGCTGCTGGAGGGACTTGTTTGAATGTAGTTGGTTACTGACTGAGAGGCATGGTTGTTGGAGGTTGAAGTGGCTCTGGTAATTTCTTAGAATAAAACAACAATTAAATTAGCCATATTGATTGATGCTTCTTTTCATGAATGATTTCTCTGTAACATACAGTACTGTTTAGTGGCATTTTCCCCACAGTAGAATTTCTTTCAAAATTGGAATCAATTCTCTCAAATCCTGCTGCTGCTTTATAAGCTAAGTTTGTGTAATATTTCAAATCCTTCAATGTCATTTCAACCATTTTCATACCATCTTTATCAGGAATACATTCTGTCTTAAGAAACCACTTTCTTGGGTCGCCTGGGTGGCTCAGTCGTTAAGCATCTGCCTTCGGCTCAGGGCATGATCCCAGGTCCTTGGATGGAGCCCTGCATCGGGCTCCCTGCTCAGCTGGAAGCCTGCTTCTTCCTCTCCCACTCCCCCTGCTTATGTTCCCTCTCTCGCTGGCTGTCTCTCTCTCTGTCAAATAAATAAATAAATCTTTAAAAAAAAAGAAAGAAACACTTTCTTTGCTCATCCATAAGAAGCAACTCTTCATGTATTAAAGTTTTATCATAAGATGGAAGCAATTCAGTCATATCTTTAGGTTTCATTTCTAATTCTATTTCTCTTCCTAGTTCCACCATATCTGCAGCTGCTTCCTGTAGTCTTGGCCCCCTCAGAGTCATCTATGAGGGTTAAAATCAACTTCTTCCAAACTCCTGTATTATTAATATTTTTACCTTACCCCTTAAATCACAAATGTTCTTAATGGCATCTAGAATGGCGAATCCTTTCCAGAAGGTTTTCATTTTACTTTCCAAAATCCATCAGAAGATTCACTATCTATGGCAGCTATAGCCTTACAAAATGTATTTTATAAAAAAGATTTGAAACTCAAAATTACTGCTTGATCTATGGGCTGCAGAATGGAGATTGTGTTAGAAGGCATGAAAACAACATTAATCTTATTGTGCATCTACATCAGAGCCATTAAGTGACCAAATGCATTGTTAATTAACAGTAATTTTTGAAAGGAATCTTGGAGCAGTAGGCCTTAACAGTGGGCTTAAATTATTCAGTAAACCATGTTGTAAACAGATGGGCTTTCATCCAAATTTTTTGTTCCATTCATAGAACACAGGTATAGTAGATTTAGTACAATTCTTAAGGTCCCTAGGGTTTTCAGAATGGTAAATAAACATTTGTTTCAACTTAAAGGCACCAAGTTCATTAACACCTAACAAGAGAGTCAGGCTGTTCTTTCAAATTTTGAAGCCAGGCATTGATTTTTCCTCTCTAGCTATGAATCCTAGATGTCATCTTCTTCCAACAGAAGGCTGCTTCATCAACATTAAAAATAGTGTAACCACCTTCCTAAAAATATAATGTTTATTAATTTATATATATAGAGAGAGAGAGAGAGGAGAGAGAGAGAGAGAATGAGAGCAGGGAAGAGGGGCAGAGGGAGAGGGAGAGAGAGAATCTCAAGCAGACTCCCCGCTGAGCACAGAGCCCCATGTGGGGCTCATGACCCTGAGATCACGACCTGAGCTGAAATCAAGAGTCAGATGCTTAACTAACTGAGCCACCCAGGCACCCTTAGTATGACCATTTTAATTATCTTAGCTAGATTTTCTAGACAACTTGCCACAGATTCTACATCAGAACTTGCTGCTTCTATTTGCACTTTATTTTTTTCATAACTAGAAGACTGTATGTCTCTTACCTTGCACTTTTTAAGTTATGGAGATGGCTTCTCTCCTTAAACTTCATGAACCAACTGCTGCTGGCTTTAAACTTTTCTTCCTTATCTCTCTCAGCCTTCATAGAATTGAAGAGTTAGGGCTTTGCTCTGGATTAAACTTTGGCTGAATAGAATGTTGTGGTTGGTTTGATCTTCTAGGCAGACCACTAAAACTTTCTCCATGTCAACAATACATCTGTTTTGCTTTCTTATCATTCATATGTTCACTAGAGTAGCATTGCTAATTTCCTTTAAAAAATTCTTCTGTGCACTCACAACTTCGCTAACTGGCATAGGAGGTCTAGCTTGAAGACCATCTCAGCTTTTTCATGCCTTCTTCATTAAACTTAATCATTTAAGTGAAATGTTTACTTGTACATTTAGCAGACATTATAGGTTATTAATTGTCCAAATTTTGATACTGCTGTGTCTGAGAGAACAGGAAATCACAGGGAGAGGGAGATTGGGGAATAACCAGTCAGTGGAGTAATCAGAATACATACATTTATCAATTAAGTTCACCATTATATGGGCACAGTTGGTGGCACCCTGAAACAATTACAATAGTAACACTGAAGGTCACTGATCATAAATCACCATAATAAATAAAAAACTTCAACATTATTATGTACCATGCACCAAAAAATAACTCTAAATGGCAAATGTACCTAAATCTATATCTAAAAATTTAAACCTAGGCAAAAGTTTCTTTCTTCTTTTTTGAGAGGGAGAGAGAGAGAAAGAGAGAGAAAAGGAGAGGGGGAGGGGCCGAGGAAGAGAGAGAGAGACAGACTCTTACAGGCTCCATGCCCAGTGTGGAGACCAACTCAGGGTTCAATCTCACAACGTTGAAATCATGACCTGAGCTGAAATCGAGTTGGACCCTTAACCGACTGGGCCACCCGGGTGCCTGTAGGCAAACATTTCTTAAGTGACACATATAAAGCATGAAGTAAATAAAAAACAAAATCAATGAATTAGGTTTCATAAAAATTGAACACTTTTGCAGTTAAAAGGACAATGTTATGTAAATACAACATTAAAAAATGGATACTGAGTCAAATATTTTCAAAAATATATTTAACAAATTATTTGCAAATCAGATATCTGCTAAACTACTTACATTTCAATGAAATAAAAACACATTAAAATTCAATGATAATAAAGGTAGAATTTTTTGAGTATATGAAATATTTGAACAGAAACATTTAAAATATATACAGATGATAACAAAGGACAAGAAACAAAGGTTTACTTCTAGGAGAGCAAACTATGGCTTTTGGGCCAAAAAAAAAGCTTATTTTCATAAATAAGGTTATATTGGTACATAGAAATGCTCATTTGTTTACTTAGTAATGATGGCTGGTTTGCACTACAATTACAGAGTTGAGTATTGCCCAAGAGGCCTTATGACTCCCGGAGCTAAAAATATGTGCTATTTGGGTATTTACAGAAAATGTTTGGCAACCCTTGTTTACATCATTACTCAGAAAGTAAACACATTTTTTAAAAATTAGATACCACTTCATACTCCATAAAATAATGAAAGTTAAAGAAACTGGCCATTCCATGTGGTGGCAAGGATATAGAGCAAATGGATCCACCAAAAACTGCTGATGGAAATGTAAAATGGTACAACTATTTTGGAAAACAGCCCACTTTTTCTTTATTTTTAAATAACTTTAGGCTTAAAGAAATTTGTGAAATTGTACAGAGTTCCTGTGTGCATTTAACTCAGTTTTCCCTAATGATAACATCTTAGAAATAATAGCACATTATCAAAATGAAGACACTGACATTTGTATAATGCTAGTAACTGAAGTACAGACTTTATTCAGATTTTACCGATTTATTGTAGTTGCTTGTGTATACAGGGGTGGATGACATAATAAAATTAATTCCAAATATTCAAAGCAGATAATGATGGTAAGATTGTGTTGAATATTTGGGAGGGGTAGTTGTCTTCGTGTTTTCTCTTTATTCTGAGACTGGAGTAGAATCCTAGGACAGAAGTGGTATTAGCCTCCTTTCACTAGCCAAATTTTGAACAATGCTGAGAAATAGGCAATTTTACTCCACATGTGCATGTTCTTATTGATGCACTTGAGGATTCCTGAGTCAGTCAAGAGTCACAGTAACTTCCCAAGACCCTTTTCACCTTTGTTGATAGGAGTAAAATGATTCAGAGAGTTCTTAGTCCCACTGTACAGACCACTCTTCCTGATGCAAAGTGTTGGGAAACTAAGGGATTTCATGCTTTTAGTCTCTTAATGCTTCACTCTTCATACCTATTTGGGAATATAACATTTAAGTGTGCAAAGTCTTTCTTGATCCCTCATCATATATTTGAGGATTTCCCAAAAAGGTTGATTTTATATGAAGTGTGTGGTCTTCTTATCTCCCAAGATAATGAGGATTTAAACTTTTATTTTTTTCTATACCCACAAAAACACACATACGCAGACACAAGCACGCTGCATGTTTATATGTACGTATATCCTTTCTTTTGATTCTCTTCCTTTTCTTTTTCAAAAAATTGACTAATAATTAGCATGCCATTTTTAATTGTTCTTTTCACATTTCAAACTCATCCACATTAATGTAGGTCTATGAAATAAAACTTAATTGCTTAGATTCTTGTCAATTGTAAAGAAGTATCTTTTTATTTAACCAATCCCATAATGTTGGAAATCTGTTTTTAATTTTTCACAAGTGTATTTAATTCTGTAAAAACTGTTTTGTGTATTTAATCTCCATAATCTCATCAAATAATTTCCTTATGATCAGTTTATTAAAGTAACATTCCTAGATTAAACAGTACACTTTTTTTTCTTTGATTCATCCTATCAAAACAGCTTTAAAAAGTCTCTACCCTTTTATACTCCTACCAGAAGTATATCAATATACTTATTACAACATACAGACTCTCAACAATGTGCTCATTAGAATCTACTTGGTCTTCGGTTATTTGATGGGAGAAAACCACACCAAATGTTATTTTATATGCATACTGTTGATTCCTATGAAAGTTAATCAAAATTTAATTTATTTATTGGTCATTTGTATTTATTCTTTGTTAAATTTCCCATATTATTTGTTCATTTTTCTATTTGAGTGACCCACTCTTTATTGATTTGTAGGGGACATGAAAATGATGAATATACTAAAAACTTGCCTGCCATATACATTGCAAATATATTTTTTAAAATTGTCATTTAAAAGATGTGTGCTTATGAAAGTTTTTATTTGCCTGCAGGTTGGGATTTTTCATACAGAAGTTTCTAATTAATATTATTATGTAATTTCATCCAATAGTCTTTACACTTGTGATACCTTTTCCTCAATTGTGCATGAATGTGTGTGTGCGCGTGTGTGTGCATAATAGATAAAATCCCCAATACCCAACTTCATACTTTATGGTAAAGCAAAACTGTTCCTTTTTTTCACAGGTCAGTCACTTGTCCCAACTTATCCTTTCTTCCATGGTCTGGTCACCCTCATCTTCATTCCTCCTAATTAAAGTGTATTAAATTAATTTGCCAGGATTTTCCACACTTTCTTCCAATATAATGACTTTAAGGATGGCTCCCTGTGTGTTTCTTCAATTTATTTATTTAATTTTATTTTTTATTTTTTTTTCTTCAATTTATTTAAAACTAATGTGTCTGCCAGAAAGTATCCGAAGTTTGTGGTATATTTTTGGCAACATTCCTTATTTTCAGTATTGCTCTGGTATAGGAGCTTTGTCTTTCATCAATACTGTGAAAAGTCGTACCAATCATATACACAGTACCATTAAGTCCCTGAGACCGTTTCCATATTCTATTTGTTTCATTGATCTGTTTATGCTTACCTGTTTATTAGGATGTTTTAATTACTTTCTACTTTAAAATATAATATACTATCTAGTAGGAGAAATGTTTCCACATTAGTTCTTTTTTTTTTCCAAAAAGTGGCACGGTATATCACACATTTATCCCTCCATATTAATTTTAGAAATGTTTTTCAACAGGTATTGTAAGGTTAGAGGATATAGGATGTTGACAATGCTTATATTTTGATAGAAAAAAGACACAAAGAAAATTGACATCATTACAATATTGAAAATTCCTATCCAAGAAACAAATGATTTTGCCATTTATTAAAATCTCATTTATGTTCTTAAATAGAACTTAAAATTTGTTTCAGTATGATCCTTGCATAATACTTTCTAATTTTATGTCTAGACATTTTATATCTTTATTTTTGTTATGATTATGAACTAGATAATTTCCCCAATATATTTTCTAAACAATAATTATTGGTGCATGTTAAAGTTTATCATGTATTTGTTTGTAACTGGCTACATCACTTAACTCATTATTTCTAATAGTTTCTCACTTGATTTTTAAATATTGAATATTTCCTAAATGGCTAATCATTCCATCAAGAAATCATACTATTTTACCTCCTTTTCTTTATACATTTATATATTTTTATTAATTCCATTGTCTCAAGTGTCTAAACAATGTTTCTGTAGTGAATATAGACAACTTTGCCTTGCTCATGAAATAAAAAGAATCATTTTTTCTTTTTTTACTATTATGTATGAATTGGGGTATTGGTGATTTTATCTCCTTATGAATCTGAGTTAGGTTAAGGAAGCATTAGTTACCAGAATTTTCTACATTTTCTCTTCCTAACTTGTCACCACTCCTTCAATTTGGGGAGTTTTTTGATGGCTTCCTGAATGTTCCTTCAATTCATTTCAAAGTGTAAAGTATCTGGCAGAAATTATCCAGGTACTTTACAGTATGATAAACTCTATGCACTTAATATTCTCTATTTTCAGACTTGACAAAGCTCCAATACCAGAGCATCAATTTTGCTTCTGTATTAAGTCACTGTGTTTTGTTTGAGGAAATGTTTTTTGCTTTAGTTTTAGTTTTTGTCTTTTTGTTGTTGTTGTTTTCAATTTTCTTTTGCATTATTTCATTTCTTGGAAGTCAAAATTTAAGTTTTTCTTTTTTTTAACTCTATAGACAGACTAGCAATTTGGAAAATATAATACTCAAACTGATATTCAATTGTGAGTAGCTTACTAGAAACGATAAGCAACGAGGTATAAAAGACTTTAGTCTTGTCATGCTTTACAAAATTTGAAAATTAAGGTGCATATTACAGTATAATACCATGTTCACTCATTATACAATCATGATAAGACACTTTTCAGAGTCATATGTAAATAAATCAATGCTTGTAAGTATACAACACTATTCTCAATAAGATCCCATGATATTTTATGTTAGAAGAAACAATGAAAGAAAAAGAAATCTGATAGAAACTATTTAGAAAATTTGAGCTCTTTAGAAGTTTTAAAGAAGTGGATGGAAAGAATACATCATTGCTTAAGTGTCTTTTTAATTCATATTTTGCATCCTCAAAAACTTAAAGAAAGGTAAAGCAGGTTTTATGCAGTGTTTCTATTGTTACATCATGAAACAAAACCATGTTTTATGGGATCAATACTAAAGGATTTCTTACTAAATTCACCTACTTGCCAGATTTTTCTGTCTCTATAGCTGGGATTAAAGGGAAAAAATTCTCCCAATTACTCAGCAATGATTTTGAACCACCATGATATTCCTTTTCAAGGAGGATTAATAAAGGAGTCATTAAAAATTAAGAACCTAGATCATGTTATTTAGAATAAATCAGTGATTTAAATATGTACAATTCTGTCAATCCTTCAGCAGAAATCTGAATCCCAGAAATACAAAGAGACTATAGAAGCAACAAATGATGGAGGATATGTTACTAGAATCCTTACTGACAGACAAGAGTAGTTTCAGTGAGCACGGGCCATGCATGTATCAATGGGAAATAATTATAAGAAATGAGTTTCCACTATGAATAGAAAACATTATCTTTTGTGTTCTAGTCACCCAAAAGACTGATGGAAATAGTAGCACTCACAGAGTATTAGACCTCCGATTTGAGCCAACATATGTACTCTCTGGTTGTTGGGAGCTTTGCTAAAATGACCATTAGATTTGATTGTGTATTTCAATTGACCCCCCCCCCCCTTACAATAAGTTTTAAGCTATGAAGGTCAGCATGGTAAGGTTACCAACAACCAAAGGATCAGTAGATAACATTCTGAAGTCCAGACCAGTGACACCAATTAAGAATTCTTAAGGGTAAAATGACATTGCCCTTCCAAATAGAAACTGTAGATAATATATGATACTTAAGATGATGACCTGGAGTTTCCTCCAGAAAAATCTCTGAAATTAGCAATCAGTAATACCATACAGTATCCTTAAGAAGTCAAGAGTCCATGATTGTCCTCTAAGTGGATCATAGTGTTCTTAAAAGAACCAACTCTTTTTTTCAGCTATCTGAAATTAAAATGTACAATTTACAAATTATTTTCATCTGATTCCAGGGTAATCTCTATGTACTTACACTATCAAGAAAGATTTAAGTAATTTAAGTCTGTGATCATTATTTCTTGAGTCCTATCTTGTTCCAGGTTTTTAAAAGACCCCTGAATTCTGACTGAAGCCTTGAAGAGAATGATCACAACTGGATGTCGGAGCCCAAAGTACAGACATAAAGATCCTGGTGGCACAGTGAAGTCATGTCAAAGCTGAAAATTTCAAGGCCATGAAGAAAAATCGAAGGGGCAGGGTGTCAAAAATAACTGTCTAGTTAAAAATTACTCTTAAATCAGCTTTAAATATGGAAGGATACACCACTTAAACTCTACTTTTGTTGAGGTTAATATTTAATAGATAAGTTGCTTCAGATATATGTAGATGAGCCAATAATGCAATTATAAGGAAAAAGAAGGAAGAACATATCAGAGTAAAGTCATAAAGGAAGAAAATGAGGCTTATGCAAAGCCAGATTTAATCAATAGAATTAGAATTCATTAGTTAGTAGAAACTGGTGATAGCAGCAGAGAAAAGTCTGGAGAGCTTTAAATTGATGAGGTAAAAACAAGTGTGTTTGAATCTATGAGAAAAAAGCAAGTAAAGGAGGAACCAGGAAATGGGGGGGAGGGGCAGCACACAGGGCAGAAAGGATGTGACATCACAAAGCCCACTGGCTCAAAGCAGTTATCAGCACTGTTTATGTGCTTGGGAAGCAAAAGGTGAGACTTCTCCTTAGAGACTGGACCATGCCTTCTTCACTGGCTCTTCCAGATCCACATTAGCCATAACTCAGCCATTCCTGATTCCCAAAATAGTGAAGACAGGCTTCATGAATATGGAAGCCACTGAAGAAAGCCAAACAGAGAACCAAAGCCTGGCTCCAGGCACCTCAGTCACATTGAATAGTGACACTGGTGCAGATAAAGTTCTTGCCTCACTAAAGGGTAAGAGGAAGCAGAAAGGGTACTTGCAAACTGAGTCAGTGAAGATCCTCCGAGATTGGCTGTATGAACACCGGTTTAAGGCCTACCCTTCAGAAGCAGAGAAACGAATGCTGTCCAAGCAGACTAATTTGTCTTTCTTGCAGATCTCTAACTGGTTTATCAATGCCCGCAGACGTGTTCTTCCAGAAATGCTTCAACAGGATGGAAATGACCCCAACCAGATCACCATGTACCACCAAAAAGGCAAGGCAGCTGATGTGACCCATGAGCAGAGCACAGATTCATCTATACAGGCCAGGTCAGGGCCCAGAGATCCAGTCAAAATGCAGTGCCTGCCCTTTAGCCTTCTTCCAATGGGCCAGAAGTCAGGGGAGAAGATGCTAGATTCAGAGTTGTCTCCAGGTCAGAAGCTCACCCCAAAGGCCCAGCCGAAAAAAAAGGTCAAGCTTTCCACTAGTGAACCCTTGCTTATGACATCTCCCCAACCTGTGTTAACAGAGGAGTACAAGGATTTCAGCAGCTTCCAGCTGCTGGTTGATGCAGCAGTGCAAAAGGCTGCAGAACTGGAGCTACAGAAGAAGCAAGAGCCCAATCCATGATATCCAACATCCCCCCAAAAATTCAAGTAGTCAGTCCCTTGTCTACAGTGGTAGATCCATTTATGTTCCCCCAACTAATTCATAGTTTTACCTTTTATAGAGACATTTTTTCTTTCTAGGAGTTTTAGGAGAACCATCCCTAGCTATTGGGACTCAATTCTGCTAGATGCTTCAGTGTTTCCAAATGGACTTGTCATCATGATTAACAGTAAAGTAGAGATATCTTCTCTACTTCTACTTCCTGCTAGGTTTAGAAGCGTTAGACAATCAATCCAACACACCTGAGACTAGACAGGGTGCTAACACATCTTCAGAAGCCTTGCTTTGGCTTTTCTAAATGGACTTTTTGGTCCTAGGACTGCTACAGATACCAAATCACCAATCTTTCTCCCTCTCTCTAACTTACCTTGTTGATTAGAATGAATAATGGAAAAGAAAGGCTCTATAAAAGATGACTATAACAGCACTGGCCTCATTTTAATGTTGGTGTTTTTGTGAAAATATCAACTTTATGTTTTCTTTTGTATAGTTTATTGACAATCTTAAGGAGTAGCTAATTTCTGCAGGGAGTAAGCAAGAGGGTCAAAATACAGTGAATTCATAAACATGTTACAGATAAGGGTGTGATTTTATTTGGTGTACTAGTGCAAAGTATGCAGTAGAGATAGGAAAATTCTACATGGTAATTTTCTGCTGTTAGTTGCGGTATAGTTAGTTTTAGAGAATACTTTTTTATTTATTTATTTTTTTTTTATTTTAATTTTTTTTTATTATATTATGTTAGTCACCATACAGTACATCCCTGGTTTCCGATGTAAAGCTCAATGATTCATTAGTTGCGTATAACACCCAGTGCACCATACAATACGTGCCCTCCTTACTACCCATCACCAGTCTATCCCATTCCCCCACACCCCTCCCCTCTGAGGCCCCTAGTTTGTTTCTCAGAGTCCATAGTCTCTCATGCTTCATTCCCCCTTCTGATTACCCCCCCTTTCTTTATCCCTTTCTTCCCCTACCGATCTTCCTAGTTCTTATGTTCCGTAGATGAGAAAAATCATATAATTGTCTTTCTCTGCTTGACTTATTTCACTTAGCATTATCTCCTCCAGTGCCGTCCATGTTGCAGCAAATGTTGAGAACTCGTTCTTTCTGATAGCTGAGTAATATTCCATTGTATATATGGACCACAACTTCTTAATCCAGTCATCTGTTGAAGGGCATCTCGTTTCCTTCCACCATTTGGCTATTGTGGACAATGCTGCTATGAACATTGGGGCGCATATGGCCCTTCTCTTCACTACGTCTGTATCTTTGGGGTAAATACCCAGTAGTGCAATGGCTGGGTCATAGGGTAGCTCAATTTTTAACTTTTTAAGGGACCTCCACACTGTTTTCCAGAGTGGCTGTACCAACTTGCATTCCCACCAACAATGTAGGAGTTTTTTGAAGGGCTTAAACATCAATTTTATTTTTCACAGTTCTGGAGCCTGGGAGTCCAATATCAACACACCAACTTGATCACATTATTATGAGGGTTCTCCTCTTGGTTCATAGCCAGCACTTTGGATCCTTGTATGATTAAAGAGACTAGACCTCCTTGGAGCATCTTTTATAAGGGCATTCACCCCATTCGTGAGGGCTCCACCCTTATGACCTAAGCTCCTTCCAAAGCCTTAGCTCTAATACTATCACCTTTGGTATGATTTCAACACATGAATTTCAACATATGAATTTGGGGGGGCCCAAACATAACAGGAAATAGTTGTAATATATATATGTTAAATATAAAACATGTTAACATTTAAATATGTTAAATGTTAAATATCTACATATGTATTTAACATTTCAATTGCTGCTTATTGTCCTTAGAATAAAATACAAAATTATTTTTTAAACATTTTTTAAATTTGAGTACAGTTGACACATAATGTTACATTAGTTTCAGGTGTACAATATAGTGCTTCAATTTCTCTATATGTTATGTTCATCACAATTGTAGTTACCAACCTTTACCATGCAATACTATTACAACATCATTGATTACATTCTTAATATGGTGCCTTTTATTTCATGACTTATTTCATAACTGGAAGTCTGTACTCCCATTCCCCCTTACTCCTTTTGCCCGTTGCCCCTTACCTCTGGTAACCATGATTTGTTTTCTGTATTTATAGGCCTAATTCTGCTTTTTGCTTGTTTATTCATTTGTTTTGCTTTTTAGAGTCCAGATATGAGTGAAATCATGTGGTATTTATCTTTCTCAGTCTTACTTTACTTAACATAATACCATCTTTGTCCATGTGTTGCAAGTGACAAGATCTTATTCTTTGTTACGGTATCCCTTTGTCTATTGAAAGACATTTAGGTTGCTTCCATAGCTTGGCTATTGTAAATAATGCTGAAATAAACCTAGGTGTGCATATATCTTTTTGAATTAGTGTTTTCATGTTTGTTGGGTATATACCCAATAGTAAAATTACTGGATCATATGGTATTTCTATTTGTAATTTTTTGTTACTGTTTTTCAGAGTGGTTGTACCCATTTACATCCCCACCAAGAGTGCATGAGGATTCCTTTTTCTCCACATCCTCACCAACACTTGTTATTTTTGTTTTTATATTTCTTTTCTTTTTTTTTTGTTGTCATTCTGACAGATGTAGTGTGATGTCTTGATGTGGTTTTCATCTGCATTTCCATGATAATTAGTGATGTTGAACAACTTTTCATGTTTCTGTTAGCCATCTATATTCTTTTTTTTTTTTTTCATGGCTTGGTCCCCAGTATCATTGTGCACTCTTTTTTTATTATTATTATGATATGTTAGCCATCTATATTCTTTAGAAAAATAACGTCTATTCAGATCCCCTGCCCATTTTTTAATCAGGGTATTTTTTGATGTTGAGTTGTGTTATGTTCTTTATATATTTTGGATATTAACTCCTTATTGGATATATCATTCACAAATATCTTCTCTCATTCAATAAGGTTGCCTTATTGTTTTGTTGATGGTTTCCTTCATGGTACAAAAGATTTTTATTTTGATGTAGTCTCTATATTTTTGTTTTTGTTTCCCTTGCCCTAGGAGACACATCTAAAAAAAAAAATGTTATTATGGCTAATGCTAAACAAATCACTACCTGTGTTCTTTTCTAGGATTTTCATGGTTTAAGGTCTTACATTTAGGTCTTTAATCCATTTGGAGATTATTTTTGTGTATGGTGCTACAAAGTGATCCAGTTTCATTATTTTGCATGTAGCATTCCAGTTTCCCAGCACCATTTGTTGAAGAGACTGTCTTTACCATATTGTATGGCCTTATGTCCTTTGTCATAGATTAATTAACCGTATATGTGCAGGTTTATTTCTCAACTCTCTATTCTGTTCTATTGATCTATGTGTCTATTTTTTGTGCCAGTACCATACTGTTTTGGTTACTACAGCTTTGTTGTATAGCTTGAAACCTAGAATTGTGATACCTCCACCCTTGTTCTTCTTTCCCAAGATTGCTCTGGTGATTCAAGGTCTTTTGTGTCCCCATACAAATTTCAGTATTACTTGAGCTAGTTCTGTGAAAACTGCTGTTGGTATTTAATAGGGATTGCTTTGAATCTGTAGATTGCTTTGGGTATTATAGACGTTTTTTACAATATTCTTCCTATCATAATTTTGAATTCAAAAACTGAATACCTTTCCATTTGTGCTGTCTTCAGTTCCTTTCATTAATGTTTTATAGTTTTAAGAATACAATCTTTCAGCTTCTAGATGAAGTTTATTCCTAGGTATTTTATTCCTTTTGAGGCAATTGTAAAGAAAATTGTTTTCTTAATTTCATTTTCTGCTACTTTTTATTATCGTATAGAAACACTACTAATATATTCTCTATCTCTTTATTGAATATCTTACTGAGTTCTTGTCTTTTCTCCTGCATGGTGACCATAATTACAATCATTACTTCAAATTCTTTACCAGGCATATTGCTTATCTCTATTTCATCTAGGTATTTTGGAGGTTTTGTGCTTTTTTGGTACATATTCCTTTGTCTCCTAATTTTGCTTGACTTTCTGTGTTTGTTTCTATGGGTTAGGTGGAACAGCTACTTCTTCTAAACTTGAATGAATGGTTTTGTGTATGGTCATCCCCTATCTACATAGCACACTCTGTGTGCTTGGTGACTTTTGCTGGCTGGAGCTGTAGCTGGCATGAGCTGGGTATCCTGGGGCTTTCCACAGTGGGTACCCTGGAAGGAGAGCTAAAACTTAAATGATCATAGTTGATGTAGTTCTTCATACATTAAGTGGCTTGACAGAACAGTTAAAGCTGAAGTGGGTGTAAGCTGGGTTTTCCAGACACTATAATGGAGAGTGTACCCTGGCAGGGCAGCTAGAACTAAGGCAGGGAGTGGGTTTGAAGGTCTCAGTGTTTTCCATGCAGAAGGCACCCTGGCAGGACAGTTAAAATTAAAGTAGGTGCAGGCTAGGACGGGCTAGGAGGGCCTGTGGTTCTTCATTCTAAGGGTACCCTAGTAGGACAGCTAAAGTTCAACTGAGTGCAAGCTGGGGGATCTTAGGGTGCTCCCTGATAGGGTTGCCTTAGCAAAGTAGCTGGAGCTAAGGTGGTGTGCAGGTTGGGGGGTTCTGGGTCTCTCCACACAGAGAACACCCTGGCAGGACAACTGAAGCTAATGTGGGTACAAGCTGGGGGATCCTGTGGCTTTTCTTGAAGTGAACACCTTGGCATCACAGCCAAAGCTGAAGTGGACAAAGACTGAGATGTCCTGGGGTTCTATGTGCTGAGGGCACCCTGGCAGGATAGCTGAAGCTGAGGTGGGTACAAGCTGGGTTACTCCAGGGCACTCTATGGAGGGAGATCCCTAGTGGGGTAGCTGGCACTGAGGTAGTGTGTGAGCCAGGAGATCCCTGGACTCTCCCTAGAAGGATAACCGAAACTGAAATAGGTGCAAGCTGAAATGTCCCATGACTCTACACACAGAAGGAATCTGAGCAGGATAGCTAAAGCTGAAGTGTGTATAAACTGGAGTGTTCCAAGACTCTCCACATAGAAGGTAACCTAAAGGGGTGACTGGAGCCAAGGTGGGTTACAGACCAGGGGGTCCTAAGGCACTCTGTGCAGGAGGATTCCTGGCAAGACAGCTAAATATAAGGTGGACATGGGCCAGTGTGGTCTCTGGGTTCTCTGTGCAAATATGTCCTGGCAAGACAGCTGAAGATGAAGTGGTTGCAAACCAGGGTCTCCCAGGGTGTTCAGTATAGTGGGTCCCCTGGCTGGGTGACTGAATCTGTGGCTCTGTGGTTCTGGGGAGTTCTACATAGGGCGCTCCCTGGTGGGGTAGCTGGGTCTGAAGCAAACATCAGCCTGGAAGGTACAAGAGTATTTAGTGCTGGGATGCTCTAGCAACCAGCCTGATGCCAAAGGGGTATAAGCGTGGAATGTTTTGGAGGGCTTCATACCTTCAGGTACAAAGGCAGGAACTATAATGAATGTTAACCAGAAGTATCTTGGTGTGCACCTCCCTGTGGCCACCTTGGTGGGATCACTGGGGCTAGTGTGGGCTAGGGATCCAGGGCTCACTGAGGTGGCAGACCAGTTAGGGCACCAGGACTGTGCACTGGTCTACATTTTTAAGTCAGAAGGGGAGCATAAACCATGTCCATCACTCCCTCCTTCCAAGAGAGCATTCCAGTAGTTCCCTTGTCATTTTGTGGAGTTCTAAAACTAGATCTTTTATATGCTAGTTGCTCTTTTAGACAAGGGATTTTTTTTTGTTGTTTTTTTTCTGTGCTGCAGCATGTCTGGTATTGGTGTGGGTTAGGGGACCTGAGGCTTGCTGAAGTAGCAAGGTGACTATGGTACTGGACCTTGCTCTGGTCTGCACTTTCAAGATTGAGGGGAAGTATAAATCATGTGGCTTTCCACTCCCCCTGACCCAGAGAGAGTTCCAGCAGCTCTTCCACCATTTGGTAAATTTCTGGGGCTGGCTCTTTTATAAACTAGTTGCTTTTTTAAATGATTTTTTTTCTGTGCCCAGGGACAGATGAATCTTCTCTGGGTCCCTCAGTACTATCCCTCCCCCTGTAGTTCACAGTGTCAGGAATGAAGTAGCCCTTTGTTACCACGTCTCTATCTTCTTGTTTTCTTTGAAGTTCACCCTTTTGTTGCAGACAAGATGTTCAATAAAACCAGTTTTTCTTCAGGAGGAATTGCTCTATAAGTAGGTGTGATTTGGGTGTTCCATGGGAGAAATGGGTTCAGAGTCTTCTTATGTTACCATCTTGGATGGGAACTGAGAAAATTTTTTCATCCTTTTTAATTCTTAGCATCAGAAGAAAAAAGCAAAAATAATAAAAATAAGGCAGAAAAACTGATCAAAAATTCCCCAGAAGAAACAAAACTAGAGAAAGATAACTTTAAAAATAAGGAAAAAATAAAAGAAAAACAATCAATTTTTTTAAAGATTTATGTTTATTAAATTTTTGGATTGGTAAAGGTGGAGGTGGGAATGACAAAAACCTCAGGCAGCTCCCACTTGGAAATAATTCTACTGTCCTGTAGAGATATATATTTCCACGCCTCAAGTACAGGCAGATTTCAATAGGAACAGAAGGCTATTTCTCCAGAAAGCTGTAATTTAGCTTCTCTGATTTTAGGGAGCTAAACACGAGGAATATGAGGTTAGAAATTAGACTCTAGCTCCAGTTACTGCTCCTGCCCTGATGTGAAATAGATCATGTTCTACTTCTTGGCCTGATTTTTTATATTGCTATCTACTGGAAATTTTCAATACACAAACTTTACCTTCTTTAAATATTTTAAGAAATGATAATCACAATTATAAATGAGTGAAACCATATGATAATTGTCTTTCTCTGCTGACTCTTTTCACTTAGCATGATCTCCTTCAGTCCCGTCCATGTTGCTGCAAATGTTGTGTAATCGTTCTTTCTGATGGCTGAGTAATATTCCATTTTATATATGGACCACATCTTCTTTATCCATTCATCTGTTGAAGGGCATCTCAGCTCCTTCCACAATTTAGCTATTGTGGACAATGCTGCTATGAACATTGGGGTGCATATGGCCCTTCTCTTCACTACATCTGTATCTTTGGGGTAAATACCCAGTAGTGCAATTGCTGGGTCATAGGGTAGCTTCATGAAAGACAATTATCATATGGTTTCACTCATTTATGGACCATAAGAAATAGCAGGGAGATCGGTAGGAGAAGGAAGGGAAGAATGAAGGGGGGTAAACAGGAGAGGGGATGAACCACGAAAGACTATGGACTCTGGGAAACAAACTGAGGGCTTCAGAGGGGAGAGGGGTGGGTGATTGGGATAGGCCAGTGTGATGGGTATTAAGGAAGGCACATATTGCATGGAGCACTGGGTGTTATACGCAAACAATGAATCATGGAACACTACATCAAAAACTAAGGATGTACTGTATGGTGACTAACATAATGAAAAATTAAAACATAAAAAATTAGGGGCGCCTGGGTGGCACAGCGGTTAAGCGTCTGCCTTCAGCTCAGGGCGTGATCCCGGCGATCCGGGATCGAGCCCCACATCAGGCTCTTCTGCTATGAGCCTGCTTCTTCCTCTCCCACTCTCCCTGCTTGTGTTCCCTCTCTCGCTGGCTGTCTCTATCTCTGTCGAATAAATAAATAAAATCTTTAAAAAAAAACATAAAAAATTTAAAAAATGATAATCACAGCTATTACTCTGGATATTATAATTTTGCATTTTACCATGAAAGAAACAGGCCCATATTCCCAAACTGCTATTTTTGAAAGACTAAAGTTTGTTGACATTTCTAAAGTATACGTGGATTCAGGGGGATATAGAAGGAATGTGTTCTAATATGTGTAGTCCATCTCTTTGAAAAGATAACAAGGGAGTGAAATTCTCCTGGATATTTGATTCAGTGAAGACTAAGACAAATATATTAAATCTATATACTAATCTCTCCAGCCAGCAAAGGTGTACTTTATATACCATGGTTAAACAATTCCAGTAATTTTCCTTTAAGTCACTTCCTTAAAGCATCTATTTTTGGTTTTCAAATATTTCCTAATACTTACAGTTGATTTATATTACCTGTTATGCATATTTTATCTGTCATATTTTAAGGACCCAGACACGTGTATCATTTTCTTTCCTGAAAAATGCTTCTTTATTTATGTGTTTATCATTAAAAATATGTGCTACACCTTTTGGTTTTTTTAGTTCATTATGCTAAAATAAGGATATTAAGAACAAGGTAAGTATGGATTTAGCCTCTGACTCCCAGAATGTTAGAAAACAGTCATATATTTTAGAGTGAGTAAAAAAAAATTGCTAGATCAAATAATGTGGTCTTTCACATAAGAAGATATATAATTTAATTATAGTCAACTTTAAAACTAGTTATGGATGATTGCTTGGTGGTTTTCGAACCTCAAGAATTGGTACACCCTAAAACATAATCTAAAAGGACTTCAAAAATCATAAATAGCAAATCCAAGATCAATTTTAAAGGAAAGATAACATTTACTGGAAGAAACCATTAAAGATGAAATCATGAGGCCAACTATGCCCTTTCACAATATAGTTTTTGCTATCACATGTATAGGCAGAATGCCAAGCTGGAGAGTCTGTAAGACTAATTATGAATAGCTCTTAATGCTGTCTATAAAATGCAAATTGGAAGTGTTATAAACATATTTTAGAACAATGATACTGTTGACAGTTGGAGCTTGTAAGTTTTTACTCTATTATGTGAAAAAGACAATAACGATGGGTGACCAATGTTTTTCTACTAGATATTATAAAGTTTTTTTTACCTACAATTCCTTGTTATACTGATGAGGTCCATATATGTTTATGACAGCTGCTTTTAGAGGGACTGCTTTTTATGGGATATTTACTCATATATGTATATAAAGGAGATTTCAGATACTAAAATTCTGGCTCACAATGTAGTGTGATACATTTTTACGATGTATTGTTTTTAGTTGTTATTATTACTATCCTTTAGAAAATGTAAAAGTTTTTCCCTTTTTATTACAAAGTTAGCCTAAATAATCCTAAAGTTTTCCCCTTAGCTATTGAAGATGTGATATAAAAAAAGAATATGAATTTATTAAAATCAATGATAAATTTTATTAAATATATCAAATAATAAAACTATCCTTTGTGCATGCTAATGTAAATTAAATATAAAGCCCTTATATGAACATTATTATTAATTATATGTCATGATAGAAACTTTAATTATCTTCCCTTAAAAATATTTTGTTTTCTGAATTTTCATTATCATTAATTTATCATTAACTTCTGTGCAATATACTTAATGAAACATTGAGAATATTAATAAGAATCTAAAATTAAAATTACACAACCAGAATATTTTATTAAATTAGAGTAGCATACAAAATTATGAAGTGATAGACTTCTAATAGAAACATCTGAAGTGATGTTAAAAATCCTCTAAATCTTTTTTAACAACCACATATTAAGTAGTTTACTAAACAAAAGGACAATGATGTCATGTTTGAATGATGTCAGGTGTGTGTGTGTTAGAGAAAGAGAGAGAAGGAGAATCCAAGAAGAGGACAAGCTCTACTTCCAAATTAACACAGAGTATTAGTAGAGACTTCACCATGAAATAATTTCATTTGATAAGGTGTTCATAGATTTTTACAGCCCTTAGGTATTTCATAAAAATCTTACAGAAGAACTTGACCATTAATAAGGAAAATGATTGCAAGGATTCAAGCCAAATATGTCTAGATTCCGAAGTACCAAGGAACTCTAAAAGCAGCTGTCATAAACATATATGGACCTCAGAACATAATCTAAAAGTCACTTTTCCTGTATAAACACTACATGGTATTAAAAGAAATTGGTCATAATTTTATTTGATCAAGTGACTGATCAACTGAATGCAAGAAACTGCTTAAAATGTTAGCCATATCATAAACAAGGTATCAAATACATTAAATCAAACATTGTGTAGAATAATTTAAGGAAATTGTTTAACTTAGCTGCTTTCAGCTAACAAAGCTGAGGCTCTTCCCCTCTACTATCCATCAAGTTAATGCTATTCCAATTTTTTTTAGTCATTGTGATTGTAGTGCATAATGATATTTTGCCACAAAACAAAACCTCATGATTTGTCAAAGTAACAACAGAGTTTCATTGTTAAAATTATCTTTAGTGAACATATAACTTGTGTTTGAATACAGAACATGTGCAGCACTGAATGTATTACCTATCACAACAGTTTTCAGGCTAGATAAATTATATCCCTCAGTTGGGTAGTACAAAGGTAATTCTGTTGCCATTTGTTGTGCCAAAGAGCTACTGCTGTGACAGGGTACATTGTCAACAATGTGTGTCTATATGATGCCCATTTTCTTATCTACAGAAATTACAACCCTACAAAGTTTGTGATATTCCAGTATAAGGGCTTTGCCAGATCTAGAAGTTTCAGTACAAATAAAAGCACAATTCCAGATTACAGTTGGATGCCACCACCCTCATTAGAGTCAGTTTTTATAAATGTACCCTAATCCTTATAACTACTCCATGCAAAAATTTGGAGTAGAAACTTTTTTAAAGCCTCAAGTCTCAAGATTAGGAAAAACTTTTTAAATATATTAGTCAATGAATAAATATATTGAGAATTCACTTTTTTCTTGCATTTTAAAGGTCTACAATTTAAAAATTGCATTGCTCTGCTGTGAACTATTTTCTGGAGAAAGAAGAAAAAACAATTACCAAATAATTCTTTAATGCCATTAGGTTATATATTAGGCCACACAAATATGGAGGTATAACTATGCTATGATCCAACAATTACACTACTAGGTATTTAGGCAAAGGATACTAAAATACTGACTCAAAGGGATACATGCACCTCAATGTTTATAGCAGCATTATCAACAATAGCCAAATTATGGAAACAACCCAAATGTCCATTGACTGATAAATGGATAGAGAAGATATGGTGTGTATATATAGCTATACATAATGGAATATTATATAGTCATAAAAAGAATGAACTCTTGGATTTGCGATAACATGGATGAAGTTAGAAAGTATTATGCTATGTGAAATAATTCAGTCAGAAAAATACAAACACTGGGATGACTGGGTATCTCAGTCAGTTAAGTGTCTGTCTTTGGCTCAGGTCATGATCTCAAGATCCTGGGAATGAGTCCACATTGGGTTCCTTGCTCAGAAAGGAGCCTGCTTCTCCCTCTTCCTGCCATTCCCCCTGCTTATGCTCTCTCTCTCTGACAAATAAATAAAAACTTAAAAAAAGAAAGACAAATACCATATGATTTCACTCATAAATGGAATTTCAGAAACAAAACAATGAACGTAGTGGGAAAAAAGAGGCAAACCAACAAACAGACTCTAAACTATAGAGAACAAACTGATACTTACTACAGGGGAAGTGGGTGGTGGGATGGGTTAAATGGGTGATGGGTATTAAGGAGGGCATTTGTGATGAGCACTGGATGTTGTACGTAAGTGATGAATCACTAAATTCTACACCTGAAATTAATATTAAACTGTATGCTAACTAACAGGAATTCAAATAAAAAATTAGAGAAAAAAAAATCAACAGGCTTAGCTCTGAAAAAGCCAGAGGGAATAGGAAATTGAGTCCCCACCTTTAATGAGACAGTGTAACAAATAACTCAGCACTATTCTATACAGTATAGAAGCAACAGTTTGAAAAGTGCCTGGAGTATACATGAATGTTTATTTACTAATCTTAGCATGTGAATTAGAAGGACAGGGACTTTTAGGAGACTCCAACAAGAGACAAATCCAAAGAGTTAGCAGGCAACATTCCCTCCTTCCCCCAGCCTAGACAGCCAGACATTTGCAGGAACAAGCATGAACAATATCCACTTATCTTGCTAATACCATTCATTCTGCCTAGAGATTTTCCTGTAGATTCCCCCTTCTAACATGCTGCATTTAGCTGGTATTCTCCAAAGTGGCTCCTGCTACAACACATCTTGCAAGAATCCCCAGCAGGGACCAGCACCACTCCAAAATGACTCCTGGACTGGGAGGAGGTAAGATAACCACACACACCAGTGCACTCACAGTCCCAACAGCTAAACCTTATAACTGGCAGTGAAGAGAGAGTGTCCTAATCAGTGCATCTGAAGCTTTAGCAGAAAGACTGGGGGCAGGCATTTGATCTGAAAGATGGCCCTATCCACCAACAAAAGCCTTGACTGCTGACACAACCAAACTACAAGTTCAGGGTTGCTCCGTTAGCCTCTTAACAACCCAAGAATTAAACACTGCCTACACCATACAGTATGGGACATTGCACCTAACTGGACTGAAGGCAAACATTTCTCAGCAACAACAGTAGGGTGCATGACACCCAAATAGAAGACACCTCTGAATGCCTGGTCCTTTTGAACAAGGGACATTACACTACAGAGCACAACAGGACCTCTTCTTCATAAAGCCACTACTCTCAAGGGGAACTAGTGTGGCTCAGTCAGTTGAACATCTGGCCCTTGATCTCAGCTCAGGTCTTGATCTTGAGGTCGTGAGTTCAGATCACACGGTAGCCTCCATTATGGGTGTGGAGCCTACTTTAATAAAAAAGCCACTACTTTCAAGATCAGGAGATGCTACTGACTTTCCTAATATATAGACACAAACACAGAAATTTAGCCAAAATGAAACAGAGGAATATGCCCCCCCACACACAAAAAGAGCTCAATGAAATGGAGATAAGCAATATATCTGATAAAGAATTCAAATTTATATATACTTATAGTAGTCATAATCTCAGTGAGACCTTCAACAAAGAAAATATTTTAAAAAATCAGAGATGAAGAACTCAGTAACTGAAATTAAAAATAAATGAGAGGGAATCAGGAGAGGTTGGAGGAGGCAGAAGAATGGTTCAGTGGGCTAGAAGACAGAGTAATGGAAAACAACCAAGCTGAACAGCAGAAAGAATGATAAAAAAATGAAAATAGGTTAAGGGAACTCAGTGATACCATCAACCATAATAGCAGTTGCATCATAGGGATCCCAGAAGGAGATGACAGAGAAAAGGAGGTGGGGAATTTATTTGAAGAAATAATAGCTTAAAATGTCCCTAATCTGAAAAAGGAAACAGATATCCAGATTGAGGAGACACAGATAGCCCCCCGCCAAAATCAACCCAAGAATTACACACCAAAAAACACAAAAATTAAAATGGCAAAAAGTAGTGATAAAAAGAGAATTTTAAAGGCAGTAAGAAAAAAAGAAAACAGTTACATACAAAGGAAACCTCAGAGTGCTATAAGCTCATTTTTTTCAGTAGAAATATTGCAGGGCAGAAAGTAGAGGGTTATATTCAAAGTACTGAAAGGAAAAAACAAAACAAAGCAAAACAAAAACCTGCAACCAAGAATATTGTGCCTGGAAATATTATCGACCAGAATAGGAGAGAAAAGAATTTCTCAGACAAACAAAAGTTAAAGGAGTTAATCACATTAATCCAGTCTTACAATAAATGTTAAAGAGACTTCTTTGAGTGGAAAGAAAAGGATATAATCAGGAATAAGAAAAGTATGAAAGGAAAAAAAGATTCACAGAAAAATACAAACATAATAAAAGTAGTTGATTAATCACTTATAAACCAATATGGAAGTTAAAACAAAAGCAGTAAAATAAATTATATCTATAAAAATCAGTCAAGAGAAACACGTAATAAAAAGATGTAAAATATGACATCATACACATAAAACAGGGAGAGTAAAAATTTAGTGCCTTTAGAATGGGTTCAAATTTAAGGGACCATCAACTTCGTGTTGACTGTTAAATGTGTAAAATGTTATATATGAACTTTATGGTAGCCATAAATCAAAAAACTGTAATGCTGGGGTGCCTGGGTGGCTCAGTCATTAGGCGTCTGCCTTTGGCTCAGGGCGTGATCCCAGGTTCCTGGGATCAAGCCCCATGTCAGGCTCCTCCGCTGGGAGCCTGCTTCTTCCTCTCCCACTTCCTCTGTTTGTGTTCCCTCTCTCACTGGCTGTCTTTCTCTCCATCAAATAAATAAATAAAATCTTTAAAAAAGAAAAGAAAAATGACACCAAATATGGAAAGATATTACATGCTCATGTACTGGAAGACAGATATGGTTAAAATGTCCATACTACCCAAAGCAATCTACAGGTTTAATGCATCTCTATCAAAATGCCAACATTTTTCACAGAACTAGGACAAATGATAGTAACATCTGTGTTGGACGACAAAGAATTCCAAATACCCAAATCAATCTTGAAAAAATGAAGAAAAGTGTTAAGATGGTGGAGTAGTAGGGGACCCTATGCTGGCCTCACCCCTCAAATACAGCTACACAAATATCAAACCATTCTGAATACCCAAGAAATCACTCTAATGACTGAGAGAACAAACTGCACATCTAGAAGTTGAAAAATGGCCATATTATGGAAGGTAGGAGCTTCAGAGAGTTGATTTGTGGGAGAAAAGAATTGTGAACACTATGGAGGGGAAGAAGCCCTGACCATGGGGAAAGTAGAGAAAGAGGAAAAAACAATCATGCAGGGGATTGCACAAGAAAGATACTTCCCCAAAACCACTGACAGAGAAAAAGAGAGGGCTGATTATCACAACTTTTTACAAGCAACAGAGCTCAAAGTCTAAAGTTTTAGAAGTCCATGCCATCTCTGGGGTCATGCCTGACAAGCTTAGCATTGCTCCTGTGAAGAAGGAGGGCAGAGGCCTAGCAGCAGACAGTGTGGATCAGTGTGAGTCTGTGCCATCCTGGGTCCCTAAAATCTGGAGTTTTGAATCTCAGCTGTGCACCTAGGTAAAAACAAAGGAGCACTGTGCCACCAGGCAGGCAATCAGTTCAGACACAGACAAGGTGAAGACAAAGTTCTGATGGCAGGCTGGGACAAAAGGGGGAAGTGTGTTCATTCTGTGAGGACTTCCTGCAAAATAGTATGTGTGAACTCCCCTCTCCAGTGATGAAAGAGCAGAGTGACACCATTCCCCCCATTCCCATCACCACAGATTTCAGAGAAGAAAAGAGCACCCCCAGTGAAGGCAGGAGCCACATACACCAAGTCCTACCCCACTGTGCCATGCAGGTGCATTTTTACTAGTGCAAGTTGGCCTGAGAACCAGCACAGAAGGTACCTCCCCCCCACACAGCAAATCTGATCATAGAGTGCTGCAAAGCTGCAGCTCTAGAGGAAACAGGATCTATACTTTCCTAACAAGCAAATGAAAAACAAACCTATTTAAAACTTGCCACACACTGGACAAAGTCAAAACACTCCCCACTTTAGGCAAGAAGGAACTGCAAAGCACTGATCTGAGGAAAAGAGCAGCCAAAACACAACAGCAGAGTGCATGTAATATACACCAAAAAAATTTCCTGAATCATCAGGCCCTGGGCAGTATATGACATCTTCTTAATATAAACATGATTTTCAGGAGCAGGAAACATAACAGTCTTTCCTAACACACAGAAGAAAGATATCTAGGCAAAATGCCAAGACAGAGGAATTCATCCCAAAAGAAAGAATAGGAAGTGATCACAATTAGAGATATAATGAAAACAGATATAAATAATATTCCTGATACATAATTTAAAGCAACAAATATAATGATACTAGCTGGACTTGAGAAAAGCAGAGAGAACACTAGGGAGGTCCTTACTGCAGAGATAAAAGAACAAAAAACGAGTCAGAACAAAATAAAAATTGCTTTAACTGAGATAAAATACAGACAGGATGTACTAACAATAATGATGGGTGAAGCAGAGGAATGAATGAGTGATATAGAAGAAAAAATATGGAAAATAATGAGGCTGACAAGAAGAGGGAAAGAAAAATGTTGGACCACAAATGTAGACTTACAGAACTCCAATGACTCCATAAAGTATAACATTTGCATCATAGGAGTCCCAGAAGATTAGGGGAAATGGGGTCAGAAGGTTTATTTGAGCAAATTATACCTGAAAACTTCCTTAATTTGGGGAAGGAAAAAAAATCAAAATCCAAGGATCCAAGGAGGTATGAATGTACATTAAAGCAATAAAGACAGCCAACCAAGACATATTGTAGTAAAATTTGCCAAATACAAAGGTAAGGGAAAAAATCCTGAAACAGCAAGGGGAGAGAAATGCCCTTAACCTTCAAAGGAAGACAAAAAAGGTTTGCACCATATCTCTCCACAGAAACTTGATAGGTCAGAAGAGAGTGTCATGATATATTCAAAGAGCTGATTGGGGAAAATATAGAGTCAAGACAATTTATGAAGCAAGGCATTCATTCAGAAGAGGAGATATAGAGTTTCCCAGACAAACAAAAACTAAAAGAGTTCATGACCACTAAACCAGCCCTGCAAGAAATATTAAAGGGGGCTCTTTGGGTGGGAAAGAAAGACCAAAGTGACAAAGACTAGAAAGGAAGAGAAAAACTCAAAACATGGACTATACAGGCAATATAATGGTGATAAATTCATATCTATTAATAATCACTCTGAATGTAAATGGACTAAATCCTCTCATCAAAAGACATAGGGTATCAGAATGGATAAAAAAAACAAGACCCATCTATACGCTGCCTGCCACAGACTCATTGTAAACTTAAAGACACCTGCAGACTGAATGTGAGGAGATGTAGAACCATTTATCATGCAAATGGAAATCTAAAGAAAGACAGAGTAGCCATCCTCATATCAGACAAACTAGATTTTAAACCAAAGACTTTAACAAGAGGTGAAGAAGGTCACTATATCAAAATAAATGGGACTATCCAACAAGATCTAACAATTGTAAATATTTATACCCCAAATTTGGGAGTACCCAAATATGAGTATCAATTAATAACAAAAATAAAGAAACTCATTTACAATATTGCAATAACAGTAGGGACTTTAACACCCCACTTACAGCAATGGACAGATCATCCAAGCAGAAAATCAACAGGGAAACAATGGCTTTGAATGATACAGTAGACCAGATGAACTTCACAGATATATTCAGAACATTTCATCCTAAAGCAGAAAAATACACATTCTTTTTGAGTGCACATGAACATTCTCTGGAATAGATCACATACTGTGTCATAAATCAGGCCTTGACAAGTACAAAGTGATTGTGATTATACCACACATATTTTCAGACCACAATGCTATAAAAAGAAGTCAACCACAAGAAAAAATTTGGAAAGAACACAAATATGGAAGATAAAGAACATCCTACTAAAAATGAATGGGTTAACCAGGAAAATAAGAAGTAAAAAAATACATGGAAGCAAATGAAAATGAAAACATGACAATCCAAAACATTTGGGATCCAGCAAAGCCATTATAAGAGGGAAGTATATAGTAATACAGGCCTACCTCAAGAAGCAAGAAAAGTCTCAAATACAGTACCTAATCATACAACTAAAGAAGATAGAAAAGGATCAGCAAATAAAGACTGAAAACAGCAGAAGGGAAATAATAAAGATAAGAGTAGAAATAAATGATACAGAAACAAAGAAACAAGGAAAAAAGAGTAGAACAGATAAAAAAATTAAGAGCTGGTTTTTTGAGAGAATTAATAAAATTGATAAACCCCTAACCAGACTTATCAGAAAGAAAAGAGAAAGGACCAAAATAGATAAAATCATGAATGAGAGAGTAGAGATGACAACCAACACCAGAGAAATAGAAACAATTATAAGAGGAATATTATGAAAAAATAAATTCCAACAAACTGGGCAATCTGGAAGAAATGGATAAATTAAAAAAATATATACAAGCTACCAAATGTGAAACAGGAAGAAATAGAAAATTTGAACAGACCCATAACCAGAAAATATATTGAATCAGTAATTTAAAATCTCCCAACAGTAACAACAAAGTCTAAGACAAAAAGTCCCACAAAAAATCCAAGATCTGATGTCTTCCCAGGTGAATTCTACCAGATGTTTAAAGAAGAGTTAATACCTATTCTTCTCAAACTGTTTCAAAAAAAATAAAAAAGGAAGGAAAAATTCCAACTACATTCTACAAGGCCAACATTACCTTGATTACAAAACCAGACAAAGACCCCAATAAAAAGGAGAATTGCAGGCCAATATCCCTGATGAACACAGATCCAAAAATTCTCAACAAGATACTAGCAAATCAAATCCTACAGTATATTAAAAGAATAATTCACCATGAGAAAGTGGGATTTATTCCTGGGCAGCAAGGGTGGATCAATATTTGCAAATTAACCAACTTGACACACCACATTAATTTAAAAAAAAGGATAAAAAATGTATGATCCTCTCAATAGTAGCAGAAATAAGGATAGAAGGAATACACCTCAATATCATAAAGACCATATATGAAAACCCCACAGCTAATATCATCCTCAATGAGGGAAAAAGAGATTTTCCTCTATGGTCAGGAACAAGACAGGGATGTCCACTTTCACCACTGTTATTTAACATCATAATGGAAATCTTAGCCTCAGCAATCAGACAACAGAAAGAAACAAAAGGCATCCAAATTGGCAAGGAAGAAGTCAAACATTCACTCTTCACAGAAGATATGATACCTAATGTAGAATACCCAAAAGAGTCCCCCCCCAAAATTGCTAGAACTACACAAATTCAGTAAAGTCACAGTTTAAAAAAATCAATGTAGAGAAATCTATTGCATTTCCTTACAACAATAATGAAGCAGCAGGAAGATAAATCAAGGAGTCAATCCCAACTACAATTGCACTAAAAACCATAAGATACTTAGAAATAAATCTAACCAAAGAGAAAAAGAGCTGTACCCTGAAAACTATAGAAAACGTAAGAAAGAAACTGAAGAAGACACAATGAAATTGAAAAAAATATTTCATGTTCAGGGATTGATTTGAAGAACAAATACCTTTAACATATCTATACTACCCAAAGCAATCTACACATTTAATGCAATCTCTATCAAAATACTATCAGCATTTTCACAGAAGAACAAAACAATCCTCAAATTTGTGTGGAACCAGAAATGACCCTGAATAACTCAAACAACCTTGAGAAAGAAAAACAAAGCTAGAGACATCACAATTCTGGACTTCAAACTATATTACAAAGCTGTAGTCATCAAGACAGTATGGCACTGGCAAAAACAGACACATTGATCAATGGATCAGAACTGACAACTAAGAAATGGAGCTACAACTATATGGTCAATGATCTTCAACAAAGCAGGAAGAATATCCAACAGAAAAAACACAGTCTTTTCAACAAATGGTGTTGGGAAAACTGGACAGCAACATGCAAAAGAATGAAACTGCCGCTTTCTTACACCATACTCAAAAATGAATTCAAAATGGATGAGACCTAAATGTGAGACGGGAATCCATGAAAATCCTAGAGAAGAACAGAGGCAGCAACCACTTTGACATCAGCCATAGCAACTTCTTACTAGGCACGTCTCCAGAGGCAGGGGAAACAAAAGCAAAGCAAAATGAACTATTGGGACTTCATCAAGTTAGTTTCTACACAGTGAAGGAAGCAAACAATAAAACTAAAAGGCAACTGACAGAATGGGAGAAGATATTTGCAAATGACATACCTGATAAAGGGTTAGTATCCAAAATCTATGAAGAACTTATCAAACTCAACACCCAATAAAGAGTTAAGAAATGAACAGAAGACACGAATATACATTTTTCCCAAGAAGACATCCAGATGGCTAACAGTCACAGGAAAAGATACTCAATATCACTCATCATCAAGAAAATACATATCAAAACCACGATGAGATACCACCTCACACCTGTAAGAATGGCTACAATTAACAACACAGGAAACAATAGACATTGGTGAGGATGTGGAGAAAGGGAAACCCTCTTACAGTGTTGGTGGTAATGCAAACTGGTGCAACCACTGTGGAAAACAGTATGGAGGTTCTTCAAAAAGTGAAAAATAGAAATAGCCTATGTATGATCCAGCAGTTGTAGTACTAGATGTTTACCAAAAGGATACAAAAATACTGATTTGAAGGGGCACATGCACCTTGATGTTTATGGCAACATTATCAACAATAGCCAAACTATGGAAAGAGCCCAAATACCCATCAACTAATGAATTGATAAATAAATAAAGATATGTATATATATATATATATACTGTGTGTATATATACACACACACACACACACATAGATATATGTATATGGTATATATGTATCAAAAAGAATGAAATCTTGCCATTTGGAATGACATGGATGGAGCTAGAATGTATTATGCTAAGTGGAATAAGTCAGTCACAGAAAGACAAATACCATATGATTTCAATCATATGTGGAATTTAAGAAACCCAATGTAGGGGAAGGGGAAATATAGATGGGGGAAGCAAATCATTAGAAACTCTTAACTATAGAGAACAAACTGAAGGTTGATGGAGGAGGTGGGCATTGGAGGGGCTAAATGTTGATGGATGTTAAGGAGGTCACATGTTGTGATGAGCACTGGGTGTTATACATAAGTGATGAATCACCAGATTCTACAGCTGACACCAATTTGCCATATATGTTAACTAACTAGAATTTAAATAAAAACTTGAAATCAAGAAAAAATGAAAACAGCTTGAGGCATTACAATCACACATTACAAGATGAACTAAAAAGCAGTAGTAATCAAATTAAGTATGGTACTGAGCTATAAATAGACACATACATCAATGGAACAGAAGAGAGTTTAGAACTAACCCCACACTTAAATAATTAATCTATGACAAAGGAGGAAAAAATCTATAATGGAAAAAAGATAGTCTTTTCAATAAATTGTGCAGGGTAAAGTGGATAGCTGTATGCAAAAGAATGAAAATGAAGCAC
The DNA here is from genome assembly GCF_023065955.2 of Ursus arctos. Classification (NCBI taxonomy): domain Eukaryota; kingdom Metazoa; phylum Chordata; class Mammalia; order Carnivora; family Ursidae; genus Ursus; species Ursus arctos. The sequence goes on from NC_079873.1 coordinate 70,693,996, forward strand.
CTCTTCTTCTTATTATTTTTTAGAGTGTGTTGAGGGGCAGAGGGAGAGAGGGAAAGAGAATCCCAAGCAGTCTCCATGTCCAACATGGAGCCCAGTGCAGGGCTCAATCCCACAAACTTGAGATGTCCAATGCTTAGCCAACTGAGCCACCCAGGCACCTCTGGAGCACTTTCTAACACCATACACAAAAATATCTCTAAATGGATTAAAGGCCTTAGTGTGAGACCTGAAACCATAAAAATCCTAGAACAGAATACAGGCTGTAATTTATTTGACATTAACCACAGCAGCATTTTTCTAGATGTGTCTCCTAATGCATGGAAAACAAAAGCAAAAATAAACTATTGACACTACATCAAAATAAAAAAAAATCTTTTGTATATTGAAGTAAACCATCAACAAAACAAAAAGGAAACCTACTAAACAGGAAATTATGTTTGTAAATGATATATCCAATAAGTGAATATCCAAAATATATAAAGACCATCCACAACTCAACACCAAAAAATGTAAATAAATATTCTATTTAAAAAATGGGCAGGGCATCCGGGTGGCTCAGTCGGTTCAGCATCTGACTCTTGATTTCTGCCCAGGCCATGGTCTCATGGTCATGGGATCAAGCCCCTCATTGAGCTTCAGACTCAGCAGGGAGTTTGCTTCTCTCTCTCTCTCTCTCTCTTCCTCTCTCCCTCCTCCCACTCATGCTCTCTCTCTCTCTCTGAAATACATACATACATACATATTTTTTTAAAATGGGCAGAAATTCTGAACAGACATTTTTTTTTCAAAAAAGTCATCCAGATGGCCAACAGACATGTGAAAAGATGCTCAATATCACTCATTACCAGGAAAATATTAATCAAAACTATGAGACATCACCTCACACGTGTCAGGACAGCTAAAATCAAACCAGAAGAAATGACAACTTTTGGCAAGGATATGGAGAAAAAGAAACCCTCTTGTACTGTTGCGGGGAATGCAAACTGATGCATCCACTGTAGAAAACAGTGTTGAGGTTCTTCAAAAAATTACAAATAGAAATACCATATGGCTCAGTAATTCCACTAGTGGGTATTTACCACAAACAAAAACACTAATCTAAGAAGATATATGCATCTTTGTGTTTATTATACCCATATTTACAATAGGCAAGATGTAACCAACCTAAGTGCCAATCAATAGATGAATGGATAAAGAAGATGTGGTATATTGTGTGTGTGTGTGTGTGTGTGTGTGTGTGTGTGTGTGTGTGTATACATACATAGATATAGATATAGATATAGATAGATATAGATAGATGATAGATAGATAGATAGATAGATAGATAGATAGATAGATAGACAATGTATATACACACAGAGACACACACACAATAGGATATTACTCAGCCATAAAAAATGAATTATTGCCATTTGCAGCAACATGGATGAACCTGGAAGGTAAAATAAGTCATTAAGTAGAGTAAGTCATACAAAGACAGGTATCATATGATTTCACTTATGTGTGGAATTTAAGAAACAAAACAATGGGAAGAAAGAAAGAAAGAAGGAAAGAAAAAAAGAGAAGAAAGAAAGAAAGAAAGAAAGAAAGAAAGAAAGAGAAAAAGAAAGGAAGAAAGGAAGGAAGGAAGGAAGGAAGGAAGGAAGGGAGGAGGGGAGGAGGGAAGGAAGGAAGAAGAGAGAAAGGGAGGGAGGAAGAAAGAAAGGAAGAAAGGAAGAAAAGGAAAAAAAAGTCTCTTAAATACAGGCAAGAAACTGGTGGTTACCAGAGGGGAGGTGGGTTGTGAGATGGGTGAAATAAATAAAAGGAATTGAGATTCTGGGCTGGGCTGGACAGGACGGAGGGGAATCCAACGGATCTCACTTTAGGGACGTAACCGCGTTTGCACCGAGAACAGCGATCTTCATAAAGGACCTGGTTCCGGAAGCGAAGCCCTGAAGTCTCAGGAGTCCAGCCTCCAAAAATGCGCCTCGGAGGGCTGCGCAGGTGCACATACACCTATTGAGAACATAGAAGACTTACTTTCATCATCTGAATCAAATCCAAAGAGTGTCTGACATTTCTTTTGTGCAAGGATCCACGCTGGGCATGGAGCCCAATGCAGGGCTTGAACTCATGACCCTGAGATCAAGACCTGAGCTAACATCAAGAGTTGCACACAACCCAAAGAGCCACCCAGACACCCCTGAACAAGTAATTTTTTAAAAGTTAACAACCTGGTAAAACACTGGGAGAGCATTACCTCACAGAAAAGAAACACAAGTGAACTTTTTTTCAAAATGAAAAGATGTTCTACTTTACTCAAGTAAAAATTTATAAAGATGAGAGATAGGAGTTAAGATGGTGGAGGAGTAGGGGACACCTTTTTCAGCCTGTCTCCTGAGTCGAGCTGGATAGGTACCTGACCAGCCCAAACAACCACGGAATCAGCCTGAGACGCAGGAAGATACATCCGGATCTCTACAAATGAATATCTCCAGTGCTGAGTATTGAGGTACGAAGCGGGGAGCTGTGAAACCACGCACAGATATCGGAAGATAAACGGAAGGGGGAGGGAGCCGCCGCGTTCGCGCGCCGGAAGCTCACGGACCGGCACCCGTGAAACAGCAGACTGAGACCGTGAGCCGGGAGCGCGTGCCACTAGGCATCTCGCGGAACTCCGGAATCCCGGTGTGCTCACTGGATTCAGACTGAGACCGGGAGCTTTAGGAGCACGCGGGGGCGGCTGGTGGCATTAGAAACACAAAGGACAGAGACGCGCTGGCCCTGGAAGTGAGGGCTGGGACGCTGGGTGTGGAGCGCACATACCGGGACACTGCAGGGTTGAGCAGCACCAACAGTAAGAGAGTTAAAGTGGCCAGAACATCAGTGGAGAACGGGCCGCAGTCCCTCTGTTCTGAGACAGAGGCTGAGATTCGGCAGCTGCTGCTCTGACTCTCAGAAGAGACACAGCAAACCGACAGGGAAAGCTGCCAGAGAACAAAAGCCTGGAAATACCGGCTCACAGCGTGCCCATCCCCATCCCCCCTCGCAGGGGACACGGAGACTCTACCCAAACAGGGTTGCCTGAGTATCGCCGCGGCAGGCCCCTCCCCCAGAACACAGAAGGCAGGCTGAAAAATCAAGAAGCCCACAACCCGGGGCGCCTGGGTGGCGCAGTCATTGAGCTCCTGTCTTCGGCTTAGGGCGTGATCCCGGCGTTCCGGAAAGGAGTCCCTCATCGGGCTCCTTCGCTGGGAGCCTGCTTCTTCCTCTCCCACTCCCCTGCTTCTGTTCCCATTCTTGCTGACTGTCTCTCTCTCTCTCTCAGATAAATAAATAAATAAAATCTTTAAAGAAGAAGCCCATATCTCTAAGATCCCTATAAAACAAGGGGCACGGCCTGGGACCCAGTCAATAATTTGGGCTCTGGACAACCCCACAACCTCTCCTCATCAGAATGACAAGAAGGAGAAGCCCCCCCAGCAAAGAAAGGACAGTGAGTCTGTGGCCTCTGCCACAGAAATAACGGATATCGATGTAACCAAATTATCAGAAATGGAATTCAGAGTAACAATGGTCAAAATGATGAGTAGAATTGAAACAACTATTAACGAAAAGGTTACTGAGAATATAGAATCCCTAAGGGCAGAAATGAGAGTGAATTTGACAGAAAATAAAAATTCTATGAGCCAAATGCAGGCAAAACTAGAGGCTCTGACGGCCAGGGTCACCGAAGCAAAGGAACGTATTAGTGAATTGGAGGATGGGTTAATAGAGGAAAAAACGAAAATAGAAGCTGGTCTTAAAAAATCCACGCCAACGAATGTAGGTTAGAGGAGATTACTGACTCAATGAAACGATCCAATGTCAGAATCATCGGCATCCCCGAGGGGGTGGAGAGAAACAGAGGTCTAGAAGAGATATTTGAACAAATTGTAGCTGAAAACTTCCCTAATCTAGCAAGGGAAACAAACATTTGTTTCCAAGAGGCAGAGAGGACCCCTCCCAAGCTGAACCACGACAAACCTACGCCACGTCACGTCATAGTGCATTTGGCAAATATTAGATCCAAGGATACAGTATTGAAAGCGGCCAGGGCAAAGGAATTTCTCACGGACCAAGGCAAAGGTATCAGAATTACGTCAGACCTGTCTACACAGACCTGGAATGAGAGAAAGGGTTGGGGGGCATTTTTAAAGCTCTTTCAGAGAAAAACATGCAGCCAAGGATCCTTTATCCAGCAAGGCTGTCATTCAGAATTGATGGAGAAATAAACACATTCCAGAATCGCCAGTCATTAACCAATTTCGTAACCACGAAACCAGCCCTACAGGAGATATTAAGGGGGGTTCTATAAAGGTAAAAAGGGCCCAAGAGTGATACAGAACAGAAAGTCACAACCAATACAAACAAAGACTTTACTGGCAACACGGCATCATTAAAATTCTATCTCAGTTCTTAGTGTCAATGTAAATGGTTTAAACGCTCCCATAAAGCACCACAGGGTTGCAGATTGGATAAAAAGAAATGACCCATCCATTTGCTGTATACAAGAGACTCATTTTGAACCCAAAGATGCATTCAGACTGAGAGTAAGGGGATGGAGTACCATCTTTCACGCAAATGGACCTCAAAAGAAAGCTGGGGTAGCAATTCTCATATCAGATAGATTGGATTTTAAACTACAGACTATAGTTAGAGATGCAGAAGGGCACTATATTATTCTTAAAAGAAGTATTCAACAATTGGATGTGACAATTATAAATATATATGCCCCCAACAGGGGAGCAGCAAGATACACAAGCCAACTCTTAACCAGAATAAAGAGACATATAGATAAAAATACATTAATAGTAGGGGACCTCAACACTCCACTATCAGAAATAGACAGAACACCCTGGCAAAATCTAAGCAAAGAATCAAAGGCTTTGAATGCCATACTCAACCAGTTGGACCTCATAGATATATATAGGACACTACACCCCAGAACCAAAAAATACTCATTCTATTCTAATGCCCATGGAACATTCTCAAGAATAGACCATGTTCTGGGACACAAAACAGGTCTCAACTGATACCAAAAGACTGAAATTATCCCCTGCATATTCTCAGACCACAACGCTCTGAAATTGGAACTCAACCACAAGGAAAAATTTGGAAGAAACTCAAACACTTGGAGACTAAGAACCATCCTGCTCAGGAATGACTCGATAAACCAGGAAATCAAAAATCAATTAAAACAATTTATGGAGACCAACGAGAATGAAAACACAACAGTCCAAAACCTATGGGATACTGCAAAGGCAGTCCTAAGGGGGAAATACATAGCCATCCAAGCCTCACTCAAAAGAATAGAAAAATCTAAAATGCAGTTTTTATATTCTCACCTCAAGAAGCTGGAACAGCAACAGAGGGACAGGCCTAATCCACTCACGAGGAAGGAGTTGACCAAGATGAGAGCAGAAATCAATGAAATAGAAACCAGAAGTACAGTAGAGCAAATCAACAGGACTAGAAGCTGGTTCCTTGAGAGAATCAATAAAATTGACAGACCACTGGCAAGACTTATCCAAGAGAAAAGAGAAAGGACCCAAGTTATTAAAATTATGATTGAAAAAGGAGAGGTCACAACCAACATCAATGAAATTGGAAGGATTATTAGAAACTATTATCAACAGCTATATGCCAAAAAATGAAGCAATCTGGAAGAGATGGAGGCCTTCCTGGAAACCTATAAACTACCAAGACTGAAACAGGAAGAAATTGATTTCTTAAACAGGCCAATTAATTATGAAGAGATTGAGTCAGTGATAAACAACCTTCCAAATAACAAAACTCCAGGCCCGGATGGTTTTCCTGGGGAATTCTACCAAACATTCAAAGAAGAAATAATACCTATTCTCCTAAAGCTATTTCAAAAAATAGAAACAGAAAGAAAGCTACCAAACTCATTCTATGAGGCCAATATTACCTTGAACCCCAAACCAGGCAAAGACCCCATCAAAAAGGAGAATTACAGACCGATTTCCCTAATGAATATGGACGCCAAAATCCTCAGCAAGATCCTCGCTAATAGAATCCAACAGTACATTAAAAGGATTATCCATCATGAACAAGTGGGATTCATACCTGGGATGCAAGCGTGGTTCAACATTCGCAAATCGATCAGCGTGATACATCACATCAACAAGAAAAGACTCAGGAATCATATGATCCTCTCAATTGATGCAGAAAAAGCATTTGACATAATACAGCATCCTTTCCTGATTAAAACCCTTCAGAGTGTAGGAATAGAGGGTACATTTCTCAATCTCATAAAAGCCATCTATGAAAAGCCTACAGCAAATATTATTCTCAATGGGGAAAAGCTGGAAGCCTTTCCCTTAAGATCAGGAACATAACAAGGATGCCCACTCCCACCACTATTATTCATCATAGTACTAGAAGTCCTTCGAACAGCAATCAGACAACAAAAAGGGATCAAAGGTATCCACATCGGCAGAGAAGAACTCAAAATGTCTTCTTTGCAGATGACATGATACTCTATATGGAAAACACAAAAGAATCCACTCCCAATCTATTAGAAGTTATAGAGCAATTCAGTAATGTGGCGTGATACAAAATCAATGCTCAGAAATCAGTTGCATTTCTATACACGAATAACGAGACCGAAGAAAGAGAAATTAGGAAATCCATCCCATTTACAATAGCAACAAGAACCATACGTTACCTTGGAATTAACTTAACGAGAGACGTAAAGGACCTATATTCTAGAAACTATAAATCACTCTTGAAAGACATTGAGGAAGACATAAAAAGATGGAAAAATATTCCATGCTCATGGATCGGAAGAATTAACATAGTTAAAATGTCCATGCTACCCAGAGCAATCTACACTTTCAATGCTATCCCGATCAAAATAGCAATGACATTTTTCAAAGAACTGGAACAAATAGTCCTTAAATTTGTATGGAAACAGAAAAGGCCCCGAATCTCCAAGGAACTGTTGAAAAGGAAAAACAAAGCTGGGGGCATCACAATGCCAGATTTCAAGCTGTACTACAAAGCTATGATCACAAAGACAGCATGGTACTGGCACAAAAACAGACACTTAGACCAATGGAACAGAATAGAGAACCCAGAAATGGACCCTCGGCTCTTTGGGCAACTAATATTTGATAAAGCAGGAAAAAACATCCAGTGGAAAAAAGACAATCTCTTCAATAAATGGTGCTGGGAAAACTGGACAGCTACATGCAAAAGAATGAAAATTGACCACTCCCTCACATCATACATAAAAATAAACTCCAAATGCATGAAAGACCTCGATGTGAGACAGGAATCCATCAAAATTCTAGAGGAGAACATAGGCAGTAACCTTTACGACATTGGCCAAAGCAACCTTTTTCATGACACATCCCCAAAGGCAAGAGAAACAAAAGATAAAATGAACTTATGGGACTTCATCAGATAAAAAGCTTCTGCACAGCCAGGGAAACAGTCAAAAAAACTAAGAGGCAGCCCCCGGAATGGGAGAAGATATTTGCAAATGACACTACAGATAAAGGACTGGTATCCAAGATCTACAAAGAACTTCTCAAACTCAATACACGAGAAACAAATAAACAAATCAAAAAATGGGCAGAAGATATGAACAGACACTTTTCCATTGAAGACATACAAATGGGTAACAGACACATGAAAAAATGTTCAGAATCATTAGCCATCAAGGAAATTCAAATCAAAACCACACTGAGATACCACCTTACGCCAGTTAGAATGGCAAAAATAGACAAGGCAAGAAACAACAATGTTGGAGAGGATGTGGAGAAAGGGGATCCCTCCTACATTGTTGGTGGGAATGCAAGTTGGTACAGCCACTCTGGAAAACAGTGTGGAGGTCCCTGAAAAAGTTAAAAATTGAGCTACCGTATGATCCAGCCATTGCACTACTGGGTGTTTACCCCAAAGATACAGATGTAGTGAAGAGAAGGGCCAAATGCACTCCAATGTTCATAGCAGCAATGTCCACAATAGCTAAATCGTGGAAGGAGCCGAGATGCCTTTCAACAGATGACTAGATTAAGAAGTTTTGGTCCATATATACAATGGAATATTACTCAGCTATCAGAAAGAACGAATTCTCAACATTTGTTGCAACATGGACGGCACTGGAGGAGATAATGCTAAGTGAAATAAGTCAAGCAGAGAAAGACAACTATCATATGATTTCTCTCATCTATGGAACATAAGAACTAGGGTGATCGGTAGGGGAAGAAAGGGATAAAGAAAGGGGGGTAATCAGAAGGGGGAATGAAACATGAGAGACTATGGACTATGAGAAACAAACTGAGGGCCTCAGAAGGGAGGGGGGTGGGGGAATGGGATAGACCAGTGATGGGTAGTAAAGAGGGCATGTATTGCATGGTGCACTGGGTGTTATATGCACCTAATGAATCATTGAGCTTTACATCGGAAACCAGGGATGTACTGTATGGTGACTAACATAATATAATAAAAAATCATTTAAAAAATTTATAAAGATGAAAAATAAATAAATAAATAAATAAATAAATAAATAAATAAATAGGATTGAGAGTACACTTATCTGGATGAACACTGAAATGTCCAGAATTGCTGAAACATTATATTATACACCTAAAACTATTACACTCTATGTTAATTATACTTGAATAAAAAAGGAACTGATATTTTTAAAAAATAAATATATAGAAGGAAAACAAAAAATGAAAATAAATGAATGTGATATTAATAACCTTTGGGGTATTTCTAAAGTACCTTATTTCTTTATGATAACTAAACACGGACATATTTAAATAAGCCCCATAAACTTGGTGTACCTAATTTGGTGGTGGGTTTTTATAATAATATTTTATTATATTATGTTAGTCACCATACAGTACATCCCTAGTTTTTGATGTAAAGTTCCATGATTCATTACTTGCGTACAACACCCAGTGCACCATGCAATACGTACCCTCCTTAATACCCATCACCGGCCTACCCCCACCCCCCTCCGCTCTGAAGCCCTCAGTTTGTTTCCCAGAGTCCATAGTCTCTCATGGTTCATTCCCCCTTCTGTTTACCCCCCCTTCCTTCTTCCCTTTCTTCTCCTACTGATCTTCCTACTTCTTATGTTCCATAAATGAGTGAAACCATATGATAATTGTGTTTCTCTGCTTGACTTATTTCACTTAGCATTATCTCCTCCAGTGCCATCCATGTTGCAGCAAATGTTGTGAAATTGTTCTTTTTGATGGCTGAGTAACATTCCATTGTATATATGGACCACATCTTCTTAATCCAGTCATCTGTTGAAGGGCATCTCGACTCCTTCCACAATTTAGCTATTGTGGACAATGCTGCTATGAACATTAGGGTGCATATGGCCCTTCTCTTCACTATGTCTGTATCTTTGGGGTAAATACCCAGTAGTGCAATTGCTGGATCATAGGTGGTGTTTTTTCTAATCTTGGCACCAGCTAAACTGACCAGTGGTAATGCTGATTGTAACAATTATTTCTAATTATATGATTAAAAAGTTAACATAAACCTTCATTGATCTAAGGATAGAAATGTAGAACATAAGTGATCATGTTATAGCTATTCTAACAGTTTAAGGGCCTCCTCTTTGTTATATATTTAAAATAAGGTGTTACAGTGCAACTGTTTCTGAAGGTGGAGTTTAATACAAGTCATTAAATAATCTTTATATGTATGAATTCCTTGAATCAAAAAGCACTGTTAAATGTCTAGAGGATTAAAATAGCCAATTTGATCTAATACAGTGTGTAATATTGATTTTCTATTACTATGTCAAATTCTAAATTGCGCCAGCTAACAATGGTAAACACAACATTATCAACACAAAGACATAACTCTGTTAAGTGCCTTATTAATAAAATTGGAGTAATAGCAAAACATTTATCCAAGGAACTACTATATACCCTTAAAAAGTGTTGTAAAACTGATGGTTAACAGATGAGAAGTGGGTCAAGGATGGGTTAAATAGGTGATGGGGATTAAGGAGTGCAATTGTTGTGATAAGCACCAACTGTATGGAAGCATTGAATCACTATACTGTACATCTGAAATTCATATTACACTGTACATTAACTAACTGGAATTTAAATAGAAACTAAAAAAGCAAAGACAAATGATTAATAATAAAATAAAATCAATAAAAATCAATAAAAATAAATGAAAAAGGTGTTATAAAATATTTCATCTGTGTCATGTATATCCAATTAAAAGTTCAAAAGGAAATTTAAATCTTTTGAAATAAAAAACATTGTTTTTGGCTTTAATTCTAAATAACAGATTGTTTTTTCTGATTTATTCTACTTTTAGCCTCTGCATGAAGAATATTGAGCTACTCCCTATTATGGGATAATTATGGACTTATAAGTACATCAGGGATTAGAGCCCTAAACTTGTGACTCATTTTATCTTAATCACCTATTTAAGAGTCTTATCTCCATATATAATCAATTAGCGGTTAGAACTTTAACATGTGAATTTGGAGGAGACAAAATTCAATCTATAACATATGGTTATATATCACTCAGAAGTAATCATAGTCATTAAAAAGAAATTCTATGGAGATAAATGAAGAGTACAATAAATAAGTATCATACTATACAATATTAAAAGGCTAGTGTTTTATTTCTAGTTAGATATGAAGCAAGGGGAGAGGGAGAAAGCAAGATGGTGGAAGAGTAGAGGACCTCATTTTCATCTGGTCCCTTGAATATAGCTAGATAACTATCAAATCATTCTGAACACCCATGAATTCAACCTGAGATGTAAGAAAAGAATATCTGGAATTCTATAAGTAGAAAAGCGACCTCTTTTTGCAAGGTAGGAGGTGTGCAGAAGTGAATCTGAGGGGAGATTTTGGAAGATAAATGGTGGGGGGTAAGAAAGCCTCTGTAAGCCAGCTACCAGAAAGTGATATAGGCCAGGAGGGCAAAGTCAGAACCCTTAGAAATCTGCTGTAGTAAGACATCTCTGCCTGAAAGGTGCTCAGGTATTGAAACGGGCAGAATTATAGGTGGGACAGTGTGGTCTCAGGATCCCTAGAGCCAGAATTAACTGGGCTGCCTGAGCCAGTAGAGTTCCAAAGCATTGGAGTGGAGAAAACAGGATCAGGGAGCCCAGAAGGAAGTTCTCAGCTTTGTTCACCATAAAGCATGAGCTGGGGCCAATGGGGTGACTGCTCTCTGCCTGGGGACCCTGAAGAAGACTGGAACACTGGGAATCTCTGCCATCCCCCAGGAGGGGTGGAGTGGGGTGTGGACATGAACTGGCAAGAGCTCTCAGGGCAGGTGCCCTGATAAAGGCCAGTACCACGCAAACTTCCACCTTCCCCTGGGAAAGGCAGAGCAGATGTGCACATGATCCAGGGATCACTGTCAGGGACAGGGCCCTAGGAAGTGCAGTAACATAGGACCTTCTGACTTCCCCAGGGGGATCGGTGTGAGCATGCACCAACAGCAGTCTTCAGAGTTTGGCACACACAAAAGTGAAGACTGTTTAGTCCTATGGGTTTACAGAATAGAAGGGACCGAGATCTTTTGGCTCTGGGTCTGGAGATTTGGGTGCAGCCATTTTTATTTTGATCTTCTAAAGAGACCTGGAAAGCATTCAGGGAACAAAAGCCACATAGAGGGCCAGCTTACACTGAGCCTGGCCCCCTGGCTAGGTGTGGTACAACTCCACACAGGCAAAGAAACCCGAGAAGCAGCACAGCAGGTCTCTTCTCCAGAAGACAAGCTGGGAGAACAGGAGCACAGCAAGTTAATGGACCCCACAAGACAGTAAAAAAACTTCCAGTTATAAGGGAAAACAGTATATAGAACTCCAGGTTTTTTTCTCATGATTCATTTATCTTTCAGTTTAAAATTTCCCATTGATTTTTTTTCTTTTTTCCCTTTACAACTAGTTTCTTATTTTATCAATTCTTTTCATTAAGTGTTTTTTAACTGTCATTTTTACATTTATATTTTATAAATATATTCTTATTTATTACATTTTGCTTCCCTTACAATATTGGGATTTAATGTCTTCTAACACAGAGACCAAAGTACACTAAGGAATAAGTGGACCACCAGATTTGTCCACCCGGTGAAATTATATTCTCTCTTTGCCCCCCCCACCTTTTTTTCTTTTGCTTTTCTGTTTTGGTTTCTGACCTCTTCAGATTTGTCTAGTATGTATTTAACTTGGGTCATCGTTGATATTTTTGATTCTGTTCACTTGTTCAGTCATCTGTAGGCAAAATGACTAGAAGGAGGAATTCACAACAAAAGAAAGAACTAGAGGTAATGCTCTCTGCCACAGATCTAATCAATACTGATATAAGTAAAATGTCACAGATGGAATTCAGGATAACAATTATAAAGCTACTAGCTGGGCTAGAAAAAGCATAAAAGACACTAGTGAATCTCTTAGTGCAGAAATGAGATCTAATCAGGTTTAAATTAAAAATGCTTTAACTGAGATGCAGTTGAAATTGGATTCTCAAACAGCTAGTGTAAATGAGGCAGAAAAGAGAGTAGGTGACATAGAAGACAAGTTGATGGAAAAGAAAGACTGAGGAAAAGAGAAAAAAAAACACTAACAGACCATGATGAGAGGCTTTGAGAAATCAGTGATGCCATAAAATGAATCAACATCAGAATTATTGGGGTGCCTGAGGGCAAGGAGAGAGAGAGGGCCAGAAGGTATATTTGAGCAACTCATTACTGAGAACTTCTGTAATCTGGGAAAGGAAATAGACATTTATGTCCAAGAGTTAGAGAGGACCCCTCCCAAAATCAATAAAAATAGATCAACACCCCACCATATAATAGTGAAACTTGAAAACTTCAGAGATAAAGAGAAAATCCTAAAAGCAGATCAAGACAAGAGGTCCCTAACCTACAGAGGTAGGACCATTAGACTGACATAAGACCTACCACACAGACTTGGCAGGGCAAAAAGGGCTGGCATGATATATTCAGGGTACTAAATGAGAAAAATATGCAGCCAAGAATACTTTGTCCAGCAAGGCTGTCATTCAGAATGGAAGGAGAGATAAAGAGTTTCCAGAACAGACAGAAATTGAAAGAATATGTGACCACCAAGTCAGCTCTGCAAGAAATATTAAGGAGGATCCTATAAACGAAGAGAAAGCCCAAGAGTAACATAGATCAGAAAGAAACAGAGACAATCTACAGAAACAGGGACTTTAAAGGCAATGCAAAGGCAGTAAAATTAATATCTTTCAGTAGTTACTCTGAATGTAAATGGGCTAAATACTCCAATCAAAAGACACAGGGTATCAGATTGGTTAAGAAAGCAAGACCCAGCCATATGCCATTTACAAGAAACTCATTTTAGACTTAAGGACACCTCCAGATTGAAACTAAGGGGGTGAAGAACTATCCACAATGTTAATGGACCTCAAAAGAAAGCTGGGGTAGCAATACTCATATCAGACAAATTAGGTATTAAAATAAGACTGTAGTGAGAGGTGAAGAAGAACACTATATCATACTAAAAGGGTCTACCCAACAAGAAGATCAAAAATTTTAAATATTTATGCTACTAATTTGGGAGCAACAAATTATATCAACCAATCAATAACCAAAGAAAATGAAAACATTGATAATGATATATGAATAGTAGAGGACTTCAACACCCCATTCACAGCAATGGACGACCATCTAAGCAGAAGATCAACAAAGAAACAAGGGCTTTGAATGACACACTGGACTAGATGGACTTCAAGGATATATACAGAGCATTCCATCCTAAAGCAACAGAATACACATTCTTCTAGAATGCACATGCAACTTTCTCCAGAATAGATCACATACTAGGTCACAAATAAGGACTCAACCAGTACCAAAAGACTGGGAACACTCCCTGCATATTTTCGGACCACAATGCTTTGAAACTGGCACTCAATCACAAGAGAAAATTTGGATGAACTCAACACATAGAGGTTAAAGAGCATCCTACTGAAGAATTAATGTGTCAATCACGAAATTAAAGAATTTTTTAAAACCATGGAAACTAATGATAATGAAAACAAAACTGTTCAAAACATTTGGGATACAGCAAAGGTGGTCCTAAGGGGGAAGTACATTGCAATACAAACATCCCTCAAAAAATTAGAAAAGAGGGAGAAAAGATGGCAGAGGAGTAGGGGCCCACTTTTTTCAGCTGGTCCCCTGAGTCGAGCTGGCTATCTACCAGACCATCCTGAACACCCATGAAATGAGCCTGAGATGCAGGAAGATAAATCTGGATCTCCACAAATGAACATCTCCAGTGCTGAGTATTGAGGTACGAAGCGGGGAGCTGTGAATCCATGCACAGATATCGGAAGATAAATGGAAGGGGGAGGGAGCCACTGTGCTCGGGCACCGGGAGGCAGTAGGCACCTGCACTGGGGAGGCGGCCGGACAGGCACCCACAGGAAAGGAGACTGAAACCTTGAGCCTGGGAATGCACAAGCAACCAGACTGAAAACTGGACCTCCAGAGCACTCACTGGAACAGGACTGACACTGGAGCTTGGGAACGCGTGCGCGCGACCAGACTGAAAACCAGCATTCCAGAGCGCACACAAACCACACTTGAACAGGGAGCTCGGGAGCGCGCAGGAACCGGGGGCGGCTGGCAGTGTTAGAAGCACAAAGGAGAGAGACGTGCTAGCCCTGGAAGTGAGGGCTGGGAGAGTGGCTGTGGGGCACACAACCCGGGACACTGCAGGGTTTTTACCAGCACCAACACAAACAGAGTTAAAGTGGCTAGGAGAGCTCAGTGGAGAGTGGACTGCGATCTCTTTGTTCTGAGACAGAGGCTAGGATATGGCCACTGCTGCTCTGACTCTCAGTAAAGTCACAGAAAACTGCCAGGGAAAGCCGCCAGAGAACAAAAGCCTGGAAATACCAGCTCACATTGTGCCCATCCCCATTCCCCCTTGAAGGGAACACAGTGACTCTACCCAAACAGGGTTGCCTGAATATCAATGCGGCAGGCCCCTCCACCAGAAGGCAGGCTAAAAAATCAAGAAGCCCACATCCCTAAGGTCCCTATAAAACAAGTGCACACTGCCTGGGTCCTGGTCAATAATTTGGGCTCTGGGCATCCCCACAACCTTTCCTCATCAGAATGACGAGGAGGAGAAATCCCCCAAAAAGAAAGGAGACAGAGACTGTGGTCTCTGCCACAGAACTGATGGATATGGATATAACCAAATTATCAGAAATGGAGTTCAGAGTAACAATGGTCAACATGATGTGTAGGCTTGAAAAAAATATTAATGAAAATATTAATGAGAATATAGAATCTCTAAGGGTGGAAATGAGAGTGAATCTGGCAGAAATTAAAGTTGCTATGAACCAAATGCACTCTAAACTAAACGCTCTGACATCCAGGGTAAATGAGGCAGAAGAACGAATTAGTGAATTGGAGGATGGGATGGTAGAAAACAAAGTTAAAACAGAAATATGGCTCAAAAAAATCCAATCTCAAGAATGTAGATTACAGGATATTACTGACTCGATGAAACGTTCCAATGTCAGAATCATTGGCATTCCCTAGGGGGTGGAGAAAGAGAGGTCTAGAAGAGATATTTGAACAAATAGTAGCTGAGAACTTCCCTAATCTGGCAAAGGAAACAAGCATTCATGTCCAAGAGGCAGAGAGGTACCCTCCCAAGGTCAATGACCGCAGACCTACACCACGTCAGGTCATAGTGCAATTCGCAAATACTAGATCCAAGGATACAGTATTGAACGTGGCCAGGGGAAAGAAAATCCTTACGTACAGAGGGAAAAATATCAGAATAACGTCAGACCTGTCTACAGAGAAATGACAGGCTAAGAAGGTTTGGCAGCGTATTTTCAAAGCTCTATCTGAGAAGCACATGCAGCCAAGGATCCTTTATCCAGCAAGGCTATCATTCAGAATTGATGGAGAGATAAGGACCTTCCAGAATTGGCAGAAACTGAAGGAATTCGTAACCACAAAACCAGCCCTACATGAGATACTAAGGGGGGGGGGTTCTATACAAGTAAAAAGGCCCCAAGAGTGATACAGAACAGAAATTTACATTCTATAGAAACAAAGACTTCACAGGAAACATGACATCATTAAAATCATATCTCTCAATAATCACTCTTAATGTGAATAGCCTAAATTCTCCCATAAAACACCACAGGGTTGCAGATTGGATAAGAAGACATGACCCATCCATTTGCTGTCTACAAAAGACTCAACTTGAACTTAAAGATATATCCAGTCTGAAAGTGAAGGGATGGAAAACCATTTTTCATGCCAATGGACCTCAAAAGAAAGCTGGGGTAGCAACTCTCATATCAGACAGATTAGATTTTAAACTAAAGACTGTAGTTAGAGATATACAAGGACACTATATTATTCTTAAAGGATGTATCCAACAAGTGGATATGACAATTATAAATATCTACGCCCCCAACAGGGGAGAAGCAAGATACACAAGCCAACTCACAACCAGAATAAAGAGACATATAGACAATATTATACATTAAAAATAGGGGAGCTCAACACTCCACTCTCAGCAATAGACAAATCATCTAAACAGAAAATCAACAAAGAAAAAAGAGCTTTGAATGACACATTGAACCAGATGGACCTCATAGATATTTACAGAACACTGCACCCTAGAACAACAGAACACTCATTGTTTTCAAATGCACATGGAATGTTCTCCAGAATACACCATATACTGGGTCACAAAACAGGTCTCAACCGATACAAAAAAACTCAGATTATTCCCTGCATATTCTCAGACCACAATGCTTTGAAATTGGAACTCAACCACAAGGAAAAATTTGGAAGAAACTCAAACACGTGGAAACTAAGAACCATCCTGCTCTAGAATGATTGGGTAAACCAGGAAATTAAAAATCAATTTAAACAATTTATGGAGACCAACGAGAATAAAAACACAACAGTCCAAAACCTATGGGACACTGCAAAGGCAGTCTTAAGGGGAAAATACATAGCCATCCAAGCCTCACTCAAGAGAATAGAAAAATCTAAAATGCAGTTTTTATATTCTCACTTCAAGAAGCTGGAGCTGGAACAGAAGAACAGGCTTAACCCATGCAAGAGAAAGCAGGTGATCAAGATTAGAGAAGAGATCAATGAATTAGAAACCAGGAGCACAGTAGAGCAGATCAACAGAACTAGAAGCTGGCTTTTTGAAAGCATAAATAAGATTGATAAGCCACTGGCCAGACTTATTCAAAAGAATAGAGAAAGCACCCAAATTAATAAAACTATGAATTAAAGGGGAGAGATCACAACCAACACCAATGAAATAGTAAGGATCATTAGAAACTTTTATCAACAGCTTTATGCCAAGAAATTGAACAACCTGGAAGAAATGGATGCCTTCCTGGAAACCTATAAACTACCAAGACTGAAAGAGGAAGAAATTGATTATTTAAACAGACTGATTAATTATGAAGAGATTGAAGCAGTGATCAGAAACCTCCCCAAAAACAGGAGTCCAGGGCCTGATGGATTCCCTGGGAAATTTTACCAAACATTCAAAGAAGAAATAATACCTATTCTCCTGAAGCAGTTTCAAAAAATAAAAACAGAAGGAAAACTACCAAACTCATTCTATGAGTCCAGTATTACCTTGATCCCCAAACTAGGTAAAGACCCCATCAAAAAGGAGAATTACAGACTGATATCCCTGATGAATATAGACACCAAAATTCTTAACAAGATCCTAGGTAATAGGATCGAACAGTACATTAAAAGGATTATCCATCATGAGAAAGTGGGATTCATCCCTGTGATGCAAGGGTGCTTCAACATTCGCAAATCAATCAGTGTGATAGATCATATCAACAAGAAAAGAGTCAATAACCATATGAACATCTCAATTGATGCAGAAAAAGCATTTGACTAAATACAGCATCCTTTCCTGATTAAAACCATTCAGAGTGTACGGATAGAGGGTACATTACTCAATTTCATAAAAAGCATCTATAAAAAGCCTACAGCGAATATCATTCTTAATGGGGAAAAGCTGAAAGCCTTTCCCTTAAGATCAGGAACACGACAAGAATGCCCACTCTCGCCATTATTATTCAACATAATATTAGAAGTCCTTGCAACAGCAATCAGACAACAAAAAGGGATAAAAGGTATCCATATCGACAAAGAAGTCAAACTATCTCTCTTCGCAGATGACATGATACTCTATATGGAAAACCCAAGAGACTCAACCCCCAAACTACTAGAATTTATAGAGCAATTCAGTAATGTGGTGGGATACAAAATCAATGCTCAGAAATCAATTGCACATCTATACATGAACAATGAGACTGAAGAAAGAGAAATTAGGGAATCCATTCCATTTACAATAGCACGAAAAATCATATGTTAACTCAGAATTAACTTAACCAGAGATGTAAAGGATCTACATTCTAGAAACTACAGATCACTCTTGGAAGACATTGAAGAAGACACAAAAAGATGGAAAAATGTTCCATGCTCATGGATTGGAAGAATAAACTTAGTTAAAATGTCTATACTACCCAGAGCAATCTACACTTTCCATGCCATCCCGATCAAAATACCAATGACAGTTTTCAAAGAACTGGAACAAACAGTCCTTAAATTTGTGTGGAACCAGAAAAGGCCCCGAATCTCCAAGGAATTGCTGAAAAGGAAAAACAGAAAACCGGATTTTCAGGTTGCCGAATTTCAAGCTATACTACAAAGCTGTGATCACCAATACAGCATGGTGCTGGCACAAAAACAGACACATAGACCAGTGGAATAGAATAGAGAACCCAGAAATGGACCCTCAGCTAATCTTTGGGCAACTAATCTTTGACAAAGCAGGAAAAAACATACAGTGGATAAAAGACGGTCTCTTCAATAAATGGTGCTGGGAAAATTGGACAGCTACATGCAAAAGAATGAATCTTGACCACTCTCTAACACCATACACAAAGATAAACTCCAAATGGATGAAGGACCTCAATATGAGACAGGAATCCATCAAAATCCTAGAGGAGAGCAGAGGCTGCAACCTCTTTGACATCAGGCATGGCAACTTTTTTTATGACACATCTCCAAAGGCAAGAGAAACATAAGATAAAATGAACTTGTGGGACTTCATCAAGATAAAAATCTTCTTCACATCCAAGGGAACAGTCCAAAAAACTAAGAGGCAGCCCACGGAGTAGGAGATGATATTTGCAAATGACACTACAGTTAAAAGACTAGTATACAAGTTCTAAAGAACTTCTCAAACTCAACACATGGGAATCAAATAATCAAATCAATAAATGGGAAGACGATATGAACAGACACTTTTCCAATGAAGACATACAAATGGCTAATAGACACATGAAAAAATGTTCAAAATCATTAGCCATGAGGGAAATTCCAATCAAAACCACCTTGAGATACCGCCTTATACCTGTTAGAATGGCAAAAATGGAAAAGGCAGGAAACAACAAATGTTGGAGAGGATGTGGAGAAAGGGGATCCCTCTTACAGTGTTGGTGGGAATGCAAGTTGGTTCAGTCACTTTGGAAAACAGTGTGGAGGTCCCTTAAAAAGTTAAAAATTGAGCTACCCAATGATCCAGCAATTGCACTACTGTGTATTTACCCCAAAGATACAGACGTAGTGAAGAGAAGGGCCATATGCACCTCAATGTTCATAGCAGCATTGTCCACAATAGTTAAATTGTGTAAGGAGCCAAGATGTCCTTCAAAAGATAACTGGATTAAGAAGATGTGGTCCATATATACAATGGAATATTACTCAGCCATCAGAAAGAAGGATTACACAACATTTGCAGCAACATAGATGGTACTGGAGGAGATTATGGTAAGTAAAATAAGTCAAGCAGGGAAACACAATTATCATATGGTTTCACTCATTTATGGAACATAAGAAATAGGAAGATCGGTAGGAGAAGAAAGGGAAGAATGAAGAGGGGGTAAACAGAAGAGGGAATGGACCTTCAGAGATTGTGGACTCTGGGAAACAAACTGGGGGCTTTAGAGGGGATGGGGTGGGGGATTGGGATCGGCCAGTGATGGGCATTAAGGATGGCACGTATTGCATGGTGCACTGGGTTTTATACGCAAGTAATGAATCATGGAACATTACATCAAAAACTAAGGATATACTGTATGGTGACTAACATAACAGAATAAAAAATTATAAAAAAATTAGAAAACTCTCAAATACACAAGCTAACATTACACCTAAAGGAGTTGGACAGTGCACAACAAATAAAGCCTAAACCAAGCAGAAGAAGAAAAACAATAAACATTAGAGCAGAAATCAATGAGATAGAAACCAAAAGAACAGTAGGACAGAACAACGAAACTAGAAGCTGGTTATTTGAATGAATTAATAAGATCGATATACCACTGCCCAAACTTATCCAAAAGAAATGAGAAAGGAACCAAATTAATAAAATCATGCATGAAAGTGGAGAGAACACGACTAACACCAAGGAAATCAAAACAATTATTAGAAATTATTACCAGCAACTATATGTCAACAAATTAAGCAACCTGGAAGAAATGATGCCTTCCTGGAAACTTACAAACTGCTGACACTGAAACAGGGAGAAATAGACAATCTGAATAGACCAATAACTAGCAATGAAATTGAAGCAGTGATCAAAAACCTCCCCAAAAACAAAAGTCCAGGGCCAGATGGCTTCCCTGGGTAATTCTACCAAATATTTAAAGAAGAAATAATACCTATTCTACTGAAACTGTTTCTTAAAGAGAAACAGAAGGAAAACTTGCAAACTCATTCTATGAGGCCAGCATTACCTTGATCCCAAAACTAGACAAAGAATCCATCAAAAAGGAGAATTACAGACCAATATCCCTGATGAATATGGATGCCAAAATACTCAAAAAGATCCTAGCTAATAGGATCCAACAGTACATTAAAAGGATTATTGAGCGCATCAAGTGGGTTTTATGCCTGGGATGCAAGGGTGGTTCAACATTCACAAATCAATCAACGTGATAGAACACATCAATAAAAGAAAAGACAAGAACCATATGAACCTCTCAATTGATGCAGAAAAAGCATTTGAAAAAATACAAATTCCGTTTCTGATTTAAACTCTTCAGAGTGTAGGGATAGAGGGAACATTCTTCAAATTCATAAAAACCATCTATGAAAAGCCCACAGTGAATATCATTCTCAATGGGGAAAAGCTGAGAGCTTTTCCTTAAAATCAGGAATACAACATGGATGCCCACTCTCACCACTACTGTTCAACATAGTGCTAGAAGTCTTAGCCTCAGCAATCAGACAACAAAAAGAAATAAAAGGTATTGAATTTAGCAAAGAAGTCAAACTATCTCTCTTTGCAGATGACATGATACTTTATGTGGAAAAGCCAAAAGACTCCACCCCCAAATTACTAGAACTCATACAGCAATTCAGCAATGTGGCAAAATACAAAATCAATGCACAAAAATCAGTTGCTTTTCCATACACTAACAATGTAAATGTAGAAAGAGAAATTAAGGAGACGATTCCATTCACAATAGCAGCAAAACCGTAAAATACCTAGGAATAAACCAACTAGAAACTACAGAACACTTATGAAAGAAATTGAAGAAGACACAAAAAGATGGAAAAACATTCATGCTCATGGATTGGAAGAATATTGTTAAAATGTCTATGCTGCCCAGAGCAATCTATACTTTCAATGCCATTCCTATTAAAATATCATTTGCATTTTTAAAAGAGATGGAACAAACAATCCTAAAATTTGTATGGAACCAGAAAAGACCCTGAATCACTGAGGGAATGATGAAAAAGAAAAACAAAGCTGTGGACATCACGTTGCCTGACTTCAAGCTTTATTACAAAGCTGTGATCACCAAGACAGCATGGTATTGGCACAAAAACAGACACATAGATCAATGGAACAGAATAGAGAACCCAGAAATGGACCCTCGGCTCTTTGGGCAACTAATCTTTGAGAAAGCAGGAATAAATAT
Organism: Ursus arctos; assembly: GCF_023065955.2. Classification (NCBI taxonomy): domain Eukaryota; kingdom Metazoa; phylum Chordata; class Mammalia; order Carnivora; family Ursidae; genus Ursus; species Ursus arctos. Next base: position 70,716,056 of record NC_079873.1, read on the forward strand.
TCAATGGAAAAAAGTCTCTTTAATAAGTGGTGCTGGGAAAATTGGACAGCTACATATAGAAGAATGAAACTCACAACATACACAAGGATAAACTCAAACTGGTTGAAAGACCTAAATGTGAGACATGAATCCATCAAAATCCTAGAGGAGAACATAGGCAGTAACCTCTTTGACACTGGCCACAGCAACTTCTTTCAAGACACATGTCTGAAGCAAAACAAAAGCGAAAATGAATTTTAGGGACTTCATCAAGATAAAAAATTTCTGCACAGCAAAGGAAACAGTCAACAAAACTAAGAGGCAACCCACGGAATGGGAGAAGATATTTGCAAATGACATTACAGATAAAGGGCTGATATCTGAGTGGTATAAAGAACTTCTCAAACTCAACATCCAAAAAACAAATAATCCAGTCAAGAAATGGGCAGAAGATATGAACAGACACTTCTCCAGAGAAGACATACCAATGGCTAACAGACACATGAAAAAATGTTCAACATCACTAGTCATCAGGGAAATACAAATCAAATCCACAATGAGATACCACCTTACACCAGTTAGAATGCAAAAATTAACAAAACAGGAAACAACAAATATTGGAGAAGATGTGGAGAAAGGGGATCCCTCTTACACTGTTGGTGGGAATGCAAGTTGGTGCAGCCACTCAAGACATTAAAAATAGAGTACCCTGCAACACAACAATTGCACTACTAGGTATTTACCCCAAAGATACAGATGTAGTGAAAAGAAGGGGTACATGCACCCCAATGTTCATAACAGCAATGTCCACAATAGCCAAACTGTGGAAAGAGCTGAGATGTCCTTCAATAGACAAATGGATAAAGAAGATGTGTTACATATACACAATGGAATATTATTCAGCCATCAGAAGCAATGAATACTCACCATTTGCATCGACATGGATGGAACTGGAGGGGATTATGCTAAGTGGTGTATGTCAAGCAGAGAAAGATAATTACCACACGGTTTCATTCATATGTGGAACATAAGCAATAGCACAGAAGATCATAGGGAAGGGAGGGAAATCCGAAGGGGAAGAAATCAGAGAGGGAGATGATCCATGAGAGTATGGACCCCAGGAATAAACTGAGGGTTTCAGAAGGGAGGGGGTGAGGGGAGGGGATAACACGCTGATGATAATTGAGGAGGGCACATGCTGTTATGAGCACTGGGTGTTATACGTAACTAATGAATCATTAAATACTACATAAAAAAACCCTACTAACTAAAAAAAAAGCAATTTCCATTTCTATATACTAATAATGAAGCAGCTGAAAGAGAAATTAAGAAAACAATCCCATTTACAATCGCACCAAAAACAAACCTAATACCTATGACTAAACCAAAGAGGTAAAAGACCTTTACTCTGGAAACCATAAAACACTGATAAAGAGATTGAAGAAAAAAAAGAAAAAAAAAGAAAGAAAGAAAGAAAGAAAGAAAGAAAGAAAGAAAGAAAGGAAAAGAAAGAAAGAGGAAGACACTCAATGGTCATGAGTTAGAAGAATAAATATTGTTAAAATGCCTATACTACCCAAAGCAATCTACATATTCAAATCAATCCCTACCAAAATACCAAAAGCATTTTTCACAGAACTAGAACAAATAATCCCAAAATTTGTATAGGAGAACAGGAGGTCTTGAGTAGCTAAAGCAATCTTGAAAAAGAAAAGCAAAGCCAGAGGTATCACAATTCCCAATATCAAGTTATATTACAAAGCTCTAGTAATCAAAACATTATGGTACGGGCACAAAAATAGACACATAGATCAATGGAACGGATTAGAAATCCCAGAAATAAATCCACATTATATGGTCCATTAATCTTCAACAAAGGAGGAAGGGTTATCCAATGGGACAAAGACAGTCTCTGCAAAATGGGTGTGGGGAAAACTGGACAGCTACATGAAAAGAATGAAACTGAACCACTTTCTTACATCATACACCAAAATAAACTCCAAATGGATTAAAGACTTAAATGTGTCACATGAAACCATAAAAATCCTAGAAGAGAGCACAGGTAGTAATGACTCTGACATTGGCTGTAGCAACATTTTTCTAGGTAGGTATCCTGAGGCAAGAAAAACTAAAGTAAAAATGAACTATTGGGACTAAAACAAAATAAAAAGCTTCTGCACAATGAGGGAAACAATCAACAAAACTAAAAGGTAACCTACTGAATGGTAGAAAGTACTTGCAAATGATATATTCAATAAATTGTTAGTATCCAAAATATATAAAAATGCACACACCTCAGCACCAAAAACCAAACAATCCAATTAATAAATGGGCAAATAAATGAAGCAAATAAATTCTCCGAAGAAAACATACAGACGGCCAACAGATACATGGAAAGACGCTCAACATCACCCCTCTTCAGGGAAATGTAAATCAAAACTACAATATCACCTCACACTTGTCAGAATGGCTAACATCAAAAACGCAAGAAACAAGTGTTGGCAAGGATATGGAGAAGGGGAAACACCTTTGTACTGTTTTTGGGAATATAAACTGGTGCAGGCACTATAGAAGACAGTATTGAGATTCCTCAAAAAGTGAAAAATAGTAGCATTCTATGATCCAGTAATTGCACTACTGGGTATTTACCCCCAAAATACAAAAACACGAATACAAAGGGATACATGCACCCCTATGTTTATAGCAGAATTATTTACAATATCCAAAATATGGAAGCAGCCCAACTGTCCACTGATAGAAGAATAGATAAAGAAGAGATGTTATTTAGATAATGGAATATTATTCAGCTGAAAACAGGAGTGAAATCTTGCCATTTGCAATAACATGGATGGAGTTAGATAGTATAATGCTAAGTGAAATAAGTCAGTCAGAGAAAGACAAATATCATATGATTTTGCTCATATGTAGCATTTAAGAAACCAAAGCAATGGGACGTCTGGGTGGCTCTGTCAGTTAAGTGTCTGCCTTCGGCTCAGTTCATGAACCCAGGGTCCTGGGATCAAGTCCAGCATCAGGCTTCTTGCTCAGTGGGGAGCCTGCTTCTCCCTCTACCTGCCACTCCCCCTGCTTGTGCTCTCTCTCTCTGACAAATAAATAAATAAAATATTAAAAAAAAAAAAGAAATGAGGAAGGGAAAAAAAAGAGAGGTAGACAAACCCAGAAACAGACTCTTAACTCTGGAGAACAAACTGATGGTTACCAGAGGGTAGGTGGGTAGCAGTATGTATGAAATAGGTGATGGGGATTAAGGAATGCACTTTTTGTGGTGAGCACTGGGTGACGTATGGAATTGTTGAATTACTATATTGTACACCAGAAACTAATATAACACTTTATGTTAACTATACTGGAATTAAAATAAAATTTAAATTAAAAAAAACTGTAACCACCTACTTTGAATAAGCACATTTTCAATTAATGTTTTACAAAAGAAAATGTTTCACTCAAAAGTAAATAAACACATATCCATGGTTTATTTATTTGGTAATATGCTTTTCTATTATGCAGTACATTTGTGTAAGTTAATGTCACAAATTACAAATATACAATTCCTATTCAGGCAGTTCTCAATTTACATAATGATTTCAAATATGAATAGCCATTTGGAACATACCTATCAAATAATTACTTTACAATAAGCATTGAAGTATTAAGTACAAAAATAGAAGGTGCCATATGATCCTATTATAAAAGCCTACAATAATTACATATCAGTAGCCTCATAAGTTGATATGTATGAAAGCTTTATTTTGAATCAGAAGCTGAAGCAACTTATTTTGCAGGTAATAGATATAGGAAGAATGAAGCATGCTTAGTTATGTTTTGGAATTTGAGGGATACGTGGCTTTGATATACATTAAAATATATCATCCAACTTATCTTCCAGGGCTAGTGGAGATGGCAGAGCACTCGAAAATATTAAAACCAACATATATTAAGTATAAACTCATCCAAGAAATTCACTTTATTAATGACATAAAAACCTGAGATTAATTGTGGCTTTCCAAAGATAACAGTTTTGTAGGGCTGTGATTAGAAAGTAAAATATATTGGAGCAAAATATGATTCTCTAGAAACAAACAAAATCCTAGTGAGTTTGGGCTTCAGGACAAGGCTATTAGCAATAGACCAGACTTGTATAAAACCTGGAGTTAGGACTGTTAAGAATTCTTGGCAGTTGTGTTAGACAAAATATAGATCAGAAATTATTTAGACAATAAATCAGAACCCAAAAGAGTATTTGGTCAAACTTTTCCTAATGTCATAACTATAATTTTTCAAATATTGGATAAAACACAAAATTACCGTTATTTGTAAAATAGATAAGATAACCAGAAAATTGTTAACATTTTACTGTACATGAATATTTTATCATAATATAGATGCAACCATCAAGTATCAAATAGTATGATTTTAAAACACTGTAAACTCTATTAAAAGGAGATGTATGCTTTGTCAGTAAATGTTTACTGGACATTATAGTAAGATTAAATATACTAAACCATATGAGATTATGAGTATTTGACATCCTTTGAACCATAAAAATAGCAATTTCATATGGCTCAACATAATGCAAGACAAGAGTACATTTTTTATAGAATAGTTTCAATTTTTATGCAAATAACCATTTCATTTTCTACCACTTGTTCCAGTTGCATGTAGACACAGCTGTGTATTTCTATTGGAGAAAACTTGAAAAAAATTTGTCCCATAGTAATTACTAGTGTGTGTGTGTGTGTGTGTGTGCAAATATGTGAACATGTATGTACTTGTGTGGCAGATACTATAGTTTGCAAAGGGCTGTTAAACTGAAAATATTACAAGATGATATAACTGACACAGAGCCTCTGAATGTGTTTGCAATAACACATAGTTATTTCACTCACCTGAAATGATATTTTGTTTTTGTAGTATTACATAAAAAAAAATGCTGACTTGAATGCTGACTGGAAAACAAGTATACAAGTATCTATATTGGAAATTTAGAAATGTTAGTAACAGAATCTTGTATTATTACAAGTGTGGGTTTCATAAAATTGCTCTTATTATAGTTTTTTTAAAAGATTTTATTTATTTATTTGACAGACACAGCCAGCAAGAGAGGGAACACAAACAGGGAGTGGGAGAGGAAGAAGCAGGCTCCCAGCGGAGGAGCCTGATGTGGGGCTCGATCCCAGAACGCCAGGATCATGCCCTGAGCCGAAGGCAGACACTTAACGACTGCACCACCCAGGCGCCCCTATAGTTTATTTTTGAATAAGTTTTATCTGTTCATTCGCCTAGATTTTTCTTTAATAAATGCAACATCATATCCTCTCAGAAACGTACATTATCTAAGTAACAATGGAAGTAAAGTAATATGGTTGAGACTCCTGTTTTGTACCCTGTAGTAGAATGGATAACCATAAGTTTCCTAAAACTAGGAATTTTAGCTAAAGTAGAACAATCATAATTAAATGTATGGCTATATTTAAAAAAAGAAAGAAAGAAAGAAGTCCTATGGTCTAAAAATAAAGAGGATCATGGAACCAGAGCAATGAGACAGACTCATCTTTTTTTTATAATTTTTATTTTGTTATATTAGTCACCATACAGTACATCCCCACAGATTCATCTTTCTTGATGTCATGTGTGGATCTGGGTGACTAAGACCAATTGTGTTTCAATAGATACAGGAGTCATGAGACAAGAACTTACAACTAAAAAAATGTGAAGCTAAAACTCAACCTTGCACATAGCTAGCACTTTTGAAGCCCTCTATCTTCATGAAATGGTGAACTAGGAGTAGTATGCTTACCATCAAATAAATTCTTCAGTAAAACTTCCCTATATCTATTTAGAGTCTAGATAAATGTGTGTCTTGTAAATTCTAATGCTTCATATTTTCATGCTGTTTCAATATCCCCATAAACAGGCTGTGAGCACACCACCCAGGTGACCAAGTGCACCAATATGAAAAGCTGACCCCTGCCACAAATTCTCTTTCTTGCCCTCTTCTGACTATGACCTGGTGACATTCAAATGCACCAGTGAAATCCCCTTACACCTTTTTTTGTATGTGTGTACTACACTCTGGCCCCAAATAAAGGCACTTGCCAAAGGATTCTCTCCCTCTCCTTCTTCTCCACCCTCTCTCTGAGCTCCCCATCTGCTTGGTTGAACTCACTCTCATGTTGATCCCGCATGTGTGGAACTCTCATGACATGCAATGGCTCTATCCTAAGATCTCTGAGTATAATAAACTTTATTTTTCTGCACTTCTCCTGTGTCTCCCTCTTGTTTTTCACCTGACTTATCATCTCATGAAAGAATTCAAATCACTATGGTAGGCAAAATCTTAAAGTGTCTCTCTGATCTCCACTCTCTGATGTTATTTCCAAGATTATGTTATACTACATGGTAATAGGAATTTTGCAAAATAAAATTAAGGTTAATAATCAGTTGAGCTTGGGGCACCTGGGTGGCACTGTCAGTTAAGCATCTTGATTTCAGCCTAGGTTATGATCTCAGGGTTGCAAGACTGAGCACCGAATTGGGCTCCACACTCAGTGTGGAGTCTACTTAGGATTCTCTCTCCCTCTCCCTCTCCCTCTGCCCCTCCCTCCCTGTGCTCTTTCTCTTTCTAAAATAAATAAATAAAGCTTTAAAAAATCAACTGAGCTTAAGATAAGGAAATTATCCATTTCTCTAGCTGATCCTAGAAAGGGAGGTCAGAGAAATTCAAGGCATGGAAAAGATTGGATTCATGACAGGTTCTTCATTGCTGAGATGGAGGGCCTAATGTAACAAGCACCTGATAGTGGTCTCTAGTTGCTAAGACAGTCCCCAACCCACAACTAGCATAATAATGAAAACTTCAGTTCTACTACCCTAAGAAAATGAATTCTGCCAAAAAGTTGATGGAGTTTACAAGCTACATTTCCTTAACTCAGCCTCTAGATTAGCACATAGCCAAGTCAGCACTTTGACTTCAGTCCAATGTGGTTCGGAGAAGAGAACCCAGTGAAAACAAGCTGGATTCTTGAATGACAAAAAACTATAAAACAGCAAATCTGTTTTGTTTTAAACCACTAAATTGTGGTAATTTGTTATACAATGATATAAATCCAGTATACCTACTTGCCTTAGGTAAAAGAAGAGTGATTTATGTGTTTTACTAGAAGGAAAGTGGACACTTTAATAAATGTATTATATAAACATAAGACAAACTTATAATTCTGGTGTGGAAAAGGTGTTTCTAATGATGACTTAATGTATAGAAAAGAAAAATAATTCATAAATTCAACTACAAAAAATAATTAAAATTTCTCCATGGTGAAAAACACCAAAGCAAAATCAAAAGACGATTATTATTTTGTGCAATTTTAGCATAAATGCCTAACAATTAGTTTTGTTTTGTTTTGTTTTTTGGTTATCGTGATGTACATTTTGGCATTAAGTATTTGATTGCTGAGGAATCCACTCCAAAGATGTCCATCTTGGGATTAAAGACCTAAATGTGAAATCTAAAACCATAAAAATCCTAAAAAAAAAAATTACAGGGAGTAATTTCTCTGACATTGGCCATAGCAACATTTTTTTAGATATGTCTGCTGAGGCAAGGGAAATAAAAGCAAAAATAAACCATTGGGACTACATCAAATAAAAAGCTTCTGTATGGTGAAGGAAGCAATCACCAAACTAAAAGTCAACCTACTGAATGGAAGAAAATATTTGCAAATAACATATCCTATAGAGGGTCAGAATCCAAAATATACAAAGAACATATAAAACTCAACACCCAAAAAAGAAATAATCCAATTGGAAAATGAGCAAAAGACATGAACAGACATTTCCAAAGAAGACACCAGGTGAACAACAGACACATGGAAAGATGCTCAGCAGCACTTACCATCAGAGAAATGCAAATCAAAACTACAATTAAATATCACCTTACATCTGTCAGAATGACTAAAATTAAAAACACAAGAAACAACAACTGTTAGCAAGGATGTGGAGGAAAAGGAACCCTCTTGCACTGTTGGTGAGAATGCAAACTGGTGCAGCCCCTGTAAAAGACAATACCGAGTTTCCTCAAAAAGTTAAAAATAGAACAACTCTGCACTCTAGCAATCACACTACTGGGCATTTACCTCCCCCCTGAAAAAAAATCAAGGGGGTACATGCACCCCTATGTTTATAGCAACATTATTTACTATTAACCAAATTATGGAAGCAGCCCATGTTCAACAATAGATGAATGGATAATGAAGAGGTGATATATAGCTATCTATAGCTATAGCTATATACAATGGAATATTATTCAGCCATAAACAGGAATGAAATCTTGCCTTTTGCAATGACAGGGATGGAGCTGGAGAATATAATCCTAAGTGAAATAAATCAATCAGAGAAAGACAAATACCGTATAATTTCAGTCATGTGGAAATTAAGAAACAAATTAGCAAAGGAAAAAGAGAGAGAGAGAAACTAAGAAACAGATTCTTAACTATGGAGAAAAAACTGATGGTTACCAGAGGGGAAGTGAGTGGGGGATGGGTTAAATAGGTGAGGGTTAAGGAGTGCACTTGTTGTGATGAACACTGGGTGGCATATAGAACTGTTGAATCACTATAGTGTATAGCTGAAATTAATATAACACTGTATGTTAACTACACTGGAATTAAAATAAAAAAGACTTCATAAAAAAGTAATAAAGTATATATTATCTATTAAAAAAAAAAGAGATGTCCATCTTAAATAAACACATTGTCAGTTAAGCAACTAGACGAAGAGCCAGGCCAGCTCAACCATGAAGTTTCCCTCTTTAGACAGTTCTGGGTGATCTAGATAACTGACCATTTGATCAATTGCTTGCTTTTCCCTTCTTGTGCTTTAATCCATGCAGTAATGTTTTAAATTCACCAATAAAGAGTGAACCAGTGAAACCTTAGGCACCACATCCTAGACCCAAATAAAGGCAGAACCCCAGGTCCCTGTTTACCTGCTCACTCTCTCCCTCTACCTGTGATCTCACTGTGTGGCCCCAGGTGTGCTGTGTACCTTCCAGGAGATATAACTAATAAACTTTTATTTTTTTTAAAGTTCCCTGATGGTTGTTGTTGAGGTGTGCCTTGCAATCATAATAAGAACTGCAAGTGCTTGTCCAGCCACAACATTGGCTCCAAAAGAAGAAATGTCTGTGGAGGCTGGCCACAGTAGTGTGGGCCCAGATGAGTGCCCCCAGGCATTTGCAGGTGATAGTATCACAATTGATAGGCTGAGACTAACCCAAAATAGCAACTCATACAAGTATGAGATTATTTATCTACTTACCTACCTACCTACCTACCTACCTACCTACCTACCTACCTATCTTTAGCTATTTTTCCATCTATATATCAGAGAAATAAATAACCACAAACAAACCAATAAAAATATAGGGAAAGAGAATAAACACAATTGTCCCTTAAACATATAAAGCAGATGTAAAATTTCACTTTGTCATAACAAAAGATAAGCAGTTTAAATCTTCATTGAAGTAGCATTCTTATCTATGAGATTAGCAAAAACATACGTATTTAACAATATAGAATGTTAGTGAAGCTGTAGGAAAACAGGTTCTTTCATACTTTGCTTATGGGGCATGAAATGACACTATCCCCTAGTAGGTAAATTTCAAAATAACTTTTAAAATTTCAAAAGTATTTATCTTTATATCCAGCAATCTCACTACTAAGGATATATTCTACAATTGTGCCTATAAAAGGGCTTATAAAAATTATTTGTTGCAACAATATACTAAAAATTTGTTAAAAAATGGACATCTGTAATGCACTGATTAAAAATTATACTACATTCATGCAATGTATCTGCTAACAAGAATAAGACATCTTTCCATATATTAGAATTTAAGAAATGAAACAGATAAAGATGGGGGGAAAGAGAGAAGCAAACCATAAAACAGACTCTTAACTATAAAAAACAAACTGAGGGATGCTGGAGGGGAGGTAGGCAGGGGGATGGGTTAAATGGGTGATGAGCATTAAGGAGGGCTCTCGTGATGAGCACTGGATCTTGTATATAAGTGATGAATCACTACATTCTACTCCTGAAAATAATATTACACCATATGTTAACTAACTGGAACTTAAATAAAAACATGAAATAAAAAAACCTTTCCATGTACTAATGGAAAAAAATACAAAATGTGTTGTTTCATAGGAAGACTTATGTGAAAAATGGGGTGAAACTAACCTTGTATTCATATTGTTTGACCACACATAAACAATTTTATAAGGATATAAAAAACCTACTAAGGATGGTTATTGGTAGAGGTTAGAAAATGCTTTAGCTATGGAAAAGGTGGTAGTGTGCTAATAGACATTTTGGTATCCTATGCCATATCACCTTCACCCACATTGGATTTAGCATGAACTCTGTTGGATAGTTCCTATGTACATTGGTAGAGTCCCACCTAAAACATTTTTTCCCCTGAAGACTTTCTATAAACCCCATTAAGATTCCTCAGCTCAGAGTCAGAACAATTAATATCCCCAGGGGTACTCTCAACCATCCATTCAAAAATATTAAAGCACATTCCATGTGGCACCTCATATGATTTGCTCCAGAATTGAGCCCTGGTTGCCCATAGCATTAACCAGCTCAATAATGTACCATTTACTATTTTATCATCCTTCCCTGAAAAATGTTATCACTATCCCCTCTTTCTTATTTAAAGAAATCAACTCCCATTTAAACTTCAGTGATTGATTTGTCTCCAACTCTGCATTTAAACAACAACTAATACATCAATATATACATTTTTATATTGTTTGGAGTTTTGAACTACATGAGCATCATATTTATTTTTGAAAGTCTGAAATCCAAGTCCTGGCTATAATGTGGACTTGAGAGAGTTTTTAGAAATTCCTGAAGGAAGCACATCAATTTTGAAAATTTTGAAAATAATTTGGCAAATTCTAGTTAAGTGTGATATATACATATTGTTACAATTCCAGTCTTAAAGAACTCTTACATGCATGTCCAAGAATATATATTCAACAATGTTACTATCAGCATTTTTATAATTAAAATAGTTGAAAATTACCTGAATGTACATTAATAAAAAATAAATTCCAATAGTTAAAAAATTGAATTATATTCAACAGTGAAAGTGAATGAACTATTGCTCTACCTATAAATGTAGATGACTACAATAAATATTTTTGTGAGTTTGCTGAGTTTAAAAGCATATTGCATTCATTTATGGAACATAAGAAGTAGGAAGATCGGCAGGAGAAGAAAGGGAAGAAGAAGGGGGGGTAAACAGTAGGGGGAATAAACCATGAGAGACTGTGGACTCTGGGAAACAAACTGAGGGCTTCAGAAGGGAGGGGGGTGGGGGAATGGAATAGGCTGGTGATGGGTATTAAGGAGGGCACGTATTGCATGGTGCACTGAGTGTTATATGCAAGTAATGAATCATGAAACTTTACATCAAAAACTAGGGATGTACTGTATGGTGACTAACATAATAAAAAATATTATTAAAAAAGAATAAAATAAAAGCGTATTGCAGAAAAATACACATGCCATCTTATACATATGCTTTTTAAAACATGCAAAACATGCTACTTATTGTTTAGGAACACATTTAAGTGTGATGAAATATGAAGAAAAGCATGATAAAGATAATGAGCAAGTTATAACAATTATCTCTAGGGAGAAAGCAAGGTAATAAACCGAATAAATTTGTACTATGAAATTCAACAACATTGTAACGTCTTTTTTTTTGTAAAGTTTAATTTCTTAAACTGAATTTTCAATGCAAAGGTGTTCCTTATATTGTTACTTATTATTATTATTAATTATTATTATTATTTATAGTTTCTGTCATATATTTAGACTATTTCATAACACATTTTGAAAAAAGACAAGATAATATAATGCAAAAATGATTATAATAAATTGTTAAAGAATGTTTTTAGTCACTTTATTTCTACCACTTTCATTGAAATGTTTTCCCAAAGTTGTTTCTTCTAACTTGCGGAAGATTAAAGCCATATTTTGGATGTTGCTATATGTCTATTTTCAAAACAAAGTATTATTTCCATGCTGATGTCTACCATAATGTTTTTTACAAACTGGACGTGTGATTATTACATGTGTAATGGATAAATAATTGAAAATTCCTTTTTTTTTCTTTTTTTGGGGGGTGTCTTTTTGTCCATATCTTTAACTTTTGAGCATAGAGTATACAGTTATAATAACGGTTTTATCACCCATTTCTGCTAATTTAAACATTTTTGTCAATTCTGAGTCACTTCTGATTATTTATTATCCTCATTATGAGCCGTATTTTTCTGCTCCTTTTTATGGCTCATAATCTTTTATTTTTTTCTAGCTTTTATTTATTATTATTTTTTATTATGTAATGTTAGTCACCATACACTACTTCATTAGTTTTTGATGTAGTGTTCCATGATTCATTGTTTGCATATAATAGCCAAGTGCTCATTGTAATACATGCCCTCCTTAATACCCATCACTGGACCAACCCACGTCCCCACCCCTCTCCCCTCTGAAACCTTCAGTCTGTTTCCCGGAGCCCATAGTCTCTCATGGTTCATCTCCCTCTCTGATTTCTTCCCATTCAGTTTTCCTTCCCTTCCCTGTGGTCCTCCATGCTATTCCTTATGTTCCACATATGAGTGAAACCATATGATAGTTGTCTTCTTTGCTTGACTTATGTCACTTAGCATAATCCCCTCCAGTTCCATGTCGAAGCAAATGATGGGTATTCACCCTTTCTGATGGCTGAGTAATAATCCATTGTATATATGGACCACATTTTCTTTATCCATTTGTCTGTTGGAGGGCATCTTGGCTCCTTCCACAGTTAGGCTATTGTGGATATTGCTGCTATGAACATTAGGGTGCATCTGCCCCTTCTTTTCACTACATCTGTATCTTTGGGGTAAATACCCAGTAGTGCAGTTGCTGGGTCATAGGGTAACTCAATTTTTAACATCTTGAGGAACCTCCATACTCTTCCAAAATGGCTGTACCAACTTGTATTCCCACCAACAGTGTAAGAGGGTTCCCCTTTCTCCACATTGTTACTCTGAAGTCTATTTCTGACATCTTGTTTATATCCATATTCAGTAGGTCTGTGTCAGAGTCCACAGTCTCTGATTCATTTCTTTGTTGGGGGTTCCTCCACTTAGTTGTTCTGTTGGGGGGGTAGTTGAGGGAATGTACAGAGTCCAAAGTATTAACCACAACCCAAGCAAGATGTTTCTGTTTTATAAGGACCCTCGGGTTCTTATCCTCTTGATCTTCAGGCCTGTCTTCTGGGGGAGCAGCCTGCTGCACTGTTACTTAGGCAACTCTGCTTGGGTTGCTCTCTTGTGGCGGTGGGCTCAGTGAAATACATTTTTGGGGGGGCTTTTGTTCTATGGCGGCTTTCCCTGGTGGCTTTCCACGTTTCTTCCAAGAGTCAGAGCAGAAGTGACCTCATCCAAATCTTTGTCTCAGAACAGAAATCACAGTCTGCTCTTCACTGAGCTCTCCAGGATACACTGCCTCCATTTCTGTCTGCGCTGCTAAAAACCACAGTCTTTCCAGTTGTGTGCCCCACAGCAACACTCCCTGTGGTGGTGGTGGAGCCCAGGACCGGGCCATCACTTCTCTTTGTGTTTCTAAAACCAGAAGCTGCCTGCAGTTTGCGCAGGTGCGTGCACACCCACAGCTCCTGGATCCTATCTGAGGGCTGCAGTAAAGTCCTTTCCCTGCCACTGTGGGTCTGAGAGTCTGTGCGGGATCCCCAGCACAGGAAGCTTTTGCCCTTCTGTGTTATTTCACCTTCCCAGTGCAAGTGCTTATGGTGGCTCCCTCCCCTTCTGTTTATCTCCTGATATCTGTGTGCAGAATGTCATCTCCCCACTTCATAACTCAAGACTGCCAGAGATTTTCTGCTTGTAGAGATCCAGATATAAATTCTCACATCTCAGGCTGATTTTGTGGGTGTTCAGAATGGTTTGGTAGATATCCAGCTAAATTCAGGGGACCGATTGATATAGGGCCCCCTACTCCTCTGCCTTTTTTTCCCTCATTCCCCTTTTTTTCAAGATTTATTTATTTATTTATTTATTTATTTATTTATTTATTTATTTTAGAGGGAAAGAGAGAGACTGAGAGTGTGTGCATACATGAGCAGGGGAAGGGAGGAGGGACTCTCTGCTAAGCAGGGAGCCTGATGTGGAGCTTGATCCCAGGACCATGGGATCGTGACCTGAGCTGAAGGCAGATGCTTAACCTACTGAGCCACCCAGGTACCCCAATGATTGAAAATTTCTTATATAAATATACTCAAGTCATTTCTAATTATCAAATATTGGCAGAAGCAATGCTATAAATAATTAATGTATAATAAACCAAAACTGAAAATTTTCATAAGATTTTTTTCTTTCCTTATTTGTTACAAAAGGATTTTTAAAATTTATGTGCATGGTTTATGAAGCCTAAGTAATTTATTTTGTATTTAACCAAATGCTAAATTATACAACAATATGAATATAACAACACAAAATTGTTATAAATCCGGAGTATTTTTGTACTCTACTAATTAAGATGCCAACTATTCAACATGAAATCTTTCAGAGATGACAGTAACTGAAATGCCTTCTACCCAGGGATGATGAATGCCCCTTTGGCGTAAAATAAAAGAATAGGGTAACAAGTGTCTAGAGATATTTTGGGTGTGACCAACATGTTCTTTTATACAAATGATAAAGTATTTTGTGTTATCCATGGAGGTGACATATTCCTGAATCCACTACAGCTCTATTATTTTTTGTACCAACTTTTTATTACTAGTACACACAAGTGTGGGAAATGCCTTAGGTTGGACAGACTACATTAGAAATCTATACTACTTAAAACTCTCATATCTTCCTTTTTAAAAATTTCCTGCTACATTTCCTCACTATTCCCCTTCTTCCTATGCACATTAAGGTGTGTGTGTGTGCGCTGTGTGTTTATTTTATTGTAAATCTACTTCAATTGGTTAGGTTTCAAATGTAATCATTGTTTATCACAGTTGTTTGAGGCACAAAATTTTCCCAGACAGGAAGAGACACCTTAGAAACTAAAGGAGAATAAGTAAAGCAAAAGTTCTCTTTATTTATTTTTGAAGTCAACTCCATGTCCACCGTGGGGCTTGAACTCATGACCCTGAGGTCAACAGTTGAGTGCTCTACCAACTGAGCCAGCGAAGCACCCCCAAAGAGTTTTCTTTAGATGTCAGAAAGGATTATGACATTGTGATATTATGCCACAGACTATATAATAAAAGAAAGATTAAAACTCCTTATGGACTATTCTGGGTAGTGTTAACACTATGACAGCTATTCCCTCTCTACATGCTTAGCTGAGCAGAAATAGTTGAGCCATTACTTACTGTTACCATAGTAACATGGTTAACACACTCATAAATTTTTATGCTGTCAATAGATTAAAATGAAACAGACCAAGAATTCTGTAAAAAAGGTGTTAATTCTATTAATAAAACTAAGTTTGCACACTTTCTCAATCAGGAGGTCACATCTTCAAAGATGTTCAAATACTGATAATGGTATGGACAGTGGGTACATTAGACGATCTTAATTTCACTTGTTTTAGCACATCAAATAGAAAAATAGGAAAAAAAGAAAAAGAAAAGAAATGGCTGAGGCCTCTTCTATTTCCAGAAGAAGATGAATTGGAACTACAGCAACCATCAAATAATTTGCATGCTGCACCAGTAGCATAGAACAAAAACACAAAAGCATGATAATAATAAGTGATAAAAGGATATCAATGACAGTATTAAAATATAGTTTTTAAAATGTGCTGTTCATAATCTCCATGTAATGAATTTCTTTCCTATCTTAGTCTATGGCAAGTAGCCAGAATGCATTAAAAAGTGCTTGATAAATGAGTTCAAAATATGTCATTCACAAAAAGTCAAGAATTCAGTTATTAGAGACTTCCTTCAACCATTATGCTTCATATCTGGTAACACTAGGGAAAAAACAACAACAGCAACAACTAGACTTTGAAATGTACTTTTTAATATATTGTTATGTTCAGTTAGCTAACATATACTCCATAATTAGTTTTTGATGTAGTGTTCATTAGGTGTGTATAACACCCACTGCTCATCATAACATGTACCCTCCTTAATACCCATCACCTGGTTACCCCATCCCCCTATACCCCTCCCTTCCATAACCCTCAGTTTGTTTCCTGGAGTCTCTCATGGTTCATCTCCCTCTCTGATTTCTTCTCATTCAGTTTTCCCTCCCCTCCCCTGTGGTCCTCTGTGCTATTCCTTATGTTCCACATATGAGTAAAACCATATGATAATTGTCTTTCTCTGCTTGACTTATTTTACTTAGCATAATCCTCTCCAGTTCCATCCATGTCAATGCAAATGGTGGGTATTCATCCTTTCTGATGGCTGAGTAATATAACATTGTATGATGTACATACGTACATCTTCTTTATTCATTCATCTGTTGAAGAGCATCTTGGTTCCTTCTACAGGTTGGTCATTGTGGACATTGCTGTTATGAACATTGGGGTTCACGTGCCCCTTCTTTTCACTACATATGTAACTTTGGGGTAAATACCTAGTAGTGCAATTGCTGGGTCATAGGGTAGCTCTATTTTTAATGTCTTGAGGGACCTCCATATTGTTTTCCAGAGTGGCTGTACCAGCTTGCATCCCCAACAACAGTGTAAGAGGGTTCCCCTTTCTCCACATCCTATCCAACATTTGTTGTTTCCTGTCTTATTAATTTTTGCCATTCTAACTGGTGTAAGGTGGTATCTCATTGTGGATTTTATTTGTATTTCCCTGATGACTAGTGATGTTGAACATTTTTTCATGTGTCTGTTAGCCATTTGTATGTCTTCTTTGGAGAAGTGTCTGTTCATGTCTTCTGCCCATTTCTTGGCTGGATTATTTATTTTTTGGGTGTTGAATTTGAGAAGGTCTTTATAGATCTTGGATACCAGCCCTTTATCTGTAGTGTCATTTGCAAATATCTTCTCCCATTCCGTGGGTTGCCTCTTAGTTTTTTGGACTGTTCCCTTTGCTGTGCAGAAGCTTTTTATCTTGATGAAGTCCCAAAAGTTCATCTTTGCTTTTGTTTCCTTTTAGAGAAGTGTCTTGAAAGAAGTTGCTATGTCCAATGTCAAAGAGGTTACTGTCTATGTCCTCCTCAAGGATTTTGATGGATTCCTGTTTCACATCGAGGTCTTTCATCCATTTTGAGTTTATATTTGTATATGGTGTAAGAGAATGGTCCAGTTTCCTTCTCTGTGTGTGGCTGTCCAATATTACTAGCACCATTTATTGAAGAGACTGTCTTTTTTCCATTGGATATTCTTTCCTGATTTGTCGAAGATTAGTTGACCATAGAGTTGAGGATCCATTTCTGTAGTCTCTATGCTGTTCCATTGATTTATGTGTCTGTTCTTGTGTCAATACCATAAAATGTACTATGAAAAAATTATGTCTTAAAAGCTCAGTTTCAAAAAATTTAGTCTTCCTAGATGTCCCTTAAACTTATGAATTGTGCCTCTTATGACATCCTTTTACCCAGGTAAATTGACAACAATGCGTCATTAACAATAGTTCATTTTGGATATCTTGTGTATCCTGATCAGTGCCCCATGCTGATGACCACAAAATTCAGAGACAACAAATTGATGTTTGTATTGGTTTTGTATAATTCATTTTTTGCTACTGACGCTTGTAAATATCTTTTGTATGTTTTGGAAATTTCTTCCCTAATGAAGCAGAAACCTCCTGCCATGGAAGACAAAACCTAGATTTTTGAGCCTTCTTTTCAGTTATGGCACATACGTAGATCTAAAACTACATCATATTTTGCATAACAAACTAATAACATGAAATACCAGGCAGCAAATGGATTCCTTTAAGGCATCGACAAGGCATCTACAACCAGTTTCTAGCTTCAGAGGTTCTAGCCCTAATATCCATAGGACATTAGTCTCTGTAGCAACATGGTAGCATTACTATTTCCACCAGATCAGCTCAAAAGTATCATTTTGAGGATTGTCCTTGGCTGCATGGCCTCTGAACATGCTTATATAGTTTTCTTCGAGATTCTACGTAGTTACATGTTTTTTAGCAAATTCCTTTCTCCCTTCGAGTTTTATTTGAAACTAATAATACAAATCCTGCCCATAAAATAAACATTCATAGTGCATTTATTATATAATGGGTACAAGATTTTCTTCCACCTCCCAAAAAATATTAGTGAGATTACATAGGGGTTGTTAGTAAGCAAACAAACCAATTGAATTCATATCCATAAAGAGTTACTGGATCACAGTTATCAATATCTTCATAGTTTGTACATGATTGATCTAAGGCTATTATTTTTTTTTAAAGATTTTATTTATTTATTCAACAGAGACAGAGACAGCCAGCGAGAGAGGGAACACAGCAGGGGAGTGGGAGAGGAAGAAGCAGGCTCCTAGCAGAGGAGCCTGATGTGGGGCTCGATCCCAGAACGCTGGGATCACGCCCTGAGCCGAAGGCAGACGCTTAACCGCTGTGCCACCCAGGCGCCCCTAAGGCTATTATTTTTAAACTATCAAACTAGTCAACATGAAAGCAGTGGATGAAATATTTGATGAAATCTGGTTATGATTAATCGATGGTCCAAATAATGCTCAGATTAAACGGATCAGTTGATAATTGGCTTGTGAATCTATGAACAGTTAATCTGATCTCCCTTATAGCCACTTATATATTACATTGCTTATGTTCCATTGCTTCTGTCTTTTTTAAATAAACAAATATTTTGAAGTTATGAAAACTATTTCATAAGTATTATTATTCATTACATATTATTCCACACATTCCTTATAAACATTACCATGTGGTAGATATCACTAATGAGATAACCTGGCAGCATAATGATATTTAGGAATAAATACTGCAAAATTCTTCATCAATCATACTGCAAGTTTCACAAATTACCCTACCACCCATCAACAATGAGGGTAGCTTAACAATCATTTCACAAAAATGTTTTTCATATAAAACAAATTCCCTACTTATCTTTCTTCCCCAAACTCCCATGTTTTAGAGTCACATTTGACATTCTTATAAAACAAATTTCAATTATACTATCAATACTAATAATGTGCATTTGCAAAACATAAGAAAACATGTTTGGTTTCAATCAAGATGACTTTACTAAAGACCTATTGATAATATATCCTTTTACATATGCTATTGTAAACTTAGTGAAATGTTCAGTGAAACAAAAATAGCCTGGATACTTTGAATCTAGGAGGTGTTTCTCTAATAATAAAATATAAATAATATTACAAAGGTAAAGAGAAACATATTTATCATAATTTTCTTACTGAACCCACTAAAATGTAGATCTACTCTTGACCACAGAAAAAAGGTTCATTCCTTGAACCATGAGAGACTGTGGACTCTGGGAAACAAACTGGGGGCTTCAGAGGGGAGGGGGGAATGGGATAGGCTGGTGATGGGTATTAAGGAGGGCACGTATTTCATGGTGCACTGGGTGTTATACGCAAGTAATGAATCATGGAACTTTACATCAAAAACTAGGGATGTACTGTATGGCGACTAACATAATATAATAAAAAATATTATTATTTTAAAAAAAGAAAAAGAAAAAAGGTTCATTCTTGAATAAGTAATATGGTCCAATTTAATCTTCTTT
Source organism: Ursus arctos (assembly GCF_023065955.2). Lineage (NCBI taxonomy): Eukaryota > Metazoa > Chordata > Mammalia > Carnivora > Ursidae > Ursus > Ursus arctos. Next base: position 70,735,822 of record NC_079873.1, read on the forward strand.
TACACTGTCAGTCTTCGGATTACTCAGAAACAGAATTAGACTAGTCAATGCCTTATAAGAAAATAGCATCTCTTGTTATTGCAAGTTTTGTTTAGGACCTGTTTTAATAAAACTATAGTAGCTCTGACATTTTTATTTTATTTTATTTTATTATGTAGCAGATATCAGCTAATTTGAATCAAATTCTTTTTTGGCTCTAAGGAAGAGAAAGTACTCACCTTTCAATTTACAAGTCAACTGGAATCATAGGATCATGTATATCTTGATATGCATTTCTCACTTTATATTTACCACAGCCCTAAAAAGTGAAAGTCTTGGAAATGTAACAGCATGCATGTAGGTACAAAATTTGCTGTGGAAAGTCAATTGAGGCAGCATGAAACAATTACCTTATAATAACATATTCATCTTCTCTTATTTGCATTACTTGGAGCAAGGGTCTTTTAACCTTTTCTTAGCCTAAATGTGTCTATAGAAGATATCCTCATTTTTCTCCAAGAAATGTATCATTTATAATGTGGCTGTAACAAATACATTATCACCCTTTATTTGAAATGCTTCCATTTTTTTATAACGTGAGGTCAAGTAACTGAAAAGTTTTGCACTCACTTCATTCATGGGTTAAAAATCATTGAAACTATATGAAACATACATATGATAAGACATCTATTAAAGAGATATTACACTGATATTTAAAAATAAATGGGAGTGAATAGCAGGAAGATGGCAGAGTAGGAAGACCTTAAGTTCACCCTGTCCCATGTTTACAACTAGATATCGTTCACATTTGAGTCAATAAACTGGGGACCAATCTGAAGACTGGCAAAACAAACCCAACAACTAAATGGAGAGAAGAAGCCCTATTAGAGAGGTTAGAAAGTCAGAAACAGTGGTAGGGTGCTGCCCATAGTGGGGAGGGAGCTGTGAAAAAGGAGAGTAACAGGGACCCTACACAGGGAAAACAAATCCCCCTAATGTCTGGCCTTGAAAACCAGAGGGGCTGAATTCCATGACCGGCAGGACTTATAGCCCGGAGCTTTATTATTTATTTATTTATTTATTTATTTATTTATTTATTTATTTAAGAAAGAGAAGAGCCTGAGCCAGGGGGTGGGGGTGGGGTGGGGTGGGTGCTGCTAGAGAGAGGCAGAGGGAGAAGCAGACTCTCTGCTGAACAGGAAGCCAGAAGTGGGGCTTGATCCCAGGACCCTGGGATCATGACCTGAGATAAAGGCAAACACTTAACTGACTGAGCCACCCAGGTGCCCTGGGTGAGGCTGGGATGGAGAGTGATAGCTGGGTCCCTGCCCTTAAAGAGAAAACAGACCGGGGAGACAACAGAAAATTCACAGTTTGTGCAACACCTAGAGCAAATGGGAGGGATATCTATTTATAAGGGTTTTGGAGCCTATTGGGGGACTTCTACTGGAACAAATGAGTTGGCAGGGGACATTTTCCTCCCTGGCCACCCAGGATAAACACAAAACCACCTATGGAGGCAGCACGACACTGACACTTGCTACCTGACCTAATAGAAATGTGCCCCACCCAGAAGTTCTCCTGAAGACTCTCCCACTCCAAGCCTGATGCCGTTGGCCCTGTGCTCACCACAAATTTTTTAAACACTACATGCCCTACCTAGCCGCTGCCTCTATGTGCCATGCCCCCAACAGCCATAGCAGTGGGCATCTGGCCTAGAACTATTGGCTCAGTGCAAATATTACTAACACTGCTGCCTTGCCTCTAAACCCTTCTGTGGTCATGGCCCCACAGAGCCAGGCTGCTTGGGTTTCACTAATACCACAGAGGATAGGCAAAACCCAAAACAGGCAAACAGTCAGTGAAGAAGTCTGGATTGAAAGGAAAAGGGATTAAGACCAAAAATAAATGACAATGTAGTAAGACAAAAGCAACGCACATGGGAGACACCTTTGAAGTCCCAGGTTCTGGTGAACAGGGGACACTGCACTGAAGGTCCCTATAAGACCTCTTATAAACCCCCTATTTTCAAGAGCAGAAAACATAGTTGACTTTCCTAATATATGGAAACAGACACAAGGATGTACACAAAACTAGGAGACAGAAAACTATGTCTCAAATGAAAGAACATGACAAAATCAGAGCAGGGGATCTAAGTAAAAAATAAGTAAGTAGTATTCCTGACAGAGAATTTAAAGTAATGATCATAACAATACTCACTGAACTTGAGAAAATGATGAAAGACATCAGTAAGATTGTTGACAAAAACATAAAAAATAGCATATCAGATATGAAGAACTCAATAAATGAAATTTTAAAAATACATTAGACAGAACATAATAGGCAAGAGGAAGCAGAGGAATATATCAGTGACCTGAAGGATAGAGTAATGAAAGCATCAATCTGAGCAGATGAGAGACAAATGAATCCTGCATAATGAGACAACTTTACCCTTTACAAGTCAACTATTACCTGAGTATATTGTTTAAGTTACACAAAAATAAGTTCTAGAGATTTGCTATACAACATTGTGCCTATAATTATGAATACTGTATTGTGCACTTAAAAATGCATCAAGATGCTAGATCTCATGTTATGTGTTCTTGCCACAATAAAAAATATGTATATCACTTTCACGTGAAACTACCCTGAGATTATACTCAAATACTTATATTTGAGTATATTGACTTGTGCTGTCATTTATTTACAAAATATCCAGACTCTAAATTTAAACAATTTTTTCATGGGGAAGACTACAGGTATTATTAAAAAGAAAATATATTTAAGTGTTTCATATAGACATCTTAAAGTGGTTTTAAAGACCTCATAAAATTGGCATTGCTCTCTGAAAAAGCAGGGAAATGATATGTGATTTTAGAAAATATTAAAATACTTAAGTGCACTAGTAATAGCTAAAAATCCTTAAAAGCCAAGTCCATCATTTCAATTAAAATAATTCCCTACTGAGACCCCACTATATTTCATGGAGAAGGGAGGAAGACACTGTTAGACAACAAGTATTCCATGATTTATGGCAAAAAAAATTCAGTAGATAAAATATATGACTTTCAAAAAGACATTTCCAATCATACTCATTTCATAATTTATCTAGGCTATAACAACAAACTGAGCAGCAGAGCTGAAGAAAATACATCATGCCAATTGTAGCATAGAAATGTAACTGTTGAAGAATTTATCAAAACTTTGGATACTTTTGAGTTTATTAAGGATTTTATTTAGAATGACATTACATATGTCAAAGGACGAGGCTACTGAGGCAACCTGGCACAAGATTGATTTTATTGTTCATATCCATGTTTTAAAGCCCAGTTTAAATTGGGAAAATTATTTTATTTATGGACAAGTTTTAGATGTCAAAAGTTGAGTGCTCATTTTCACAGTGCATTGGACATTGCCTTCAGTAGGGTAAAAATTATTCTGGTCAGGGTAATAAACGTTATATCTTTGCAAATAACATGTGATAGGGGAGAAAGGTTCTTTCCTTTCCATCTGGAGGTAGCCATCAGCTCAAAGGTAAGCCAAGATGGGCACTTACAAGTACATACAGGAGCTATGGAGGAAGAAGCAGTTCAACATAATGCACTTTCTTCTCAGGGTATACTGCAGGAAGTACCACCAGCTCTTTGCATTCCACAGGGCTCCCTGCCCAACTCTTCCTAATAAAGCACGTGTACTGGGGTACAGGGCCAAGCAACACTATGCCATATATAGGATTCATGTGCTATGGTGGTCACAAACGCCCAGTTCCTAAGGGTGCAACCTACCTCAAGCTTGTCTGTCCATCATGGTGTCAACCAGCTAGAGTTTGCCTGAAGCCTTCAGGCTGTTGTAGAGGAATGAGCTGGACACCATGATGGGGCTCTGAGTATACCGAATTCTTACTGAGTTGGCAAAGATTCCACGTACAAATTTTCTGATGTTATCTTTATTGATCCATTCTATAAAGCTATCAGAGGGTATCCTCACACCCAGTGGATCACCAAACCAGTCCAGACACTGGGAGATGGGAGAGCTGACATCTGCAGGCCACAAGAGATGTGGCCTTGTAAAGGGTCACAAATTCCACCACACTATTGGTGGTTCTTGCTATGGCATAGAGAAGACACATACTCTACAGCTCTGCCGTTATCACTAATATAATTAATGTTTTTAAAATTCTTACCTAATAAACAATTCAGGACAGGCATGCCTGCTTGAAAGTGTTCTTTAATTTGTCTGTTAAAATTAGTTGTCTGCAGGGTGCCTGGGTAGCTCAGTTGGTTAAGCACCTAGTACAGAATTCAGCTCAGGTCTTGACCTCAGGGTTGTGAGTTCAAGACCTGCATTGGGTTCCAGCCTGTGCATGGAGACTACTTTAAAAAAAATAAAAATAAAAATCAGTTGTCTGCGGATTGTTCCATGAATGCAATGTCAGATTATGGAAGTTGAAGTGCAATAATGTTTGAAGATTCTAAGTGATGGTGTATCTTGTTTCTTTTTCTTTTCTTTTCTTTTTCTTTTTTTTTTTTTTTTTTTTTTGCATTATGTTCAGTTAGCCAACATATAGTACTTACTAAGTTTTTGTTCTAGTGTTCAATGATTCATTAGTTGCTCATAACACCCATTGGTCATCCCAACATGTGCTCTCCTTAATACCCACCACCTGGTCACCACATCCCCCACCCCCTCCCTTCTTCAACCCTTAGTTTGTTTCCTGGAGCCCAGAGTCTCTCACGATTTGTCTCCCTCTCTGATTTCTTCCCATTCAGTTTTCCCTCCCTGCCCCTGTGGTCCTCTGCTCTATTCCTTATATTCCACATATGAGTGAAAGCATATGGTAATTGTCTTTCTCTTCTTGGCTTCTTTCACTTAGCATAATCCCCTCTAGTTCCATCCATGTTGATGCAAACGGTGGGTATTCATCCTTCCTGATGGCTGAATAATATTCCATTGTATATACGAACCACATCTTCTTTATCCATTCATCTGTTGAAGGGCATCTCAGCTACTTCCACAGTTTGGCTATTGTGGACATTGCTGCTATGAACATTGGGGTGCATGTGTCCCTTCTTTTCACTAAATCTGTATCTTTGGGGTAGATGCCTAGTAGTGCAATCACTGGGTTGTAGGGTAGCTCTATTTTTAACATCTTGAGGAACCTCCATACTGTTTTCCAGAGTGGCTGTACCAACTTGCATTCCCACCAAGAGTGCAAGAGGGTTCCCCCTTCACTACAACCTTGCCAACACTTGTTGTTTCCTGTCTTGTTAATTTTGGCCATTCTAGCTGGTGTAAGGTGGTATCTCATTGTGGTTTTGATTTGTATTTCTCTGATAGCTAGTGATATTGAACATTTTTCATGTGTCTGTTAGCCATTGGTACGTCTTCTTTGGAGAAGTATCTGTTCATGTCTTCTGCCCATTTTTTGACTGGATTATTTGTTTTTTGGGTATTGAGTTTGAGAAGTTCTTTATAGATCTTGGATACCAGCCTTTATCTATAATGTCATTTGCAAATATCTTCTCCCATTCTGTAGGTTGGCTTTTAGTTTTATTGATTCCTTCACTGTGCAGAACCTTTTTATGTTGATGAAGTCCCAATAGTTTTTTTTGTTTGTTTGTTTGTTTGTTTGTTTTTGCTTTTGTTTCCTTGCCTCAGGAGACATATCTAGAGAGAAATTGCTATGGCTGATGTCAGAGAGGTTACTGCGTATGTTCTCTTCTAGGATTTTTATGGGTTCAGGTCTCATTTAGGTCTTCAATCTACTTCAAGTTTATTTTTGTGTGTGGTGTAAGAACATGGTCCAGTTTCATTCTTTTGTATGATTCTGTCCAGTTTTCCCAACACCATTTGTTGAAGAGACTGTCTTTCACACTGGATACTCTTTCCTGCTTTGTTGAAGATTAATTGACCACATAATTATGGGTCCATTTCTGGGTTTTCTATTCTGTTCCATGGATCTATGTGTCTGTTTTTGTGCCAATATCATACTGTTTTGATCACTATAGCTTTGTAATACAACTTGAAGTCCAGGATTGTGATGCCTCCAGACTTGCTTTTCTTTTTCAAGATTGCTTTGGCTATTTGGGGTCTTTTGTGGTTCCATATAAATTTTAGGATTGTTTGTACTAGCTCTGTGAAAAATGCTGGTGGTATTTTGATATGGATTTCATTAAATGTGTGAATTGCTTTGAGTTGTATAGACATTTTAACAATATCTGTTCTCCAAATCCATGACTCTGGAATGTACTTCCATTTCTTTGTGTCCTCTTCAGTTTCTTCCATCAGTTTTTTATAACTTTCAGATTGTAGGTCTTTCACCACTTTGGTTAGGTTTATTCGTAGGTATTTATTCTTATTGGTGTAATTATTAATGGGATTATTTTCTTAATTTCTTGTTCTGCTGCTTCAGTATTGGTGTATAGAAATGCAACACATTTCTGTACATTGATTTTGTATCCTGCAATTTTATTGAATTCATTTATCGGTTCTGGCTGGTTTTTGTTTTAGTCTTTGTGGTTCTCTTTATATACTATCATGCCATCTGCAAATAGTGAAAATTTGACTTCTTCTTTGCCAGTTTGGATGCCTTTTATTTATTTTTGATTGCTGTGGCTAGGGCTTCTTGTACAATGTCAAATAAAAGTGGTGAGAGTGGGCACCCTTATGTTGTTCTTACCTTAGGGGAAAAGCTATGTTTTTCCCCATTGAGGATGATGTTTACTGTGGGTTTTTCATATATATGGCCTTCATCATGTTGAGGTATGTTTCCTCTATTCTTCCTTTGTTAAGTGTTTTTATCATGAATGGATGTTGTACTTTGTCAAATGCTTTTTGTACATCTATTCAAATGATCATATGGTTCTTGTATTTTCTTTTATTGAAGTGATGTATCATGTTGATTGATTTGTGAATTTTGAACCAGGCTTGCAACTTGGGAATAAATCTCACTTGAATGTTTTTTTTTTAACATATTGTTAAATTCAGTTTGCTAATATTTAGTTGAGGATTTTTGCATCGGTGTTCATCAAGGTTATTGTCTTATAGTTTTTTTGTTTTGTTTTGTTTTGTTTTGTTTTGTTTTGTTTTGTTTTGTTTTTGTGGTGTCTTTATCTGGTTTTGGTATAAGGGTAATGCTGGCCTCCCAGAATGAATTTGAAAGTTTTCCCTCCTTTTCTATTATTTATTTATTTATTTATTTAAAAAATTTTATTATGTTATGTTAGTCATCATACAGTACATCATTAGTTTTTGATGTAGTGTTCCATGATTCATTGTTTGTGTATAACACCCAGTGCTCCATGCAATATGTGCCCTCCTTAATACCCTTCACCGGGCTAGCCCATCCCCCCACACCCCTCCCCTCTAAAACCCTCAGTTTGTTTCCCAGAGTCCATAGTCTCTCGTGGTTCATTTCCGCCTCTGTTTACCGCCCCTTCATTTTTCCCTTACTTCTACCGATCTCCCTGCTATTCCTTATGTTCCACAAATGAGTGAAACCATATGTTAATTGTCTTTCTCTGCTTGACTTATTTCACTTAGCATAATCTCCTCCAGTCCCATCCATGTTGATGCAAATGTGTAATCATCCTTTCTGATGGCTGAGTAATATTCCATTGTATATATGGACCACATTTCTTTATCCATTCGTCTGTTGATGGGCATCTCAGCTCCTTCCACAGTTTAGCTATTGTAGATATTGCTGCTGTGAACATTGGGGTGCACGATCTGTTTCATTGTGTGGGGTTCTTTTTAATTTAAATTAAATTAGCCAGCATATACTTATACTGCATCATTAGTTTTTGGTGTAGTGTTCAATGATTCATTAGTTGCATGTAACACCCAGTGCTCATCACATCACATGCCCTCCATAGTGCCCATCAGCCAGTCTTTTTTTTTTTTTTTTTTTGGTTTCTATATGACTTACTTCTGCTTTAATTTTTATTGTGTCCTTCCTTCAGCTGCTTTTAGGTTTAGTTTATTTTTCTTTTTCTAGCCTCTTTAGGTTTAAGATTAGGTTGTTTATTTGAGATTTTTTTTGCTTCTTGAGGTAGGCCTGCATTACTATATACTTCCCTCTTTTGACCACTTTTGCTCCATTCCTAAGGTTTTGGGCTGTGGTGTTTTCATTTTAATTTGTTTCCATGTACTTTTTAATTTATTCTTTAATTTTGTGGTTGACCCATTCATTGTTTAGTAGCATGTTATTTAAACTCCATGTGTTTCTGGTCTTTCCACACATTGTGTGTGTGTCGGGGGGTGCTTGACTTCTAGTTTCATAGTGTTGTGGTCAGAAAATATCCATGGTATGACTTTGATCTTCTTGAATTTGTTAAGGATTGTTTTGTGATCTATTCTGGAGATTGTTCCATGTGTAGGGGATAACAATGTGTATTCTGCTGTTTTAGTATGGAATATTCTGAATATATCTGTTAAATCCATATGTTGCAGTGTGTCATTAAAAGCAATTGTTTATTGAATTTTTGTTTGGATGATATGCTCATTGATTTAAGTGGTTGTTAAAGTCCCCTGCTATTAATGTATTAATGTCAATTTGTTCCATTATGTTTGTATTAAATGTTTTGTGTATATGGGTGCTCCTATGTTGGGTGCATAAATATTTATAATGATATATTCTTGTTGGAAGTCCCCTTCATTTTTACATAGTATCCTTTTTTGTCTGTTGTTACATTCTTTGCTCTGAAATCTAATTTGTCCAATATAAGTATTGCTACTCTGGTTTTCTTGTGACATCCACTTGTATGCTAGATATTTCTCCATTCTCTAACTTTCAATATGCAGGTGACTTTAGGTCTAAAATGAGTCTCTTGTAGGCAGCATATAGATGGGTCTTGTTTTCTCATCCATTCTGTCACCCTATGTCTTTGTATTAGAGCATTTAGTCCATTTACATTCGAGGGAATAATTGATAGATACATGTTTATTACCATTTTATTACTTGTTTTGTGGTTGTTTCTGAAGATTTTCTCTGATCTTTCCTTTCTCTCTTTCATGTTTTGCTGGGTTTTTTTAGTGATATATTTGGATTTCTTTGTCTTTGTGGTTTGCATAATTATTAGTGAGTTTTGATACATGATTACCATTAGGTTTGTATATAGCCTCGTCTGCATATCGCTGTCTATATTAAGTTGATGGTCATTTATGATTGAACCCGTTCTTATCCCCTCTCCTCCCTGTGTCTTAGGTGTATGTTATTATATTTTATATACTTTGCTTGTGAATTCCTTTATTGATTTTTATAGAAGTATTCATTTTAATTGCTACTGTGTTTCCTACCTTTATAATATCACTTGGTCTCTCCTTTCCACTCAAACAGTCCCCTTTAATATTTCTTACAGCGCTAGTTTAGTGGTCATGAATTCTAAAGATTTTGTTTCAGAAATTCTGTCTCTCTTTCTATTCTGAATGATAGCCTTGCCAGAAAGAGTATTCTTGGCTGCAGATTTTTCCCATTCAACACTTTGAATATATCATGCCACTTCCTTCTGCCTTGCAATTTCTGTTGAAAAATCTCCTGCTAGCCTTTTTGGTTTACCCTTGTAACTTACTGCTGTATTTTATCTTTCTCCTTTTAATTTTTTCTTTATAATTAGATTTTTCAAATTTAACTAAAATGTGTCTTGGTAGGGTACTGCTTTTGTTGATTTTGATGAAAGTTCTCTGTGCCTTCTGGATCCAGATATCTGTTTCCTTCCCCAGAGTAGGGAAGTTTTCATCTATTATTTCTTCAAATATATTTTCTACCCCCTTTTATCTTTCTTATTCTACTGTGGCTCCTGTAATATGAATGTTGTAATGTTTGATGGAGTCACTGAGTTCCCTAAGTCTATTCTCATTTTGCATAATTCTTTTCTCTTTTCTTCAGCTTACTTTCCTTTACTTTGTCTTCTAGGTCACTAATTTGTTCTTCTGCTTCTTTCATCCTGATATTCATTCCATCATTCCATCAAGTGTGCTTCTCATTTCATTTTTTGTGCCCTTTATTTCTGCTATGTTATTCCTTATCTCTGTGTTAAGAGTCTCATTCATGTCTTCTACTCTTTGCTCAAGTCCAGTGAGTATCTTTATGATTATTGCTTTAAATTCTCTACCAGGCATGTTACTGATATCTGTTTCACTTAGATCTCTGTCCATGGCCTTGTCTTATTCTTTCATTTGGGAAAAATTTCTCTGTCTCCTCATTTTGTCTGTTGCTCTGCATCTGTTTCTGTTTGTTAAGGAATTCAGCTATGTCTTTGGGTCTTGAAAGTAATGAGTTTATGATGATGAGGTCCTAGAGTGCCCTGGAGTACAGCATCCCTTTTTGCCAGAATGTGGCACTGCAGGAGTGTCCTATGTGTTGCTAATTCCCGCTGTTGTGTCTGAATCAATATTTATTTCAGTGCAATCATCTTCATTGACTCTCTGCCTGTTGTGGGCTTTTCTAGCTCTTTGTGGTGTTAGTGGGACCCAGGCAGGCCAGCTCTGAGGGGGTGTGCCCACTGGGGAACTTGGGAGCAGAGCAGTGGTATTAGCAAAATGTACACTGGGCCACTAAAACTATGCCAGATATACAAAGCACTGTGGTAGCTTGGGGCCATAGGCTGGAGCAGCCAGGTGTATAAGACTGGTCACAGCATGTGGTGATGGCCAGGTACAGCTGGGCCCTATATGGGATGGTAGCTCAGGGCACATAGCTTGGCACAGCAGAGTGGCAGGGCACTGTGTAATGGCTGGTTGTGGTACAGGGCAGCAGTGTGCATCAGGTTGCTGGGCAGGGTGAGCATGCGGCTTTAACAAAATTTGCTCTGTACCCTTAACAAAATTTGCTCTGAGCCCAGGGCCAGGGCTAGCAGGCTTGGAGTTGGTGAATCCTCAGGAGAACCGATGGGCATGGCACACTGCTAGCAGGTTAGTTAGCAAGTGTCTTTGCAGCCCTCCAGGTGTTTCTGGGTTTATACTGGGGCCTGGGGGAGGAAATTGGCACCTGCCAGCTCCCTCATTTTTGGAGAAGTCCCACAACATGCTCCAAAATCACTATGAACAGATCTGTCTCCTGTTTGCCCTCTTGTGACATTGTGTAAACTTCAGTTTTTATGTTGCCCCTCTTCGTGAGCCTCTGTCTGTTTAAGGGCAGCAACCCAGCTATTACTCGCTCTCCTTCCTGGCTGGCACAGTGCTGAGACAAGTGTCTTTTAACATTCCAGACTCCAAGTCACACTGGTTATACAAAGAGAATTCAGTCTCTTTGGTTTTCAGGGTCAAATATTATGGAGAGTAACCTTCCTCTTATGTGCTTCCTGGTGGGAAGGCCCATTTCTCTGCCCTCTTCAGATTGCAATTCCCTCCCACCTGCAGGCAGCCTCCCCCTGCCTTTCCGACCTCCCAAACCTTTAAGATGAAGCTTCTTCTCTGTATTTACTTATGGAGTTTGTCCTAGCAGTCTTTGAATCACTCTCTGGTTTATTGAATTCAATGTGGATGATATGTAGTTGTAAACGTGGGACAGAGTAAGCTCAGTGTCCTCCTACTCCACCATCTTCCCAAGCTTCCGAGTTTTTATTTTAATTTCAGTATAATTAAAACACAGTGTTACATTTGTTTCAGGTGTACAATATAGTGATTCAACAATTCTATACATTACTCATTGCTCATCAATGATAAGTGTACTCTTTAATCCCCATCAACTATTTCACCCATCCCCCATCCCCCATCCATTTACCCTCTAGTAATGATCAGTTTGTTCTTTATAGTTGAGAGTCTGTTTCTTGGTTTGATTCTCTCCTTTTATTCTCTTTGCTCATTTGTTTTGTTTCTAAAAATCCATATGTGAGTGAAATCATATGGTACTTCTCTTTCTCTGATTGAATTACTTCACTTATCATTATACTCTCTAGCTCCATCCATGTTGCAAATGGAAAGATTTCATTCTTTTTTATGGCTGAATAATATATGTTATATATATATACATATATATTACATCTACTTTATCCATTCATTTATCAGTGAACATTTGAGATGCTTCCATAATTCGGCTGTTATAGATAATGCTGCTATAAACATCAGGGTGTGTTAATATCTTTCAATTAGTGTTTTTGTGTTTTTGTGGTAAATACCCAGTAGTGCAATTACTGGATCATATGGTAGTTCCATTTTTAGCTTTTTGAGGAAACTCCATACTGTTATCCTAGTGACTTTACCAGTTTGTACTCCTACCAACAGTGTGCAAGGGTTCCTATTTCTCTACATCCTATTAAACAAGAGTTGATTCTCGTGTTTTTTATTTTAGCCCTTCTGACAGGTGTCAGGTGATATTTCATAGTAGGTTGATTTGCATTTCCATGATAATGAATGATGTTGAGCATCTTTTCATGTGTCTGTTGGTCACGTGGATGTCTCATTTAGAGAAATGTCTATCCACGTCTCTGCCCATTCTTAATTGGACTCTGTTTTGGGGGTGTTTAGTTGTATACATTCTTCATATATTTTTTCTTCCAAGATTTTATTTAAATTTAAGTTAGTTAACATATAGTGTAGTATTAGTTTCAGGAGTAGAATTTAGTGATTCATCACTTACATATAACACCCAGTGCTCATGACAAAAAGTGACCTTCTCAATGCCCATCACCCATTAACCCATCCCCCTACCTCCTCCCCTCCAGCAACCCTCAGTTTGTTCTCTATAATTCAGAGTCTCTTTTTTAGGGGTGCCTGGGTGGCTCAGTCGTTTAAGTGTCTGTCTTCAGCTCAGGTCATGATCCCAGGGTCCTGGGATTGAGCCCCTCATAGGGCTTCCTGCTGAGCAGGGAGCCTGCCTCTCCCTCTTCTCCCTGTTCATACTCTCTCACTACCTCTGTCTCTGTCTCTCAAATAAATAAATAAAATCATTTTTTTTTAAAGTCTGTTTTTGGTTTGCCTCCCTCTCTGTTTTTATCTTATTTTTCCTTCCCTTCCCTATATTCATTTGTTTTGTTTCTTAAATTCCACATATGAGTGAAAGCATATATTTGTCTTTCTCTGCATATTTCACTTAGCATAATACACTGTAGCTCCATCCACATCATTGTAAATGGCAAGATTTCATTCTTTTTGATGGCTAAGTAATATTCCATTGTGCATATATACATGTATATACACACACACACCACATCTTCAGTATATATACATATATACGCACAAACACACTATATATATACACATACATACCACATTTGCTGTATCCATTTATCAGTTGATGGATATTTGGGCTCTTTCCATAATTTGGCTATAGTTGATGGTGCTGCTATAAACATCAGGGTACATGTGCCCCTTCAAATCAGCATTTTTGTAACCTTTGGATAAATACCTAGTAGTGTGATTGATGGGTAGTAGGGTAGTTCTATTTTTAACTTTTTGAGGAACCTCCATAATGTTTTCCTGAGTAGTTATACTAGTTTGCATTCTCACCAACAGTGTAAGACGGTTCCCCTTTATCTGCATCCTCATCAACATCTGTTATTTCCTGAGCTGTTAATTTTAGCCATTCTGACAAGTGTGAGGTGGTATCTCATGGTGGTTTTGATTTGTATTTCCCTGATGATGAGTGATGTTGAGTATTGTTTTCATGTATCTGTTGGGCATCTGTATGTCTTCTTTGGAGAAATGTCTGTTCATGTTTTCTGCCCATTTCTTTTTTTTTTTTTTTAAAGATTTTATTTATTTATTTGACAGAGATAGAGACAGCCAGCGAGAGAGGGAACACAAGCAGGGGGAATGGGAGAGGAAGAAGCAGGCCCACAGTGGAGGAGCCCAATGTGGGGCTCGATCCCACAACGCCGGGATCACGCCCTGAGCCGAAGGCAGACGCTTAACCGCTGTGCCACCCAGGCGCCCCTTTCTGCCCATTTCTTAACTGGATTATTTATTTTTTTGGGTGTGGGTTTGATAAGTTTTTTTTTATAGTTTTGGATACTAGCCCTTTATATGATATGTCATTTGAAAATATCTTCTCCCATTCTGTAGGTCAACTTTTAGTTTTGTTGATTATTTCCTTCACTGTGAAGAAGTATTTTATCTTGATGAAGTCCCAGTAGTTTTGGGGTTTTGTTGTTGTTGTTGTTTTTGGTTGTTGTTGGTTTTTTGTGGGTTTTTTTTTTTTTTTTTTGCTTTTGTTTCCCTTGCCTCTGAAGACATATCTAGTAAGAAGTTGCTACAACTCATGTGAAAATGGACATCCCAGTTATGTTCCTGACTATAGAGGAAAATCTTTCAGTTTTTTCTCCATTGAGGATGATATTAGCTGTGGGTCTTTTATGTATGGCCTTTATGATGTTGGGTTCCTTCTATCCTTACTTTCTTGAGGGTTCTTATCAAGAAAGGATGCTGTGTTTTGTCAAATGCTTTTTCTGCATCTATTGAGGGGATCATATGGTTCTTATCTTTTCTTTTATTAACATGATGTATCACATTGATTGATTTGTGGATATTGAACCACTCCTGCAGGCCAGGAATAAATCCCACTTGATCATAGTGAATAAACCTTTTAATGTACTGTGGGATTCAATTAGCTAGTATCTTTTTTTATATAATAATATTTTTTATTATGTTAGTCACCATACAGTGAGTACATCCCTGTTTTTTTTATGTAAAGTTCCATGATTCATTAGTTGTGTATAACACCCAGTGCACCATGCAATACGTGCCCTACTTACTACCCATCACCAGTCTATCCCATTCCCCTATCCCCCTTCCCTCTGAAGCCCTCAGTTTGTTTATCTTGTTGAGAATTTTTCCATCTATGTTCATCAGAGCTATTGGTCTGTAATTCTCCTTTTTAGTGGGGTCTTTGTGTGGTTTAGAACCAATGTAATGCTGGCCTCATAGAATGAGTTTGCCAGTTTTCCCTCCATTTCTGTTTTTTGGCACAGTTTCAGAAGAATAGATATCAATTCTTCTTTAAGTCGTCGGTATCCCAACGATTTGTCCCCTGGAAATCCATCCAGCTTTGGACTCTTGTTTTTTGGGAGATTTTTGATTACTGATTCAATTTCTTTGCTGGTTGTGGGCCTGTTCAAATTTTTTATTTCTTCCTGTTTCAGTTTTGATAATTAGTATGTTTCTAGGAATTTATCTATTTTTTCCAGATTGTCCAGTTTCTTGATGGATTATTTTTCATAATATTCTCTAATGATTGTTTGTATTTCTGTGGTGTTGATTTTGATCTCTCATCTTTCATTCATGATTTTATTTATTTGAGTCCTTTCTCTTTCCTTTTTGATAAGTTTGGCTTAGTGTTTATCAATTTTATTAATTCTTTCAAAGAACTAGCTCTTTGGTTTTATTTATTTGGTCTACTGGTTTTTTGTTTCTCTATCATTTATTCTGCTCTAACCTTTATTATTTCCCTTCTTCTATTGGTTTAGGTTTTATTTCCTCTTCCTTTTTTATCTTCTTTAGGTGAAAGTTTCAGTTGTGTATTTGAGGCTTTCTTGATTCTTGAGATAGTCTTATTGCAATGCATTTCCCTCTTAGGACCACCTTTGCTGTATCCCAAAAAGTTTTGGACTGTTGTGTTGTCATTTTCATTTGCTTCAGTGTATTTTCTTTTTATTTCTTCTTTAATTTCCTGGTTAACCCATTCATTTTTAGTAGGATGTTCTTTGACCTCCATGTGTTTGTGGTCTTTCCAAATTTTATCTTGTGGTTTACTTCAAGTTTCACAGTGTTGTGGTCTGAAAATATGCATGGTATGATCTCAATCTTTTTGTATTTGGTGAGACCTGATTTATGACCCAGTAACTGATCCCTTTTGGAAATATTCCATAGGTACTTGGAAACAATGTGTATTCTACTGCTTTAGGATGAAATGTTCTGAATATATCTGTTCAGTCCATCTGGTCCAGTATGTCTTTCAAAGCTGTTGTTTTCTTGTTGATTTTATGCTTAGTTGATCTGTCCATTGCTGTATGTGGTGTGTTAAAGTCCCCCACTATTATTGTATTACTATCAATTAGTTTCTTCATGTTTGTTATTAATTGATTTATATATTTGTGTGCTCCTAAATTTGAGGCATAAACACTTAACATTTGTTAGATCTTCTTGATGGATAGGCCCCTTAATTATGATAGAGTTCTCTTCCTTATCTCTTGTTATAGTCTTTGGTTTAAAATCTAGTTTGTCTGATATAAGTATGGCTACTCCATCTTTCTTTTGATGTTCCATTAGCATGATAGATGGTTCTCAAACCCCTCACTTTAATCTGTAGGTGTCTTTAGGTCTAAAATGAATTTCTTGTAGGCAGCATATAGATGGATCTTGTTTTTTAATCCCTTCTGATACCCTATGTCTTTTGATTGGAGCATTTAGCCCATTTACATTCAGAGTGCTTATTGATAGATATGAATTTAGTGCCATTGTGTTTCCTGAAAGTTGGTGTTTCTGGTGATGTTCTCTTTTCCTTTCTAGTCTTTGTCATTTTTGTTCTTTCCTTCCTACTCAAAGAGTCCCCTTTATTATCTCTTGCAGGGTTGGTTTGGTGGTCATGATCTGCTTTAGTTTTTGTTTGTCTGGGAAGCTGTTTACCTTCTATTCTGAATGACACCCTTGCTGGATAAAATATTATTGGCTGCATATTTTTCCCACTCAGCACATTCAATATACCATGCCACTGCCTTCTGGCCTGCCATTTTTCTGTGGACAGATCTTCTGTGAATCTGATTTGTCTTCCCTTGTAGATTAAGGGCTTTTTTCCCCTTGTTGCTTTCAGGATTCTTTCCTTGTCTGTGTATTTTGTGATTTGACTATGATGTGTTTTTGTGTTTTCTGGCTTTTGTTGAATTTGATGGGATTTCTCTGTGCCTTTTGGATTTCAATGTCTGTTTCCTTCCCCAGATTAGGAAAGTTTTCAGCTATAATTTGTTCAACCCTCTGTCCCTTTTCCCCTCTCTTCTTCTGGGACTCCTATGATACAAATATTATTATGCTTTAAGGAGTCACTGAATTCCCTAAGTCTACATTCATGATGCAATACTTTTCTTTCTCTTTTCTTTTCAGCTTCATCATACTCCATAATTTCATCTTCTATATCACTGATTTGTTCTAATTTGTCCATCCTCATTGCCATTGCATCCACTAAGTTCTCCATCTTGGTTATAGTATTTTTTTTATTTTAGTCTGCCTAGTTTTATTTCTTTTATCTCTGATGTAAGGGATTCTCTAGTGTCTTCTATGCTTTTCTCAAGCCCAGTTATTATTCTTATGACTGTTGTTTTAAATTCTGGTTCAGGTACTTTAATTATATCTGTTTTTATAAAAACCCTGGTCATGACTTCTTCCTGTTCTTTCTTTTTAGGTGAATTCCTCCATCTTGTCATTTTGTCTAGGTCACGTGTGTGTGTGTGTGTGTGTGTGTGTGTGTGTGTGTGTGTGTGTGTTAGGAAAGCCTGCTATATTCCTGCTCCTGACAGTAATGGCTATATTAAGAAGAGGCCCTATACTGTCTTGGCCCTGGTGCTTCAGTAAGTATTTCAGAGTGTGCACCCTGCTATTGTGTTTTGGCTACTCCTTCCCTCAGATCGGTCCTCTGAAGAGTCTCTCCTTGCTTGCAGTTGGGAGTGTTGGGCTTTGTCCACTGTGTGACAAGTTTTAATTAGGTGTGTATTTGTCTGCTTATTAAAAGAAGCTACATTCTCAGGGGGCCTGGGTGGCTCAGTCAGTTAAGTATCTAACTCTTTTTTTTTTTAATAATGATTTTTTATTATATTATGTTAGTCACCATACAGTACATCCCCAGTTTTCGATGTAAGGCTCGATGATTCATTAGTTGTGTATAACACCCAGTGCACCATGCAGTATGTGCCCTCCTTACTACCCATCACCGGTCTATCCCATTCCCCCACACCCCCTCCCCTCTGTAGCCCTCAGTTTGTTTCTCATAGTCCATAGTCTCTCATGTTTCATTCCCCCTTCTGATTACCCCCCCTTTCTTAATCCCTTTCTTCCCCTACTGATCATTCTAGTTCTTATGTTCCATAGATGAGAGAAATCATATGATAGTTGTCTTTCTCTGCTTGACTTATTTCACTAAGCATTATCTCCTCCAGTGCCGTCCATGTTGTAGCAAATGTTGAGAACTCATTCTTTCTGATTGCTGAGTAATATTCCATTGTATATATGGACCACAACTTCTTAATCCAGTCATCTGTTGCAGGGCATCTCGGCTCCTTCCATGATTTAGCTATTGTGGACATTGCTGCTATGAACATTGGGGTGCATATGGCCCTTCTCTTCACTACGTCTGTATCTTTGGGCTAAACACCCAGTAGTGCAATGGCTGGATCATACGGTAGCTCAATTTTTAACTTTTTAAGGGACCTCCACACGGTTTTCCAGAGTGGCTGTACCAACTTGCATTCCCACCAACAATGTAGGAGGGATCCCCTTTCTCCACATCCTCTCCAACATTTGTTGTTTCTTGCCTTGTCTATTTTTGCCATTCTAACTGGCGTAAGGTGGTATCTCAGTGTGGTTTTGATTTGAATTTCCTTGATGGCTAATGATTTTGAACATTTTTTCATGTGTCTGTTAGCCATTTGTATGTCTTCATTGGAAAAGTGTCTGTTCATATCTTCTGCCCATTTTTTGATTTGTTTATTTGTTTCTTGTGTATTGAGTTTGAGAAGTTCTTTGTAGATCTTGGATACCAGTCCTTTATCTGTAGTGTCATTTGCAAATATCTTCTCCCATTCCGTGGGCTGCCTCTTAGTTTTTCTGACTGTTTCCTTGGCTGTGCAGAAACTTTTAATCTTGATGAAGTCCCATAAATTCATTTTATCTTTTGTTTCTCTTGCCTTTGGGGATGTATCATGAAAAAGGTTGCTTTGGCCGATTTCGTAGAGGTTGCTGCCTATGTTCTCCTCTAGAATTTTGATGGATTCCTGTCTCACATCGAGGTCTTTCATCCATTTGGAGTTTATTTTTGTGTATGGTGTGAGATAGTGGTCAAGTTTCATTCTTTTGCATGTAGCTGTCCAATTTTCCCAGCACCATTTATTGAAGAGACTGTCTTTTTCCCACCAGATGTTTTCTCCTGCTTTATCAAAGATTAGTTGCCCAAAGAGCTGAGGGTCCATTTCTGGGCTCTCTATTCTGTTCCATTGGTCTATGTGTCTGTTTTTGTGCCAGTACCATGCTATCTTTGTGATCACAGCTTTGTAGTACAGCTCGAAATCTGGCATTGTGATGCCCCCAGCTTTGTTTTTCCTTTTCAACAGTTCCTTGGAGATTCGGGGTCTTTTCTGGTTCCATACAAATTTAAGGACTATTTGTCCCAGTTCTTTGAAAAACGTTCTCGGTATTTTGATCGGGATAGCATTGAAAGTGTAGATTGCTCTGGGTAGCATGGACATTTTAACTATGTTAATTCTTCCGATCCATGAGCATGGAATATCTTTCCATCTTTTTATGTCTTCCTCAATGTCTTTTAAGAGTGATTTATAGTTTCTAGAATAAAGGTCCTTTACGTCTCTGGTTAAGTTAATTCCAAGGTAACGTATGGTTTTTGGTGCTATTGTAAATGGGATGGATTCCCTAATTTCTCTTTCTTCGTTCTCGTTATTCGTGTACAGAAATGCAACTGATTTCTGAGCATTGATTTTGTATCCCGCCACGTCCTGAATTGCTCTATAACTTCTAATAGTTTGGGAGTGGCTTCTTTTGGGTTTTCCATATAGAGTATCATGTCATCTGCGAAGAGAGACATTTTGACTTCTTCTTTGCCGATTTGAATACCTTTGATCCCTTTTTGTTGTCTGATTGCTGTTGCAAGGACTTCTAGTACTATGTTGAATAATAGTGGCGAGAGTGGGCATCCTTGTTGTGTTCCTGATCTTAAGGGAAAGGCTTCCAGCTTTTCCCCATTGAGAATAATATTTGCAGTAGGCTTTTCATAGATGGCTTTTATGAGATTGAGAAATGTACCTTCTATTCCTACACTCTGAAGGGTTTTAATCAGGAAAGGATGCTGTATTTTGTCAAATGCTTTTTCGGCATCGATTGAGAGGATCATATGGTTCTTGAGTCTTTTCTTGTTGATATGATGTATCACGCTGATTGATTTGCGAATATTGAACCACGCTTGCATCCCAGGTATGAATCCCACTTGATCGTGGTGGATAATCCTTTTAATGAACTGTTGGATTCTATTAGCAAGTATCTTGTTGAGGATTTTGGCGTCCATATTCATTAGGGAAATCGGTCTGTAATTCTCCTTTTTGAGGGGGTCTTTGCCTGGTTTGGGGATCAAGGTAATATTGGCCTCATAGAATGAGTTTGGTAGCTTTCCTTCTGTTTCTATTTTTTGAAATAGCTTTAGGAGAATAGGTATTATTTCTTCTTTGAATGTTTGGTAGAATTCCCCAGGAAAACCGTCCGGGCCTGGAGTTTTGTTATTTGGAAGGTTGTTTATCACTGACTCAATTTCTTCATAATTAATTGGCTTGTTTAAGAAATCAATTTCTTCCTGTTTCAATCTTGGTAGTTTATAGGTTTCCAGGAAGGATTCCATCTCTTCCAGATTGCTTAGTTTATTGGCATATAGCTGTTGATAAAAGTTTCTAATAATCCTTCCAATTTCATTGGTGTTGGTTGTGACCTCTCCTTTTTCATTCATAATTTTAATAATCTGGGTCCGTTCTCTTTTCTTTTGGATAAGTCTTGCCAGTGGTTTGTCAATTTTATTGATTCTCTCCAAGAACCAGCTTCTAGTCCTGTTGATCTGCTCTACTGTACTTCTGGTTTCTGCTTGATTGATTTCAGCTTTAATTTTGGTCAACTGCTTCCTTGTGCGTGGATTAGGCCTGTCCCTCTGTTGCTGTTCCAGCTTCTTGAGGTGAGAATATAAAAACTGCATTTTAGATTTTTCTATTCTTTTGAGTGAGGCTTGGATGGCTATGTATTTCCCCCTTAGGACTGCCTTTGCAGTATCCCATAGGTTTTGGACTGTTGTATTTTCATTCTCATTGGTCTCCATAAATTGTTTAATTTGATTTTTGATTTCCTGGTTTATCGAGTCATTCCTGAGTAGGATGGTTCTTAGTCTCCAAGTGTTTGAGTTTCTTCCAAATTTTTCCTTGTGGTTGAGTTCCAATTTCAGAGCGTTGTGGTCTGAGAATATGCAGGGGATAATTTCAATCTTTTGGTATCGGCTGAGACCTGTTTTGTGTCCCAGAACATGGTCTATTCTTGAAAATGTTCCATGGGCATTAGAATAGAATGAGTATTCTTTGGTTCTGGGGTGTAGTGTTCTATATATATCTAAGAGGTCCAACTCTTCGAGTATGGCATTCAAAGCCTTTGATTCTTTGCTTAGTTTTTGCCAGGGTGTTCTGTCTATTTCTGAGAGTGGAGTGTTGAGGTCCCCTACTATTAATGTATTTTTATCTATATGTCTCTTTATTCTGGTTAAGAGTTGGCTTGTGTATCTTGCTGCTCCCCTGTTGGGGGCATATATATTTATAATTGTCATATCCACTTGTTGAATACTTTCTTTAAGAATAATATAGTGCCCTTCTGCATCTCTAACTATAGTCTGTAGTTTAAAATCCAGTTTATCTGATATGAGAATTTCTACCCCAGCTTTCTTTTGAGGTCCATTTGCGTGAAAGATGGTACTCCATCCCCTTACTCTCAGTCTGAATGCATCTTTGGGTTCGAAATGAGTCTCTTGTAGACAGCAAATGGATGGGTCATTTCTTTTTATCCAATCTGCAACCCTGTGGCGTTAAAGCAAGAATTTAAACCATTAATGTTAAGGCTGAGTACTGAGAGATATGCTTTTAATTCTGCCATGTTGTCAGTAAAGTCTTTGTTTGTATTGGCTGTGACTTTCTGTTCTGTATCACTCTTGGGGCCTTTTTACTTTTATAGAACCCCCCGTAATATCTCCTGTAGGGCTGGTTTCATGGTTATGAAATTGGCTAGTGACTGTCGATTCTGAAATGTCTTTATTTCTCCATCAATTCTGAATGACAGCCTTGCTGGATAAAGGATCCTTGGCTGCATGTTTTTCTCTGAAAGAGCTTTAAAAATGCTCCCCCAACCCTTTCTCTCATTCCAGGTCTGTGTAGACAGGTCTGACGTAATTCTGATGCCTTTGCCTTGGTACGTGAGAAATTTCTTTGCCCTGGCCGCTTTCAATACTGTATCCTTGGATCTCATATTTGCTAATTGCACTATGACGTGACGTGGTGTAGGTCTGTCATGGTTGAGCTTGGGAGGGGTCTTCTCTGCCTCTTGGACACGAATGTTTGTTTCCCTTGCTAGATTAGGGAAGTTTTCAGCTACAATTTGTTCAAATATCTCTTCTAGACCTCTGTTTTTCTCCACCCCCTCGGGGATGCCGATGATTCTAACATTGGATCGTTTCGTTGAGTCAGTAATCTCCCGTAGCCAACATTCGTGGGCGTGGATTTTTTTAAGACCATCTTCTATTTTTATTTTTTCCTCTATTAACCCATCCTCCAATTCACTAACCCTTTCCTCCGCTTCCGTGACCCTGGCCGTCAGAGCCTCTAGTTTTGCCTGCATTTGGCTCATAGAATTTTTAATTTCTGTCAAATTCGCTCTCATTTCTGCCCTTAGGGATTCTATATTCTCAGTAACATTTTCCTGAATACTTTTTTCAAGTCTACTCATTATCTTGACCATTGTTACTCTGAATTCCATTTCTGATAATTTGGTTACATCCATATCCATTACTTCTGTGGCAGAGGCCACTGACTCACTGTCTTTTCTTTGCTGGGGGGGGCTTCTCCTTCTTGTCATTCTAATGAGGGGAGGTTGCGGGGTTGTCCGGAGCCCAAAATTATTGACTGGGTCCCAGGCCGTGCCCCTTGTTTTATAGGGATCTTAGAGATGTGGGCTTCTTCTTTAAAGATTTTATTTATTTACTTATCTGAGAGAGGGAGACAGACAGTCAGCAAGAACGGAACAGAAGCAGGGGAGTGGGAGAGGAAGAAGCAGGCTCCCAGCGGAGGAGCCCGATGAGGGACTCCTTTCCGGAACGCTGGGATCACGCCCTAAGCCGGAGACAGGCGCTCAATGACTGCGCCACCCAGGCGCCTCCGGTTGTGGGCTTCTTGATTTTTCAGCCTGCCTTCTGGGGGAGGGGCCTGCCGCGCCGATACTCAGGCAACCCTGTTTGGTTAGAGTCTCCGTGTCCCCTGCGAGGGAGGATGGGGATGGGCACTCTCTGAGCCGGTATTTCCAGGCTTTTGTTCTCTGGCGGCTTTCCCTGGCGGCCGGCTATGCCTCTTCTGAGGGTCAGAGCAGCAGAGCCTGCATTGTCACAGAACAGAGGGATTGCGGCCCGTTCTCCACTGATGTTCTGGCCACTTTAACTCTGTTACTGTTGGTGCTGCTCAACCCTGCAGCGTCCCGGGATGTGCGCACCAACTCGGCGTCCCTGCCCTCACTTCCAGGGCCGGCGTGTCTCTGTCCTTTGTGTTTCTAACCCCACCAGCCACCAGCCGCCCCGCACGCTCCCGGGTCTCCCGGTCTCAGTCTATGCCCGGTGAGCACACCTCGATTCCGGAGTTTCGGGAGAAGCCTGGTGGCGCGCGCACCCGGTTCAGGGTCTCAGTCTGCTGTTTCACGGGTGCCGACCGCGAGTCCGCCCGCTCCCCCGTGCAGGTGGCCCGCCAGCCGCCAGCCGCCCCACGCGCGCTCCGGGAGTTCCCGGTCTCAGTCTGGATCCCGTGAGCACACCGGGATTCCGGTGTTCTGGGAGATGCCTGGTGGCGCGCTTTCACGGCTCACCGGTCTCAGTCCTCAGTCCGCTCTCTCGCGGGTGCCCTCTGTGAGTCCGCCCGCTCCCCCGTGCAGGTGGCTGCCGCTTCCCGGCGCCCAAATGCGGCGGCTCCCTCCCCCTTCCGTTTATCTTCCGATATCTGTGCACGGTTTACAGCTCCCCTCTTCGTACCTCAATACTCAGCGCTGGAGATGTTCATTTGTAGAGATCCAGATGCATCATCCTGCGTCTCAGGCTGATTCCGTGGTTATTTAGGCTGGTCTGGTACCTATCCAGCTCGACTCAGGGGACCGGCTGAAAAAGGGGTCCCCTACTCCTCCGCCATCTTAACTCCCCCCTAACTCTTGACTTCAGCTCAGGTCATGATCTCAATGTCATAAGATCAAGCCCTGTGTCTGGCTTCAGGCTGGGCATGGAGCCTACTTAAGATTCTCTCTCTCCCTGTACTCTGCACACCCCTGCTTATGCTACCTGTCTAAAAGAAAATAAAAGAAGTTAGATCCTGTTTCACCTACAGCTGAAAGCTTACAGCACTCTATGATCAGTAGACTTGGTGCATGTGAGGGGTTTGTGCTGGTTTTCTGGGGGATAGGCCTGCGGCACTGTTTCTCAGGTGTATTTGCCCTTGTGAAGATGCACCTGCAGGGTGCAGGGGGCTGGGGCTTGGTGTAAGCAGCTCCAGCCTCCACTGGGGGCTCTGTGTTGCTCACTGAAGTCTGTCATTGCTGATGGGTGAGTGAGGGGAATGGTGTGATGTCTGCCTCTCTCTCATTCCCAGAGTGGGGAGTTCATAACTGCCACTCTTCAGGAAGCCCTTACAGAAAACTAAACTGCTCTCTTGTGTCCCTGGCCTCTGGCAGATCCTTGCCTTCACCCTGTCTGTGTCTAAACTGTCTGCCTCCCAGGTCACACTGCACTCTTGTGTTTTATTTCAAGCGTGTTGCTGGGTTTCAAAACTCCAAATTTTAGGGATATGTTATGGCACAGGACCACACTGATCCTCTGGGGTAGGGTCTCAGCACACTGTGGCTGGTACTGGTTTGTCCCAGAAAAGCAGTTGCATAGCCATGCAGCAGTTCAGAGTTTATGGTAAAGCACAGCAAAAAGCTGGCAGCAAGGTTTGCTGCTCTCAGCACGTGTCTCTATTCCTATGCCGATGAGCAGGGCAGTACATTGGTGCTCACCAGCTCTCTTTTTCCCTGGAATGGCTGTTCCACCTCTCCCAAATGCACTACAAGTAGGGGAACTTTTTCTTTCCATGTGACCCAAGGGATCCTCAGACCACACTGCCCACTGCCCTTCTTCCCCACAAGATTACAATTAAGCCCACCAGGCAGGGCCCTGGTGATGGTGTGCACCTCCAAAACTTCAGACTTTGAGCTCTGATGCTTATAAAAACTTATGGTAGTCAGCTCTCCTTTTCCTAGTGCATGGTTTTGGGGAAGAGTTTTTCTTGTGTGATCCCCTGCATGCTGCTCTCTCTCTCTGTCTCTCTCTGTCTCTGTCTTTATCTCTCTCTATCTCTGTCTCTCACTCCTCTATTTGTGATCAGGACTCCCTCTGTTCCATAGTACAAGAAATTATTTTCTCCCCCAAATCAACTCTCTGAATCTCCTACCTTCCACGATGTGGCTATTTATCTACCTCTCGATGTGAAGTTTGTTCTCTCAGTTCTCAGATCAATTTCTTCAGTGTTCAGAATGATTTGATATTTATCTGGCTGTGTTTGAGGGATGAGGGAAGCATAGGGTCATTCTACTTACTACTCTGCCATCTTAACTCTGTAGGCATACTTTTAAATACCTTCCAAAATCTTTGAGAACCTGCAACTTTAAAGTTTTGTTAGGATAAATGATAAATTGAGTTAAATTAATTGAACAACTAAGTCTTTTCCAAATGTGATAAAATATCAAAACACTGATTGCTAAACATAGGTTTGTCTACATTTATCTTATTATTACAGAAAAAACTAAAGATAAATTTGGGTCTGTTAGTAAACAAGTTTCATTAAAAGATTGCACTATAGAAAATACCTGTTTCTGAAAATTATAATATATAGTCATAAAGTTGTTGATCTAAAAAATTTCTGGTATAACAGGTCACAATTACTATGTAGTTTTTACTAGAAATTAAGGCTTCAAAACATTAAAAATTCTAACAAATGTAATTAAGACTACTGGAAATAATAAGGAAAACAACTCTGTATGTGAAGAAAATGAGGTAGTTGTTTTTGGTAAAAATGTTATGAAGAATGGGAATACATTTTTGTTAAGAAAAAAAAGTAATCTTGTCCTAAAATAAGACTGGTTGTCTAAAGATGAAAACCTTAGGACAAAATCAAAATGTAACTTTTTTTGAAGTTGTAAAAAAGAATCTTTAAAACATTTTATGTATGGTCAGGACTAAGATTAAAAGGAATGAATACACTGGTCTAAGATTAAACTTTTTTTTTTCTCTGTTGAAAGATAACATGATATTCTTAGTTATTGGTATACTTTAAATATTTTAAATGATTTTTTTCTCTTTGTCTCCAAAAAAAAAAAGGCTTCTATGTTTTATCTTTATCAGGTCTTCAATTACTTAAAAAAAATTAAATCTTCTCAATATTAAAAGAACTAAATCTTGCTAACAACTATGTAATATTCTGTAGAATCTCTTATTGCCATCTTAAAGAGATAATTAAGTATTAAATTTTAAGTGATCTGTAATCCTACTTAGACATGTGCTTTAAAACCTTCTGAAGATTTTAACAAACTTCCCCAAAATTCAAATTCTAAATGAAGTATTTTGACTAATTGGATATATTAATTTGCTATGTTAAATAGCATGGGAACTATTATCAATGAAGCGATGATAATCCTTCTTTGGTTATATTATGTGGGTAAAGCGCTATAACAGTTTATAAATTCCTAAAGTTTTAATATGTTGGTGTATAATGTAATCACTTATAATTCTTTTTTTATTTTAATTTTTGGCATATATTTTTTATAATGTTCTCTTATAATTTTTTTTATTTCTTTGGTGTTGCTTGTTATTTCTCCTCTCCCATTTGTGATTTTATTTATTTGGGTCCATTCTCCTTTCTTTTTGATAAGTCTGGCTAGGGGTTTATCGATTTTATTATTTTTTTCAAAGAACCAGCTCCTGGTTTCATTGATCTGTTCTACTGGATTTTTTGTTTGTTTCTTTCTATATCATTTATTTCTCCTTTAATTTTTATAATTTCCCTTCTTTCACTGGCTATAAGACTTCACTTTTTTTTTTTCCTACCTCAATTATGAGTAAGATTAGGCTGTTTATTTATGGTTTTTTTGCTTCTTGAGGTAGGCCTGTATTGGTATATACTTCCTTCTTATGACCACTTTGGCTGTATCCCAAAGGTTTTGGATCATCCTATTTTCATTTTCTTTTATTTCCATGTATATTTTTTTATTTCATCTTTGATTTCCTGGTAGACCTATTCATTCATTACTAGATGTTGTTTATCATCCATATATTTATGGTCTTTACAAATTTTTTCTTGTGTTTGTCTTCTAGTTTCATAGCATTGTGTTCAGAATATATGCATTGGATGATCTCAGTCTTCTTATACTTACTGAGGTCTGATTTGTGACTTAGTATGTGATTTATTCCAGAGAATGTCCCATATGCACCTGAAAAGAATGTTTATTCTGCTGCTCTAGGATGAAATGTTCTGAGTATATCTGTTATTCCACGTTGTCCAGTGTGTCACTCAAAGCCATTGTTTCTTTGTTGGATTTCCACTTAGATGATCTGTCCATTGATGTAAGTAGGGTGTTAAAGTCCCCTACTTTTATTCTATTATTATCAATGAATACCTTATTTTTATTATTGTTTTATATGTTTAGGTGCTCCCATGTTGGGAGCATAAATATTGACAATTGTTAGGTGTGCTTGTTGGATAGTCCCCTTTATTATGATATAGTGCCCTTTTTCATCTCTTGTTACAGCCTTTGGTTTAAATCTAATTTTTCTGATATAAGTATGGCTATTCCAGTTTTTCTTTGGATGTCCATTAACATGATAGATGGTTCTCCATTCCCTTACTTTTAATCTGCAGCTATCTTGAGGTCTATGGTCTCCTATAGGCAGCATAAAGATGAGTCTTGTTTTTTATCCATTCTGACTCCTTATATCTTTTGATTGTAGCATTTAGTAGATTTACCTTCAGAGTAATTATTGATAGATATGTATTTAATGCCATTTTATTACTTGTTTTGTCATTGTCTCTAGAGATTTTCTCTGTTCCTTCCTCGTCTTTGTCACTGTTGGTCTTTCCTCCCCACTTTCAAAGAGTCCCCTTCAATATTTTTTGCAAGACTGTTTTAGTGGTCACAAACTCCTTTAGTTTTTGTCTGTCTGTGAAACTTTATCTCCCCTTCTATACTCAATGATAGCCTTGTTGTATAGAATATTCTTGGCTACAGATTTTTCTTTTCAGCATATTGATTATATTATGCCTGTCTCTTATGACTTGCCACATCTCTGTGCAGAAATCTGCTGCTAGCTTTATGGGTCTTCCGTGTAAGTTAGGGATTCTTTTGTCTGGCTGCTTTTAGGGTTTATCACTATATCTTGCAAATTTAACTACAATATGTCTTTGTGTCGGCCTGCTTTTGTTGTTTGATGGGAGTTCTCTGTAACTCCTGGATTTGAATGTCTGTTTCTTTCCCCAGATTAGGGAAGTTTTCAGCTATTATTCCCTCAAATAAACCATCTGCACCCTTTTCTCTCTCTTCTTCTGGGACTCCTCTGATACAAATGTTATTACATTTGATGGAGCCACTGAGTTCCCTAAGTCTGTTCTCATGGTACATAGTTCTTTCTTTTGTTCAGCTTCATTACTTTCATTCTATCTTCTATACAACTTATTCATTCCTCTGTTTCTTCCATCCCAGTGGTCATTACATCCAGACTGTTTCAAATCTCAGTTATTGCATTTTTCATTTCTGACTGTTTTTAACTCTTTCATCTCCGTTGTAAAGGTGTCCTGATGGCTTTCATGCTTTTCTCAAACCCAACAAGTATCCTTATGATTGTTGCTTTAAATTCTCCATCAGTCATATTACTTATATCTGTTTCATTTAGATCTCTGGCTCTGACCTTTTCCTGTTCTTTCATTTGGGATAAATTCATCTGTCTTGGCATTTTTTCTCCCTAAGTCTCTGTCTTCTTCTGTGTTTTAGAAAAGTTTTGTTTCCTGCTTCTGAAATAATAGTTTTTGAAGAAGAGGTCACATAGTGTCCAGGGCCTGATGCTTCAGGAACTGTCTCTGATGTGTGCTGCATGCACTCTGTCGCTGTGTTTTGTCTGCCTTATCTTTCAGGCCATTTATCTGCATGGGCTCTCCCTGCCTGCTTTGGGCAGTGTTTGAACCTTGGCCAGAGTGTGGCAAGTTTTACCTAAGTGTGCTCTGGTCTGCTTGTTAAATGAGACCTTTACTACTTCCACTAGAACTAAAGTCTTGCAGAACTCTCTGGTCAGTAAATGTGTTGTGTGTGGGGGTGATTGCTGATCTTCTGGGTAAGGGGCCCTCTGTGTTGGGCTTTAGGCACACTTGCCCAAAAAAAGCAGTACTAGCAGAGCACAGAGGGGTGGGACTTGGTGTAAGCAGGTTAGGCAACCAGTGTTGTTACTATGCTGTTTACTGAAGTTGCTTTATGTTAAGGGGTGGGGATGGGAAATGACAACAGTCAGCTCCTTTGTCCCTGGAGAGGGGCCTCTTTATTTATTGCTCTCAGGGAAGTCCTCCCAGAAGAGTGAATAATTTCCCCTAGTGCATCCCAGACAGTTTTTAGATTGCTGTTCTCATGCTGCCTGTCTCTGGGTTGCTTGCCTGCCTGGAGCAGCACAGTGCACTTTGCACTGTATCCCAGCCAAGCCTTCTGACTTCCAAACTCCAAATTTTAGGGTCATGGTGTGGCAATGGGTTGTGCCAGTCTTCTGGGGGAGGGTCTCACCATGCCGGGATAGATGCAGATTTGACCCAAGCAAGGCAGTCACGCCAGAGCTCAGGAGTGTGGGATTTGGAGCTAAGCAGGTTAAACAGTCAGTATCTGGGTTAGCTGCCCTCAAGTGTCTTTGTGCCTATGCTGAAGGATGAGGGAAGAAACAAGTGCCCATCAGCTCTTTTGTCGCTGGAGAGGCATTTCTGTGAAAGCTACCTCTCACAGATGCCCTCCAGGAAGAATAAACAGTCTCTCTCAGTGTGCCTTAGGAGATCCTCAGATCATGCAGTGTGCTCCAGGGTTGTTTGCCTGCCTTCTCTCCAGGAATAGGGCAGTGCCCTCATGATTCTATCACAGCCAAGCCCACTGACCTCTAAAACTCCAGTCTTTGAGCACTGATGGCTGATT
This sequence comes from Ursus arctos, assembly GCF_023065955.2. NCBI lineage: Eukaryota > Metazoa > Chordata > Mammalia > Carnivora > Ursidae > Ursus > Ursus arctos. The sequence goes on from NC_079873.1 coordinate 70,765,963, forward strand.
GCAAAAACTCACAAAAATCAGCCCCTCTCATTTTCTCAGCCAATGACTTTGGGGTTGTGTTCTTGTGTTCATCCCTGTGCACTCTTGCCTTTCTCCAGGACCAGGGCTCCTTCCCCTCTGCAGCACCCATGATCCACTTCTATTGCAAACCATGTCTCTGCACTTCCTACCTTCCTCAATGCAGCCTCTTCTCTCCTCTAGTTGTGCAGTTTGGTCTGTCAGATCTTAGGTCAATTTCTTGGGTATTCAGAATGATTTGATAGTTATCTAGCTGTGTTTGAGGGATGAGATGAGCCTAGGCTCCTCCTACTATGTAGCTCTTAGCTCTCCTTCAAGCATTAACTCCTTTTGAATAAGTCAATCATAGCACCAGTTGGTAGTATTTGAGTATGTGACTTTTATTTACATCAGTGCATAATAAAGATACTTGTTAAAGTGCCTAAAAAAAAGAAATCATCTGTAATACATTCCTTGAGGTCATACATTTATCGACCTCCAGTTTTGTTTAACTCTGTGCTTAAGAAACACTCTCATTAGCCTATTGGATTTTTGTTGTTTTGTATTTTTAACAATTTGTATCTCTTCCTTACCTTCGTGCTTAACTTTCTTCCTTCAGCCCAGATCAACTGAAGACAAATGTGTGGTTTTTTGTTTTGTTGTGTTGTTTTTGTTTCGTTTTGGCATTTGGCCAAGGAATCGTATGTCAGATAAAGTCGATAATTTGTAAAAGTTATCCATTTCCATAAAATATTAGAAAACGTTTTTGAAATGCTGGTCAGTTATAAGTGTTAATGCTATAAATACTGAGTTTGAAATTCTAGATGTTGATAAAAGGTAAAATATGTTTCAAAGTTTTATATATAAATAAGTAATTAATTCTGTTCTGGCTATTTTAGCAATACTATCATATGTTAAGCATCTTTTTTTTTTGCATTTGTCACTAGAGTAGGACATAACTTTAAATTTACTGATTTTTTAATAATACAAATGATTTGTATATGTAGAACCACAATTATGACAGCATATGTTTATTTCCCTGAGGGGGAAAAAACAATTAGTAACAACTCTATTTCTTGCATAGGTCTGAAAAAAATAAGACATTTAAAAAAGGATAAACAGAGATAAAAATGCAGCACTTATTACTGATAGAAGTTAGGTTTGCAGATTCATTATACCTGTGGGCAAGTGTGACTACTAATATGGAATCCCATATTAGAAAGACTTATCCACTAAAACAGTTGCTTTTAATTATGATGGCATGGAGTAATAGAGAACTAGTACTGTTCACATAAATCTAACCTCAGCTAGTATGCTTAATTATTATTCTCAAATTTACTAATCAAAAGAGTCACTACATTTTCCTAAAGGTGGAATGGATAAACAGACTGAAAGAGCGTATGAATAAATGTAGTAAAAAAGTCTTCTCAGGGAAATAAGTTTCAAGGAAAAGGAATTCCCCTCTGTACTTAGAGGTGTAGTGTAATTACTCTTGATAAAACTATGTCCATAATATTTTGGCTGCACTACTTTTTGAAACAGCTTTATTGAGATACAAATCACATACAGTAATATGGTTTTTACAGTATATTTTTGTTTTCTTCTAGAGGTTTTGCATATCATTAGATTCACTCCAATGGTTATTTTATGTTTTTGATGATGTAATTACTATCAATTTTTAAACTTCATTTTCTATTTTTTTCTTATGCTTATAGAAATAAAATTAGGTTTTTTTTCTATTTACCTTGTATACAAAACATATTTCCTAATTAATCCTAACATTTTGTGTGGAGATTCTTTCAGACTTTCTATGTGTTTATAAATAAAATATGAAGATATTTATCTTCAAAATTTATTGCATTACCTTTTTCCTTGTCATGGTGTACTATTTAGGATTTTCAGTACAACATTGAACGTAGGTAGAAATAGTGTGTATCCATCTCTCACTCCAAATCTCAGGTGGGATGATTAAATATATGAGGTGTAGGTTTTGTGTAGATGTCTTTTATGAAATTAAGGCCACATTTTGCCCCATATTGCTAACATTTTTGATTTATCAAAAATGATTATTGAGTTTTATAGAATGCTATTTTTCTCTTTTAAAGTAATTTACATTTATTATAAAAATTTAGAAAACATGGACAAGCAAGAAGAAAAAATAAAACCATCAACAATCCCATTATCCAGACTGAAATATTTACTGTGAACTTGTTAACATGGAGCCTCTCTGTTTGATTTTTAAATTTCTACTTATAATATAGGAATGAGGTCAAGCTTGGGGGATGTCTCAGCAGCTGACCTGTCCTTTGCAAGAGCACCTAATCATTAATCATAATGCTCGTAGACTCATGGCAAACCCAACTTGGATTTAGGTTGGTGTTCCCATCCTCCAGTACTAATCTGGTGGATGGAGATTAGCAGAATTATTAGCAGTAATGATGTGTTTCCCCCCAGATTTATTGACATATAATTTACATATAACATTGTGTACATTTAAAGTATATAATGTCATGATTTGATGCACATATATATTGCAAAATGATTACCACAATAAGGTTAGTTAATGCCTCCATCACCTTACAGAATTACTGTGTGTGTGTGCATGTGTGTGTCTGTGTGTGTGTTGAGAAGATTTAAAATCCACCATCTCAGCAACTTTCAAATATACAATACAGTGTTGTTAGTTATACTCACCAGGAGGTACATTAGATTTCCAGAGCTTATTTATTTTATACTTGGAAGTTTGCACACTTTGACCAATATTTGTCCATTTCCCCCACCCTCTGGCCCCTCAAAATCACCATTTTACCCTCTGTTTTTATGAGTTCATATTTTTCCAGATCCCACATATAAGTGAGATCATACAGTATTTGTCTTTCTCTCTATGACTTATTTTACTTAGCATAATGCCCTCAGATTCATTCATGTCATTGCAAATGGCAGGATTTTTTTAGGTATAATATTAAATTTATATATAATTACATTTGAATATATTTATATATAGTCTCTCATGGTTCATTCCCCCTTCTTTAGAGACTATGGACTCTGGGAAACAAACTGAGGGCTTCAGAGGGGAGGGTGGTGGGGGACTGAGATAGGCCGGTGATGGGTATTAAGGAGGGCATGTATTGCATGGTGCACTGGGTGTTATACGCAGGTAATGAATCATGGAACATTACATCAAAAACTAGGGATGTACTGTATGGTGACTAACATAACATAATAAAAAATTATTATAAAAATATATATGTTTATATATAATTATATATAATGCAGTAAGTTTTGAAAATAAAGATATGTATATATATACGCATATATAATATGTATTAATGTATATTTGTTTTCACATCTTCTTTATCCATTCATTTGTCAATGCATAATTAAGTTGTTTTCATATCTTGGCTTCGTGAATAATGTTACAATGAACATGGTAGTGCAGATATCTCTGAGATACTGATTTCAATTTCTTTGGATATATACAAAGAAGTGGGATTGCTGAAACACATGATACTTTTATTTTTAACTTTTGAAGAACTTCATTTTGTTTTCCATAATGGATATACCAATTTACGTGTTTCATTTTATTCACATCCTCATTAACTCTTGTTATCTCTTGTCTTTTTTGATAACAGCCATTCTAATAGGTGTGAAGTATCTCATTGTGGTTTTCATTTATACTTCTTTGATGATTGGTTATATTGAGCATCCTACATGTACCCATTGACCATTTGTATATCTTCTTTGGAAAAAAATCTGTTGAGGCCCTCCAACCATTTTATAATCATATTATTTGTTCTGTTACTGTACAGTTGTATGAGCTTCTTACATATTTTGAATATTAACCCCATATTTGATATATGGGTTGCCAATATTTTCTCTCATTCTGTAGGTTGCCTTTTCTGTAAATTATTTATTTTGTCATGTGGAAATGTTTTAGTTTGAAGTAGTCCCACTTATTTATTTTGCTTTGTTGCTTGTGCTTTGGTTTTATGTCCAAAAAACTATTATGAAGACATAAGTCAAGGAGATTTTCTCCTATGTTTTCTTATAGGGGGTTTATGGTTTCAGATCTTACATTTAAGTATTTAATCTATTCCATGTTATTGTTTGCCAGTGTTGTAGGATGGGCATCCAATTTTTTTTTCATGTGATTTTTCAGCTTCCTCAGCACTATTTACTGAAGAATTGTCTTTTCAGTTGAGTATTTTTGGCTGCCTTGTAAAATATACAGTCAATGTATATGTATAGGTTTATTTCCGAGCCCTTGTTTCTGTTCCATTGGCTTATATATATCTTTTTATGTCAGTATCATTCTGTTTGATTAATATAGCTTTGAAATATGCTTTGAAATAAAAAGTATATTGTCTCCAGCTTTGTTCTTTCTCAAAATTGTCTTGGCTACTGGGACTTTTTGTAATTCTTTAAAAATTTTAGGACTGCCTTTTTTATTTATGTGAAAAATACCATTAAAATATTGATAAGGATTGCATTGACTCTGTAGATTGTTTTGGTTATTATTGACATTACTTCAATATATATTCTTCTACTACATAAACACTGGAAATCTTTCCATTTATTTGTGTCTTTTTCCACTTATTTTATCAACAAAATCTCTTTAATCTCCTTGGTTATTTGTTTATTGATTTTGTATCCTGAATATGTACTAAATTTATTGATTAGATCTAACAGTTTCTTGGTAAATAATTAAAATAATTAAAGATTTTTATATATAAGATCATGTCATCTGCAAGCAGAGATAATTTTACTTCTTCATTTCCAATTATATATATACATTCCAAATATATATATACATATACATACCCTTGTCTTTATCTCAGATAAAACTCTGGCAACATTTCATCACTGAATATGATGTTAGGTGTGGTGTTATGTTAGGCCTTTGTGTTTAGCTACATTCCTTATATACCCACCTTGTTTATAGTTTTTACCCTTAAAAGATGCTGAAATTTGTTGAATGATTTTTCTGTATCTATACAGATGATCATATGATTTATCCTTCATCCTTTAATGAGGTGTATCACATTTATTAATAAGCATATATTGAATCGTCCTTCCATTCCAGATACAAATCGCACTTGACTGTTTGCGTGATCCTTTTAACGTGCTGTTGAATTCAGTTTGCTAGTATTTTGTTCAGAAGATTCACATCTATTCTCACCAAGGATACAAGAATGTAGTTTTCTTTTCTTGTACATTCATATGTAGTTTTGATATCAAAGTCATGCTGGTCTCATAAAATTAATTTGAGACTGTTTTATACTTTTCTATTTTTGGAAGTGTTTGAGAATGATTGACATTAGTTCTTTAAATGTTTGGTAGAATTCTCCAGTGAATCATTTGATTCTGAGCTTTCTTTGTTGGGGGTTTTTGATTACTGGTTCCATCTCCTTATTCACTATTGGTCTTTTCAGATTTTCTTTCTTTTTTTTTTTTTTCATGATTTAGCCTTGGTAGGTTATATGTTTCTAGGAATTTACCCATTACTTCTAGGTTTTCCAACTTGTTGGCATATAAATGTTTATAGTAGTCTCTTAAGATGATTTGTATTTCTATGGCAGCAGTTGTGTCTTCTCTTTCATTTCAGATTTTATTTGAGTCTTTTCTCTTTGTTTCTTGGTTAATCTAGATAAAGTTTTTTCAATTTTGTTTATCATTTAAAAATAGTTCTTAGTTTCATTGATCTTTTCTATTATCTTTCTATTTCATTTGTGTTTCTATTTCATTTATTTTTGCTCTGATCTTTGTTATTTCCTTTCTTCTGCTACTTTGGGCTTAGTGTGTTCTTCTTTTGCCAGTTCCCTGAGCTGTAAAGTTTTGCAATCTATCATAGGTTTTTGGTTTCCTTGAGATTTACATAAAACATCTTATAGATATGTCTATTTTATGCTGATAACAACTTAACTTCAATCACATACAAATAGTCTACACTTCTACTTCTCCCTCCACAATTTTATGTTTTTAATGTCACAATTTACATCTTTATATTTCATATCCATTAACAAATTATCATAGCTTTAGTTATTTTTAATACTTCTGTCTAATTTCTATATTAGCGTTATGATGTTACCACACATTACAGTACTATTCTGAATTTAACTATATACTTATCTTTTCCAGTATGTCATATTTTCATGTTAGCTATTAGTATCCTTTTGTTTCAGCTTGAGTACCTCCTTTTTTTCTTTTCAGGCAGGTCTGGTGGTGATGAACTCCCATAGCCTTGGAGAGTCTTTATCTCTCCCTCATTTTTGAAAGACAACTTTGTTGGGTATTCTTTGGCAGTTTTTTTTTTTTCACAACACTTGGAATATGTCATCTCATCCTGTCCTGGCCTGTAAGTTTTCTGCTGAGAAATCCACTGACAATTTTATGGGGGTTTCCTTGTATATGAGGATTTTCTTTTCTTTTACTGTTCTAACATTATTTCTTAGTCTTTAATTTTAAAGAGTTTTATTATAAATTATCTTAGTGAAGATAATTTGGGGTCATAGTTTTGGGGTGACCTGTGAGCTTCATAAATTTGAATATCCAAATATCTCCCTGGATTTGGGAAGTTCTTAGCCACTATTTCTTTAAAAAAAAAAAGCTTTCTGTCTTTTCTCCATCTCCTCTCTTCTGGTTCTCTAATAATTCATGGATTTCTTTTTTTCTGTTAGTGGTACCCTATGGTTAGTACACGCTTTGTTTACTCTTTTTTCTTTCTTCTTTCTATGTTCTCCTTTAACTGGATAATGCCAAAAGGTCTGTATTCTTCTTCACTGACTCTTTTGCTTGAATCAAGTTGATGTTCATGATTTTTATTGCATTTTTTAGTCATTTATCATATTCTTCAGCTCCAGAATTTATGTGTGGTTGTGTTTATGATTTATATCTCTCTGTTGAGCTTCTCATTTTGTTCATGTATTTTTTTATTTCATTAAATTGTCTTTCTGTGTATGCTTGTAGCTCACTGAACTTCCTTAAAACAACTATTTTGAAATCTTTACTGATAAAATCACATATATCCATTTCCTTGGAGTTGGTTACTGAAAAATTATTGTGTTCTTTTGGTGCTGTCTTGTTTCCTTGATGTCTTGTGCTGCTGTCTTTATATTTGAAGAATCAGTCACATCCTCAGGTCTTACTGACTGGTATTGAGAGAAAAATACCCATGTAGGGATTCTAAGGCTTTGTCAGAACTTTTCTATGAGTATACCTATCACACACTTCTTATTCCCTCTGGGGGAAAGATTCTCAAGATTGTATGCCTTCTTTCAATCCCGCAAAGCTAGGGATTTTCCCTATGGTGATGCTGAATGCTCAAGTTTGTGAGGTTTCTCCCAATTCCACGGATTCAGACAAGCATTCTGCACACCTCTCTAGCTATCTGTAAAAGTTTGTTCTCCCTGCCATTGGGAGTGTGACAAGGAGCCAGCCATGGGTTAGGAGATGTGTGTGTGGTAAGGCACATAAAGCATTTCAGGTGTCCATGGGCCAGTTGGGAGGGATCCACAGGCAAGGCATCACCACTAGCATGTGGGCAGGCTTTCTGAACCAGTAAATGACATACTTGCTTGGTAAGATCCACATCTTTTTGATTCCCACCAAGAGCCCTCCCTACTGTTCTCCCAGCTGATCCCTTTCTCCTTTCTCCCAGTCACCTAGCACATGTCAGTATTTTGGCTGAGGTGAGAAAGAAGCGGGTCTTTTAGGCTGCATTTCAAACAGCTGGTGAAGGCAGGTACTCAAATGCCTTTTTTTTTTTTTTTTACTGTGGGAAAAATCATGAGCTGAAAAATTCTGCCTTGGTACTTAATTGTGCTGAATAGTGAAACCATTCCTTTTACATTCTTTAGTGCATGAAAACTCTTTTTTGTTCTTCAATGGAACTTCTCTGCTGAACTGGACTTCTACAAAAGGCTCCTTCACCAGTGGTTGAGTATTGCTTAAAGGGAAAATGGTAAAACTAACTATTCTACCATAATGATGATGTCACTCTAGATCTTTTTAAATTTCTTCAATGGTGTTTTATATTTCTCATATTATGAGTTTTGCACTTTTGATAAATTCATTCCTTAGTATTTAATCTTTTTATGCTATTGCAAATATAATTGTTTTCTTAATTTATTTTAGATTTTTCTTTGCTAGTATATTTATTTATTTCCCCCCTTTACCAGTATATTTAAATACAATTAATTTTGCAAGTTGATTTATATCCTGCAAATTTGCTTGACTTGTTTATTAGTTCTAATAGGGGTTTTTGTGGAATCTTTACGGTTTTCTATTTTTAGATCATGTCCTCTATGAACAGGTATAATTTTACTTCTTTCTTCCTAATCTAATTTTTTTTCATAATTGTCCTTGTTAGAATCTCCAGGACAATGTTGAATAGAAGCAGTATAAGTGGATATCATTTTCTTGTCCCTTGAAAAAAAAAATTCTTGCTTCTGATTGCAAGGGAAACATTGTGTCTTTGCCCATTAACTGTGATGTTAGCTGTAGGTTATTTTCATAGATGTCCTTTACCAGGTTGAAGAAGTTCTCATTTGTTCCTAATGTGTTGAATGGTTTTATCATGATGGGGCATTGAATTGTATCTAATGTTTTTGCTACATTTATCAAAATAATCATATGGTTGGGGTTTTGTGTTTCTTTTTCCTTTCCTTTTCTTTCTTTCTTTCTTTCTTTCTTCTTTCTTTCTTTCTTCTTTCTTTCTTTTTCTTTCTTTTTTTTGTTTTTGTTTTTGCATGTTAACACCACTTTGCATTCCTGGGAGAAATCCTCCTTGGTCTTGACATAAAATTTTATTTATATATTCTTAGGCTTATTTTGACAATATTTTCTTGAGAATTTTTGTATCTATAATTATAAGAGATATTTGTCTGTAGTTTTATTTCCTTCTTACGTCTTTTTCTTGTTTTTGCATCAGGATTATATTGGCCTCATTGATTTAATTAAGAAGAATTCCTTCTCTTTTATATTTGGAAGAGTTTGTGAAGAAAAAAAATGGTATTGATTGATTCTTCTTTAAATGTGAGAGAGAATTCACCAGTGAAGCTATCTGTACTTCGGTTTGGTAGTGGAGATGTTTTTGATGACTAATTTAATCACTTTATATTTTATAGATGTATTTTGATTTTCTATTTCTTCCTGATTCACTCCTGGCAGGTATGTATTTCTAAGAACATGTGCATTTCATGTAGGTTATCTAATTTGTTGGCATACAGTAGTTCATAGTAGTCCCTTATGATTCCTTTTATTGCTATAGGGTCAGTAATAATATCTTTTCTTTCCTTCTAATTTTGGTAATTTGATCTTCTCTCTTTCGTTTTTCAAGTTTATGTGACGATTTATCAATTTTGTTGATCTTTTCGAAGAACCAAAATTTTTTAATTTTTTCTATTTTCTATTTAATTCCCACTCTAATAATTATCATTTCCTTCTGTCTTCTTCCTTTGAGTTTAATTTTATTTGCTTTCCTTAAGTGTTTTAGGGTAAAAGTTTAGGTTGTTAGTTTGAGATACTTATTATTTTTAATAAAGGCATTTATACTTATAAAATTGCCTCTTAACATTGTTTTAACTTCATCCCACAATTTTTAAAAGGATGTCTATTCATTCTTAATTGCATTTAATCTCTAGACCAACTTAGGAAGAAATACATTCTTAACAATATTGAATCTTCTTCGTGAATATGAACCATCTCTCCACTCTTTAGATGACCTTCGATTTTTTTTCATAGAAATTTATAGTTTCCCCTCATACAGTCTCCTATACATATTTTCTTAGATTTATTCCTAAGTATTCCATTTTTTTGGTGCTAAGTAAATGTTATTATGTTTTCTTTAATTTTTAATTGATGTATAATTGACATACAATATTATATTAGTTTCAGGTGTACAACATAGTGATTCAAAAATTATACAGGTTAGAACATGCTCACCACAATAAGTGTGGTTACCATCTGTCACCTTACAAAGTTATTACAATGTTATTGACTATATTACCTATGCTTTACTTAATCATTACCATGACTTATTTATTTTATAAGTGGAAGTTTATACCTCTTAATACCCTTCACCTATTTTACCTATCACCCTCTCCCCTCCTCTTGGCACACCAATGTGTTCTCCGTATTTATGAGTTTTTAAAAAAATTTTTTTGTTTGTTTCTTTGTTTTGTTTTTTAGATTCCACATATAAGGGAAATCATATGGTCTTTGACTTTCTCTGTCTGACTTTTTTTTTTAAGTTCTTATTTTAACTCCAGTTAGTTAACACACAGTAAGTGTTATATTAGTTTCAGGTGTACAATATAGTAATTCAGAAGTCCCATGCATCACCCGGTGCTCATCACAAGCACATTCCTTAATCCTCATCACTTATTTAACCCAATGCCCCACATTCCTTCCCTAAGTAACTATCAGTTTGTCTCTATAATTGAGTCTATTTCTTGATTTGTCTCTCTTACTCTCTCTTTTATTTTCCCTTTGCTTGTTTGTCTTATTTCTTAAATTCCACATATGAGTGAAATCATATGGTATTTGTCTTTCTCTGATTACTTATTTCACTTAGCATTATACTTTCTACCTCCACCCATGTCATTGCAAATGGTAAGATTTCAATCTTTTTATGGCTGAATAATATATATTTCACTTCACATCTTCTTCATATCTTCTTTATCCATCTGTCAATTGATGGACACTTGGACTGCTTCCATATTTTGGCTATTGTAAATAATGCTCCTATAAACATCAGGGTGCATGTATCCCTTTGAATTACTGTCGTGTTCTTTGGATAAATACCCAGTAGTGCAATTGATGGATTGATGGATTGTAGGGTAGTTCTTTTTTTTTTTTTTTGGTAGTTCTATTTTATACTTTTTGAGGAAACTACATATTATTTTCCACAGTAGCTGCACCAGTTTGCATTCTCACCAACAGTGCACAAGTGTCCCTTTTTCTTCACATCCTCAGGAACACCTGCTGTTTCTTATGTTGCTGTGTTGTTGTGTTAGGTCTTGTGTTGTTGATTTTAGCCATTCTGACAGGTATGAGGTGATATCTCATTGTAGTTTTGATTTTAATTTCTCTGAGGGTAAGTGATGATGAACATCTTTTCATGTGTCCTTTGGCCACCTGGATATCTTCTTTGGAGAAGTGTCTGTTCATGTCTTCTGCCTATTTTTTAATTGGATTATTTATTTTTTTGAGTATTAAGTTTTATAAGTTCTTTATACAATTTGGATACTAACCCTTTATTGGATATGTTATTTGCAAATATCTTCTCCCATGCCATATATTGCCTTTAGTTTTGTTGATTGTTTCCTTTGCTGTGCACAGGCCTTTATTTTGATGTAGTCCCAATAATTTATTTTTGCTTTTGTTTCCCTTGCCTCAGGAGACATAACTAGAAAAAAAGTTGCTACAGCTGATTTCTAAGACTTTTATGGTTTCAAATATCTCATTTAGGTCTTTAATCTACTTTGTATTTACTTTTTTATGATGTCTGTCTGACTTTTAACTCAGCATAATACCATCTAGGTCTATCTGTGTTGTCACAAATGGCAAGACTTAATTTTTTATGGTTATGTTATATTTATGTTATAGTATACTTATGTAGGTTATATTATATATGTGTGTGTACATATATCATATGACTAAACTATATAGAGAGTTATAGAGATGCTTACATATATATCTCACAACCTCTTTATTCATTCACCCGTAAATGGACACTTAGGTTGCTTCCATACCTTGGTTATTGTAAGTAATGTTGTGATAAACATAAGGATGCATATATCTTTTTGAATTAATGTTCATTTTCTTTATGTAAATACCTAGAAGTAGAATTGCTGGATCAAGTGGTATTACTATTTTTAATTATTTGAGGAACTCCCATACTGTTTTCCACAGTGGTTGCATGAATTTACATTCCCACCAACAGTGTGTGAGGGTTCCCTTTTCTCCACATCTTAGCCAACAGTTGTTATTTCTTTGTTTTGGGTATTAGTCCTCCTGACACATGTGAGGTGATATCTCATTCTGGTTTTGAATTGCATTTCCCTGACGATTAGTGATGCTGAGTATCTTTTTCTGTGTCTGTTGACTGACTGCATATCTTCATTGGAAAAATATCTTCAGATTCTCTGCCTGCTTTAAAAATCAGATTTTTAAAAAAGTGTTGAGTTGTATGAGTTCTTTATATATCTTGGCTATTAACTCCTTGTAGGATATATCATTTGCAAATAGCTTTTCCCATTCAGTAGATTCCCTTTTCATTTTGTTGATGGCTTCATTTGCTGTGTAAAAAAAATTTAGTTTGATGTAGTCTGTTGTTCTTGTTGCTGTTGTTGTTGTTGTTGTTGTTTTGTTATCCTTACCTGAGAAGACAGATCCAAAAATAGTATTGTTGACTATTGCTATGTATTTCTAGCAATAGTATAGCTGAGAGTTTATTGCCTATATTTTCTTTTAGGAGTTTAATTATTTTGGGTCTTACATTTAGGTCTTTAATCCATTTTGAGTGTACGTTTGTATACAGTGAAGAATGTGGTCCAGTTTCATTCTTTTGCATGAAGCTGTCCAATTTCCCCAACACTATTGATTAAAAAGACTGTCTTTTTCCCATTGAATATTGTTGCCTCCTTTGTCATAGACTAATTGATCAGATAAGTCTGGATTTATGTCTGGGTTCATTATTCTCTTTCATTGATTTATATGTCTACTTTTTTGCCAGTAAAGTACTGTTCTAATTACTATATCTTTGAAATCCACATTAAATATAAAGGCACAAATAGATTAAAAGGAAAAGGTTAGAGAAAGGTATACCACGCTAACACTAAGCAAAGAAAGCAATGGTAGCCATACTAATTTCAGACAAAGTTGACATCAGAGCAAAAAAAAATATTATCAGGAATAAAGAGAGCTATTACATAATGATAAAATGATCAATTATTGAAGAATACTTAAGAATTCTTAATATATATGTGTCTAAAAACTGAGTGTCAAAATATGTGAGAAAAAATCTGGTAGAACTTCAAGGAGAAATAGACAAATCTATTATTATGTTTGGCGACATCAATATCCCTCTGTCAGTAATGGGCAGATCCAGCAGAAAGAACATCAGTACAGACATAGTTGAGCTAAACAGAATGATCAGTCAATTGAATCTGATTGACATTTATAAAATACTTCACCCAGCAACAGCAAAATGAAAATATTCTTCAAGCTCACTTGGAACATTTACAAAAATAGATCATAATTTAGTTCACAAAACACACCTTATCAAATTTAAAAGAGTAGAAATTATATATGTTCATACAACAATGGAATTGAAGTAGAAATCAACAATAGAAAGATAAGTAGAAAACCACAAAATGCTGAGAGATTAAACAACACAATAAATTACAAATTGGCCAAAAAAGTCTCAGGAGAAATCAAACAATATTTGAACCATGTTACAATTAAACTACAACTTATCAAAATTTGTGGAAATCAGTAAAAACAATGTGTATAAGGAAATGTATAGAATTGAATGCATATATGAGAAAAGAAGAAAGATATATTATCAATAATCTAAGTTTCCCCTATAGGAAACTAAAGGGAGACCAGGGCGGGGGAAGAGAGAGAAAATTAAATCCAAAGTAAGCAGAAGAAAAAATAGAGATTAGTGTAGAAATAAATAAAATTGAAACCAGAAAATCAATAGACAAAGTCAAGGAAATGAAAATCTTGTTCTTAAAAAGGATCAGTAAAATTCATTAGGCTCTAACCATGGTTAGTAACTAAGAAAATTTTTTTAAAAAGAGAACCAAATTACTAATATCAGAAATGTAAAAAATATCTGTATCTGTATCACTACAGATATCATGGATATTAAAAAGAATAAAAGAATAATATGAACATCTCTATGCTTACAAATTTGACAATCTAGATATTATAAATAAATCAACTCATGAAAGACACAATTTATAGAAAGTCATACAAGAAAAAATAGACAATCTTAATAGATCTGTATCTATTAAGAACATTGAATCAATAATTAATAACCTCCCAAAACAAAAAGCACCAGTCCCAGATAGGTTCACTTGTGAATTCTACCAAACATTTAAAGAAATTACCTCAATTCTCTGCAACTGCTTTCATAAAATAGAAACAAAGGAATCACATCCTAACTCATAATATAAGGCCAGCATTATCTTAATACCAAGAACCAGATAAAGACATTGAAACAATGTCTTTGTTTGTAGGAAAACTACAAACCAATATATCTCATACACATAGAAGCAAAATCCTCCACAAAATATTAGCAAATCCAATCCAAGATTGTATAAAAGGAATTATACAGTTTCACATCTGCAACATTTGAAAATCAATAATATAATCCATCACATCAACTGAGTAAAGAAGAAAAATTCCATGATTATATCAATAGATACAAAGACTTTGATAAAATCCAAAACCCATTTATCATAAAAACTCTCAACAAACTAAGAATAGAGGGGAACTTACTCAACCTCATTAAAAAATATCTACGAAAGCCAACAGCTAACTTCATAATTACAAATGAAAAACTTAATGTTTCCTCACTTTTCACAAAAACAAGAATGTCCAATACCATCACTCTCATGACTCATTATTATACTGAAAGTCCTATCTAATGCAATAATATAAGAAAAGGAAAGATTGTGTATAAATTGTGGAGGAAGAAATTAAACTATGTTCACAGATGACATGTTAATGTAGAAAATCCCAAAGAACTCCTCCCACAAAAATATCCCTTGTGCATCTGATAAGCAATTATAGCATGTTCGCAAGATGCAAGGTTAGTATACAAAAGTCAATTGCTTCTTATATACAAGAAATACTTAGAATTCAAGATTAAAAATGCAGTACCATTTATATAATCACCAAACAAATAAAATGCTTAGGTATAAATCTGACAAAGTATGTACGAGATATATGTGATATGAAGAAATCTACAAAACCTTGATGAAAGTAATTAAAGAACTAAATAAATGAAGAGATATCCCATGTTAATGGATAGGAAGACTCAGTATTGTAAGATGTCAGTTCTTTCCAAATTAATATATAGATTCAACACAATCCAAATAAAAAATCCCAGCAAGTTATTTTGTGGATATCAATAAATTTAAGTTTATATAGAGAGGCAAAAGACCAGTATTACCAGCATAATATTGAAGGAGAACAAAGTCAGAGAGAGGACTGACACTACCCCAACTTCAAGACTTACTCCAAAGCTATAGTAATCAAGACAGCATCATATTGGCAAAAAAAATAGATGAGTTGATCAATGGAACAAAATAGAGAGCTCAGACATAGATCCACACAGATATAGTCAATGATCTTTGACAAAATATTACAGACAATTCAATAAAGAAAAGAGGTTTTTTTTTTTCAACAAACAGTACTGGAACAACTGGACATACCCATGCACAAAATAATAATAAATCTAGACACAGACCTTATATCCCTCACAAAAATTAATTCATAATGGGTCATAGACATGAATGTTAAAATGCATCACTATAAAACTCTTAGAGATGGCATAAGAGGATATCTAGATAACCTTGGGACTGGCAATGACAAACATATGATTTTGTTAAGAAAAAAAAAGATTAAGTTGGAATTCTTAAAAAAATAAACCAAAAACTTCTTTTCTCCAAAACACACTGTAAAAAGAATGAAAAGACAAGACACAGATTGAAAGAAAATATCTGCAAAAGATGTATATATAAAGGAGTATTATCCCAAATACACAAAGAACCCATAAATCTCATTTTGTTAAAATTAACAACCCAGTTAAAAATGAGGAAAAGATTTAAATTATTTTGGATAAATACCCAGAAGTGGGATTACTGGATCATATGGTAGCTCTATTTTTTATTTTTTTAAGATTTTATTTATTTATTTGTTAGAGAGACAGAAAGAGAGAGAGAGCCAAGCAGGGGGAGTGGCAGGCAGAGGGAGAAGCAGGCTCTCTGCTGAGCAAGGAGTCCAATGCAGGACTCAATCCCAGGACCCTGGGATCATGACCTGAGCCAAAGGCAGACGCTTAATCCACTGAGCCACACAGGCATCCCTATTTTTAATTTTTTGAGGAACTACTATATTGTACATTTTGCATTCCCACCAACAGCGTGTAAGGGTTCTAATTTCTCTACATTCTTACTAACACTTGTGTTTTGTTCTTTGTATAACAGCCATTCTGACAAGTGCGAGGTGGTATCTCATTATGGTTTTGATTTGCATTTCTCTAATAACTTGTGGTGTACATTTTTTCATATACCTGCTGGCCATTTGTATGTCTTCTTTGGAGAAATATCTATTCAAGTTCTTCACAAATTTTAAAGTCAGGTTATTTGTTTTGTTTTTACTATTGAGTTGTGGGAGTTTCTTCTTTTTTTTTTATTAAGTTCAACTAGCCAATATATAATACATCATTAGTCTTTGATGTAGTGTTCAGTGATTCATTAGTTGTGTATAACACCCAGTGGAAGTTTCTTATATATTTTGGAAATTAACCTCTCATCAGAAATATGGTTTGCATATATTTTCTCCCATTTGGAAAAAATATTAGCACTCCCATGTTCATTGCAGCATTATTCATAATAAAACCTAGTCCATCAACAGATGAGTAGATAAATAAAATATATACATGTAATGGAATAATACTCGCCCTTTAAAAAATGCAATATGTGACAACACTAATGAAACTTGAGGATATTATGCTAAGTGAAATAAGCCCATTACACAAGGTAAATAGTGTATGAGTCTACTTTTATGAAGTATCTAAAAATAGAATAGAATTAAAGAGAAGAATTAAAGAGAACTAAACTGTCATAGAATTGAAGAGTGGAATAATGGTTTCTGGGGACTGGGAGAGTATGGGGAGTTACTTATCAACAGGCATAAAGTTTAGTCAAGCAAGATGAATAAGCTCTAGAGATCTGCTGTATAACCTTGTACTTACAGTCAATAATAATATACTGTATACTTAAAAGTTTATTAAGAGGACAGATCTCATACTAAGTGTACTTTTCATGGTAAAATAAAATTTTAAAAAGAAAAAAATGGATAAAAGTTTTGAACAGACAACTCACTAAAGATGATATACAGATGGAAAATAGAAAGTATTGTGCTAAGCAAAATAAATCAGTCAGAGAAAGAATAACACCATACGATTTCATTCATATGTGGAATTTAAGAAATAAAACAAATGAGCAAAATGAAAAAAAAAAGAGTGAGAGAGGCAAACCAAGAAACAGACTCTTAACTATAGAGAACAAACTGATGGTTACCAGAGGGGAGGTGGGTGGGAAGATGGGTTAAATAGGTGATGGGGATTAAGGAGTGCACTTGTGATGAGCACCGGGTGCTGTATGGAAGTGTTGAATCACTGTATTGTATGCCTGAAACTAATAGTATACTGTATGTTACCTAACTGGAATTTAAATAAAAACTTAAAGAAACTAAAAAGTATTTTTAAAAAGGCAATCACCATAATATGTCATTAGGGAATTGAAAATTAAAATGACAGTGAGATACCACTATACACCTTTAGAATAGCAAAAACCTAAAGCATGGACTATACCAAATGCTGAGAAGGATTTATAGTAACAAGAACTCTCATTCATGGCTCATGGGAATAATGTTAAAGCCACTTTGGAAAATAGTTTGGCAGGTTTTTACAAACTGGAACATATTCTTCATATATAATACAGCAATTGTGCTCCTTAGTATACACCCAAATGAAGTGAAAATTTATGTCCACACTAAAACCTACTCACTAATATTTATAGCAGTTTCATTCATAATTACCCAAACTTGGAACCTTCAAGATGTTTTTCAGTAGGTAAGTTGATAAACAAATTGATACATCTAGACAATGGAATATTATTGTCAAAGCTATAAAAGAAATGAGCTATCAGGACATGGAAAGACATGGGAGAATCTTAAGTGTACATTACTAAGTAAAGGAAGATTATCTGAAAAAGCTACATACTGTATGATTTTGTTTATATTACATTCTAGAAAAGGCAAAAAAGTTTGGAGACATTAAAAAGATGAGTAACTATCAGGGTATAGGGAAAAGGAAGGGATAAATAAGCAAATCACAGAGAAGTTTTAGGACAATGAAACTATGTCGTATGATATTGTAATAGCAGATACATAACACTATACATTTGCCAAACCCATACAGTGTACACTATCAAGGGTGAACCCTAATATAAACCATGGACTTTGGTGGATAATGATGTGTCAATAATGGTTCAGCAATTGTTACAAATGTACCACACTGGTGCAGGATATTGACAGTGGGAGGCTATTTTGGGGGTGACCGAGAATTTATGTGTGTGTACTGCTTTTTCCACTAATTTTTTTCTGTGAGTCTAAAACTTCTCTAACAACCATTTATTAATATTTTGATAAAATCATGTAACGGTAACTAGCTGCTATTTTGTGTCATGATAAATTGCCAAGGCAACAAGCAAGTTTCAATAAATTGGAAAAATTAATGTTTTGGTTAAGTCCTTAAGTGTCAGGCAGGGGAACAATGACGATGTCTTCAGAAAGTCCCTGATTTCAGTTGTAATGGTGGGATAGTATATAGTTAGCTACTAAAATCAAGTTTCCTTACCTCATAGTTTCCTTAAATATACACAATATTTGTTTGCTAGAAGCCTTCTTTGGAATGCAATTCAATTTTGGAGTTCATTACTTAAGTTGAAAAAACAAAAATAAAATTGTTTAATTAAAATTTTTTTTCATACAAGAGTTTTCATTAATATTAATTCACCCACAACCTGTTATTACCAAGAGAAATGGGTGTATGTTTTCTTTACAGAAAGAAAAAAAGTGTTACTATTTTCTTTGTATTTTCAACCAAAAGAATATATGTCCCTTAGAGTAACAGAAGTTGTGACTATGTTGTTGGTTTGTCTTCCTTCCTCTCTCAGTCCTCAAAAATGGAACTTACACTTTTATTAAAATTAGCATTTCAGTTTATTTTGTAAATGATCACCCTTTTCTACCTAATGTCTTCTAGTGTAAAGGTATAACATGTTAAAAGAAATACATTTAGTATGCTGTATATTTTCAGCATACTAACTATAAGTTCAGAGTTGTATGTCAAATGCTTCTGGCAATCAAAAGAATGAAGTAAGATACTAAGATAAAAATAATTAGATGAAGTTAAAATACTCAGAGTTGAAAATGTTTCTTCAAGAAAATATATATTCAGGCTTTATAATGATCTTTGTATTACATCAGGCACAAAACTTTCTTTTGGGTCAAAAGAGGATGATTAGACTTCTTGTTTCCTAACAGTACAATAGCAAAAACTGGAAATTATAGTTTCCTTAAAAATACAGCTAGAGAGAAGATGGCAGTGGAGTAAGAGGACACTAGGCTTGTCCCCTCCCCCAAACACAACTAGATAACTATCAAATCATCCTAAATACCCCAGAAATTGATCTGCTGACAGAACAAATTCCACAACTAAAGGGAGAGAAGAGGCCACATTAAAGAAGGTAGGAAATGTAGAGACAGGGTTTAGGGGAGAAATGGATCATGGATCACAGGTGCTGCAGAGGGGAGGGAGTTGTGGTCACACAGAAGTACAAGAGAGAGAAGACCACACAGGGGAATGCACAAAGAAACCATTCCCCCAAAGTCATTGGCTTGGAAAAGAAGAGGGGTTGAATTACATGAGTTCTTGTAATCAGCAGGAATTAAAGCTTAGAGTTTTAAAAGTCAGCAGACTTGGCTGGTATAAAGCATGGAGGGCACTGTGCTGCTCCTGAAGAAAAGGCAGACAAACAACCCAAGGGCAGACAGCCTGGAAACAGCAATCTGAACAACATCTGAGGCACACAGATGGGAGATTATTTGCTCTTCTTGGAGCATGTCCCTGAGAAACAGCATTCATGGAGATGACTCTCCAGAACAAAGGCGCTGGCTGGCAACATTTCCCTCTGCCACCGCTGAGCATAAACACAGAACCACCAGCAAGAAGCAGCACAGAACCCACACTGTCAGCCTAACTTGTTTTCACAAAGCACCACCACCCTGTGCTCTGGTGGGACTGCCCTTCTCAGTGAACCTTGCCTTAGTCCCTCCACAGAGGTCCCTACACACACAAAACCATCACAAAACCCTGCCCATGCCATGTCTCCCAACTAGAGAGTGCTGCAGGTCCTCAGTTCTGGGGGAGTTGGTGTCAGGCCTCATTTCACAAGCAGACCACAGCACACCAAGTTAAAACTCACCACATTCAGACTAGAGACCAAACACTGCTCACAGCAGGCAAGGAGAGCCTTTGCAGACCACTGGCCAGAAGGATAGGGCAGCCAAAAAACACAACAGCAGAGCATATGTGTTGTGAATTCAGTGATTCCACCAATCATAGTAACAACTGTATTATCGGAGTCCTAGAAAAAGGGAGAAAAAGGGACAGAAAATTTGTTTCAAGAAATAATAGCAGAAAACTTCTTAGTCTGGGGAAGGAAACAGACATCCAGACCCAGGAGGCACAGAGAATTCCCATCAACATCAAAAATAGCAGGCTAACAGCAAGATATATTGTAAATATTTTTTTTTTCAAAATATAGCATTGAAGAAAAAAGATCTTGAAAATAGCAAGATAAAAGAAGTCCTTAAATTACACAGAAAACCCCATAAGTCTAGCTGCATATTTCTCTACAGAAACTTGTCAAGACAAAAAGGAGTGGCATCATATATTCGAAGGGCTGAATGAGAAAAATCTGTAGCCAAGAATACTCTATCCAGCAAGACTATCATTGAGAATAGAGGGAGACAAAGAGTTTCCCAGACATACAATACTTAAGGAGTTTGTGACCACTAATCCTGCCCTGCAAGAAATATTAAAGAGGACTCTTGGAGTGCAAAGGGGAGACCAAAAGTGAAAAAGACAAGAAAGGATCAGAGAAAATCTCCAGAAACAAATAAAACATGTAATAAAGTGGCAATAAATATATACCTATCAATAACTCCTTTGACTAAATGGACTAAAGGGTCCAATCAAAAGACATAGGGTGTCAGAATGGATTAAAAATAAAAAAAAAAAACCAAGACCCATCTATATGCTTATTATAAGAGACTCACTTTAGACTTAAAGGTACCCGGAGATTAAGAATAGGGGATAGAGAATCATCATGGAAATGGACGGCAAAACAAAGCTGGAGTAGCAATGCTTATATTGCACTAACTAGACATTAAACAAAGCCTGTAACAAAAGATAAAGAAGGGCATTTCATAATCATAAAGGAGACAATAAAACAAGAAGATTTAATAATTGTAAATATTTATACAATCAACATAGGAGAACCCAAATATATAAAATTTAATAACAAATATAAAGTAACAAATTGATAAAAAGACAATATTGTTGGAGACTTTAACACCTCACTTATATCAGTGGACAGATAATCTAAACAGAAAACAAGGAAACAATGGCTTTGAATGACACATTGGACCAGATGGACTTAAAAGATATATTCAGAACATTCCATCCTAAAACAGCAGAATACACATTCTTTTCAAGTGCACATGGGACAATCTCTAGAATAGATCACATATTAGGTCACAAATCAGATTTCAACAAATACAAAATGATTGAAGTCATACCATGCATCTTTTCTAACCACAATGTTATGAAACTGGGAGCCAACCATAAGAAAAATTTGGAAAGACCACAAATACATGGAGGTTAAACAACATGCTATGAAAGAATGAATGTCTCAACCAGGAAATCAAAGAAGAAAATTAAAAAATACATGGAGACAAATGAAAATGAAAAAGCAATGGTCTAACACTTTGGGATGTAGCAAAAGGGGTCCTGCGAAGGAAATATATAGCAATGCAAGCCTACCCCAAGAAGCAAGAAAAACCTCAAATATACAACCTACCATTACATTTAAGATACATAGGGAAAGAAAAAAAAAACGAAGACTAAAACCAGAAGAATGAAAGGAAATAATAAAGATTGGAGCAGAAATAAATGATACAGAAATGAAAAAAGAAAAAAAAACAATAGAACAGATCAATGAGACTGGGAGCTGCTTCTTTGAAAAAAAAAATAACAAAACTGATAAATCACTAACTAGACTTATCAAAAAGAGAAGAGAAAGAACCCAAATAAATAAAATCATGAATGCAAGATGAGAGATCACAACCAACACCACTTAAACACAAACAATTGTAAAAGAATATTATGAGCAATTGTAGGCCAACAAATGAGGTAATCTGGAAGAAATGGAAAAATTCCTACAAACATATACACTACCAAAACTGAAAAAGGAAGAAATACAAAATCAGAACAGACCCATAACCAGCAAAGAAACTGAATCTGTAATCAAAAATCTCAAAAAAAAAACAAAAAACAAAAAAAAAACCAACAAGACTCCAGGGCCAGATGGCTTCCCAGGGGAATTCTACCAAACATTTAAAGAATTAATACCTATTCTTCTGAAACTATTCCAAAACATAGAAATGGAAGGAAAACTTCCAAACACATTCTACGAATTACCTTGATCCCAAAACCAGACAAAGAACCCACTAAAAAGGAGAATTATAGATCAATAACCCTGATGAACATGGATGCAAAAATTCTCAACAAGATACTAGATAATTGAATCCAACAGTACATTAAAAGGATTATTCACCACTACAAAGTGGGTTGTATTCCTGGGCTGTGGGGGTGATTCAAAATCCACATGATTTGATGATTGATTATCAATGTAATACACCACATTAATCAAAGAAAGGATAAGAAACATATGATCCTCTCAATAGATGCATAAACAGCATTTGACAAAATACAGCATCCTTTCTTGATTAAAACCCTCCATAATGTAGGGATAGAGGGAACATACCTCAAGACCATGAAGGTCATATATGAAAGCCCCACGGCTAATATCAATCTCAGTGGGAAAACTTATAGCTTTTCACCTAAAGTCAGGAACACAACAGAGATGTCCACTCTCACCACTGTTGTTTAACATAGTACTGGAAGCAATCAGAAAACAAAAAGAAATAAATGTATCCAAATTGCCAAAGAAGTCAAATTTTTCACTCTTCGTGGAGAACATGATACTCTATGTAGAAAACCCGAAAGACTCCACCAAAAAATTGCTAGAAGTGATACAGGAATTCAGCAAAGTCACAGGGTATAAAATCAATGCACAGAAGTCTGTTGCATTTCTATATACTAACAACAAAGGAGCAGAAAGAAAAATCAAGGGATCAATTCCATTTATAATTACACCAAAAACCCTAAAATACCTAGAAATAAACCTAACCAAAGACATAAAAGGTCTGTACTTTGAGAAGTATAGAACATTTATGAAAGAAATTGTTGAAAACAAATAAAATGGAGACACTCCATGCTCATGGATTGGAAGAACAAATATTGTTAGAATGTCTATATTACTAGAACTCATACAACAATTCAGTAATATAGCAGGATACAAAATCAATGCTCAGAAATCAGTTGCATTTCTATACACTAACAATGAGACTGAAGAAAGAGAAATTAGGGAATTGATTCCATTTACAATAACACCAAAAACCATAAGATATCTCGGAATAAACTTAACCAGAGAGGTAAAGGATCTATGCTCTAGAAACTACAGAACACTGATGAAAGACACTGAAAAAGACACAAAAAGATGGAAAAACATTCTATGTTCATGGATCAGAAGAATAAACATAGTTAAAATGTCTATGCTACCCAGAGCAATCTACACTTGCAACGCCATCTCGATCAAAATACCAATGACATTTTTCAAAGTGCTGGAACAAACAATCCTAAAATTTATGTGGAATTAGAAAAGATCCTGAATCAACAAGGAAATGTTGAAAAAGAAAAACAAAGCTGGAGGCATCACATTGCCTGATTTCAAGCTATACTACAAAGCTGTGATCACCAAGACAGCATGGTACTGGCACAAAAACAGACACGTAGACCAATGGAACAGAATACAGACTCCAGAAATGGACCTTTGACTCTATGGTCAACTAATCTTTGACAAAGCAGGAAAAAAAGATCCAGTGGAAAAAAGACAATCTCTTCAAAAAATGGTGCTGGGAAAATTGGACAGCTATATACAGAAGAATGAAACTTGACCACTCTCTCACACCATACACGAAGATAAACTCCAAATGGGTGAAAGACCTCAATGTGAGACAGGAATCCATCAAAATCCTAGAGGAGAACATAGGCTGTATCCTCTTCGACATCAGCTACAGCAACTTCTTTCATGACACGTCTCCAAAGGCAAGGGAAACAAAAACAAAAATTAACTTTTGGGACTTCATTAAGATAAAAAGCTTCTGCACAGCAAAGGAAACAGACAACAAAACGAAGAGGCAACCCACGGAATGGGAGAAGGTATTTGCAAATGACATTACAGATAAAGGGCTGGTATCCAAGATCTATAAATAACTTCTCAAACTCAATACCCAAGAAACAAATAATCAAATCAAAAAATGGGCAGAAGATATGAACAGACACTTTTCCAATGAAGACATACAAATGGCTAACAGACACATGAAAAAATGTTCAACATCATTAGCCATCAGGGAAATTCAAATCAAAACCACATTGATATACCATCTTACACCAGTTAGAATGACAAAAATTGACAAGGCAAGAAACAACAAATGTTGGAGAGCATGTGGAGAAAGGGAACCCTTTTACACTGTTGGTGGGAATGCATGTTGGTGCAGCCACTTTGGAAAAGAGTGTGGAGGTCCCTCAAAAAGTTAAAAATAGAGCTACCCATGACCCAGCAATTGTACTACTGGGTATTTACCCCAAGGATACAGACGTAGTGAAGAGAAGGGCCATATGCACCCCAATGTTCATAGCAGCATTGTCCACAATAGCCAAACTGTGGAAGGAGCCAAGATGCCCTTCAACAGACAAATGGATAAAGAAGATGTGGTCCATGTATACAATGGAATATTACTCAGCCATCAGAAAGGATGATTACCCACCATTTGCATCAACATGGATGGGACTGGAGGAGATTATGCTAAAAGAAATAAGTCAAGCAGAGAAAGATAATTATCATATGGTTTCACTCATTTGTGGAATATAAGGAATAGCAGGGAGATTGGTAGGAGAAGGAAGGGAATAATGAAGAGGGGGTAAACAGAAGGGGGAATGAACCACGAGAGATTATGGACTCTGGGAAACAAACTAAGGGTTTTAGAGGGGAGGGGGTGGGGGGATGGGCTAGCCCAGTGAAGGGTATTAAGGAGGGCACATATTGCATGGAGCACTGGGTGTTATACACAAACAATGAATCATGGACCACTACATCAAAAACTAATGATGTACTGTATGGTGACTAAAATATCATAATAAAAAATGTCTATGCTTCCCAAAGCAATCTACACATTTAATGAAATCCCTATCAAAATACTACCAGCATTTTTCACAGAGCTAAAATAAAGAATCCTAAAATTTATATGGAACCATAATAGATCCTGAATAGCCAAATCAATCCTGAAAAAGAAAAGCAGATGGGTATAAGGAGGGCACATATTACATGGTGCACTGGGTGCTATACACAAATAATGAATCATGGAACATTTCATCAAAAACTGGAGGTGTACTGTATGGGGACTAATATAACAAAATAAAAATTATTTTTTAAAAATCCACAAAAAGAAAAAAAAAAGAAGGAAAGCGAAGCTGGAGGCATCACAATTCCAGACTTCAAGTTATATTACAATGTGCTAGTCATCAAGACAGTATGGTACTGGCACAAAAAACAGACACATAGATCAATGAAGCAGAATAGACAACTGAGATATAGATCCACAACTATATGGTCAACTAATCTTTGACAAAACAGGAAAGAAAAGACCCAATGGAAAAAAATGAGTCTCTTCAACAAATGGTGCTGGGAAAACTGGATACAAACATGTAAAAGAATGAAACCAGACCACTTTCTTACACCATACACAAAAATAAATTCAAAATAGATGGCAGACCTAAATATGAGACAGGAAACCATCAAAATCCTGGAGGAGAGAATAGGCGGTATCCTCTTGGCCATTGGCCATAGCAACTTGTTAGTAGATATGTCTCCTGACTAAGATAAAGAAAAGCAAAAGTAAACTGGGACTTCATCAAAATAAAAAAGCTTCCATACAGCGAAGGTAACAATCAACAAAGCTAAAAAGCAACCTGTGGAATGGGAGAAGATATTTGCAAATGACATATCTGATAAAGGGTTAGTATCCAAAATCTATAAAGAACTTACCAAAGTCAACACCCAAAAAAACACAAATAATCCAGTTAAGAAGTGGGCAGAAGACATGAATAGACTTTTTTCCCAAAGAAAACATCCAGATGGGTAACAGACCCATGAAAAGGTGCTCAGCATCACTAATCATCAGTGAAATACAAATCAAATCTACCTTGTGATATCACCTCACCCCTGTCAGAGTAGCTAAAATTAACAACAAAGGAAACAACAGATATTGGTGAGGGTGAAGGGAAAGGGGAAGCCTGCTACACCATTAGTGGGAATGCAAATTGGTATCGACTCTCTGGAGAACAGTATGGAGGTTCCTCAAAAAGTTAAAAATAAAACTACCCTATGTCCCAACAATTGTACTACTAGGTATTTGCCCATAGGATACAAAAATACTGATTCAGTGGAACATAGGCATCCTGTTGTTACAGCAGCATTATGAACCATAGCCAAATTTTGGAAAGAGCCCAAAATTCCATCGAATGATGAATGGATAAAGAAGAGTTGGTATTTATCTACAACGGAATATTACTTAGCCATAAAAAATGAAATCTTGTCATTTGCCCTGACGTGAATGGAGCTAGAATGCATTATGCTAAGCAAATGAAGTCAGTCAGAGAATGATAAATACCATATGATTTTACTCATATGTGGAATTTAAGAAACAAAACAGATGAACATAGGGGAAAGGGGGAAAAAGAGAGGGAGTTGAACCATGAGAGACTCTAAACTGTAGAGAACAAACTGAGTGCTGATTGAGGGTTGGTAGGCAGGGGTAGTCTAAATGTGTGATGGGTATTAAGGAGGGCATTTGTGATTAGCACTGGGTCTTATATGTAAGTGATCAATCACTAAATTCTACTCATGAAACCAATATTGTAGTATATGTTAACCAAAAAGAATTTAAATAAAAATTTGGAAAAGAAAAAAAATTAAAATAAATAAATAAAAATAAAAGGAGGAACACCCCCCCCCCACACACACACACACAAAACAACACTCTAATATGACCAACAAAGTGATGGAAAAGGAAAAGAGGAGACAAAGGAGACAGGGAGTAGGGAGGACAGGGAGAGCAACAGGAGTCTTATACAAAATATATAGAATTTTTTTTCAAAAAGAGCATCTACAAATATAATAAGTAGACATGACAAAATTATTTTAAACATTTTATTCATATTTCCTTTTGGCAGTAATCCACAATATTTTCTCTACAACCTTTTGAAGAACTCAGTTTGTGGAGAAGTCTAGTAGAAATACTATTTTTAGGGCTTGACCTATATTTCCCAAGGGTAGTAAACTATAGTAACATAGCAAATTCTGAATTACACTAACATAACAAATTCTGAACATACTTTCAATATGACCATATCCTTTGTCATGCAGCTGCTATTCTGGGAAGTGGAAATGGCTTCCTTTCTGGGACCTATAGATCCCAGTGTAATATTTTTTTTATTACATCAATCAACATAAATTTCATTTAAATATTTTATAAGTTTGTAAAATATATGCCATTTGAAAATGTTTATTAAGGTCCATATTATTTTAAGATAGGCCATTCTATCTCCACTATTAACTGCTATTACATCGCCCATTTTTTTTCCTATATGGATTGTGTCACAAATTAGAATTAAGTTTTTTTCTTTATTTTTTGTCTATAATACCCCCCTTAGAATATGAGAACTATTATGTATAGCAGGAACCAAGTCTGTCTTGTTCAAAATTCTATTCCCAGTGCCCAGCAAAGTGCCTGGCATGTAAGGGATTCTCAATAAATGCATTTTATATAAGTAAATAGATGAACCACAGATAGACCTTAAAATCTATCTTCATATCATCATATATCAAATGTCACAAAAAATTAATAACTTCTTAAAACAGTTATGTGAAGAAAAATGAACGTCATGCTGGGCAAAGAAGAGAGTTGAAGCAAACACAAAACATCTAGCACTCAAATTGAAACAGAGAGATCACTTTACTTGATGAACAATGTATCTAAACATTCTAAGGGTCATTTCAATATTATTGAAGCCACAAATAGATAAATAACTAACCAAAAGAAATGTCCCCTCATTATTAATTATTGTTTTTCAGTTTTAGTAGTAAATCAGTTTCAAGAATGTTTCAGCAATACAAATATAAGTAGTAGATTAATCACTTACAAAACCAGCACAGAGGTCAAAGCACA
The DNA here is from genome assembly GCF_023065955.2 of Ursus arctos. Lineage (NCBI taxonomy): Eukaryota > Metazoa > Chordata > Mammalia > Carnivora > Ursidae > Ursus > Ursus arctos. The sequence continues at coordinate 70,794,460 of NC_079873.1, forward strand.
AATGCATTAAAATCAATTATATCTATAAAAACCAGTCAAGGAAATCACAAAATAAAAGAATGTAAAATATGGCATCATATACGTAAATACATAAATACAGTGGGGAAGTAAAAACTACTGCTTTTAGAGTGTGTTCAAACTGAAGTGACCATCAATTCAATATAGTTTGCTACACGCAAAAGATGTTATATGTGAACCTAATGGTAACCACAAGTCAAAAACCTCTAATAGATACACACACACACAAAAAAAAACATGGAGAGAGGGATCCACACATATCACTAAAGAAAGCCACCAAACCACAAGGGAAGAGAGCAAGAGAAGAAAGGAACAGAGAAGAACTAAAGAAACAACCATAAAGTAGGTAACAAAATGGCAATAAGTACATGCCTATCAATAATTACTTCAAATGAAAATAGTCTAAGTGATCCAATCAAAATACTTATGGTGACTGAATGGATAAAAAATGCAAGACCCATCTATATGCTGCCTACAAAAGACTCACTTCAGACCTAATGGCACATGCAGATTGAAAGTGAAGAGATGGAAAACTATTTACGATGCAAATGGAAGCAAAAAGAAAGCTGGAGTAGCAATACTTATATCAGACAAAATACACTTTAAAATAAAGATTGTTAGACAACAACAAAAACAAAAAACACCCACTTCATAATGATAAAGGGAAAAATCCAAGAAGAGGACAGAACAATTGTAAATATTTATACACCAAACATGGAAGCACCTAAATACATAAAGCACCTATTAACAGACATAAGGGAAAAAGAAAATGACAGTGATACAACAATAGTAGGGAACTTTAACACCGCACTTACATCAATGGATAGATCATCCAGACAGAAATCAACAAGGAAACAGTGCCTTTGAATGATACATTGGACCAGTTAGGCCTAACAGATATATTAAGAATGTTTCATCCAAAATAAACAGAATACACATCAATTTCAAGTACATATGGAACATTTTCCAAAATAGATCATGTTTTAGATCACAAAACAAGTCTCAATAAATTTAAAAAAGACTGAAGTCATATCATGAATCTTTTCCCAACCACAAAAGTATGAAACTAGAAGTCAATCACCAGAAAAGATCTGGAAAAGACACAAATACACAGAGGCTAAATAACATGGTACTAAACAATTTGATCAACCAAGAAATAAAAAAGTAAATTAAAAAATACATGGAGACAAATGAAAGCGACATACAATGGTTCAAAATCTTTGGGATACAGCAAATGCTCTTTTAAGAGGGAAGATTATAGCAATACAGACCCACCTCAAAAAACAAGAAAAATCTCAAATAAGCAGCCTAACCTTACACCTAAAGAAGTTAGAAAGAATAAGAACAAATGTCACTGAACATTACATCAAAAACTAATGAAGTACTGTATGTTGGCTAGTTGAATTTAAATTAAAAAAAGAAAAAAAAAGCCTAAAGCCAGTAGAAGGAAGAAAATAATAAAGATTAGAGCAGACATAAATACAAGAGGGAATAAAAAACCAGAACAGATCAATGAAACCAGAAGCTGGTTCTTTGAAAAGATAACAAAATGGATCAAACTTTAGCCAGACTCATGAAAAAGAGAGTGGGGGGAGGGGACTCAAATAAATGAAATCAGAAATTAAGGAGGAGAAAAAACAACAAACAACACAGAAATACAAAAGATTATAAAAGAATATTATGAAAAATTGTATGACAGCAAATTAGACAACCTAGAAGAAATAGATAAATTTCTAGAAACATAACCTTCAAAAATTGAATCAGGAAGAAATAGAAAATTTGAACAGACCAATTACTAGCAATGAAATTGAATCAGTAATAAAAAAAACCTCAACTAATAAAACTGCAGCACCACATGTCTTCACGGGGGCATTATATCAAACATTTAAAGAAGAGTTAATAACTGCTCTTCTTAAACTATTCCAAAAAAAAAAAATAGAAGAGGAAGAAAAGCTTCCAAATTTATTCTACCAGATGGGCATTACCCTTTTACCAAAACCAGATAAGGACACAACAACATCCACAACAACAAGGAAAAAAAAACCTACAGGCCAATATCTCTGATGAGCATACATGCAAAAATCTTTGACAAAATTTTAACAAATCAAGTCAATGATACATACAAGAAAAAAATCATTCACCACCATTAGTGAGATTTATTCCAGGGATGAAAATATTTGCAAATCAATAAACATGATACATCACATAAACTAGAGAAATGATACAAAACATATGATCATCTCAATATATACAGAAAAAAACATTTGACAAATTGCAAATTCCATTCATTATAAAAACTCTCAACAAAGTAAATTTAGGGAAACTTACCTTAACAAAATAAAGGCCTTATATGAAAAATGCACAACAAAAATACTCAATGGTGAAAAATTGAGAGTTTTTCCTCTAAGATTAGGAACAAGACAGTTATGTCCACTCTCACTACTTTTATTAAACATAGTACTGAAATCCTAGCAACAGCAATCAAAGAAAAAAAAAGAAATAAAAGATACCCAAATTAGCTGAAGAAGAAGAAGAAGAAGAAGAAGAAGAAGAAGAAGAAGAAGAAGAAGAAGAGGAAGGAGAAGAAGAAGAAGAAGAAAGTTAAACTGTCACTATTTGCAGAAGACATGATACTTATATAGAAAACCCTAAAGAATCCACAAAAAACTAGAAATGATAAATGAATTTGGGAAAGTTGGAGGATACAAAATTAATATACAGAAATCAGTTCCATTTCTATGCACTAATAATGAAGTAGCAGAAAGGAAAATTAAGAAATCAACCTCATTTACTATTTCCCCCAAACAAAAAGATACCTAAGAATAAACTTAATAAGCAAGGAGGTAAAATACCTGTACTTTAAGAACTATAAAATACTGGTGAAAGAAATTGAAGATGACACAAACAAATTGAAAGATATTCCACGTTCATGGATTTGAAGAACCAACATTATTAAAATGCCCATACTACCCAAAGTGCTCTACACATTTAATGCAATCCCTATCAAAATACCAACAACATGTTTTAAAGAACTAGAAAAAATACTAAAATTTGTATGGAACCAAAAAAGACCCTGAATACCCAAGGCAATCTTCAAAAAGAAGAGCAAAGCTGAAGGTATCACAATCCCAGATTTCAAGATAAACTACAAATCTATAGTAATCCAAACAGTATGGTACTGACAGAAAAATAGACATAGATCAATGGAACAGAGTGGAGAAGAGAGAAATAAACCCATGGTTTTATAGGCTTAATCTATAACAAAGGAGGCAAGAATATACAATGGGAAAAAGACATTCTCTTCAAAAAACAGTGTTCGGAAAACTGGGCAACTACATGCAAAACAATGAAACTGGACCATCTTGTTATACCATATACAAAAATAAATTCAATATGGATTAAATACCTAAACATGAGACATGAAACCATAAAATTCATAGAAGAAAACATAGGCAATGATTTCTGTGGCATCAAATGTAGAAACATTTTTCTAGATATGTCTTTTCCGGCAAGGGAAACAAATACAAAAATAAACTATTGGGACTACACCAAAATTAAAAGCTTTTGCACAGAGAATGAAACCATCATCAAAAAAATGCAACCTATGGAATGGGGGAAGATACTGGGAAATTATATATCTGATAAAGGGTTAACACCTAAAACATTTAAAGAACTTATACAACTCAACAGGGGGAAAAAATCCAAATAAAAATGAGCAAAGGACCCAAATAGATATTTTTCCAAAGAAGATATACAGATGGCCCATAGACACATGAAAAGATGCTCAACATCACCAATCATAAGGAAAATGTAAGTTAAAAATACAATGAGATTTCATTTTACACCTGTCAGAATGGTTTAAATTAAACACACACACACACACACACACACAAGAAGTAACAAGTGTTGGCAAGGATGTGGAGAAAAAGGAACTCTCATGCACTGTTGATGGGAATGCAAATTGGTGCACCACTGTGGAAAATAATTGGAGGTTCCTTAAATAATTAAAAACAAAATTATCATAGGATCCATTCATTCTACTACTGGGTATTTACCAAAAGAAAACAAAAACACTAATTCTGAAATATATATGCACCCTATTTTTATTGCAGCATTATTTATAAGAGCCAAATATGGAAGCAACCCAAGTGTTCTTTGATAGATGAATGGATAAAGAAAGATATATAATATCATTTTTTTAGAATATCACTCAGAAAAAGAGTGGAGTCTTGCCATTTGCAACAATATGAATGGACCTAGAGGGTATAACGCTAAATGAAATAAGTTGGTCAGAGAAAGAAAAATATCATATAATTTCACTCAGATGTGGAATTTAGGAAGCAAAACAAACAAAGAAAAAAGAGATGAAAACAGACTATTTTTTTTAAGATTTTATTTATTTATTTGACAGAGAGAGAGAGACAGTGAGAGAGGCAACACAAGCAGAGGGAATGGGAGAGAGAGAAGCAGGCTTCCCACTGAGCAGGGAGCCCAATGCGGGGCTCGATGTGGGGCTCCCTCCCAGCATCCTGGGATCAGGGCCCAAGCAGAAGGCAGGCGCTTAATGACTGAGCCACCCAGGCGCTCCAGAAAACAGACTCTTTAAATACAGTGAAGGAAATGGTGGTTACCAGAGGGGAGGTTGTTGGGGCAATGGGTAAAATAGAGGGGATTCAGAGTATGCTTATCTTGATGTCTTGATGAACGCTGAGATGTATAGAATTGCTAGATCATTACATGGTACACCTGACACTAATATAGCACTGTTAATTATACTTGAAGTAAACAAACAAAAAGAATTTTTCAGCAGTCAAAATTTAGTAGTAACTCTTAAATATGTTATGAAGAAAATAAGAGGAAATAACTAGCCACAAGCAAAATATTTTAGTTAATAGTAACAATCCCAGTACTCCTTATATCTTTTGAAATTTTGTGGTAGATTTATCCCCTCTATCTATATTTATTTAAGTATCTACAAGAGGACTGCATTTCCACTGGAAATGTGCTAGAGCTTAGGCATTGTTCCAAGTCAATAAATAATTATTTTGATTATACTACAAATCAAAACGTAAGCACTGCTGGTGACTCTTTACTGAAGAACATCTAAGTAATTAGAATTTGTATCTCCTTTCCAGATCAGGTGAATTAGTTTACTTTAAACTTTGAAGTTTCTGCAAAATTTTATGTTGTCAAAATCTAGTTTGCCATTTAGGCTCTCCAATATTGCCCAGGAACTATTTTTTTAAGTAAGAAATTAAATTATAATTTTAATTAAATTATTGTAGAAATTATCACAACTTTTTATAAAGGTATTAGTATTTCTATTGTGCCAACACACCCCAAAAAAGTATTTTATGAAGACTTTTATTTTTAAGAGTGTATTTAGAAACATGGCAAAGAGGGGTGCCTGGGTGGCTCAGTCGGTTAAGCGTCTGCCTTCAGCTCAGGTCATGATCCCAGGGTCCTGGGATCGAGAGCCATGTCAGGCTCCCTGCTCAGTGGGGAGCCTGCTTCTCCCTCTCCCCCATTTTTGAGTTCTCTCTCATGCACGCTCTCTCTCTCAAATAAATAAATAAAATCTTTAAAAAAAAATAAATAGAAACATGGCAAAGGAATTCATTCAAAGACCAAATTGAAAATGTAGGATTTTCACCCTGTGAATCTAATGTCCACTTAATATAACTACTGCTATATGTATGAAAGCATGAAGATAATTATTATTATATTATTTCAGAACAAAATGAGCATACAATTCCTGTCATCTGTTATGAGGATTAATATGGATGACCAAGAACTATACAAGAAGAGTCCCAACAACCTTCTCAGGAATTTTCTGAGTATTCAGTGTGCCGATAGCCACAAGACAGGGGTTTGGGGATGTGGGATGTTTTAAGAGAAAGAAACTATGATCCTCCCATTGATAAAGATTAAACAATAATGTATTGTTTTACACCTGAACTTCTATGTCAGAAAGACAAGCAGAGAAATTTTCTGTCTATATATTTAAATGTTCAATTTTCCTTATCTGTGGAGAACTGTTTCTCATGTTTTACATTTCTGGATAGATAGTCCAGAAGGAAGGAAAAAAGTATAAGATATGATGGTCAATGTCTGGAATGTTTTACTTTGTTTTGACATTCTAAACCAGAAGTATTTAATTATCTTCCCATCACATATCCCCTTCTAAATCCTTATTATGTAAAACTTAACCTTGCTCCAGCAATCTGCCTACAGCCACACTCACACATAACACACAACTGAGTCAATATGTATTCAAGTTACATCACTAAATGGGCTAACTACCAGTCTATAACTTTATTCTGGTTTGAAAAGAGGAGCTGGGTTTATGAGAATTCCCTCTTAATTTTAGAAAAGTGACTTAATATAGTTGGAAATAGTTTGAATAGCACTGACCCTACTTGTATTTTCTTAAAGACTATAGAATAGTACTCAATTATAAAATCACTTGTGCCTGTTTTTTTAATAGCATATGTAAAATAATTATCTAATCTGGCCATTAGCAATTGTTCTTCTATTTTTCCTTTGAATCAAATTTGGTAATTCTTATTTTGTTAGGAATTGGCCATTTCATCCAAATTTTCATGTTGTTGGTAAAATAAGCAAATTACTATAGCATGTTTGAAAGAAATTTGACAGTATATATAACCAAATAATAATACATATACCATTTAATTGTGCAATCCCCACTTCTGAAAATCTAGCTAATAGAAATAGGAGCAATAATATATTGCAATGTGAATATATTGTATGTGAATAAGGATGTTTATTAAACATTGTGTATCATGATAATAAAATAATTAAAAGCTGTAATGCCCAATAAAGAAATGGTGTAACATATGTTAAGTGTCATTTAAAGCATAGATTAAAGGGTAGAGAGTTTCAGTTCAGCAAGATGAAGAGTTCTGGAGATAGATAGTGGTGTTGTTAGCACAACAATGTGAGTATAGTTAATGCCATTGAATGGTACACTTAAAATCATTAAGATGGTAAATTTTGTGCGTTTTAACAATAATTTAAAAAAATTAAAAATATAGTGCAAAGTTTATGTTTAAAAAATATTTATTTCTTGTTATAAGTCAAGTAAAATGACTATAACTCAATGTTTTAATCAGAGTATGTGGTGTGTGTGTGTGTGTGTGTGTGTGTGTGTGTGTGTGTGTATTTTCCTGTATGAGACATATGTTCAGTAAACAGACCCTAGTGAGGAGAAAGAAATTTGTTTAAGACTATCTGCCAAGTGGGTGATACTCATACCTTATTTTAGTGCATCATAACATAAAATACTTTGATTCTACATGATATATGCTATATAAACTTTTAGATAGACTAGATTGTGACTACGTCTCAATTGCATAAATTCACAAGTAGTATTCTTTACATTTATTTTAAACTTAGAGGATCTAAGCACCTAAGGGGTGCTAATAAAACCTAAATATATATAAAGTTGTTATATAATGTTGTATTATGTTTATTAATACTCAGATTTCTTCACAGTAGAATGCATGACATTTTTGCAGCATTTTTTTTCAATTTTATTTTTATTATTTTTATTGAAGTATAATTAACATGTAATGTTACATTACTTTCAAGTGTATAACATATTGATTCAGCAATTCTATATATTACTCAGTGCTCACCACAATAACTGTAGTCACCACTTGTTAACAAACAGTATTATAAAAATATTATTGACTATATTCCCTATTAGTTATGCTTTTCACCTACATGATTTATCTATTTTATAACTGGAAGTTTGTACTTCTTAATCTCCCTTATCTATTTCACCCATACATCTACTCACCTTCCTTTTGGCAACTTTCAGTTTGTTCTCTGTATTGTAAAGTGTTTATCTGCTTGTTTTGTTTTTTAGATTACACATATAGGTAAAATCATAAAGTATATGTCTTTCTCTGTCTGATTTATTTCACTTATCAATATATCCTCTAAGTCCATTCATATTATTGCAAATGGCACGATCTCATTCATTTTTATGACTAAGAAATATTCTGTGTGTATACATACCTTGTGTATACATACCACAACTTCTTTATTCATTCATCTATTGATGGACACTTGGGTTCCTTCCATATCTTGGCAATTGTACATAATGCTACAAAAAAATAAGGTTCATATATCTTTTGGAATTAGATTATTTTGTTTTCTTTGGGTAAATACCCAGGAGTGGAATTACTGGATCATATGCTATTTCCATTTTTAACTTTTTGAGGAACCCCCATACTGTTTTCACATTGGCAGCATCAATTTACATTCCCATCAACAGTGCACAAGCGTTCTTTTTCCTCCATATTTTTGTCAACACTTGTTATTTCAATTCCATATTTCCAGATATAATACAGAGCTATGGTAATCTAAACAGTATGGTACTGGTACAAAAATAGACACATAGATCAACAGAACAGAATAGAAGGCTCATAAATAAATCCACACTTACATGGTCAAATAATCTTTGACAGAGGCAATAATATACAATGAGGAAAACAGAGTCTCTTCAATAAATGTTTTTGGCAAAACTGGATAGCTATATGCAAAAGAATGAAACTGGACCTCTTTCTTACACCAAACACAATTAAATAAACCCAAAATGGATTAAAGACCTAAATGTGACATGTAAACCATAAAATTCCTGGGAGAAAACATAAGCAGTAACTTCTTTGACATTGTCCTTAGCAACATTTTTCTATATATGTTTCCTCAGGCAATGGAAACAAAAGCAAAAAAAAAAAAAAAAAAACTAATGGAACTGCACCAAAACAAAAAGCTTTTGCACTGCAAAGGAAACCACCAACAAAATAAAAGTGTAACCTACTGAATAGGAGAAGATATTTGAAAATGATATATCTGCTAAAGGGTTAATATCCAAAATATATAAAAAACACAACTCAACACCAAAAAATATAAATAATACCATTAAAAATGGGCAGAAGTCCTGAACATACATTTTTTTTCCAAAGAAGACATACAGATGGTCAACAGGCACATGAAAAGATGCTCAACTTCACTAACCATTAGGAAGATGCAAATCAAAACCACAATGCGATATTACCTTACACTTTTCAAAATGACTAGAATCAAAAGGATATGACTTTTTATTCAACAGAGATTTAGTTCATGATACAAATGAAAAAAGAAAATATACTAAACTAACACATTTGTCTTAATTTTCAACAAGTCCCCTAGGGTTATAAATGTATGAAGTATAGTTACTGCCTTGAATATCTAAAATATAGTTCTATAATTTAAAAATACTGAAATTTTGGTTAAGTATTGAAGAATAAGACATTCTGATTTATTAACAATTTAACATTAATTATTTTTTCAGTACTTTGCATTTTTTTATTAAATAAAATATTCTCAAAAACTTTCTATACAGTACATACAAATATGCCTCATTCTTTCTTCTTCAAATTTTTATTTACATTCTAGTTAGTTAACATACAATGCAATACTGGTTTCAGGAGTAGAATTCAGTGATTCATCACTTAAATACAACCCCGAGCGCTCATCATAACAAGTGCCCTCAAAACCCATCATTCATGGGGTGCCTGGGTGGCACAGCGGTTAAGCGTCTGCCTTAGGCTCAGGGCGTGATCCCGGCGTTATGGGATTGAGCCCCACATCAGGCTCTTCTGCTATGAGCCTGCTTCTTCCTCTCCCACTCCCCCTGCTTGTGTTCCCTCTCTCGCTGGCTGTCTCTATCTCTGTCGAATAAATAAATAAAATCTTAAAAAAACAAAAACAAAAACAAAAAAACCATCATTCATCTAGCCCACCCCCACCTACTTCCCTTCAGCAACCCTGAGTTTCTTCTCCATCATTACAGTCTTTTATGGTTAGTTAAACTCTGTCTTTTTCCCCTCCCATATGTTCATCTGCTTTGTTTCTTAAATTCCACATATGAGTGAAATAACATGGTATTTGTCTTTATCTGACTTATTTCGCTTAGCATAATACATTCTAGCTCCATTCACATCACTGCAAATGGCAAAATTTCATTATTTTTGATGGATGAATAATTAATTCTGTTCCATTGTAAACTCTTTTGAAATATTTCTAGTTTGGGCCACTATCTCACTTTAGTAAGTATATTCTAATAAACACAAATTAATAGTCTTTTGATAATATTATCAAGGTACCTTCTGGATTATCATTCAGAGCATAAGTACTCATGGTTCAGGATAAAATTTTTGGTAATAGAAAAAACGAATCGCTACTGTCTCCAAAATCTACTATAAAAATACCTGTTCATACCACATTCTCAACGACAAACTGTTTTCTTGCAATTTTCCTGTATCTAAAAAAATATGAGTCAAGAACTAGGTAATGAAGTTTTAACTTTATAATATTTTTTTCAGTCATCCCAGACTCAAGAAAGCAGCAAATTTAGTTTCATTGTGAGGTCTCAGCAATTTGTACTGTTGGTACTTTTAATTGGAAACATAGAATCAAGTGCCTGTTAAGACAAAGCTGAAAAATAAATTCCCAGCTCTCCCTCTTCTTCCACTCATGCTGACACATTGCTATTAACTGTAAATAACAACATGTGATGGGATGCACTTAGAATGCCAGTTGTTCAGGATTCTTTCCTAATGCAAAACATTTCTCAAACTTGGAAAGACTCAGATGTGCTTCAACCAAGTGCCTTAGGAATCTGGGTGGGGATTTTTAAGGGATTTAATATGTGAATCATATTTACAATAGGCTATAAACTTACCTTTAATATATAATAATAATGACAGAGAAATGTTCTATATCTAATTTTTGTTTTATAGATTCTACTCAATTTAAATTTTAAAAGGATTAAACAAATTATAGGTAAAAATGTTTTTTCCCCATAAACTTCTGCTTAGTGGAGGGAACTCTACTAAAATTTACTCATTTCAAAACAGTTCTAAATTTCTGATTTTTGACCTGATCAAAAGTTCACTTTAGTTTAGAATGTCTATACTTCAATGACTCCAAAATAGCAAATAAGTGTACAAAGGTGTTTATTTTGAAAATAAATATTTTAACAACCCAAATACATCTATAATCTTAGAGAAAATATGTAAAAATGAATTGGAATATGGAAAACATTTAGATGGTTCCATAAAAATTAAATATTGATTTGACTCAATGATAATATTGTGGGAATTATTCTCTTGGATTTATGTTATTTTAATATAATATTTGCAGTAAAGTAATATTTTTAAGTAAGAAAAACAAAAACTGTCCAAAATTCTAGCCCATTGTTAACTAAAGTTATAAGGAAAGATGTTTATTTTTTTTCAAAATACAATAAGCTAAGCAGGTGTTCACAAGTGTTTCTACATATTGGTCACTATGGTTATATTGCAATACTAGTTTTTATTAGTCTATCTCTATTATATTTTTTGTTTGTATTTGCCTTTTCTCACATGGTCTCCATGTCCCACCAAAGCAAGAATCCTATAAAGCAAGCACAAGAGCCCAATAAAGAATATTACTAAATATTTGAGTAAATAATGAGGGTAAATTGTTATCTTTAGTTAACTACACGGTCTAATAGAAAATATAAGATGTAAAAAATGAAGCACCACATGAATTTAGCCTGTTATTATAATAATTTCTTCTTAAACGACATCCTCTGGGGTGATGTCCTTCACTTGCATTCTTTGTTATTGCCAGGATCTTTTCCAGCATAATAGTACTGAGATAAGTTTTGTTTGGATTTTCTTTTACAGGTAAGGGGTGGTGGAAGGGACTGGATGAGGAGCTGTGTGTTATAGACATTGATGATTTTCCAAAAAGAGGGAAACACTCCTCTCCAAAATAGTTTCTCACAAACTTTAAGGAGAGATATAGTGGGAAACCTGAGTTGAGTCTAAACTTATAACATTGTTTCTTGCCATGGTTTAAAGTTGAAAACTCATATTGAAATTCATAATTAAAGACATTCCATGCTCATGGATTGGAAGAACAGATATTGTTAAAATGTCTATACTATCCAAAGCAATCTACACATTTAATGAAATCCCTATCAAAATACCATCAGCATTTTTCACAGTGCTAGAATAAGCAATCCTCAAATTTGTATGGAACCATAAAAGACCCCAAATAGCCAAAGCAATCTTGAAAAAGAAAAGCAAGTCTGGAGGCATCACAATTCTGGACTTCAAGTTATATTACAAAGCTATAGTGATCAGAACAGAATGGTACTGACACAAAAACAGACACATAGATCCGTGGAATAGGATAGAAAACCCAGAAATGAACCCACAACTGCATAGCCAATTAATTTTCAACAAAGCAGGAAAGAATATCCAAAAGAAAAAAGACAGTCTCTTCAACAAATGACAGTAGGAAAACTAGACAGCAACATAGCCAAAGAATGAAATTGGACCATTTGCTTACACCATACACAAAAATAAATTCAAAATGGATGAAAGACCTAAATGTGAGACCTGAAATCATTAAAGTCCTAAAGGAGAACACAGGCAGTAACCTCTTTGACATCAGCCATAGCAAATTCATTTTAGATATGTCTCCTGAGACAAAGGAAATAAAGCAAAAATAAGCTATTGGGACTTCATCAAGATAAAAAGATTCTGTACAGTGAAGGAAACAATCAACAAAACTGAAAGGCAACCTTCAGAATGTGAGAAGATATTTGCAAATGACATATCTGATAAAGGGTTAGTATCTGAAACATATAAAGAACTTATACAGCTCAAAACCCCAAAAACAAATAATCAAATTTAAAAATGGGCAGAAGACATGAATAGACATTTTTCCAAAGAAGGCATACAGATGGCCAACAGACACATGAGAAAATGCTCACATCCTTGATCATCAGGGAAATAAAAGTCAAAACTACAATGATATATCAACTCACACTTGTCAGAATGGCTAAAACCAACAATACAGGAAAGAACAGGTATTGGTGAAAATGTGGAGAAAGGGGAACCCTCTTGCACTGTTGGTGGAAATGCAGACTGGCGCAGAAACTCTGGAAAACAGTATGCAGGATTCTCAAAAAATTAAATATAGAACTACCCTATGATCCAGCAATTGTACTACTAGGTATTTACCCAAAAAATACAAAAATAGTGATTCAAACAGATACATGCACCCCGAAGTTTATAGCAGCATTATCTACAATAGCCAAATTATGAAAATAGCCCAAGTGTCCATCAATTGATGAATGGATAAAGAAGAGGTGGTATGTCTATATATGAATATTACATATATTGTATACAACATTGTATATATACAAGGGACTATAAATCAGCCATAAGGAAGAATGAAATCTTGCCATTGTGCTAGAGAATATTATGCTAAGGGAAATAAGTCAGAAAAAGAGAAATACCATATGATTTCACTCATATGTGGAATTTAAGAAACAAAACAAATGAGCAAAGGGGAAAAGAAAGAGTGGGAGGCAAACCAAGAAACAGATTTTTTTTTAAAGATTTTATTTATTTATTCGACAGAGATAGAGACAGCCAGCGAGAGAGGGAACACAAGTAGGGGGAGTGGGAGAGGAAGAAGCAGGCTCATAGCGGAGGAGCCTGATGTGGGGCTCGATCCCACAACGCCGGGATCATGCCCTGAGCCGAAGGCAGATGCTTAACCGCTGTGCCACCCAGGCGCCCCAGAAACAGATTTTTTTAAAAAGGATTTTATTTATTTGAGACAGATACAGAGAGACAGCATGAGCAAGGGGAGGATCAGAGGGAGAAGCAGACTCCCCACTGAGCCAGGAGCCCCACGTGGGGCTGGGATCAGGACCTGAGCCAAAGGCAGCCGCTTAAACATCTGAGCCACCCAGACGCCCCCAAGAAACAGATTCTTAACTATAGAGAATTGATGATTACCAAAGGGGAGGTGGGTGGGGGATGGGTAAAATTGGTGATGGGGATTAAAGAGTGCACTTGCGGATGAGCACCAGGTGTTATATGGAATTGTTGAATCACTATATTGCACACCTGAAACTAATATTACACTGTATGTTAACCAACTGGAATTTAAATAAAAACTTAAAAAAATAATTAGCAATTAATACATAAAGTGCCTATATCTTTACATGTTTATTTCATCTGTGAACATTAATCATACATTTTGTGTTGATTCTGCAGCTTTTATCTCTTTCAGTAAGATTTTGTAATTTGTGATTATGGAGCGGCACATTTTCAACGTTTTGTGGCACAAGGTATCATAAAAAGCCATTTTATGGTTCTCCAGTCGTTAAAATCTTAGTATTACTGGAGCAGTGAAAAGAATTCTGCCTACTACCTGGGGATAATGTGATCATTATGTTGGAGTTTAATGGAGTAAGGATAAAGGCCAAACACAACATGGCCCTGTGTTTTATTTGACGCTGTGATCATTTAGCACTGTAATGGGAATCCAGTACAGCTGTCAATTCTGACTTTCCAATTAACTCAGAAAAGTATGCAACCCTATATCTTATATCCTAAGCAGAAATAGTATTGGGAATTATTTTTTTATTAAAAAAAAGTATGAGAGTTCTGCCTAGGTGATCACCTCCTGCTTTGATTTTGGGATCAGCAGACTAAAATTAATATTTTAAGATAATAAATAAAAACATAAAATTTTAAAATAAAGAAAAATATTTAAAAAAACATTTTTTTTGTTTTTTGTTTTTTTTTTAATCTTGGCACAGAGGAAGCGGGAAGTTACTTAGCAGGGTTCCGGGTTTCCTCACGCCCCGCCCGCCCTACCACAGCTAAATGGTTTTCGTCCTTGGATCGGTCTGTCCTGCGGAGAGCAATCCACGGCCATGGTCCCGGCTCTGCCCGCCCGCTGCGCATCTGCCCTTCTCCTCTGACTCCGCCCCGCATCTGTCCGGAACCGCCTCCCGCCTGAGCTGACCTAGTGCGTGTCTGCCAGTCAGTCCCTCCGGACCTGCCGCGAGTCTCAGACTGCCGAAATTACCGCGCGTCACTCGGTCCGTACCCGGTGGGCATCTGGGGTATCTGGGCGGTCTCCCGTCTCCAGCGCGTGTGTGTGTCTGTCTGTCTTTCTGTCCGATCCGATCCGCCTTCTGCAGCCTGCCTTCCGGCCCCAGCGCACCAAGTGTTTAGTCTGCCCTTTTGCTGACGCTGAGTGTGTTTAGCGGCCTTAGTTAGCTGAGAGCCCGCCTGAGACCGGCCAGGCAGCCGGCGGAGGAATACACGTTTGGCCCCTGCCCATGTTAATAGAATTTTAAGCCAACAGGAGCTCGAGGCCTATTTTTATGCAGAAAACAGGTCTCGAGGCCTCTGCCTGCAATGCTGGATGTGGGGTGACAGCCAGCTGCTTGATGATTTCTTACAATTAAATGGGAAACAGGAAATTTCTTTCTTACTACTGGCCTTTGAAACAGATTTTAAATCTTAATGGGTGGAAATTATACGTCCCCTTAGGTAGAACAGATTCGTTATTGGGATGCATTTTTGTCTGATGTGTTTGTTCTGAGCCTGCTGACCAGCTGTTTCTGAACTTCATTTTCTCAGCCTCAACAGTGATTCTGAGTCTGCTTTTAGCTTCCTTCTCCTTGGCTTTCTTCTGTTTGTGAACAGCTGCTTGGCCCATAGCTTAGAGAAACCAGCCTTTTTTTCTCTCCCAAGAGAGCCACTCCCTGTACTCAGAAAGATGGGGAGTGGAGAGCCTAATCCTGCTGGCAAGAAAAAGAAGTACCTAAAGGCTGCCCTGTACGTGGGTGACTTGGACCCAGATGTCACGGAGGACATGCTATATAAAAAGTTCAGGCCTGCTGGCCCTCTGCGCTTCACCCGAATCTGCCGTGACCCCGTGACCCGCAGCCCCCTGGGCTATGGCTATGTTAACTTCCGCTTTCCTGCAGATGCTGAGTGGGCCCTGAATACCATGAATTTTGATTTGATTAATGGCAAACCTTTCCGCCTCATGTGGTCTCAGCCAGATGACCGCTTAAGAAAGTCTGGAGTTGGAAATATATTCATCAAAAACCTGGACAAATGCATAGACAATAGGGCCCTTTTTTATTTATTTTCTGCTTTTGGGAACATTCTCTCCTGCAAGGTCGTATGTGATGACAATGGCTCTAAGGGTTATGCCTATGTGCACTTTGACAGCCTGGCCGCTGCCAATAGAGCCATCTGGCACATGAATGGAGTGCGGCTTAACAACCGCCAGGTGTATGTTGGCAGATTCAAATTCCCAGAAGAGCGGGCAGCTGAAGTCAGAACCAGGGATAGAGCAACTTTCACCAATGTCTTTGTTAAAAACTTTGGAGATGACATGGATGATGAAAAACTGAAGGAAATCTTTAGTGGATATGGGCCAACTGAGAGTGTTAAGGTAATAAGAGATGCCAGTGGGAAATCTAAGGGCTTTGGATTTGTGAGGTATGAGACACACGAGGCTGCCCAAAAGGCTGTATTAGACCTGCATGGAAAGTCCATCAATGGGAAAGTTCTATATGTAGGGCGAGCACAGAAGAAAATTGAACGATTGGCTGAGTTAAGACGAAGATTTGAACGGCTGAGATTAAAAGAAAAAAGTCGGCCTCCGGGGGTGCCTATCTATGTTAAGAACCTGGATGAGACCATCGATGATGAGAAACTGAAGGAGGAATTTTCTTCCTTTGGATCAATTAGCCGGGCCAAAGTGATGGTGGAAGTAGGGCAAGGCAAAGGGTTTGGTGTTGTTTGCTTCTCCTCTTTTGAAGATGCTACCAAAGCAGTGGATGAGATGAATGGTCGCACAGTGGGCTCCAAGCCCCTGCATGTAACCCTGGGCCAGTCCAGGCGCAGGTGGTGAGAATTAGAATGCTCAGTTTGTTTCAGCCTTAAGCTGGTGCCTACTTAGTTTGGGCTACTTTGTGATAAGAGGTT
The DNA here is from genome assembly GCF_023065955.2 of Ursus arctos. Lineage (NCBI taxonomy): Eukaryota > Metazoa > Chordata > Mammalia > Carnivora > Ursidae > Ursus > Ursus arctos. The sequence goes on from NC_079873.1 coordinate 70,811,355, forward strand.
ATTTTATTCCAGGTTGGTTTTTTTTTTTTTTTAAGTGAATACTTTCTTTTGGAAAAAAAAAAAAGTAAAACTAGAAAACCTGTTCATTTTAGTGAAGAACATAATTTCTAATTGTAAAACTGTCATTTTGTACTATTTTTTGATAAAATATCCTTAGGAATATGTAGAATAAAATTCATCCCTCCACATACTGTTTTTTTCCTAAACCAGTCCAGGTAAGGTAATTGCTTGAGTATTGTTCCTTCCTTATTCTGGTTATAATACTAAATATAATTGCTTCTGTGAAAATATTCTCAAAATGGACATTATTTCTGAATCTATCACACAGAAAACCTCTAACTTGCTTTTTGAGAAATCAGTAGAGCAGGGGAAAATGTATGTGATCCACTTAACATTTGTGCATAATTTTACCTTATTTAAAATGAATGTTATTTTAAAGAGATGTGAGTTTCTTTATACTTTTTCCCCCCTTTTCTAATATATTGTGGGCATCACAGAGTTGATAGTGGCTTTGACTAAGTGTTGGGAGTTTTCTTTAACTTCATGCCCAGAGAAATAAACATATTGGTGTTTTCTCAATCAGTATGTTAGGAAATTATTAACACTTTAAGCATTCTTAAAATGATGAGTTTCACCTTAAAAATCTTTCCTGAGAGATTTAACATATGAGGACAATTTAAGGAGCATTCTTGCCACTCATTTTTTAAAACTCCTTCGTAGTATAGATGGGTCATGTTAAAATAATGAAAAAGATGAATAACTGCACTGAATTGCCTTTACCTATAGATAATTTAAAAATTTTATCTCTGCCTCTATAATGTGTCAGTATAAGATAAATAATCCATATAGTGATGTTGAAAAACTACATTGAAGAATATCTTCTATTAAACTTGTCATTATCTCTTGTAAATTTTTGAATACATCCATGTGATAATATTCACATATGTATCAAAAGTAAGGAAAAGCTTGTCTCTCTTGGTTAAATCCTATGCCTCCATCTATTATATGAGAGCTATTAAGCCAGTATGGTTCTCTTTGTGTCTGGCTGCTTGGAAGCAGTGACAAAATGTTCTGTTCTATATTGCATTACGTTATTTAGCCTGTAATTTCTTGATTACAGATTTTCCATGTTTTACTTGTAGTCCCCTCTTTTCCCCACCCATCTACCTTCCATCCATATTATACTTACTTTTATATTTTCTTTAGATTGCCTTTCATTTAATATGTGGGTGTTCAAATCCATTTTGGAAGGAGCAAAGTTATTAATTTATGTAAAATTTAAATAATTACTTTTTAAAAATAGGATTCACTCAAATCACAGACCCAACCATAAGAAAATGTTTTGTCTCTATTCTTAATTGGCTTTTATTATGTTATATAGATATTTTAGGTTAAATACACAGTGCAATATAAATATATAATTTTGTTAACACTTTTGCTAGCTATGTGCCCATAAAATAATGAGAAAAAAGCTGGTTCTGTGTAATTGTTATCTACAAATTACATTTTTATTCATTATCAGGTATTTTCAAATGGAAATCACTTTTTGTTGATCATATACATAATACATGCTTGTTTAAAAAATGTACACAATGCAGACATTTATAAAGAAGTAAGATTTCCACAGTTCAGAGATAACCACTATTCGTGTTTTCAATGCATACGTATACTTCCATGCTTTTTCTCCTATGTATACACACACTATTTTACAAACAAACAAAAAAAACATACTATATGTACTGTGTTTTGTTAAATTTTAAACTAAAACATAATCTTTTTATGTCAATAAATATTGATCTGTATCATTTAGTGACTGCACAGATTCCATTGTGTGGATGTACTATAGATTATCTAAGTAACACATTATTGAATAAGATTTATATGCTTTTCAATGTTCTCTACATTTGTTTTTTTTTTTTTTTTAAAGATTTTATTTATTTGACAGAGACAGAGACAGCCAGCAAGAGAGGGGACACAAGCAGGGGAGTGGGAGAGGAAGAAGCAGCTCCCAGCGTAGGAGCCTGATGTGGGGCTCGATCCCAGAATGCCCGAATCAGGCCCTGAGCCAAAGGCAGAAGCTTAAGGACTGAGCCACCCAGGCGCCCCAATGTTCTCTACATTTGTAAACAATGTTGTGATTAACTTCCTTGCCTAAAACAGTATGAGTTATATGAACTTGAGAAAAAGTATAGCACATAAAATCTTAAGTCTGCCAGAAAAATTTAAATGCACATTATATTGATATATGTATCAAAATTCTGAAAAAACATTCAAGATATATTCTTAAGTTGACAAAAGTAAAACTAAAAACTAATGGGATATAAGTTTTCATATTTTCTGAGCCCACTTGTTTTATACCATTGTGATCATTAAAATATATGAAAACAATGCAAACAAATTTTAAAATAGTTACTTTGGTAATTATTTACCATATGTACTCTCTACTCCTTTTTACCCATTACCAGTTTTCATTTAAATTTATGAACTTGAAGTGGTAGTGTTAACTTAAAACCTTGACAAATGCTTTGATTCAGTATAAATCACGAAAGATTTCTAGTAGGTAAAAATCTTCAAGTATAAGCATTTAATACATTTTGGGAAATTAGTCAAGTATTTAAATAATTACTATTTTCAAGAAGTCAGCCAGTATAAATAAAGGTCTAATTAAAATATGCCCAAGGACAGATAAAACATACATGTTAGGACACTGTAAAATAGTCAAAAACTCTCTAAATTTAGTTGCTAAAAAGGAGGAAAAGATAAAGCAAAGATAATCTCTATTTGAATACAAACACCTGGGTAGTTTTCCAGTCTTGTACTTTTCATTTTTAACTGCATTTAATAGACTAATAATTAAGGCTTCCAAGGGGGAGCAAAACAACCGAACCGCTTGAATTGGTGAAAAGGCATTAAAAACATTTTCTAGCACAAGATAATTAGTAAAAATTAGTAAAACAATACTATCAATTGTCATGGTAAACTTAAGAATGGACTGTTTAACACAGGTTTTGTTTGTTTTTCTTCCTTTTTTTTTTTTTTTTTATCTTTTCAAAAAGTCATTGTACAAACTTCAAATGTGCCCAGGGAGAAGAAAATTAAGAACATTGCTTTGTGGGGCGCCTGGGTGGTGCAGTAGGTTGAGTGTCCAACTCGCGGTTTCAGCTCAGATCATGATCTCAGGATCCTGGGCTAGAGCCCTGCGTTGGGCTCTGCCCTCAGTGCAGAATCTGCTTAAGTTTCTCTCACCCTTTCCTTTTGCCCCTCCCCTCTGCTCTCGCGCTCTCTCTCTCTAAAATAAATAAATAAATCTTCAAAAAAATGTTGGTTTGTGATTGTAAACAATCATATTAAAGGTTATTTTGGTGAGTCTTTTCTGTACAGAAAATTTCATACATACTGGTGCCTTTCTGGTTGTATCTGGTTAAGAGGAAAAATAAAATGTTACATGTGTAAGATATTTTCAGCACAGGGGGAAAATAAGAATACTGTGTCTTTAAGGGAATATTTAAGAATGGTGCGAATACCATCTTACCTATAAATGGCCTAATTTAAGGGAATAGTTAGAAATGTATTAATAAATGACTGATTATAGATGATATATGTGTTCCCAGCACCTACAGTAATACCCAGAGTTTAGTTAGCATTACATGATTACTTGTTGAATTATCCCTCCATTTGTTTGCTTTTCAATTCTCTTCTCAGAATTTCACAAGATAAGAATTACAGATTAAGACATTTTTATTAAATTTCATCCCATGAAGAAATAATTGAGAACTGATTAGTTACATAGATTGGTGCTTCTAATGTAGTGTTACTGGTGACATAGACTAGTGCTTATACCGGTAAGATGTTACCAATACTTTTATACTTCCCATGCTTGCTTTTTTGTTATTGTTCAACAATTAATTGATGAGTTTATCTTAGACAAAGCTTCTAATAATTGGCATAACTCAAATGAAACTCTCTTTGTATAGATACATTTTTTAAATAAATTAATGGGATGTTGCTTCAAGACCAAGACTATCATACAAGGCCCTCCTCCAACATTAAATCAAATGATTGCAATAATCCCTGAAAGACTAATGATTATGCATGTGAAATTAATTGTTTCTTACATATTTTAGGGTGTTACTTCCCATGAAGTATGACCTAACACGGTTTCTTGGAGCCTGAAGAGAGTTAATGTATCCTACTTGGCTCCAAAGGACCATGATCAGTAGTTAGATAACCTAGCTTCCATTGTAAATCTGAGAAGACCTAATTCAATGTACAAATATTGAGGATAAAATTACTATGAAACTTGAAAAAAAACCAAAACTCCAAGTACTTTCACCTTCAAAAGTCAAAGCCAATTTTAAAAGATTTCCCATTTGGCAACCAAAAATGATCAGTGTTCTCATTAAATTTCTCAACGAAAGTTTGGAGACTTTGTATTTTATTTAATTAAGAAAATATTTAATTCTTTAGAGACACTTGCTAGAAAAGAGATGAATGATGATATATGTTATGACTGTCTCATTTATCAGAGTAAATTAGTTTCTTTGTTTTAGAACTAGTAAGGGAAATACCAGATGTTGGCATCTGTTGTATAAAAAATAAGCCTTCTGTAATGTGGAATAAATAATTTTACAAGTTTTGAGATTGATTTAAAACTTCCAAAAGGGTAAATTATATTCTTGGGAAATCAAGGACTTTTTAAATCGATATTTAGGAGCATTTAAAAAGTAATTTTAAGCAAAATTACACAGGATTGCAAATGACTCCTTTTTTTAAGCAAAATTGACATACTAATTATATTAGTTTCAGGTGCACAACCTATTGATTCAACAATTCTGTACATTACTCAGTGCTCACCATGGTAAGTGTAGTTACCATCTGTCACTGAACAATGTTATTACAATATTATCAACTACATTCCCTATGCTGTACTCTTCATCTCCAGGACTTACTTTATAACTGGAAGTTTGTACCTTTTAATCCCCTTCATCTATTTTACCCATCTCCCCTCTGGCAACCACCACTTTGTTCTCTGTATTTGACAATCTATTTGTTTATTTGTTCATTCATTTGTTTTATAGATTCTACATATAAATGAAATCATATGGTATTTGTCTTTGATTTACTTCATTTAGTATAATACTCTGTAGGTCCATGCATGCTGTTGCAGATGGCAAGGTCTCATTCTTTTTATGGCTGAGTAATATTCCATTGTGTATATATACCACCACATCTTCTTTATCCATTCCTCTATGGATGGACACCTGGGCTGCTTCCATATCTTGGCTATTATAAATAATGCTGCAATAAACATAGGGAGCATTTATCTTTTGGAATTAGCATTTTCACTTTCTTTGGGTGCCAACAGCTCTTTATTTATTTATTTTTGTTTCAAGGTTTTTTTAAGAGTTTATTTATTTGAGAGTGTGAGGGTGATAGACAGCATGAGTGGGATGAAGGGCAGAGGGAGAAGCAGACTCCCTGCTGAGTGGGGAGCTCGATTTGGGCCTCAATCCTGGGACTCCAGGATCACGACCTGAGCAGAAGGCGGACACTTAACTGACTGAGCCACCCAAGCACCCCTGTTTCAAGTTTTTTTTGAATTCCAGTTAGTTAATAAATAGTGCAGTATTAGTTTCCAGGAGAATTTGGTGATTCATCACTTACATATAACACCCAGTGCTCATCACAAGTGCCTTCCTTAATACCCAACACCCATTTAACCCATCCCCCTGCTCACCTCCCCTCCAGCAACCCTCAGTTTGTTCTCTATAGTTAAGAGTCTGTTGTATGGTTTGCTTCTCCTTTTTTCCCTTATGTTCATCTGTTTTGTTTCTTAAATCCCACGTATGAGTGAAGTCGTATGGTATTTGTCTTTCTCTGACTGACTTATTTCACTTAGCGTAAAACTCTCTAGCTCTATACATGTCATTGCAAATGGCAAGATTTTATTCTTTTTTATGGCTGAATAATATTCCATTGTACATATATAACACTTCTTTATCCATTCATCACTTGATGGACATTTGGGCTCTTTCCATGATTTGGCTCTTGCTGATAATGCTCCTATAAACATTAGGTGGATGTGTCTCTTTGAATCAGTATTTTTGTATCCTTGGATAAATACCTAGTAGAGCAATTGCTGGATCATAGGGTAGTTCTATTTCTAACTTTTTTAGGGAACACCATACTGTTTTCTGGAGTTTATGCACCAGTTTGCATTCCCACCAATAGTGTAAGAGGGTTCTCCTTTCTCCACATTCTCATCAACATCTATTGATTCCTGTGTTTTAAATCACCTTTCTGAGGATTTTGGGCAGACTACATCCCTGAGCAGAACAAACACAGAGAAGAATTTGCAAGCTTTTCTTTTCCAGTGATTTAGGAAACACAAAATATATCCCTAATTTATTTTATTGCAGAGAAATTTATTATATGTTAATTTCCTTAAAAAAGGAGTAAAAATCATACTTTTTGTGATAAAGGGAAGATTTATTGCAATATGGTAGGAATGGTGACAAAGTAATGAAAGTCAAGATGGAGAATATTTTTTCTCTATTCATTAAAGAATTTTTTTAAATATATGGGATTTATGAATTAAACAAAGGATAATTTAAAAAGGGACACAGATAAATAAATAGTAATTTGAATGTTATAAACATTAAAGAGTAAAGGCAGTAAATGTCTGCCTGGCTTGATATCTACTTTAAGGTGAAGCATAATGAATAGTTTTCATTTAGTTTGCATGGTTCTTCTTTTTTTTAAAGATTTATTTATTTATTTTAGAGAGAGGGAGGGAGACAGAACACAATGAGGGGGGCAGAGGGAGAGGGAAACAATCTCAAGCAGACTCTGAACTTAGTGTGGAGCCCCACGTGGGCTCTATCTCACAGCCCTGAGATCATGACCTGAGCCAAAATCAAGAGTCAGGTGCTTAACCAATTGTGCCACCCAGGCGCCCCTGTATGATTATGCTTAACATTGATTTGACTACTACAGTAATAGTAACCCTCAGGAACCTTTCATTTGTAAATGAATTTCTTAAAAAAAATCATCAGTGCTAATCTGCTTCTCTCTTAATCTCAACTCCATCCTTTGCTGAACACAGAAGTTTTTACAACGCATTTTTAGTTTACATAGTTTGTTTAAACATTACCTCAAACATTTCTAGTAGATGTGTGTGTATGTGATTTTGTACCAACTTGTTGAAATAAAATTTCAGGACTTGCATGTTAAGCCACAGTAGATGGTAGGACATGTACTGTTTATATATGGATGAATGTATCTAGCTGAAGATATTCTTCTTAAAAATGTAAATATCAAAATGATGCAATTAAGCCAACAACAAAGCTATGGGCTCTGTTTGGAATTGTGGTTTCATAATGTATACATGCTCCAGAGCATCTGAGTACCAAAGACTGGGTAATACAACTAGAACTGTACATTGCTAATGTGATAAAAATTTTGAGATGTGAAAGCAACATCCCAAGCATAACAAGAAATAATGCTAAGAGACACTAACCAACTTTTCTGAAGTGGCAACTTAGGCAATTAAAATGAACTATATGTAGCCCTTAGTTGTTTTATGGGGGATATACCACAATAATGTAAACTCTCTCAGTTAAAGAGTAAAAATATATAAGAAGATAGTTTTCTGCAACTTCTATTATATTTTGATATAAGTGAAAAAAACTGTGATGATTGAAAAGCAAGTATGAACTAAATATGTCTCCCACTTTAGTTTCCAAAAGAAAAACAGTTTTACTTAGACTGAATGATTTTCGTAGACCACTGAGTCATTTGCATTTTTAAAAAAATTTAGATTGTGAGAGATGCATATATGTAATCTATTTTAATGCTCAAAGATAAATGTGTCTCCTCAAATAATCTATTTATAAGGTGAAATATAAACTGTAAAACAGTGTCACAACTTTGCCTCAACAGCAAGTTTCATCTACAGAAATCATTTAAGCTGGGTTTCTCATATAAGTAATTGCATGTTTGAAATTGATCTCTAATCTGGGTGCAAGAATTTAGGGCTATAAGAATTATGTTTTAATTCACTGGGATCATACATTTTTATTATTATTTTTTTTAGGTTTTTCCCCCAACATAAGGCTTGAACTCACAGCCCTGAGATCAAGAGTTGCACAATCCACCAACTGAGTCAGCCAGGCACGCTATGGGATCATACATTTTTAGAATATTGTCTGGTAGAACTGTTTATCTTGCTTAATGTGCAAAGGCAGTCTATCAGGTTTCTGAATGAAACTGAAAATGTAATTAAGTACTTGATGTCCCTAAAAAACAAAATTAAAGCTCATTGAATAACTAAGAGCACTATATTAAATAATTTTAGTCAGTATTAGAATTGAATTAAAATAGAATAATTTCAGATGAATTGAATATACATGTTTTGAAACACAAGAAATAAATTAATACTAATTAATATATTGTCTCCAGAGAGAGAACTCTCACAAAAAATATGTAGAAGTGAGTATTGGACACAGGAGGGCAAAAAAGTCATGGAAATCCTTCACATCTACTCAGAGAGGGAAGCCATATTTCTCTGATGCACCATTAGTATAAACAAAAAAAGCAATGCAAATGTCAAGAAAGTAGAGAAAAGAGGAAAGGTTTGGTTCTTAGAAATATGAACTTGAGGCAACCTGTATAAACTTCATTAAGAAGAGTCCAGAATTAATGCTTCAAGTTGTCTCAGAAGATAAATTATTTCTTCCTTTCTTATTTTCACATGTACTACCTAAAAGCTTCAGGACTTCTCAGAATTCTTCTTCTCTTTTAAAGATTTTATTTATTTATTTGTCAGAGAGAGAGAGAGAGCACAAGCAGGGGGAGCAACAGGCAGAGGGAGAAGGAGGCTCCCCGCTGAGCAAGGAGTCCAATGCAGGATTCCATCCCAGGACCCCAGGATCATGACCTGAGCTGAAGGCAGACGCTTACCTGACTGAGCCACCCAGGCATCCCAGGACTTCTCAGAATTCTCATTAAGGTATTTCAGCAATAAATTCTAACTTCTAACAACAATGACTCTGGAATATATTGTAGTGTTTTGATTTTTTAAAGCTCCTTATGTTTTGTTGTTTGTACTCCAATGTCACAACATTTTGTCTTTCCCAGGTGCATTGGTAAATTTCTAAATTGACTATGACACAAAGAGTATATCATTCCTCTCAAAAATTCAAGGTTAGCATGGTGATCGGGGTGGGAGGTGGTACTAATTCTAGCAAAATTAAAATCCTGTATTTATTTTTTTTTTAAATCTTGGGTTTATAGGGAAATTGGATGGATGGTGGATATGTGCATACATACATATATACATAATAATAAAGAGGGAATAAAAAAGGAGATAAGAACAGATGTATGGAACCCAGGAATAATGATGCATCTGTCTATCCCTATCATAGAGGTTCAAATTAAAAATTACAGACTTCCTAGACCAAAAACATTGTTTTGGTTCCCCAACAGTGCTGTGTTCCAAGGAAAGATGACTGCACAAATGGTGACAGGTGGAAAGAATCATAAGCAGGTGTGGTCCCTGTGGCAGTTCATCCCAATGAAGATCTTTATAATGAAGTGATATTTACCAGCATGCCAGTGGTGAAGTACAGGCCCAAATGTAGCTCAAAGGCAGTACTGAAATTTGCTCAGTGCAAGTTGGCATTCTGTGTTGTTGTTTTTTTAAAAATTTGGTTCAGAGTGTATCAGAATTACCTAGGGTGTCTGTTAAATTTGAGATTCCTAGTACTCACCCTTGGCTTACTGAATCAAAATTGATGTAGCAGTGGTGAAGGTATGGTGAACAACATAAATCTACATTTTTCTCATAGTCTCTGGGTAATTCTTAAGCACACTTTTAATGATCCAGAACAGGAATCAGCAAACTTTTCTCTGTTAAGGCCAGATAGTAATTATTTTAGCCTTTGGAGGACAAAAAGAAGTAACATCAAAGATATTATGTGGATACTTATATAACAAGAAAAAAATTTCCACAAATTTTAAAATTGGCATAATTCAAAGTATAATTACAATGATAAGAGTATTTTTTGGTAATATAATTCTAATTAAAATAATTTGGGGGATACATTTGGCTTAATTAAGGTTCAAAGTTGGTTTTTTCAATCATCAAATCAATTGTAAATGTGTTCATCTATCAAAAGCCTTTTTTAGCTTGTAGGCCATATGAAAAAAAGTGGCAGCTCAGATTTGGCCTGTTACAGTTTTGGCAAGTTATAGTTTTTCAACCCCTGATCTAGAATCACTGCTCTAGATACATTGGCCTAGAAAGTATTTCCCAAGGTTAGCTACTTAGAGTAAATAAGTAATAATAATATTAAAAAACCTTATTAAATAAATCAGTAAAATAAGTTACAAATTATGCCAAGTAAAATAATAATGATAATAGTCAAACCATATATGTGCTAGAACATAATACAGATGGCTCATTTTTTTCCCAAATTTCTGGGTAGGAAAAAAAAATCTAAACAAATTCTAAATGTTAAGTATCTGAAATGATCAGCTCATGAAAAGCATCTCATTTTAGTAAGAAAAATGTTATATACATAAACAAAGTATGCATGTGTATACTGTGTGTGTGTGTGTGTGTGTGTGTGTGTGTGTGTGTGTGTGTGTAAAGACTATACAGTTACATCAAGACATTGAGTAATTTTCTTTGGTTATAAAATTATAGGTGATTTTTGTGTATTTTTTTCTTCTTCATTATTTATACTTTCTAAATAGTTTATAACTGAAATGTAGAATGTCTTTAATAAAGATAACTATTTAAAATATTATTACAAAGATTTTATAATAACTAAACTCTTAGTGTCCTCACCCTCTAAGTCTGCTCCTCCTTGTATCTTCATCTCAGTAAATGCAGCTCCTTTCTTGGTGTTTTGGGGCCAAATATCTTGGAGTAATTATTAACTCTTTTCTTTTCTCACATCCCATATCCAGTCTGTCAGGAAATTATGATGTCTAAGTCTTGAAAATATACTCAAAATCTTATGACTTATTATCACTTTTTATTGCCAATAGCTTAGTCCTAACCACCATCATCCCTCACCTAGATTATTTCATCAGTCTCCCAACAGATCTTCCTGTTCTCACCCTTTTCTTACTACACTCTATTCTCCACAAAACTGATGGAGTGATTCCTTATAAGTTGGATTATATAACCTCCCCCTGCTCTCAATGTCCAATGGTGGTCCCTCTCACACTCAGTGAAGTTCAAACTCCTTACCAAGACCTTACCTTGCTGATTAAATATCTTACTCTTCTTCCCCTCACTCACATCACTACCACCACACTGTCACTTCAATATTCTCAGAAATATCAAGTTCATTCCTATGTCAGTTCATTTGTTCCAGCTGTGTCCCTTCACCTGGAGCTGTCTTTATCCAGATATTTGCACAGCTTATTCTATCAATTTACTCGGTCTCAACTAAAATAACACCAAATAAGAAAGGATTTTTCTCACCCCTCTATATGTAATTGCAAACCCCACTCCCTTCCTGAACTCTTTATTCCTCTTACTTAACCTACTTGATTTTTCTTCACAGCATGTAAAAATATGTGATATATTTTGTTTATTGCCATTGTTGTTCCTCACCCCACTACCACCAAACTGTATTCCAATGCCTAAAAGAGTGACTGATACGTAATGATAGTAAATGAAATTTAACAAATGAACTGCACGACTTAATAGAATGTAACATGACAGGAAAGAGTGGTGATTATATCATAGAATATGGCAGAATGAATTTTGCTAATAATCAAGCAACAGCAACATGAAAACCTTTCCACAGAGAACAAAAAAGCAATGAAAAGAAATTCAACAAAATATTTATAATGCATATGAGGCTGTCTGAAAATTGGAATAATGTGTATTTTTTTACTTTTCTATTTTTTGGATATTCCAAATTTTATTTAATGGCTAGATATGGTTTTATAATGGATAAAATTGAAGAACTTTAAAGATTCTTAAAATATAATAGAATAAATAAAAAATTAAAGCTCAATAAGTTTGTCTAGATTAATATTTTATTCTTATATTTCTCTTAACTGGATGAAAATTGAAAGGCAACTAGAAACAGGGAAATATTCATACCAATTATGCCAGATCAATGGTTACAATTTTTAATTTTGTATAAAGAAATCTCATAAATCAATACAAGAGCACATGAGCAAAAGTTTGTGGGGGAAATATACAGACAACTTCAAAAGAAAAAGAGGCAAATAATAACTGTATAGCAAACATATGACAATATCCAAGGTAACTATTAAGAAATGCAAATTTACTGAGATACCATTTTCACTTACCAAATTAGTAATACTGAAAAAACAAGTCAATGTTGGTGAGGTTGTAGTTAAAACAAGCACTCTCAACTATTGCTAATCAAGGTTTAACTTTCTAAAGCTTTTAAAAAACTATTGGCAATTTGCTTTCATATCCTTAAAGTTATTCATAGTGTTTGAACAAGTGATTACCATCCTAAAACCTGCATATATACAGTTCCCCATTAGGCTGGAATATTTCATTTTCAAACCCTCATTAAAGATCTCTGGAGCAATTCCCATGCCTCATCACTCTCCTAGGGCCATGAGAACATCCCACTCTTTTACCACAACGTATCTCCAAGAAAAAAAAAAGGTGCTTTATGTCGGCAAGTTTAACTATTGCATGCTAGAAAAACTCACTTTCTTCAAATATGGCCTTCTCTTTATCTCTTATCTGCTTTTCTCAAGGAGTTACATCTACCACAGAGCTGAGATCATAGAAGGCGTGCAGTACCTATTTGGTTAATTGAGTTATTGAAAACACATATCCTGTTTCTCTTCTGATTGTTGGTTTTCTATTGTTAGAATCCAGAAAGAAGGGAGAGACTCAAATGAAATTATCATCTGCCAACCCAGAATTCATAGCTTTACCTTGATCTTAAACTTTCTTCTACTTTGGCATCCAAATTACACCAAAAATCTATTTGATCATTTAGGCCAAATAAGCATGTTTGTGCACACATGCATGTGGGTGTGTGTATGGGTGTGTGGGTTTGTTTGTTTATATGTGTTTGTGTGTTTGGGGAGAGGGAGGATTATCACAGTTGTCTGGTCAAAGTAATTACAATACTTGAAACACTTAACAGGAGTAGAGATAATGGCCAATATGACTTCAGCATTTACTAACTCAGAACTGCAAGGAAAGAAATGAAAATTTAAAGGTTTTACCAAATGAAGTATATCTGGAATAGAATAAAAGTGTTAAGGAAAAATCATTATTGAAAGAAATAGTTTGTGTTTTCACCCAATATGGAAGGAAACATATTTTATATAATCTGTCCAAAAAAACACAAATAGTGTAAAGATACTTGGGAATGAGGATAATGTAGATGTTAGCCTCAATAGGTATCTGTAGTCATTTTTAAAATGAATTGTTTAACCAACAGAGCAACTATTGATAGATAAACAAAACAAGCATCTCATGAATCTATTTATAGAATGACAAGAACAGAGACAAAAGCATTTGCTGCAAATTAAGCAGAATACTTTGGTAATTATTTTTACCTATCTAAAGAAATTTTAGTAGTTAATTAAAATGACACTTCATGTTTCTTTTTCTTCATCTGTATATGTCTATTTTTTTGTTTTGTTTTGTTTTTGTTTTTTTGTTTTTTTTTATTTATTATGATATGTTACTGACCATACAGTACATCATTAGTTTTTGATGTAGTGTTCCATAATTCATTGTTTGCATATAACACCCAGTGCTCCATGCAATACATGCCCTCCCTAATACCCATCACCTGCCTATCCCATCCTCCCACCCCCTCCCCTCTAAAACCCTCATTTTGTTTCCCGGAGTCCATAGTCTCTTGTGGTTCATTTCCCCCTCTGTTTACCCACCCTTCATTCTTCCCTTCCTTCTTCTACCGATCTTCCTGCTATTTCGTATGTTCCATATGATAATTGTCTTTCTCTGCTTGGCTTATTTCACTTAGTATAATCTCCTCCAGTCCCGTCCATATTGCTGCAAATGTTGGGTAATCATTCTTTCTGATGGCTAATATTCCATTGTATATATGGACCGCATCTTCTTTATCCATTCGTCTGTTGAAGGGCATCTTGGCTCCTTCCACAGTTTGGCTATTGTGGACATTGCTGCTATGAACATTGGGGTGCATATGGCCCTTCTCTTCACTATGTCCGTATCTTTGGGATAAATACCCAGTAGTGCATTGCTGGGTCATGGGTAGCTCTATTTTTTAACTTTTTGAGGGACCTCCACACTGTTTTCCAAAGTGGCTGTACCAACTTGCATTCCCCTTTCTCCACATCCTCTCCAATATTTGTTGTTTCCTGTCTTGTTAATTTTTGCCATTCTAATGGGTGTAAGGAGGTATCTCAATGTGGTTTTGATTTGAATTTCCTTTTTTTCTTTTTTTAATAATAATTTTTATTATGTTATGTTAGTCACCATACAGTACATCCCAAGTTTTTGATGTGAATTTCCCTGATGGCTAATGATTTTGAACATTTTTTCATGTGTCTGTTGGTCATTTGTATGTCTTCTTTGGAGAAGTGACTGTTCATGTCTTCTGCCCATTTTTTGACTGGGCTTTGTTTTTTGAGTGTCGAGTTTGAGAAGTTCTTTATAGATCTTGGATACCAGCCATTTATCTGTAATGTCATTTGCAAATATCTTCTCCCATTCCGTGGGCTGCCTCTTAGTTTTGTCCACTGTTTCCTTTGCTGTGCAGAAGCTTTTTATCTTGATGAAGTCCTAAAAGTTCATCTTTGCTTTTGTTTTCCTTGCCTTTGGAGACGTGTCATGAAAGAAGTTGCTGTGGCCAATGTCGAAGAGGTTACTGCCTATGTTCTCCTCTAGGATTTTGATGGATTCCTGTCTCACATCAAGGTCTTTTATCCATTTAGAGTTTATATTTGTGTATGGTGTGAGAGAGTGGTCAAGTTTCATTCTTTTGTATATAGCTGTCCAATTTTCCCAACACCATTTACTGAAGAGACTGTCTTTTTTCCACTGGATGCTTTTTCCTGCTTTGTGAAATATTAGTTGACCATAGAGTTGAGGGTCAATTTCTGGAGTCTCTGTTCTGTTCAATTGGTCTATGTGTCTATTTTTATGCCAATACCATGCTGTCTTGGTGATTACAGCTTTGTAATATAGCTTGAAGTGAGGCAACATGATGCCCCTAGCTTTGTTTTCCTTTTCAAAATTTCCTTCATGATTTAGGGTCTTTTCTAGTTCCGTACAAATTTTAGGATTGTTTGTTCCAGCTCCTTGAAAAATGTCAATGGTATTTCAATAAGGATGGCATTGAAAGTATAGATTGCTCTGGGTAGGATAGACATTTTAACAATGCTTATTCTTCCGATCCATGAGCATGGAATGTTTTTCCATCTTTTTGTGTCTTCTTCAATTTCTTTCATCAGTGTTCTGTAGTTTCTAGAGTATAGATCCTTTACCTCTGTGGTTAGGTTTATTCCAAGATATCTTATGGGTTTTGGTGCAGTTGTAAATGGAATTGATTCCTTAATTTCTTTTTCTACAGTTACATTGTTAATGTATAGAAAAGCAACTGATTTCTGTGCATTGATTTTGTATCCTGCCACATTACTGAATTGCTGTATGAATTCTAGTAATTTGGGGGTGGATTATTTTGGGTTTTCCACATAAAGTATCATGTAATCTGTGAAGAGAGAGAGTTTGACTTCTTCTTTGCCCATTTGGATGCCTTTTATTTCTTTTTGTTGTCTGATTGCTGATGCTAGGACTTCTAGTACTATGTTGAACAACAGTGGTGAGAGTGGGTGTCCCAGTTGTGTTGCTAACCTTAAGGGAAAAGCTCTCAGCTTTAATATAAAATTATTGCCTTTCTATATGCAAACAAAAAATATAAATTTAAAAGTATACCCTTTTATATAGTCTAAAAAGTATCTAAGTATAAAATAACCAACAGAAAATTAGAAAAATTGAACACTTCAATTTGCATTATTAAAACATAAAGATGTACAATGTTCACAAATTAGAAGGCCTAATAGTCAAAGAAATTATACAAAATTGATTTCTAAGTTAAATGCAATCACAGTCAAATTCCCAACATTTTTTTCTTATGTGGAACTGGTTGAGCTGATTTTAAAATTTGTATGGGAGAAGTGGATGTGCAAGAGCTATTGTACAGCTAGCAGAGCCTTTGTCCCAAGGGTAGCAGGATGTGTCCTGAGCTCTCTGCCTTCCCAGTCTGAGGCCCCCAGCCCAGGCCAGGCCATGACAGCCTCAGCAACATCACTGAGACCAGCCCCAGTAGCAACACCATGGCCCACGAAAAGCCTACACAGACAGCCTCCTGGTGGGACCTGTCAGGAAATGACCATTGTCGGCTATAAGGACTGGACCTTGGTCTGGGCCGCAGTCCCTGGGAAAACCTTCGTCAACATCACACCAACATAGGTTGGTGTCCTGGCTGGCAAAGACTGGTCAAGTTTTTTAATGAATGGACTGACACTTGGAGGCCAGAAGTGTTCTGTTATCTGGGACTTACTGCTACACGATGGGGTATTCACCATGGATCTTCATACCAAGCACTGGTAGAACTCCCACATTCAACATCACTGTCACCACGACTGCCAAGATGCTAGTCCTGCTGTTGGGCAAAGAAGGTTCCACGGTGGTGTGATCAACAAGAAATGTTATGAAATGTCCTCCCACCTGTGGCATTCCCAGTATTGACCTCATCTCTTCTTTTCTCCCACCACTCCCCACTGCTTTTGCACCCCTGTCGTTCCCATACACACACACACACACACACGCACACACCATTTTTTTATTGCTTGGGTCATTACCCCACACCCCTTATAGGTGCCAAAACCACATGGACTAGGGGCTGGGGCTGGCTGGATGGACACCTGCCCCTACACATACCCTCCTGTGTGTGGTTGGAAAACTCTTTGTGTCGGGGGGGTTCTTTCTCAGAATAAAAAAAAATTCTAACAACAACTACAAAAATTTGTATGGAAATTCAAAGGGTCAGGAATAGTCATGATAAATTTGAAAAAAAATATGGTGGCAGAAATAGTTTTGTCAGATATCAAAACTACATAAACTTGTAATCAAGACTATAATAAAGTTATAATAATTAAAATGGTGAATTAAGTATTGAGACTAATAGATTAATAGAACAGAAAGTCCGGGCTGTTACTTTCACACACTTATGGAATGATTTGATTTAGGAAGAGAAGTTACACTGATGAAAATATGTAAGACATCTTTACCTACTTATTTATCATATATGTTTATTACACAAGTGGTGCTGGAAAAATACACATGTGGGAAAATAATTAGGCACTGTATACCATACCCAAACATCAATTACAGGTAAATAAAACACCTCCATTTGTAAGGCAAGACAGCAAAGCCTTTTAAAAGAAAACGTTAGGGGTTCCTGAGTGGCTCAGTCGATTGAGCGTCCCACTCTTGGTTTCCACTCGGGTCATGATCTCAGGGTCATGATCTTAGGGTCATGAGATTGAGCCCCATGTTGGGCTCTGTGCTGGGCATGGATCCTGCTTAATTCTCTTTCTCCCCCCTCTTCCCCTCCCATCCTGCTTGTGCGCTCTCTCTCTCTCTCTCTCTCTCTCTCTCTCAAAAAAAGACAATGTTAGAGAATATTTTTGTAACAGAAAAGGAAAATTAGATGCCTAGTACTGATAACAGAGAACACTGATTGTCACTTTTTAAAAAAATTTCCTAATGAAGTCATCTGAATTCCCCATAGTAATATGGAAGCCATTAGTTTATATCTATGTTCAAGTTCAAAGCAATTATATAGGGGTAGCATTAAAAAATTTGAATGTATGTAGTACATTTTAACTTCCATGCTTCAGCTTATATTATTAGTATATATTTCACTGAAACTCACACAGGCCTTGAATAACTGGCAGTATATCTTTGCCTGTCATCAGTTTTAAAAAACGGATGCTTAGTGTTAGAAAGGACCAGTGAAGGACAATGTAGCACCACTGTCAGAAAAGATTATTCTGATTAAGGTTGTAGAATACCTTTATAAAATTTACATGGCAGAATTCATGATACCTAGAATAGCACAGAGAATTTCAATTCCCATTAATGTCAATTGAGTGCCTAATTCACTTAAAAAATAGATAAAAGAATCAGATATAGAATCCTGCAAAATACACTGTACTGTCAAAGAGACAGAGAATTTAGCTGTAATTTCTTATGCTCATGAAAGTAATCTTAATGTTACTATCAGTTTAGATTTCTCCTCTATTGGGCCTGAGTAAAATAAAATTAAGACAGAATATGTCTCTAATGTCATTTTTAACTCTAAATCTACCAAAAATGTACAATGAGTATTGCTGATAACATGATAAAAGGGAGAAAGGGAACCAATATTTGCAAAGTCAGGACAGTCTAATCTGATTTCACAAGAATTGAGTAAAGCTGCTTTTTTTTTTCTTTTCCCTAGGTATATAGCTGCCATCTTCTCTTTCACAAAGGAATCAGCAGATAAGTTTATTGAGCTTGGAAGAAAAATAGTACTATTTAAAATATTCCATAACATTCAATTTCATAAATGACCTTTGATGTATGTATTACACCTTCTCAGTAGTTTTCTGAGTTCATTAATAATAAAAACAAATAATGCTACATTTATGTAATGTCTATTAAGTGACAGATTATCTTATAATTTTTACATAAAATAGTAAAAATTGGAGTCCTATCCCATATCCACTCTATTCATCACTAAGCTTACTGGCAACAGTAGTGGCATTTTTTTTCCCTCAAATACACGATGCCATCTGCTTCTCTGCCTGAGACCTTTCTCCTATAGGTCATGAGTTTTCTCAGCAGGACGGCAGGGCAAGACGAAGGGCAAGGGATATAATTCTCACAAAATAATCTCCAACAATGAGGGATGGGAATAGGTAAATAAATGCCCCAGTGTTTCTTTCCCTCGGTGGGACATTTCAGAGGCATATTCAGCACAATGTCTCAGAGAATTACCAACAGGACTGAGCATCAATTGCCCACATTAGCAAACTTCACATCAACACAACCATTAATTGACTTTTCTTTCTTCCATCTCTCACTTTCTCCACTCTCCTTTGTGCTTCCTGAATCATCTTATAAATGAATACCCATACCTCAGACTTAGTATTTCTATGTATTTGCCTATTTGGACATATAAAATCCAGAGTAGACTAGAAAGTACATGTATAGTGTGTTAGAAAACAATGTCATTGCTATTTTAGTGCAAGATTTGTATATTATTATAAAAGCACAGTCTAGAAATATTTATTTCAAATTATTCTGTATATATACTATTTGTTGCTAATAAGGCTATATTCAACTACTATAATGGTAAAATACATGAAAGATATTAACAAAACAGGCCTGTTTAATTACTTCAGTATGCAATGCTAAACATAGAGCATCAATCATAGAAAATAGAAAATAATTAAATTGAAGAAGTAATATTCAATTCTTCATTTGTGTTCCTGCAATTTCTTTAATATTACTTTGAGAATACTAATAGTACTACTATCAACTAAAGATTTAAAGAAACTAAACTGAGGGCTTCAGAGGGGAGGGGCATGTGGGAATGGGATAGTCTGGTGATGGGTAGTAAGAAGGGCACATATTGCATGGTACACTGGGTGTTATACACAACTAATGAATCATGGAACTTTACATCAAAAACTAGGGATGTACTGTATGGTGACTAACATAATATAATAAAAAATATTATTATAGAAAAATAAAAATAAAAAAATAAATTCAGTTCTCAAAACACACGCACACACACACACACACACACACACAAGATTTAAAGAAAGTAAAACTTCTGGTTTCCAGTTTTTTATTAAGGTTCTTAAAAGTATTCACTCAGTAAAAAGATGAACAAACTGAAAAATTGATAACTCTTCTTAAGTCTGTCAGAAAAGTGAAGTTACAGGGCAAACCACTGCCCCAACTTTGGAGATAGACAAGTAAATACAGGGAATCACAACTTACCTGAACAGAAACCCACAAGCAAAAATCTCTGCAGGAACTGGCACCAAGATAAAAAAAAAACCCTAAATTGTAATTAATAAATTGCTGGAGGGTCAGTATGGATGATCCTAAGAGATAAAAACCTTTCCACTACATTAATGAATGCTTTTTACTCAGTATATCATGTTTCCCTTTTTAAAAAATGCAAGACATAATAAAAGAGAGAGAGGGAGAGAGATTGAGAGAGAGAGAAGTGACTGAAAAAGCATCAGAGGCAGAAATATGACAGAAATGTTAGAATTATCAGACCAGGATTTTAAAAAAACTATTAATAAGCTAAGAGCTGAATAAGTAAATGATTAATCAAACAAAAATTGAGAAAATGTGTTGCCATATACATGCATTGCAGGAAATATTAAAAGAAGTTCTTCAGAGAAGTAAAATGATACAGGTTAAAAACTTGAATCTAGATTTTTAAAAAACAGAAAAATCATTGGACAATGAATAATTGAAATACAATATTTATTATTTTTCTTAATCTAACAGAAAACAGGGGTGCCTGGGTGGCTCAGTTGGTTAAGCATCTGCCTTAGGCTCAGGTCATGATCCCAGGGTCCTGGAATTGAGCCCTGCATTGGGCTCCCTGCTCAGTGGGAATCCTGCTTCTCCATCTCCCTCTGCTACTTCCCCTGCTTATGTTCTCTCACTCTCTCTGTCATATAAATAAAGTCTTTTTAAAAATCTAACAGAAAACAGTTTGTTCAAAATAATTACAGCAACAATGTATTAAATTTTATGTATATATATATATATATATATATATACACATATATATACATATATGAAATGTCATCAACAATAAAAAGAACAGGAAGGATTAAGAATATTTTGTTATTATAAGGTACTTGCATTACCTATAAAGTGTTATAGTGTTATTTGGAAGTGGACATGGATTACTTACAAATATACATTGTAAACTTTAGAGAAATCACTAAAAACATATAACAAAATAAGTATGGTTGACAAGCCAAGAAAGGAGAAAAAATGAAATCATAGGAAATGCCCAATTAAAACCACAAAAGTGTGGAGGACAAAAAGGGCAACAAATAGAAAAGAGTGACAAATATGGTAGATATTAGTCCAAATACATCAATAATAAAAGGCTTAAATACATCAGTTAAAACACATAAGATGTCAGAGTGGATCATAAGACAAGACCCAACTTTTTGCTGGCTGCAAAAAAACAACATTAAATATAAAGACATAAAAATTGGATGGCTATATACAGAAGAATGAAACTTGACCATTCAACATAATAAGGGCCAGAGGTGCCTGGGTGGCTCAGTCACTTAAGCATCTGACTCTTGGTTTCTGCTCAGGTCATGATCTCATGGGTCATGCGATTGGGCCAAACATCAGGCTCTGTACTGAGTGGGGAGTCTGCTTGAAGACTCTTTCCCTCTGTCCCTTCCAAAACTGATGCTTACTCTTTCTCTCTCTGTCTCTCAAATAAATAAATAAATCTTAAAAAACATAATAAGGGCCATATAAGACATAATAAGGGTCATATATATGAAAAACCTATAATTAACATTATATTCAGTGGTGAGAAACTGAGAACTTTTCCTCCATGGTCAGTAATAAGACAGGGATGTCCACTCTCACCACTTTTATTCGACATAGCATGGGCAAACCTAGCCAGAGCAATCAGAAAAGAAAAAAATATATATATGAGGCATCCAAATTGGTAAGAAAAAAGTTAAACTGTCACTATTCGCAGATGACATGACACTATATTGTAGGAAACTCTAAAGACCTCACTTAAAAAAAAACTATTAGAAGTAATAAAGGAATTCAGTAAAGTTGGAGGATACAAAATCAATACACAAGAACCTGTTGCATTTTATACACTAATAACAAAGTAGCAGAAAGAGAAATTTTTTAAAAATTCCATTTACAATGCATCAAAAGGAATAGAATACCTATGAATAAACCTAACCAAGGAAGTGAAAGACCTGTCCTCTGAAAACTATAAAACATGAATGAGAGAAATTGAAGATGACACAAACAAATGTAGAAACATAGCATGCTCATGGATTGGAAGAACGAATCATGTTAAAATGTCTCAACTACCCAAAGCAATCTCCAGATTCAGTGCAATTACTAAAATATATATATCAATAGCATTTTTCACAGAAATAGAATAAGTAACACTAAAAGCCACAAAAGAATGAATTGGCAAAGTGATCTTGAAAAGAAGAACACTGGACCAGATGCACTTAACAGATATATTCAGAGCATTTCATCCTAAAGCAACAGAATACACATTCTTCTCGAATATACATGGAATAATCTCCAGAATAGATCGCATACTGGGTCATAAATCAGTTCTCAAAAGGTACAAAATATCGAGATTATAGCATGCAAATTTTAAGACCACAGTGCTTTGAAACTTGAACTCAACCACAAGAAAAAAAAATCGGAAGGACCACAAATATACAGATGTTAAAGAGCATCACACTAAAGAATGAATGGGTCAACCAGGAAATTAAGGAAAAAGTTAAAAATAATAAATGGAAGCAAATGAAAATGAAAACACCACAGTTCAAAAGCTTTGGGATGCAGCAAAGGAGGTCTTAAGAGGGAAGTATATAGCAATACAGGCCTTCCTCAAGAAGCAAGAAAAGTCTCAAATGCACAACCTAACCTTGCACTTAAAGGAGCTGGAAAAAAGAACAGCAAATAAAGCCTAAATCCAACAGAAGAAGAGAAATAATAAATAACAGAGCAGAAATCAATGATATAGAAATCAAAAAACAGTAGAACAGATCAATGAACTAAGAGCTGATTCTGTGAAAGAATTTATAAGATTGATATTTTAACATGATTTGTTCTTCCAATCCATGAGCATGGATATTTGCAAATGATATATCAGATAAAGGTCTAGTATCCAAAATCTCTAAAGAATTTATCAAACCCACCACCCAAAAAACAAATAACCCAGTCAAAAAATGGGCAGAAGACATGAACAGTCACTTCTCCAAAGAAGACATACAGATGGCCAATGGACAATTGAAAAAAACACTCAACATCATTTGGCATCGGGAAATAACAAATCAAAACCACGATGAGATACCACCTCACACCAGTCAGAATGACTAAAAATTAACAACTCAGGAAACAACAGATGTTGGCGAGGATGTGGAGAAAGGGGAATGCTCTTACACTGTTGGTGGGAATGCAAATTGGTACACTCTGGAAACAGAATGGAGGTTCTTCAAAAATTTTAAAATAGAGCTACCCTATGACCTAGCAATTGCTCTACTCAGTATTTATCCAAAGGATACAAAAACAGTGTTTCAAAGGGGCACATGCACCCCAATGTTTATAGCAGCAGAGTCCACAGTAGCCAAAATATAGAAAGAGCCCAGATGTCCATCAAGAGATGAATCGATAAAGAAGATGTGGTATACACACACACGCATGCACACACACACACACAGAGGAATGTTATTCAGCCATCAAAAAGAGTGAAATATTGTCATTTGCAATGATATGGATGGAACTAGAGGGCATTATGCTAAGTGCAATAAGTCAGTCAGAGAAGGCAAATACCATATTATTTCACTCATGTGGAATTTAAGAAACAAAACAAATGAACATAGGGGAAGGGAAGGACAAATAAAATAAAATGAAAACTGAGAGGGAGGCAAGCCATAAGAGATGCTGAACTCTAGGAAACAAACTGAGGGCTGCTGGAGGGGTGGTGGGTAGGTGGAAGGGATAATTGGGTGAAGGGCATTAAGGAAGATACTTGATGTAATGGGCACTGGGTATTATATCCAACTGATGAATCACTAAATTCTACCTCTGAAACTAAAAAAAAATAAAAAAATAAACAAATGTGGAGGTATTACAATGTCAGATTTCAAGATACACTACAAAGCTGTAGAAATCAAAACAGTATTGTATTGGCACAAAAATAGATCAATGGAACAGAATGAAGAGCCCAGAAATAAACCCATGCTTACATGGTTAATTATCCACGAAAAAGCAGGCAAGGATATACAATGGGAGAAAGACATTCTCTTCAGTAAATGGTTCTGGGAAAACTAGACAGCTGCATGTAAATAAATGAAACTGGACCACATTCTTATACCATACACAAAAATAGACCCAAAATGGGTTAAAGACTTAAATGTGAGACCTGAAATAATAAAGCTCCTAGCAAAAACCATAAGCAATACTTTATTTGACATTGGCCTTACCAACATTTTTCTGTTTATGTCTCCTTAATCCAATGAAACAAAGGCAAAAATAAACTATTCCACAACAAAGGACACCATCAACAAAACAAAAAGGCAACCTACTGAATGGGAGAAGATATTCACAAATGATAGATCTGATAAGGGGTTAATATTTGAAGTAGATAAAGAACTTATATAACTCAATACCAAAATAATAATTATTATTCTTATGATTTTAAAATGGGCAGAAGACCTGAGTACTTTTTTTCTAAAAGAGATATACAGATGGGTAACAGGCATATAAGAAAATCAACATTGCTAAACATCAGGGAAATGTAAATCAAAACCACAATGATATATCACTTTACAGTTGTCAGAATGACTAGAATAAAAAAAAAGAAATAGTAAGTGTTGGAGAGGATGTGAATAAAAGGGAACCCTCATGCACTGTTGGTGGAAATGTATATCAGTGATGTCACTGTGGGAGACAGTGTGGAGGTTCCTCAAATATATATGTATATATATCATATGATCCAGTAATTCCACTACTGTGTATTTACCTAAAGAAAACAAAAACACTAATTCAAAAAGGTATATAAACCCTTATGTTTGCAGCATTATTTACAATAGCCAAGATGGGGAAGTAACCAATGTGTCCATCAACAGATGAGTGGATAAAGAAGATATGATATATATACAATGGAATCTTACTTAGCCATAAAAAAATGAGATTTTGCCATTTGTAACAACATGGATCAACCTAGACTATATTATGCTAATAAGGCAGACAGTGAATGACAAATACAGTATGATTTCACTTATATGTGGAATGTAAAAAAATGAATAAATGGACAACTAACCAAAAAGCAGAAACAGGCCCACCCATAAATATGGAAAATAAACCATTGATTCCCAAAGGGAATGGAGTGGGAGGATGGGCAAGATGAGTGAGGGAGAATAAGAGATACAGGCATCCAGTTATGGAATAAGTCATGGGGATAAAAGGCATAGTATAGAGAATATAGTCAATGTTATTGTAATAGCATTATATGGTGGCAGAGGGTAGTGTAATTGTGGTGAGCATTGCATAACATATAGACTTGTCAAATAACTATGTTGTGCCTTTGAAATAATGTAACTTTACAACTTTTAAAACTTCACAATTTTTAAAAAAGAAAAAAAATAGACTAAAAGAATGGAGAGAGATAATCCAGGCTAACACTAATTAAAAGAAAGCAAGAGTAGCTGTATTACTATCACACACAAAGTACACTTCAGGGAAAGGAAAGCTACCAGGGATAAAGAAGGGCAATACATAATTATAAAGGAGTCAGTATTCCAAAATTACATGACAATCCTTAATATGTATGCACTTAACAACACAACATCAAAATATGTGAGACAAAAACTGATAGAACTGCAAGGAAAAATTGATATATCTACACTGTTGTAGGTAAAGACTTGATCTCCTTTCTATCATAAATGTACATATCAAACAGAAAGAACATCAGTAAGGACATAGTTGAACTCAATAACACCATCAACCAACTTGATATAATTGACAACTATTGATTACTTAACAAAAGCAGAATACACATTATTCTCAAGCTCACATGAACCATTCACCAAGATAGAAAACATTTGGGCCATAAAACACACCTTAACAAATTTTAAAGAATAGAATACATACAATGTCTGCTCTCAGACTATGACAGGATTGAACTAGAAATCAACAGAAAGATAGCTGGAAAACCACAAACTACGTGGAGATAAAACAATAAATTTATAAGTAACAGTGTTAAAGAAGTCTCAAGAGAAATTAAAACAAATATTTTGAACTAAATTAAAATGAAAACACAACTTATCAAAATATATAAAGAAGAAGCAAGGCTTAGAGCAAATTTTATAGCTTTGAATGTATATTTAGAAAAGAAAAATACTTAAAATTAACAACCTAAGCTTCAACCTTAGAAAACTAGTAACAGAGAGCAAATTAAATTCAAAGCAAACAGTACAAAACAAATATTAAAAATAAGAGCAGAAATAAATGAGATTAAAAACAAAAAATCAATAGAGAAAATCAACAAACCCCATAGCTGTTTCTTTGAAATATCAACAAATATAAAATAGCTAGATATAAATCTAACAAAATATGTATCAGATCTATATGAAAAAACCTACGAAACTCTGATAAATCAAAAACAAAACAAATGGTGAAACATTTCATGTTCATGGATAGGAGGACTCAATATTATCATGACGTCAGTTCTTCACAATTTGAATTACAGATTAAGTATAATTCCAAACAAAATCTCAGCAAGTTATTTTGTAGATATTGACTAATTCTAAAATTTATAAGTGAAATACCCAGAATAGCCAACTAAATATGGAATGATAAGAACAAAGTTTGAGGACTGACACTACATGACTTCAAGACTTACTATAAAGCTATAATAATCAAGACTGTGTGATGCTGGAAAGAATAGACAAAAGATCAATAGAACAGAATACACAGCCCAGAAATAGAGCCACATAAATACAGTCAACTGACCTCAGACAAAGGAGCAAAGGCAATACAAAGGAGAACAGATAGTCTTTTCAACAAATGGTGCTAAAACAACTGGACATTCAGAAGCCAAAAAAAAAAAATCTAGACACAAATTTTACACACTTCACAAAGATTAAAGTGGATCATAGACGTAAATGTAAAACATGAAATAATAAAACTCCTAGAACATAAGAGAAAATCTAGATGACCTTGGGTATGATGATGACTTATTTGGACAGAACACCAAGAACTCCATTTATGAAAGAAAAATTTGATAAACTGGTCTTCACTAAAATTTAAAATTTCGACTTTGCAAAAAAAAAAAAATGCAAAGAGAACGAGAAGAAAAGTCACAGACCAGAAGAAAATATTTGCAAAGGACTTATCTGATAGAGGACTTGTATAGAAAATATACAAAAAAACTAAGAGGCAGAAGAAAGGGATAAAGAAAGGGGAGTAATCAGAAGGGGGAATGAAGCATGAGAGACTATGGACTCTGAGAAACAAACTGAGGGCTTCAGAGGGGAGGGGGTGGGAGAATGGGATAGGCTGGTGATGGGTATTAAGGAGGGCACGTATTGCACGGTGCACTGGGTGTTAAATGCAAGTAATGAATCATGGAACTTTACATCAAAAACTAGGGATGTACTGTATGGTGACTAACATAATATAATAAAAAAAAGAAAAGAAAAAGAAGAAATGAAGGCCGAAGTTAATTAAAGGAAGGAAATGATAAGGATCAGAGTGAAAATAAAGATAGAGACTACAAAAACAATAGAAAAGATTAATGAAACTAAGAGCTGGTTATTCAAAAGATAAACAAAACTCACAAACCTTAGCTAGACTCACCAAAAAAAAAAAAAATAGTGAGAGTTCAGATAAATAAAATCAGTAAAGAGAAGCTACCAATGATACCACAGAAATACAAATAAAGAGAATACTACAAACAATTATATGCTGACAAACTGAACAACCTAAAAGAAATGGATAAATAGAAACATACAATAAGACTGACTCATGAAGAAACAGAAAATATTAATACAACAACTAGGAGAGGTGGCTGGTTTGTGGGTCTCGTGAGAGTTGGCTGGGCTAAGGATCCCGGGGAGAAGAGTAGCTAGTTTGGGGATCTCTGGGAGAAGTGGCTGGTTTAGGAGTCCAAGTGCTGCTGGGAAGTGGCTAATTATGACCCTTCCCTCTCCTTCAGAGGAAGTGACTAAATAGCTCAAGGAAATGGCAGTCTCCTAGATTCCTACTCATTTTCAGTGGCTCAGAAGAGGTACATCAAATGGAGATTTCTGGAGTGGTGGCTGAGCAACCATTGGCTAGCAGTTGTGACCCTAGTCCCAGATAATTTGGGGTCCTGAGACGGGAAAAACTGAACCACATGTGGATTGGGAGAAGTGTGCAGGCTTCTTGAAGCCCTTGAGGTTTGTTTGAGGATCCACCTCAGCAACTGTGCACATGGAGTCTCAGGGAGTAGAATCCAAAGAGCCCCCAGCATCCACAGAGACAGTATGTCAACCTGCCCTCCATTCCACACCTTAAAGGGCTCGAAAGCCAGAAGTGAATGACGATGGCTATAGTCATGACTTCAAAGACAAGGGAAACAACATTTTTAAAAAATAAATAAATAAATAAATGGAACTATATCCAATTAAAATGTTTCTGCACAGTGAAGGAAACTATCAACAGGATGAAAAGGCAACTTACTTAATGGGAGAAGATATCTGCAAATCATATATCTGATATGTATCCAAAATATATTTAAAAAATCACACAACTTAAAAACGGAAAAAAAAAACAAATTTGAAAAATGGCCAGAAGATCTAGATGTTTTGTTTTTCTTGTTTTTAAAGAAGACAAATGATGAACAGTCATACAAAAGGATGCTCAACATCACTAGTTATCAGAGAAATGCAAATCAAAACCAGATAGAGTTATCACATCACACCTGTTAGAATGGTTATTATCAAAAGACAAAAAAATAGGACGTGTTGGAGAAGATGTGAAGAAAAGGAAGCACTCAAACATTGTTGGTGGGAATGTAAAGTGGTGCAGCCACTATGGAAAACAATATGGAGGAGGGAAGATGGCAGAGGAGTAGGGGACTCTATTTCAACTGGTCCCCTGAATTCAGCTGGATATCTACCAAAGCATTTTGAACACCCACAAAATCAGCCTAAGATGTAAGAATATATATCTGGATCTCTACGAGCAGAAAGTCTCCGGCGGTAGCGAGGTATGAAGGATGAAGCCATGATTCTGTGGGCAGATATCAGAAGATAAACAGAAGGGGGAGGGAGCCGCCATAAGCTGGTGCCAGGAAGGTGATTAACACCAGAGGATAAAAGAGTCCTGCTCTGGGGACCGGGCACAGACTTGTAGACTGGTAGTGGGGGGAAAGGACTTTATTCCAGCCCCCAGACAGGGTCCAAGAGCTGCGGGTGGGCACATGCAAACCAAGGGCAGCTCACCATTTCAGAAGCACAAAGGGCAGAGACCTGCCTGGCCCTGGAATCGACCTCTGGGAGAGTTGCTGTGGGGCGCACAACCAGGGAGGCTGCAGTTTCTAGCAGCACAGACAGAAACTGAGACTTTGTGTCCTAGAAAGCTCAGTGAAGAGCAAACTGTGATTTCTCTGCTCTGGTACAGAGGTTTGGTTGCGGTTACTTATGCTCTGACTCTTGTAAGAGACATGGAGAGCAGACAGGGAAAGCCACCAGAGAACAAAAGCTCAAAAAACCAGTTTTGACTGAGCTCACAACCCCCCAACAGGGGGCAGGGCAACTCTACCAAGCAGGGTTCCTGAATAACAGCGAGGCAGGCCCCTCCACCAGAAGACAGGCTGGAAGAACAAGAGCACAACAACCATAGGGTCCCTACAAACAGGTGCATCTTGTTTGGGTTGTGGTTAATACTTTGGACTCTGTATATTCCCTCAACCACCACCCCCAACAGAATGACTAAGATGAGGAACCCCCAACAAAGAAAAGAATCAGAGACTATGGCCTCTGCCACAGACTTAACAGATATGTATATAAGCAAGATGTTGGAGATAGACTTCAGAGTAAAAATTATAAAGGTAATATCTAGGCTTGAGAAAAATATTAATGACAATATAGAATCTCTAAGGGCAGAAATGAGATCTAATCAGGCCGAACTTAAAAATGCTATGAATGAAATGTAGTCTAAAATGGATACTCTGACTGCCAGGGTAAATGAGGCAGAAGAACGAATTAGTGAGCTAGAAGATAAGATGATAGAAAAGAAAGAAACTGAGGAGGCCCGGGAAAAACATTTTAAAGCCCAAGAGATCAGACTGAGAGAGATTAATGATGCCATGGAATGTTCCAATGTCAGAATTATTGTGATCCCTGAGAGGATGGAGTGAGAGGTCTAGAAGATATACATGAGCAAATTGTAGCTGAGAACTTCCATAATCTGGGGAAGGAAACAAGCATTCCTGTCCAAGAGGCAGAGAGGACCCCTCCCAAGATCAATGTGAACAGGTCAATGCCCTGAAAAATAACAGTACAACTTGCAAATCTTACATTCAAGGAAACAATCCTGAAAATACCTAGAGGGAAGAGATTTCTTACGTACAGAGATTTCTTACATAAACATCAGAATAATCTCAGACCTGTCCACAGAGACCTGGCAAGCCAGAAAGGACTGGCGAAACATATTCAGGGTATTAAATGAGAAGAACATGCCAACAAGGATACTTTATCCAGCAAGGCTCTCATTCAGAATGGATGGAGAGAGAAGGATTTTCCAAGACTGGCAGAAACTGAAGGAATATGTGACCACCAAGCCAGCCCTGCAAGATATATGAAGAGGGGTGGTCTATAAATGAAGAAAGATCCCAAAAGTAATATAGACCAGAAATTTACAGAGACAATCTACAGAAACAGGGGCTTCACAGGCATCATGATGTCACCAAAATCATATATTTCAATAGTCACCCTCAACGTGAACATCCTAAATGCTCCCATGAAATAGCACAGGGTTGAATATTGGATAAAAAGACAGGACCCATTCATATGCTGTCTACAAGAGACTCAGTTTGAACCTAAAGATACAACCAGATGGAAAGTGAGGGGATGGAGAACAATTTTTCATGCCAATGGACCTCAAAAGAAAGCTGGGGTAGCAATTCTCATATCAGACAAATTAGATTTTAAGCTAAAGACTGTAGTAAGAGGTACAGAAGGACACTATACCATTCCTAAAGGGTCTATCCAACAAGAAGATCTAACAATTGTAAATATCCATGCCCACAACAGGGGAGCAGCCAACTACATAAGACAATTGTTATCCAAAATAAAGAATCACATTGATAAAAATACTTTAGTAGTAGGAGATCTCAACGCTCCACTCTCAGCAATGGACAGATCATCTAAGCAGAAGACCAACAAAGAAACAAGAGCTTTGAATGACACATTGGACCAGATGGATTTGTAGATATATACAGAACATTCCACCCTAAAACAACACAATATTCATTCTTCTTGAATGCACATGGAACTTTCTCCAGAATAGACTACATACTGGGTCAGAAATCAGGTCTCAAATGATACCAAAAGATTGAGATTATTCCCTGCATATTTTCAGACCACAATGTTTGAAACTGGAACTCAATCACAAGAAAAAAATGGAAGGAATTCAAACACTTGGAAGCTAAGAACTAACCTGCTAAAGAATGTTTGGGTCAACCAGGAAATTTAAAAAGAGTTTAAACAATTCATGGAAACCAATGAGAACGAAAACACATAACTCCAAAACATATGGGATACTGCAAAGGAGGTCCTCAGGGGAAAATGCATAACCATCCAAGCCTCACTCAAAAAAAGTAGAAAAATCCCAAATGCACAAGATAACCTTACACCTAGGGAACTGGAGAAAGAACAGCAAATAAAACCTAAACCAAACAGGAGAAGAGAAATAATAAAGATTAGGGCAGAGATCAATGAAATAGAAACCAGAAAAACAGGAGAGCAGATCAACGAAACTAGAAGCTGTTTCTTTGAAAGAATTAATAAGATCGATAAACCTCTGGCCAGACTTATCCAAAAGAAGAGGAAAAGGACCCAAATCAATAAAATTATGAATGAAAGGGGAAAGATCACGACTAATACTAAGGAAATAGAAACAATTATTAGAAATTATTATCAGCAACTATATGCCAATTAATTAAGCAACCTGGAAGAAACAGATGCCTTCCTGGAAACCTATAAACTACCAAGAACAAAACAGGAAGACATAGACAATCTGAACAGACCAATAACCAATAATGAATTTGAAGCAGTAATCAAAAACCTCCCAAAAAAACAAGAGTCCAGGGCCACATGGATTCCCAGGGGAATTCTACCAAACATTTAAAGAAGAAATAATACCTATGCTCCCAAATCTGTTTCAAAAAATAGAAACAGAAGGAAAATTTCCAAACTCGTTCTGTGAGGCCAGCATTACCTTGATCCCAAAACCAGGCAAAGACCCCATCAAAAAGGGGAATTACAGACCAATATCCCTGGTGAATATGGATGCCAAAATTCTCAACAAGATCTTAGCCAATAGGATTCAACAGTACATTAAAAGGATTATCCACCCCATCCAGGTGGGATTTATTCCTGGGATGCAAGGGTACAAATCAATCAGTGTGATAAAACACATTAATAAGAGAAGAGACAAGAATCATATGGTCCTTTCATTTGATGCAGAAAAAGCATTTGACAAAATACAGCATTCTTTCCTGATTAAAACTCTTCAGAGTGTAGGGATAGAAGGAACATTCCTCAATTTCATAAAAACCATGTATGAATAGCCCACAGCGAATATCATTCTCAATGGGGAAAAGCTTTCAGCTTTTCAGATCAGGAACACAGGATGCCCAATCTCACCACTATTGTTCAACATAGTACTGGAAGTCCTAGCATCAGCAATCAGACAACAAAAAGAAATAAAAGGTATTCAAATTGGCAAAGTAGAAGTCAAAATCTCTCTCTTCTCAGATGACATGACACTTTATGTGTAAACCCAACAGACTCCACCCCAAAATTACTAGAACTCATACAACAATTCAGTAATGTGGCAGGATACAAAATCAATGCACAGAAATCAGTTGCTTTTCTACACACTAACAATGTAATTGTAGAAAGAGAAATTACGGAATCAGTTCCATTTACAATAGCATCAGAAACCATAAAATACCTAGGAATAAACCTACCCAAAGAGGTAAAGGATCTATACTCTAGAAACTACAGAACACTGATGAAAGAACTTGAAGAAGACACAAAAAGATGGAAAAACATTCCATGCTCATGGATCAGAAGAATAATCATTGTTAAAATGTCTATCCTGCCCAGAGCAATCTATACTTTCAAAACCATCCCAATTAAAATATCATTGGCATCTTTTGCAGATCTGGAACAAAGAATCCTAAAATTTGTATGGGGCCACAAAAGACCCCGAATCACCAAGGAAATGTTGAAAAAGAAAAACAAAGTTGGGGGCATCACATTGCCTGATTTCATGCTAGATTACAAAGCAGTGATATCGAAGAGAGCATGGTATTGGCACAAAAACAGACACATAGATCAATGGATACATTGATACATACATACACAAAGATACACTCAAAGATACACAAAGATAAACTCAAAGTGGATGAAAGACCTCAATGTGAGACAAAAATCCATCAAAATCCTAGAGGAGAACATAGGCACTAACCTCTTCAACATCAGCCACAGCAACTTCTTTCATGACACGTCCCCAAAGGCAAGGGAAACAAAAGAAAAAATGAACTTTGGGGACGTCATCAAGAAACAACCTTCTGCACAGCCAAGGAAATAGTAAACAAAACTAAGAGGCAGCCCATGGAATGGGAGAAGATATTTGCAAATGACATTACAGATAAAGGGCTGGTATCCAAGATCTATAAAGAACTTCTCAAACTCAATACCCAAAACCCAAATAATCCAGTTCAAAAATTGGCAGAAGACATGAGGAGACACTTCTCCAAAGAAGACATACAAATGGCTAACAGATACATGAAAAAATGTTCAACATGATTAGCCATCAGGGAAATTCAAATCAAAACCACCTTGAGATACCACCTTACGCCAGTTAGAATGGCAGAAATGAACAAGGCAAGAAACAACAATTGTTGAAGAGGATGTGGAGAAAGGGGATCCCTCCTACATTATTGGTGGGAATGCAAGTTGGTACAGCCACTCTGGAAAACAGTGTGGAGGTCCCTTAAAAAGTTAAAAATTGAGCTACCGTATTATCCAACCATTGCACTACTGGGTATCTACCCCAAAGATACAGACGTAGTGAAGAGAAGGGCCATATGCACCCCAATGTTCATAACAGCATGGTCCACAATAGCCAAAGCGTGGAAGGAGCTGAGATGCCCTTCAACAGATGACTGGATTAAGAAGTTGTGGTCCATATGTACAGTGGAATATTACTCAGCTATCAGAAAGAACGAATTCTCAACATTTGCTGCAACATGGACGGCACTGGAGGAGATAATGCTAGGTGAAATAAGTCAAGCAGAGAAAGACAATTATCATATGATTTCTCTCATCTATGGAACATAAGAACTAGGGAGATCGGTAGGGGAAGAAAGGGATAAAGGAAGGGAGGGTAATCAGAATGGGGAATGAAGCATGAGAGACTATGGACTCTGAGAAACAAACCGAGGGCTTCAGAGGTGAGGGAGGTGGGGGAATGGGATAGGCTGGTGATGGGTAGTAAGGAGGGCATGTATTGCATGGTGCACTGGGTGTTATACGCAACTAATGAATCATCGAACTTTACATCAAAAACCAGGGATATACTGTATGGTGACTAACATAATATAGTAAAAAAATATTATTATAATAAAAAAAATAAATATTTAAAAAAAAGTTCTCCCTGATGTCTTCCATGCTTTTTTCAAGCCCATCTAGTATCATTATTATTATTGCTTTAAATTGTCCATCAGGCATGTTACTTATATCTGTTTTGATTAGATCTCTGGCTGTGACTTTATCTCCTTCTTTTTTGGGGGGGTGTGAATTCCTCTCTCTTGGTATTTTGTCTACAGCTCTGCCTTCTTCTGTGTGTTAGAAAAGCCAAACCTCCTGAGAGTAATGGCTTTATGAAGAAGTTGTATAGTGTCCAGAGACTGGGGCTTCAGGGAATGTCTCTGGTGTGTGTTGTGTGCAGTCTGCTGCTGTGTTTTGGCTGCTCTATCCCTCAGGTCAGATGTCTGCAGAGGCTTTCCTTGCCTGCGGTGGGCAGTGTTTGGACCTTAGAGTGTGGTGAGTTTTAACTAAGTGTGGTCTTTTCTGCTTTTTAAATGAGACCTGATGCTACTTCCACTAGAACTGATGCCTTGCTGAACTCTGGCCAGTGGTTGTGGTGCTTGTGAGCCTTTCTGCTGGTCTTTTGGAGAACAGGTCTGCTGTGCTTTTCCTTGGGCACACCTGCCCAAGTAAAGTAGTAATAGCAGAGCCCAAGGGGGTAGGAATTGATGTAAGCAGATTAAGCAGCCAGCATTGTTGCTGTGCTGTTTACTGAAGTTGGATTTTGTTGGGGGGTGGGGGAGGGAAATGGTGCCAGCCAACTCCTTTGTCCCAGGAGAGGGTTCTTCATTCTTGCTGCTCTCAGGGAAGCATTCCCAGAAGAATAAATAATTTCCCCTTTTGTGCCCCAGGAAGTTTTCAGATCACTGTTTTCATGCTATCTGTCTCTGGGTTGCTTGCCTGTCTGGAGCAACACAGTGCACTTTGTGCCCTATCCCAGCCAAGTCTTCTGACTTTTAAAACTCCAAACTTTAAGGTTATACTGTGGCTGGGGTCTGCGCTTTTCTGGGGGAGGGTGTTGCTGCACTGGGGCAAATGCATGTTTGACCAGGAAAGACAGTTTTTCAGAGCACAAAGGCATGGGATTCAGAGCAAAGCAGACTAGGCAGCCAGTGTCCTGGTTAGCCACCCGTAGCACGTTTCTCAGTGCCTATGCTTAGGGGCAGGGGAGGGAAATGGTGCCCACTGATTTTTTTGTCCACTGAGAGGTGTCTCCACAAATGCCACTTTTCACAGAGGTACTCCAAGAAGAGCAAACAGTCTCTCCCTGTGTGCCTTAGGCAATTCTCAGATCATGATCCCTGCCCTCGATTGGGGTTGCTTGCCTGCTTTCCTTCTAGGAGTAGAGCAGCACCCTCAAGGGTCTATCCCAGCCAAGCCTGCTAACCTCTAAAACTCCATGCTTTGAGCCCCCACTGGTTGCAAAAACTCAGGAATTTCAGCCCCTCTCATTTTCCTAGCCAATGGCTTTGGGGAAGTGTTCCCCTTGTGCACTCCACTTTCTTTTGCCTCTCTCTGCAACCAGGGTTCCCTCCCCTCCACAGCTCCTATTATCTATTTCTCCCCCAAAGCATGTCTCTGCACTTCTTACCTTCCGTGATGTGGCCTCTTCTCTCCTTTTAGTTGTGCTTTTGTTCTGTCAGTGCTCAGGTTAATTTCTTGGATATTCAGAATGATTTGATAGTTATCTCACTGTGTTCAAAGAACAAGGCAAGCCTAGGGTCCTCCTACTACACCACTATCTTAGGTCCCCCCAAATTTGATATTATTAAGTCATAAAAAAAAGCAGTTCTCCCAATGTAACAGATTCTAATATATGCTGACCAAACTCATTGCCTTTTTCTGTCACACATCTCAACTAAACTTCTCAGCCTTTCTGGCTTTTGCTAAATGTTATCTTATGTCTGATTTCTATGTAATAGAATGAGGGTAGGAGTGTTGGGCACTAATTCCAAAGCTATCGTATAAAAACCTTCTACTGCGATCACCCATGCTGTTTTCTGCAGTGACTTCAGATGTTGTGTGTTGAAGGTAGAGAAGCTACAAGATGGAGCCTATATTCCTGAATCAGCACTTGGATGAAAGCTGTCAGCTCATCTAAAACCTCTGTTTTTCACTTTATGTAGCTCTTGAGCCACATATAGTTGAGGATTTATCTGTTATCATAGCTATCTTAGCCTTATTTAACAAAAATTAGTTATTTGTGGTTGGGAGCTGCCACAACAAAATCCTAAAATACATTAGTTTAAGAGTCAGACAGTGAGCAGTAATGTAAGTGATTTGAAGACTGAAGAGATGAAAAATCCTGTTATGCAGTGGGAAAACATTTGCTAAATCTGTTGCCTGCTATAACTTGGAAAGCAAACCATATGCCACTGAGCCTCTTGTTCTAAAGAGTTTGAATCAGAGTCACAGTATGCCTTTTCAAAATTTTCCTCCTTAAGGAAGTATTAAAAGAGATAAGCTGAGTGAAGAATTGTCCAGTTTGCAAGCAGAAATAACCCATGTACTTCAAGATCTCCATAAATCAGAACTCTGGGAGTTCTTTCCATAATACGAAGGTGTACAAACAAGACTTTGCCTTTTTATCAATCCAAGGTACAGAAAAAAAAAGAGTAATTAAAAATAAGTCTAGCTTAGTCTAGATAATTATTCAATTCATTATGTGGGGGTCTCCTAAATGATGATTAGTGATGAGTAAATTATTAGATTCTGTGGTCTTAAGGATAGTAAGAAACAAAAAGGAACAAATCAATAACCACAAAATTAGTATAACTTTGATACTACAATACTGAGAAATGCAAGGTAAAGGGCATCTAGAAGAAGAGACAAATTTAACACAGAAGTGGATCTTAAGCCAAGTGTTTAAGAAGGTGATGTGCATGAATTGGTAGAAAAGAAAAATATCAGAGGAATATTTCATGTTTATAGTTGTAAACAAGTTTAAAATATTTGATATCTTAATGGAGTCAAGTAGGGGCATGCAAACCCATTTGTCTAATATTAGTGCATTGTCCTAGTGACAGTAATAGAAAAAATAGTTAATATTTGCAATCTTACTGATATACTGGCATTGGTTGGCAGTAAGAGAGAGCTGTGAAATGGGAATTTAGACATGTACCTACTGCTTGAAACTCTAGAATTCCCATTCGAAGATACTTTTAGGGTGCCTAGGTGGCTCAGTCGGTTAAGTGTCTGCCTTCGGCTCAGGTCATGATCCCAGGGTCTTGGGATTGAGCCCCACATTGAGCTCCCTGCTCAGCAGGAAGTCTGCTTCTCCCTCTCCCTCTGCCCCTGCTCCTGTTCTCTCTCTCTCTCTAATAAATAAATAAATAAATAAATAAATCCTAAAAAAACACAAAGATACTTTTAAATCACCGTAGGCCAGACCTTATCATGCAAATAAACAAAAAAATGGGTTAATTATAATAAAATAATTTTCAGTTTTGTCTTATTTTTCATCCCTCTGCCTCTACATTGATAAATATCTACTGAACAATGTCAACAGCCTCCTAAACCAGTTTTACTGCCTTCCCACACAACCCTCCAACCCTCACCTCTCCCATGCTTTTACCCTGCTCATTGCTAACAAAAACCTTTTTTTTAAAATTCAGAAGCCTATGTCAGTTCTCTGTCAAAATTATTCAAATTATTGCCTATAAGATAAATTATAAAATACTTAGAGTGGTATACAAAGTCATTTAGAGAGACAGACAAGACCCTGACTAATTTGTAGTATCTTTTTACACCACTTTTCTCATGAATCTTGTACTGAACTGTTAACTGTCACCTAACACCAACATCTTTTTTAAATCTCTTTTTTATATCTCTCTTGTACACTATTCTCCCTATCAAGAATGATTTTCCTTTTATTCTCATGACTACTAATTGTTTTATTTCAGGGCTTAAGTATTTCCTTTTATATAGAGGTTACCCAGGTACTGCTTTCATTCAAACATACATACAGATATTATCTTTTGTGCCCTCTAAGCCTTTTCCATATCAATTTTATCACACTGTATTTCAATTTTCTATGTGTTTTTCTCCTGTTAGACTTTGAGAGTTTTGAAAGCAATGATGATACTTGATTCATCTTGAGAGCTCCAGTTCATAGTAGAGTGGCCAAAATAGAGTAGGTGAAGATTAAATTATTATAAAATAAAATTCTGATTATTAATATGATACAAGTAAGCGGGAAACAAAAAAATGAACATGAGCTCAAGACAGAGTACTACTTTCATACTAATGTAGGAAAGGAATAAGATTCAGATCTTGGGAACATGGCTATGATTAGTTAACAAAAGGATGCAGGGAACAGTGTAACCTATTATAATATAGAAATGATACCGTTAAGCCATCCAAAAGTGGATTTCTTTCTATTAAAAAATTTATAATTTTGTAGTTTGACCTTTAGTATCTTTAAAATGTAAACCACTGGTGGCTTTATCAAAAACTTAAAGATGATGAAAAATAATTTGTAAAATGAATGAGTTAATTTAGACCAGGAGTGACTCAGTTTCCTCCACTCTTTAAAAACATTCCATGCTCCTGAGTTGGAAGAATAAATATTGTTAAAATGTCTATGCTACCAAGAGCAACCTACATATTCAATGCAATCCCTATCAAAACACTTAACAGTTTTCACAGAGCTGGAACAAATAATCCTAAAATTTGTATAGAACCAGAAAAGACCCCAAATAGCCAAAGGAATGTTGAAAAAGAAAACCAAAGCTGGTAGCATCACAATGCCAGACTTCAAGCTATATTACAAAGCTGTAATCATCAAGACAGTATGGTACTGGCACACAGACACACAGATCAATGGAACAGAATAGAGAACCCAGAAATGGACTCTCAATTCTATGGCCAACTAATCTTGGACAAAGCAGGAAAGAATATCCAATGGAAATGAACAGTCTCTTCAATAAATGGTGCTAGGAAAATTGGACAGCTACATACAGAAGAATGAAACTCGACCATTCTCTTACATCATACACAAAGATAAACTCAAAATGGATGAAATACCTCAATGTGAGACAGGAATCCATCAAAATCCTAGAGGAGAACATAGGCAGGAACCTCTTCAACCTCGGCCACACAACTTCTTGCTAGACACATCTCCAAAGGCAAGGGAAACAAAAGCAAAAGTGAACTATTGAGACTTCATCAAGATAAAAAGCTTCTGCACAGTGAAGGAAACAGTCAACAAAACTAAAAGGCAACCTACTGAATGGGAAAAGATATTTGCAAATGACATATCAGATAAAAGGCTAGTATCCAAGATCTATAAAGAACTTATCAAACTCAAGCCCCAAAAAATGAAGAATTCAGTAAAGAAATGGGCAGAAGACATGAACAGACATTTCTCCCAAGAAGACATACAAATGCTCCACATCACTTACCATCAGGCAAGTGCAAATCAAAAGCACAATGAGATACCACCTCACACCAGTTCAGAATGGCTAAAATTAACAAGACAGGAAACAACAGATTTTGGAGAGGATGCAGAGAAAAAGGAACCCTCTTAAACAGTTGGTGGGATTGCAAGCTGGTACAGCCACTCTGGAAAATGGTATGGAGGGTCCTCAAGAAGTTAAAAATAGAGCTATCCTATGACCCAGCAATTACACTACTAGGTATTTATCCCAGCGATACAAATGTAATGATCCAAAGGGGCACCTGCACCCCAAATGTTCATAGAAGCAATGTTCACAATAGCTAAACTGTGGAAAGAGCCAAGATGTCCATTGACAGATGAATGGATAAAGAAGATGTGGTAAATACACACACACACACACACTCACACACACAATGGAATATTACTCAGCCATCAGAAATGATGAAAACTTCCATTTACAGAGACGAGGATGGAACTGGAGTATATTATGCTGAGCAAAATAAGTCAATCAGAGAAAGACAATTTTCATATGGTTTCACTCATATGTGGAACATAAGAAACTGGGCAGAGGACCATAGGGGAAGGGAGGGAAAACAGAATGGGAAGTCATCAGAGAGGGAGAAAAAACATGAGAGACTTTTAACTACAGGAAACATACTGAGGGTTGCTGGAGGTGAGGTGTGTGGGGGGATGGGGTAATTGGGTGATGGGCATTAAGAAAAGCACATGATGTGATGAGCACTGGGTGTTATACGCAACTGATATATTACTGAACACTGTATGTGAAACTAATGATGAACTATAAGTTGGCTAATTGAATTTAAATAAAAAATATTCACTGTTTATGCATAAGCTTTTTTATGGTCTTTTCCCATATTAATCAAATACTAAGATATAGGAGATTTCAAGGGAACAGAATGCCTACATACTACATGCCATTCACATGCTGCTCACCTTTTGATTACAGAGAATGAAAGTTGCCCTGTTGAGCAGTCTTTTGTGAATAAGAGTAAGGTCTTGAATAAATTGCTCCCAAAATCCACACTCAACTATTCCCCCAATGGCTCCCAGTGGTGACATATTTCTTTTACACAAATTTCTGCAATGCTTTACCAACTTCATGTGCCTCCCACACCTCAGTAAAAGGGTCAATGTAGGCATTTGCCTGTTTTTTTTTTTTTTAAGAAAAAAACACTTTCTGAATTTAGGCTAACTGCCATATAATCTCTGTCATGCACATAGATGTAATAATTATTGTAGCTGGGCTTATAAGCCACTTTTTAGAAAAAGATTATTCACTTATAAGATTTCCAAAAACCCAAGGTTTTTAGAATATTCATGCTGCCACATTCCTTTTATCAATCATCCACTATTAAACCTGCCAAAAAAAGCCACATTCAATATTATCTTTTCAATTATATAAAATAATGATAATATCTGTACATTTTAAAATATTGAGATTCAACAATCTTATACATTCCAAGCTTTTAACAGCACATCTCATAAGTGCAAGTGAGAATCACATGTATTGGTAATTAGGGTAACAGTTGTTAATCATATCTCCATCATCTTACCACTTTTTTTTATTTTAAAAATATTTATATACTGAAGTCAGAACAAGCTATTTCAGAAAATAAGAAATAGACAATGGTTCTTCAAATGCTATTTAAACTTTATCATTAAGGTTTTCTCAATTTAATGTTTTAAATTTCCATGCATTTATGCACTTTCTTATCTATTCACTTTCTATGTTTTTGCTCCATTGAATAAGTCAGAAATGACATTCAATATTATCTTTATTGTACTTAGTCTTTTTATTATCATTTATCCTGATATCTATTCAAGAAAAAAAAAAGGTTGGAGGGTTAAATGACAGAATAAATATTCTAAAGTTTGAGTCATATTTCCTGATATTAAATAAAATGAGATAGCATCAAAGAATAAGATAGAAGTTGAGAGATTAAGAGCTTTTTTTTTTTCCTACTTTACTATTAGCCAGTTCTGTGACCACAGGTATATAATCAAATCTTTGTGTTTCAGGGGAGCCTGGGTGGTGCAGTTGTTAAGCATCTGCCTTCAGCTCAGGGCGTGATCCCGGCGTTATGGGATCGAGCCCCACATCAGGCTCCTCCGCTATGAGCCTGCTTCTTCCTCTCCCACTCCCCCTGCTTGTGTTCCCTCTCTCACTGGCTGTATCTATCTCTGTTAAATAAATAAATAAAATCTTTAAAAAAAATCTTTGTGTTTCAATGGTTTCATCAGTAAAAATGGCACTATTAGCTTCTCATTTCCCTGGGTTGTGATACAGTTTAAAGTGTTGATGGCTAGTCTATGGGGTTAATAATTTGTACTAGGCAAAGAAAAAAAGCCAATGGCTGTACAGATAAGGTAAGAATGTCTGCCTTATTATTTAAAAACATTATTTATTTGTTATTATTTATTATTATTTACTTATTTTAAATCAAAATACATATGAAATGATCAGAGTAAATAACAAAAAAGAATAGGAGATAAATGAGCAGAAAGTATTCATAAATTAACCATCTAATTTTTTATGGTAGTCAATGCTATTTTAATGTCTACTTATTTAGGAAGCTTTTCTCCCTGGTCTCCAATGTTGTCTCAGGATATTATGAGACAGTTGAAGATGTTTGTAAAGATGTAGTTGATATTACAAGATAAGACTGTGAGCGGCTTACTACATAATCAGGGAAGGAGTCTATAAGAATATAAAGACTTGCACTGATCTTAAACATCTTTATAATATTATTATGTTTCTCTAGTAACTACAAGGCATTAATTACGCAAAGGGAGGAGTCTTGACAGCAACACAAATGTTATGAAAGATAAAATATTTTGGAAAAAATCACAAGAGCACCAACACATGTGTAAAATGATATGCAGTCTTTCTTCCTTTGTTGTCTTTAAAAGAAATTATATTCTGATGTAATAAAATAATCCTACTTTCTAGAAACAAAGATAAATTTCAGTTCTAGGATTCTATATTATTATTTT
This sequence comes from Ursus arctos, assembly GCF_023065955.2. Taxonomy (NCBI): domain Eukaryota; kingdom Metazoa; phylum Chordata; class Mammalia; order Carnivora; family Ursidae; genus Ursus; species Ursus arctos. Next base: position 70,854,469 of record NC_079873.1, read on the forward strand.
AGATTAAACAATGTCTTTCCTCAAAAGGACTCAAGTTATTTGTCTCTACTTTTTTAAAAGTCTTGAGGAAATATTTTTTAAAAGACCCTCACAAACTTTAACACACACAGGAAGAAAAAGATACACATATTTGGGCTCCTTCTCTATTCTTTGTTTTTTGCAAGTATGCGCTGTACCTGAGCAAGAAATCCTATTATACCTGAGTCAGTTAACAGTCATAAAACTATTTGACCAATTACTTTTCAATTTTATATTTTTAAGCATTCCCTTCTTCAGTGGTCTCCACTTCATTTGGTCTAAGATTTGTAAAAGACTGAAAAGGTGGGAGTTATACTTTAATAATTTTAGTTATACTTTAATAATTTTTATTTTTAAATTTTTTATTTTTAAAGACTTTATTTATTTATTTGACAGAGAGAGAGACAGCCAGCGAGAGAGGGAACACAGGCAGGGTGAGTGGGAGAGGAAAAAGCAGGCTCCCAGCAGAGGAGCCTGATGTGGGGCTCAATCCCAGGACTCTGGGATCACGCCCTGAGCCGAAGGCAGAAGCTTAACGACTGAGCCACTCAGGCGCCCCTATACTTTAATAATTTTTAAACTTTCCTCGATGCCTATTTTGTATGTATCAAAAAGAAATCCAAGTTACTTCTTCATCCCATGCTCTAGTGGGAAGACCCAAATCTTTATAGACAATTTGTTCTGTGAAAAGGAGATGAAGAAAGAATAATACAGGCTGTGCTTGCAATCTATAGTATTGGAATTTCCCTCCAGAGCAATTAGGCAAGAAAAAGATATAAAAGTCATCCAAATTGGAAAGGAAGAAGTAAAATTAGCTGTTTGAAGGCCACGTGTCCTTTTACTTTGAAAAGCCTAAAGGTTATACACACACCAAAAACAGAACTGAAAAATAAATTTGGCAAACTTGTATGATACAAATCAGCACACAAAATTCAGTTGTATTTATATGCAGTAATAAGAAATAATCCAAAAAAGAAATTAAAAAAATTGTTACAATAGCATCAAAAAAATACTTGAACTTAAGTAAGGAAGTGAAAGAATTATAAACTAAAAAATTACAAAACGTGATTGAAAGAAATTAAAGAAGACACAAATAAATGGAAATAAATCCCATGTTTATCGAATGGAGAACTAATGTGAAAATTCCAGTACTACCCAAACTGATGTATAAATTTAATGCAATCTCTATTAAAATCCCAATGCTGTTTTTTTTTTGTAGATATACAAAAATCCATCCTAAAGTTTATATGGAATCTCAAGGGACTCCAAATAGCCAAAATAAGCTTGCAAAAGAAAAAAAAATGAAGATTTCACATTTCCTGATTTCAAAACTTACTACAAAGTCATGGTAATCAAAACAACAAATGGCCAAATGATTTTTGACAAGGATGCCAAGATCATGCAAAGGGAAAGCAATAGTCTCTTCAACAAATGGTGCTGAGAAAACTGTATATCCACATACAAAAATAAATGAATTTAGGCCCTTATCTTATACCACATTAAAAATGTAAATGTAAGAGCTACAGTGATAAAAGAAGAAAATCTAAGAGAAAATCTTCATGACATTGGATTTAGCAATGATTTCTTGGATAGGACACTAAAAAGACAAAGAACAAAGAAAAACTAGAAAAGTCAAAACATCATCAGAATTTAAAGCTATTGTGCATTAAAGGACACTATTAACAGTGTGAAAAGGTAATCCATGGAATAAGAAAATTATTTGCAAATCTTATATGTGATAAAAGATTGTTCTCCAGAATATATGAAGAACTCCTACAACTCAACAACAGCAACAACGACAGCAGCAATAACAGCAACAAGAACAACAAAACCCAGATTGATTTTTTTAAAAAAATGGGCAAAGGCCTTGGATAGATACTTTTAAAAAATGATATCTAAATGATCAATAAGCACATAAAAGCAAGATGTTCACCATCAGTAGTCATTAGGGAAGTACAAATCAGTCACAGTGAGCTACCACCACTCATACACATTAGGATGTCTATTGAGGTGTCCCATTCCTGGTTAAAAACCAATGTGTGATTTTTCAGGCTTGACCACAGGCAATTAGAAAGTCTTTACCTGACAGGCCTCACAGGGAAAGCTACTATCCTCACATCAGACTTGAGGCATAGCCAGTGCATCACAATCTCTGATAGAGTTGCATTCAAGGTTTCAATCTCCCCTAGGTGATCATGCTCTTTACATATTTACATCCTTAGTCCTGATACCTGGATTTCCAAGTCTCTTAATCTGGGGACTTCCCTGAGGTCCTCTTCAGGCACTTCTACCAAGACCTCCCTATGGAGGAAGAAAGAGAAAAACTTAAAGACAATTTTCCCCATTCTGACTCAGTACCTAGTACTTTTCCACTTCTAACGCTTCCCACATTTTAACCTCCAACACCAGAATCCATAAAACTGTTGGAAACTTTTGTTTGTGTTCTCTCAATAGTGAGATAAACCCCACTTCTGCATTGATCTACCTGACCTTTCATCTTTGTACTGTTCCATGGGAGAAAATGCAACAGGAGGAGGTGGCTCTTTTTCTGGTTTTGGCCTCTTGTTTATACTATCACAGTAAGTTATTAAAGGTTTAACTCTCATTTTTGGTTTGTTGCTTTCATTTGCTACTGTGACACCTAATAGCTCAGTGCTCACTCTCTCTCTCTCTCTCTCTCTCTCTGTTCAGTTTGTCTCCTAACACCTATTATTAAAAGAGGAAGAGGAAGAGGAAGAAGAAAAGAAGAAGAAGAAGAAGAAGAAGAAGAAGAGGAAAGGGGAGGAGGAGGAGGGGAAGAGGAAGGAAAGGAAAGGAAAGGAAAGGAAAGGAAAGGAAAGGAAAGGAAAGGAAAAGAAAAAAGAAAGAAAACAGCAAGGATGTGGGGAAATTGCAACTCTTTTGCATTGATAGTGGGAATGTAAAATGGTTGCAGATACTATAAAAAATGGTAGGACAATTACTCAAAATTTAAACATAGAATTATATGATCCAACAATTACATTTCTGGGTGGTATATATCTAAAAGAAGTTAAAGAATGTACATCTGTGTTCATAGTATCATTATTGACAATAGTCAAAAGCAGAAACATCCCAGATGTCCATCAACAGTTGAATAGATATACAAATGTGGTATATACATACAATGGACTATTCTTTAACCTTGAAAACAAATGAAATTCTGACACGTCACAACATGAAGGAAACTTGAAGACATGCAAAGTGAAATAAGCCAGTTGCAAAAGACAAATATATATGATTCCTCTTATATAAACTTCCCAGAGTAGTCAAATTCATACAGACAAAAAGTAGAATAGTGGTTACCAAGAAGTTAGGGTAAGGAAAATGAAGAATTATTACTTAATTGGCACAGAGTTTCAGTTTGTGGTGATGAAAAAGCTCTGGAGATGGATAGTGGTGATGATTGCACAACAATGTGAAAATAATTAATGCCACAGAACTAAACATTTAAAAATGGTTAAAATGGTAAACTTTATCTCATGTATATTTTACTACAATAAAAAGTAACATATTGAAAAATATATATGGTGCTTAGGAATAAACTTAACTATGCAGATGAAACAGTTGTACACTGAAAACAACAAAATGTAGCTGAAAGAAATTAAAGAAGACATAAGTGGAAAGACATCCTATGTTCATAAATATTTTTCCACAATAAAAAAAATAATACAATGAAAGACTAAAATTAATAAAGTTACACTGATCAGGATAGAATAATATATGCTATGGTAAAAGACAACACCAAAATCTCACTGGCTTAAAAACAGTTAAGTTTGTTTTTCCCTCATACTACCTGTACTACATATCCATTGTATAGATTGGGGAGGGCCATTCTGCTTCACATCGTCCAATGTCTAGATGACTGCCATTTACTTTCACTGGCACAGGGAATTATGAAGGAGAACAAGACACCTGTTTTTAAGAGCTCTGCCTAGAAGTAACACTTATGACCTGCTCACATTTTATTGTCTGTTCAAGATAATTCTTATGGCTATACCTATTTTGAAAGGGGAAGGGAAGTTCAATGGTCCATTATACCTTGAAAACGAGAAGAATCAGAAATACTGGTGAGAGGGGCGCCTGGGTAGCGCAGTCGTTACGCATCTGCCTTTGGCTCAGGGTGTGATCCCAGCATTCTGGGATCGAGCCCCATATCAGGATCCTCCGCTGGGAGCCTGCTTCGTCCTCTCCCACTCCCCCAGCTTGTGTTCCCTCTCTTGCTGACTGTCTCTCTCTCAAATAAATAAATAAAATCTAAAAAAAAAAAAAAAGAAATACTGGTGAGTAGTACTAATGACTTCCATAAAAACAAAATAGAATCATCCTCACAATTGCTGAACTATAATTATTGTTATTATTACCACATTTACTCCATATAGTGCTTTATGGTTTTCCAAGCATTTCATACAAATAATCTCAAACCTAAGAATACTGTTATTCCTCTTGACATGCATATATATCAACCTCTTGATATACTGTGACTAATAAAAGTTAAAATGTTGTTTCAAAATTACAAGAGGTGGGTACCTGGATGGCTTAGTTGGTGAAGCCTGCAACTCCTGATCTCTGGGTTGCAAATTTGAGCCTCATTTTGGGTGTGGAGATTACTTTAAAAAAATAAAATCTTTATGTCCACAATAGCCAAACTATGGAAAGAGCCCAGATGTCCACTTACAGATGAATGGATAGAGAAGATGTGGTGTGTACACACACACACACACACACACACACACACACACACACACACACAGGAATACTACTCAGCCATCAAGAAGTATGGACTCTTACCATATAGAATGATGCATATGGAATTGGAGGGTATTACGCTAAATGAAATAAGTCAATAAGAGAAAGACAATTATCATATGCTTTCAGTCATACGTGGAATTTAAGAAACAAAACAGAGGATCATAGGGGAAGGGAGGGAAAAAGAAAATAAGACAAAATCAGAGAGGGAGACAAACCATAAGAGACTCTTAACTATAGGAAACAAACTGAGGGTTGCTGGAGGGGAAGTGGGTAGGGGAGATGAAGTAACGGGGTGATGTGCATTAAGGAGGACACGTGATGTAATGAGCACTGGGTGTTTTATGCAATGGATGAATAATGGAACTCTACATCGAAACTAATGATACACCATATGTTGACTAATTTAATTTAAATAAAATAAGTTAAAAATAAATTAAAAATAAAAAAAATCTTTAAAAACAAGCAAACAAAAACCCCATAAAATTACTATAGGAATGATAATAAAGGAGTCTGTCAAAAATACTGGCAGCATGCCCAGGGGAGATATTAAGAAACTAAGGGGCACACCAGTAGTTTTTACATCATGCCACATAGGTAGCCATTCACTCATAAGGATGGGACACATGATTCAAATCAAGAGATAATAAAATGTTATCCTTAAAGGATTTATCCAACAAGTGGATATGACAAATATAAATATATATGCACCCAACAGGGGAGCAGCAAGATACACAATCCAACTCTTAACCACAATAAAGAGACATATAGATAAAAATACGTTAATAGTAGGGGACCTCAACACTCCACTATCATAAATAGACAGAGCACATAAGCAGAAAATCGACAAACAAGAGTTTTGAATGCCATACTTGACGAGTTGAAACTCATAGACATATATAGAACACTACACCCCAGAACCAAAGAATACTCATTCTATTCTAATGCCCATGGAACATTCTCAAGAATAGACCATGTTCTGGGTCACAAAATATGTCTCAACCAATACTAAAAGACTGAAATTATTCCCTGCATATTCTCGGACCACAACACTTTGATATTGGAACTCAAGCACAAGGAAAAATTTGGAACAAACTCAAACACTTGGAGACTAAGAACCATCTGCTCAAGAATGATTCGATAAACCAGGAAATCAAAAATCAATTTAAACAATTTATGGAGACCAACGAGAATGAAAACACAACGGTCCAAAACCTATGGGATACTGCAAAGGCAGTCCTAAGGGGAAAATACATAGCCATCCAAGCCTCACTCAAAAGAATAGAACAATCTAAAATGCAGGTTTTATATTCTCACCTCAAGAAGCTGGAACACCAACAGAGGAGCAGGCCGAATCCATGCACGAGAAAGCACTTGATCAAGATTAGAGCAGAGGGGCGCCTGGGTAGCGCAGTCGTTAAAGCGTCTGCCTTCGGCTCAGGGCGTGATCCCGGCGTACTGGGATCGAGTCCCACATCGGGCTCCTCCGCTATGAGCCTGCTTCTTCCTCTCCCACTCCCCCTGCTGTGTTCCCTCTCTCGCTGGCTGTCTCTCTGTCACATAAATAAATAAAATCTTTAAAAAAAAAAAAAGATTAGAGCAGAAATCAATGAATTATAAACCAGGAGTACAGTAGAGCATATCAACAGAACTAGAAGCTGGTTCTTTGAAAGAATAAATAAAATTGACAGACCACTGGCAAGACTTATCCAAAAGAATACAGAAAGGACCCAAATTAATAAAATAATGAATGAAAAGGGAGAGGTCACAACCAACACCAATGAAATTGGAAGGATTATTAGAAACTTTTATCAACAGCTTTATGCCAATAAAATAAGCAATCTGGAAGAGATGGAGGCCTTCCTGGAAACCTATAAACTACCAAGATTGAAACAGGAAGAAACTGATTTTTTAAACAGGCCAATTAATTATGAAGAGATTGAAACAGTGATAAAAAACCTTCCAAAAAACAAAACTCCAGGCCCTGACAGTTTTCCTGGGGAATTCTACCAAACATTCAAAGAAGAAATAATACCTATTCTCCTAAAGCTATTTCAAAAAATAGAAACAGAAGGAAAGCTACCAAACTCATTCTATGAGGCCAATATTACCTTGATCCCCAAACCAGGCAAAGACCCCATCAAAAAGGAGAATTACAGACCAATTTTCCTAATGAATATGGACGCCAAAATTCTCAACAAGATCCTGGCTAATCAAATCCAACAGTACATTAAAAGGATTATCCATCATGACCAAGTGGGATTCATCCCTGGGATGCAATGGTGGTTCAACATTAGCAAATCTATCAGTGTCATAGATTTTATCCAGAAGAAAAAAGCCAAAAATCATATGATTCTCTCAATAGATGCAGAAAAAGCATTTGACAAATTCAGCATCGTTTCCAGATTAAAACCCTTCAGAGAGTAAGGATAGAGGGTACAATCCTCAATCTCATAAAAACCATCTATGAAAAGCCTACAGCAAATATCATTCTCAATGGGGAAAAGCTGAAAGCCTTTCCCTTAAGATCAGGAACACGACAAGGATGCCCACTCTCGTCATTGTTATTCAACATAGTACTAGAAGTCCTTGCAACAGCAATCAGACAACAAAAAGGGATCAAATGTATCCAAATCGGCAAAGAAGAAGTCAAACTGTCTCTCTTCGCAGAAGACATGATACTCTATATGGAAAACCCAAAAGAAGCCACTCCCAAACTATTAGAAGTTATAGAGCAATTCAGTAACGTGGCGGGATACAAAATCAATGCTGAGAAATCAGTTACATTTCTATACACGAACAATGAGACTGAAGAAAGAGAAATTAGGGAATCCATCCCATTTACAATAGCACCAAAAACCATACGTTACCTTGGAATTAACTTAACCAGAGACGTAAAGGACCTATATTCTAGAAACTACAAATCACTCTTGAAAGACATTGAAGAAGACACAAAAAGATGGGAAAATATTCCATGCTCATGGATTGGAAGAATTAACATAGTTAAAATGTTCATGCTACCCAGAACAATCTACACTTTCAATGCTTTCCCGATCAAAATACCGATGACATTTTTCAAAGAACTGGAACAAACAGCCCTTAAATTTGCATGGAACCAGAAAAGGCCCCGAATCTCCAATGAACTGTTGAAAAGGAAAAACAAAGCTGGAGGCATCACAATGCTGGATTTCAAGCTGTACTACAAAGCTGTGATCAAGAAAGACAGCATGGTACTGGCCTAAAAACAGACACATAGACCAATGGAACAGAATAGAGAACCCAGAAATGGACCCTCGGCTCTTTGGGCAACTAATTTTTGACAAAGCAGGAAAAAACATCCAGTGGAAAAAAGACAGTCACTTCAATAAATGGTGCTGGGAAAACTGGACAGCTACATGCAAAAGAATGAAACTTGACCACTCTCTCACACCATACACAAAGATAAACTCTAAATGGATGAAATACCTCGATGTGAGACAGGAATCCATCAAAATCCTAGAGGAGAGCATAGGCAGCAACCTCTATGACATCAGCCACAGCATCCTTTTTCATGACACATCTCCAAAGGGAAGAGAAACAAAAGATAAAATGAACTTGTGGGACTTCATCAAGATAAAAAGCTTCTGCACAGCCAAGGAAACACTCAGAAAAACTAAGAGGAAGCCCACGGAATGGGAGAAGATATTTGCAAATGATACTACAGATAAAAGACTGGTATCCAAGATCTACAAAGAAGTTCTCAAACTCAATACATGAGAAACAAATAAACAAATCATAAAATGGGCAGAAGATATGAACAGACACTTTTCCAATGAAGACATACAAATGGCTAACAGACACATGAAAAAATGTTCAAAATCATTAGCCTTCAGGGAAATTCAAATCAAAACCACACTAAGATACCACCTTACGCAGTTAGAATGGCAAAAATTGACAAGGCAAGAAACAACAATTGTTGGAGAGGATGTGGAGAAAGGGGATCCCTCCTACATTGTTGATAGGAATGCAAGTTGGTACAGCCACTCTGGAAAACAGTGTGGAGGTCCCTTAAAAAGTTAAAAATTGAGCTACCCTATGATCCAGCCATTGCACTACTGGGTGTTTACCCCAAAGATACAGACGTAGTGAAGAGAAGGGCCATATGCACCCTAATCTTCATAGCAGCTCTGTCCGCAATAGCTAAATCGTGGATGGAGCTGAGATGCCCTTCAACAGATGACTGGATTAAGAAGTTGTGGTTCATATATACAATGGAATATTACTCAGCTATCAAAAAGAACGATTTCTCAACATTTGCAGCAACATGGATGGCACTAGAGGAAATAATGCTAAGTGAAATAAGTCAAGCAGAGAAAGACAATTATCATATGGTTTCTCTCATCTATGGAACATAAGAACTAGGAAGACTGGTAGGAAAAGAAAGGGATAAAGAAAGGGGGGTAATCAGAAGGGGGAATGAAGCATGAGAGACTATGGACTCTGAGAAACAAACTGTGGGCCACAGAGGGGAGAGAGTGGGGGAATGGGATAGGCTGGTGATGGGTATTAAGGAGGGCATGTATTGCATGGTGCACTGGGTGTTATACGCAACTAATGAATCATGGAACTTTACATAAAAAACCAGGGATGTACTGTATGGTGACTAACATAATATAATAAAAAAATATTTAAAAAAAGAAAGATAATAAAATGAGCTGTTTGTTGCTGGTGGCATGAGGTAGACTGAAGCCAGAAGCATTTAAAATGTTTCAGAAGTACAGCTAAGGGAGGAAGCACACCCTCTTTACTAAGTATATACCACCTTCCAAATGTTAGTTTTGAAAAATGCCACTAGTGACTAGAAATGGTTTTGAAAAGGTTGATGGAACTAGAAATTTAGTTAAGATGAGGACAGTTAGCCTTGACATCCCTCAGGGCAACATTATTATCAAAATCCTCAAAATATACCTGAGTGGTTTAGTATCAAGAATTGATATTTTCTCTGAAATATTAGAAGTTATGTTAATTATGCTTCAGTGTTTCCCACCCACAATCCTAAATGTGTTTTTCTTTATTTCTTTTTTTTCTTATAATAATTTTTATTTTGTTATGTTAGTCACCATACCGTATATCCTTAGTTTTTTATGTAATGCTCCATGAGTCATTATTTGCGAATAACACCCAGTGCACCATGCAATATGTGCCCTCCTTAATACCCATCACTGGCCTATTCCAATCCCTCACCTCCCTCCCCTCTGAAGCCCTCAGTTGGTTTCCCAGAGTCCACAGTCTCTCATGGTTCATTCCCCCTTCTGTTTAACCCCTGCTTCATTCTTCCTTTCCTTCTCCTACCGATCTTCCTATTTCTTTATTTCTATATGCAATCAACATTACATCTATTTGCATCTATATCAGTCTTATTTTACAATAAAGTTCTAGTTCTATAACTGAACACCATTTCTTAAAATATTCCCTAAATGGAAAAATGTTCTATTTATTTTATTTCTAATAAAGTATAGCACATAAAAATTGAATTAAAATCTCATAGGATTGTTCTATGAACAAAACAGTAGTGGGCAGATAGCAATAAAGTCATAGGCATTTGTCACTCACAGTGATATTAACCCACAAGGACACTTCTGTTCTGAAAAACTGCTACGAAAGAAAGAGAGAAAGAAAGAAAAAGACAAGTAACACTCCATCAAAATCCCCACTATGGGTGGATAAGCAGAAAAACATGTATCTGAATGACAGGCATTTATCCAAGAGCAATACTATGACTTTTAATTTTGTTTTTGTAGCATTTACACTCAAAATTTTTAATATTTTATATTATACTTTATGAAAAAATTTAAAAAACTTTTGTCAAAGAAATGAATCTTAATAAATGGATATTTACAAATCAGAATATTGCATCTTTAAATTTTGTTACTTTTTTTCCTTAATGTTTGTTTCTTTGTTTTTAAACTTTCCCCAGATCAATAGTAATTTCTAGTTTACATTGGATTCTCTACAAGGTAGGTAAATTTGCTACATAAAGATAAGAGTATGAACAGAAAGTGTTGGAAGAGAGTGTAAGAAGATGGGAAGATATTGTGTAATGGAGAAAAGGACATGGTTAGGTATACAGAGGTTTGGTTTAGTCCAGGAAGGCTATAAGTAAAACTAAGAACTATCTACTGTCCTTTCTCCACTTCTCTCCAACAGGAAACTCCCATTTGGATGAGAAGCATCTTTCCAGTTCCTTCACAACCTCCCATTCTTAACAAACCAACACACACACTCAGATCTTATTAAATATTCCTTCTGAGATATTCTAGGCTTAAGATAAAATCGTTCCTCTAATCATTTGGCTCATTCATTTTTATAAAACAAATTGTTCACACAATATATTGAGCATTTCTCTTCTAGGCACTGTGTTAACTATAGTGAAGATAAGTACATTAATCTGATGCTACAATTAAAGTGTGGGCAGGGAGTGAGGGACGATGAGGTGAAGTCTAATTGCCTAGAGGAATCAAGAAGGCATTCTCAGAGAAAATGGAATGTAAACTGGGTCTTCCATAATTATTAAAATGCTCCTGAACCCAGGAAAGCCATTAGGACCTAAGGCATTCTAAAATTTGCATAACACTACATCAAAAGCTAATGATGTACTGTATGGTGACTAACATATAAATAAATAAATAAATAAATAAATAAATAAATAAATAAATTTTGCTTAACACATTCACCATACAGAAAGTTGATGATGACGCCATTTTTTAAAGTGTGACAGAGAGTGGGTGACGACAGGGAGGAGTTCTAGAACTCCTCAAATGATAGCACAGTGTGGTCTTTCATTCTGCTTGCTTGAATATACTCCTTTCCTTAGTTATTTTAGGACACACCTTTAGGAAGCCTGTGTAACAGAGTGCATTGCTGTTTGGCTTTGTTCCTTACTCCTCAAATAATTTAGAGGGCACAGAGTCAAGTGGAACAAGAAAAAAAAACCCACCAATTTATATGGGCATATGAGTTGACAAAAAAAGCATCAGATAAACTTCAGGAAAAATTTTAAAATAAGTAAATGTGAGGCAAGTCACTTTGGAAAAAATTAACTAAACTGTTTTACCTATGCTGTCACTTAAGGCTTAGCAACAGGACTTAGGCCATTGTTGATTGTGAATTACTTCAGAAAATAGCTAAAACAAAGAATGTTACTCACCCAGTATCCCTACATTGGGGTTTAGTTGCATTTAAACTACACTAAATTTGGCAGCTTCTTTTGGAGAAATAGAAACAGAGAAGGAAAAGGTTAAAAGGATATGTCAAGAAGGAAATATATATATATATATACATATATATTCAGACTTCAGAAAGGACCAAGAATAAAATAGAATGAAAGCATATTCTTTGACCTTAGAAAGAGATGATGAAATGATGATGACGACTATGATGGCAGCTCCAATTTAGTGAGCACCAAGCACTGTATGTATATTATCTTACCTCAACTTTACTACATGAAGAAGGTTATTTTAAGATCTAATTTACATATGAGAAAAATAGAAATACATTGTGTAATCAGTGACAGCTACATAAATATGAACCTCCTCTATTGTTATGGTCGAGACAAAATATATTAAAAGAAATGATCTGGGGCACCTGGATGGCTCAGTAGGTTAAGCATCTGACTCTAGGTTTTGGCTCAGGTCATGATCTCAGGGTCATGAGACTGAGCCATGCATTGGGCTCCACTATTAGCTAGGAGTCTGCTTGAGACTCTTTCTTCCTCTTCCTCCTCCCCTCCCCCCACTCGCATGCACTCTCTCTCTCTAAAATAAATAAACATACACAACATTTACATCAACATGGACGGCACTAGAGGAAATAATGCTAAGTGAAATAAGTCAAGCAGAGAAAGACAATTATCATATGATTTCTCTCATCTATGGAACATAAGAACTAGGAAGATCGGTAGGGGAAGAAAGGGATAAAGAAAGGGGGGGTAATCAGAGGGGGGAATGAAGCATGAGGGACTATGGACTCTGGGAAACAAACTGAGGGCTTCAGAGGGGAGGGGGTGGGGGAATGGGATAGACTGGTGATGGGTATTAAGGAGGGCACGTATTTGCATGGAGCACTGGGTGTTATACACAAACAATGAATCATGGAATGTTACATCAAAAGCTAATGATGTGCTGTACGGTGACTAACATATAATAATAAAAAAATCTTAAAAAAAAAAGATACCATGATCTTAACTGAATTATTTGTTTGGGAAGCCTGTATAAGATCTGATTTCAGTCACTGTATATAAACTTATTATTTGTATTTTAAATTAAAAATAAACTCATGGGCAAGGGTCAGTGAAACAATGGTAATGATATCAAATTGTTTTAAATGTCCTAGATAAAATATATCTTTAATTTTTATTTCAGTGTAGCTACAAAAGTCAGACATGATTATTTGCAGCAGGCTTTTTTCCTATTTGATTCTCCTGCTCTTCCACTTCCTGCACAGCTTTTGCTTGGCTCCCACAGCAGTGAGCTTCACACTGATATGAGGTGCTGAAATTATCTCTTCTTTTTACAGTACTCAAACATATCATTCATTCTAGTACACAACTTACCACAGACCCATCATTCCCTACAAGTCTATATTAGTGGTTGTCTACTACTGCTTTGAAGTCACATAATCCAGATAAAGATATTTTTGTATTTAGACACCTGTATTTTATATACATATATTAACATGAATATTAATTAAACAGAAAGGTCTAAATCATAGTTGATTAAGACAATATTATATACTTGAAAGACACATTAATTTAAAAATTGTCCAGTGCTATTTTTCTTGTTCATACCTTAAAAGATTCTTGCACATTACCCCAGAGAATGAATATGACCACAGTGATTACATATTTCTTTGAAATTTTCCCTAGGGAAGAATGACCCAGAAAGCCAAATAGAAGGACTAAAGTAAAGCCAGAGAACCAAATTATTGTTTTGATCCTTTATATTTGTTCAGAAATACATAAAAACATAAATAGAATTCTAGTTATAAGTAAAAATGGAGCCATCTCTTGAAAAATGCCTGAGATGGCTGAGACTAAATCCAATTTTATTCCCTTTCCTCTTCACAGAATAGATATTCTATTAGAGATAGTTAATATATGTTTTTCTCTATCAGTGATCACATGGCATACATACAAACCTAATTTCACCAGAAAATCCAGGCAACTGGTGGAAAAGAAAAGGTACTATTCTCCCACCCTGGAACAAAGAACATTTACTAGAATTAGAAAGAATAATAATCCTAAGTTTATGTGGCAATGAAATTAGGATTAAAATCTTCAGAGCATTTTACAATTCACAAAGCATGTTCATATATATTATCCTATTTGGTTTCCCAGCAAAACTGGGAGGAAATAGGTATTATTTTCATTTAACAAGTAAGTCTCAGGGTGCCTGGGTGGCGCAGTCGTTAAGCGTCTGCCTTCGGCTCAGGGCGTGATCCCGGCGTTCCGGGATCGAGTCCCACATCGGGCTCCTCTGCTGGGAGCCTGCTTCTTCCTCTCCCACTCCCCTGCTGTGTTCCCTCTCTCACTGGCTGTCTCTCTGTCAAATAAATAAATAAAATCTTTAAAAAAAAAAAACAAGTAAGTCTCAGAAGTCTTGCCTTCTATGCCTGAAATTTTTTTCCTGCAGCAATTTGATTTACTATATGATGGGTACCAGAACATTTGCAATGCTGTATATTAGATAGTATTATTTAATTTTGTTATTAATAATTTTATTAGTTCATTAATATTTGATTATTAATATTAGTATATTAAATGTATATTGGCACAGAATCTACTATTCAAATATTGTTGTTATTTCTGATACTATTTTCCATTTAAAACACCAGTTTGTAACTTCTAATAGGAAATAAATTATCCTGTGAGGCAAGAACCACAAATACATGGCTCTTCACATACACTATTTTCTCAAATGTTTCTTTAAAATCGAAGTATCCTGCAAAGAATTTTCCAGTGAGGATCTAATATTAACAATAAAATGTCTTTTATTAGTCAAATAGAAAAATATTGAGTACACTGCTTTGCAGGAATAAGAGCCCCTTTCTCCAGGATAAAGGTGATAACTGATGAAGGAATCTTTGAGAATGCCAAAGCTCGTTCACCTCTTATTTTATGTTCATTTTATAAAATTGTGGCAGCTTTCTTAGTGCTACTACCTAGTTTAGTAGTCAAGGGCTATGTTTGACAATAAATCATTTTCAAGCCCCTTTTGATATCCCTCCCTTTGCCTCAGCAAAGGAATCCTGAAAGAGCAAAATAGAATGAATCTCTCTGAGAAGGTTTTGCATTGTACAGCTGCAGTATATCTGGCATAGAGAATGCAGGTTACAAGAATTCTACTCAGTGTAATAATTCTAACCGTACCCTACTTTAGTGCACTTCTTTCTTTCAACAAAAAGCATTTAGAGAGAGATGAAATAGGATATTTAAGCATATTTCATGCTTTTAATTTCAAGCCTTTTTATACAACAAAAGCAATTTTAAATAAGAAAATACATCCTATTTCACCATCCTCTAATTTCACTACCAGAAAATTTATGCCATAACTACTGAGAACATGATCCAACATTGATGTGATGGGATTTGCAAAAGCTTCTTTATAAACAGTAACAACCCTCATAAAATGTCCAGTGACTGTACAAATGTATTCACACACTTTTACTGAGAGGAGAGAGAATAAAAGTGACTCTTCACCGAAAACCATAAGATACCTAAGAATAGACCTAACCAAAGAGGTAAAGGATCTGTACTTTGTAAACTATAGAACATTTATGAAAAAAAATTGAGGAAGACACAAAGAAATGAAAAATATTCCAATACTCATGGATTGGAAGAAAAAATAGTGTTAAAATGTCTATGCTACCCAAAACAATCTATACATTCAAAGCAGTTCCTATCAAAACAACATCAACATTTTTCATAGAGCTGGAACAAACAATCCTAAAATTTGTATGGAGCCATAAAAAAGACCCCGAATATCCAAAGGAATGTTGAAAAAGAAAACCAAAGCTGGTGGCATTACAATTCCAGACTTCAAGCTGTATTACAAGGCTGTAATCATCAAGATGGTATGGTACTGACACAAAAACAGAAACATAGATCAACGGAACAGAATAGAGAACTCAGAAATGGATCTTCAACTCTATGGTCAAATAGTCTTCAACAAAGCAGGAAAGAATATCCAATGGAAAAAATACAGTCTCTTCAAAAAATGGTGTTGGGAAAACTGGACAGCCACATGCAGAAGAATGAAACTGGAGCATTTTCCTACACCATTCACAAAGATAAACTCAAAATGGATTAAAGACCTAAATGTGAGAAAGGAATCCATCAAAATCCTAGAGGAGAACACAGGCAACAACCACTCTGACCTCAGTTGCAGCAACTTCTTGCTAAACGCGTCTTCAAAGGAAAGGGAAACAAAAGGAAAAATGAACTCTTGGAACTTCATCAAGATGACAAGCTTTTGCACAGCAAAGGAAACAGTCAACAAAACTAAAGGACAACCTACAGAATGGAAGATGTTTGCAAAAGTCTTATCAGATAAAGGGCTAGTATCCAAAATCTATAAAGAACTTCAAAAACTCAACACCCAAAAACCAAATAATCCAGTCAAGAAATGGGCAGAAGACATGAACAGACATTTCTCCAAAGACATACAAATGGTAACAGATACATGATAAAATGCTCCACATCACTTGGAATCAAGGAAATACAAATCAAAACCACAAGTTGATACCACCTCACACCAGTCAGAATGGCTAAAACCAACAAGTCAGGAAACAACAGATGTTGGAGAGGATGTGGAGAAAGGGGAACCCTCTTACACTGTTGATAGGAATGCAATTTTGTGCAGCCACTCGAAAACAGCATGGAGGTTCCTGAAAAAGTTAAAGATAGAGCTACCCTATGACCCAGCAATTGCTGGGTATTTATCCAAAGGATACAAACATAGTGATTCAAAGGGGCACCTGTACCCCAGTGTTTATAGCAGCGATGTCCACAATAGCCAAAATATGGAGAGAGCTCAGATACCTATCAATAGATGAAGGGATAAAGAGGATATGGTGTATATATACAATGGAATACTACTCATCCATCATAAAATGAATCCTTACCATTTGCATAAACGTAGGTGGAACTAGAGGGTATTACACTAAGCGAAATGAGTCAGAGAAAGACAAATATCATATGATTTCACTCATATGTGGAATTTAAAGAAACAAAACAGATTAACATAGGGGAAGGGAGGGAAAAAGAAAATAAGATGAAATCAGAGAGGGAGAAAAACCATAAGAGACTCTTAACTACAGGAAACACACTGAGGGTTGCTGGAGGGGAGATGGGTGGGGGGAGGGGGTAGCTAGGTGATGGACATTAAGGAGGGCACGTGATGTAATGAGCACTGGGTCTTATACGCAACTGATGAATCACTAAACTCTATCACTGAACATAATAATACACTGTATGTTAATTAAATGATTCTAAATAAAAAAAATAAATGCTTTTAAAAATTTTAAAAAGGTGACTTATTAATATTTCCTATGAAGGTTACAAATGATCACTTATTCTCAATCACTTAACTTATTCTCATTTTCTTATGGTGAAGTTAATTTTCTTTCATTTAAGGGAGGATTCAATATCGTAAAGAACCTCGTTAGCTTCTATGAACACTACTTGAATTTAACTATTATTATATTATTAGAATCTGATTGGTATAATAGTCTCACACTTAAATTCTATTTATTTATTTATTTATTTATTTATTTATTTATTTACTTATTTAGCTGAGGGGTAGCTTCTCTAACCAGTGGAGTTACACGTATAATGACTGGATCAGAAACATAGATGTCACAAAGAGTTTACACATTAATTTTAAGTTGTCATCTCTCATTGGAGTAGTCTGCCATGCAATAAGGGTGGGACCTCTCTCTACTGGACAGCCTAATAAAAGGTGCACAATTCTCAGTTTATAAGGACTCCTGTCTTAATGTGACAAAAGGATATTTTATTAAAATGAAAGTAATAATTCCCCAGTACTTTGCAGCAGGCAGATCATTGCCATATAGAGTAACACAGTGAAATAATGAAATGTGTGTCAAAAAGATTTTGAAATGATTGACTATTAAACACAGTTCTGGACTATTGTGTTATTCAAAGTCCCTGAGGACTCTTTGATTTATATGGTGACCTAGCATGTGCTCCTCAAACCTGAGATGAAATAATTGCTAGAGTAAAACCCCTTCTATATCCTCATGCTGACTAGATCTACTTCCCTAGTACTGGCACAACACCGACTGCAAAACAAGCATTTCTGTTATAAGCAGTATGTGAATTACTAAGTAAACTCACAGTCTGCAAAATCACTCACAAAAAGAAAAGATGCTAGGGGAAAAATAGGTTTGAGCAGACCACTGAAACCCTATTCAAATTGTGGAAACCAAATAATAATAATAATAATAATAATAACAATAATAATAATAGCACTGATTATAAAGGGATATGCAAACTCCTAATAAGTGAAGAACTACAACACTAAATATAAGATTTTATCTTAAGAAAAAAATGCAATGATAGCTTGATGGAAGAGTTGTGAGGGAAGTTTAGTATTTTGAGTTATTGAAACAAGACTGAAATGCACAAAACTGTGGAAAATACATGTAATAAGCACTTCCAAGAAAGTGTATATAGCCATATGCACACAAAAATGAACTCAAAATAGACGAAAGAGCTAAATGTAAGACCTGAAACCGTAAAAATCATAGAAGAGAGTACAGGCAGCAACTTCTTTGACATTAACCATAGTAACTTTTTTTATATATGCCTTCTGAGGCAAGGGGAAAAAAAACTATTAGGAATACATCAAAATAATAAGCTTCTGCACAGTGAAGGGAACAATCAACAAACCTAAAGGGCAACCTATGGAATGGGAGATGATATTTGGATATGATATATCCAATAAAGGGTTAGTACCCAAAATATATAAAGAACTTACAAAACTCAACACCTAAAAAGCAAATAACCCAATTAAAAAATGGGCAGAAGACAGGAACAGACATTTCTCCAAAAATGACATCCAGATGGCCAGTGGACACCTGAAAAGATGCTCATCATCACTTATCATCAGGGAAATGCAAAACTACAGTGAGATATCACCTCACACCTGTCTGAATGGCTAAAATCAACAATGAAAGAAACAACAGGTGTTGGCGAGGATGTGGGGAAAGGAGAATGCTCCTGCACTGTTGGTGGGAAAGTAAACTGGTGTGGCCATGCAGGAAAACAACAAGAAATTTCCTCAAAAAGTTAAAAATGGAACTATCCTATGATCAAGTAATCACACTACTGGGTATTTACTCAAAAAATACCAAAACAATAATCCAAAGAGATACATGCACCCCTATGTTTATAGGCATTAGTTACAATAGCCAAGATACGGAAGCAGCCGATTACCCACAGTCTGATAAATGGATAAAGAAGATGTGGCATATATATACAATGGAATATTACTCAGTCATAAAAAAGAATAAAATCTTTCCATTTGTAATGACATGGATGGAGCTAGAGAGTATATAATGCTAAGCAAAATAAGTCAAAGATAAATACCATATGATTTCACTGATATGTGGAATTTAGGAAACCAAACAAGCAAAGGGAAAAAATGAGAGAGAGAGAGAGAAAGAGAGGCAAACCAAGATACAGACTTTTAATTATATAGAACAAACTGATGTCTTAATACTATTTGGCAATCTGCTTCATTTTAAATCCTAATTATATGAATGAGACGTATTCTAAATTGTATGCATTTGTTGCCAAATGACTAGAAATTTTCTCTTTGAGTGTCAGGAAGAAGAAAATACTTTCTCAGGTACAGGAAGAAGCAATGCTGTGCATTCAGTAGAGAGAAAAACTCAAACAATTATATATCCTATTGTTCCATGTCATAGTAAAACAATATGTAAACTAATGTAATGCTAAGCAAAACTTCATAAATGGCAAATCAATGTGATGAACAGCTAACTTTTCGAATTAAAAAACACCCTGTCATTGATTTGTTCCGTGTAACTCTAAATGCCACATCTATTTTTATTCATAGTACACATAATTAGTTTTATATAATAATAATATGCTCTTTATAAACAAACAAATGACAAATGTCTTATTTTTACAGGACATCTTTCACAAATAACTGAAAAAACTTATGAGGGAAAAGTTTGGAGCACTTACAAAAATGCTTAGAATTGAATTTTCGACGTCCAAATATCTGTAATTTTGTTTTGTTTCGTAAACATGTGCCCATGACCTAGTCACATAAGGTTTAAAGCTATAGTTACTTATAATTTTCAGTTTTGGTTTCTAGTTTCTATTATAAATCCATCATCTAAAGCCTCCCTATTACTCAGAGTGTGTTCCACAGACTACTAGCATTGGCATCACCTTGGAAATTATTAGAAGTGCAGAATCTCAGGTCCCATCACAGATGAGTAGGCTCATAATCTATATTTCTACAAGGTCTATTGGTGACTTATGTGCCCAATAAGAGCAGCAAGTTTGATATAATAGAAAGAACAATGAATGTGGTTCAAAGCTATTTCTACTTCTTTTGCTTTTCTAAACCTCAGTTTCCTCATCTACAAATAGTAATGATAATTCTGACAGATTACCTCAGAGTTAAGGTATGGATCAAATTACCATTTATGTGACAATATTATGAAATGTAAGACATTAAAGTAGATTAAAACAATATGGTGACTTATCTCCTTAGGAAAAGATTCAAGGGTAGAGGAAAAAACCAGAGAAAAAACCAGATGGGGATGGTGAATAATTAAGTCAACATATACCAAAACGCTAAAAAAGGGAGAAAAAATAAGACAAGCAATTATGTCACGGAATAAAGTGTGAGCTAACATTATGCACACTTTCCAAACAAATGGCAGCTTCTAGTCCACTAAAAGACAATGGTGGTGATGGTAGTGGTGATCATCATCACCATCATCATCATCATCATCACCATCATCACCGTCATAGCAGGACCTGATAGAGTAGGCTGTTAGAAGTCAGATAGAGGCAAGCAGAGTGATAAATAGGTTGCACATTAGGAACCCGAGGGCAAAATATCCTGATCTCATGGCTTTCAACATCCTGGCCTTGTGGCTTCTGACATCTAGGGACTACCAGACCAAGAGCAGGAGATGCAGATAATGCACTCTCCTTTCCAGCCTGTGTCCTACAATAACCTATAGCTTCATTATGATACGCTTACATTGCGGTACGCTGTGGTTTCAAAATCCCCTCCGACCTGGAGGTAGGTGGCCATGACGATTCCAACAAGAATCTTGTAGAATCAAAAACTTTCCCTCCCAACAGATAGGAGGAGTCTCTTACATGATTGGAAACAACCTCAGTTTTGAGACTGCCCTAGCTATGACCCATAACCTCTGCAGACATAAAAAGAAAAGACTCCCCTAACCCTGGCCACCTCTGGGCCTGACTGCTCTCCCATCTTTAGAGTGTACTGTCCTTAATAAACTGTTATCTTTAGTCAAGCATGGATCCTCACAAAAGTCTTTCATAGGGAATTCAAGAACCAATACCTCCATTGACACAACACAAGTATCTACTGGTAACAGATTTAATTTTTTTTCTTTGTGGGTTGATAAATTTACACTGAAGCTAGTTCCCTGTACCCAATATAAAAATGCTGAAAGGCAGTCAAGTGAAAGCAAAGATTTTTAGTAACAGGTTAAAAAAAAAAAAAGCAGGCCAAACAAACACAAGTAAACTAAACAACTTGTTACAGTGTATTAATTTCCTAGGACTGCCTTAACAAATTACCACAAACTTGGTGGCTTAAGAAAACAGATTTGTTTTCTCAGTTCTGGAAGCCATAATTCTGAAATCAAGGTACCATTAGGGCTGTGCTTCCTCACATAGCTCTAAGGGAGAATTCATTCCTTGCCATTTTCAGCTTCTAGGGGTTCCAGGCTTTCCTTTACTTGTGGCCACGATACTCCTATCTGTTGCCTTCATTGTCACATTTCTCTTTTTCTCTTCTGTGTAAGGTCCCTCTGCCTCACTCTAATAAGGATACTTGTCATTGGGTTTAGGGCCACTGAGATAATCCAGGATAATCTCCTCCTCTCAAAATCCTTAATCACATCTTTTGCTATATAAGGTAATAGTCACAAATTCTAGGGATTAGGAAGTGGATGTATCTTTTTGGGTGCCACTATATAGCCCACAACACCCAGTTAGCACAGTGGTTTACATCCAGCAGATTCATGTTCAATAAACTGAAGCATATTTTGGCCTATGCTAATAGTAAATATTTATGTGCCAGGCACGATTTTAAACTTATATCTACAGACTCATTTTATCTTCCCAGCAACTTTCTGAAATAGGTACCATTATGATTCCCATTTACAGATGTGAAAACTGAGTCATAAAGAGGTTAAATAACTTGCCCAAGATAGATAGTTAGAGATGGAGGCAAGATTCACAGGCAGAAAGTCTGGCTCCAGAGCCTGCATTTTTAATCAGAATGACCTACATCCATATAATTTAGATTTGCATCCATGGAAGTTACATTTGCTCACAAGTATTTTGTTAAATTTATTGGTCAAAGGCAAAAATATAGAAGATGGTTTACAAGTAAGAGGAGAAAGGGCAAAATATCTGCAAACAGTTCTTGAAAATTCCAGTGTGTTTTTAGCATACTGTTAAATGTACTTGATAGATTATGTGTGTTAGATTTGAATGTGGAAAAATATAGGATTTATCTAAAAATGGTTTACATACCAACATACTCTTAGTAATAGTGACGCTTTAAGAACAATTAAGAAAGTAAAGTCTTACATATTTCTTACTTGTTTTAACTTGAACTTTCCTCTAATGCAGAAGAATTCAATAATATGGAGAAAAAATTGTAAATAGAAGAAAACTGCAGATGAGGAGGTTATAGAAAGGTAAATCCTGGGGTAAAGCATTGCATTTTTAGACTGTGGTGGCTTAATCAAAAACTAAAACTTATAGAGATCATATCAAGATTACAAGAAAAAATATTTCTGGAGGTTTATGTTCACCTTCATGGAATGTATCTCGAACAAGAGAGAATAAAGCAGAGAAGATAGAGCAGAAAAGCAGAAAAAAGGCTAGATGAGGCACATAACTGACCTAGGAAGAGATGTACTATTACAGACTTCTTGGTCTTTAAATAGATATTATCATTCTTTGTTCTGGATAGTACTTTACTTTGGGAAAGTTCAAAGGACTTTTTAGTAATTTTTAAATTGTATTTATTTATTTGAGAGAGGGAGAGAGAGAGAGAGAAAGCAGAAGTAGGAGGAGGAGCAAAGAGAGGGAGAAACAGTCTCCCCACTGAGCAAGGACTCCCAATGCCACGGCTCAATGCCTGGCTCCTCTGCTCTTTCTCAAGGACACCACTCAATGTATTCATACTCCTTTAAAAACTATAGACACTGTCCTGTAAAAACTATAGACACTGTCCTGTAAGTATTTATGTATGAACAACTGTCTCCTATTTTATTTATTTATTTTTCACTTTTATTTATTTATTTATTTTTTTTTTTAAATGATTTTTTATTATATTATGTTAGTCACCATACAGTACATCCCCGGTTTCCGATGTAAGGCTCAATGATTCATTAGTTCTGTATAACACCCAGTGCACCATGCAATACGTGCCCTCTTTACTACCCATCACCGGTCTATCCCATTCCCCCACCCCTCTCCCCTCTGAAGTCCTCAGTTTGTTTCTCATAGTCCATAGTCTCTCATGTTTCATTCCCCCTTCTGATTACCCCCCCTTTCTTTATCCCTTTCTTCCCCTACTGATCATCCTAGTTCTTATGTTCCATAGATGAGAGAAATCATATGATAGTTGTCTTTCTCTGCTTGACTTATTTCACTTAGCATTATCTCCTCCAGTGCCGTCCATGTTGTAGCAAATGTTGAGAACTCGTTCTTTCTGATAGCTGAGTAATATTCCATCGTATATATGGACCACAACTTCTTAATCCAGTCATCTGTTGAAGGGCATCTCGGCTCCTTCCACGATTTAGCTATTGTGGACATTGCTGCTATGAACATTGGGGCGCATATGGCCCTTCTCTTCACTACGTCTGTATCTTTGGGGTAAATACCCAGTAGTGCAATGGCTGGATCATAGGGTAGCTCAATTTTTAACTTTTTAAGGGACCTCCACACTGTTTTCCAGAGTGGCTGTACCAACTTGCATTCCCACCAACAATGTAGGAGGGATCCCCTTTCTCCACATCCTCTCCAACAATTGTTGTCTCTTGCCTTGTCTATTTTTGCCATTCTAACTGGCGTAAGGTGGTATCTCAGTGTGGTTTTGATTTGAATTTCCTTGATGGCTAATGATTTTGAACATTTTTTCATGTGTCTGTTAGCCATTTGTATGTCTTCATTGGAAAAGTGTCTGTTCATATCTTCTGCCCATTTTTTGATTTGTTTATTTGTTTCTCGTGTATTGAGTCTGAGAAGTTCTTTGTAGATCTTGGATACCAGTCCTTTATCTGTAGTGTCATTTGCAAATATATTCTCCCATTCCGTGGGCTGCCTCTTAGTTTTTCTGACTGTTTCCTTGGCTGTGCAGAAACTTTTAATCTTGATGAAGTCCCATAAATTCATTTTATCTTTTGTTTCTCTTGCCTTTGGGGATGTGTCATGAAAAAGGTTGCTTTGGCCGATGTCGTAGAGGTTGTTGCCTATGTTCTCCTCTAGAATTTTGATGGATTCCTGTCTCACATCGAGGTCTTTCATCCATTTGGAGTTTATTTTTGTGTATGGTGTGAGATAGTGGTCAAGTTTCATTCTTTTACATGTAGCTGTCCAATTTTCCCAGCACCATTTATTGAAGAGACTGTATTTTTCCCACCGGATGTTTTTTCCTGCTTTATCAAATATTAGTTGCCCAAAGAGCCGAGGGTCCATTTCTGGGCTCTCTATTCTGTTCCATTGGTCTATGTGTCTGTTTTTGTGCCAGTACCATGCTGTCTTTGTGATCACAGCTTTGTAGTACAGCTCGAAATCCGGCATTGTGATGCCCCCAGCTTTGTTTTTCCTTTTCAACAGTTCCTTGGAGATTCGGGGCCTTTTCTGTTTCCATACAAATTTAAGGACTGTTTGTTCCAGTTCTTTGAAAAATGTCCTTGGTATTTTGATCGGGATAGCATTGAAAGTGTAGATTGCTCTGGGTAGCATGGACATTTTAACTATGTTAATTCTTCCGATCCATGAGCATGGAATATCTTTCCATCTTTTTATGTCTTCCTCAATGTCTTTCAAGAGTGATTTATAGTTTCTAGAATATAGGTCCTTTACGTCTCTGGTTAAGTTAATTCCAAGGTAACGTATGGTTTTTGGTGCTATTGTAAATGGGATGGATTCCCTAATTTCTCTTTCTTCGGTCTCGTTATTCGTGTATAGAAATGCAACTGATTTCTGAGCATTTATTTTGTATCCTGCCACGTTACTGAATTGCTCTATAACTTCTAATAGTTTGGGAGTGGCTTCTTTTGGGTTTTCCATATAGAGTATCATGTCATCTGCGAAGAGAGACATTTTGACTTCTTCTTTGCCAATTTGAATACCTTTGATCCCTTTTTGTCGTCTGATTGCTGTTGCAAGGACTTCTAGTACTATGTTGAATAATAGTGGCGAGAGTGGGCATCCTTGTCGTGTTCCTGATCTTAAGGGAAAGGCTTCCACTTTTCCCCATTGAGAATAATATTTGCAGTAGGCTTTTCATAGATGGCTTTTATGAGATTGAGAAATGTACCTTCTATTCCTACACTCCGAAGGGTTTTAATCAGGAAAGGATGCTGTATTTTGTCAAATGCTTTTTCGGCATCGATTGAGAGGATCATATGGTTCCTGAGTCTTTTCTTGTTGATATGATGAATCACGCTGATTGATTTGCGAATATTGAACCACGCTTGCATCCCAGGTATGAATCCCACCTGATCGTGATGGATAATCCTTTTAATGAACTGTTGGATTCTATTAGCAAGTATCTTGTTGAGGATTTTGGCGTCCATATTCATTAGGGAAATCGGTCTGTAATTCTCCTTTTTGATGGGGTCTTTGCCTGGTTTGGGGATCAAGGTAATATTGGCCTCATAGAATGAGTTTGGTAGCTTTCCTTCTGTTTCTATTTTTTGAAATAGCTTTAGGAGAATAGGTATTATTTCTTCTTTGAATGTTTGGTAGAATTCCCCAGGAAAACCGTCCGGGCCTGGAGTTTTGTTATTTGGAAGGTTGTTTATCACTGACTCAATTTCTTCATAATTAATTGGCCTGTTTAAGGAATCAATTTCTTCCGGTTTCAATCTTGGTAGTTTATAGGTTTCCAGGAAGGATTCCATATCTTCCAGATTGCTTAGTTTATTGGCATATAGCTGTTGATAAAAATTTCTAATAATCCTTCCAATTTCAGTGGTGCTTGTCGTGACCTCTCGTTTTTCATTCATAATTTTAATAATCTGGGTCCTTTCTCTTTTCTTTTGGATAAGTCTTGCCAGTGGTCTGTCAATTTTATTGATTCTCTCAAAGAACCAGCTTCTAGTCCTGTTGATCTGCTCTACTGTACTTCTGGTTTCTGCTTGATTGATTTCAGCTCTAATTTTGGTCAACTGCTTCCTCGTGCGTGGATTAGGCCTGTCCCTCTGTTGCTGTTCCAGCTTCTTGAGGTGAGAATATAAAAACTGCATTTTAGATTTTTCTATTCTTTTGAGTGAGGCTTGGATGGCTATGTATTTCCCCCTTAGGACTGCCTTTGCAGTATCCCATAGGTTTTGGACTGTTGTATTTTCATTCTCATTGGTCTCCATAAATTGTTTAATTTGATTTTTGATTTCCTGGTTTATCGAGTCATTCCTGAGCAGGATGGTTCTTAGTCTCCAAGTGTTTGAGTTTCTTCCAAATTTTTCCTTGTGGTTGAGTTCCAATTTCAGAGCATTGTGGTCTGAGAATATGCAGGGGATAATTTCAATCTTTTGGTATCGGTTGAGACCTGTTTTGTGTCCCAGAACATGGTCTATTCTTGAGAATGTTCCATGGGCACTAGAATAGAATGAGTATTCTTTGGTTCTGGGGTGTAGTGTTCTATATATATCTATGAGGTCCAACTCGTCGAGTATGGCATTCAAAGCCTTTGATTCTTTGCTTAGTTTTTGCCAGGGTGTTCTGTCTATTTCTGATAGTGGAGTGTTGAGGTCCCCTACTATTAGTGTATTTTTATCTATATGTCTCTTTATTGTGGTTAAGAGTTGGCTTGTGTATCTTGCTGCTCCCCTGTTGGGGGCATATATATTTATAATTGTCATATCCACTTGTTGAATACTTCCCTTAAGAATAATATAGTGCCCTTCTGCATCTCTAACTATAGTCTGTAGTTTAAAATCCAATTTATCTGATATGAGAATTGCTACCCCAGCTTTCTTTGGAGGTCCATTTGCGTGAAAGATGGTACTCCATCCCCTTACTCTCAGTCTGAATGCATCTTTGGGTTTGAAATGAGTCTCTTGTAGACAGCAAACGGATGGGTCATTTCTTTTTATCCAATCTGCAACCCTGTGGCTTCTTATGGGATGGTTCAAACCATTTACATTAAGACTGATTACTGAGAGATATGATTTTAATGTTGCCATGTTGCCAGTAAAGTCTTTGTTTGTATTGGCTGTGACTTTCTGTTCTGTATCACTCTTGGGGCCTTTTTACTTTTATAGAACCCCCCGTAATATCTCCTGTAGGGCTGGTTTCGTGGTTACAAAATTGGTTAGTGACTGGCGATTCTGAAATGTCTTTATTTCTCCATCAATTCTGAATGACAGCCTTGCTGGATAAAGGATCCTTGGCTGCATGTTTTTCTCTGAAAGAGCTTTAAAAATGCTCCCCCAACCCTTTCTCTCATTCCAGGTCTGTGTAGACAGGTCTGACGTAATTCTGATGCTTTTGCCTTGGTACGTGAGAAATTTCTTTGCCCTGGCCGCTTTCAATACTGTATCCTTGCATCTAATATTTGCGAATTTCACTATGACGTGACGTGGCGTAGGTTTGTCATGGTTGAGCTTGGGAGGGGTCCTCTCTGCCTCTTGGACACGAATGTTTGTTTCCCTTGCTAGATTAGGGAAGTTTTCAGCTACAATTTGTTCAAATATCTCTTCTAGACCTCTGTTTTTCTCCACCCCCTCGGGGATGCCGATGATTCTAACATTGGATCGTTTCATTGAGTCAGTAATCTCCCGTAACCTACATTCGTGGGCGTGGATTTTTTTAAGACCATCTTCTATTTTCATTTTTTCCTCTATTAACCCATCCTCCAATTCACTAACCCGTTCCTCTGCTTCTGCGACCCTGGCCATCAGAGCCTCTAGTTTTGCCTGCATTTGGCTCATAGAATTTTTAATTTCTGTCAGATTCGCTCTCATTTCTGTCCTTAAGGATTCTATATTCTCAGTAACCTTTTCGTTAATAGTTTTTTCAATTCTACTCATCATTTTGACCATCGTTACTCTGAATTCCATTTCTGATAATTTGGTTACATCCATATCCATTATTTCTGTGGCAGAGGCCACAGACTCACTGTCTTTTCTTTGCTGGGGGGGGGCTTCTCCTTCTTGTCATTCTGATGAAGAGAGGTTGCGGGGTTTCCAGAGCCCAAATTATTGATGGGTCCCAGGCCGTGCCCCTTGTTTTATAGGGATCTTAGGGATGTGGGCTTCTTCTTTAAAGATTTTATTTATTTATTTATGTGGCAGCCAACCAGCGAGAGAGGGAACAGAAGCAGGGGAGTGGGAGAGGAAGAAGCAGGCTCCCAGCGGAGGAGCCCGATGAGGGGCTCCTTTCCGGAACGCCGGGATCATGCCCTAAGCTGAAGGCAGGCGCTCAGTGACTGCACCACCCAGGCGCCCGGGTTGTGGGCTTCTTGATTTTTCAGCCTGCCTTCTGTGTTCTGGGGGAGGGGCCTGCCGCGCCGATACTCAGGCAACCCTGTTTGGGTAGAGTCTCGGCGTCCCCTGCGAGGGGGGATGGGGTTGGGCACTCCCTGAGCCGGTATTTCCAGGCTTTTGTTCTCCGGCGGCTTTCCCTGGCGGTTTGCTGTGCCTCTTCTGAGAGTCAGAGCAGCAGCGGCCGAATTTCAGCCTCTGTCACAGAACAGAGGGATTGCGGCCCGTTCTCTACTAATGTTCTGGCCACTTTAACTCTGTTTCTGTTGGTGCTGCTCAACCCTGCAGCGTCCCGGGATGTGCGCCCCACACCCGGCATCCCAGCCCTCACTTCCAGGGCCGGCGTCTCTGTCCTTTGTGTTTCTAATGCCGCCAGCTGCCAGCCGCCCGGTGCGCGCTCCGGAAGCTCCCGGTCTCAGTTTGGATCCAGTGAGGGCACCGGGATTCCGGTGATCCGTGAGATGCCTGGTGGCGCGTGCACCCGGCTCACGGTCTCAGTCTGCTGTTTTGTGGGTGCCGACCTCGAGCCCGCCCGCTTCCCCGTGCAAGTGGCTGCCGCTTCCCGGCGCCAGAACGCGGCGGCTCCCTCCCCCTTCCGTTTATCTTCCGATATCTGTGCACGGTTTCATGGCTCCCCGCTTCGTACCTCAATACTCAGCGCTGGAGATGTTCATTTGTAGAGATCCAGATGCGTCTTCCTGCGTCTCAGGCTGGTTCCGTGGTTGTTTAGGCTGGTCTGGTACCTATCCAGCTCGACTCGGGGGACCGGCTGAAAACGGTGTCTCCTACTGCTCCGCCATCTTAACTCCAACTGTCTCCTATTTTAAAAATTAAACACACACACACACACTTTTCTTTTGAGCTCATGTTTCCAAGTACTGCCCTTTATATTGCCACTTTTCCAGAAAAAACATTTTCATTTAACATCTGCCTTTCATCACCTACCAGTCACTTTGTAACCTATTGTAATTTAGCTAACCCATCACAACCACCAATTAAATACCTACTACCATCACTGAAACTGCTCTTGTCAAATCATCTTACAGTAACATTCTTTTTGCTAAATCTGAAGAACATTTCTCAGTCCTTATTTCACTTGACCACTCTGTTAAATTCAACACTAGTACTAGTTACATTCAAACATTAGATTCACTAGTAAACACTAGTTACATTCAAACACTAGATTACTAGTGTTACTTCTTCTGGAAACACCCTCTTTCCTTGCTTTCCATTGCATTATTATAGTCATCTGTTTTTTCTTTGACTTCTCTCATAACTCTTGTTTGGCTTTCTTTTTAAGCTCCTCTTACTCTGCATCTCCTGTAGCTGTAACTGTTTATCAAGGCACTAATCCACTGTTAACCTGAAGTCCACAGACCTCCAAGAGCCCATGGATAGTATTCAGGGGGCTGTGATTTGGATGGGGGAAATTAATTACATCTTTATTTTTACTAATCTCTTAGAGTTTAAATGAAAGTTAGCATTATCTTCAAAAAATCAAAACAGGATTGAATATTACCTATAACTTTGTCACCAACAGATAATTTCATATAGCATGTCAGTTGTCAAAGTTATCTCAAAATGTTATTTAGAATCCTCATTACTTTGAAATTAAGGTGTTTATCAGGCCCACTAGATCTTCTTATTTAATGTAGTAATAAAAAAGCACATATATTTGTTTATAATAAATGTGTTTTTAAATATTTTGGCAACTTTATTTTAATATATTTGTTTTCTGTAATTTATTATCATATACTAAATTTTATATACTAAATATATATAACTATGTAGTATTTTATATGTATACATATAGACATATAACATATACACATTATATATACATATATACACACATAAACACACACATACTCACCTACACACACAACTATATAATTAGGAAGACATAATTCCAAGAAGGGATCCTTAAGCTTTACCAGACTGCTAAAGGGGTTAATGGGACAAGAAAGGTTAAGAACACTTTGCTCTACCACAGGTCATTTTCTCTTATAGGTTTATGCATTTCCTCTGTGTCATCTCATTGTTCTTCCATCACTTCAGCTGCCCTCTCTGCACAGATTATTCCCAAATCTGCAGTGCTAAGCTCTCCTCTAAATTCTGGACCCACATCTCCATTTAGATATCTCAAAGCATGCCTAAACCTAAAATGATAACCTCCATTCTTCCCAAAACTTGTTTCTTTTTTTGCCTTCCTTATGTCAGTAGATGATACAACCACCTGTCCGGTTGCCCAAGCCACGAACTTGAGAGTCATCTCTAACTCTTCCCAATCCCAAATCCAATACTATTTCTTCTTCCCTTGTATGGGCTATCTTCACCTCTCACCTTAACTACCACAACTGCATTCTAAGTGGTCTCTCCATCTCCAACCTTACCCAAGTTAATGATATTTTCTATGATGAAAAATGACATATTAAAAATACAAATCTTATCATTTCACTTCTCCTTAAAACAGTTAATTTAGTTTCCAATCTCTCCCCCTCAACAGATTATCATGGTTTTGGGGGCTTTGCTGTCATCTAATCCCATCCTTATCTAGTACTCCAGTCTTATTTATCTTCAATTTCCACCATATACTATGTCCTAGCCATTCTGAAAATATTTCATTCATTTTATTTTACTTTGTTTTCCCTAGACTCTCATGAATTCTCTCTTCCTGCCATCCCTCTCACACCATCCTAACTCTTACTCATACTTTCTTGTTTTAAGCCAAATGAAATTTTATCCAGGAAATCTTCTTTGAGCGAGCCATTGTCTTATATCCACTATGCTTACCAACCCCACTTTTCAGTCCCCCTCCCACCCATATACATATACCAACAGGATAGGTGGCTTTAAATGTGCTTCCTGGACACACTCTATTCCCCACAGTGTTATCATTTTTTCCCCACAGTACATCATTAGTGACACTGTAGAATGCCTATTTACTTGCCTACTTCCCACATTAGGCTGCATCCTCATCATGTGTAGAACATAGTAGAGGTACATATGATATTTTAGCATGAAAGAATATATTAATACATAAATAGCATTGAAAAATACTAAGCATAAAATAAATAATGGTAACATCTAACACTTAGTGCTTTCTATTTACCAGACACTGCTCTAAGCATTTTTACAAATAATAACTCATATCCTTACCAAAAAACCTATGGTATGTACTATTTATGGTTCCCACTTTATAGACCAGAAAATTGAGACAAAGAATAAATTGAGGGCAAAGTAACACAGGAAGTAAATGGTGGAACTAGAATTTACATCCATGCAATCTCAACTGAGTCCAAATTCTCAGGCATTATTTGAAAAACATAACAGCTAACAGTGACAGAATTTATCACACAACAACACTGTTCTAACTCATAAGATATATTGATCCATTTAATCTCAAAACAATCATCCAACAACTGAACGACATAAGCGTAACTAGCACTAGTAGTCCCTGCATTGCTAAAATTTGGGGGGAAGGCATGAAAGGAGATTTCTTTCTCCTTGGGAACTATTTATTATTTATCTAATAAAAGGCAAAGCTATCAGTTCACATTTGTGAAGCAATTGTAATCAAAGCACTTGCACACATAAGGTGACCTCTTTTTGCTCTGGGGTCCAATAATTTAAAATAATAACATTAGCAATATTACTTACTAGTTTTATTTAACATTGTAAACATGATGGTGTATGAAATTGTGCCACATTTAAGTCTACTACAGGATATAAGATAACAACTTCCAAAGCAGCCTTTTAAGCACCACAATGAGTGTTTCATTGTCTTTTTATATTCAGGTACACCATGTGTGATGCTTCAGTGTAGTTCTATAAGATGTAATGATGAAAATTTAGTTTCATATTGAAAGAATCTTGATAGTCAAAAGTGCTGGCTTCCATTCCCACTCTGACACTAACTGAAGAATGTAACTTCCCTGGTCCTCAGATTTTGCATCTGTGAAATTAGCATGGTGGACATGGGTATATGGAAGCTCTTTATAATTCTGAATACTTGATTCTGTGAAGCCACTAACCACTCACAAAATGCAGTGCAATTATTTCATAATAACTTTTTTTTCCAGGGAGCTTGACAAAATTAATAATTGGTGGCTCTTTTTTTTCCCTTCTGGTTAGACATACAGAATTAAAACATGAATATTATTTAGATTTTATCACAGATTTGAGTAGTAAGAGGATGCCTGTTTCTAAAAATCATAGCATTGGGGCACCTGAGTGGCTCAGTTGGTTAAGCATCTGCCTTCAGCTCAGGTCATGATCTCAAGGTCCTAGGATTAAGTTCTGTGTCTGGCTCCCTGCTCAGCGGGAAGTCTGCTTCTCCCTCTCCCTCTGCCTCTCCCTCTGCCGGTGCTCGTTTGCTCTCTCGTGCTCAAATAAATAAAATCTTTAAAACAAAAATCATACCATTGCATAGAAATTCCTTTGAAAATATCTATATTATGTCCATGTGTGAGCAGGAAATTACCATCATGATACCAGTAGATAGCGTTCACAGTCTTAATTATGAAGCAGTGTTAATTGAATAATACATGGCACTTATTAAGAGGAACTTTTCAAAGTCGATATGTTATGACTCAACTGCCAGTCAGCAATGAGATATTACACTACAGAATCCAGGTACAAAGAATCCCTGGCACCAGTGACAAGGATGCATAATAGCTATCTGGCACCAAAAATCATGGTTTATACAGAGTGTAAACTAAGACTCAAAGCACCTGCTGGCAGAAAGAGCTATCCAAGTAGTTACAAGCCACACATCTGATAAATTGTTTTCATAGACCTTGTGTACAGAACTGATGAGGCCAGGATAAAATCTCCCTAGGAAGTCAGCCTATAAGATTTGTTCTTCCTTTTTGAGCATTGTGTAAAATAATAATAAATATCACATTTCAACAGAATTACAAAATAAGTAAAGAGCAGCTTACCTACTTCCTGAGGTAAGAAGATAATAGAAAAAAAAATAAAGGGACTAAACAGTCTGTTTTTAGAGCTTCTTACAGGGAAGTGCAGTTTTAATTAATGTTCATGAGTACAAATAAGTCAGTTATACCATAAACTCAGGAAGCATCAAATTTACTAAGCATTTATAGTTAGTTCTAGCAAGATGGAAGCGAATACACCAAAATATTATCATGGTAAAATATGAAACTAAATAAGGTATCACAGTTATATGCTTTATTTTTAATAAGAAAAAATTCCATTAACATTGACTTTTAGTATTTCTCTGAAGTATAAAACATATCTCTCTTCTTAGTTAAAGGTCTTGTAACCAGCAAAGTCATGGCCTTATATAAAATGTCTTGATAATGCTATTGGGGAACTTACCATCCAATATATAGGTCAGGGGTGGGAAAAAACAAAGAGTTCTGGGTTAACAGACCTAAGCAGTTGCAAAAAGACATTCTGAAAAATCTAATTTCTTTATTACACTATTTTTATTTCCCATGGTCTCAGTAGTCACCAAAGGCATTTACAGAAAAAATACCAATTTATCAATCTGCTTCCAGAAAGCACTTTTTTAAAAGAATATATTTGAACCACATAAACAAACAAAAAATTATTCCATGAGAAAAAATAATGTAACAATTTATATAAGTACCTAACATATTAGCAAGCTCTTATATCTAAAACAAAAAATAAAAAGGTAATACAGGTATTATACTTATCTCTATATATTGTGTATATATATGTATGTATATATATATAGTATATTATGTATGTGTATATATCTAGTATATACACCTATACAGTATATATATTTGACAAGGGTCCATTAAAGAATTCTCTAATATAAAATATATACATTTGACAAGCGTGCATTAAAGAATTCTCTAATATAAAACATTCAAATTGTGGAGATCTCTTTTCATGATACAGAAAACAATTATTAAAATAGGCACACCCAAATTCTTATAAAAATATGCCTGCCAAAGATAAAATTCATCTGAGCACTCATTTCTCAGATGTGCAAAAACTGTGAAGTTAAAACACTGGATGCTGCCTCCCGCTTTTGCACCGTGAGTTTCAACACTGATTACTATGACTTATGAATTATAATTAATTACTGTTATTTTAACTGGGTATTTTTTTTAAAGATTTTATTTATTTATTTGACAGAGAGAGAGAGACAGCCAGCGAGAGAGGGAACACAAGCAGGGGGAGTGGGAGAGGAAGAAGCAGGCTTCTAGCAGAGGAGCCTGATGTGGGGCTCGATCCCGTAACGCCAGGATCACGCCCTGAGCCGAAGGCAGACGCTTAACTGCTGTGCCACCCAGGTGCCCCTTAACTGGGTATTCTTGAATTGCTTTTACAATAAATGAATTTTATTCTCTTTAAATTTGTCAGCTTTTTACATTTTGTGTTCTCTTCAGTTTGGGCTGCTTAGACCTTTTTTTGGTTGATGGAGAACATTGATTTGGAGTTTCAGATTTTCCAAAGCAATATTCACGGTAATAAGTGTTTTCTAATTATAGTGCCTTTTTAAAAAAAGGGGGGGGAAACATTAAGAAAGTGACTTTTATATACAAATAATATTGTTGTTTTAAGTATTCATACTAAATAGATGCATTCTACAGGAAGCTTAGCAGAAACACTGAAAATAACAGTAAGCAGTCTTCTTGATGAAGGAAAATCGATTTAAATAAAAGACATACCACATTAGATGAGGAATCCTAGCAATGAGGCCAGTAGTACCTTGATCCCCAAAACAGGCAAAGACCCCATCAAAAAGGAGAATCACAGACCGATATCCCTGATGAATATGGATGCCAAAATTCTCAACAAGATCCTAGCTAATAGGATCCAACAGTACATTAAAAGGATTATCCATCATGACCAAGTGGGATTCATCCCTAGGATGCAATGGTGGTTCAACATTCACAAATCTATCAGTGTGATAGATCATATGAACAAGAAAAGAGTCAAGAACCATATGATCCTCTCAATTGATGCAGAAAAAGCATTTGACAAAATACAGCATTCTTTCCTGATTAAAACCCTTCAGAGTGTGGGGATAGAGGGTACATTCCTCAATTCATAAAAACCATCTATGAAAAGCCTACAGCAAATATCATTCTCAATGGGGAAAAGCTGAAAGCCTTTCCCTTAAGATCAGGGACACGACAAGGATGCCCACTCTTGCCATTATTATTCAGCATACTACTAGAAGTCCTTGCAACAGCACTCAGACAACAGAAAGGGATAAAGGGTATCCAAATCGGTAAAGAAGTCAAACTGTCTCTCTTCGCAGACGACATGATACTCTATATGAAAAACCCAAAAGAATCCACTCCCAAACTACTAGAAGTTATAGAGCAATTCAGTAATGTGGCAGGATACAAAATCAATGCTCAGAAATCAGTTGCATTTCTATACACAAACAATGAGACTGAAGAAAGAGAAATTAGGGAATTCATTCCATTTACAATAGCACCAAAAATCATACGTTATCTCAGAATTAACTTAACAAGAGACATAAAGAATCTATATTCTAGAAACTACAAATCACTCTTGAAAGACATTGAAGAAGACACAAAAAAATGGAAAAATATTCCATGCTCATGGATCGGAAGGAGAAACATAGTTAAAATGTCTATGCTACCCAGAGCAATCTACACTTTCAATGCCATCCCGATCAAAATACCAATGACATTTTTCAAAGAACTGGGACAAACAGCCCTTAAATTTGTGTGGAACCAGAAGAGGCCCCGAATCGCCAAGGAACTGTTGAAAAGGAAAAACAAAGCTGGGGGCATCACGTTGCTGGATTTCAAGCTATACTACAAAACTATGATCACAAAGACAGCATGGTACTGCCACAAAAACAGACACATAGACCAATGGAACAGAAGAGAGAACCCAGAAATGGACCCTCGGCTCTTTGGGCAACTAATCTTTGATAAAGCAGGAAAAAACATCCGGTGGAAAAAAGACAGTCTCTTCAATAAATGTTGCTGGGAAAACTGGACAGCTACATGCAAACGAATGAAACTTGACCACTCTCTCACACCATACACAAAGATAAACTCCAAATGGATGAAAGACCTCAATGTGAGACAGGAATCCAACAAAATCCTAGAGGAGAACACAAGCAGCAACCTCTTTGACATTGGCCACAGCAACTTTTTTCATGGCACATCTCCAAAGGCAAGAGAAACAAAAGAAAAAATGAACCTGTGGGGCTTCATCAAGATAAAAAGCTTCTGCACAGTGAAGGAAACAGTCAAAAAAACTAAGAGGCAGCCCACGGAATGGGAGAAGATATTTGCAAATGATACTACAGATAAAAGACTGGTATCCAAGATCTACAAAGAACTTCTCAAACTCAATACACGGGAAACAAATAATCAAATCAAAAAACGGGCAGAAAATATAAACAGACACTTTTCCAATGAAGACGTACAAATGGCTAACAGACACATGAAAAAATGTTCAAAATCATTAGCCATCAGGGAAATTCAAATCAAAACCACATTGAGATAGCACCTTACGCCAGTTAGAATGGCAAAAATTGAGAAGGCAGGAAACCACAAATGTTGGAGAGGATGTGGAGAAAGGGGATCCCTCCTACACTGTTGGTGGGAATGCAAGTTGGTACAGCCACTTTGGAAAACAGTGTGGAGATCCCTCAAAAAGTTAAAGATTGAGCTACCCTATGATCCAGCCATTGCACTACTGGGTGTTTACCCCAAAGATACAGACGTAGTGAAGAGAAGGGCCATATGCACCCCAATGTTCATAACAGCATTGTCCACAATAGCCAAATTGTGGGAGGAGCCGAGTTGCCCTTCAACAGATGACTGGATTAAGAAGATGTGGTCCATATATACAATGGAATATTACTCCGCCATCAGAAAGATGATTACCCAACCTTTGCAGCAACATGGACTGGCCTGGAGGAGATTATGCTAAGTGAAATAAGTCAAGCAGAGAAAGACAATTATCATATGGTTTCACTCATTTATAGAACATAAGTAATAGGAAGATCGGTAGGAGAAGAAAGGGAAGAATGAAGCGGGAGTAAACAGAAGGGGGAATGAACCATGAGAGACTGTGGACTCTGGGAAACAAACTGAGGGCTTCAGAGGGGAGGGGGGTGGGGGATTGGGATAGGCCGGTGATGGGTATTAAGGAGGGCATATATTGCATTGTGCACTGGGTGTTATATGCAGATAATGAGTCATGGAACATTATATCAAAAACTAGGGATGTACTGTATGGTGACTAACATAACATAATTAAAAATTATTATAAAAAATGAAAACTGAACTGACAGGGCCTTTGGGGATCATCTAATCACTCCTGGAAATTTTTCAAAAGGAAAAAAATTTTTTTTCTCTCACCGCTCTGCTCTCTAAGCTATTCTAGCTGTCCAGTTAGGTAAGCCAGTGCAATCAGGAAGAACACAGACGAACAATATCAACAATAACAAGAAAATCACTGAAAATAATGGGTTCCCATCATCTAATTCAGACTTTGTAATATGAATATGTGAATGTGATAAAGTGGATGATGAAATAACCTGCACCTGTTTCGCCAAAGCAGGATGATGGCACCAATATTTTTACATAAGCAGATAAATCATGTTTGTTACTCCAAGATTTCTATAGCCATTATTTGGAAGGATGTGGTAGCAGTAGTTCTGAACTACTTAATAGTAATACAATGTCTGGTTTTATAATGGGTAAGCCAGCTAACAGAAGGAAGATTTATATCATGAAATTTATCTCCTGTCAATGTACAATAACCACAGGGAGAAACACCAAAGCAAAGAATCCCACAAACTAGGCATGACTGGCAATGTTCTCTTGGCCCTTTGAGAAAAACCTTTAATTCCTGTCCTTGCCCTTCACTCTTCTCTGTGATGCTCTCTTCCCTGTGCTATTTTAGCATTCCTTTTTGCCCAACAATTAAGGGAAAGTGATTATATGAAAAATAAAATGATGTAAAATATATAATTTATTTGATTATTTACTGTCATAATGTACCCAAATACTTGTGATTGTACCTTCTTTTTCAGTTTCTTTCTCTCCCTCTCTCTGTCTCTGTCTCTATCTCTCTCTCTCTAATTCACAAACCATGATGTATAATAGAATGACTGAGTTCATCATTACTATTGACTCATTACTATTATTATTAATACCTCACAAATTCAAACTAAATAGTTGAGCAAACTAAAAGAGGGAAAAGTTCAAACTAAAGCAAATATTTAAAGTTAAACACCTTGTATTATCCAACAGGTTTTTGAAAACAGGTCCTTTTGGCCTTGCGAAAGCAGTTCACATTACCTTCCAACTCTTTCTTGACATCCTTTTGGCTTACATGATACTACTCTTAGTATCTTTCCTACCATATGGACTAGTCTTTCACTGACTCCTCTTTAGGCACACCTTCTTCCTTCAACCCCTAAAGTTAAATAAATGGGTGTCTTAATTCATTTGGACTTTTATAACAAAAATGCCATAGACTGGTTGGCTTATACACAATAAAAATTTATTACTCTGTTCTGAAGGCTGGGAAGTTCATAATTAAAGTGCTGACAGATTTCACTGTCTGGTGAGGTTAGATTCCTTGCTCATAGATGACTGTCTTCACATTGCATCCTCACATGGTGGAAAAGGAGCTCTCTGGGGTGTCTTTTGAAAAGGCACTGATCTCATTCATGAAGGCTCTGCACTTAGAACCTAATCACTTAGGGCTCGACTTTTTAATACAATCACATTGGGCAGGTGTAGGATTTTAACGTATAAGTTTTGCATGGACACAAACATCCAATCTATAGCAATAGGTATTCTCAAGTTCTGCTTTTCCTTCTTTCCATGTTTCCTCTCACAGAACTCATCTGCTATGTGAACTTGGACAAATAACCTAACATCTCGGTGCTTAAGTTTCCTCATATACAAAATAAGGACAATAACTTAATTACCCTATAAGCTTATTAAAAAGATTTTAATTAGTTAATACATATAAAGTACTTTGAACAGTGCCTGCACATAGAAAGCATATGAATGATTTCCAAATCTATATCTTCAGCTTTTCCGGAGATTTTTCCAAGCTCTAAGCTAACATATACAATTTTTATTGGACACAATCTCATAAAATGTCCTGCTTTCTGGGGCGCCTGGGTGGCTCAGTCGTTAGGCGTCTGCCTTCGGCTCCGGTCCCGATCCCAGGGTCCTGGGATTTAGCACCACATCCATCCGGCTCCCTGCTCAGCAGGAAGCCTGCTTCTCCCTCTCTCACTCTGCCTGCTTGGGTTCCCTCTCTCGCTGTATCTCTCTCTGTCAAATAAATAAAATCTTTTTTAAAAATGTCCTGCTTTCTTTCATACTCCACTAATTGAACAGAGATGTCAGCCTTTCCCAGAAATCCAGCTCTTTATCCCCAAGTTTTCCTTTTGTATTAATGTCATCATCATTAACTAGATATCTGAACTAAAAGTTTCAGTCACTTCTGTACTTTCTATCCTCCCTGACTCAAGTCCTATCAATTCTTCTCTATGATTGTCTCTTTCATTAGTTACCTCCTTTTATTGCCCACTGTTATCATACTAGCTCAGATTCTTCTCACTATTGGATTATCACAGTAACCCTCTAAGAAGACTTTATTTCTATAGCCTCTCCCACCCCACTTCTAATTCATTATACTAATCATTATTAAACTAGTCTCCTGAAGAGTAGTTTCATAAAATCATTCTTATACTCAATATTCTTCAATAAATCTTTACAGTCTGCATCCAAAACCCTCTAAAATTTGCCCTCTACTTTCTCTGAATCCCAACTCTTGTGAATTTATAACTTTTATTGACCATTAATTTTGTAATTAATCAGTTGTTTTATCTTGTGAATCTCAAACTAGTATTTAAAATTTATGTGGTCACATCTTAATTGTCCCTATAAAATTGTAAGCCTCTTGTGGATGATTATAAAATATTATACATTTTTTTCTCCTATAGTAACTTACATTATGCACAATAAATATTAACCTATTTTATTTTATATTATAACTTGTGTGTTTGTAGTCTGAAGTTGATATACCATTCCAAATAATCAAATTCATTGGTAACTGTACCTCTACCCTTGACCTTATAAAGAATGTCTTACCTAACAAACAAATACATTGTGGTAAGACACAATCATTCTGGTCACTTATATTTATGCTAATATTCATTCAAGGGCAAATACTAGACCATTTTAAAGTCATTTTCAGTGGACTGTCTTTCATTTGTGGTCAGAAACTCTCTCTTGCTCTCCACTTCAAACTCCTCAATGATATGGTTAGGCTTATCTCTACAGCAGACTGAGCCTTTCTTATACTCTAAACAAACGATTTTCAACCTGGGGAAATTTTACCCTTCAGGGCACATTTTGCAATGTGTGGAGATGTGTTTAGTTATCATAACTGAGGCAGGAGGGGGGACTGCTACTGGTATTTAATGGAGTAAAGGTCAGGGATACTGCTAAATATAGTACTCTGTCCAGGACAGTCCCCACCACCAACAACAAAAACGAATTATCCAGGCCAAAATATCAATAGTGCCAAGGTTGAGAAACCCTTGTCTAGACCCACTGACCCTGAAATTTAGTCCTTTCCTTATTCTTAAAGCTTTATATGTCCTTTTTCCTCCTCAGATTTATCTATTTGTCTTCTACTTGCCCTAGTTAATAAATAAATCTCATATTTAACTAGGAGGGATCCAATGTTGACGTGATGCCTTGATAAGTGAGTTTTTACTTTATTTTGAAAATTGAGGCTAATATAATTTTGATAAATGACTTTATATTTTGTCTTGTATTCTTAAATACCCCAGTAAATTAAGAGCTAGAGTTTATGTTACTCTTGCTAGTTGTCTTCTTAAGAAAAAGCCTTGCTCCCTAATATCCCATGACTGGACTCTATATTAGCTATAAAACTTCCCTTACTATTGCCTGCTTTTGGATTTTCCAATTTTATTCTCCACTTGTCTGTAGAGTTATCTGCTTATCTCTGGGGTTGAGGTTGTCATTATATTGGAAAACCCATTCAAAGTAAGCATTCATCATAAAAATCCTGCCAGCTTTACTCTTGGGAATAACTGTCTGACATAAATACTGTGGTAACATAGTATTACAAATCTTCTTTAGCCCAAATATATGATAAATTTGATGACCATAATTGTAGCATCTTTATTAACATCTCAGCTTCTTCCTTAAATGATGCAGAAGAAAGTAAATGCAGCACTTAGAAAATGTAGATTGGTTTCCATTCACAATCTGACATTTTCAGGATCAGCATTTCAGTTTAAAAAAAAATAACGACAAATAATTACTTTGGTATTTTAATTCAGTTGTAACTGAAATGTAATTTTAGAAAGAAGAAATGGTAAACATAACCAAAAATAAACCAAAGGGTAATAAATCAATCCCCTAAAAATCCATTAGCAAAAAGAGCTACAAAATTTTCACAATCTCAGAAAAAAAATGTATGTATATTTTCTTTAAATTCAAGCATGTGTAGTTTTGTTTGAAAGTCACAAATAGCTTGTTTAAAGCAGTTTACTATTTTAGCTGTTCTGACTGTCCATCAGTGGCATATCCAAACATAAAAGAATAAGACTTTAGAATTTTTCATTTTTTGTTCATAGAGACAAAGAGGAAGTATTATCATTTTCTTCACCATGGCATATATTAATTATCAATATTTATAGGCCAAACCAACCATAATCCAAAATCACATTTTTTAGAGAGCTCTTATTAAAGAGATAAAGCATCTTCTCATAAATGTTTTTACACTCTCCATATCTAAACAGTAGTTTAGATGAAATGAAATGGAGACACATGACATAGATAAATGAGACTGATTCAGAAAACAAGCTAGTCATTAAATCCCAGGAATAAGGAATGATGTTTAAACAGCAGTTCATGAATGGTAAAAGTTTCACGGCAAGCCCTTTACATGCCAGTATATATGAATGTGTTATTTTAAACCCTGCTTGAGTCCATCCAGCTTGAGTGCAATATTTAATGTATTGTCACCCCCTATTTTAGGATGTATTATAACTTAGATATAGTGACTAGTGATCACTACATAACAGAACTACTGTTGCCTTTTCCATAATAACGCTTTATGATAAAAATTTATCCTCATCTAGTGATAGTATATGAAACTTTCATTTCCATCCATTTCATTAGAGATTATAGCCTTATGTGACAAAATTGTTTTTTTTTCTCTTTAGAGTGCATTAGGTTATAAAAGTCTGCAGGCTACTGTTAGACCTGTACTCTATTTTATTCTAAAATAATAAACGAACTGTTCATAAACATATTTATAGTCACAGGAGTTTGTATTTTAGGAGTTTATATTGTAGTGGCATTTTTAAAAAAGATTTCATTTATTTATTTGAAAAAGAGAGAGAGAGAGCATGAGCAGGGGGAGGGGAGAGGGAGGAGCAGAGGGAGAGGAAGAAGGACAAACAGACTCACTGCTAAGCACAGAGCCCGATGTGGGCTCCATCCAAGGACCCTCAGACACTTAACTGACTGAGCCACTCAGGCACCCTTGTAGTGGCATTTCTAAATCTCTAAATCTGACAAAATATAAATATGATAAAGTACACTAAAAAGGCAAACAAATTCTGTTTATAAGATTTTGTGTAATATTACTGTTTTCATTTGGTTTATTAGATTTATGTTTTGCATCCAAACGATGCTAAGAGTTAACTAGGACTTCTAGTTAACTTTCCAGTTAATAAAGTTAATTGAAACTCTTCCCAAATTTTCTTCTCACATTTTGAACTATTGTGTCACTTTGATTAGGAAAACTAGAAAGCCTCGCCCATGAATTAAGTCTGTAATAGGATGAAAAGTTGCATTTTTATTATAATTGAAAACATTTCAGCAGTATTCTCTCAGCCATGTTTCTGTTTTCTTTCTTTTTTTTCTTTCTTTCTTCTTAGAAGCATCTGTGGGATGGGTCACAAGAGTTCTGCCCTCTCTTCTTTCAGAGGTGTTATTTAGTTACAAGGCATGGACTTTTAGTTTATAAGGTTAGGTATCAAATCTTACTCTCTCTGAACACCCTAAACACATTGCACTGCCCAACCAAAATCCTAATGAATCATCATCTCTTTCTGATAAACAGGATGCTAGTTCTAAGAAGCACTTAAAGGCATTCACAATTAAAAGTCTTACTTAAAATTCTATTTATGGAAAAATTAGCCTCATTACAGGTTGGCCACAGTCACTCTTAAAAATTTTCTGTGGAAGAGAGGGGTGCCTGGTGGGCTCAGTCAGGAGAGTGTGCAACTCTTGATATCAGGGTTGTGAGTTCAAGTCTCAAGTTGGGTTTAGAGGTTACTT
Organism: Ursus arctos; assembly: GCF_023065955.2. Classification (NCBI taxonomy): domain Eukaryota; kingdom Metazoa; phylum Chordata; class Mammalia; order Carnivora; family Ursidae; genus Ursus; species Ursus arctos. Next base: position 70,898,640 of record NC_079873.1, read on the forward strand.
AAAAATAAAATCTTTAAAAAAAAATGAGCACTGGGTGTTATACACAACTACCGAACATAATAAAAAAAAGGAAAATAAATAAAATTTTTTAAAAAATGTTCCATGGAAGAAATTAAAAGTGAAAAGGGAAGTGTAACTGAAAAAGAAACCAAGCACAAGAACAAACAACCTTCCACCTTTGACTGAGTTTTTCAGGTCAGTATTTGCATTGACAATTGTCAAAATTGCCCCTGAGAATGATACCTGGACTAAGAATCAAAAGGGAAAACATATGATTGGTCACCCCTAAGAGTTTTCTCTGTTTTTCTGAAGAACTTGGGCATATAAAATTATGGGGGAGCTGACATTAGCTCATAGACCATCTTCCTCTGATTTTTTAAAGGCACCTGTACAGATTTTCTATTGCTATCACAACAAATTGCCACAAATGTAGAGGCTTAAAACAAACCCATTTTTATTTCATAGTTCTATAGGTCTTTAAAGTCCAGGTAGACTTTACTAGGTTCTCTGCTCAGGGTCTCACAAGGCTGAAATCAAAGTGTTGGCAGATCTATGTGTTCCTTTAGTGTAGGTTTTAGAGAAGAATCTGCTTCCAAGCTCATTCAGGTTGTTGGCAGAATCCATTTCCTTATGGTTAAGACTGAAGTTCCCGCTTCCTTGCTGGCTAATGGCTGAGAGCTGCTCTTAGCTTCAAATGGCTATCCACATCCCTTCTCACATGATCCCCTCCATATTCTAAGTCAGCAAATGCATGTTGAAGCCGTCAAGTTCTTCAGTTTTTTTCACTTTCCCTTCTGTGACCTGCAGGAGAAGACTCTTTGCTTTTAAAGGGGTCACATGATTAAGTCAGGCCCACATAGATGGTATCTGTATTTTATGGTCAACTGACATGGGACATTAATTACAACTACAAAATCTTTCATAATAGAGTCTAGATAAATGTTTGAATGACTGGGGCATGGAAATCTTGAGTGGGGTTCAGAGATGGAGCGATCTTTAAAATTCTGCCTGCCATAGAATCCCTTCCTCTAATAGAAAAAAAACTTCCAGGATGCACAGCTTGGATTTAAACCACCACTTGTCCCACATGTAAATCCCTTGTGTTGTGGACAATTGTACTACCATAAATAGCAGTCTTGAGCTATAGCTTCTAGGGGTCAGGTTTCCTTGTCCTTACCTTTTGACTTCTTTCTGTCCTTAGAACCTTTCTTATCTTGCCCAACTCTATTCATTCAAAATATTTTATCTTCATAATATATTTATTCACCTTCTCCTAAACTCTGATCTTTCTTTTCCTATATTTGAAATTTTTGTGTATTTGATAATAACTTATACATATTTGTTGATCTGGAATACATTTCTATGCCTAATTTATTTCTGCCACTGGGGGCATGTTTTTCCCCAATGAACTGAGTCATTCAAATGGATCTCCTTCAATATATGTAATTTTGTAAGTGGGCTCCATGCCCAGTGCAGAGCCCAACACAGGGTTTGAACTCATGTCCCTGAGATCAAGACCTGAGCTGAAATCAAGAGTCAGATGCTTAACTCACTGAGCCACCCAGGCACCCCAATAATTTCTTATTTTAATTTCACTAAAAGAAAAGCTATAAGCCCCTGACAGTAGCCCATATCTTTCATCTTCAGTTTTTACTGGCAAAAAGGTAGTTGCTAAATTATAATATAGATAATGGTCAATTGAGGAGTATATAATTGTGCTGCTAAGGTTATTACCTGAGGTATACTAAATCATGTTTCATTTTGCAAGTGTTATTTGGGAAAGAAGTTCTACCATTGAGAAGGCATTTGAGGTGACAATAGTAGAAATGAAGTGCATACAGAAAAGTAACTATGAAAAAATGCTTTTAATAGATCTAGTGGAGATTTAGAAAAACAATAAGCACATTCTTTGACTCTCAATTGCCTGGAAACTAAAAAGAATTCTATTTACCTTTCAAGGGGTGTTAAACTTTTAGTGGATTGAGACTCCATTCAGAAAATAGAGATTGAATCTCTTCACTGGACAGAAAAGTGGGTATGAACTTCTTCACTTGCAAACTCTCACAGTAATCCACCAAAAAACCTTCTATTTCCATGTAAATTTTAGATGTCCATAATCTCTCCTCATGTGTGTGAACATGCCTTTTTTTCCTAGAGTCATTGCAAATCGCAAAAGGGCTTATCATAGCCATCTTAAACAGTTTGTAGGTATACCTCAGCAAGGTTTTTTGGCATTCTAAGACAGAAGAGCTAGATGATTAAAAACAAAGGTGCTGGAACTCTGGCAAGAATGTGTATTTCCACTAGTTAGCATATACTTATAAATTAAAATGCAATGCTTCTTGTTAGGAAAAACACTGACTTGAATTTAGAATATATGGGTTTTAATATGAGTCCTGCCTCTAACTATATGTCCTTTTATTTAGCCTGAATTTGTTTCTTCATCAATAAAATGGAAATGCAGGCCTCGATGTTTCTTAAGATCTAAGTGAGTTCTGAGAGTCTATAGTGACAGCATCACGGACTTCTGATAAGCATTTCGACAAGCACATGTGCAGCATATGTGTGAACTGCCACTTTCTAGACAAGCTGTTATTAGAACAAATTATTATGATCCAGAGCAAGCCCTTGAGAGCCAAGAGAACTTAGTTTTCATCCAGACTCTACCAATAATGTGGTATAACCCTAGTGGCTTTATCTCTTTCAACTTCATCTCTTCGTCTCTAAAATTGAGCTAAGACTTTATATAACCACTTAATAGTGTTATTTTCTGAGGATCAAATCAAATAACAGATATGAAGCTGCTTTGAAGAGTTTGAAATCATATATAAGGAATAATAAACATATCCTGGCAAGTTATTTTGATGAGTAATTCATCTTGCCACTCAGTAAATGGGTATGCTCACGAATAAGTCATTTAAATCTACTCGGTCTCAATTTTTTCAACATTAAAATGAGGAGGATGGCCTATATCAATGATTTTTTAAAGGTATTTTTCATTTTTTTTAGCAAAAGAACTCTGACTTCATGCAAAATGTTAAGTGGAACCTCACATATAAATCGGGAAGAAAAAAAAGAGTAATACTGAGGATGACTCAGAGATTTACCTACCTTGTTTCCTTTTCACTGTACCCCATACCTTAGCTTCTAAGGCATCTCCATGAAACGCTAGGACTCTGAGGAAGACAATGTGAAAACATCTGGAGCAGATGATCTTTAATATGTCTTCCGCTTTCAAATATATGTTCAAAATTATGACAACTGAAAATATCTATTCGCTGGTTTTTCTACAGAAAATTTGTATTATGTAAGAAAAGAATAGGAAATATGTTCAACACTTTTATAGCAACTTTTTTATTTGTGTTGTTTGTTCTTTGATTTTCATTCTTTAAAAGACCACAATGTCTTGCCAATTATGAAATGAAGCTTCTTGTCATAAAATGTATTTATTATTTCTACTTCATTGGTTAGATTAAAGATTAATTTTTCATTTAAAACATCATTATAAAATAACTACTTCTAGTGTTCTCATTATACAAAGTAGTTATTACCAGCATTAAACATGATTGTGAAATTTGTATAGCAGTACTGATGTATGTATTCCATAATAAACACTCACCAAGAAAAGTCAGTTCTCTACTGATATTATTAGACCCATAGAAAGACCAGATCCCATTAAACTGATGTGTTTCAGGACATAGTATTTTATTTCTTTCCAAATGATAAAAAAATAAGTTTCTGACCATGGAGTTATATGGTATTGTGGTGCTCTTCTAAATAGTGTATCAAAAATAGTTATTAGTAAGCTAAAAATAGGGATTGCCACTATTCCAACAAGGTATGTAATTACCAGTGCTCCCAGCACATATACCTCATGAATGCAGAATTCCACTTGAAAGAAGACGTAATTTTATCTTAAACTTATGCTACAGCTTACTGCAGGAGCAACCATTTACAGGTGTGAGGGAACACTATGTTATGCAATTAGAAACATAATTTTAAAACTAATTTGAATACTGTATGTATATCTGAGTCGGATTAATTTTAGAAAATAATTTTTCTGATGGTTTAAACAAGAATACAAATAGAAATGACAAAGTTAGTACTATAAATCCCTTCACTTTGGTAAGCAGACTTTGGTAAACAGAATGAAATTGCAAATGTCATTGATCTATGAAGCATATTATTTCCTGTGGAGAGCTTAATAAAATACTAAAAATAAGTGTTTTATTTTCAACATCTACTATGTTGAACATAATTTTTAATCTTAACCAAGGGAAACAGTGATTTAAATATGTGGCTTTAGTGTCCATAGTTGACTGTCAACAGACAAAATTGATATGTCACACCATAATGGCCAAGCATGTCAATAATCTATAATATGAAATTAGTCTATGAGAGATCATTGAGTTGATCTGATGAATTACATACATTGGAATACATGAGAGTTCTCTTTCATGTCTGTAAGAAGTATTAATCTCTTAGCAAAACATGGACAATTAACAAAGAAATAATGATCAAGTAAAGTGAGTTTCATTTATGGTATGAGTATCATCTAAAGCCCCTTTTCAAACCAATGTATCAGTCATCTCAAGGGTGCTACTTAGCAACAAAATAACATAAGACAACATAACAGAGATTTGAGGCAGGAAGTGAAAGAAAACTACATGTAATGGATGTTATTAAGGGGACTTTTAATTAAGCAGAATGTAATATAGTAGAAATTGTACTTTGGCCAAGTAATTGATATTGCTTCTCTTGTATTCATGTTTTGATGCATAGTAAAGCCACTTTAGTCCAAATGTCTAGAACTTAAAGAATTGCTACTTAAATCTATTAATTTGATTTTAATCATTTTAAATATAATATTGTATAATTTTATACATTAAAATATAAAAATGTAAAATTAAGAAACATAAAGAAGTAATTCTAAACCTGGGTCTCAGTTTCTCTCATGTGATAGTTCTTCAATATACAAGTAATTTTCATCTATTCTTTCATATGCTTTCTCAGTAAATAATAAGTTCCTTGTAAGTCACCATTTCTCAAAGTGGGCTCAACTGAACAATAATAGATGTCACTGACAAAAAGAAAAGAAAAAGAAGACTCTACAGGCAATTAATTTGGGGAAATTCTGGTTTAGAACATGTTGAACCTACTTCTTTGCTGCAATACATCTCAGAGACTTTAAAACTAATATTAATTACAAATCCAAGGAACAAAATTTAGAAAATATCATGCTAAGTAAAGGTGTCAGTTAGCTATTAAGTATTTGGCAAGGATCAAATAGTTGTCTGAATGAATTCTTAAGGCAGCTTAGTATGCAAACTGATGGATCTGTTTAGTCCTATTGCACTGGGTCTAAAGATCGCTGAAATGATCAATGACCCAAATTAATTGCCCAGTTTAGATTTGTTGATTCTCCAATACTAGATTTGGTGGTGCATGGCCTCTGACCCAGCACTAAATGTTTCAGAATAGAAAACTTACTAGACTTCTTAGGTTTCCATTTTGTGTGTGTGTGTGAACATGCATACATAGTATATTAGCAATATCCAGCATTTCTGATCTCTATCTTCTTTATTTTTTTGAGTTCCGTCTATCATCTTTTATACTTATTAGTGTTATCAATACTTGGCCAGTAGACTGCCAAATGCTAATTATGGCATTCTCTACATGTGTGAACAAATACCAGGACGAAGAGAGAGAAAGACAATTTTTTCTCCCTATTGTCACCGTGATTCCAGGAAATGTTAGAACATTTTTGGCACCCTTGTTTAATAGTCTGCATCTGTTTTAACAAGTGAAGTTGAAGAACTTTATTCTTTTAAACAGGATTTGTCATTATTTTGAGATTCATTAATATAATTAGAGGATTGTCAATTTAGAAAACACCTAATGAGTCCAAGGCCATGGATTTGAGTCACATATTGGCCAGTTAATTTTGTACAGAAATCATATTTTGTTTCCACCCACACTATGCCCTTTGTCATTAACCAACCCTCTAATGAATGTCTATTCTTTTTATCATAAAGGAAATCCACCACTGCCGCATTTCTTTTTTAAAAAAGAAGCAAGCATGATCATATGCATATGTGGGCAGCATGCGTGTTTATCATTATTAACTAACATCTTTAGCCATACTTCTAAACACATAATTTACTTGAAAGAACCTTCTCAGGGGGAAAACTCGAGATCTAATCTATTTTAACTAACAAAAGCTCCATTTTAACAAATCGATTTCAAGTTGCTCTTTCTCACAGGTATCAACAACATTTTTTAATTGAAAAATACTATTTGCAGTATTACAACAAACATAAAAACAATTCAGAGATTCATGGGTTATTATTATCTGCTAAAATCTAATTACTCTTTATTTCATAAAATAATCTCATTCACTTTAATTAAGCGAATTTAAATTATGATTCAATTTTTTTCTCAGAGCAGATTGTAAATAATAGCACTGAATTTCAATTGGAGTAGAAAAAAATGTTTGATTAATTAAAAGTTTGACTAACGTTTCTTTTGTGTGAAATACCCTTAGCAGTGTGAAATACACTTAGAAGTCCAAAGTGGAAAAAATAATCCTGGGGAGGATTGTCATCATAGAACTTGAAAGAAATACTGACTTGATAGTTTCCTATTTTATGCTCAATACAAAATTCCATTTCATTTGATTTCTCAGGAATTTCATATATCCCTTAAACACGAAAGATGATTATGTTAGAAGAAAGATGTCTTATGACCAGAAACCTAAAACTTAAACAAATTCTAGAATTTCCAAGATGATAAGGAGCATTCCTAGTTTACTGAACTCCATATTGTACAGATTGCATGCCTTTTGTCCCTTAATTAAAAGACTAAAATCTCTTCTTCATGTGTATAAATGTTTTGTCTTAATTTTCCCCTGAGTTGCATATGTGGTCAAGAATAATATTCTAGAAGGCTACAGAAATGATTACAGGGGCGCCTGGGTTGCTCAGTCCATTAAGCGTCTGCCTTAGGCTCAGGTCCTAGGATAGAACCCTGTGTCAGGAGGGAGTCTTCTTCTTCCTCTCTTCCCTGCTTGTGCTCTCTGTTGCAATCTCTCTCTCCCTCTCAAATAAATAAATAAAATCTTTAAAAAAAAAGAAGTGATTACAATTTTTTTTCAGAATTAAAAATTGAAGTTATTTTGTAGGCCTAAATTAATGCACTCAGTAAAGACCCAAGCCTATAGCTTATATTTCACTTTTTTTTTTTTTAAAGATTTCATTTATTTAACAGAGATAGAGACAGCCAGTGAGAGAGGGAACACAAGCAGGGGAGTGGGGAGAGGAAGAAGCAGGCTCCTAGCGGAGGAGCCTGATGTGGGGCTCGATCCCAGATCGCCGGGATCACGCCCTGAGCCGAAGGCAGACGCTTAACCGCTGTGCCACCCAGGTGCCCCTATATTTCACTTTTAAGGATATTTTTAATTTACTCTGGAAAAATAAAAGGGAGGTCTTTTATTTGGCATGGATAAATAGGAGGTGAATCATGGTATTGAGGAATCTGAAGCTTATACACAGGGGCTCTCTTTAACAAAAGGATACAAAACTACTAATACAAGATTTGGTTTAAATAAAATATTAATTTATAGAGAAAAATAATCACAACAAAGGACAAATTTACAAAAGCTGACATCACAAACATCAAAAAATCCAAGAGAATAGCAGAGAATAGCATATGTGTGTTAACAAACTGCTTTACGTATGTCTACAATGCTTTTTTTCAAACATTTTTGGCTGTATATCATTTGATTATCCCTTCATATGACAATGATTTTCTAATCTCAGGCCTCTTCTGAGTCCTATACAAGTGAGGGGCCTTAAGCTAAAATTTCATTAACTTCATAGTAAATCTGCCTCTATTTATATCAGTCATTTGATCAATGTGTGGCTGTTCAGATGACCTAAACTAGTGACAGCCTGCTGTTTCAAAACTACATATCTATATATATAGATATCTACAAATCTATCATTTTATCTATCTATGCATACACACATACACACACACACACACTACATCTCATGCTATAGTTGTTCTGTAAAATATATATATTCCAAAATTAAAATGAATGCCATATATATATGGTTGCACTGTCCAAAAATTATATATATGGCATTCATTTTAATTTTGGAATATATGTGAGGACAAATGGCTCCTCAGGGAAGATGTAAGTTATATGGTAGGAGGTGGGGTGGAAAGGGATATTTATATTCTGCAAATAAATTGAGATTACAAATCCCTCCTCCCTGCCTCTCTCAATTAATGGGGTTGTACTCAGCATTATATAACTCACTATCTAGATCTATAAAATACAAGTGAGATGAAAAGGCTATTTAAGGAAGGAATTTGCCTAAAATGTGCCTTTAATATATGGTTCTTCATTAAATATTTGTTTATTAATAAGTAAATGAACTAACAAACGTGTGGGTAAATAATACAACTAATGCTACCTCCCACTTTCTTTTCCCTCAATGACTGTTTCTCTTTCATTCTTATGTCCATAAATTGCTCTTCCTTTCCACAGTTTTGAAATGGAGTCTGGTCTGCTTTGGGCAGCAGCACATCAAGGGTAATATGAATGTTAATAGCATAACATAGCTATATGCAGTAGGATTAACCTCATTACTATGGACAGACAGATTTGAAGAGTCCAGTAAAGTGCTCTTAAAACTGTTTAACAGAATTTTTTATACTATTTTGAAAGGGTTCCCTGGTTGAATAAACTATCCATAAGCCCCTGCTGGAGACTAACCATATATATTGCATATTGAAGGTGGTCCTTCTCTAAATAAACCTGTTTCACCTCTAACAGCACCCCTACCTCCCCCAACTCCAACATGTTCCTCTGCTGCCCCTTAGAGGGCTTCAGCCTCAGCACACACACCATCTCTGCCCTCTCCCCTCTGAGTTGTTTTGCTACAGTACTGCCTTCCTTCCCTCAGGATCCTCAGGTTGCCCCTTCTTCATACCCCTTCTCCTTCTTCTCCTCCTGGAGGCCCAATCCACACATGCCTTGGAAACAAAAGACTTATCTTCTAGTTTTTGGATTTCTTTTAATTTATTATTAGTTGAATAAGCCAAGTTAATTTTGTTAAGAGCTTACTGAACTATAATATAGAGCTTCTTGGTAGAGCAAATCTAGTGTAAGAATAAAGATATTGTTTCTCTGACAATTTTACCAGTCCAGATTGCACCTCATGCCATAGTTGTTCTGTAAAGGATAAGAACCGGGAACTATATTTCAGAGGAAATTTTAATTTATTTAATTTTATGCATTTTTTAAAGATTTTATTTATTTATTTGATGCAGAGAGACAGCCAGTGAGAGAGGGAACACAAGCAGGGGGAGTGGGAGAGGAAAAAGCAGGCTCCCAGCAGAGGAGCCCAATGCGGGGCTCCATCCCAGGACTCTGGGATCACACCCTGAGCTGAAGGCAGACGCTTAATGACTGAGCCACCCAGGCGTCCCAAATTTTTATGTATTGTTAACCCAGAAAGACTTTTGAAGAAAAAGAGACTAGAATGACACAGAGTTAAAAATAAGTTTAGTACAAACTATAGTAGCATTTAATTCTCCATAAATGTTAGTTTATAAAAATACTGACAAATACAATTTAGTACTTTTAATATAAATATATAATTATTGAGGTCCTCAACTAAATTTGAAGATATATATTCCACTGTCTATGTCACTAATTGATATACATTTTGAAGTTACTGTGCAACTTTTCTTGTAAATGGATTTTTTAAAAGATTTTATTTATTTGAGAGAGGGCGAGAGAGAGAGAGAGCATGAGCAGGGGAGAGAGGGAGAGAGAGGGAGAAGCAGACTCCCTGCTGAGCAGGGAGCCCAATGCAGGACTTGATACCAGGACCCTGGGATCATGACCTGAGCTGAAGGCAGAGACTTAACCCACTGAGCCATCCAGGCATCCTTGTAAATGCATTTAAAAAAATATTATTGCTTTTTCAGAAATCCACTTAAGCACCCCACCCCAAGTGATCCTTATTTTAAAAAGGGGCAATTTTAATAATTCATAGAACATTTAGAAACCTCTGTCATTTAACAAGTTTATGACAAAGTTAATTTCACATTTTTTTATATTTTATTGAAATTCTTCTATGATTGTTACATCCCTATGGTTGCTTTTGGAGACTAATTTATAATTGATGGGAGTGGAAGTATAGGTGTTAAGTAATTCAGTTGCACTATCCAAAAATTATAAACATTTTTGAATAACATATAATTACTTGTTATGATGAATTACAAAAGGCTTACCAACATAGCCTACCCACTTCAGCATCTTCCATAGAATACATGGTCTAAGAATGTAATACATAATATGCAAGGGTAGAGTCATAAGTTATTTTGGTATTTACAGGACAGTTCTAAAAAGGCTGTCCTGTTGGGATCATGACAGCAAAGCAGGTAATATTTCATTAATACTGAACCTAGGGCACCAGAGAAATGGACCAGGTAAACTAGGCAATGCTCCAATCAAGTATCAGAGTCTTCATACTGGTACTTGCAGTGGGTACTAGAGTGCCACTCAGAATAACTGAAGCAGATGGCTAATTGTACAAATTAGATCACTAGAATTGGACTTGGAGTAAAACTTGTATTTGTTGGATTCACCTCAAAACACTGAATACTAGGTCTGAAAAGACATTGAATTTGAAAACCCATTAGATTTTTAAAGGATTCTTTGATATGACAGGATTAGGTTCAGTCTGAAGGTAAAGCTCCTTTAGTATTTTGAACTCTAGTAACAACACTAGAGAAGATGGAGCCTACTGATAATAACAACATTCACAATAGAAGGAATCCAGGAAAAATATTTTATTTTCATTGCCAATTTTGTTGCACTTTTCCCTTAAAATGAGAACCCTCTATGCTCCAAATACTTTTCCTTCACTATGTAGCCTGTCAGACAAGCACAACAGAATCATTCATGTGCCAAATTGCATCTGTGGTTTCACTCTCTTTGAAACTTAGTCAACAAAGAACAATTAATTGAAAAATTCAAGGCACTTTTTTCTTTATGAAAGTAAAATGAGCCACTGCTCTTCACCTTATGTGAAAGGAAATCTAAAAGGAATAGTGGAGACCAGCTGTGCTTTGGCAAATGAGAAGAATTCTTGGTTTTTATATTCTATCCAAACACAGAAACCGACATTCAGCTAAATTTCAGTAATGACAAAATAAAAACTCTCCAATCTTAAAAGAAAAGAGACACTCTACGTTGATTACCTAAACACATGTCTAATCATTTAAAATGAGATATCTGCAGTACCCTAGTCAAAAATACTGGCTCAAAGTAGCAATCTACTAAATACGATGTTGATTAAACCACAACTATGGTTGTTAAAAAAGAAAAAAAAAAGTAAAGCACTTTTCTACATGTTTCAGTCAAATACACAAATACACAGTATATTTGTTATCTTATATCAGAAAATATAACTGATTTCACAACTACAAAAGTTCAATTTACTTAGTTCATAGTCATACCTTATAATAGAAATAAAGAGGCTTAAAAATAAAGAAGGCTGGGGATCGAGTTAAGATGGCGGAGGAGTAGGGAACCCCTTTTTCAGCCAGTCCCCTGAGTCAAGCTGGATAGGTACCAGACCAGCCTGAACATCCACGGAATCAGCCTGAGACGCAGGAAGATACATCTGGATCTCTACAAATGAACATCTCCAGCGCTGAGTATTGAGGTACGAAGCGGGGAGCCGTGACACCACGCACAGATATCAGAAGATAAACAGAAGGGGGAGGGAGCCGCCGTGTTCGGGCACCGGGAAGCGGTAGCCACCTGCACAGGGGAGTGGGCGGAATCGTGGATGGGCACCCTCAAGACAGCACAATGAGACCATGAGCCAGGAGCGCCCACCACCAGACTTCTCACGAAACTCCAGTGTGCCACTGGAAACAGACTGAGACCAGGAGCTCCGGAGCGCGCAGGAGCAGTTGGCGGCTGGCGGTGTTAGAAACACAAAGGACAGAGACGCGCCCGGCCCTGGAAGTGGGGGTTGGGATGCCGGGTATGGGGCACACATCCCTGGATGCTGCAGGGTTGAGAATCACCAACAGTAACAGAGTTAAAGTGGCCAGAACATCAGTGGAGAATGGTCCCCAATCCCTCTGTTCTGAGACAGAGGCTGAGATTCAGCCACTGCTGCTCTGACTCTCAGAAGAAGCACAGCAAACCGCCAGGGAAAGCCGCCAGAGAACAAAAGCCTGGAAAGACCGGCTCACAGTGTGCCCATCCCCAATCCCCCTTGCAGGGGACACGGAGACTCTACCCAAACAGGGTTGCCTGAGTATCGGAGCGGCAGGACCCTTCCCCAGAAGGCAGGCTGAAAAATCAAGAAGCCCACATCCCTAAGATCCCTATAAAACAAGGGTGCACTGCCTGGGTCCCGGTCAATAATCTGCAACCTCTCCTCATCAGAATGACGAGAAGGAGAAATCCCCCCCAGCAAAGAAAAGACAATGAGTCTGTGGCCTCTGCCACAGAACTAATGGATATGGATATAACCAAATTATCAGAAATGGAATTCAGAGTAACAATGGTCAAGATGATGTGTAGACTTGAAAAAAGTATTAACGAAAAGCTTAATGAGAATATAGAATCTCAAAGGGCGGAAATGAGAGCAAATCTGACAGAAATTAAAAATTCTATGAGCCAAATGCAGTCAAAACTAGAAGCTCTGACAGACAGGGCCAATGAGGCAGAAGAACATATCAGTGAATTGGAGGATGGGTTAGTAGAAGAGAAAGCTAAAATAGAATCTGGACTTAAAAAAATCCACACGCAAGAATGTAGGTTACAGGAGATTACTGACTCGATGAAAGGTTCCGATGTCAGAATCATCGGCATCCCCGAGGGGGTGGAGAAAAACAGAGGTCTAGAAGAGATATTTGAACAAATTGTAGCTGAAAACTTCCCTAATCTAGCAAGGGAAACAAACATTTGTGTCCAAGCAGCAGAGAGGACACCTCCCAAGCTCAACCACGACAAACCTACGCCACGTCACATCATAGTGCATTTCGCAAATATTAGATCCAAGGATACAGTATTGAAAGCGCCCAGGGCAAAGAAATTTCTCACGTACCAAGGCAAAGGTATCAGAATTACGTCAGACCTGTCTACACAGACCTGGAATGAGAGAAAGGGTTGGGGGAGCATATTTAAAACTCTTTCAGAGAAAAACATGCAGCCAAGGATCCTTTATCTAGCAAGGCTGTCATTCAGAATTGATGGAGAGATAAGGACCTTCTAGAATCGCCAGTCACTGACCAATTTGGTAACCATGAAACCAGCCCTACAGGAAATATTAAGGGGGTTTTTATAAAAGTAAGAAGGCCCCAAGAGTGATACAGAACAGAAAGTCACAATCTATAGAAACAAAGACTTTATTGGCAACATGGCATCATTAAAATCATATCTCTCAATAATCAGTCTCAATGTAAATGGCCTAAATGCTCCCATAAAAGGCCACAGGGTTGCAGACTGGATAAAAAGACATGACCCATCCATTTGCTGTCTACAAGAGACTCATTTTGACCCTAAAGATACATCCAGACTGAAAGTAAAGGGATGGAATACCATCTTTCACGCCAATGGACCTCAAAGGAAGGTGGGGTAAAAATTCTCATATCAGACAGATTGGATTGTAAACTAAAGACAATAGTTAGAGACACAGAAGGGCACTATATTATTCTTAAAGGATGTATCCAAGAAGTGGATATGACAATTATAAATATATATGCCCCCAACGGGAGCAGCAAGATACACAAGCCAACTCTTAACCACAATAAAGAGACATATAGATAAAAATACACTAATAGTAGGAGACCTCAAAACTCCACTATCAGAAATAGACAGAGCACCCATGCAGAAAATTGATAAAGAAACAAGGGCTTTGAATGCCATACTCGATGAGTTGGACCTCATAGATATATATAGAACACTACACCCTGGACCAAAGAATACTCATTCTATTCTAATGCCCATGGAACATTCTCAAGAATAGACCATGTTCTGGGTCATAAAACAGGTCTCAACCGATACCAAAAGACTGAAATTATTCCCTGCATATTCTCAGACCACAATGCTCTGAAATTGGAACTCAACCACAAGGAAAAATTTGGAAGAAACTCAAACACTTGGAGACTAAGAACCATCCTGCTCTGGAATGACTCGATAAACCAGGAAATCAAAAATCAATTTAAACAATTTATGGAGACCAATGAGAATGAAAACACAACGGTCCAAAACCTATGGGACACTGCAAAGGCAGTCCTAAGGGGGAAATACATAGCCATCGAAGCCTCACTCAAAAGAATAGAAAAATCTAAAATACAGTTTTTATATTCTCACCTCAAGAAGCTGGAACAGCAACAGAGGGACAGGCCTAATCCATGCACGAGGAAACAGTTGACCAAGATTAGAGCAGAAATCAACGAATTAGAAACCAGGAGTACAGTAGAGCAGATCAACAAAACTAGAAGCTGGTTCTTTGAGAGATCAATAAAATTGACAAACCGCTGGCAAGACTTATCCAAAAGAATAGAGAAAGGACCCAAATTAATAAAATTATGAATGAAAAAGGAGAGGTCACAACCAACACCAATGAAATTGGAAGGATTATTAGAAACTTTTATCAACAGCTTTATGCCAATAAATTAAGCAATCTGGAAGAGATGGAGGCCTTCCTGGAAACCCATAAACTACCAAGACTGAAACAGGAAGAAATTGACTTTTTAAACAGGCCAATTAATTATGAAGAGATTGATTCAGTGATAAACAACCTTCCAAATAACAGAACTCCAGGCCCAGATGGTTTTCCTGGGGAATTCTACCAAACATTCAAAGAAGAAATAATACCTATTCTCCTAAAGCTATTTCAAAAATAGAAACAGAAGGAAAGCTACCAAACTCATTCTATGAGGCCAATATTACCTTGATCCCCAAACCAGGCAAAGACCCCATCAAAAAGGAGAATTACAGACCGATTTCCCTAATGAATATGGACGCCAAAATTCTCAGCAAGATCCTGGCTAATAGAATCCAACAGTACATTAAAAGGATTATCCATCATGACCAAGTGGGATTCATCCCTGGGATGCAAGCGTGGTTCAACATTTGCAAATCGATCAGCATGACACATCATATCAACAAGAAAAGAATCAGGAACCATATGATCCTCTCCATTGATGCTGAAAAAGCATTTGACAAAATACAGCGTCCTTTCCTGATTTAAACCCTTCAGAGTGTAGAAATAATGGGTACATTTCTCAATCTCATAAAAGCCATCTATGAAAAGCCTATAGCAAATATCATTCTCAATGGGGAAAAGCTGGAAGCCCTTCCCTTAAGATCAGGAACATGACAAGGATGCCCACTCTCGCCACTATTATTCAACATAGTACTAGAAGTCCTTGGAACAACAATCAGACAACAAAAAGGGATAAAAGGTATCCAAATCAGCAAAGAGGAAGTCAAACTGTCTCTCTTCGCAGATGACATGATACTTTATATGGAAAACCCAGAAGAATCCCCCCCAAAACTACTAGAAGTTATAGAGCAATTCAGTAATGTGGCAGGATACAAAATCAATGCTCAGAAATCAGTTGCATTTCTATACACAAACAATGAGACTGAAGAAAGAGAAATTAGGGAATCCATCTCATTTACAATAGCACCAAAAACCATACGTTACCTTGGAATTAACTTAACCAGAGACGTAAAGGATCTATATTCTAGAAACCACAAATCACTCTTGAAAGACATTGAAGAAGACACAAAGAGATGGAAAAATATTTCATGCTCATGGATCGGAAGAATTAACATAGTTAAAATGTCTATGCTACCCAGAGCAATCTACACTTTCAATGCCATCCCGATCAAAATACCAATGACATTTTTCAAAGAACTGGGACAAACAGCCCTTAAATTTGTGTGGAACCAGAAGAGGCCCCGAATCGCCAAGGAACTGTTGAAAAGGAAAAACAAAGCTGGGGGCATCACGTTGCTGGATTTCAAGCTATACTACAAAACTATGATCACAAAGACAGCATGGTACTGCCACAAAAACAGACACATAGACCAATGGAACAGAAGAGAGAACCCAGAAATGGACCCTCGGCTCTTTGGGCAACTAATCTTTGATAAAGCAGGAAAAAAACATCTGGTGGAAAAGACAGTCTCTTCAATAAATGTTGCTGGGAAAACTGGACAGCTAACATGCAAAAGAATGAAACTTGACCACTCTCTCACACCACACACAAAGATAAACTCCAAATGGATGAAAGACCTAGATGTGAGACAGGAATCCATCAAAATCCTAGAGGAGAACATAAGCAGCAACCTCTACGACATCGGCCAAAGCAACCTTTTTCATGACACATCTCCAAAGGGAAGAGAAACAAAAGATAAAATGAACTTGTGGGACTTCATCAAGATTAAAAGCTTCTGCACAGCCAAGGAAACAGTCAAAAAAACTAAGAGGCAGCCCATGGAATGGGAGAATATATTTGCAAATCATGCTACAGATAAAAGACTGGTATCCAAGATCTACAAAGAACTTCTCAAACTCAATACACAAGAAACAAATAAACAAATCATAAAATGGGCAGAAGATATGAACAGACACTTTTCCAATGATGACATACAAATGGCTAACAGACACATGAAAAAATGTTAAAAATCATTAGCCATCAGGGTAATTCAAATCAAAACCACACTAAGATACCACCTTACACCAGTTAGAATGGCAAAAATTGACAAGGCAAGAAACAACAATTGCTGGAGAGGATGTGGAGAAAGGGGATCCCTCCTACATTGTTGGTGGGAATGCAAGTTGGCACAGCCACTCTGGAAAACAGTGTGGAGGTCCCTTAAAAAGTTAAAAATGGAGCTACCCTATGACCCAGCCATTGCACTACTGGGTGTTTACCCCAAAGGTACAGATGTAGTGAAGAGAAGGGCCATATGTACCCCAATGTTCATAGCAGCGTTGTCCACAATAGCCAAAGTGTGGAGGGAACCAAGGTGCCCTTCAACAGATGAATGGATTAAGAAGATGTGGTCCATATATACAATGGAATATTACTCAGCTATCAGAAAGAACGAGTTCTCAACATTTGCTGCAACACGGACGGCACTGGAGGAGACAATGCTAAGTGAAATAAGTCAAGCAGAGAAAGACAATTATCATATGATTTCTCTCATCTATGGAACATAAGAACTAGGAAGATCAGTAGGGGAAGAAAGGGATAAAGAAAGGGGGTAATCAGAAGGGGGAATGAAGCATGAGAGACTATGAACTATGAGAAACAAACTGAGGGCTTCAGAGGGGAGGGGGTGGGGGAATGGGATAGACTGGTGATGGGTAGTGAGGAGGGCACGTATTGCATGGTGCGCTGGGTGTTATACGCAACTAATGAATCATCGAACTTTGCATCAGAAACCAGGGATGTACTGTATGGTGACTCACATAATATAGTAAAAAAAACATTAAAAAAATAAAAAATAAAGAAGGCTCAGAGTGGTATGATATTAGCCCAGAACTCTTATAAAAATGTATATTTTTATCAATGCCAGTATGTTGCTTTGGAAAAATTATATGATTAGTTTCTTATGTGTGTGTATTTCCTAAATTTAAAGCAGTATCTGACACCTATTTCCTGAGGAGATGACCACATAGGACTTTCGGTAGAATGGGGAAAAAACTAAACTGAATCTCTGTGTTAAAAGAAACAACAAAAAAGGGGGCGCCTGGGTGGCACAGTCGTTAAGCGTCTGCCTTCAGCTCTGGGCGTGATCCCGGTGTTCTGGGCTCGAGCCCCACATCAGGCTCCTCCACCGGGAGCCTGCTTCTTCCTCTCCCACTCCCCCTGCTTGTGATCCCTCTCTCACTGGCTGTCTCTCTCTGTCAAATAAATAAATAAAATCTTAAAAAAAAAAAAAAGAAAAGAAACAACAAAAAAGAATTCTGCTTTCCTCAGGAAATAAAACCTTTTTGGCTCTTTCACCTCACCAAGCAACATCTGAATAACTCAAGCCAAAGCCTGTCCTATGGAAGAGGACCAAGACCAATAACAGCATTATGATCCTTCTGTGCTTTTCAAGACACATTTTTCCCTGCTCCTGTGCTTCCATCACAATATAGACAAATAACACACAGATGAAAAGCCACATCCAGTACAGTTTGCAACTACTCATCTGTAGAAAAATGAGAGTTCAGTAGAAGAAACAGATTCTTCAGTAGGAACAGCAATCTTGAGGACAACACCACATACCTTTACTTCTTTAATTGCATTAATCAGAGCTCAGTGCTTCAGCGAAGTTCAGCTATACACATGAGGCCATAATTCCCAGGCTCCTATGAGAGAAATTCAGCCGCAGTTTCTGTCCACAGCAAGTGTGTATAGCTATTCAAGCCTAGAGAGAGAGAGAGAGAAATGTAATATGGCATGATTACCAAGCAATTGTCCCACCTGTATTTAATTACAGAGGTTGTTGGAATAGTCAGGAATTCCTGTTGAAATCTTTCCTTCATTGAAAGCGCTTACTTGGGTATTTTTGTTTCTCACCATCCCCTTGTTGGGCTTTGATAGTTTTTCTCAGAGTAGGGAATCATTTCAAACTTTTCTCAATTATTTGCCCAAGCATTATAACAAACTTCTAACACTTTACCATTTTGATAATGTTGTAATGCTAGTCCCAGGACTAAAAACAAAACAAAACAAAACAAAAAGAAAACAACAACAACAACAAAAACAAAACCTTCCAAAGTAGAGGGAATGGAGAAATGTTAGTTGCATTTCACAGGTATGCCTTTTACAAATTCTTATCACCTATAGTGATGGAGAGGGGGAAGGGTGTTGGAAGACTTTATTCATCCTTCTACACTCTCACTACCACCACCCTCTAGTGTCTCTAGTTGAGCAACTCTTTTTGTCATCAGTTAGGTATGGTATCTCAGTTAAACTGCTGAAAATATCAGGTAGACAGTTAAACTGCTGAAGATATTGGAATTCTGTAACTACCAGGTTTTCTCCCATTCCTATATCTTTAGCTTCTACAGAAATTAATTTGCCCACTGTGTACCTGTACCAGTTTCAGCCTCATTTTCATTTATGACTTGAACGCCTCAACACTAGAAATATCCACCAATTAAATGTAAAAGTGTCCATATAAATTATGATAGTAAAAATGTTTGGAATTGAGAAAGTATTTCTAACTCTTCAAAGCACTATCATACACATTATCATTTTTATATGTCACAATAGTGTTCCTTCCCCCTGCAGCACATATGTATGTTTTTTGTTTTTAGAGAGAGGAGTAGAATGATTTCACTTGAGAGAAAAATAAATAAAAATACTTGCTGGATGAACACCTGGTTTTGTATGGAAGTGTAGAATCACTATATTGTACACCTGAAACTAATTTACACTATATGTTAACTAATTGGAATTTAAATAATAACTTAAAAAATAAATAAAAATGAATTCTTAACTAAAGTTTTCTCCTTAGGTAGTCCCTAATCCATTAGAGTTTAAGTTTCTTATTAATTAATTAATTAATTTATTTATTTATTTTAGAAAGAGAAAGGGGGGGTAGAGGGAGAGGGAGAGAGAGTCTTAAGCAGACTCCACACTGAGCAGGGAGCCCAATGTGGGGCTCCTTCTCACCACCCTGAGATCACAACTCTGATATCACAACCCTGAGGTCATGACCTGAACCGGAACCAAGAGGCAGAGCCTTAACTGAATGCACCACCCAGGCGCCCGTTTCTTTAAAAAAAAAAAAAAATTTACTTAACTTCTTTATTTCCGAACTCTTAGAGCGTGACAACTTTTTAGCTTAATGTGAGATACTGTGCTAAGAATTTTAGGTGCATTATTTTATTTAAATATCACATAATAATTTGAAGTAAGTAAGGTTATTATCTACATTTTTGGGGGGGTAAAGAAATTGAAGCTTTTTAGGATAGCTCATTGAAAAATATGTATAGAGGCACCTGGGTGGCACAGTCAGTTAAGCTCCCGACTCTTGGTTTCCACTGAAATCATGATCTCAGGGTGGTGAGATTGAGCCCTGTGTTGGGCTCTGCACTCAGCATGGAATCTGCTTAAGTTTCTCTCTCTTTCTCCTTCTGCCCCTCTCTCCCATGCACTCTCTCTCTCTCTCAAAAAAAATAAATAAATCTTACAAAAAGAAAAACATGCATAATTCAAGCCACATATGTAATTTAAAACTTTCTAGCAGCTACATTTAAAATATTGAAAACAAAAAGGTGAAATTATTTTTAATAATATGTTTAACCAATTAGTCAAACTACTATTTCATTATACAATTTATATAAAATATTAATGATACACTTTATATACGTGTGTATGTGCATGTGGTAAATCTTCAAAATAGGGTATGTATTTTATACTTACAGCACATCCCAATTTGGATTAGTCACATCGCAAGTGCTCATAGTCTCATGTGGCTAGTGTCTATCTTATACAGTACAGGCCTAGAGATTAATTTGCCCACAGCCACAGGGCTAAAAAATGCCAGAGCCAAATCTGGCCTAAAATCACAGTTCTTTTCTGAACCACTGGGCATCACTGCCTCCTACTAATTGCAATTGTTGCAGATGGTTAATGTTAAATATGAAAAATATACAGAATGTAATTCATCCAGTATTACAGTTTTATGGCCACAGGCCCAGCTACTTTTTCAATAACAATGATTATTCATAGATTGTAACATTTATGCACAATGTACAATGCAAGTTGTTGTGGACAACACAAAGATGAATGGGATTTTATGCAAAATAACTATCACATGATATAAAGTACCATTCTCATCTATCTGCATGGCCTGTGCATTCTCTGTGCAAACAGAGTACATGGGAAGTCAAATTACAATCACATTGCTTGATAAGGGGTATTTCAATGCAAGGGCAACTGAAACCTCAGAATATTTGATTTGCTTCATCAATCTCATATCAATGGTGGTTTTGCTAGTGAGATGAAAATGAACATGAACAGAAGCTACCAACGCTCATTTCTCTGACTCTTTTTTACCTAGGTCTCCATGGCTGATTTAAGGACTCACTCTTTGGAGTAAAAATTAGAGTAGACCAGCTCGGCCATTTTCACATTAACACATTATTTCTTAGTTTTAATCAATTCTTAGCAGTCTGAGAAACATTCTTACTCATTGAAGTACTTTAAATCTTTTCTCTGATCCATTCTATAATTATATAATGGCTCCATAGTTTAATCTTCACAAATCAGGCAGATTTCCATGCTTCTAGGGCACATAATACCATAATTTCCCTTTTCTGATTTTAGCAGAACCCTGGGTCAAGTTCCAAGTTGGATCACTGAACAAACAAAATGCAATAAATGTCACCGCTCCTACATGGTATTTCCTCCAAAAACCAAGTTCCTACAGTATCCTTTTAACTTTTGAGGGCTGGCTTTTGTTAACTGTATAGTTTTTAATGTAAAGCAAATTCTGAAAATGTGTAGCCACACAACTGGAGGACCATATGCTGAGGGGTCAGCATGGTGGACTGGAAATGACATGGGTTTGAATTTCCCAACTCTCTATATTTTATACCTGTAGAACATTGGGCATTTTATCTAGTCTCTGTGGATCTCTGTTTTCTCATTTGTTAAAAAAAGAAAATGAAGCTAATAATAGCTATTTCACAGAATGGTTTTGAGGATTAATAGGCCAATGTATATAATATTGATGGTGCATAAAAGGCATTCCTTTTATGCAATCAAGGATTCCTTCTCTTTGTATGTAAAAAGAGTTGAGTCCCCATCAGTCCTTTTAGAATTAAAACACCAAGAGAAGAGCTTTTGCCACATGCCCTGGCTTTTGGTTATGCCATTGCTCATTGAAGCCATCAACAGACAGAACACAGAAGAGAAAATGGGAAACGTTATCATTATTTTCAGATGTGGATTTCTGTCAGTTTAATCAACAGACTGCATTTCTCAGATGATTTTCTGATTTACTTAGTTCAACTGGTAGTCTCCTTAGTCTGTAAGTAATGTTTCTACTCTACAGAGATAATTTTCTACTGGACTGTACACTTAAAACTAAATATTGTGCTATACATTATAGAATAATCCAGATAAACAATAAAGCAACCATGTAGCTGACTTTTGGAGTTATACACTCTGAATGGAAATCCAGAGTCTGCTACTCTTCAGCTCCATGGTCTTGTGCAAATTATCTGTCCTCTATCAATTTCAGTTTCAGGAACTGTAAAATGTGGATAATAATATTAACCTCTTGAGTCTGTCAGGATGATAACTAAATGCTTCATAACAATCACTGATTAGTTCTCTCCTCCTGCATTGAATATAGATGGAAATTTTAAGAAATTAGTTAATAATTGGTATCTAAAGTGGTTGTTATATTTTAAATCTATGGTCTCAGTATTCCATGTTCACAATTGCTATTAACTTTTTTTTTGTAAATAAGGAATTGTAATAAAAATTTAAAACATCAGTTAAGTTGTAAAAAAAAATAAAGTGGATTTATAAATGATTATTAGTGCTCTAAGAGTGTTTCCATGGCATTGTCTCCACACTGTCTTGGATCAGTCAGTGATTTTATTTTCGATGAGTTCCTGCCATCCTCTATGGCAGAGTATTATCCAGAAGTGCAAACCCCAAGCAAGAGTCAGAACTGTAACCACTTGACAGCTTCTGATTTCATCTCCAAGACATTTTCCTAATTCCCAAGAAGAGGACAATGCATGTGCTGGATACTATGAATAATGAAGGGAGAGTCACAGGAGGAGTAAAATGTAATAGTAAATACTTCAGTGTGTCCTCATCGGTGTGTCCTCTTTCACAAAGATCACACTGAAATTCGGTGCTAATGACACTCTCAATAGTAGCTTTACATACAAAATAAATAAATAAATATACAAATAAATAAATAGCAAAAGGAAAAGGAAAGCAATGTGAGGATTATTTGAACTAAGGTTTTAACCTTTAAAAAATATCAGAAATTGGAAAGAAGGCAGTTATGAAGATGGAAGTGAACATACTAGGGAAATAAGTCATAAGGATTTGCCCTTCAATTAAAAAAATAAGCTCAAAACAAAAACAACCACCAAAAACTTTCCATGAAGAAGCTATTAGAGAAAATCAACTCATGATAATTAGCATTTTCCCCTTCTTGATGTTCTACCCTATGCAGATGCCTTCCCTCTTTCATTCAATAGACAAAAAATAAAAGTGAGTACTGTGCTCTTGGCACCCAAAAACACTATCTACTTTTTCTCTTTTTATTTCAGGAAAGAGAGCCCCTTCCTCAAAACAAAGCAGAGCACTAGAAAGAAATTTTTTTCTCTTGGTTAAGCATGGAAAATGGATTTTTCCCCTAAAACCCTACACGTTTCTGAAGAGGAATTTACTGGTTCGTTCTCTGGCCTCTGGGTAAATTTAAGGACTCACTCTTTGGAGTAAAAATCAGAGTAGACCGGCTAGGAAGGTTTTGGTGTTGCTCTGCTTTTCATCCCATGACTGGGACGGGGAAATTAGCCCTGTTTCTAGATACCCATGACCCATCAGAGCCATAAACCAGCCACACGGCCCCTCCTTGCTTTAGTGTTCTAGAGAGACCTGGCACGCCTTTGCCCTACCTGGCGTCACTAACTAGGCAGCTGGAGCGCTCTGGCAAACACCAGTCTTGCGGGCTCAGAGCTGGGTTCCTCCCTCTCTTGCATCCTTTCCTACCTTAGAAATGGTGCTGTCCACACCCGCAATGCCAGGCATCGAAGCGCTGGACCTCGCTAAAGCAGCCGGAAGCCATCGACCTGCTTACTTTCCTATGTACTTGTTGTCTGGGGTGGCCAAATGCTTGATCTCCCTCTTATCCCCCTTTTCTGCCATCCCCCGGGCATCAATCTGAAATGCAAGCGAGGTACCAGACCTGGCTCACAGATGAGTACGACATATGCAGACACAGTCTCTTGGCTCCAACTACGGTTTCGCCCAGCTCCTGCCCCTACTTCCACCAGTTTGCCTTCGGTATCCTTTGTATGAAAAAATGGTGCTTCTGAATGCTTGTTTTCTAGTTGGAGTCAGGGCCCTCAGGGGGATCAGGAGAAAAGCACACATAACAAAAATGAAATAAAACTTCTGTAAGATAATGTGAATGAGTTAAAAGGAAGCCAAGACAGCAGCGAGTGGAGGACCGAGAGGAGCAACGCATGTCCTAGTTTTTACTCTGCAAAACCCGCAGCCAGAGAGCGGCGCATTTTCCGCAGCAGCCGGTCCCGCACCTGAGCAAGCAGCCGGCACATATTCTGCCGCCTTCCCGGGGAGGCAAACAGTAGTCCCTAAGCTTACCGCCGTCTCGCCCCCGCCCTTCTCCACCGATTTCCTGTCAACCGGGAGGGGTGCTCCCGGAGCGGTGGGAGATGTGGGGTGCAGGGAGCGGGGACCAAAGGGGTTACCCAGCTGTAGGTAGGTACTGCGCCATTCCCTCCCAGCAGGCGGCCCGGACACTGGTTTACTTCTCCCCTCACCCCCGCCCTCCTCTCGCTCTACCCCCCTCCTTTCCCCCGTCTTCTCCTCTGTCTAGTCCCTCCCCCTCGCCTTTGAAAAGGGCTGGCTCGGCACTGGCTCGGTGCAGTCGGTTAATCATCAGGGCTGGAGGATTCGTGAGCCCGATCGAGCCGGAGCTACACGCAGCGGCCCGCGTGGCAAAGCAGAAAGCAAGCTGAACTGAATGCGCCGGGTGACATTAGCAGCGGCGACACAGGCAGCCCAGGCAGCCCCGGCGTTCTGAACAGCCTCGGAGGCAGCCTCCACGACTCCAGCTGCTTCAGGGACTGAGCTGTGGCGGTAGAGCCCACTACAGCAATCTCAGTCTCGGTGGAGCTAGAGAAAGCCTTTTCTCTTTTTTACTTACCACCTCATTCTGCTGTAGAGGCTTCGTTCACTGAGTAAGTATCCGGTCCGGGTGCCAGAATAGAGTGCGGCCAGTGAGGCGTGAGTACAGGACTTAGTACGCGGAGGCTTCCCGCTGCCCACTCCTGGATTCTTGACTATGACAAGAATGATTTTAGGGACGCTTCTGGTGTCCTTTTTCCTCTTCCCCCATATGTTCCCTGGAGGTAAGAGAAAGAGCAAACCCCAGAGGTGAGCGCAGATAGAATATTTTTCAGGCACTGCCACCGCTTGGCTTGGCCCCGTTACTTTGCGAAAACTC
Source organism: Ursus arctos (assembly GCF_023065955.2). Taxonomy (NCBI): domain Eukaryota; kingdom Metazoa; phylum Chordata; class Mammalia; order Carnivora; family Ursidae; genus Ursus; species Ursus arctos. Next base: position 70,923,928 of record NC_079873.1, read on the forward strand.
TCACTTCTGTCAGAAAAGTGTCCACTCATGAATTTCCCCGACATTGGCCCTGCAAAAAGGTCTTTCACTTTTGGCTTCAGCCGGGCTGAGGGAAACTCAAGATTGGGGCAGGTTCTGAGAAAAGATCATACCCGGTACTCTGGCTAGCCTGGCAGACCGGAGGAAGCTGTGTGCTTCTATCTCGGGGGGCTAGGGATTTTGGATCCCAGCCAGGCTGGCTTTAACCTTTGGGTGCCCGACCCTTGGCACGGAATGAAGAAGAGCGCAGCGCGCCATGGAGCGCGCAGGTTCCCTGGGCCGTTCTGCCTGGTGCTGGCCTCCCGGCCTTTCCTTCCCGCCCTACTATGCTCAGCCAGCAGCACCTGCTGAATGCGGAGATGGTAAGTGTGGAAAATTCTGTCTAGCTTTAAAAAAAGAAATTTCTTATAATCACGTAGCTGAAAAACATACTTTCCTCATTAAAAAAAAAGAGAGAGAGAGAGACTTTTTCTAAGAGCGTAGCGGAACATAAAAGTGTACCTCTTTCACTAAAGAAATGACTTTTAACCCCTTAGCCAAACAAACAAAAAAATCCCACAAAACAACAACAAAAACAAAACCGCCTACCAAGCCCATAAATGAATGGCGTTTATTAAGATAGAACCTAAAAACAGTTCCTCTCTCCACAAAGGAATTATTTTTTTAAGCGCGTAGCCATAAAACAGCCCCTTTCCTCGAAAATGAATGCCTCAATAAGCACATCATCAGAAAAGGTGACTGTTTAAAAGCGCGTAGTCGCAAATGGGTGCTTTTCCTTAGAGACTTTAGAAAAGCAGAGAGGCAAGCTGCCCTCGGTTGGAGACAGAACTAACATATGAGCGATTAGCCACAAATTGACTTCCTTTCCTTGCAAAAAAAGCGAGGAGGTCCATTTCTTAGAGGTACAAGGGGAACCACGTCTTTCCTCCCCCAAGGAAAGACTTAGAATTCAATGAAGAGGGCCTCTTCATTTCCAGGTGAATTATTCCAGGTTTTGCCACTTTGGCCGCCCTGCGGTTTTGGGTGGGGGCGCCCAGGTACCTGTAGGGAATGAGTGTGTACACGCATCTGTAGGAGGTTCCTCGCTTCTCCGAGTGGGATGCCCTTCCAAAATGTTGGCTGGGGGCTGGGAATCGAAACTTGCGCCACTGCGGCACACACCCACAAAACAAAGACCTAAGAAGAGAGTGGCTAGCAAAAATTAATTAATTAATTAATTAAATAGCAAGAACAAAACGAAAGCAAGTCCTTGTTTGCAAGTATCTCGTGATGGCATTTAAACCTAGCACAGGAGCTGTTGTACTAAGAAAAGTATGTGGAAGGAAGTGCTTAAAAAACGAGATAGGCCGGGAACCGGGTAGAAAATATGCGGAGGGGCGATGGTTTTGGAGGAGCCGCTTGCGTGCTCTTAAGCGCAGCAACGAGAAAACCACCTGCGGACAGTGCAGAGAATTCTGAACACAGCGCAACCTCTGAGGAGGTAGTGGTGCTTCATAATGAAAGCGACTCTTCCTCCTCCCATAAAAGGTTAAAAGAGGTGTGACTCAAAAAAAAAAAAAAAAAGGTTACTTGCCGGCACCTTCTGGGTAAAGACTAAATGGAATTCCACTCTCATTTGAAACAAACTCGCACAATCATGGCTGGAAATCTAAGCCTCAGGGCTGTCCTTTAGCCTGCATTTTCGGGGTGGGGGTGGGCATTTAAAAGCAAGTAGAAGTAACAGAATTTGTAGAGGTTTCCCCCTTTCCTGCCTTTGGTTCATCCGAGGAAGTGCGGACGATATGCGGGCGGTATTAAGGAATGAACCAAGAGACAGACGCGCTAAGGTCTAAAGATACCTTTCTCCCTCTGCTAAATTAAGAATTCCCTCGCGCAGCTCGCAAGGGCTGAGTCCAGCCACCACCTCCACCTCGGTGCTTCTGCCAAGAGGTAAGGGAGCGCCTCCACCAGCGAGGCCCAAAAACCTTTTTCTCCAGTCGCCTTCGCCTGGGCAGCCCCTCGCTCTGGCAATGATGTCAGCCCTTGAGCGGCAAGGCCGAGCGGAAGCCCAGAGAGTAGTCCGTGTCGGGAGCGCGATCAGCCCTGCCCCGCGCGCTCCCGGTGCGTAGCCGCCCCCGCTTCCTTTGGGCCTCCTTCCCGCGCTGTAGGTCTCGGCCCCTCCTTTCAGCTCCCAAGAGGCGCGTGGAGACCTGGGAGGCGGTGGAGACTTATGAGGGCTCGGCGTCAGCCGGTTTTGAACCTCGGGATCAAATACAGATTGAGGATCTCCCCTCACTCTCCCCCCCCCCCGTTCTCGCCCCCTTTCAGTTTACACCTTCACTATTAACTGAATTTACTTATTTAGCTGCGTTTTAGAGGGCACGTTCTTCGGATAAAATAATAATAGTTACCAGTGTTACATTTCCGCTGTTTTCTCTCCTTTCTGGGTGATAAGGAAGGGGGATGTGAAAACCGGCGTCTCTCAAATCCCGTGGCCATCTTTTCTCCCTAGTAAGCGAAGAGGGTCTTCTTGGAAAAGAAATGGTGCGGTGGGGGAGGGGTCAGTCAGAGGCGGTGGCACTGTGTGAGGAGGCACTTTCATTGAAAGAGGGGACTGGAGTTCCGGAGTTGTGGGAAGAAAGGTTCTAGTTACTGCTGCTTCAGAGGAGAGGCTACAGTGCTCTTTATGATGAAGATGCACAGTCACTGGAGACCAGCGCGCCAAATCGGAAAGATTAAGGAATAGGATTTTTTCAAGACAGAAGCCCATTTAGGCTTCCTCTCTGAGTTTGCTTGTCTCGTTTTAAGGAGTAACCCTCCTGCTTTCCTGAATTTGAGGCTAATCCTTTACCCCTGATTGTTGACAATCCTTTCTTTAGTTTTGGAAGAAGGACCTCAGTTGGAGAAGGTTGCACAGGGCAAGAGGGAGGGGACGAAGGCAGGATGTAGGCAACTGGGCCTCCGAACCCGTTAACCTTCCCAAGGAAATTACATTCAGAGAGGATCACAACAAACTGCTTACTTACTGTATGTTGGATTGGTGGCAGGTGGGAAATTTGGGGGAAAGGGAGCAGTAGAAAAGAATTGTTATGTTTTGTAAATCTAGGATTTTGTTTTCTTCTAACCTTTGATAGAAGGCTTCCCTAATGTGGTGTATCGGAAAAGGCAGCAAACTTAAACTTGCTGTGTGTTTGGAATACAGAAATGGGAAAGAAACACAGACCAAGCATAAAAACACATCCATTTTCTAAAGTTCAATTATTTGCTGAGGGTTGAAAGGAGTTTGTTTGTTTGTTTGTTTGTTTGTTTGTTTGTTTTTGTTTTTTTTCCCAAATAACCTGAATGCAATTCGGCTGGACACACAAGTAGTGTTGGTTTGGACAGCTGGAATCCCTGGCAGAATGGATTCCAGGTTTCACACTATTTATTCTCTTAGTATCCAAAACTTTGTTTTTTGCAAGATAGAAATTCCTAATAGCTTCCAGAATGCTGGTGGCAGGAGAAATCTGGTAGAAACTTAGGAAACAGAAAATGCTCCTTTTCTCTATGCAATCAGTCCACAACAGCCTTTATCCAGGATTTATAAGGTTCCTGGGGCAGGAGGAGAGCCACACCTACAAGGAGACTTTACATAACCACTGGATTTAACCTGCTTTGACAAAATATGTTTGGCTGCTACATTTTCTATTAGTAGAAAGAGAAATTATTCAGGGGATGAAATTTTGAAATCTAATTGTCTCCAGGAATCTTGCTTCACATATTTTAAAGGAGGTTCCATCTGTGTATTTATTAACGAAAGTATCCACAAACATTAATTAGTCATCTAGTGTGCCAGACATGTGCTAGGCTCCAGGAATACAAAAGAGAATATGAAAAGGTGGCTTGATGCCTCTGTGAGCCAGGACATTCTTATAAATTTATGATACAATGTGATAAATGTTCTAATTGAGCATAGTGGAAGGAGAAATTAATTTTTGCTAAGAGATTGAGAAGAGATTCATAAAGAAGGTGTTTCTCTGGCTTTGAGAAATGGATATTCCTAGGCAGTGGCTAGCCAGGAAGTAGACTTGGAAGAGCCTCACACAGACTACCTAAGGAAAGCTGGGAGGGGCTGATGTCCCACTGTGCAGTTAGGAGGTATGTGTGTATTTTGTAGATTCAGGCCACCTTTAAATTTTTTTTCAAGCAAATATGTTAAAAACAACAAGAAGGATGAGGAAATTGGGTAGTGTGTGGAACACAATAGAAACATTTTTGTTGTTTGTCTTTAAATGAATATTTGAATAAATTAATGCATTCGGAAAAGAGAGTGGAAGGAGTAAGTTAAAAATATACTGCAACATCCAGAAAAGAGGAGGAATTAATGAAGAGGGCCTAAAATAAATTAGTATAACTGAGAAAGAAAGGAATGCTAATTTGGGGAAGAAAATTTATCTTTAGTCATAATCATCTATCCACTATATCTTGATACTCATCTCATCTTCCTCTCCCAGGCATCCAAGTTCCCCGTCTTCCACCATGAGAGTAAACTTGAGCCACTTGCAAGCACACTTACCTTCATCGCACTCCATTTTTCACACACGTCTCTACATCATCTCTCCCACCCTTCCCATTTCAGCTTTCTCTCTACCTACAGTGAGTCCCTTAATCTTGGCTTTTTCCTTCCTTTAAGCCCAACTAACACCTCTATTTCTATTCTTTTTCCTCTGCTTCTCTGTCTTCCCTCCCTGCTACTTCTCTACATTACCTACCTAAGTTATTTCTCCACTCATCCCCATTTTACTTCCTCCTTCCCACTAGCTACCTTGCACTCTCTTCTCATTCAGTGACCTCAAAGAAGTTAAAACAGCAACAACAACAACCAAGGAACATCTACTTCCAACTCAGAGATTTGTGAAATTTTCCTCACCAAGGAGATTTCTTGTTATCTGTCTGTGTCTTTTGCTATTTTATTTCAAACAAAATTTATGATGCAATTCCTTAGATTTGTTATATTTTTTGTTATGCCTCAAAATATCTGTTTTCCTTTGGTTACAACTAGGGTTTCAAATATTGTACATTGGGGAATCCAAGTTTTCTGAATTTCTCACTACACTCTCCTGAAATTGTTTCTTTGCATCCCATCCTTTCTGGTATATTCTCTTCCCCTTCTTTTATGTTTTCAGTAAATGTTTCTTTCATATTTTTCTTTCCCTCCCCTTTTTGCCTTATGGCTCAAATTTATATATTTTGAGAGGGTATTCCCCTTAGACAGTACCCCCCAAACACAGACACTCAGGATTTTAAGGCCTTTGTCAAAGCACATTCATACAAACATATACAGTTACATGTCAATCTTCAGAGACAAAGGAACCCTTGTTTTTTGTTTTTTGTTTTTTTACTACATTCTGAGAGTTATTTTGGTGTATGTGGAAAAGGGACAATTCTTAGATGGTCCATATTTCCACATGCAGTAAGGTTGGCTGAACCTTTTACTGGGAATTGGGGAGGGAAGAAAGAGTATGCAGTAAAAATAGATGATTCATTCTTTCATCAATGACATATGTAATTTCTACCTTTGGGAAAAATAAAACATATAACTACATTTAATTAGATTGACTTTATATTATAACACTCCAAATTAGCATGTCATTGAGCAGAGTTCTATTATCTGAAGACATTCTTGATCATTCAGTATCCAGAATGAAGAAAACTAGGTAAGATGCCTTGATATTCCAGATTAGCTTGTGATGTTCACATTAATCTAATCCTTTCTGAAATAGTGTTATTTTTCAATAGAAGTTTATCATGAAGGCATCATCCCTAAAATGTGGTTATCTTTTTTTAGGAGAAAACATCAAATGACCTATATGCCATGGTCCCTCAAGGTTTACACCCTGTGCAACATTAATTGTAAAGTACAGGTTTATTATATGGAGAAACCTATTTTAGGGTGAAGAGTACCTTTTGAGATTTCGTGACATCTGTGGAAAGACTACATTCTCATTATCAAACGGTAAAAAATTGGATAAAGAGTTTTTCAATCACGATTTTCGAGTTAAGAGTGGCTTGGCAGAAATCATAAATGCTTCTATTTTGCACTTCAAAAATTCTTAACTGATCAAGGAGTTTAAGTGTCCTTTTAATTATCTTTAATGTGTTAATCATCAAATCAGTATAATAGATTTTGAAAGTAAGAGTGATGATGGCTATAGTTGTCATTTCCAGCTCAGATCTGAAAGAGTGATTTTTTTTTCCTACCTAATCTTCTCAACTCAAATGTGTAGATTTGGGAAGACAAAAAAAAGGAAAGGGAAAAGAAAGAAGAGACTAACTCCTCCAAGATAATTTTTCTCTCTTTAATAAAAACTATTTTAATTAATATAATATACCTTTTAGCATGACAATAATAAAAGTAACACAAGGTATTTTATTATTTATATTTTATTAGCATCTAGAGAGTGATCTTGGGCAAATAATTTAATCCCCCTGGAGTACAGTTTTCCCAAAAGTAAAATGAAGAAAGTGTAAATTATTTCAAGTCCATTTCCAGTGAAAAAAATAGGATGTTTTACAAAAATCAGTAGTCATATAAAGCATTATTTCTTTGTCCCATGGTACTGCAGGTATTACCAGTTTTACTGCATTGATCCATTAACCATTAATAACAAAAAATGTATTGCTTGCCCAGCATTATATTTCTTTAGATGTAGGGGTTGGACTGTGAAGGGTGATCCTTAAAGAATTTAAAGTAGTACCTGCTTTGAGAAGCTTACATTCTGATTGGGCAAAACCAATGAACAACAAAAATAGCAAAGTAATGTATAGTGACATTAAATTAAATTCAGCATACACTGAGTGCCAGGTGGTATGTTGCAAATATGCCAAGTATGGTCCAGGTTTTATAAACTGTGGAATTAAAGGGGACCAGAAAGATCATTTGGTCCAACCTCTTCATTTTACCGTAAGTAAACTAAGGGTATAGGAGTTCATGTAAGGCATTGGGTAATAGCATTAAATAATATACTCTGCAACCTTACCTGTTCCCCGCTTTGCTTGAATGCAGAAATAGTTTTGTACCTTATCAAAAAGTTAAATATATCCAAGATTTGTTTATTTCTTTGACTTTATTAAGCTCAACAATTTCCCAATTTGACTCAGATATGGAAAATACTGCTTTACACATTTTCTTTTGAATTTACATTATTAACATGTCTTTATTGTGCATATTATGTTATAAAACATAAAAAATGAAGTTTTGCCATGAAGGCTAAATAAATAAAGTACCAAGGCATTAAATTATATAAATATTTTAACTATTTCAAAATGACTTGAAAACCCATTTACTTAAAATGGCAAGCAATATACATTCCTCAAAGGATGATTTTATTTTTATAAATTCATATTTACCTAAAGACTTAGAAGTACATTTTCTGAAGGTTTAAATATAATTTGGGAAAGATTTTAACTTTGGTCTGCTTGCTGCATGATCTTATTGCCCATGTCTGTATGTTAGGGAATAAAGGTCAGGTAGAGGTAGTCTGGCAAAATATACCAAAGCAAAGCTTTGATTTCTTCCCTGAATAAACTTAGAGTGGTTTATTTTACTTTGTGGCAGAGGGAAGGCATGGGCTGTTTTTCAGTTTAGTGTAAACATGCAACCTTTTTGAAACTGCCTAGGCTTGCTTCTCTTTCTCAGTTCTAGTATTATATATTTAGACTAAACTGTTACTTGCTAGGGTTTTTTTTTTTTTTTTTGCTAGTTTTACTTGGATCATGAAACCTCAAAAACATGTGAATACATTAAAATTTTAGAAGAAAGGCTTAACAATGGGTAATAAACACACACCAACACACACAAACTAACAGGATAAAACTTTACGTGGGAGCTTGCTTTATGGTCATCAGGCAAGATTTCCATTGTCTTTCTCTTTACATCAGGAAAAAAAAAATTGTGCAGCTTAACACTGATATTTTAGCCTTCAGTCAGGCTCCACAGTTCTTATAGCATCCTTTGTCTTGCAACTTTTTTTAGCCCATGAACTCTCTTTTAACAAAATCTGTGATATAAAGCAGTTTCAATATATGCTAGCCATTTCATAATTGGGGGGTGCAAAGCAGGATTGTTTGAGGAAGGGAATTTGAATCCATTACATATCATATGGCTTCTGAATGCCTTAGAATTGCATACAAGAGTAAATAAATATGGGAATATAAGGTCACTGCTAAAAACAATAGCTGGTTAGCTATAACAGAATCAAAGCATTTTAGAAAGAAATAGAGCCAAATACACAATTTGTAATCAATCACCATTACTGCCAAGACTTGTTATTTCAAACTCCAGTTTCTAGGAAGTTACATTCTATTCCTGTGTGTCTCAGACTTATATGTGCATTCCAGTCATCTGGGAATCTTGTTAAAATGCAGGTTCTGATTCAGTACAGTCTAGGTAGGACCTGAAATTTTGCATTTCTAGCATGTTTACTAGGGATGTAGATGCTGCTGCCCCCTGCAAACCACACTGAGCAACAAAAGGCTAATTCTTAGTCTGGTAAACAACATGAAAATGGTGAAGTAAGCAAAGGTAACAGCAAAGGACTAAGTTTTTAAAAATTAAAATGATATGAATTATTGCTTTGGGGTATTAAAATTGATTTTAACCTTTGGTATAACTAGATCAATTGAAACTAGTTCAGAAGAAAAACCAGTTGCTTGCTCATTGTATAGTCAAATTTATTTTTACAAGCACTATGTGCAACATTTATAACATTTTAAAAAGAAAACCATTGGCCACAGACTGTCAACAGCTTACCAATATTTTTTAAATTTTTCTAATTTCCCAAAGAGATCCAAAAATTCTGAGCAGTTTAATATAACATAGATCATTGGTGATATTAGTTTGTGAAATGTTGAACATGAACATATCAATTAATTGTTCAGACTTCAGAATAAAATGACCAATTATAGTTTGGTCATTGTAAATTTGGAATGTATTTTGTAAAATTGTAAATTGTAAATTTTCATTTACCTAATTCAAAGACATTATTTTTATTTTCCTTTTAGTGTCTGATTTTTTTCTGTAAATCTATTTTAATAAGTTATACTTGACGTACAGGTTTAGAATGAATGCCAGATTCCATCTGTATTCAGCACTTGCAGCCAATTTCCAACTTCAGGAAGTAATAAAGTATATAAGGTAATAGGCCTGCTCAGTTGTCCGTCTGACTATGCTGATAGCAAAAAGATTTGGTCTGTGAAGAAAATGCAAGTTGCACTCATAAGGTTAGGAATTGATTTTTAATCTCCTTATTCAACTATTTTACATCTTGCATCAGTGAATGGATCTAAACCTTTGCTGACTTTTTAAAATTTTCAGTCTCTAAAACATCTTCATAACCAAAGCATCCAGGGCAAATTAGTACTTCTTTTTTATTTGTTTGTTTCAAGTTTTTATTTAAGTTCCAGTTGGGTAACATGCAGTGTAATATTAGTTTCAGGTAGTATCTGATATTTTTAAGGACAACAACAGCAATAGCAAAAACGACTTGGTAGAGTTTATTTTATATCTGCTATCTTTCAAAACTCCCCTTAAGGAAGGAACAAATGGTAAATTAGACACTGTGCTAACTTTCTTCACACCCAGACTTTCATCTGAGACTACAGCAAAATAGTCATTTAGTATAAGTGAACTTTTCATTAATAATCATTCTAGGAAATCTTCATAATTCCATTTTTTTTAATGTACAGTTAATCTTGGTATGGAACCAGTGTCAAATTAAAACAAACAACATTGAAAACAGCTATTGAAAAAAGTCAAGTATAAGTGTTTAAACTATTGTTAGGAGGCACAGTGTGGTTCCAGCAGATTCAGGAAAACAATTGAAAAAGTTGTCACTTGTAATTGTGGCATTGGGGCTCAGAACCCACTGCCTTCCCAGTGAAACTATTAATCTTTTCTAAGGTCTGACACTTTATTTTTTATTTATTTATTTTTTTGGTACTTAATGTATCTTTATTATTATTATTACTATGTTCAGTTAGCCAGCATGTAGTATTAAGGAGGGGCATGTGTGGTGATGAGCATTGGGTGTTATACACAACTAATGAATCATTGAACACTACATCAAAAACGAATGATGTATTATATGCTGGTCTGATACTTTAATAGCAACAGGAGAACTTGTTTGAGGGCAGCTTGAGGATTCCAATGAACTAAAGGGCCAGTTGGATTAAAGTGTTTTTTGCAAGTTTTAAATAAACTTGGGTATCTGTCAAAATTGCCTTGGATTTTTTTTTATCCTTAACATTATCTAATAATGTTAATCATAGACTGTTTCCATATGCCTGAGAAAGTAAGTATAGCAGCTGAATATCATATATCTTTTTTTTTTTGAGGGGGAAATTCCAAAATACACAAAAAAGAAAGAAATAGGAAAAGCAAAACAAAACAAAAACAGGTGAAAAATAACAGACCTCTTCAAATTCTATTTTCAAAGTGGAGATAAAAATTCACTATAAAGAAAGTAAAAATATCGGTTCTATGAAAATATGCTGTTCATGCCTTAAGACAGAATGAGAACAAATTGAGTCAATTTACAATAGCATTAAAACTCAAAAATTAGGGGAGCCTAGCTGGCTCAGTCCTTAGAGCATGTGACTCTTGATTTCAGGGTCATGAGTTCAAACCCCACGTTGGGTGTAGAGCTTACATTTAAAAAAAAAGTTAAAAACTCAAAAATACATAAAATTGAATACAATGTAAAAAGTTAGGTCATGGGGCACCTGAGTGGCTCAGTCGTTAAGCATCTGCCTTCGGATCAGGTCATGATTCCAGGGCCCTGGGATCGAGCCCCGCATCAGGCTCTCTGCTTGGTGAGCCTGCTTCTCCCTCTCTCCCTCTCTCTCTGCCTCCTGCTCCCCTTGCTTGTGCTCTCTCTCTGTCAAATAAATAAAATCTTTAAAAAAAAGTTGGATTGTGTTTGGGTCATAAGAACTGGAAGAAAAATATGAGATAATTTTTTGACTAACAAGTGTTACAAATGCTAAAATTATTAAAATTCTGAGAATTAGGGTAATCAGTTCTAGCTAGATAACTAAGTCAGTCTTTGTTTTCTTGTTTTAGAAATAATAAGAATACTTCTTAATAGAATAAGATTTAAATATTGAAAATAATAAATAGAGAAAAATACTGTTTAAATGTATAAAATTTTAATAAATCATGTAATTTTAATAAAGATCTTAAAGAGAAATCAGTGAAAGTTGAGCACAATTAGCCAGTAGATAAAGCCATACAATGTACATCAAATGTCGAAGTACTTAAAATTGCCAATAATATGAAAGGATGACAAAAATGGATGATAGTATCACTGAAGAACTGAAGAAGCGATTATATTATTAAAAAAATTAGAATTCAAGGTTAAGATTGGGTTCGAAGTTGAAGATTGACAACTCAAGTAAATGCTATCATTCAAAGAAATAGAAGACACTCTGAGAACATAATGTTTGATATTTCCTTTGAAAATGTGAAAACAAACAACCCAATTTAAAAATGGGCAAAGTATTTCAACAGATATCTTTCCAAAAAAAAAAAAAAAGATTTAAAGATGACAAATAAGCATTTGGAAAGATGCTCCACATCATATGTTTATGTTATCAGTGAAATGCAAATTAAAGAAGTAAGATACTACTACACATATATTAGGCCACCTAAAATCTGAAACACTGACCATACCAAATGCTGCCAAGGACGTGGAGCCACAGGAACTGTCATTTGTTGGTAGTGGGGATGAAAAATGATCCTGTATATTCTAGTCAATTTTTCTGTAATCCCAACACTCCTCAAAAAAAAAAAAGTTGGGGCGCCTGGGTGGCTCAGTCAGTTAAGTGTCCAACTCTTGATTTCTGCTCAGGTCATGATGTAAGTATTGTGAGATTGAGGCCCATGTCAGGCTCTGTGATGATCATGGAGACTGTTCAAGATTCTCTCTCTCCTTCTCCCTCTGCCCCTGTCCCCTCTCTCCCTCTCTAAAAATAAATAAATAAAAAATAAAGTCTATTAATTAAAAAAAGAAGAAAATATCATGCTTTATATTTTCCTTATTTCATACACTAATGATAGCAACTAAATAAATCACCAAGGAACATGCTTTGGTGTTAACTGAAACAACTGAGTTTCTGCAGAAAAACCAAACAGACAATTAATTTAAAAAAAAGTAAATTTATCATGAGTATTTGTATTATATCTAAGTAAATTACCTGAAAAAAAAATAAAAGAAATTGCCTGAAGTTGCATTTCTCAGTAACCGTGACAGGCACTACCACACTGTTGTAACTATGTGAATGATTACATTATCATTTTAAAAATTGTTTTCATTGCATTTTAAAGTATTATAAATTTTATCTCATCCAAATCTCACAAAAGTCCTGTGAAACAGATACTATACCATTTTGACATACAAGGAAAGAGACACAGAACTGTCTCTTTTTTTTTCCTTAAGATCACATTACCTCTTAAGTGTCAGAGGCATTACATCATTGTTCTCATGATACCTGGAACAATATTCATAACATCGGCCAATGTGTACTAAAATTTTAGGTCCAAATATGATTAAGGGTATATATATATATATATATATATATATATATATATATATATACACACACACACACATATATGGAAAATATTAACAATGTATTTATTATATTTAATCTTTTAGAAGTTTTGAATTTGAGAAATTTTTGGTGAGCATTCATTGAATCTCATTAGACACAATTAGGATAATATCCCTGTCCTTAGTAATTTAACACATATGATAACATAAATATACAATGATAACAATTGTCATAATGGACTAAAAAATAAGGGTGTGATAAAATCCAACAAGAGAGGAGTAGTAAGATGGATAAATATGATAAGCCCTTTTAAATGAGGATTTGATTCTAATCTAAAACAGGCTCAGAAACCAAAGCTGTGTTGCAGTTTTCTTTCTTTGTGAAGATAAAAATATTTGAGAGAATAGGTCTGGCAGGAGAGTATTTGGGAGAATAAAGGAAAATCTATTAAGGCTATGGATTGGATTAGATATAGAAAATTAAATAATAAACTAAAGTGTATTGCTCTGGCTAAGTTCTGGCCATGCTTGAAACCCAGAATTGTGGGAGGTTTCAGGTTTCTCATTTTATCTGAATTACATTCAAGCATTTCCATAAGAGATTTTTATAATAGTAGTCAACCATGTGGGGTGAATAATTTTGCCCACTGGGAGATCACACTTTGTTTTCCCTTGGAAGAGCTAGATTATTAGAAGGTATTACAAAAATATCTTTGGTTGTCAGAGAGACAAATGCTATTTAGGTTCTTTAATGAATCTCATGAGATAATTAGTAAACGAAAGTAGAATGGATGACACATAGTCTGCCAAAGTGCCACTGAATATAAAAGACAAACACTATCCCTATTTTAAAGTTTCCTTAAAATTACAGTTCTACATAAAATTGATATTTGTTTGTGGATTTGCACTTGGCAAAAGACATAACATATAATAATCTAACACTCCAAACAAACCTGTTATATGGAGCATTTTATCCCCTTTCTCTTTTTCCATTTTTCCTTTTCCAAATGAAGAACCAAACTTGTCCAGAATGTGCTAAATGGCCTGCTTAAGGTCATCATGTTAGTTAGCAGTAACTTTAAATTCCATGAGCTTTTCAATATACTATATAGATTGGGACATAGGTGGTAGATAACTATCCTGGGAATTATGCAGTGATTTGAAATTTTTAATAAAGGAAGAAAGAGAAAGGAGGTATTTCCTAGATATGGAATCTAGGTTAGGTTTGACATTTCTCTAAAAAAAATGCAAGTTGTGATGAGATTCCCAGGCTTGATGGAACTAGCGGTATGCTGAGGTAACTCATATTAGTAATGTTTTGGTGAAAATACACTTTATTTACTGTTAGGATTTCTCTTCTTATATGCCTCCAAATAGAGAGGCACTGAAAGTGTAAAATGCTTGTTCTTAGACATTATGTGGTATCCTTGAATCTCTAGTTTATTCAGTTTTTGTTTTGTTTTGGTTTTTTGTTTTTACTTAAGGTCATCTTTCAGGATTTTTTTGGGATGGTGCATAATTTGCACTTCTTCTGAAATAATTTAATGAAACACAAATACTGTATAAGTGTGAACCGTGATCAGTTACACCTAAGTTTTGTTGTTCACCAGAAAGTTCCATTCCTTTTGAAGTGACTTGTTCAGTCAAGGTCACAAAAGCTAGTTAATGACAATAGGGAATAAAATGTAGGTTTCTCTGGCCAGTGTGCTTTTCACTGTACCATACTGTCTTTTACAATAGTGAAGATTATACAAATAACACAAAATTAGATGTGTAATGATCATATAGGCTGAAAAGTTCCAAAGTGCCGCAAATAATTTTGGTTATAAATTTAGATATTAAATACCAAAGAAAAGTGTAAGTAGCAAAAATGGTGACATTTTAAAGATTTTATTTATTTATTTGAGAGAGAGAGTGAGTCAGAGAGAGAGAGAGAACAGGAGCAGAGGCAGGGGGAGAGGGAGAAGCAGACTCCCCTGCTGAGCAGAGAGCACGATGAGGGGCTTGATCCCAGGACCCTGGGATCATGACCTGAGCCGAAGGCAGACGCTTACCTTACTGAGGCACCCCAATGGTGACTTTTTGAACAAATTAAAGATTTGTTAACTCATTAGCCAATTTTTGTAAATAAAAACTAAATTTTATAAGTCAAAATTATGTATTTTAAGTAACTTGCTATCGTCAAAATTAGATACATCTTCTACATGAGGTTTTCATGTTGTAATTTAAACTTTACTGAAATTTCACTGTAATACTCTGCTATATTCCAACATAGATTTATGTCTTGAATCCAAGATTTTTATGGTTTTTTTTAATTCAAGTTAGTTAAAATAGAGTGTAGAAATGGCTTTGGGGGTACAATTTAGTGATTCATTACTTACATATAACACCCAGGTGTATCACAAGTGTCCTTCTTATGTCCATCACCCATTTAGCCCATTCTCCCACCTACCTCCCTTCCAGTAACCCTCAGTTTGTTCTCTGTAGTTAAGAGTCTTTTATGGTCTGCCTCACTCTCTGTTTTTATCTTATTTTATTTTTTCTTCCCTTCCCCGATGTGCATCAGTTTAGTTTCTTAAGTTCCATATATGAGTGAAATCATATGGTATTTGTCTTTTTCTGACTTATTTCATTTAGCGTAATACACACTAGTTACATCCATTGCAAATAGCAAGATTTCACTCTTTTTGATGGCTGAGTAATTTATATATATATATATATATAATCACTTCTTTATCCATTCATCAGTGAATGGATATTTGGGCTCTTTCCATAACTTGGCTACTGTTGATAATGCTGCAAATAACACAAAATTAGATGTGTAATGATCATATAGGCTGAAAAGTTCAATGTTTATACATTGGAGTGCATGTGACCCTTCAAATCAACACTTTTGTATCCTTTGGATAAATACCTAGTTGTGCAATTGCTGGGTCATGGGATAGTTCTATTTTTAACTTTCTAAGGAACCTCCAAACTGTTTTCCAGAGTGGCTGCACCAGTTTGCATTCCCACCAACTGTGCAAAAGGGTTCCCCTTTCTCCACGTCCTCACCAATATCTATTGTTTCCTAAGTTGTTAATTTTAGCCATTTTGACTAGTGTGAGGTGTTATCTCTGTGGTTTTGATTTGTATCTCCCTGATGGTGAGTGATGTTGAGTATTTCTTTTAATGTGTCTGTTAGTCATATTATGTCTTCTTTGGATAAATGTCTATTCATATCTTCTGCCCATTTTTTAACTGGGTTATTTATTTTGGGGGTGTTGATTTTGATGTGCTCTTTATAGATTCTGGATACTAGCCCATTTTCTGATATGTCATTTGTAAATATCTTCTCCCATTCCATCAATTGCTTTTTAGTTTTATTGACTGTCTCTTTCACACTTCAGAAGCTTTTTATCTTCACGAGATAAAGCTTTTGTTTCCCTTGACTCCACAGACCTGTCTAGTAAGAGGTTCCTGCAGCCAAGGTCAAAAGGTTACTGCTTGTTTTCTCTTCTGGGATTTTGATGGTTTCCTCTCTTACATTTAGGTCTTTCATCCATTTTGAGTTTATTTTTATGTGTGATATAAGAAAGTGGTCCAGTTTCCTTCTTCTATATGTCCCTGCACAGTTTTCCCAATGCCATATGTTGAAGAGATTGTCTTTTTTCCATTGGATATTCCTTCCTGCTATGTTGAAGACTAGTTGACCATATAACTGTGGTCTATTTCTGGGTTCTCTATTCCCACTGGGTTCTCTGTTCCATTGATCTATGTGTCTGTTTTTGTGCCAGTACCATACTTTCTTGATGATTACAACTTTCTAATACAGCTTGAAGTCTAGGATTGTGATGCCTCTCACTTTGCTTTTCTTTTTCAACATTCCTTTGGCTATTCAGGGTCTTTTCTGGTTCCATCCAGATTTTAGGATTGTTCTAGCTCTGCGAAAAATGCTGGTGTTATTTTGATGAGGATTGCATTGAATGTGTAGATTGCTGTGGGTAATATAGACATTTTAACAATATTTGTTCTTCTAGTCCATGAGCATGGAATGTTTTTCCATTTCTTTGTGTCTTCCTCAATTTCCTTCATAAGTGTGCTACAGTTTTTAGAGTACAGATATTTTGTCTCTGTTTAGTTTTATTCCTAGGTATCTTATGGTTTTAAGTATAATTGAAAATGGGATCAATTCATTGATTTCTCTTTCTGTTGCTTCATTATTTTATATAGAAATGTAACAGATTTCTGTATGTTGATATTATATCCTGCAACTTTGCTGAATTCATGAATCAGCTCTGACAATATTTTGGTGGAGTCTTTCAGGTTTTCTACGTAGAGTATCATGTCCTCTGTGAAGATTGAAAGTTTAACTTCTTCCTTGCCAATTTGGATGCCTTTTATTTCCTTTTGTTGTGTGATTGCTGAGGCTAGGACTTCAGTACTATATTGAACAACAGTGGTGAGTGGACATCCATGTCATGTTCCCAAATTTAGGAGAAAAACACTCAGTTTGTCCCCATTGAAGATGATATTAGCTGTGATTCATTCAAATATGGCCTTTATGATGTCAAGGTATGTTCCTTTTATCCCTACTTTCTTGAAGGTTTTCATCAAGAAAGGATGCTATAGGGCACCTGGGTGGCTCAGTTGGTTAAGCTTCTGCCTTTGGCTCAGGTCATAATCCCAGGGTCCTGGGATTGAGTCCTGCATCGGGCTCCCTGCTTAGCAGGGAGTCTGCTTCTCCCTCTACCCCTCCCCATTGCTCGTGATCTGTCTCTCTCTCATGCTCTCTCTCTCAAACAAATAAATAAAATATTTTTTAAAAAGAAAGCAGGCTGTATTTTGTCAAATGCTTTTTCTGAATCTATTGAGAGGATTATATGGTTCTTATCTTTCCATTTATTAATGTGATGTATCTGATGATTGCTTTGTGGATATAGAACCACCCCTGAAGCCCAGGAATAAATCTCAGTTGATCATGGTGAATAATCCTTTTAATGTACTGTTGGATCTGATTAGCTAGTATCTTGTTGAGAATTTTTGCATCCATGTTCATAGGGATATTACTCTATAATTCTCCTTTTTTGTAGGGTCCTTATCTGGTTTTGGAATCAAGGTAATGCTGTCCTCATAGAAAGAGTTTGAAACTTTTCTTTCCATTTCTATTTTTCCTATTTCTATATTTTGAGAAGAATAGGCATTAAATGTTATTCAAATGTCTGTGAGAATTCCCCTAGGAAACCATCTGGCCCTGGACTCAATGTTTGTTGGGAGATTTTTTATTACTAATTCAATTTCTTTGCTGGTTATGGATCTGTTCAGGTTTTCTATTTCTCCCTGTTTCAGTTTGCGTTGTTTATACGTTTCTAGAAATGTATCAATTTCTTCCCGATTAGCCAATTTGTTGGCATATAATTGCTCATAATATTCTCTTATAATTGTATTTCTGCAATGTTGGTTGTGATCTCTCCTCTCATTCATGATTTTAATTATTTGGGTCCTTTCTCTTTTCTTTTTTATAAGTCTGGCTAGGGATTTATGTATTTTGTTAATCCTTTCAAAGAACCAGCTCCTAGGTTCATTGATATGTTCCATTGTTTGTTTTAATTTCTATATCATTTATTTCTGCTCTGATCTTAATTATTTCCCTTTTTCTGTTGGCTTTAGCTCCATTAGGTGTAAGTTTAGGTTGTGATTGAGACTTTTCTTTCTTCTTTAGGAAGGCCTGTATTGCTATATATTTCCCTCTTAGGACAGCCTTTGCTGCTTCCCAAAGGTTTTGGGCTGTTGTGTTTTCATTTTCATTTTTATCCATTTTTTAAATTCTTCTTTATTTTTTAAATTCTTCTTTAATTCCTGGTTAACCCATTCCTTCTTTAGATGGATGATCATTCACCTCCATGTATTTGTGGTCTTTCCAAATTTTTTCTTGTGATTCAAGTTTCATAGCGTTGTGATCTGAAAATATGCATGGTATGATCTCAATCTTTTTGTACCAGTTGAGGCCTGATTTGTGACCTACTGTGTAATCTATTCTGGAGAATATTCCGTGTGCACTTGAAAAGAATGTGTATTTTCTGCTTTAGGATGAAATGCTCTAAATATATCTGTTAAGTCAGTTTGGTCCAGTATGTCATTCCCAGCCTTTGTTTCCTTGCTGATCTGCTTAGATGATCTGTCCATTTTTGTGAATGGGGTGTTGAAATCCCATACTATTATTGTATTATCAATGAGTTTCTTTAAGTTTGCAATTAATTATTTTATATGTGTGGCTGATCCCAAGTTGGAGGCATGAATATTTACAATTGTTAGATCTTCTTGTTGAATAGATCCCTTTATTGCAATATAGTGCCTTTCTTCATCTCTTATTATAGTCTTTGGTTTAAAATCTAGTTTGTCTGATTTAAGGATTGCTACTCCACCTTTCTTTTGGTGTCCATTAGTATGATAAATGGTTCTCCAGCCCCTCATTTTTAATTTGGAGGTGTTTTTAGGTCTAAAGTGAGTCTCTTGTAGGCAACATATCAATAGGTCTTGATTTTTTATCCATTCTGATACCCTATGTCTTTTGATTGGAACATTGAGTCCATCTTCATTCAGAGTAATTATTGAAAGATATGAATTTAGTGCCATTCTGTTACCTGTAAAGTCGCTGTTCCTATAGATTGTCTCTCAGCCTTTCTAATCTTTGTTACTTTTGGTCTCTCTGCTCAAAGGATCCCCTTTAATATTTCTTGCTTAGCTAATTTAGTGTTCACAAACTCCTTTACTCCTTGACTGTCTTGGAAACTCTTTATCTCTCCTCTTCTGAATGACAGCCTTACTGGATATAGTATTCTTTTCTGTGTATTTTTCCCATTCAGCATTTTGAGTATATGCCACTTTCTTCTGACCTGTTACATTTCTGTGCACAGGTCTGTGGCTAACCTTTTGTGTCTACCCTTAAAGGTTAAGGACCTTTTGTCCCTAGCTGCCTTCAGGATTCTCTCTTTTTCTTTGTATTTTTCAAGTTTCATGTTTCATTGTAATATGTTTTGGTGTTGACCTGTTTTTGTTGATTCTGAAGGCAGGTCTCTATGCCTCTTGGACATGAATGCCTGTTTCCTCCCCAAATTAGGGGAGTTCTTAGCTTTCAAATAGACCATCTGCCTTTTTTCCTGCTCTTCCTATGGGACTCCTATGATACAGATATTACTGTGCTTTCTAGCATTGCTGAGTTCCTTAGGTCTATACTCGTGATCTAATAGTTTTCATTCCCTCTTCTTTCCAGCTTCATTATTTTCTATAATTTTATCTTCTATTTCACCTATTTGTTCCTCTGCTTCTTCCATCCTCATTGTGATTACATCCAGCGATTTTGCATCTCAGTTATAGCATTTTTTATTTCGGCTTGACTAGTTTTTATATCTTTTATCTCTGCAGCAAAGGTTTCTTTGCTGTCTTCTATGTTTCTTTCAAGCCCAGCTTGTATTCATATAAGTGTTGTTCTAAATTCTTGTTCAAATATATTGTTTTGTCTTTTTTGAGCAAAGCCCTTGCTGTGATTTCTTCTTGATCTTTCTTTTGGGGAGAATTCCTCCATCTTATCATTATGTCTAGGTTTCTGTCTTTTGCATGTTATTAAAGCTTGTTATGTTTCCTAGTCCTAAGACTAATACTTTATTAAGAAGGGGTCCTGTACTCTCCAAGGCCTGGCTCCAGGGCCTGGCTCCAGATCCTGGAAGTGTTCTGGCATACGCCGTGTGCAATCTGCTATTGTGTTTTGGCTGTTCTTTCCCACAGGTCAGTCCTCTGCAGAGTTCCTCTTTGCTTGCAGTGGGGAGTGTTTGGACCTTTAACTAAGTGTGGTTTGATTTGTTTGTTAAGATAAGCCTGATTTAAAAAAAAAATCTGATCCAAGAAAAGAGAAAAGGAAAAGGAACAAGAAAGCAAATGAACAAACAATAAAAGTGTAAGCCTGATTCCAAAGAAGAAAGAAAGAAAAAAGAAAGAGGAAAAAAAAGCCTAATCCAAAAATCAAGAAAAACAAACAAGTGAACAAATGAACAAAAAAGTATAAGCCTGATGCCAAAGGGAAAAAATAATTAAAATATAAAAAATGAAATAAAATAATATTAAAAATTAAAATGAATAAAAATAAAAATAATAAAAAATAATATTTTTTAAAAAAGAAAAAGAATCCTGGTCCTATTTCCACTGGAGCTGAAGCTGACACTTTGGAGCCACTGCATGATCAGTAGCCTTGATCCATGTGGAGGGCCTGTGTTGGTCCTCTGAGGGAGAAGCCTGCTGTGCTGGCTTGAAGTCAGACCTGCCCTAATAAAGATGTTCCTTCCTGAGCCCTGGGGAGCAGGGTTTGGTGTAATTGACTCCAGCCTCTACTGGAGGCACTTTGTTTTTCTCTGAAGACTAGTTGTGTTGGTGGGCCTTAGGAGGAGGGTGGAAAATGGTGTCACCCCACCCTCTTGTCCCTGGGGAGGGGAACTCGTGGCATCTGCTATTCAGGAGGCCCTCACAGAAAAGTGAACACCCTTCTCTTCTATGTCCCAGGCTTTCATGAGATCCCTGCCTTCAACCTGTCTGTGCCCAGCCATCGGCACACCCAGTGCCATAGTTCTGAGTTTTATCTCTGGCTGGCAGCTGGGATTCAAAACAACAAACCTTAGGGGGAGGAGGGAAGATGGCAGAAGAGTACAGGACCTCATTTCATCTGGTCCCTTGAATTCAGCTAGATATCTATCAAATCATTATGAACACCTGTGAATTCAACCTGAGAACTAAGAAAAGAATTGCTGGAATTCTACAAATAGAAAAGCGACCACTTTTTGCAAGGTAGGAGGTGCAGAGAAGTGAATCTGAGAGCATATATCAGAAGGTAAACAGAGGGGGTGAGGGAACCTCCGTAAGCCCGCTACTGGAAAATGATATAGCCGTGGAGTGCAAAATCAGAACTTTTAGAAGTCTGCTCACATGAGCAATGTCCCTGACTGAGAGGTGCTCAGGTGGCCAGTCATGACAGAATCCTGGGTGGGACAATGTGGTCTCAGGATCCCTGGGCTCACAGACAGAAAGGGGGTTCCTCAGTTGGCAGAGTTCCCAAGCAGCGGAGCAGGGAAACCGGCTACAATCAGAGAGCCTCAGAGTGGGCTTTCAGCTTAAATGTGAACTTTCACCTAAAATGTGAACTGCGAAACAATAAGGGGACCGTTCCCTGAGCAAGGACCCTGCAAACTGCAGATACTTAGCAACCCTCCTCCTTCCCCCAGGAGGAGCAGCGTGGGTTCTCACCACAGGAGTCTGCAGAATTTGATGTACACAAAAGTAATTAACTACTTTTTCCTGAGGGTTCATTGAAGACTGGGGGCCAAAATCTTTCAAAAATAAGGCTGGAGATCAGGGTGCCACCATTTTTACCATTTTATTTTCATACCCTAGGCAGTGCGGAAAGCCTTCAGGGAACAAAAGCCACACAGAGCAACCCGAAGCAACTTACCCTGAGCCTGGCACCTGGCCTAGGGTGGTGAAACTCTGCCCAGGCAAAGACACCTGAGAATCAGCAGAGCAGGCCCCTCCCCCAGAAGACCAGCAGGAACCTCAGGCTAATAACAAGTTTACCTGTCACAGAGAATTGAAAAACTCCAGTGCTAAGGGAAAATAGTGTATAGAATTTAAGGGTTTTTTTTTTCTCACGATTCTTTCATTTTTCAGTTTAAACTCTCTTTTTTTTTCCTTTTCAACTAGTTTCTTATTTTAACAACCCTTTTTAAAGCCATTTTAAAATTTTCATATTTATGTTTTATAGATATATTCTTCATTTTTTGGCTTCCTTTCACTGCATTCAAATATATATATACATTTTTCTTTCTTTACAGTTTATATCAAGTGTCTTCTAACAAACAGATGAAAAGATACCCAAGACCAAGTGTATTACCCTGTTCTATCTACCTGTTTGATTATATTCTCTCTTTTTTCCTTTTTTTTTCTTTTTCTTTTTTGGTTTCTGTTGGCTTCTGATTTACCTAGTGTATATTTTGGTGGGGTTGAGGTTGATATTTTTATTCTTCGTTTTTTAATTTTTTAATTTCTGTCTTTTTTCCTCTCATTCATCAATTCTTCTCTGAACAAAATGACCAGAAGGAAAAATTCCCAGAATAAAGAACAAGAGGCAGTACTCACTGCCAGAGACTCAATAAATATGGATACGGTACAATGTCAGAGCTAGAATTCAGAAAAATGATTATAAAGATACTAATTGGACTTGGAAAAAGCATACAAGACACTAGAGAAAACATTTCTAGAGAAAGGAAAGAACTAAGATCTAATTGGGTTGAAATAAAAAAGGGTATTGCTGAGATGAAATCAACAATGGAGTCTCTTACTGCTAGGATAAATAAGCCGGAAGAGAGAATAAGTAATATAAAAGGAAAATTTTGGAGAATGCAGAAACTGAGCTAAAGAGAAATAAACAATTACTGGACCATGAGGGGAGGATTTGCAAGATCAGAGATACCATAATATGGAACAATATCAGAATTATTGTGGTCCAAGAGGAAGAGGAAAGAGATACACACATAAGGTATATTTGAGCCATTTATAGCTGAAGACTGCCACATTCTGGGGAAGGAAACAGGCATTCAAGTCCAGTAGGTAGAGAGAACACCCCTCAAAATCACTAAAAATAGATCAATGCTCCAACATATAATAGCGAATCTTGCAAATTTCAGACATAAAGAGAAAATCCTGAAAGCAGCTCGAGACAAGAGGTCCTTAACCTACAAAGGTAAGAACATTAGAATGGCAGCAGACCTATCCATATAGATGTGGCGGTCCAGAAAGGGCTGGCATGATGTATTCAGGATACTAAATGAGAAAAACATTCACACAAGAATACTTAATCCAACAAAGCTGTCAATCAGAATGGATGAAGAGATAAAGAGCTTCCAGGACAAACAAAAACTAAAAGAATTTGTGATCACTAAACCAGCCCTGTAAGAAATACTAAAGGGGATCCTGTAAGAGAAGAGAGACTGCAAAAGTAACATAGACCAAAAAGGAAAAGAGACAATGTACAGTAAGTGGCTTTATACTTATAGAATGGAGCTAAATTCATATCTTTAAATAGTTTATCTGGATATAAATGGGCTAAATGCTCCAATCAGAAGACACAGGGTATCATATTGGATAAAAAACCAAGATACATTGATAGGCTGTCTACAAGAGACTCATTTTAGATCCAAAGACACCTCCAGATTGAAAGTGAGGGGGTGAAGAACCATCTGTCATGCTAATGGACATCAAAAGAAAGGTGGAGTACCAATCCTTATATCAGACAAATTTGATTTTAAAACAAAGACTGTAGTGAGGGATGAAGAGGGACCCTATATCATACTTAAAGGGTATATTCAACAAGAGGAACTAACGATTGTAAATATTTATACTCCTAACGGGAGCACCCAATTATACAAACCAATTAATAACAAAATTAAAGAAACACGTTGATGATAATAATACAAGAATAGTAGAAGACTTTAACACCTCACTCACTGCAATGGACAGATCATCTAAAGTAGAAGATCAACAAGTTTGAATGACACACTGGACTAGATGGACTTCACAGACATATACAGAGTATTCCATCCTAAAGCAATGGAATACATATTCTTCTCAAGTGCATGTGGGACATTCTCCAGAATAGATCACATACTGGGTCACAAATCAGGTCTCAACAGGTACCAGAAGATTGGGATTGCCATGCATATTTTCAGACCACAATTCTTTGAAACTTGAACTCAATCACAGGATGAAATTTGGAAGGCACTCAATTAATTGGAGATTAAAGAGCATCCTACTAAAGAATGAATCGGTTGACCAAAAAATTAAAGAAGAATTTTAAAAATTCATGGAAACAAATGAACATGAAAACAAACTGTTCAAAACTTTTGGGATGCAGCAAAAACAGTCTTAAGAGGGAAGTACAGAGCAATACAAGCCGATCTCAAGAGACTAGAAAAGTCTCAAATACACAAGCTTACCATAAAACTTAAAGGACCTGGAGAAAGAATAGCAAATAAAGCCTAAACCAAGCACAAGATGAGAAATAATAAAGACTAGAGCAGAAACCAATGAAACAGAAACCAAAAGAACAGTAGAATATATCAACGAAGCTGGAAGCTGGTTCTTTGAAGGAATTAAGAAGATGGATAAACCCTTAGCCAGTCTTTTTTTTTATGTTTTTTTATTATATTATGTTAGTCACCATACAGTACATCCCCGGTTTCCGATGTAAAGTTCGAAGATTCATTAGTTGCATATAACACCCAGTGCACCATGCAATACGTGCCCTCCTTACTACCCATCACCGGACTATCCCATTCCCCCACCCCTCTCCCCTCTGAGGCCCTCAGTTTGTTTCTCAGAGTCCATAGTCTCTTATGTTTCATTCCCCCTTCTGATTACCCCCCCTTTCTTTATCCCTTTCTTCCCCTACTGATATTCCTAGTTCTTATGTTCCATAGATGAGAGAAATCATATGATAATTGTCTTTCTCTGCTTGACTTATTTCACTTAGCATTATCTCCTCCAGTACCGTCCATGTTGCAGCAAATGTTGAGAATTCGTTCTTTCTGATAACTGAGTATTATTCCATTGTATATATGGACCACAACTTCTTAATCCAGTCATCTGTTGAAGGGCATCTCGGTTCCTTCCACGCTTTGGCTATTGTGGACAATGCTGCTATGAACATTGGGGTGCATATGGCCCTTCTCTTCACTACGTCTGTATCTTTGGGGTAAATCAAAAGGAAAGGAGAAAGGACCCAAATTAATAAAATCCTGAATGAAAGAGGAGAGATCTCGACCAACACCAAGGAAGTACAAACAATTTTAACAACATATTATGAGCAACGATATGCCAACAACTTAGGCAATCTGGAAGAAATAGATGCATTCTTGGAAACTTATAAAGTACCAAAACTGAAATAGGAAGAAATAGAAAACCTGAACAGACCCATAACCAGTAAGAGAATTGAACCATTAGTCAATAATCTCCCAGCAAACATGAGTCCAGGGCCACATGGCTTCCCAGGGGAATGCTATCAAACATTTAAAGAAGAACTAACACCTACTCTTCTGCAGCTGTTTCAAAAATAGAAATAGAAGGAAAACTTCCAAACCTGTTCTATGAGGCCAGCATTACCTTGTTCTCAAAACCAGACAAAGACTCCACCAAGAAGGAGAATTAGAGGCCAATATCTCTGATGAATATGGATGCCAAAATTCTCAACAAGATACTAGCCAATAGGACCCATAGTACATTAGAAGAATTGTTCCCCATGACCAAGTGGGATTTATTCCTGGGCTGCAAGGGTGGTTCAACACCTGCAAATCAATCAGTGTGATAGATCACATTAATAAAAGAAAAGACAAGACAAGAACCATAGGATCCTCTTAACTGATGCAGAAAAAGCATTTGACAAAACACAGCATCCTTTCCTGATTAAAACTCTCCACAGTATAGGCAAATAGGGACTATACCTCAATATCATAAAAGCCATCTATGAAAAGCCCACAGCAAATATCATTATCAATGGGGAAAAACTGAGAGCATTTCCCCTAAGGTCAGGAACATGACAGGGATGCCCCCTCTCAGCACTATTGTTCAACATCGTACTGGAAGTCCTAGCCTCAGGAATCAGACAACAAAAATATATAAAAGATATTCAAATTGGCAAAGAAGAAGTCAAGCTCTCACTTTTTGCAAGTGACATGATACTCTATGTGGAAAACCCAGAAGACTCCACCCCAAAATTGCTAGAACTCATGCAGCAATTCAGCAACATGTCAGAATAAAAAATCAATGCACAGAAATCTGTTGCATTTCTATACATTAACAATGTGACTGAAGAAAGAGAAATTAAGGAATCAATCCCATTTTTAATTGCACCCAAAACCATAAGATACCTAGGAATAACTGTAACCAAAGAGGTAAAGGTTCTATACTCTAAAAATGACAGAACACTTATGAAAGAAATTGAGAAAGGCACAAAGAAGGGAAAAACATTCCATGCTCATGGATTGGAAGAATAAATATTGTTAAAATGTCTATGCCACCCAGAGAAATCTACATGTTCAATGCAATCCCTATCAAAATACCATCAATATTTTTCACACAGCTGGAACAAAGAATCCTAAAATTTGTATGGAACAAGAAAAGACCCCAAATAGCCAGAGGAATCTTGAAAAAGGAAACCAAAGCTGGTGGCATCACAATGCCAGATTTCAAGCTATATAACAAAGCTGTAATCATCAAAACATTACGGTACTAGCACAAAAACAGACACATAGATCAATGGAACAGAATAGTGAACACAGCAATGGACCCTAAACTCTATGGGAACTAATCTTTGAGAAAGCAGGAAAGACTATCCAATGGAAAAAGGACAGTCTCTTCAGAAAATGATGCTGGGAAAATTGGACACCCACATGTAGAAGAACAAAACTGGACTATTTTCTTATACCATAAAGATAAACTCGAAATGGATGGAAGGCCTAAATGTGAGACAGGAATCCATCAAAATCCTAGAGAATACAGGAGCATCCTCTTCGACCTCATCCACTGCAACGTCTTGCTAGATATGTCTCCAAAGGCCCAAGAAACAAAAGCAAAAATGAACTACTAGGTCATCATCAAGATAAAAACGTATGCACAGCAAAGGAAACAGTCAACAAAACTAAAGGGCAACCTACTGAACGGGAGAAATTATTTGCAAATGACACAGCAGATAAAGGGCTAGTATCCAAGATCTATAAAGAACTTTTCAAATTCAATACTCATAAAACAAATAATCCAGTCAAGAAATGGACAGAAGACATGAACAGAGATTTTTTCCAAAGAAGATATACAAATAGCGAGCAGACACATGAAAAAATGCTCAACATCACTAGCCATCAGGGAAATACAAATCAAAACCACAATGAGATACCACCTTACACCAGTTAGAATGGCAAAAATTAACAAGGCAGGAAACAAATGTTGGAGAGGATGTGGAGAAAGGGGAACACTCTTACACTGTTGGTGGAAATGCAAGCTGGTACAGCCACTCTGGAAAACAGTATGGAGATTCCTCAAGACATTAAAAATAGAGCTACCCTATGACCCAGTGATTGCACTACTAGCTATTTACCCCAAAGATACAGATGTAGTGAAAAGAAGGGGCACATGAACTCCAATGTTCATAGCAGCAATGTCCACAATAGCCAAACTATGGAGAGAGCCCAGATGTCCTTCAACAGATGAATGGATAAAGAAGATGTGGTATATATATACAATGGAATATTACTCAGCCATCAGAAAGGATGAATACTTACCATTTATATCAATGTGGTTGGAGCTGGAGGATATTATGCTGAGCAAAATAAGTCAATTAGAGAAAGACAATTACTTGTTTCACTTATAAGCAGGATATAAGAAACAGCACAGAGGATCATAGGGGAAGAGAGGGAAAACAAAATAAAAAGAAATCAGAGAGGTAGATAAACCATGAGGGACTCTTAAGTATGAAACAAACAGGGTTGCTGGAGGGGAAGTGAGTGGGTGGTGGGTTAATTGTGTGGTGGGTATTAAGGAGGTCATGTAATGTGATGAGCACTGGGTTTTATATGCAAGTGATGAATTATTGAACTCTACATCTGGTTTTATATGCAAGTGATGAATTATTGAACTCTACATCTGAACATCTACATCTGAGATTAAAGATGTACTATATGTTGGCTAATTGAATTTAAATTTTAAAAAAGAAGAAAAGAAAAAATCCCACAAATATTAAGGTACCCAGCATCATGCAGACCCACTCCCTTCCCTGGAAGAGAGCCTCGCAGCACTGTGCCTGACACTTTTCTGTCCCAGAAAGAAGTTCCATGCCTCTGCATGAGTGCCTGGAGTCTACGTTGAAACACAGCAAATAGCTGGGACCAGGTTTCCACCCTCTGTGCATGCCTCTGTACCCTGCTCTTGACCCTGCTCAATACCGTCTGACAGGTCTTCTGTCCTCCGAGAGGCAAAAAATAACCTTTTCCAAATGCACTCCGGGAAGGGGAATATTCTCTCCCCGTGTGACCTAGGGGATCACCACACCACGGCACCTTGTGGGAACTCTATGTGCCACCCTCTCTCCTACTTTCTCCCTCCATTTTTTACCTCTTTCCATGAAAAGTCTCCCACCCCTCCACAGCATGGCTTTTGTCTCTCCCAATTCATGTCTCAGAACCTCACATCTGCCATGTTCTCTCCCTCCAATTGTACAGATAGTTTTCTTAATCCTCCGATTGATTTCCTAGTTGTTTAAAATGCTTTGATGTTGACCTAGCTGTGTTCAAGGGAGGAGGGAAGCCCAGGATTCCCCTGCTACTCTGCCATATTAACTCCTCCCTCCCAAAAATTTTGTTTTGAAGAAATACTCTAAGAACAGTTTTACAGTCATTTTAACTTTAATAGCTTGCCCCTGCAACTTAGGACTCCAAAATACATTAAATTTTAATATTTTGTAAACACTATAAATGATCCAATTTATGAAACTGTTTTGCTTACTTACAGAAAATTAAATGTTTCCATGTTTAGAGTTTTTTTCTCTCTTGCTGAAAATGCCTAACACATTAGGCTTTTCATAAATAAATAAAATGGAGTTGCAAATTACTACTTAGAAAACACACCTTCAAAGGTCATGCTGTTTTTCAAAATATAAATTAACAACTTTTGGTTAAATGCAAGGAGAGAGTAAAAACCAGTGACATCAGTTATATTTTGCTCTGGTTGTATTTGTTTGAATGAAAGTTTATTTTACTTCAGATTATACCTTTTTATTTAATTTAAAGAGTTTTCATAATGAACAGACAGCATTTTGTCTTCCATAGTTATTGGTCCACATTTTTTTTTTGCTTTTTACCAGAGCCATATATTCCTTCTGCATTGCAGAAATTCTTAAATCTTTTTAAGAAATAATTTGAATGTCTTTAACTTGATTTCCAGAGAAAATTCCTAAGTGTCAGTTTTTTGTTTATTTTTGTTTTTGTTTTATAACTTTACTATTTTGGAACTATTATACAGATAAATTTTGAAGTGTTAGCTATGTGGTGAAAAAGTCAACATAGAATCTCCTCTATTCAGAAGCTACTGATTACAGGTAAAATTGGAAGCTGTTAAATGACTAAAAGGGGACAAAATTGTCAATAGCATTTTCTTAGCTCTTTTTCTAGAAAAGACTTCCTTTTAATCAAAAAAATTCAGAGTCAATTATTTAACCAAAGATAATGGTTAAAATATAATTATGAAGCATATAAAATAAAAATAAAATGCACATTTACCCACAATAACTATATTAAAGTTGTAGAATACCATGCCTTGATGAAACAAAAAACACATCGGTTAAACTAAATATTAAGGTGGGGTTTTTTTTGTTTGTTTGTTTGTTTTATTTGTAGACATCTTAATTGTAGGAGAAACATTCAATCTATAAAATCATCAGTCACTAATAATTCAGTTACAGCCAGGAAAATGTGAACACATACACTTTGCTGGTCTAATTTAAAACCTAGACTTTCTCCTTTGGTAATTCCATCTTTTTGTTGTACATTATATAATTAGTTTAAGCAAATTTAAGTTGTAGGTGGCTTATATTTCTTATCAAAGATTGTTACATTATTTGTTCATTTGTATTAGAAATTTGATAGGTTTGGTCTAGAGGCATGTAACAATTTTGATTTTTTATAGATTTGCTTGGACAGTCCCTATTTAAAATAATAGTTCTCATTTCTACCTTCTGTTTAGAAATCCTGATATATAATGCTGGGATAAATACTAGAGGGATAAAATGTCTCACAGCATTAAACAACTAAATCATTAAATTTCTCTTCACTACAAAGGGAGGAATTGAATTTAGTTACAATCCACCTGCATTGTATCACATGCATTTGAATCAATCAATTATTTTAACTGATTTTTTCAATTAACTTCTGATTTTATTTTTATGTGGACATTATTCCTATAGTCCAAATTACTCTTTGTATTTTTACTTCAAACAAATAAAGTATGGTAATTCCTTATTCTTTCATCATGTCTTTAGGGTTTATCAGCCAGGATAGAAAACTGTGAGTCAAGGATGTTGATCAAGGATTAGACAAAAGTTAAAGTATCTTCTCTTGGATTTTTTTAAATAATTAAAATTATTATTATTCAATAATCATGCAAATACAGCACAAATATAGAACATAGATGAACACAGATGCCACTGCTTGGTAAGTACAAACAGGGAAGCTTAGCATGATAGAATTTTGCCCAAGTAGACTCCCATTCTAGCAGGTAAATGACATGCATCTTTTTAAAATTATAGTGATGTTTTAAAATCTTGAAAAAATATAACCACTTTTCTAAAATATAAGTGCATGCACACATACACATCTTTTAACATTTATGGTACATAATAGCCTTCAAATTAGATGTAGACAAATATAAATTTATCTTTAATAATGCTTAAAAATTGTATTTCTCTTACTAATATGCAATGCCATTTTGTTTCTGGAGAATTCTAGTGTTCATAGAAAAGAACCTATTTTATGGAACTTAAGCTGTCTTCCTGATATTAGGATATATTACCAGCAGATAGCAATGGTGCTGTAAGAATTCAGTTTTGCTGGTATGTGTTTTACTCAGATATGGATTCTTTCTTTTTTTTTTAGTAAATATATGATATCTGAAATTATATAATCATAATTATTTATATATTCAAAACATTTTTAAAAATAAATATTTAAGCTAAACATTATATTTTCCTTATCATCTATATCCAATTAATACTAATTCAAACACTACTCTTTTCCACAGACTTTGATTAGCTTATTTATGACTTGCTCCATTTTTGTAATTTTGTCCTGAATTATTTTCTTTTGAAAAAAATCATGCATCCATGGGAATTTAAAATAGAAATTTTAGAAGAATATTCCACAGAGTTGAATAGAGGTTTGAACTAAATTCATGACCTCTTAGACACAACTTATTGTATCTTCTGATTGATTTTAAAAAGCCATATCTGCAACTTAAATTTCTACTATTTCAGTTAAGTAATCATACATACAGGTAATTCTGCTGAGTAAGTGGCTCCATTTCTACTGAAGCGTTGCTCTAGGCTGACAAGAGTGAATGTAAAATAGTCACTAAGAGACTATATGTTATGAGGAGTCAAAATACTTACAATTTACTATGAATTTCTGCATAACTACCCAAACAGTTTCCTGGTTGTAAAATAATAATGGCCATTGAAATTTTTTTTCTGAGACAGTATTCAAATAAATGATCAGACATGAAAACTATATTACTCAGAAGAATAGAATTGAAAGATATAAAGCTTTAAATATTTTAAATATTATACACTTATATTCATAAATGATCACAAATGCTGAACAGTGATATGTTCACAAATAAGTTAAATTTTTTTCATAAATAAGTTTTTAAAATTAGATATTGAACATAACATTATAAAACCAGGTGAAATGGTACATAACTAAGATGTATATTTTTCTAAACATTATTTCAAATGTATTTGTAGAAGTATGATATATGTGTATTACTCATTTATTAGACCTTAGCATTTATGGAGAGGCGTATGTGGATACATATGCCCACATACGCCTGCTTAGACAAATGGCAGTATAATGATTAGAGACATGCTCCTAAATAAAAATTTGAAATTATCATATATATAAGTCATGCAAAAACAAACTAGATCTTTTAAGTTTTCATGTAAAAGCAATTCCAAGTATCTTTTATTGCCCCCACACTACCAGCACATTGACCCCTTAGAAACAGGTACCACCACATTCCAATCAGAGAAAGTTGCCAAATTCACACAGTAGGGAAATTGACCTGATATTTCATTAGGGTTTTTGCCCAACAATTTTCCACCTCCCATCCCTCATCCTTTCTTTCTACTGTATTTTTTCCTACTTTCATTGAATTTTCACCCTTCTTCCTTCAAAAAGTGAACTGTTGAAAGATTAACTATTTTACTACAGGTCACTCTCTTCTATTTCAGGTCCACATATGTGCATTATACCAAAAAAGAAAGAAAGAAAGAAAGAAAGAAAGAAAGAAAGAAAGAAAGAAAGAAAGAAAGAAAGAAAGAAAGATTGAAAATCCCTTTTATTATTCTGTTTTTAAAGTAACTCTTTTTTTTTCTAAAAGTAAAAGCAAAATGTACAATTAGGAATATATTCTTGGTCTCTTCAAGGCAAATATCTGCCCTATATTGTGAATTTGACTTCTTCTTCCTTTTGGTTGTCTTGGAGATGCACAGTAAAAGAGTATATGCCCAGGCTTTGATTTATATATCTAAATGATGCCTGATAAAACAAACATACAAACATAGAATTTTTTACTAGCATTTTGTATAAAGGTGATAAGAGTTATATAATTTTGCTGTAATTTAAATGATTTTCTATGTAACATTTTCTTTCTGTACTCATTTATTTTTCATCTTGCATATGAGTGAGCAATAGCTTTTAAAAAAAATCTAAAATCAGGGCCACCTTCATGACTCAGTTGGTTGAGCATCTGACTCTTGATTTCTGCCCAAGTCATGATCTCAGGGTCCTGAGATCCAGCCTCAAGTCGGGCTCCCCACGCAGCTCAGTGAGGAATCATCTTGTCCCTCTCCCTCCCACTCCCCTTGCCCCTCTACCTTTCCCCCTGCCCCTCCCCCTACTCACCACACTATCTAAAATAAATAAATAGAATCTTAAAATAAAATGTAAGTCCCTTTCTGCTATCATTGACTCTTTTTTTATTATAATAATATTTTTTATTATATTATGTTAGTCACCATACAGTACATCCCTGGTTTTTGATGTAAAGTTCCATGATTCATTAGTTGCATATAATACCCAGTGCACCATTCAATACGTGCTCTCCTTACTAACCATCACCAGCCTATGCAATTCCCCCACCACCCTCCCCTCTGAAGCCCTCAGTTTGTTTCTCAGAGTCCATAGTCTCTCATGCTCCATTCCCCCTTCTGATTACCCCCCCTTCTTTATCCCTTTCTTCTCCTACCGATCTTCCTAGTTCTTATGTTCCATAGATGAGAGAAATCATATGATAATTGTCTTTCTCTGCTTTGCTTATTTCACTTAGCATTATTCCTCCAGTGCCGTCCATGTTGCAGCAAATATTGAGAAATCATTCTTTTTGATGGCTGAGTATTATTCCATTGTATATATGGACCACATCTTCTTAATCCAGTCATCTCTTGAAGGGCATCTTGGCTCCTTCCACAATTTAGCTATTGTGGACAATGCTGCTATGAACATTGGGGTGCATATGGCCCTTTCTTCACTACGTCTGTATCTTTGGGGTAAATACCCAGTAGTGCAATGGCTGGGTCATAGGGTAGCTCAATTTTTAACTTTTTAAGGGACCTCCACACTGTTTTCCAGAGTGGCTGTACCAACTTGCATTCCTACCAACATAGTAGGAGGGATCCCCTTTCTCCACACCCTCTCCAACAATTGTTTCTTGCCTTGTCAATTTTTGCCATTCTAACTGGCGTATGGTGGTATCTCAATGTGGTTGTGATTTGAATTTCCCTTATGGCTAATGATTTTGAACATTTTTTCATGTGTCTGTTAGCCATTTGTATGTCTTCATTGGAAAAGTGTCTATTCATATCTTCTGCCCATTTTATGATTTGTTTATTTGTTTCTTGTGTATTGAGTTTGAGAAGTTCTTTGTAGATCTTCGATATCAGTCTTTTATCTGTAGCATGATTTGCAAATATATTCTCCCATTCCATGGGCTGCCTCTTAGTTTTTTTGACTGTTTCCTTGGCTGTGCAGAAGCTTTTAATCTTGATGAAGTCCCACAAGTTCATTTTATCTTTTGTTTCTCTTGCCTTTGGAGATGTGTCATGAAAAAGTTTATTGTGGCTGATGTCGTAGAGGTTGCTGCCTATGTTCTCCTCTAGGATTTTGATGGATTCCTGTCTCACATCGAGGCCTTTCATCCATTTGGAGTTTTTCTTGGTGTATGGTGTGAGAGAGTGGTCAAGTTTCATTCTTTTGCATGTAGCTGTCCAATTTTCCCAGCACCATTACTGTCTTTTCTCCATTGGATGTTTTTTCCTGCTTTGTCAAAAATTAGTTGCCCAAAGAGCTGAGGATCCATTGCTGGGTTCTCTATTCTGTTCCATTGGTCTATGTGTCTGTTTTTGTGCCAGTACCATGCTGTCCTTGTGATCACAGCTTTGTAGTACAACTTGAAATTCGGCATTGTGATGCCCCCAGCTTTGTTTTTCCTTTTCAACACTTCCTTGGTGATTCGGGGCCTTTTCTGGTTCCACACAAATTTAAGGGCTGTTTTTTCCAGTTCTTTCAAAAATGTCATTGGTATTTTGATTGGGATAGCATTGAAAGTGTAGATTGCTCTGGGTAGCATGGACATTTTAACTATGTTAATTCTTCTGATCCATGAGCATGGAATATTTTCCCATCTTTTCGTGTCTTCTTCAATGTCTTTCAAGAGCGATTTGTAGTTTCTAGAATATAGGTCCTTTACGTCTCTGGTTAAGTTAATTCCAAGAAAACATATGATTTTTGGTGCTATTGTAAATGGGATGGATTCCCTAATTTCTCTATCTTCAGTCTCATTGTTTGTGTATAGAAATGCAACTGATTTCTGAGCATTGATTTTGTATCCCGCAACGTTACTGAATTGCTCTATAACTTCTAATAGTTTGGGAGTGGATTCTTTTGGGTTTTCCATATAGAGTATCATGTCATCTGCGAAGAGAGACAGTTTGACTTCTTCTTTGCTGATTTGGATACCTTTTATCTCTTTCTGTTGTCTGATTGCTGTTTGAAGGACTTCTAGTACTATGTTGAATAATAATGTCGAGAGTGGACATCCTTGTCGTGTTCCTGATCTTAAGGGAAAAGCTTCCAACTTTTCCCTGTTGAGAATTATATTTGCTGTAGGCTTTTCATAGATGGTTTTTATGAGATTGAGGAATGTACCCTCTTCACTACACTCTGAAGTGTTTTAATCAGGACAGGATGTTGTATTTTGTCAAATGCTTTTTCTGAATCAATTGAGAGGATCATATGATTCTTGGCTTTTTTCTTGTTGATGTAATCTATCACACTGATAGATTTGCGAATGTTGAACCACTCTTGCATCCCAGTGATGAATCCCACTTGGTCATGATGGATAATCCTTTTAATGTACTGTTGGATCCTATTAGCTAGGATCTTGTTGAGAATTTTGGCGTCCATATTCATCAGGGATATCAGTCTGTAATTCTCCTTTTTGATGGGTCTTTGCCTAGTTTGGGGATCAAGGTAATATTGGCCTCATAGAATGAGTTTCGTAGCTTTCCTTCTGTTTCTATTTTTTGAAATAGCTGTAGGAGAATAGGTATTATTTCTTCTTTGAATGTTTGGTAGAAGTCCCTGCGGAATCCATCAGGCCCTGGAGTTTTGTTTTTTGGAAGGTTTTTAATCACTTTTTCAATCTCTTCATTATTAATCGGTCTGTTTAAAAAATCAATTTCTTCCTGTTTCAGTCTTGGTAGTTTATAGGTTTCCAGGAAGGCCTCCATCTCTCCCATGTTGCTTAATTTATTGGCATAAAGCTGTTGATAAAAGTTTCTAATAATCCTTCCTATTTCATTGATTTTGGTTGTGACCTCTCCCTTTTCATTCATAATTTTATTAATTTGGGTCTATTCTCTATTCTTTTGGATAAGTCTTGCCAGTGGTTTATCTATTTTATTTATTCTTTCAAAGAACCAGCTTCTAGTTCTGTTGATCTGCTCTACTGTGCTCCTGGTTTCTAATTCATTGATCTCTGCCCTAATCTTGATCAACTGCTTTCTTGTGCATGGATTAGGCCTGTTCTTCTGTTGCTGTTCCAGCTTCTTGAGGTGAGAATATCATTGACTCCTGAACAATGTAAAACCGAAACCAAACTAATCCTATTGTTAAAACATTCAGCTGATTATTCTATTGAAATCATGTGATAACATTCATTTAACTTTTTTAATTATGATATGTTAGTCACCATACAGTACACAATTAGTTTTTGATGTAGTGTTCCATGATTCATTGTTTAACTTCTGTACATATTTAGTTTAAATTAAAAGGTTTTATTAAAAAAAACAAATTCTTTTTTAAAAAGTTAATTATCTTGTCTGGGTTTCAATTAATTTGATCTTATTAAGTAGGATGGTTATTCAACTCAGAATTTAAAACAGATAATAGTTATAGGGTTTTAAGAGACACGTTTATTTTATGTTAGTCGATATAAAAGAGCTTCTTGGATGGCAATGACGGTTTCTTCATTTTTAAATTATTAACAAAAGGTAAGATTGGCTGCATATTGTACCAGAATGACAGAAGTTTTTTCAATATGAACAGATTTAAGACATTTGCATAGAAATGGTAGATTAATCTTGATTATTTTCAAAGGGAAGGAATTAAGGTTGCCTGGGTGGCTTTGTCATTAAGCATCTGCCATCGGCTCAGGGCGTGATCCCAGGTCCTGGGATCAAGCCCCACGTTGGGTTCCTTGCTCAGTGGGAAGGCTGCTTCATCCTCTCCCACTCCCCCTGCTTGCATTCCCTCTCTCACTGGCTGTCTCTCTCTCTCTCTCTGTCAAATAAATAAATAAAATCTTATTTAAAAAAAGGGGGAGGAAGGAATTAGCCAAACATGATTGTGCAGAGTGAAATAAATATACTTTCCTTTCATTAGTGAAAATCACATTTTACTTTTCTTTGTGGTGACATAAATACTTTAAAACTTTATCTACCAAGTAAATTCATATAGAAAAAGGTACATATTTAAAAACTAGAAATGAGGATGCCTGGGTAGCTCAATTGGTTAAGCACCTGCCTTTGGCTCAGGTCATGATCCCAGGGTCCTGGGATAGAGTCCTGCATTGGGCTCCTTGCTCTGCAGGGAGCCTGCCTCTCACTCTGCCTGCTTCTCCCCCTGCTTGTGCTCTCTCTCTCTCTGACAAATAAATAAAATCTTTAAAAAAATAAAATTAAAAATTAAAAACTAGAAATGTTTTGACATAAAATAAGGCCAAAATTATACATATTAATATATAACATTAAATATCAATTATTTGTTTAGAAACAAGATGTTCATCATGGAAATAGATTCATAATAGACTCTTTAAGTATCAACTTCAGACTTTAATAAAAATGGCGGTTATTATGAGTTCTCCACGTGTTACATATGACTTACAGTTATGCTTAGACTGCAATATAAATGAAAGATGTTTATCAGATTTAATAATCTGAGTGGCCAAAATATGTAAAATAATTCTATTTAAATGAAACAATAATATTCTGACTAATCTGAAAACACTGACACATTAACAGTGTCCTTTCTTGAAGAAGTGGTTACTAGAGAAAATATTTAACTGAGGGAACTGGTCTTCATTCAAGTGGGGGCAGATATTCTTCATGTCCTTTATAATGTTGTAATGATTAAAGGACAGTCATACACATGCAAATATTATACATGCATAAATGAGAAGAGTTGGGGAATAGCGTGTCTGTCTAAGTTGTTACTGAGAGTCTGTATTCCACCTCAGATTAAATAAAGGTGATTTTCTTTATTTTCTTTCAGCTTGTCTTTATATTGCTTTTGTTGTTCTTTCTTTACAGTTACCTATGTTAGTACAGTGTACTGCACATAGTTAAGGTTCAGTTAATTCTGTTGACTAAAACTCATCTATTTTGATCACCTTTATTTCCTGCTTTTCACTGCCACACCTTTTATATTGTTTGCTGTGCCTTTATCAGCTCTCAAGTAAGTATTTTCTCTTTACTTATTTAAGCATCCTGCTGCTCACTTCACATCAAGGTTGCATTAAGAGTCCCATGAATTTTGATAATTTCTATTTATTTAATAATGTCTACCTGTATGAAGTAAGTTCTTCTGCACACCCAGTTTGCAAATTCCCCAGATATTTGGAATTAATTTTTTTCTTATTGATATAGTAATTTATATAGAGAAATGAATATTAGTAGAAAGTCTGACTAAATACCTAGGCAGAACATATAAAGTGGGACCATATGAAATTGCTATTTTTCAAGTCAAAATTTATTCAGTATCAGCAATTTCATACGGTTCAACTTAATAATCAAAGGTCTTAGACCATAAGATTTCCTGAAAGGAGATAACATCGTTTTATTGTTAATAACTCCCAAATTATAATGTTATTCATGGAGATATTTCCTGAATGTACTCCTCACATATGTAGATTTGTCAAGATTTGCATAGGCTTAAGTAAAAATTGATGTTGGGGAAATCTTTATAAAGAATGCATATTTCAGGAGAAAGTGAGATTCAATGAGATGTAGCTTCAAGCAAATCTATTTTCCAATTGAATTACTTATTGAATTACAAGACATTTTCTAATAAGAAGATAAGCATTTGAATCAGAAGATAGTCTTTACTTCTTTCTATAGAACATAGTTTTTGTACTTTAATACAGGTTATAAAAACATATGGAATGAGACCTCCATATAATTGTTTATTCCATTATCAGAAAATTGAGAAAATTTGATTCCTAAGAAAAAGTTAAATTAACAGATTTGCTAGGTTTTGTTTGTCTTTTACTGTAAGTGAACACATAAACATATTTTGTCTTGTATAAAGTCTGTGTAGTAGTTAAGAGCTTAAGCTTTGAAGCCAGATAAATCTGCTTTCAAAATTCTAGCTGCATATTTTAATAGCTCTGAGACCTTGGGCAAATTAATTAAACTCTTAGAGCCTCATGTCCTCATGTGTATATGGAAGTGACAGTAACAGTACACATATTATAGGGCTGTTGTATTAAATATACTTAGTACAGTGTTTGACATACAATAAACTCAATAAAATGGTGACTAGTATTATTTTAATAATTGATTATATACTTTAGAAGTTGTATTCGGATGAATCTAAGTGCTAGATGTCTCAAGGTATTTGTCACCATAGTAACTTGCAGAAACATGGATCTTTATTTCCTTCATATTTTAAAAAGATTATGATTTGCAGGAATTTAACAAGGCATAGATAATCTTAGAAGCAGAAGTTCAAATAGCCTGAGTGGAGAACTACCCAATTTCCTTGATTTTCTTCAATCACATATTGATAGCGAGGTTATTATAAAGTCTACCCTTTGCTAAATAGTGAAAATTTTACACTTCTTAAATTGGCAGCAGTGCTGGTAATAGTAGTCAGCACAAAAAAATATTATTTTTTGAC
The DNA here is from genome assembly GCF_023065955.2 of Ursus arctos. Taxonomy (NCBI): domain Eukaryota; kingdom Metazoa; phylum Chordata; class Mammalia; order Carnivora; family Ursidae; genus Ursus; species Ursus arctos. The sequence goes on from NC_079873.1 coordinate 70,963,805, forward strand.
AGCTTAAGCAATTCTTTAGTAAGTTCTCAGAGCTTTATGGACAAAAATCATGGAATTTCATTGTCTGAACTGGTGAAAATCTTTTTGGCTAACCAGAAGAAAGTAACTTATGAAAGTTGCATATTGCTTCCTATTAACCTTCAAACATCCTACTTCAGTCTCTATTTTTTTCTACACCTGAAAATTTGCATAATCTCTTGTTATTCTGTACAATACATACTAAGGTTAGTATTTCTAGTCTCAATACTTGGCAGGTAGTTCATCATAGTAAAATTGTACCTTAAATTTGGTATTTTATCCAATATTCAATTTTCCTATAATTAATGTGATTAGGCTTTCAAATATTTTTTTTAAATTTATTTATTTTAGAGAGAGAGAGAGAGAGAGCATGAGTGGGAAGGGCAGAGGGAGAGGGAGAGAGAGGGAATCTAAAGCAGACTGCACACTGAACATGGAGCCTGATGCAGGGCTCAATCCTAGGACCCTGAGATCATGACCTGAACTGAAACCAAGAATCAGATGCTTAACTGACTGTACCACCCAGGCACTCCAGGCTTTGAAATAATTTTTGTCTCACTTTGTAATTATACAAATGTACTAATAAGTCATCCAGTTAGCAGGGTTAAAATAGAAGAACCCAAAACATTAAATATTAGTCATCTCAGGTTTACTGTAAGAATGTTATCAAAGAGGAAATGATTCTCTGGAAGGAGATCAATTGCAGTTAGCTATATTTTGGCTTCCATGGTGTAGAGCAACTTCATCTTACATTTCAGAGCAACTACCCTTAAAACACACATATCCTAAATGCACCATCATGTCTATTACTAATTAAAGTTTCTCTCTTAGACAATTATACCTTCAGCATTTTGTTTGGAATGAATTAAGCACATTGACATGTTGCATTACCAAGAACCAAGAGTAATTTCAGGAGATAAATGATCTAGTCCTCAGACATTTGCCATTTATGTTCTTAATAATAAAAATGGTTTGGGGGCACTTGGCTGGTTCAGTCAGTAAAGCATGTGATTCTTGATTTTGGGGTCTTGAATTTGAGCCCCACAGTGGGGTAGAGTTTACTTATTTTTTTAAAGGTGTGTGTGTATGTGTGTGTGGGGGGGATCAGAAAAGTAGTATTCTAATTCAGCCACCAACATATGATAGGTTGGACAAGCTAATAGAGACATTTTTTATTATGGGACAGGAATTACAAGAGTTAAGAATCTATGTGTTGTCAAACTATACAGTCACAACCTCTTGATTCTTACATATCATTCTAGCAGAAAGAAAATTACCTATGTAGGCATAGCCCCTAAGTCATAAGGTGCACCTGACAAATTTGAAAAAATATATTAAGCATAAAGGGCTACAACTTCCAAATGTCTTATTAATGAAAAATATGAACACATGTTAATTAGATTCCTGGAAGTCATATTTGCCTCAAAAGAAATAGCACCTATGTATGTTAGCACTATGGACCCAGAGATGAAAATTCAACTATGAAAATAACTTTAGCCTGTTACCGGCCTGGTCTTTATTAAAGGCAGAGATACAACCCTGAATATCTGCCACACTTCCACATACATTCAAATTAATCGGGTATTTATATTAAATACCTGATTATTTAAAATCATATTAAACTATGAAAATCATCAATTCTTTCTTCATTTGTAAAGAAAGCAAAAAGTACTTTCTGGTCAAAATAGCATTAATTCAGAGAGGAAAAACAAAAAGAACAAGGATCTCCATGGATAAATGTTAACTTTATTCAAATTTAATATATGTTAATAAATTGATATTCAAAAGGAACATGTGATGAATTTGGGCATCAGTAAATCACTCAGGTTCTATATTTATGGCATTTGATTTGCTACCTACATCATATTATAAGGATGTCTACTTCCCAAAAATATTTTGATCTTTGCTTTTAGATTAGTACAGAATGCAATATTTGCTCAGGAGTTTAAGGCAATCTCCTAGGACATGAAAAGTATTTGATATATCTTAAGTTATCTGGCACTATTAAAGAGGAATTCTATATGGGAAGTAAGAGAAAATTCACATATGTTTGTGTTTAGCCACCCTTATGGCAGACATCTGAATCTTTAGTCTTTAAATATAGAGGTCAAAATGGAAGTTGATATAGATGATTGATGATCACACTGTACTAGAAGTCTCTTTATTTATTTATTTATTTTTTTTAATAATGATTTTTTATTTTATTATGTTAGTCACCATACAGTACATCCCCGGTTACCGATGTAAGGCTCGATGATTCATTAGTTGTGTAAAACACCGAGTGCACCATGCAATACGTGCCCTCCTTACTACCCATCACCGGCCTATCCCATTCCCCCACCCCCCTCCCCTCTGAGGCCCTCAGTTTGTTTCTCATAGTCCATAGTCTCTCATGCTTCATTCCCCCTTCTGATTACCCCCCCCTTTCTTTATCCCTTTCTTCCCCTACTGATCATCCTAGTTCTTATGTTCCATAGATGAGAGAAATCATATGATAGTTGTCTTTCTCTGCTTGACTTATTTCACTTAGCATTATCTCCTCCAGTGCCGGCCATGTTGTAGCAAATGTTGAGAACTCGTTCTTTCTGATAGCTGAGTAATATTCCATTGTATATATGGACCACAACTTCTTAATCCAGTCATCTGTTGAAGGGCATCTCGGCTCCTTCCACGATTTAGCTATTGTGGACATTGCTGCTATGAACATTGGGGTGCATATGGCCCTTCTCTTCACTACGTCTGTATCTTTGGGGTAAATACCCAGTAGTGCATTTGCTGGATCATAGGGTAGCTCAATTTTTAACTTTTTAAGGGACCTCCACACTGTTTTCCAGAGTGGCTGTACCAACTTGCATTCCCACCGACAATGTAGGAGGGATCCCCTTTCTCCACATCCTCTCCAACAATTGTTGTCTCTTGCCTTGTCTATTTTTGCCATTCTAACTGGCGTAAGGTGGAATCTCAGTGTGGTTTTGATTTGAATTTCCTTGATGGCTAATGATTTTGAACATTTTTTCATGTGCCTGTTAGCCATTTGTATGTCTTCATTGGAAAAGTGTCTGTTCATATCTTCTGCCCATTTTTTGATTTGTTTATTTGTTTCTTGTGTATTGAGTTTAAGAACTTCTTTGTAGATCTTGGATACCAGTCCTTTATCTGTAGTGTCATTTGCAAATATATTCTCCCATTCCGTAGGCTACCTCTTAGTTTTTCTGACTGTTTCCTTGGCTGTGCAGAAACTTTTAATCTTGATGAAGTCCCATAAATTCATTTTATCTTTTGTTTCTCTTGCCTTTGGGGATGTATCATGAAAAAGGTTGCTTTGGCCGATGTCGTAGAGGTTGCTGCCTATGTTCTCCTCTAGAATTTTGATGGATTCCTGTCTCACATCAAGGTCTTTCATCCATTTGGAGTTTATTTTTGTGTATGGTGTGAGATAGTGGTCAAGTTTCATTCTTTTGCATGTAGCTGTCCAATTTTCCCAGCACCATTTATTGAAGAGACTGTCTTTTTCCCACTGGATGTTTTTTCCTGCTTTATCAAAGATTAGTTGCCCAAAGAGCCGAGGGTCCATTTCTGGGCTCTCTATTCTGTTCCATTGGTCTATGTGTCTGTTTTTGTGCCAGTACCATGCTGTCTTTGTGATCACAGCTTTGTAGTACAGCTCGAAATCCGGCATTGTGATGCCCCCAGCTTTGTTTTTCCTTTTCAACAGTTCCTTGGAGATTCGGGGCCTTTTCTGTTTCCATACAAATTTAAGGACAGTTTGTTCCAGTTTTGAAAAATGTCCTCGATATTTTGATCGGGATAGCATTGAAAGTGTAGATTGCTCTGGGTAGCATGGACATTTTAACTATGTTAATTCTTCCGATCCATGAGCATGGAATATCTTTCCATCTTTTTATGTCTTCCTCAGTGTCTTTCAAGAGTGATTTATAGTTTCTAGAATATAGGTCCTTTACGTCTCTGGTTAAGTTAATTCCAAGGTAACGTATGGTTTTTGGTGCTATTGTAAATGGGATGGATTTCCTAATTTCTCTTTCTTCGGTCTCGTTATTCGTGTACAGAAATGCAACTGATCTGAGCATTGATTTTGTATCCCGCCACGTTACTGAATTGCTCTATAACTTCTAATAGTTTGGGAGTGGCTTCTTTTGGGTTTTCCATATAGAGTATCATGTCATCTGCGAAGAGAGACATTTTGACGTCTTCTTTGCCGATTTGAATACCTTTGATCCCTTTTTATCACCTGATTGCTGTTGCAAGGACTTCTAGTACTATGTTGAATAATAGTGGCGAGAGTGGGCATCCTTGTCGTGTTCCTGATCTTAAGGGAAAGGCTTCCAGCTTTTCCCCATTGAGAATAATATTTGCAGTAGGCTTTTCATCGATGGCTTTTATGAGATTGAGAAATGTACCTTCTATTCCTACACTCTGAAGGGTTTTAATCAGGAAAGCATGCTGTATTTTGTCAAATGCTTTTTCGGCATCGATTGAGAGGATCATATGGTTCCTGAGTCTTTTCTTGTTGATATGATGAATCACGCTGATTGATTTGCGAATATTGAACCACGCTTGCATCCCAGGTATGAATCCCACTTGATCGTGATGGATAATCCTTTTAATGAACTGTTGGATTCTATTAGCAAGTATCTTGTTGAGGATTTTGGAATCCATATTCATTAGGGAAATCGGTCTGTAATTCTCCTTTTTGAGGGGGTCTTTGCCTGGTTTGGGGATCAAGGTAATATTGGCCTCATAGAATGAGTTTGGTAGCTTTCCTTCTGTTTCTATTTTTTGAAATAGCTTTAGGAGAATAGGTATTATTTCTTCTTTGAATGTTTGGTAGAATTCCCCAGGAAAACCGTCCGGGCCTGGAGTTTTGTTATTTGGAAGGTTGTTTATCACTGATTCAATTTCTTCATAATTAATTGGCCTGTTTAAGAAATCAATTTCTTCCAGTTTCAATCTTGGTAGTTTATAGGTTTCCAGGAAGGATTCCATCTCTTCCAGATTGCTTAGTTTATTGGCATATAGCTGTTGATAAAAATTTCTAATAATCCTTCCAATTTCAATGGTGTTCATCGTGACCTCTCCTTTTTCATTCATAATTTTAATAATCTGGGTCCTTTCTCTTTTCTTTTGGATAACTGTTGCCAGTGGTCTGTCAATTTTATTGATTCTCTCAAAGAACCAGCTTCTAGTCCTGTTGATCTGCTCTACTGTACTTCTGGTTTCTGCTTGATTGATTTCAGCTCTAATTTTGGTCAACTGCTTCCACGTTCGTGGATTAGGCCTGTCCCTCTGTTGCTGTTCCAGCTTCTTGAGGTGAGAATATAAAAACTGCAATTTAGATTTTTCTATTCTTTTGAGTGAGGCTTGGATGGCTATGTATTTCCCCCTTAGGACTGCCTTTGCAGTATCCCATAGGTTTTGGACTGTTGTATTTTCATTCTCATTGGTCTCCATAAATTGTTTAATTTGATTTTTGATTTCCTGGTTTATTGAGTCATTCCTGAGCAGGATGGTTCTTAGTCTCCAAGTGTTTGAGTTTCTTCCAAATTTTTCCCTGTGGTTGAGTTCCAATTTCAGAGCAATGTGGCCTGAGAAAATGCAGGGTATAATTTCAATCTTTTGGTATCGGTTGAGACCTGTTTTGTGTCCCAGAACATGGTCTATTCTTGAGAATGTTCCATGGGCACTAGAATAGAATGAGTATTCTTTGGTTCTGGGGTGTAGTGTTCTATATATATCTATGAGGTCCAACTCGTCGAGTATGGCATTCAAAGCCTTTGATTCTTTGCTTAGTTTTTGCTAGGGTGTTCTGTCTATTTCTGATAGTGGGGTGTTGAGGTCCCCTACTATTAATGTATTTTTATTTATATGTCTCTTTATTCTGGTTAAGAGTTGGCTTGTGTATCTTGCTGCTCCCCTGTTGGGGGCATATATATTTATAATTGTCATATCCACTTGTTGAATACTTCCTTTAAGAACAATATAGTGCCCTTCTGCATCTCTAACTACAGTCTGTAGTTTAAAATCCAATTTATCTGATATGAGAATTGCTACCCCAGCTTTCTTTTGAGGTCCGTTTGCGTGAAAGATGGTACTCCATCCCCTTACTCTCAGTCTGAATGCATCTTTGGGTTCGAAATGAGTCTCTTGTAGACAGCAAATGGATAGGTCATTTATTTTTATCCAATCTGCAACCCTGTGGCTTCTTATGGGAGAATTTAAGCCATTAATATTAAGACTGAGTATTGAGAGATATGCTTTTAATGATGCCATGTTGCCAGTAAAGTCTTTGTTTGTATTGGCTGTGACTTTCTGTTCTGTATCACTCTTGGGGCCTTTTTATGTTTATAGAACCCACCGTAATATCTCTTGTAGAGCTGGTTTCGTGATTACGAAATTGGTTAGTGACTGGCGATTCTGAAATATCTTTATGTCTCCATCAATTCTGAATGACAGCCTTGCTGGATAAAGGATCCTTGGCTGCATGTTTTTCTCTGAAAGAGTTTTAAATATGCTCCCCCAACCCTTTCTCTCATTCCAGGTCTGTGTAGACAGGTCTGACGTAATTCTGATCCCTTGCCTTGGTACGTGAGAAATTTCTTTGCCCTGGCCGCTTTCAATACTGTATCCTTGGATCTAATATTTGCGAAATGCACTATGACGTGACGTGGCATAGGTTTGTCGTGGTTCAGCAGGCCGTGCCCCTTGTTTTATAGGGATCTTAGGGATGTGGGCTTCTTCTTTAAAGATTTTATTTATTTATTTATTTATTTATTTATTTATTTATTTATCTGAGAGAGATAGACAGACAGTCAGCAAGAATGGGAACAGAAGCAGGGGAGTGGGATAGGAAGAAGCAGGCTCCCAGCAGAGGAGCCAGATGAGGGACTCCTTTCCGGAATGCCGGGATCACTCCCTAAGCCGGAGACAGGCGCTCAATGACTGCTCCATCCAGGCACCCGGGTTGTGGGCTTCTTGATTTTTCAGCCTGCCTTCTGTGTTCTGGGGGAGGGGCCTGCCGCACGGATACTCAGGCAACCCTGTTTGGGTAGAGTCTCCGTGTCCCCTGCGAGGGGGGATGGGGATGGGCACTCTCTGAGCAGGTATTTCCAGGCTTTTGTTCTCTGGCGGCTTTCCCTGGCGGTTGGCTATGCCTCTTCTGAGAGTCAGAGCAGCAGAGGCTGAATTGTCACAGAACAGAGGGATTGCGGCCCGTTCTCCACTGATGTTCTGGCCACTTTAACTCTGTTACTGTTGGTGCTGCTCAACCCTGCAGTGTCCTGGGATGTGCGCCCCACACCTGGCGTCCCTGCCCTCACTTCCAGGGCCGGCGTGTCTCTGTCCTTTGTGTTTCTAACCCCGCCAGCCACCAGCCGCCCCGCACGCTCCCGGGTCTCCCGGTCTCAGTCTATGCCCGGTGAGCACACCGCGATTCCGGAGTTCCGTGAGAAGCCTGGTGGCGCGCGCACCCGGTTCAGGGTCTCAGTCTGCTGTTTCGCGGTGCCGACCGCGAGTCCGCCCGCTCCCCCGTGCAGGTGGCTGCCGCTTCCCGGTGCCCAAACGCGGCGGCTCCCTCCCCCCTCCATTTATCTTCCGATATCTGTGCGCGGTTTTATGCCTCCCCTCTTCGTACCTCAATACTCAGCGCTGGAGATGTTCATTTGTAGAGATCCAGGTACATCTTCCTGCGTCTCAGGCTGGTTCCGTGGTTGTTTAGGCTGGTCTGGTACCTATCCAGCTCGACGCAGGGGACCGGCTGAAAAAGGGGTCCCCTACTCCTCCACCATCTTAACTCCCCTCCTCTAGAGGTCTCTTTAAACATATCTGAGCTTTATATTTATTTTTTGTTATTAGCACAATTAACGTATAAATTTAGTTTGATGGCTAAAATTTTAACTCACTTTTAATGAACTTTTATAGCAAATATTTTTTTTATAATTAGGTAACTTTTATGAAGACCTTAGATTAAAATATGTAATCTGATTTAGCCTCAACATTTTCTTACAAAACTTGTTCATTTTCCTGACTTTACCTTATCTGTTCTTGGTAACATTTTTAGTCACTCAGACAAAAAATTAAAAAGACATAAAAGCCTTTTCCCTGTCCCCAATTCCAGTCTACACTTCAGGCTTTTCTATCTTGCAAACTTTTTCCCTATAATCATCCTTCCTTCCTTTTTGCCACTATTTATCAAAAACATTTAAAGAACTACTTCCTTCATGAACTTTTTCTTAATTCCATTATCCAAAAGTGTTCTTGTTCTTTGGTACTCCCATAGTACTTTGCTCTTTCCTTTGTCAGTTAGCTTATTCAGTGAGTTATTTATCTTATACAAGTCCCTATTATATAAACTTAACATAGTGGTGTACAAGCTTAGGCTGCTTAAAAGTTAAAGATCAGCTGGATGGGTGGATGGGTGGATGAATGGATGGAAGGAAGAAGATGGAGTATCCTAACAAAACACATTTTCCTTAGGTAAATTCATGCAATCCTTAATAAATATAGAATATGAAGTACCTCTGAACTGTGCTATTCAATATGGTAGCTACTAGCTACATGTGGCTTTTTAAATTAAAATCAGTTCGAATTAAATAAAATAAATAATTCATTTTCTCAGATACAGTAACCACACTCCAAGTAGCTAATATCCACATATGGCTAGCATACTGGACTGTTCTGAAATAGAATATTTCTATGATCACAAAAAGTTCCAATGGATAGAGCTGTTCTAGAAAGTTTTGTTGGAGAAATGGATGTGAGAAACACGTCTCTGGAATTCTAGGAAGGTCATAATCATAAAGTAATAAGGCATAGGATTTCCATTTCCCATATTAAAAGTGTAACTTACAGCCATTTACAATGTAATTATTCTTGAAAGAGTAACATTTATATCAGTATCATTTTAATCACATTTTCATTTAATCTATATTTTTTCTTTCTTTATTATGTTCAATTAGCCAACATATAGTACATCATTAGTTTTTGATGTAGTGTTCAATGATTCATTAGTTGCATATAACACCCAGTGCTCATAAAATTCAAATATAATATGAATAGGTACTAAGTTGCTGTAATTTCTGTGTAAATATGCAGTGAATGTTTTAATAGATCTGACTTAATTAGTCAGATTGCAACAGTGTAGGCTGGATTTTCAAAATTTTAAAAGCTTCTTCTATTGTAAAGCCTGGAAATACCTTTCTAGCATACCATATCTCTAAAAGTATTGTGGACTGTTGTTGTTTGATCAAAGAGAGAGCCATAAGATCATATTGGAAACACAAACTTTATATGCCTTACTTCTCCTTTTCCAAAATCTAAAATTATACAAAATCAACTTTTTTCTTGATTTGTAGCCATTTCAGCAAATTGGAGGATCTTCCATATAATGATAGACCTCTGTCATCTGTTGTCTACTTGTTGAAATCGAACTCAAAGTGTTTGACCTACCACAGGAAAACCCTTTTGTGAGTAAGAAGGATTCCACACATCACATGCCAGAGATGTTTTGCCTTAGCTGCTCTCAACTTTGTAGTCTTGTGAAGAAGCTGACAAGCTTAGGTGAGACAAAATTTTTCTGTCCTCCTTACAGAATTAGAAATTCCCCTTTAAGATAGTATGAATTAATATTGAGAAGCATTATAATTAAGATCAATTTCATAACTAAAGAAAATTGAAATTAATATGCAGGTAATTATGAATTCTTAGGAACATAATATGTGACTAATATTCAAAGCATGACCATTTTTCTCAGTGTCAGGAAATAAATTACTACTAGCCAAAGGAGCTAGGATCACACCTAGTCCATGTATGTACTACCTTGAATCTATGCATTCTACTGTTTCATAAACCTACTGTAAATTCTCAAGTCTATGTGTTAGGTTTATAAAACTTAAGACAGTCCAAAGGAGAAAGCCCAATTAGTGGATATGACATTTTTATTTAAACTTCCCCAGCCTGACAAAGGTTGCAGAGACTTTGACTTATTTTGAATTCCTAGAATATTTTGTGCCTGCATTTCAGAGTAGCGAATGATTTGCTGCTAAAAGCACTTTATCCATCAGGGAATATAGAATCATTGCGTCACTGAAACTAAAAGGATCTTGGAGGTTCTACTATGGAACCTCCCATCTACTGTAGCATTAGGGTTATGGAAGCCCTATCTTTTTTTAGTGCATTTATTTTATTTATGTTGCAACTGATTAAATTGTACTGGAGGCAAAGATCTTTTTTCTTCCCCTGCCTCTTTTCATCCTCCACCCCACAGCCGATTGCAGAAAACCATGAGCACTGTATGAAAGTGGGTTTTAATTCAGATATTTCAATGTGAGCTTTATGTATATTAAATACCATATAAGTCCCATTTCCTCTGCATCTTTTCAGTACAGATTTTATCTGAACTCTTATATTCAGTGTTTGAACTGTTTTTTTCTTCAAAATTTGTGCCAAGTTTAAAAATGTTAAGTGAGGGGCGCCTGGGTGGTGCAGTCGTTAAGCATCTGCCTTCGGTTCAGGGCGTGACCCCAGTGCTCTGGGATTGAGCCCCACATCAGGCTCCTCCGCTAGGAGCCTGCTTCTTCCTCTCCCACTCCCCCTGCTTGTGTTCCCTCTCTCACTGGCTGTCTCTGTCTGTCAAATAAATAAATAAAATCTTTAAAAAAATCAAAATAAAAATGTTAAGTGAGAATAAATTAGGGGAAAAAGAAAGCTGTATTCTAATATACTGATTGATATCATGTGAAGAGAGATGTAAAATAACAAAAAATCCCGCAAATTACAGAAAATATTTTTATTGGGTTGGATGACCATATATGTCATCAGTGTATTGTCAATGTCTAAGAATCAATTAAAAGAAAAGATACAACGCTACAGCTCTACTGGTGGCAATCTATTAAGACTTAAATGCCTTTTTGGATCCTGCAGAGATGCCATTAGGATCGTTAGTTATCCAAGTACTGATGAATTACGAAAGTACCTATTTTCAGAACAAATACCTGCTCTGTGGACTATGAACACTCTGGGCAGAGGGACTGTTTTTCCATATTTTTGCATTTCCTATGCATTGTACGTAGAAGGTACTCAACAAACATATACCAAACTAGTAAACAAGAGATTGTCCTAATGAATATAAATATATGGAATTTCTTGCACTGGTAGGATGATGATTAAATGAGCTAATATTCCATCCCTCCAATCTCCACTAAAGTGAATAAAAGTTATTTAAGATTCTTTTTTTTTTAAAGATTTTTTATTTATTTATTTGACAGAGATAGAGACAGCCAGCGAGAGAGGGAACACAAGCAGGGGGAGTGAGAGAGGAAGAAGCAGGCTCCTAGCGGAGGAGCCTGATGTGGGGCTCGATCCCATAACGCCGGGATCACGCCCTGAGCCGAAGGCAGACGCTTAACCGCTGTGCCACCCAGGCACCCCAAAGTTATTTAAGATTCTACTTAAAATTTGAAATAATGTTCAAATGTCATGGGGATTTTTAATTTTTTCAAATAAGTTTGTAATCTTCTTGATTAATGTGTCCTCCAGTGCACCTCCTCAACATTCTCACAGTGCCTTAATATACTAATGTATTTTATATTTTAAAATAATGTTATAATGTATTTAAGTTGCCACAAATTTCCATTCTCAGGTTCTCTCTTCTATGTGGCAGAAGAAAAGAGTGAAACATGCCCCCCAGCTCTGGCATTGCTGAAAGAGGATCTTTAAAGTTCTAGTTATCGCAGGGGTGCCTGGGTGGCTCAGTTGGTTAAGCCTCTGCCTTTGGCTCAGGTCTTGATCCCAGAGTCCTGGGATCCAGAGGAGTTGGGCTCCCTGCTCAGTGGGGAGTCTGCTTGTCCCTCTCCCTCTGCTCATCCTCTCAGCTCATGCTTTCTCTCACTCCCTCAAATAAATAAATAAGATCTTTAAAAAAAAAGTTCTGGTCATTGTAAAATTTCTCAGGCCCTTTAATCTTAGGGAAGAAAAGATTTAAGGAACTTCTTTTACTTTTTACATCATTATTTTCATTTTTCCCTTTTATTATCTCCATTACTCTTCTATCTCTTCCCATCATTCTCTTCAGATATTCAAATCTACTGTCAATGCTACCCAAGACTTCCCAAATCCATCAAATCTCTTCATGTCTTCCCTGTACTTTTCAGTCCTCTTATTCATTGAAGTCTTCCTCAGTTCCATTACTTTTGAGTTTCTACAATTCTTCTAAGTCTCTCCCCATTCCTTAAGTTCCCCATCTTTATCACTCCAATTTCTCCCAGTTAGTTTTCTTCCATCCTTGTCCTGGTTTGATTCTATAGGATGCTTCTTATTCCCCTAGCCCATCTCAATTGTCAAATTTATTCCTTTACTCTCCTCAGCACTCTCATTCTTTTCAAGTTTCCTCCACAGCCCCTTCCAAATCCTGTGCTCCTCCCAGTTTTCCTACTGCCTCACAGTTCTTCCAAATTATTCAAGTCCTTTATAGGTAGTTGGAGCACAACTCATCATAATAATACTACATTTACGAACAGCTTGAGTTTACAAACTGCCATAAATAAGACAGTTTGTAGTTTAATCATTGGCAGGTTGATTTAATCTTATTCTTTTTTCTTTCCCCTTAACATGCACGCAACATTTTAAATACCTGATATTTGTAGCAAGCTAGCTTTCAAAAGAACTTGAGATAGTAGAGCAGAATTACAAATAAATAAATAAATAAACAAATAAATACTTAGGAGGCACTTCCCTGTTTTCTTACTGGTACTTTACCATTAAGGTAGCAAATCAAGATTAAACCAAGGTAAACAATTTTTATTAAACAAGATACACAGTTCAGAAAAACATTCTGTACACCTTTTAAGGAGTAAAGGAGAAAGAATAAATGAGTAAGGGAATGGGCTATTTGCACATGACACATAATAACTACTAATGAGATTTTTTTCCAAATCGAAGTTAAAAAAATCAAAACTCATTGCTTCATGACTCTGCTGACTGCCTTTTCCGTAGTTTTCATATTTTAACTGAGTCCTTTGGCACTTTAACATCATCTTCACTCTTATCTTCTAAGAAACTAGGAAATGAGTTGTGAAATACCCTGAAGCAGATGATGACCTTGGATGACCAGAGAACATGCGGAAAATTTTATGGCTAGAGAGTGGGTGTTGGTTTGGCTGAAGAGGGGAGGTCATGAATTACAAATTAATGAAAAAGACCTATGTTGGAAGTAACTAATTAAGAACCTTGAATGCTAGGTTTCAGAGTTTAGATGCTAAAGATTTTAATTGGCAACACATGTAGTTTTGTTTTGTTTTCAGTTTTTGTTATTGTTTTGTTTTGGTTGTATATAATATTTTATAAAATAATTATTTATTTTCTAAAATAAAAAAGTAAAAATCCATAAAAATGTCTGGTTAAATAGACAACATATTTGGAAATTTTTTTAGTTAAAAACTTTTCTTCTGAATAAAGAGGTGAAGAATCTGTCCTTATGTCAAATCTGGCTCACTTTAACAGTTCCTTTTGAAAATTAGCAGTAATTAGTGGAAATTTTTGAAGGTGCAATATTGTAGTTGTCAGCTATAGTAGGTTTTAGTTTTCTTTTTAATTTTAAAGTGATCAACTTTACAGAAATTAATTCTTTATCATTTTCAATACAAAATCTTGATGTATTTTAGTTGGAAACACTATTTTAAAAACTACTTGATTTTGTAAGATGTGTTTGGATTACAGGACTTTAAGATATATTACAGTTATCCACTTAATTCCCCTGCTTTTTCTAACTTATAATGGTTCTTAAAAATTCAAATATCAATTAAAATATACCAATGAGTCAATGTATGTTTCCTATTTCATCAAAGGAATAAATTGGTCAATTTAAACATTTCAAAATTAATCATAATAATATCTAAAGATAAGTGTCATTGGAATATATCCTTCTTGAAAATGTTATCAAGAGTTATAAAATTTTGAGGAGAAATTTTATTACTAAAAAAACCCTGGAAAATGGAAAATGATCACTAAAATACTCTCTTAAAACAAAGTTCCCTTCTAAATTATATGGAAAAAAATATTTGTGCCGAACTGGAGACAACCATGAAATCACTACCTACCAAAAACAATAGGTGATGCGGATTAAGGAGTGCATTTGTGATGGACACTGGGTGTTGTATGAAAGTGTTGAATCAGGGGCGCCTGGGTGGTTCAGTCCTTAAGCGTCTGCCTTCAGCTCAGGGCATGATCCTGGCGTTCTGGGATTGAGCCCCACATCAGGCTCCTCTGCTGGGAGCCTGCCTCTTCCTCTCCCACTCCCCCTGCTTGTGTTCCCTCTCTCGCTGGCTGTCTCTCTCTCTGTCAAATGGATAAATAAAATCTTTTTTAAAAAAGTGTTGAATCATTAAATTGTACACCTGAAACTAATATTACACTGTATGTTAACTGGAATTTAAATAAAAAAGTAAAAAAGCATATAGTCTTTAAACCTTATAAACATAATTTTAACTCAATTAAAATCATATGAAATACACAGTTGATGACAATAGAGAGTTTACCTTTACATATGGAGTTGTGGTGTAAAACTCCTTAAAGCTGTAGCATTGCACATAATTGAGATCCATTACACAAATGATTACATATTTATGATTAAAGCCTATTATTTCAATCATAGAATGCTAGAAGAAGAATGGATCTTAGAGATAAACCCTAACCATGCTCACCTGAATGAGGAAAATGAGGCACAGAATGATTAACTTACTTGTCCAAAGTCATAGCTACTTAAAGACAGTTAATACTACAGTTCAAGTCTAATTTTATTTTCTTACAGTATTAGACTTAACTTGTCTGTGTGAGTGCAGGATATATAACCACTTTTGTTTATTTTCTTTAGTCTAATAATAACAACAGCAACAATTACAAACACATAGGGCACTTATTGTGTGTTGTTCCAGGAACTGCTCTAAGTGATTTACAAATGTTAATTTATTTAGTCTTCACAGTAACAGTATTGTGGTTATCTACTGTTGAGGTAGATACTATTATGATCTATATTTTATACTGAGACACAGAAAATTTTAAGAACTTGGAAAAAGTTACACGGTTAATACGTGGTGGATCATGGATCATGGATTCAAAACCAGGCAATGTCTCCATAGCTCATGCTACAAAATCTTGAATAAAATGTTTCTTTTTTTTTTTTTAATTTGAGCATAGTTGACACACAATGCTACTTTAGTTTCAGGTATGCAACTTAGTGATTTGACAAGTTTATACATTATGCCATGTTCACAACAAGTGTAACTACCATCTGTCCCATTACATTGCTATTACAATATCGTTGATTATATTCCTTATACTGGGACTTTTATCCTCCTGACGTGTTCATTCCGTAACTGAAAGCCTGTATCTCCATTCTCATTAACCCATGTTGCCAACCAACCTTCCAGGGCATAATCCTCTTTGCTGCTTCTAAATTTTTGTGCTATCTATAATATTAAGTCCTGATACAAAGTAATTTTATCATGAATAGCACTTTATTTTTTAGGGCTTAAGTTTTCAGGGTTGTCAGTTCATGGGAAGAATTAACACAGCATGTGATCATAATTTCTTAGAGTGCCAGTTATAGCAAGTGTGAAATAGTTCTAGTTGTGACAGCTAATTTCTATGATCTCTGTTAAAGATTTGAATGTCTTTGAAAAGGAAAAAAAATAGAATCTTTCAGTATTTCTAATATTTCTTGGAATAACAAGAACATTTGAGGACAATATTACACATTTATCACCCATATAGAAAATGTAAGTTGCCTAAAATGAGACAATGACCATTTTTCACTTATTTCATACGCTATTTCAAATTGAAATCATCACAATTTGGTATTCTGAAAACCAAAAACATTTTGGGACGTAAAGTAAGAATATAATTTGAGCTTCTAGTACCTAATAGGAAGAATGCCTATTCCTTTTCTTTGGCAAACTATTTTTCAAATCCAATGTGAAATCTAATTTTCAGAAGATAAGTTTAAGTGGGTTCTTTTGCAAGCTTTCATAAATAAACAAAACTCAAGTATGTTTTCCATAAGCAGTGCAATGACTAATAAAAATAACAATGACAATAAATGCCTAAATAAAAATATATTTTTGGTCTCCATATGCATTACTGTGGGGACATGGTGAAAGTAGTGCTTATTGGTAGTACCTTAATATGAGAGTAACCCTGACCACGTCACTTCCATTTCAACCATTGTTTGATGTATTGGCATTTCAGCTGGCAATTTTCATTGAAACAATCTGTCTGTATGTGCACACACACACACACACACACACACACACACACCAGGACATACACTCACAGTGAAACACAAATATAAAACATAAAAATAAAATATCTCATGAGTATTTCACAGTTAGGGTTTGGCTAGTGTTTGCTAGTCCAAAAAACAAAACTGTATCCAACTCTGTGGAGATGGAACTCGTATATTCTTGATTTCTCATCTGACAGTTACTGAAAGTCATTTTGAGGTTAATACACTGCTTGGTTTATAAAATGGTAACATAAATTTCTTCTTCCAATATGCTTTGTTACTGTATGGAGAGGTTTCTCTCTTTGCTTGTGGTGAGAAAGCATAGAATATAGTGAATGAAGGCAAATAATGAAAGGAATCATTTTTAATTCTTTTATGATCCTGAGTGGGATTTGTGGTAATCCAAAGTGGGAAACATGATAAAAAGAAAAATCTATTTTAAATAAAAGGAATCTACAAAAAATTTGGAAAGGTTGGATTAGTTAATTAATTTAAATATTTTGTTTATACTTAGGAAAACTGCCTTTCAAGGGGTTTAAAGGATGTGAGAGGGTTGCAGCTGTGCACATGGGGGAGGATGTGTGGGGAGGGGGGTCAACTCTTGGCCAGGTAGAGCAGGTGGTGTCAGTTTCTTGGGGGGCTCTGTCCAGGATTGGTCTGGGATGTGGGTTTTGGTCTGACTAGAGAAGAATATGTTTTGTAGTAGTGGTCTATTTTCTGAGAATGAGTGGCACCATGACCTGGAAAAACAAAGAGTTAAGGCCAAGTACAGACACCTGTGAGTTTTGTCTGTAAGCTTGGTTGGGGAGGGGGCTTTGAATAGAACCCTTTCACTTCCTAAATCATATATAAAAAATCCAGAAAAAATAATATGGAAAAGCAACCATCATAAATTTTCTTATAAGTGCTGTTTAAGCATTGAGTATTAACACATTTAAATCCCTCATAGAGAATACTTCAACACCTGTTGTGAAGAGTTAGAGTGAATCAACAAAACATAAACATTGTTAAGAAGGAAGCAGTATTGATGGAATCCACTCCTTGGAGAAGATTAGACACAAATGTGAAAATTAGACCTGTACAAAAAGAAATACAATAAATAAGTCCTTTCTGGAATAACATTTAATAAAAATACTAATTTGATAGAATTACCATATCTTATTAAATCTTTTGTTTTGGCATTTCAGGTTTCAGAATACATAGAAAATAGTCATGTCAAGCAGGACAACCAAAGCAAATATTCCACTCTACTTGTGGTCAGTCCCTTTGAAATTGTTGAGTTTATGAGTTGCTCCTTTCTTCCTCCAGATGTGGTTACTTCTTTTTTTTTTTAAATTATGTTAAGTTAGCCACCATACAGTACATCATTAATTTTTGATGTAGTGTTCAATGATTCATTAGTTGTGTATAACATCCAGTGCTCATTACAACATGTGCCCTCCTTAATACCACTTCTCTTGCAATGTCTTAGATTGCTTCCTATCAACTTTAAAATCTACCTTATTTTCCCAATCTGTGAAAGAAGCTTTGACTGCATAAGAACGAGAACAGAGAAGTAACTGTATAATACCTCATGGTTGTTCAATGGTGTATTTTTTACTTCATGAGACATTAAAGTAATTAGAGTGACAGGAGCCAAGTGAAATTAAGATCATAGGCAAAATTTCATATTTTCATGCAATACCTAAATTTGTACTATTTTTAACAATTTGTTATTATAGACTGTAAGCCACGCATTCATATAGAATTAGTTTTTCACAGGGCTCCTGGTGACTCAGTTGGTTAAGCATCTGCCTTCAGCTCAGGTCATGATCTCAGGTTCCTGGGATAGAGACCCTGCTTAACAGGGAGTCTGCTTCTTCCTCTGCCCCTCCTCCCACATTTGTGCACGCACACACTCTCTCTCTTGAAAAAAAACAAAAGAATTAGTTTTTCACAAATTAAACATAGTGCTATAATAAAGGAAAATGTAACAAGTATGTGAAGGAAATTATGCCTTGAAATTCTTCTGACAAACAATTTGAACATTACTTTTATGGTTTGAAATCTCTAGAATTGGGTAGAAACTTAGTTCCTCTACCTACTTACCTTTTTAGAATGAAATTGAACAGAGACTATAAAATGAATTTGCATTTTTGTTTTTCATCTAAAATTTCAGAGTTGCTTATTTTGTTTCTGCTTTTGCTTTCTCTGATTGTTGTAATTTTGTCCCTCTATGCTTGTTGCCTATGCAACCACTGGGTATTGCCTGTAAAAAACATCACACAAATAGCATTGGCACTGCTGAAGCTTTTAGAAAATTTTAATTCTATCTGTTTTCATTGTGGTTCCCCTACTAGTTTCCAAACTAACCTTAAACTGTAGTAGGAATGGGATGTGGGAGAATGGTAAAGAAATTTAAGGTTATCCTATCATTTGTTTATGAAAGAGAAAATTAGAGCCAGGTAAAGATATGTGTATAGAAATATCTTTCCTGAATATCTGAGTTAAATTCATCATGCTAACATAAAACTAAGCAGTGATTTTTTTTTATATATATCTGTGTTTGGGAACTAAATTTCTCTATTGGTCAGTCAAAGAAGCACACTCAGCATTTTAAAGGAAAACCTTTCTAATTTTAAAGATTAAAATACATTTTCAAGTGGTAGATGTAAGGGGTTGGAATCAAAATATAGAGACTGAGGTTATTTAATCATGCAGGTTTATATCTTGATAGAGGCAAAGTTGAGTTTGTTATGCATTGATTGAACCCTGAATTAAAGACATTCTGGAATATTTATGTTATGAAATATAAACTCTGTGAGGGCAGAGATTTTTGTCTGCTTTGTTCACTGATTTATTCTCAGTGCCTAGAACAATGTCTGGCATATAAAAAAAAGTTTAAAATATTTGTTGACTAAGTGACTAAACCTTTATGAAACTAATCACTAACTAGAGGTTAAATATTCCTTCTAGGTTTGCAATATAGATATTTCCTTAAGTTTTAGAAATGTCATTGTCCTTTTTTCCAATACTTTCTAGTTTTTAAAACCTCTGAAAGAATTTCAAGTGATAAAACACATTTTAAAAAGTTTTATTTGATGATTTTATTAAAGAAATAGTAGAACAGATTTAGAATGGATTGGTAGAGGGGTACTGGCTAGAATTAGGTCACTTTCTTAATTCTTCTTGTGTAGAGATATTGCAACATGCATGTAGTGTTTGAAAAATGGTCTGTAACATTCTTCTGCCAGTTGTAATAATGTGTCTATGCTTAAGGGTAAGATAAGAAGAGAGTAGTAGTTTTAATTCCAATTGTCACTATCCCATTTTTATTTTTGCTCATGTTTGCATAGTACTTACAAAATCACACAGACACTGAATTATTTTAGATGTCCTAATTCATATTATATAGGACACAAGTATATTTTTGCATATTAACACAGTAAGTATAAATGGGTTTTTTTTATATAGGGCCAATAATTCATAAGAGAATAAATCTTGAGAAAAGTTTTATATTATGTAATCCCAATGTTTATCATTGAGCAAATGGGCTAAAAAATACCACAGGCAATAGTCATTTTGTGTTGTTTGCTAGGATTGAGAATGTCTTCAGTATTAGAATTACTCAGTATTAGAATTAATATTAAAATATTTTAGAAATGGCACAAACTGCTCAACACAGGAAATTGGGTGGACTCATATATATACTTTTTACTCGGGTGATCGTAATTCCTTAAAATGAGATGTTTCAAGTTTACCTGGTTCATTTCTTGGTTCTATTCATGACCTAAGCTATTTCAATTATTGTAAAAAATACGTTTATTCTATCACTGATTTCAAATAAGAAGGTTTCTTTTTTCTCACTTTTGTGTCTTATGACCTCTCCATATGCATATTTTTTAAAATGCAGATGCACAGTTATATAATGGGAAAATTATTTAATGTAATACATTCTCTGCCATAATCAGACCATAATATTTATAGAAAGTTATTTACTGAGAAACAAACTGAGGGCTTCAGAGGGGAGGGGTGTGGGGGAATGGGATAGACTGGTGATGGGTAGTAAGGAGGGCACGTATTGCATGGTGCACTGGGTGTTTTATACGCAACTAATGAATCATCGAACTTTACATCAGAAACCAGGGATGTACTGTATGGTGACTAACATAATATAATACAAAAACATAAAAAAAAGAAAGTTATTTACATCATTTCATGAGTCTTCCTGCTTTTAAAGCTATTACTAGAATTTTGTTAATGCTATCAATTACCTGTAAATATTGAAAATTTCCTTAATTAGATATCTACATGCATTAATAATTTTTTGTAATAAATTTTTTTTCTGTAATGGATTTTTAATGACCATATGTTGGCTGATCCTTTAAAAGTTTTGAATGCATTGATAGCTGCATTAATTCCTTTTTTAAATTTAAATTCACGTTAGTTAACATTTAGTGTAATATTGGTTTCAGGAACAGAATTTAGTGATTCATTACTTACATATAATACCCAATGCTCATCACAACGAGTGCCTTCATTAATACCCATCACCCATTTAGTCCATCCTCCCACCCACCTTCCCCAGAAAAACCCTGAGTTTGTTCTCTATAGTTAAGAGTCTCTGATGGTTTGCCTCCCTCTCTGTTCTTATCTTATTTTTCCTTTCCTTCCCCTATGTTCATCTGTTTGGTTTCTTATGTTCCACATATGAGTGAAATTGTATGGTGTATGTCTTTCTCTGGCTGACTTATTTCACTTAGAATAATACACTCTAGTTCCATCCGTGTCATTGCAAATGGAAGATTTTGTTCTTTTTGATGGCTGAGTGATATTCGATTGCATATATATATACCACCTCTTCTTTATTCATTCATCAGTCGGTGGACATTTGAGCTCTTTCCATAATTTGGCTATTGTTGATGATACTGTTATAAACATTGGGGTTCATGTGCCCCTTCAAATCACTATTTTTGTATCCTTTAGATAAATACGTAATAGATCAGTTGCTGAGTCGTAAGGTCATTCTGTTTTTAACTTTTTGAGGAACCTCCATACTGTTTTCCAGAGTGGCTGCACCAGTTTGTATTCCCACCAACAGTGTAAGAGGATTCCCTTTCTTTGCATCTTTGCCAATACCTATTCTTTATTGTGTTGTTGATTTTAGCCATTCTGACTGGTGTGAGGTGGTATCTCATTGTGGTTTTGATTCATTATTTCTGATGATGAATGATGCTGAGCACCTTTTCATGTGTCTGTCAGCCATCTGGATATCTTCTTTGGAAAAGTGTCTATTCATGTCTTCTGCCCATTTCTTAACTGGATTATTTGTTTTTTGGGTGTCAGTTTGTAGATATGAAACCCATTTTAATATGATCTACTTTCAATGTATAGACATAAATTCCCAAAGTTGGAATGTCTTCTAGTCCAGCTCTCCCATGGAATGTTTTGGATGTTATCTACCTAATCATAGATATGTAGATCTAAGTTGGTTATCTAGCTTCTTACTATCTCCTGAAAACTATTTTTCCCCCAAAGAATGCTTTAATAGGCAGTTGTTTATGTTGATCTGAAAGTTGCCTCCCTGTAATTTTTACCTATCCCTATTCCTCTCATCCAAAGAAAGAAAATGTTGAACTTTTCACATGGTAGTCCTTCTCATGTTTAGGCATGTGTCATCAACCCCTTCCTTTCTCAAAGGACTCTTCTTCTTTAATCCGAACTTTCTGAATCCCTCATGTGTCATGATTCTTTGTATCCTTTGAAGCACAGAACTGAACACAGGGACTATTGTATAAAACATTTATTACCAATAGAAGAATTACATTTGAAAGCCATATTATAATAATGAATAATGATTATATTTTTTATTAATAACAAATATACGTTACTTTACCTTAAGTATTGAATTAAGTGTTTTTAATTATTTTTATTAACTTTATCTACCTTGGTATATTATATCTTTTATATATTTTATCAATGGTGACCACTTTCACAAATACTGAGTCTTTTAATTACTGTAGGTATGTTGTATAATTTACCTTTTATCTTAATGAAAAATCCATAATATTATTTAAGAGTCAATTGTGCTAATATTTTAATTTAATGATTTTAAAACTGAGCATTTAGTTAACATACATTTAATGGTTGGTTGGCTTTAATAATTTCTTCTCTCTTTCTCTCTCTCTCTCTCTTTCTTTTCTGTTTCTCTTTGACAGTTTTCTGTGGGTTGATACAGAGAACCATCACTATTGTGCCTGGTATGGACTTGTTGTCTGGAACATACATATTTGCAGTCCTTTTAGCATGTGTCGTATTTCAGTCTGGCGCCCAGGAGAAAAACTACACAGTCCGAGAAGAAATGCCAGAAAACGTTCTGATAGGCGACTTGCTGAAAGACCTCAACTTGTCACTGATCCCAGACAAGTCCTTAACATCTCCTATGCAGTTTAAGCTAGTATATAAGACTGGTGATGTGCCACTGATTCGAATTGAAGAAGGTACTGGTGAGATCTTCACTGCTGGAACTCGCATTGATCGTGAGAAATTGTGTGCTGGTATCCTGGTAGAAACCCGTTGCTTTTATGAAGTGGAGGTTGCCGTTTTGCCAGATGAAATATTTAGACTGGTTAAGATACGTTTTCTAATAGAAGACATAAATGATAATGCACCGTTATTCCCAGCAACAGTTATCAACATATCAATTCCGGAGAACTCAGCTATAAACTCTCGATATGCTCTCCCAGCAGCCATTGATCCTGACATAGGAATAAACGGAGTTCAAAACTACCAATTAATTAAGGTATGTTTTAAAAACACCTTGTTCAAGATAATTCATTTTTAAAAGGCAAAAAAATAAAAGGATCTTTGTGTACTTCAAATTTTGAGTAAGCCATCACCCTAATTTTTTAAAAAAGTTTAAGCATAGTGAAGGAAACTCGGCAATGCAATTCTTGTGATTGCATGAAGTTTATGAATTTTTTTATGTATATTTATTTTCAAGCAGTTGATTATGTTTCTCTTAATCTATTATAGGGGTCAGACAAGGAGCTCAGCCCTGCTACTTACAATAAATAACCTACCCAATACCTTACTTTTAATTTGTCTAGTTGTGACTCTGCCACAAGGTGGACCTAAATAAGCGGTGGACCTAAATAAGCAATGTAAACATTAAGAATGAATGCACAAATCTATCAGTTTTACTCAGTGATCATTTTAGATAGGAAGTTTTCTCTTGGCAGTTGAAAAAATGCCAAAGAAACTTATTTGAGTGGTGAATAGAACATTTTTATTACTAATGTTTCTATACATATGTAGAATAATAAATATTTTTCATGGCAATTTCAAGTCAAGGCAAGATCTTTAAGCATCTCTTGAGTCAACAGAATGAGATTAAGTTTTAGCCAATGTGCTGCTAATGTTAAATATTTTCATTTTTTCTAATTCTTTGAAAACACAAAACACTCACTTCCTATAAAGGGTATGTAGGATTTTTAGCCAAAAAGTTTCAGTTTATCTGAAGAACCTATTTTGATCTGACTTGAGTCTTGGCATAGGGAAGGCAGAAGGAAGAATAGGTGGAACAATTGTATTTGAAATATGTACAGAGGGATCTTGTTTATTGAGTGAATGGGTGATTCCTTTAAATTACCTATATAGTATTTCGGATAATAGGAAACTCAGATTTGAATATGTGAAATAGTTCAATGCTCTTGAATGATCCTGGAAAATGTGTGAAAGAACAAATGTTCAGACTTAATATAGATTAGTTAAGGAATTTTTAAAGTTTTATAAACATTTTCTGACTATTCACTACCAGATTATTATGATGAACATAATGGTCAATGTTGCAAAATATCCTAAGAACACATAAATATTTTGATATATATCATCTGATGGTTTTGGCTTGGAAGATGTATAACATTGGAAAACTACTCAGCTAATGCTGTTAAGTTGTAAAGACATATTTGCTTATAAATACATTCAGTAATAGAAGGTTATAGATTTCTTGAGCAAATTCAAGTGAAATGCACACAAGTGTATAAGAAGTAAGAACAGAAAGAGAAGGGATAAAAGATTTATAAATGAGCATTTTTTAGGTAAGACCTCCTTATCTGATGAAATGGGAAAATATGCAGGAGTCAGAAAGATATGGATCACAATTTTGTGCTTACTGCTGACTAGATATGTCACCTCCAGCTTAATTTTTCTGACCTTTAGTTTCTTCCATCATAATATGAGGATGTTGATGTACATGTCACAAAGGCAGAATTGGGGCAATAAGCACTCAGTAGAAAGTAGATAGAACTGCTGATGATTTTTGGAGATGCTTTAAAGCATTTGACTGTTTATGGATAGGTGAGATTTATCACTTTAAATTGTAAGTTGTATAGCAGAGTAGATACTATCTCTAAAACAACACTGTCCAATGTAACGTTCTGCAGTGACATAAATTCTATAATCTGTGATAGCCAATATGTAGCTATTGGCTATATGTGCCTATTGAGTACTTAAGATGAGGTTAGTGCTACCAAGTAACTGAATTTTTATTTTATTTAATCTTAATTTTAATAGCCACAAGTGATTAGTGGCTACTATATTAGATAACAGAGTCAAAACAAAGAAAAAGTTTATTTGGAAAATAAAAAATAACAGATAAAATCAAAATGGGGCCTTACCAAATTTAAATCAGGTATTAGTAATACAGTTTCCCCACCAACCATCAAGACAAATGTATTGTTTTGAAATGCAGTGTTTTGCTATTTCAAAGAAACTACTTGTAAGAATAATTTTGTCATACTCCCTCAGGATAGCATAACAAATTTATAATATATTTCTGATTTGTCTGGAAAGCTGCTTAAGAAATTTAAATAAAACAAATAAACTTATTGGCATAATTTTAACTTTGTTAAAATCTGTTTTCTTTTTAATTTCTTTGAGATATTATCAGCAAATAATAAAAAGACACACTCACTAGAGGTTATTAGATGTGTTTTAGAAGTAGACGTGCTCTACATATTGCATGGTGCACTGGGTGTTATACGCAACTAATGAATCATGGAACTTTACATCAAAAACCAGGGATATACTGTATGGTGACTAACATAATATAATAAAAAATATTATTATAAAAAAAAGAAGTAGACGTTCTCTAAAATTTGGTTCCTCTTTAGAATGTGTGATAAGGTAAAAGCGGACTACATGGTCTACTTAAAGTATTGAGGCATTTGTTGGCTCCATGTACAGATAACTGACCTAACTGCTTGTTAAAATAATGAGTATGACAAAAAAAAAATAATGAGTATGGAAGGTAAAACATAGCCCCAGGCACACAGAGGGTTATGACATGGATGACATTAACTGAATATCGTTTGACTTACAAAAACGTCTTGTCATGAAAGTGGTATGTATGCTGAAGGGATGGGAAGATTAAATAGAAAGAAAATAAACATGTTATGATTTATCCATTAACTTTAATAAGTGTTACAAGTAGGCCAACCATAATAATAACATTTGTCCTGCAGAATAGGATGAAAATTTCATTAATATTACTTTGTTCTATTTTTGTTGAATAGACAAGACCAGCAAAATCACAGTTTATCCTAACTAGGGATATATAAAATGTATATGTAAAGTTCAGATAGTAAAGGGAGAGAAGGGGGAGATATAGGGAAAATTTTTAGGGAAAAATAGGTCAATTTACACATGAAGGGGTCTTGCTACTGATAATTCTGTATTAATTAACTGAAAATGCAGTGGTGAAAAAGATGTATTAAATGTATCAAAAATGTATATAATATAAGTAACATAAAACTTAGAATATTTATCTTCAAAAATTTAATATATAAATATTTTAACTTAATTTTTCCTTTTTTGTGATATTACATGTGCTTTGACATAAACAAGGCAAGCATTATTATTCCACATTTTGAATACTTTGAAAATGTGTTTCAGAGTAATAATTTATTTTGCTTATGGTCATATGACTAGTAAGTGATAAAGTTGGGGACCAGAATAAGGTCTTCTGACTCTTAGATTTAACTGACAGACAGATAGGTAACCTCGAGGATGGGGATCACAACAAGTTCATGATACAAGAGGAAGGAAAAAGAAAAAAGAGGCAAAGAAGTTAAAGGAGAAAGTGAGAAATGAAAGAATGAAGTGATTACCAAATGATTCTGCTTAGTGCAAAGAAAATTATGTTAAAACGTATCTATGTGGCCTTGGCAAGGTTAATATTCAACTTTTTAGGAAATTAGGATACTTTTTTTTGAGAAAGAGAGAGAGAGAGTGCACCTGCGGGTGGGAGGAGGGGGAGGGGCAGAAAGAGAAGGAGAGAGAATTTTAAGCAGTCTCCATGATGGGCATGGAGCCCACATGGGGCTCCATCTCATGACCCTGAGATCATGACCTGAGCCCAACTCAACAGTTAAATGCTTAACCAACTGAGCCACCCAGGTGCCCCAAGATTAGGATACTTACTAAAGAAAAAAAAAAAAGATTCATTGAAAGTTTCTAATGTTGGTTGCCACTTAAAAAAATACCTAGAAGCAAAAATCTTCACTTTTCCCTATGTTTCAAGTAAAGTCATGCTATGATGAGAATTCCCCATGATATTTTGATATAATTTCCCTTAATTTGAACTACCTATATTAAATATTTATAACTATATATATCTATACATACATACGTGTATATAAATACATATATATACACATATATGTACATGTATGTTATATAGTTATATATTATAAATATACATTATTATATATAGTAATTATATTGTTTTATTAAATGTTATTAAATAATATATTTTTAAAATATTTTATTTTATATTATATATGGTATATACAGATATATAAATATCTGCATCTAATTTTGCAATTAGTAATTGAGAATTTGCAGTATGGAAACTGTTAGCCAGGAGTAGGATATTACAGTATCTCTTTAACTTTCACCTTGTTATTGTGATGGCCTGTTATTTATAAAGCTTTTTTTCACATTCTAAGTCTTGTTGACAGGGAAGCCAATATTTTCACAAATAGAAATAAACTTCAAGTACTCAATCTGATTCAGGATATGGATATAAACCACAAAGACCTACTTCTTCCTATGGTTGGAACTGAGGGTAAATTAGTTTGTGTAGTAATATTACATATGTCTTCATTTTCTGCTTATTTCCATCTTCCCTCACATATATCAATAATATTTCTATACTAGTCCAGTGACATTTGTTGATCAGTTCCCTTGAAGCAGGCATGACAATGTTTCAAACGTTGACAGTTTATGCTGACAGAGCATGAAGATCAAGTTTTTCTCAGATTAGTGATCCTACTTGAAACCCTCACCCATTTTGCCCATTCCATAAAGCATCTTTATCTTTTCAACCAACCATAAAAAAAAATTTAATCTTGGGCAGAGTCTTTTCACATAATCAAGATTTGGGCACTTATTTCTATTTTATTTAAAACAGATATAAATATTTGGTCTTTACATTTAAAGCTAAATGAGAACTAAATATCTTTCCTCTTTGCTTTTAATAATGCGTTTTTATTATGTATGTTAGTCACCATACAGTACATCCTTAGTTTTTGATGTAGTGTTCCATGATTCATTATTTGCGTATAACACCCAGTGCTCCATACGTGCCCTCCTTACTACCCATCACCAGCCTATCCCAATCCCCCAACCCCTCCCCTCTGAAGCCCTCAGTTTGTTTCCCAGAGTCCATAGTCTCTCATGGTTCATTCCCCCTTCTGTTTACCTCCCCTTCACTCTTCCTTTTCTTCTACCAATCTCCCTGCTATTTCTTATGTTCCATAAATGAGTGAAACCATATGATAATTGTCTTTCTCTGCTTGACTTATTTCACTTAGCATAATCTCCTCCAGTCCCGTTCATGTTGCTGCAAATGTTGAGAAATCGTTCTTTCTGATGGCTATTGTATATATGGACCACATCTTCTTAATCCAGTCATCTGTTGAAGGGCATCTCAACTCCTTCCACAATTTAGCTATTGTGGACAATGCTGCTATGAACATTGGGGTGCATATGGCCCTTCTCTTCACTACATCTGTATCTTTGGGGTAAATATCCAGTAGTGCAATTGCTGGATCATAGGGTGGCTCATTTTAACTTTCTGAGGGACTTCCACGCTGTTTTCCAAAGTGGCTGTACCAACTTGCATTCCCACCAACAGTGTAAGAGGGATCCCCTTTCTCCACATCCTCTCCAACAGTCAAAAAAACCTAAAATTGACAAGGTAAGTATCTTTCCTCTTGATCAAGAGTTTGGACTTATGAAACTAAGGTTAAAGTGAGATTTGTTTTTAAGTCTGGGATTAGAAAATCCAAATTGTGGAAATATCATCTACAATTAGATTTAGTAATATTGAATTAAATTGCCAAGAAAGAGGCATCCAATAATATATCCTGGAGACAAAAAGCAAGCAAACTTTATTATTCTTTTTTTAATTTTTTTATTATGATATGTCAAACTTTATTATTCTGAAGGAACTGTTATTTCTTTATCTTATGTAACCATAGCTCAAAGTGGTGTGAAGTAAGTTAGCAGGAGCAATGAATAAAGATTCACCAATGTTATTCCAGGCAGAACATGCAGACTATAACAATGTGTTTGTCTTAGAAAGCATAGTTACTTCTTTAAAAAAAAAAAAAGATTTTATTTATTTATTTGACAAAGATAGAGACAGCCAGGGAGAGAGGGAACACAAGCACGGGGAGTGGGAGAGGAAGAAGCAGGCTCATAGTGGAGGAGCCTGATGTGGGGCTCGATCCCAGAACGCTGGGATCACGCCCAGAGCCGAAGGCAGATGCTTAACGACTGCACCACCCAGGTGCCCCTAAAAAGCATAGTTACTTCTAAGAGGATGAAAGGAGTTTGAATATAGTGATTTCCTCATTTTTCAACTATAAAATGAAATTTTAACTAGAAGTTTACCCTTTCAAAGCTAAAATAACCCAATTCTCTATTCTCTGATTTATATAAAGGGCAGATAAACATTTTTGGTCTGTGCTAAAAAGCAAAAGAGATGACAAATCTAATGCTAATGACTATTATGTTCCTGAAAACTGAGGGTTATTATCAAACTGAACCTTCAGTGGGAATAATGAAAATATAAAACTCATTTTCTTCATAAATGGATCTTTATTAATGTTCTCAGTTCTTATTAAAATGAGAGTTTGGCACTAATAGGATTAAGTGACATTCATTAAATATATATATTTTTAAATTTTTAAATTTCATTTTGATTCCAGTATAGTTAATATACAGTGTTATATTAGTTTCAGGTGTACAATATAGTGATTCAACAATTTATCACTTAGTGCTCATCATGATAAGTGTATTCATTAATCCCCACCACCTATTTTACCTATACTTACACCTACACCCCCTCTGGTAACCATGAGTTTGTTCTCTATAGTTAAGAATCTGTTTCTTGGTTTCTCTCTCACTCTATTTCCTTTGCTTGTTTGTTTTGCTTTTTAAATTACACACATGACTGAAGTCATAAGGTATTTGTCTTTCTCTGACATATTTTGCTTAACATTATACTCTTTGGCTCCATCCGTGTTGTTGCAAATGGCACAATTTCATTTTTTATGGCTGAATAGTATTCCTTTCTGTATTTATACCACTTCTTCTTTATCCATTCATCTCTCCAGGGACACGTGGGCTGCTTGCATAATTTGGCTATTGTAAGTAATACTGCTATAAGCATTGGGTTCATGTATGACTTTGAATTAGTGTTGTTTGTTTGTTTATTTGTTTGTTTGCATTTTAGAGGTAAATACCCAGTAGTGCAATTACTGGATCATTGGATAGTTCTATTTCCAACTTTTTGAGGAACCTCCATAATGTTACAATGGCTCCATCAGTTTGCATTCCCACCAACAGTGCAAGGGAATTTCTTTTTATCTACATCCTTGTCAACACTTGTTGTTTCTTGTGCTTTTCATTTTAGCCATACTGATAAGTGTGAAGTGATACCTCACTGTAGTTTTGCTTTGCATTTCCCTGATGATGAGTGATGTTGAGCATCTTTTCATATGTCTGTTGGCCATCTGTGTGCCTTTGGAGAAATGTCTGCTCATGTCTTCTGCACATTTTTTAGTTGGATTACTTGTTTTTTTGGTGTTAAGTTTTATAAGTTTTTTGCATATTTTTTAATACTAATACTTTATTGGATATATCATTTACAAAACATCTTCTCCTATTCAGTAGATTGCCTTTTAGTTTTGTTGTTTCCTCTTCTATGAGGAAGCTTTTTATTTTGGTATAGTCCCAATAGTTAATTTTTTGTGTTTCTTTCCCCTTGCCTCAGGAGATATATCTAGAAAAATGTTGCCACAGCTGATGTCAAAGACAATACTGCCTATGCTTTCTTTAAGAATTTTTATGGTTTCAGTGCTCACATTTAGGTCTTTAATTCATTTTGAATTTATCTTTGTGTATAGTGTAAGAAAATGGTCCAGTTTCATTCTTTTGCATGTAGCAGACCAATTTTCCCAACACCATTTGTTGAAGAGACGTTTTCCCATTGGATATTACTTCCTGCTTTGTCAGTGATGAATTGAGCATATAATTGTGGGTTTATTTCTGGGTTTTCTATTCTGTTCTTTTGATCTATGTGTCTATTTTAGTGCAAGTACCACACAGTTTTGATTACTACAGCTTTGTAGGATAACTTGGTCTGTAATTGTGATACCTACAGCTTTGTTTTTCTTTTTAAGGTTGCTTTGGCTATTTGGGCTCTTTCATAGTTCCAAAGACATTTTAAGATTTTTTGTTCTAGCTCTGTGAAAAAATACTGTTGGTATTTTGATAGGGGTTGCATTATTTTTTTTCTCAAGTTTTATTTAAATTCCAAATAGTTCACATACTGTGTAGTATTAGTTTCAGGTAGAGAATTTAGTGATTCTACACATACATAGAAAACCTGGTGCTCATCACAACAAATGCCCTCCTTAATCCCAATCGCCTGTTTAACCTATTCCCCCATTCTCCTTCCCTCTGGTAACCATCAGTTTGTCCTCTGTAGTTAAGAGTCTGTTTCTTGATTTTCCTCTTTTTTTTCACCCTATGTTCCTTTGTTTTGTTTCTTAAATTCTACATAGGGACTGCATTAAATCTGTATATTGCTTTGGGTAGTATAGGCATTTTAACAATAATTGTTCTTCCAATCCATGGTCATGGAATGTCTTTCCATTTCTTTGTATCATTTTGAATTCCTTTCATCAGTATTTTGTAGTTTTCAGAGTACAGGTCATTCACTTCTTTGGTTAGTTTTATTTCTAGGTATCTTATTATTTTTGGTAAAATTGTAGATGGGAATGTTTTCTTAATTTCTCCCTCTGCTGCTTCATTATTTGTGTACAGAAATGCAACAGATTTCTGGAAAATTGATTTTGTATCCTGTGATGTTACTGAATTCATTTATCACTCATAGTAGTTTTTCTATGGTCTTGGGTTTTCTATATATAGTAGTATGTCATCGGCAAATAGTGAAAGTTTCAGTCCATCCTTACCAATTTGGATGTGTTTTACTTATTTTTGTTGTCTGATTAATGTGGTTAGGACTTCCAGTAATATGTTGAACAAAAGTGGTGTGAGTGTACTTCCTTGTCTTTTTCCTGACCTTAAGGGGAAAGTTGTCAGTTTTTCCCCATTAAATATGATACTGGCTATGGGTTTTTCATATATGGCCCTTATTATGTTAAGGTATGTTTCCTCTAAAACTACTTTGTTGAAGATGTTTATCATGAATGGATGTTGTAATTTTTTAAATGCTTTTCTGTGTCTATTGAAATGATCATATGGTTTTTATCCTTTCTGTTATTGACATCATGTATTACATGGATTAATATGGAAATATTGAATTACTCTTGAATCCTGGGAATAAATCTCACTTGATTGTGATGAATCATTGTTTTAATATATTGTTGGATTTGTTATGCTAGTATTTTCTTGATAAGTTTAGCATTTTTATTCTTCAGAGATATTAACCTGCACTTCTCTTTTTGTGTGGTGTCTGTTTTTGCTGTCAGGGTGATACTGGCTTCATAAAATGAATTTGGAAGTTTTCCTTCTTCTTTTTCTTAGAATAGTTTGAGATGACAGTTAAGATGGCGGAGGAGTAGGGGTCCCCTTTTTCAGCTGGTGCCCTGAGTCTAGCTGGATAGGTACCAGACCATCCTGAACACCCTCGGAATCAGGCTGAGACACAGGAAGATACATCTGGATCTCTACAAATGAACATCTCCAGCACTGAGTATTGAGGTAGGAAGCGGGGAGCCATGAATCCGCGCACAGATATTGGAAGAGAAACGAAAGGGAGAGGGACCCTCTGCACTCAGGAGCCGGGAAGCAGTAGCCACCTGCAATGGGGAGCAGGCCAGACTCGTGGACTGGCACCCGCAAGAGAACAGACAGAGACAATGAGCCTGGGAAGGCATGCACATCCAAACTGAAAACGGGAGCTATAGAGCGCTCACTGGAACCGGACTGAGACCGGGAGCCCAGGAGCACGCACGTGACCAGACTGAAAACCCGCACTCCGGAGGGCGCGCGAACCATAATGAAACAGGGAGCTCAGGAGCACGCGCGGGAGTGGCTGGCGGCTGGTGGTGATAGAAACACAAAGGACAGAGACGTGCCAGCCCTGGAAGTGAGGACTGGGACACCGGCAGCAGGGTTTTCAACAGCACCAACAGAAACAGAGTTAAAGAGCCCAGAATAGCTCAGTGGAGAGCAGACTGTGATCTCTCTGTTCTGAGACAGAGGCTAGGATATGGCCAGGGCTGCTCTGACTCTCAGAAGAGCCACAGAAAACTGCCAGGGAAAGCCACCAGAGAACAAAAGCCCAGAAATAGCAGCTCACATTGTGCCAATCCCCATCGCCCCTCGCAGGGGACAGGGAGACTCTACCCAAACAGGGTTGCCTGAATATCAGCGCAGCAGGGCCCTCGCCCAGAAGGCAGGCTGAAAAATCAAGAAGACCATATCCCTAAAGTCCCTATAAAACAAGAGCACACTGCCTGGTCCTGGTCAATAATTTGGGCTCTGGGCAACCCCGCAACCTCTCCTCATCAGAATGACGAAAAGGAGAAATCCCCCTCAGCAAAGAAAACATAATGAGTCTGTGGCCTCTGCCACAGAATTGATGGATATGGATATAACCAAATTATCAGAAATGGAGTTCAGAGTAACAATGGTCAAGATGATGTGTAGACTTAAAAAAATAGTAACGAAAATATTAACAAGAATATAGAATCTCTAAGGGCAGAAATCAGAGTGAATCTGGCAGAAATTAAAAATGCTGTGAATCAAATGCACTCAAAACTAGATGCTCTGATGGCCAGGGTAAATGAGGCAGAAGAACGAATTAGTGAATTGGAGGATGGGCTGGTAGAAGAGAAAGCTAAAACAGAAACATGGCTCAAGAAAATCCAATCCCAAGAATGTAGGTTATGGGAGATTACTGACTCAATGAAAAGTTCCAATGTCAGAATCATCTGCATCCCTGAGGGGGTGGAGAAAAACAGAGGTCTAGAAGAGATATTTGAACAAATTGTAGCTGAGAACTTCCCTAATCTGGCAAAGGAAACAAGCATTTGTGTCCAAAAGGCAGAGAGGACCCCTCCCAAATTCAACCATGACAAACCTACACGAGGTCACATCATAGTGCAATTCACAAATATTATATCCAAGGATACAGTATTGAGAGCGGCCAGGGCAAGGAAATTTCTCACGTACAAAGGCAAAAATATTAGGATTATGTCAGACCTGTCTACACAGACCTAGAATGAGAGAAAGGGTTGGGGGGGCATTTGTAAAGCTCTTTCAGAGAAAAACATGCAGCCAAGGATCCTTTATCCAGCAAGGCTGTCATTCAGAATTGATGGAGAGATAAGGACCTTCCAGAATTGCCAGTCACTGACCAATTTCATAACCATGAAACCAGCCCTACAGGAGATATTAAGGGGGGTTCTATAAAAGTAAAAAGGCCCCAAGAGTGATATAGAACAGAATTTACAATCTATAGAAACAAAGACTTTACAGGCAACATGACATCATTAAAATCAAATTTCTCAATGTGAATGGCCTAAATGCTCCCATGAAAGACCAAAGGGTTGCAGATTGGCTAAAAAGACATGACCCATCCATTTGCTGTCTACAACAGACTCATTTTGAACCTAAAGATACATTCAGACTGAATGTAAAGGGATAGAAAACCATTTTTCATGCCAATGGACATCAAAAGAAAGCTGGAGTAGCAATTCTCATATCAGACAGATTGGATGTTAAACTTAAGACTGTAGTTAGAGATAAAGAAGGACACTTATTATTCTTAAAGGATGTATCCAACAAGTGGATATGACAATTATAAATATCTACACGCCCAACAGGGGAGCAGCAAGATACACAAACCAACTCTTAACCAGAATAAAGGGACATATAGATAAAAATACGTTAATAGTAGGGGACACCAACACTCCACTATCAGCAATAGACAGATCACCTAAGCAGAAAATCAATTAAGAAACAAGACCTTTGAATGCCATACTAGACCAGATGGACCTCATAGATATATATAGAACACTACACCCCAGAACATAAGAATACTCATTCTTTTTGAATGCACATGGAACGTTTTCCAGAATAGACCATACGCTGGGTCACAAAACAGGTCTCAACTGATACCAAACGATGGAAATTTTTCCCTGTATATTCTTAGACCACAATGCTTTGTAATTGGAACTCAATCACAAGGAAAAATTTGGAAGAAACTCAAACACTTGGAGATTAAGTACCATCCTGCTCAAGAATGATTGGATAAACCAGGAAAAGAAAAATCAATTTAAACAATTTATGGAGACCAATGAGAATGAAAACACAACGGTCTAAAATCTATGGGACACTGCAAAGGCAGTCCAAAGGGGAAAATACATAGCCGTCCAAGCCTCACTCGAAAGAATAGAAAAATCTAATATGCAGTTTTTATATTCTCACCTCAAGAAGCTGGAACAGGAACAGAAGAACAGGCCTAAGCCACGCACGGGAAAGCAGTTGATCAAGATTAGAGCAGAGATCAATGAATTAGAAACCAGGAGCACAGTAGAGCAGATCAACAGAACTAGAAGCTGGTTCTTTAAAGGAATAAATAAGATCGATAAGCCACTGGCCAGACTTATTCAAAAGAATAGAGAAATGCCCCAAATTAACAAAATTATGAATGAAAATGGAAAGGTCACAACCAACAACGATGAAATAGGAAGGATCATTAGAAACTTTTATCAACAGCTTTATGCCAATAAATTAAATAATCTGGAAGAAATGGATGCCTTCCTGGAAACCTATAAACTACCAAGAGAGAAAAAGGAAGAAATTGATTTTTTAAACACACCGATTAATTATGAAGAGATTGAAGCACTTATCAAAAACCTCCTGAAAAACAAGACTCCAGGGCCTAATGGATTCCCAGGGGAATTCTATCAAACATTCAAAAAAGAAATAATACCTAGTCTCCTGAAGCTGTTTCAAAAAATAGTAACAGAAGGAAAACTACCAAACTCATTCTATGAGGCCAGTATTACCTTGATCCCCAAACCAGGCAAAGACCCATCAAAAAGGAGAATTACAGACCAATATCCCTGATGAATATGGATGCCAAAATTCTGAACAACATCCCAGTTAATAGGATCCAACAGCATTAAAAGGATTATCCATCATGACCAAGTGGGATTCATCCCTGCAATGCAAAGGTGGCTCAACATTTGCAAATCTATCAGTGTGATACATCATGTCAACAAGAAAAGAGTCAAGAACCATATGATCTGCTCAATAGATGCCAAAAAAGCATTGGACAAAATATAGCATCCTTTCCTGATTAAAACCCTTCAGAGTGTAGTGATAAAGGGCACATTCCTCAATTTCATAAAAACCATCTATGAAAAGCCTACAGCGAATATCATTCTCAATGGGGAAAAGCTGGAAGCCTTTCCCTTAAGATCAGGAACACGACAAGGATGTCCGCTCTCACCATTATTATTCAACATAGTACTAGAAGTCCTTGCAACAGCAATCAGACAAAAAAAAAGGGGGGGGATAAAAGGAATCCAAATTGGCAAAGAAGAAGTCAAACTGTCTCTCTTCACAGATGACATGATACTCTACATGGAAAACCCAAAAGAATCCACCCCCGAATTAGTAGAAGTTATAGAGCAATTCAGTAATGTGGCAGGATAGAAAATCAATGCTCAGAAATCAGTTGCATTTCTTTTTTTTTTTTTTTTTAGATTTTATTTATTTATATGACAGAGAGAAAGCAAGCGAGAGAGGGAACACAGCAGGGAGAGTGGGAGAGGAAGAAGCAGGCTCCCAGGAGAGGAGCCCGATGTGGGACTCGATCCCAGAATGCCAGGATCACGCCCTGAGCCGAGGGAAGATGCTTTAATGGCTGCACTACCCAGGCGCCCCCCAGTTGCATTTCTATACATGAACAATGAGACTGAAGAATGAGAATTTAAGGAATCCATTCCATTTACAATAGCACCAAAAATCATACATTATCGTAGAATTAAGTACACCAGAGATGTAAAGGATCTATATTCTAGAAACTACAAATCACTCTTGAAAGACATTGAAGAAGACACAAAAAGATGGAAAAATATTCCATGCTCATGGATTGGAAGAATTAACATAGTTAAAATGTCTATGCTACCCAGAGCAATCTACACTTTCAATGCCATCTCGATCAAAATACCAATGACATTCTTCAAAGAACTGGAACAAACAGCCCTTAAATTTGTGTGGAACCAGAAAAGGCCCCGAATCACCAAGGAATTGTTGAAAAGGAAAAACAAAGCTGGGGGCATCACGTTGCCAGATTTCAAGCTATACTACAAAGCTGTGATCACAAAGACAGCATGGTACTGGTGCAAAAACAGACACATAGACCAATGGAGCAGAATAGAGAACCCAGAAATGGACCCTCGGATCTTTGGGCAACTAATCTTTGACAAAGCAGGATAAAATATCCAGTGGAAAAAAGACAGTCTCTTCAATAAATGGTACTGGGAAAATTGGACAGCTACATGCAAAAGAATGAAACTTGACCACTCTCTCACACTGTACACAAAGGTAAACTCGAAATGGATGAAATACCTCGATGTGAGACAGGAATCCATCAAAATCCTAGAGAACTTAGGCAGCAACTTCTATGACATCGGCCAGAGCAACTTTTTTCATGACACATCTCCAAAGGCAAGAGAAACAAAAGAAAAAATGAACTTGTGGGACTTCATCAAGATTAAAAGCTTCTGCACAGCCAAGGAAACAGTCAAAAAAACTAAGAGGCAGCCCACGGAATGGGAGAAGATATTTGCAAATGACACTACAGATAAAAGACTGGTATCCAAGATCTACAAAGAACTTCTCAAACTCAATACACAGGAAACAAACAAATCAAAAAATGGGCAGAAGATATGAACAATTATCTAATGAAGACATACAAATGGCTAACAGACACATGAAAAAATGTTCAAAATCATTAGCCCTCAGGGAAATTCAAATCAAAACCACACTGAGATACCACCTTATGCCAGTTAGAATGGCAAAAATTGACAAGGCAGGAAACAACAATTGTTGGAGAGGATGTAGAGAAAGGGGATCCCTGTTACATTGTTGGTGGGAATGCAAATTGGTACAGACACTCTGAAAAACAGTGTGGATGTCCCTTAAAAGGTTAAAAATTGAGCTACCCTATGATCCAGCAATTGCCCTACTGTGTATTTACCCTCAAAGATATAGACATAGTGGAGAGAAGGGCCTTATTCACCCCAATGTTCATAGCAGCATTGTCCACAATAGCTCAATCATGGAAGGAGCCACGATGCCCTTCAACAGATGACTGGATTAAGAAGATGTGGTGCATATATACAATGGACTATTACTCAGCCATCAA
This sequence comes from Ursus arctos, assembly GCF_023065955.2. Lineage (NCBI taxonomy): Eukaryota > Metazoa > Chordata > Mammalia > Carnivora > Ursidae > Ursus > Ursus arctos. The sequence continues at coordinate 71,002,078 of NC_079873.1, forward strand.
AAAGAATGACTTCTCAACATTTGCTGCAATATGGACGGGACTGGGGGAGATAATGCTACGTGAAATAAGTCAAGCAGAGAAGGACAATTATATAGTTTCACTCATTTATGGAACATAAGCAGTAGGAAGATTGGTAGGAGAAGAAAGGGAAGAAGAAACGGTGGGTAAACAGAAGGGGGGATGAACCATGAGGGACTATGGACTCTGGGAAACAAACTGAGGGCTTAGTGGGGGGGAATGGGATAGGCTGGTGATGGGTATTAAGGAGGGCACTTATTGCATGGTGCACTGGGTGCTATACGCAAGTAATGAATCTTGGAACTTTACATCAAAAACCAGGGATGTACTGTATGGTGACTAACATAATTAAAAAAGTAATAGTTCAAGAAGAATAGGTATTAACTTATTTATTTATTTATTTATTTATTTATTTATTTATTTATTTATTTATTGTTTATTTATTTTTGTTACATAAATTAAGCCATTGATTATAGTCTAGCAGTGTTTCCAATTGTGGAGCTTCTATTGGTCTTTCAATTTCTTCAGTCTTCTAATGGCAGACTTTACTGTGACAGCAACATTGTTTTAGGTCCAGATGCCACTGGCGATAGTTTTGATGCAGGAGCCACAATGCCAGATCCCCACAGCTCGTCTTTTCATCTTAGTTTTGCCACAGAAGGAGCAAGTGTACTTGGCGTGCTGGCTTATTTCAATCTTCTTCACTGTTTTCCTGCGGGAAGCACCATAACGGGTCCCATATTTAGCCATGATTCCGACTTTTATGGCACGTTTAGCTTGTTGCCACAAGCTAGGTCTGAGCCCAGAGAGGTGGTATTAACTCTTCAAATGTTTGGTAGAATTCACCCATGAAGCAGTCTGGACCTGGACTTTAGTTTGTTGGAAGTTTTTTTGATTAGTGATTCAATTTCCTTCCTAGTAATCAGTCTGTTCAAATTTTCTATTTCTTCCAACTTCAGTTTTGTGAGGTTCTAAGTTTCTAGGAATTTATCCATTTCTTCTAGTTTGTCTAATTTGTTGGCATATAATTTTTCATAATATGCTCTTACAACTTCTTGTGTTTCTATGGTATTGCTTGTTGTTTCTCCTCTCTAATTTGTGGTTTTATTTGGGTCCTTTCTTTTTTCTTTTTGAGAAGTCTGGGTAGAGGTTTATCAATTTTATTAGGTGTTTTCAAAGAACCAGCTCCTGGTTTCATTGATCTGTTCCATTGTTTTTGTTTCTTTGTTTTGTTTTTGTTTTTAGTTTCTATATCACTTATTTCTGTTCTAATTTTTATTATTTCCTTCTTTCTGCTGGTTTGGTTTTGTTGTTGTTGTTGTTGTTCTTTTTCTAGCTACTTTAGTTTTAAGATTATGTTGTTTATTTGATATTTTTCTTGCTTTTTTGAGGTAGGCTCCTATTGCTATATACATCCCTCTTAGAACCATTTTTGCTGCATCCCAAAGATTTTGGACCTTTGTGTTTTCATTTTTGATTATTGCCATGTTATTGTTTTATTTTTCTTTGATTTGTTGGTTTACCCATTCATTGTTTTATGTAGTATGTCATTTAACCCCCATGTATTTTTGTCTTTCCAGATTTTTTCTTGTCGTTAACTTCAAGTTTCATAATGTTCTGGTCAGAAAAGATGGATGGTATGGTTTTGATCATTTTGAATTTGTTGAGGCTGGTTTTGTGGCCCAATATGTGATTTGTTTTGGAGAGAGTTCCACGCGTACTTGAAAAGAATGTGTATTCTGCTGTTTTCAGATGGAATGTTCTGAATATATCTGTTAAATCCATCTGGTCCAGTGTGTAATTCAAAGCCTCTGTTCCTTTTTGATTATTTGTTTGGGTGATCTGTCCATCCCTGTAACTGGGGTGTTAAAGTCCACTACTATTATTGTATTCGTATCTATTAGTTCCTTTATGTTTGCCATTAATTGTTTATGTATGTGGATGCTCCCATGTTGGGTGCATAAATGTTTACAATTCTTATATTCTCTTTTTTCTATTGTCCCCTTAATTATTATTTTGCCCTTTTCGACCCTTTATACATTTTTGTGTTTTTTTAAAGATTTAGTTATTTATTGAGAGAGAGAGAGCACACGCACTCATGAGTGGAGGGAGGGGCCAAGGGAGAGGGACAGAATCCAAAACAGGCAACATGCTGAGCACACGGCTTGATCTCAGATCCTTAAGATCATGACTTGAGCCGAAACCAAGAGTTGGACACTTAACTGAGTGTGCCACCCAGGTGCCTCTTTTGCATTCTTTGTTTTAAAGTACATTTTGTCCAATATAAGTAATGCTATTCTGGCTTTCTTTTATTTATTTATCTTTTCCAATTTTTCATTTTATGTGTAATTTTGTTAATGGTGCTTTCTATTTTAGAAATCTTCTTCCATTTCCTATATGTATTTATCATTCTTTTGTTAATAGTATATGCTTTATTCCCTTTTTAATGTCTATAGCATTTAATTTTATTCATAGTAATTTTATTTTATTTTATATTACTTTATTATTTTATTATATGCATCTTCTTCAAATTTTTATTTAAATTCTAGATAGTAAACATATACGGTAATATTGGTTTTAAGAGTAGAATTCAGTGATTCATCACTTACATATACCAGCCAGTACTCAACACAAGTGCCCTCCTTAATACCCATCACCAATTTATCCCATCTGCCTCCCACCTCCCTTCCATCAACACTCAGTTTGTTCTCTATAGTTAAGAGTTTTTTATGCTTTGTTTTCCTCTCTTTTTTTCCCTTCCCTTATGTTAATCTGTTTTCTTTCTTCCACATGTGTGTGAAATAACATGGCATTTGACTTTCTCTGACTTGTTTCACTTAGGATAATACAATCTAGCTATCTGTGTCATTGCAAATTACAAGATTTCATTCTTTTTGATGGCTGAGTAAATTGTACGTACACACACAGACACACATACCACACCTGTATCCATTGATAACTTGATGGACATATTTTGGCTCTTTCCATAATTTAGCTATTGTTGAAAATGCTGCTATAAACATTGGGGTGCATGTGCCCCTTGGAATCAGTATTTTTGTATCCTTTATGTAAATACCTAGTAGTGCAATTGCTGGGTCATAAGGTGGCTCTATTTTTAACTTTCTGTGGAAGCTCCATATTGTCTCCCAGAGTGGCTGAACCACTTTGCATTCCCACCAACAGTACAAGAGGGTTGCCCTTTCTCCACATCCTCACCAACATCTATGGTTTCCTGTGTTGTTAATTTTAGCCATACTGACAGATTTGAGGTGGTGTCTCATCACTATTTTGATTTGTATTTCCCTGATGTTGAGCATCTTTTCATGTGTCTGTTAGCCCTCTGGATGTTTTCTTTGGAAAAGTGTCTATTCATGTCTTCTGCCCATTTCTTAACTAGGTTATCTGTTTTTTGGATGTTGAGTTGGATAAGTTCTTTATAGATTTCAGATACTAACCCTTTATCAGATACGTCCTTTGTGAATATCTATTCCATTCCTTATACTGCCTTTTAGTTTTGTTGATTATTTCCTTTGCTGTGAAGAAGCTTTTTATCTTGATCAAGTCCCAGTAGTTCATTTTTGGTTTTGTTTTCCTAACCTCAAGCAATGTGTCTAGTAAGAAGTTGCTATAGCTAAGGTCAAAGAAGTTGCTGCCTGCTTTCTCCTCTAAGATTTTGATGGATTCCTGTCTCACCTTTAGGTCTTTCATCCATTTTGAATTTATTTTTATAGTTGGTGTAAGAAAGTGGTCCAGTTCCATTTTTTTGCATGTTGCTGTTTTCCCAACACCATTTGTTGAAGAGACTGTTTTGTTTTTGTTTTTTTTCCATTGGATATTCTTTCTTGCTTTATTGAAGATTAGTTGACCACATAGTTGTGGCTCCATTTCTTGGTTTTCTCTTCTGTTCCATTGATCTATGTGTCTTTTTTTGCTCCACTACCATATTTGATGACTACAGCTTTGTAATAGCACTTGAAGTACAGAATCATGGTGCCTCCAGCTTTATTTTTCTATTTCAAGATTGCTTTGGCTATTTGGAGTGTTCTGTGGTTCCATACAAATTTTAGCATTGCTCGTTCTAGTTCTGTGAAAAATGCTGATGGTATTTTGATAGGGATTGCATTAAATAGGTAGATTTGTTTGGGTAGTATAGACATTTTAGCAATATTTGATATTCCACTTCATGAACATGGAATGTGTTTCCATTTCTTTGTGTCCTCTTCAATTCCTTTCATCAGTGTTTTATAGTTTTCAGTGTACAGACCTTTCACCTCTTTGGATAGATTTATTCCTAGGTATCTTATTGTTGCTGGTACAATTGTAAATGGGATTAATTCCTTGATTTCTCTTTCTGCTGCTTCATTATTGGTGTATAGAAATTAAACAGATTTCTGTACATTGATTTCTATCTTGCAACCTTGTATTATGTATTCATGTATCAGTTCTACCAATATTTTTTTGTGGAGTCTATCAGGTTTTCTACATAGAGTATCATGTCATCTGCAAAGAGTGAAAGTTTGACTTCTTTGCTAATTTGGATACTTTTTATTTCTTTTTTTTTAAGATTTTATTTATTTGAGAGAGAGAACATGAGGTGGGGGAAGGGGCAGAGGGATAGAATTTCAAGCAGACTTCACACTGAGCACAGAGCTTAATGAGGGGCCTGATTCCAGGACCCTGAGATTGTGACCTGAGCTGAAATCAAGAGTTGACTCTTTTAACCAAGTGAGCCACCCAGGTGCCCCAGGATGCTTTTTATTTCTTTTTGTTGTCTTACGGCTGAGGCTGTGACTTCCACTAGTATGTTAAATAACAGTGGTGAAAGTGGACATCCCTGTCTTGTTCCTGACCTTGGAGGAAAAGTTCTCAGTTATTCCCCATTGAAGATGATATTAGCTATGTGTCGCATTAAAATACAGATTGTAAAACTCAGTGCAGCAGAAAAGTAAGGTCAAGATGACAGTTTTTTGTGCTTTTCTGAGCCTCTGGGAAAAAAATGTTTCAGTTCTCTCCTTAATATTCAAACTTGATACATGCTGATTTAAAGTACAGGGTCTTCCCAAAGCAGTAATACTAAGAAACAGTAAATTCCTTTAGGCTTTATTTGTTCTTTTTCTAGCTCCTTTAGGTGTATGGTTATCTTGGGTATTTGAGATTTTTCTTGTTTCTTGAGGTAGGCTTGTATTGCTATATACTTTTCTCTTATGACCACTTTTGCTGCATCCCAAGGGTTTTGGACTGTTGTGTTTTTATCTTCATTTGATTCCCTGTGTTTTTTATTTCTTTAATTTCCTGATTGACCCATTCATTCTTTAATAGGATCTTTTTTTAACCTCCATGTATTTGTGGTCTTTCCAAAATTTTCTTATGATTGACTTCAAGTTTCATAGCATTGTAGTCAGAAAAGACGCATGGTATGATCTCAGTCTTGTTGTTCTTGTTGAGGCATGATTTGTAACCTAGTATGTGATGTATTCTGAAGAATACCCAGGTGCACTCAAAAAGGAAGTGTATCCTGCTGCTTCAGGATGAAGTGTTCTGAATATATCTGTGAAGTCCATTTGGTCCAGTGTGTCGTTCGAAGCCATTGTTTCCTTGTTGATTTTCTGCTTAGATGATCTGTCCATTCATGTAAGTGGGGTGTTGAAGTCTCCTCTTATGATTGTATTATTATCAATGTGTTTTCTTTTAATTTTAGTTTTTCTGATACAAGTATGGCTATTCTGACTTTCTTTTGATATCTGTTAGCATGCTTGATGGTTCTCCATTCCCTCACTTTCAATCTGCAAGTGTCTCCAGGTCTAAAATGAGTCTCTGGTAAGCAGCATACAGATACTTCTTGGTTTTTAAAATCTAGTCTGATACCCTCTGTCTTTTGATTGGATCATTTATATTTAGAGTGATTATTGATAGATATGAATTTAGTGCCATTGTATTATCTGTAAAGTTGTTATTTCTGGAGATTTTCTGTTCCTTTCTAGTCTTTGCTGATTTTAGTCTTACTTTCCCACTCAAATAGCCCCCTTTATTATTTCCTGCAGGGCTGGTTTAGTGGTCATGAACTCCTTTAGTTTTGTTTGTCTGGAAAACTATCTCTCCTTCTCTTCTGAATGATAGCCTTTCTGGATAAAGTGTTCTTGGCTGCATATCTTTCCCATTCAGTACCTTGAATATTTCACTCCCCTCTCTTCCAGGCCTGTCAGATTTCTGTGGACAGATCTGCTGCTAACATTATTTGTCTTGTCTTGTAGGTTAGAGTTTTCTTTTCCCTTGCTTCTTCCAGGATTCTTTCCTTATGTCTGTATTTTCCAAATTTTACTGTGATACTTCTTGGTGTTGGCCTGCTTATGTTAATTTTGATGGGAGTTATCTGTGCCTCCTGGATTTAGGTGTCTGTTTATTTCCTCAGATTAGGGAAGTTTTTAGCTAAAACTTGCTTAAATCAACCTTCTGCCCCCTTTTCCCTCGCTTCTTCTTCTGGGATTCCTATGAGGTGAATGTTATTATGCTTTATTGAGTCGCTGAATTCCCTAATTCTACTTTCATGATCCAACATTTTTATTTCCCTCTTCTTTTCAGCTTCATTATTTTCCATAATTTTATTTTCTATATCACTTATTCATTCCTCTGTGCTTCCATCCTTGTGGTCAGTTCTAGTCAGTTTAGCATCTTGGTTATAGCATTTTTTTTTTATTTCGGCCTGATTAGTTTTCGGGTCTTTTATCTCTATGGTAGGGTGTGTCTGGTTTCGCCTACACTTTTCTTGAGCCCAGCAAGTATCCTTATGATTGTTGTTTTAAATTCTGGTTCAGGCATATTACTTATATCTATTTTGATTAGCTCCCTGGCCATGACCCTTTGTTCTTTCTTTTGGGATGAATTCCTCCATCTTGATATTTTGTCCAGGAGTCTGTCTTTTGTGTGCTATGGAAGCCTGTGCCTGGTCATATTTCTTCAGAGCTGAAACTTTGAAACACTCTCTGATCAGTACACCTGTTGCACGTGAATGGTTTGTGCTGGTCTTCTGGGTGAGGGTCCCATTGCTGCTCTGGCTCTCAGTCACACTTGCCCTAGTAAAAAAAAAAAAAAAAAAAGGTGCCTGCTGAGCACAATGGGACAGGGCTTGATGTAAGTGGCTCAAGTCTCCACTGTGCATTGTGTTGCTTGCTGAAGTCTGTCCTTGCTGATGGGAGGAGTGAAAAATGACCTTGGCATGCTCTTTTTCCTGGAGAGGGGAATTTGCACTCTCCACTGTTCAGGAGCCCCTCACAGAAGAGCAGCAATCTCCCCTCTTGTGTCCCAGTCTTCCCTTGGATCCCTGCCCTCACTCTGTTTGTGTCCACAGCATCCAACCACCTGGCAGTGGTGCAGTGCTCCTGTGTTTTAGGCATGCTGGCTGGGTTTCAAAACTCCATGTTTTAGGGATCAGATGTGGTGCAGACCTGTGCTAATCCTCGGGGTTGGGGGGAGGTTTCACTGCATTGTGGCTTTTACTGGTTTGTCCCAGAAAATCAGTTGCATGACCACGAAGGATTTTGTGGTAAGCGTAGCAAAAACCTGGCATCCACATCAGCTGCCCTCAGGAGGCATCTCTACTTGTATGCTAATGAATGGGAAAGCTCAATGTCACCCACCAGCTCTTTTGTCCCCTGAGAGGCAGTGGCACCTCTCCAAATGTACTTCAAGAAGGGGAACTGTGTCTCCCAGTGTGACCCAGGGGATCCTTAGAGTACGCTGTCTGCTCTTTGGCCTCTGCCCTCCCTCTCTACAGGAGCATCTCTCTGCCTGCCAGACTCCATCTGGTGATGGTGTGGACTTCTGATACTTCAGACTTTCAGCTCCACTGCTTATAAAATCTTGCGATTATCATCCCCTCTTGTTTTCCCAGTCAATGGTTTTAGGAAAGTGCTTTTCTTGCACAATCCCCTGCATATTGCTTTATCTATCTCCTCTTTCTCTCCCCTGTCTGCGATCAGAGCTCCCCACCTCTGCTGCACCTGCAATTCTTTTTTCCCCCAAATCACATCTCCACACCTCTTGCCTTACACGATGTGGCCTCTTTCTCTCTCTAGCTGTGCCTTTTCTTCTCTCAGTCCTCAGACAATTTTATGGGTGTTCAGAATGATTTGATAATTATCTAGCTGTGTTTGAGGGATGAGGCAAGCACAAGGTCCTCTTACTACTTCACCATCTTAACTCCTCCTCCACTCTGGCTTTCTTTTAACAACATTTGCGTGATAAACATTTCTCCATCCCCTCACTGTCAATCTGAAGGTGTCTTTAGGTCTGAAATGAGTCTCTTGTAGGCATCATATAGATGGGTCTTGTTGGTTTTTTTTTTTTATCCACTGTGTCACTCTATGTCTTTTGATTGATGTGTTTTTTCCTTTATATTCAGTCATTATTGATAGGTATGTATTTCTTGCCATTTTACTTGTTTTGTGGCTATTTCTATAGATTTTCTCTGATCTTTTCTCCCTTTGCTCTCTTTCATTGTTTGCTGGTTATCTTTAGTGATATACTTGGATTCCTTTCTCTTTATACTTTGCTTATCTATTACTGCTTTTTGATTTGTGGTGATCATTAGAATTCTATATAACATCTTCTGCATACAATACTCTTTATTAAGCTGATGACCACTGATGTATGAAGCCATTCTTCACTTTTCTTCCCTCCACATTTCTGATATTTGGTATCATATTTTAAAATATTTTATTTTGTGCTGTTCTTGATTGATTTTTACAGGTATACTTAGCTTTGTTTTTGTTTTTTGTTTTTTGCTTTTATGCTTCCTATTTTTCTTACTCTAACTCATGTTTTTTGTTTTCCACTCACAGAGTCCTCTGTGATTTGTTGCAGGGCTGGTTTAGTGGTCGTGAATTCTTTTAACTTTTGTTTGTCCAGGAAACTCTTTTTCTCTCCTTCTATTCTGAGAGATAGCCTTATTGGATAGAGTATTCTTGGCTGCAGATTTTTCTGATTCACCAAGGATTAAGTAAATTTTGACTTCATTTACTGTTATCAGAGTCATGGTTAATATTCATAGTCCATTAATGCCTCTCATTATGTACTCTTGTTATTGATAGTCCAGGATGGAACACACATATACATAGGATATTTGAGATAGCTACATTCTAGAATTTATAAATTGAGACTGAAGAGAAAATGTGTTTCCAAGTCTGATTAATTTACTCACATCATGCCCCTTCACTTTTTAATGCCAACTAACCATAAGAAGTACTGCTAAATTTTATGTTGATTATTCTTAGGTGCCTACTTACTGATCCGTTATTTCATTTTTCACTGGATCTACATAAAATCCAATTTGATACTTAATTTTGTTTCTCACAAAGGGAATGACATGAAAGTTAATATAAATATATATTTATACAAGACAAAACATGGCACGTAACTCTTTAATGAAAGCACAAGTTTTGGTTACATGGATATGCTTGACTTGCATTCTTCTAATTAGTGCTAATATTCTATGATAATAAATATTCTAGTGTGGATTGTTTGGCATAAATTATTATTTTTCTCCACTGCTTTATATTGACTGTGTAACAACTCTTTGTATAATGAAGTCTTCCTTTTAGTGAACTGTAGTATGAGATTTCATTCAATCTTAGACCAAAAAAGTTGATGGATTCATGAAGTTTTTGTATTAGAAATGATGACAGAAGCAATTAGGTCATTTTGTGGGAAATGTCCTGATTTTTAGTTTTATCTATAAAATGATAGTTTTATGATTTTATAATAGTTTATTATAGTTTTATGCTTCTATCAGGCTTTATGCTTTTATGTGAGTTTTGGCCAGTTATTGAAGAAATTATTCTTTAGCAAAAAATATAAAATGCATATGAAAAATAGTTCTCATTTCAAAAATTAAATACTAAATAAACTAATTTTCCTTTGCATTTATCAGTTTATAGTATCTTCATAAAATCAATGAAAAAACTGAATAATTAAGTAATTCGGTAGCATAATGGATTAAAGAAATTGCTTTAACCACAAAATAAATTTTAGTATGTCTTTCTTGAAGAAAATTTTAGTTTCTGCATGCAGGTAGAAGCTAGCAGAGGAAGGAAAGTATCAAATTCAGTTTAGTTATAAAACACAGAAACTTAATTTTCCTAACTGTTTTTAAAATGTTCTTTATACATTGGTCTTTTGCTTGCAGAAATTATTTCATTTCCATCATTATTATTATGCAAATATGTGATAATGTGTTTTATCTACAAAATGTTAAATATTCATTTCCAGATAGCTCAGTGCATCACAATAGAATGTCCACATGTGTTCACACACAAATATGTAGCTTTTAGAAACTAAAATGATAAAACTATAGCTGCCCATATATTTTTTATTTGCTGTGAAATATAAGATGTAATTCTAGGTGACGAGTTATAAGAAACCTATTGCTTTATTTAATACATTGAAAGAATTTTTAGTGGTATATTTTAATTGCCATATGTAGATATCTCTATACTTGTAGGTAAACTAAGACAAATAGTACAAAATAATGTAATAAGAAGTACAAGGGGAGGAGTTAAGATGGCAGAGGAGTAGGGGGACCTTAAGCTTGCCTCATTCCTTGAACACAGCTAGATAGTTATCAAATCATTCTAAACAGCCAAGAAATCAATTGGAATTTGGAAAGAACAAAACCTGCCTGTCTACAAGTAGAAAAACAACCACCTTTTGGAAGGTAGGAGGTACAGAGTATTAACATGGGGAAGATATTGCTGTGGATACAGTGGCAGGGAGGGAGCTTGCTTACAGAAGCTACCACAAAATATTATAAGCAGCAGAGTACAAAATCTGAACTTTTAGAAGTCCACTGAGGTGGGGGGCATTGCTGGCTTAAAGGTGCTCAGGTGTGAAGCAAGACAGAATCCCAGGAGTGACAGTGTGGTCACTGGATCACAAGAACAATGGGTGGCATTAATTCCAGCACTTTTCCCAGGCAGAGGAATGAGGAAGCCAGGTGAGAACAGTGGGTCTTGGTGCTGGCTTTCTGCTGTTTTGCCATAAACTGAAAACCACTGTATGGTTGTACAACTGCTTTCCTGGGACTGGCTAGCAAATGGCAAAAACATGGCAAGACCCTCCTCCAGAAGAAGAATTCGGGTCTATGCCATGGGAGTCCCTGAAATTTGGAGTTTTGAAACTCAGTTGCACACCTGAGAAAAAACAAAACAAGCAAACATACAACAACAAGAAAACAAATCCCTCAGACACAGGCAGGGTGAACATAGGGTTCAGATGGAAACTGGGGACACAAGAAGGGTGATCGTTCTTCTGTGAGAGTTCACTGAAGAGTGGGGAGTGCAGACTTCCCACTCCAGGACTAGAGAGCAAGGCACCAATATATTCATCTCACCCATCCCTGAAAGTCTTCAGGGAGCAAAACAGCACCACCTAGTGATGGTCAGAGCCAGTTGCACGAAGCTCCAACCCCCTGCGTTCTGGAGGCATGTTTCCACTCAAAGAAGCTGACCTGAGAATCTGCACAGCAGGCCCCTCCCCCAGAAGACCAGCACAAACAACTCCCTTACACAAGTCTAAGTCTACTGATCACAGAGTGAGACAAAGCTCCAGCTCTAGGAGAAATAAGATCTACCTTTTTTACTTTTATTCTTTATTTTTGTATTATTATTATTTTTTATTTTCTTATTTTTTTCATTTACTTTTTAAAATTTTTTATTATATATATGTTTATTTTAATTTTATGTAGTTTTCATTTTATTTTGGATCTAGATTCTTTTAACAGGAAGACCCAAACAAACCAAGGATCTAGGTTTTTGTTTTTGTTGTTGTTGTTTTGTTTTGTTATTTTTCTTGTTTTTTTTTTTCTTCCTTTCTTTTCTGGATGAAATGGTGAGATGGAGAAGTTTACATCTGAAGAAAGAACAGGAAGTAAAATTCACATCCAGGAATTTAATCAATACAGATATAAGTAAGATGTCAGAACTAGATTTTAAAACAACAGTTATAAGGATACTAGCTGGCCTTCAAAAAAACCATAGAAGACACCAGAGAATCCCTGACTGCAGCAATAAAAGAACTAAAATCCAGTCAGGCTAAAATTAAAAATCCTACAACTGAGATGCAAAACCAAGCGGAGGCCATAAAAACAAGGATGGATGAAACAGAGGAGCAAAACAGTGATATAGAAGATAAAATTATGGAAAATAAAGCTGAAAAGAAAAGAAACAGAAAGGTTATGAATCAGAAAGGTAGACTTGTGGAACTCAGAGATTTAGTAAATGTAATAACATTTGTATCATAGGAGACCCAGAAGATGAGGAGAGAGAAAAAATGGCAGAAGGTTTATTTGAACAAATTATAGCTGAAAAGTTCCTTAATCTAGGGAAGGACACAGACGTCAAAACCTAAGAAGCACAAAGAACTCCCATTAAATTCAACAAAAGCTGACCATTGCCAAAGCATATCACAGTCAAATTCACAAAACACAGACAAGAAAAGAATTCTGAAAACAGCAAGAGGGAAAAAAAAGCCCTTAACCTACAAGGGAAAGCATATCCTGTTTGCAGCAGATCTGTCCACAGAAACATGGCAGGCCAGAGAACAGTGGCAGGAAATGTTCAATGTGCTGAACTGGAAAAATATGCAGCCAAGAAATCTTTATCCAGCAAGGCTGTCATGGAGAAGAGAAGGAGAGATTAAGAGTATCCCAGAAAGAAACTGAAGGAGTTCATGACCACTAAACCAGCCCTGCAAGAAATTTTAAGGAGGACCCTTTGAGTGGAGAAAAAAGACCAAAATCAACAAAGACTAGAAAGGACCAGAGAACATCACCAGAAACACCAACTCTACAGGTAATACAATGGCACTAAATTCATATCTTTAAATAATCACTCTGAATGTAAATAGACTAAGTGCTCCAATCCAAAGACATAGGGTATCAGAATGAATTTTAACAAAGGAAACATCTGTATGCTGACTACAAGAGATTCATTTTAGACCTAAAGTCACCTGCAGATTGAAAGTGAGGGGATGAAGAACCATCTATCATGCTAATGGATGTCAAAAAAACCTGGAGTAGCCATATGTATACCAGACAAACTAAATTTTAAACTGAACACTGTAACAGGAGATGAAAAAGGGAATTATATCATAATGAAGGGGTCTATTCATCAAGAAGATATAACACTTATAAATATTGATGCCCCCAACGTGGGAGTACCCAAATATATAAATCAACTAATAATAAATATGAATAAACTCATTAATATAAACACAATAATAGTAGAGGGCTTTAACACCCCAATCACAGCAATTGATAGATCATCTAAGCAGATCAAAAAGGAAACAACAACTTTGAATGACACACTGGACCAGATGTACTTCACAGATATATTCAGAACGTTTCATCCTAGAGCAGCAAAATACACATTCTTTTCAAGTGCACATGGGGCATTCTCCAGAATTTATCACACACTGGTCACAAATTGCACTCAACTAGTACAAAAAGATCAAGATCACACCATGCATATTTTCAGACCACTATGCAATGAAGCTTGAAGTCAATCACAAGAGAAAATTTGGAAAGACCACAAATATATGGAGGGTAAAGTACATCCTACTAAATAATGAATAAGTTAACTAGGAAATGAAAGAAAAAATAAAGAAAAAATTCATGGAAGCAAATGAAAATGAAAATGCGACAGTCCAAAACCTTTGAGATGCATCAAAGGCAGTCCTACAAGGGAAGTATATTGCAATACAGGCCTACCTCAAGAAGGAAAAAGAAGTCTCTGGGGTGCCTGGGTGGCTCAGTTGGTTAAGTGTCTGCCTTTGGCTTGGGTCATGATCTCAGGGTCCTGGGATTGAGCCTGCATAGGCTTCCCTGCTTAGCAGGTAATCTGCTTCTCTCTCTCCCTCTGCCCTGCCCCCAACTCATGCTCTCTGTCTCTCACTCTCCTCCCTCTATCTTAAAAAAAAAAAGAAGGAAAAAAAGTCTCAAATACACAGCCTAACCTTGCACTTAAAGGAGCTAGAAAAGGAGCAGCAAATAAAACCTAAAGCCAGCAGAAGTAAAATATTAAAGATTAGAGAATAAACAAACCATATAGAAACAAACAAAAAACCCCAGTAGAACAGATTAACCAAAGTAAGTGCTAGTTCATCAAAAGAATTAATAAAAGTGATAAACCCCTAGACTGACTTATCAAAAAGAAAAGAGAAAGGACCCAAATAGATAAAATCAAGAATGAAGAGGAGGGATCACAAACAACACCACAATTATTAATCATTATTAATTAAGGGGTGCCTGGGTGGCTCAGCTGTAAAGTGTCTGCCTTTGGCCCAGGGCATGATACCAGCATTCTGGGATCGAGCCCCCCATCAGGCTCCTCCGCTGAGAGCCTGCTTCTTCCTCTCCCACTCCCCCTGCTTGTGTTCTCTCTCTCGCGCTGTCTCTCTCTGTCAAATAAATAAATAACATCTTTTAAAAAAAACAATAATTATTAATTAAAAAATACAAACAATTGCAACACTATGAAAAACCATATGCCAACAAACTGGGCAATATGGAAGAAGTAGAAAAATTGACAGACACGTACAAGCTACCAAAACGGAAATAGGAAGAAATAGAAAATTTGAACAGACCCACACCAGCAACGAAATTGACTCAGTAGTCAAAAATCTCCCAACAAACGGAAGACCAGGACCACATGGCTTCACAGAGGAATTTTACCAGACACTTAGAATTAATACCTTTCTTCTCAAACTGTTTTAAAAAAGAGAAATGGAAGGAAAACTTCCAATTTCACTCTATGAGGCCAGCATTATCTTGATTCCAAAACAAGACAAAGACCCCACTAAAAGAATTACAGTCCAATATCCCTGATGAACATGGATGTAAAAAATCTCAATGAAATACTAGAAAATCACATTCAGCAGTATATTAAAATAATTATTCACCACAATCAAGCGGGATTCATTCCTGAACTGCACAGTGGTTCAATATTCACAAATCAATCATCATGATACACCAGATTAGTAAAAGAAAGGATAAGAAACATATGATCCTGTCAATAGATGCAGAAAAAGCATTTGCCAAAATACAGCATCCTTTCTTGATTAAAACCCTGGACAAAGCAGGGATAGGTAGGGCATACCTAAATATCATAAAAGCCATGTTGAAGTACACACAGCTAATGTCATACTCAATAGGGAAAAACTGAGAGCCTTTTCCCTTTTGTCAGGAACAAGACAAGGATGTCCACTCTTACCATTACTATTTAACATAGTAATGGAAGTTTTACTGTCCACAATCAAACAACAGAAAGAAATAAAGGGCAACCAAATAGGCAAAGAATAAATCAACCTTTCACTCTTCTCAAATTACATGATATTCTATGTAGAAAACCTGATAGACTCCACCAAAAAATTGGTATAACTAATACATGTATTCAACAAAGTTGCAGGATACAAAATCAATGTGCAGAAATCTGTTGCATTTCTATACCTCAAAAATGAAGCAGCAGAAAAACAAATCAAGCAATCGATCCCATTTGCAGTTGCAACAAAGCAATAAGATACCTAGGAATAAACCTAACTAAAGAGGTAAAAGATCTGTACTCTGAAAACTATAGAATGATTATAAAAGAAATTGAAGAAGACAAAAGAAATGGAAAAAATGTGCCATGTTCATGGATTGGAAGAACAAACAATTTTTCTACATTAGTGAAATCCTTATCAAAATACCAACAGCGTTTTTCACAGAGCTAGAACAAACAATCCAACAATTTGTACGGAACCACAAAAGACTCTGAATAGCCAAAGCGATTCTGAAAAAGAAAAAACTGGAGGCGTCACAATTCTGGATTTCAAGGTATATTACAAAGCTGTAGTCATCAAAAGAGTATGGTACTGGCACAAAAATAGACACATCAATCAATGGAGCATAATAGAGAACCCAGAAATGGACCCACAAGTATATGGTCAACTAAACTTCAACAAAGCAGGAAAGAATATCCAATCGAAAAAGACAGTGTCGTCAACAAATTGTGTTGGGAAAACTGGACAGCAAAATGCAGAAGAATGTAATTAGACCACTTTCTTACACCATATGTGAAAATAATTTCAAAATGGATGAAATACCTAAATGTGATACAGGAAATCATCAAAATCCTAGAGAAGACAGGCATCAGTCTCTTTGATCTTGGCCGTAGCATCTTCCTACTAGACATGTCACTGGAGGCAAGGGAAACAAAAGCAAAAATGAACTATTTGGACTATCAAATTTAAAAGCTTCAGCACAGGGAAGGAAACAATCGGGAAAACTAAAAGGCAGCTTACACAATGGGAGAAGATATTTGCAAATGATGTATCTGATGAAAAGTTAGTATCCAAAATCTATAAAAACTTATCAAACTCAACACCCAAAAACCAAATAATCCATTAGGAAATGGGCAGAAGACATGAATAGACACTTTTCCAAAGAAGATATTCAGGTGGCTAACAGACTTACAAAAAGATGCTCAGCATCACTCATCATGAGGGAAATACAAATCAAAACCACAATGATACACCATCTCACACCTGTCAGAATGGCTAAAATTAACAACAGAAGAAACAGCAGATATTGGCAAGGATGTGGAGAAAGGTAACCCTCTGGCACTGTTGGTGGGAATGCAAATTGGTGCAGCCACTCTGGAGAACAGTATGGAGATTCCTCAAAAATTTAAAAATAGAACTACCCTATGATCCAGCAATTTCATGACTAGGTATTTACCCAAAGGACACAAAAACAAATATTTGAGGGATACATGCACCCTGGTTTTAATAGCATTATCAACAATAGCCAAACTATGGAGAGAGCCCACATGTCCATGGACTGATGAATGGATAAAAGAGATGTGATACACACACACACACACACACACACACACACAATGGAATTTTACTCATCCATCAAAAAATGAAATCTTGGGAGGCCTTGGTGACTCAGTTGGTTAAGTGACCTTTGGCTCAAGTCATGATCTCAGGGTCCCGGGATCAAGCCCTGTGTTGGGTTCCCTGTTCAGCAGTGAGTCTGCTTCTCCCTCTCCTTCTGCACCCCCCAATTGTGCACTCTCTCTCAAATTAATAAATAAAAAATTTTAAAAAATCTTGCCATTGTCAATGATGTGCATGGAACTAGAATGTAGTATGCTAAGTGAAATAAGTCACTCAGTGAAAGACAAATATCATATGGTCTCACTCATATGTTGAATTTAAGAAAGAAAACAAATGAATATATGGGAAAGGGGAATAGAAAAAAAAAGAGAGAAAGGGGAATAGAAAAAAAAGAGAGAGGGAAACAAACCATAAGAGATTCTTTTTTAAACATTTTTTAAACTTAAATTCAATTAACATATAACGTATTATTGGTTTCAGAGGTACCCAGTGCTCATGACATCAATACCCTCCTTAATGTCCATCACCTAGTTACACATCCCCATCCCCCCTCCCTTCCAGCAATCCTCAGTTTGTTTCCTATGATTAAGAGTCCCTTATGGCTTGTCTACCTCTCTGGTTTCATCTTGTTTAATTTTTTTCCTCCTTTCCCCTATGATCCTCTGTTTTGTTTCTTAAATTCCACATATCAGTGAGATCATATGATAATTGTCTTTCTCTGATTGGTTTATTTCACTTAGCATAATACCCTGTGGTTCCATCCACATCATTGAAAATGGCAAGATTTCATGTTTTTTGATGGCTGAGTATTCCAGTGTGTGTGTGTGTGTGTGTGTGTGTGTGTGTGTGTGTGTGTGTGTGTGTATCACATCTTCTTTATCCGTTCATCTGTTGATGGACATCTGGGCTTTTTCCATAGTTTGGCTATTGTGAACATTGCTGTGATAAACATTGGGGTGCAGGTGCCCTTTTGTATCACTACATTTGTATCTTTGGGGTAAAATTTCTCGGTCATAGGGTAGCTCTATTTTCAACTTTTTGAGGAACCTCCATACTGTTTTCTAGAGTGGCTGTACCAGCTTGTATTCCCAACATCAGTATAGGAGGGTTCTCCTTTCTCTAAATTCTTGCCAAAATGTGTCGTTTCCTGACTTGTTAATGTCAGCCATTCCGACTGGTGAGAGGTGGTATCTCATTGTGGTTTTGATTTGTAGTTCCCTGATGCTGAGTGATGTAGAGCATTTTTCCATGTGCCTGTTGGCCATCCATATGTCTTTTAAATGTGAGACAGGAATCCATCAAAATCCTAGAGGAGAACACAGGCAGTAACCTCTTCAACCTTGGCCACAGCAAATTCTTGCTAGACAGGTCTCCAAAGTCAGGGGAAACAAAGGCAAATTGAACTACTGGAACTTCATCAAGATAAAAAGCTTTTGCACAGCAGAGGAAACAGGCAACAAAACCATAAGACAACAGATAGAATGGGAGAAGATAGTTGCAAATGACATATCAGATAAAGGGCTAGTATCCAAAATCTATAAAGAACTTACCAAATCAACACCCAAAGAACAAATAATCCGGTCAAAAAATGGGCAGAAGACATGAACAGACATTTCTCCAAAGAGATTAACTTTTTAACATTTTTTATTTATTGATTTGAGAGAAAGAGAGAGAGAGAGAGAAAGAGAGAGAAAGAGGAAGGGAGAGAATGAGCGGGGTGAGGGACAGAGGGAGAAGCAGACTCCCTGACTCCGGGATCATGACCTGAGCTAAAGGCAGATGCTTAACCAACCGAGCCAACCAGGCAACATGTACTTAATCATTTCCCAGTGCACAAAGTCTCAAGAGATAAAAATATGTTTGAAAAATAGACAAAATGCCCAAAGAGCTTAATAACAAGCATTATAAGGAATATATTTTTACACTAATGATAGTAAGGTGGAAAGAAACATTATCTTCTAAAAATTTTATCGTGAATTGGTCATTCATTATAAACATGGAATTATTTTAAATTGTCATAGTTTCAGAATAATTACAATTTCCAAATCTACTTTTAGTAGATTTTCCCTCAGTACCTTTATTAATTTATTATTTTTTAATTTTTTACTAAGTCTGCAATTATGGCAGTAATACTTTTTGCCTTAATTTATCTGTGAAACATTTGTGAGGCTGGAGCTAAAACCCTTGTGATGAAATGGTAATTCCTGTGCTAGAAGTGGTAATTACACAAGTCTTTCTATAATCTTCATTTTCAAACTTATCTATTCCTCCAGTTCCTCTCCAATATAATGGAGAAAATTAAAATTCTCCTTTTCAAACACTGAGAGATATTAAAAAAAGTAATGAAATAAGAAAAATATATAAAATTTACTGTGCCTTAAAGAAAAGTATTCCATAAACAACAGTTATTAGTTTTGATCTATAATTTAAGATTAATTGTAGTCTTCCCCAATTTTTCTGAATTTATGACTCACCTTCTTTAAAAAGCTTATTTTATAATTTGAACTTATTTTTCATACATATTTTACATATATACAGATAAAAACATGTTAACATCATTCTCCTGAATCAATGTCATTGGCTTCACATTTATTTTTGGATCTAGTTCAATTTATTTATTTTATTTTTTATTTTTTATTTTTTATTATGTTATGTCACCATACAGTACATCATTAGTCTTCTTTTGTTTTGTTTTTTAATAATTTTTATTTTGTTACATTAGTCACCATACAGTACATCCCCAGTTTATGATGCAATGTTCCATGATTCATTATTTGCATATAACACCCAGTGCACCATGCAATATGTGCCCTCCTTTATTTATTTATTTATTTTTTTTTTATAATGATTTTTTATTATATTATGTTAGTCACCATACAGTACATCCCCGGTTTTTGATATAAGGCTCGATGATTCATTAGTTGTGTATAACACCCAGTGCACCATGCAATATGTGCCCTCCTTACTACCCATCACTGGCCTATCCCATTCCCCCACCCCCCTCCCCTCTGAGGCCCTCAGTTTGTTTCTCATAGTCCATAGTCTCTCATGCTTCATTCCCCCTTCTGATTACCCCCCCTTTCTTTATCCCTTTCTTCCCCTACTGATCATTCCAGTTCTTATGTTCCATAGATGAGAGAAATCATATGATAGTTGTCTTTCTCTGCTTG
This sequence comes from Ursus arctos, assembly GCF_023065955.2. Taxonomy (NCBI): domain Eukaryota; kingdom Metazoa; phylum Chordata; class Mammalia; order Carnivora; family Ursidae; genus Ursus; species Ursus arctos. The sequence continues at coordinate 71,022,195 of NC_079873.1, forward strand.
ACTTATTTCACTTAGCATTATCTCCTCCAGTGCCGTCCATGTTGTAGCAAATGTTGAGAACTCGTTCTTTCTGACAGCTGAGTAATATTCCATTGTATATATGGACCACAACTTCTTAATCCAGTCATCTGTTGAAGGGCATCTCGGCTCCTTCCACGATTTAGCTATTGTGGACATTGCTGCTATGAACATTGGGGTGCATATGGCCCTTCTCTTCACTACGTCTGTATCTTTGGGCTAAACACCCAGTAGTGCAATGGCTGGATCATAGGGTAGCTCAATTTTTAACTTTTTAAGGGACCTCCACACTGTTTTCCAGAGTGGCTGTACCAACTTGCATTCCCACCAACAATGTAGGAGGGATCCCCTTTCTCCACATCCTCTCCAACAATTGTTGTTTCTTGCCTTGTCTATTTTTGCCATTCTAACTGGCGTAAGGTGGTATCTCAGTGTGGTTTTGATTTGAATGTCCTTGATGGCTAATGATTTTGAACATTTTTTCATGTGTCTGTTAGCCATTTGTATGTCTTCTTTGGAAAAGTGTCTGTTCATATCTTCTGCCCATTTTTTGATTTGTTTATTTGTTTCTCGTGTATTGAGTTTGAGAAGTTCTTTGTAGATCTTGGATACCAGTCCTTTATCTGTAGTGTCATTTGCAAATATCTTCTCCCATTCCATAGGCTACCTCTTAGTTTTTCTGACTGTTTCCTTGGCTTTGCAGAAACTTTTAATCTTGATGAAGTCCCATAAATTCATTTTATCTTTTGTTTCTCTTGCCTTTGGGGATGTATCATGAAAAAGGTTGCTTTGGCCGATGTCGTAGAGGTTGCTGCCTATGTTCTCCTCTAGAATTTTGATGGATTCCTGTCTCACATCGAGGTCTTTCATCCATTTGCAGTTTATTTTTGTGTATGGTGTGAGATAGTGGTCAAGTTTCATTCTTTTGCATGAGGCTGTCCAATTTTCCCAGCACCATTTATTGAAGAGACTGTCTTTTTCCCACCAGATGTTTTTTCCTGCTTTATCAAATATTAGTTGCCCAAAGAGCTGAGGGTCCATTTCTGGGCTCCCTATTCTGTTCCATTGGTCTATGTGTCTGTTTTTGTGCCAGTACCATGCTGTCTTTGTGATCACAGCTTTGTAGTACAGCTCGAAATCCGGCATTGTGATGCCTCCAGCTTTGTTTTTCCTTTTCAACAGTTCCTTGGAGATTCGGGGTCTTTTCTGGTTCCATACAAATTTAAGGACTATTTGTTCCAGTTCTTTGAAAAATGTCATCGGTATTTTGATCGGGATAGCATTGAAAGTGTAGATTGCTCTGGGTAGCATGGACATTTTAACTATGTTAATTCTTCCGATCCATGAGCATGGAATATCTTTTCATCTTTTTATGTCTTCCTCAATGTCTTTCAAGAGTGATTTATAGTCTCTAGAATATAGGTCCTTTACGTCTCTGGTTCAGTTAATTCCAAGGTAACGTATGTTTTTTGGTGCTATTGTAAATGGGATGGATTCCCTAATTTCTCTTTCTTCGTTCTCATTATTCATGTACAGAAATGCAACTGATTTCTGAGCATTGATTTTGTATCCCGCCACGTTACTGAATTGCTCTATAACTTCTAATAGTTTGGGAGTGGCTTCTTTTGGGTTTTCCATATAGAGTATCATGTCATCTGCGAAGAGAGACATTTTGACTTCTTCTTTGCCAATTTGAATACCTTTGATCCCTTTTTGTTGTGTGATTGCTGTTGCAAGGACTTCTAGTACTATGTTGAATAATAGTGGCGAGAGTGGGCATCCTTGTGTTCCTGATCTTAAGGGAAAGGCTTCCAGCTTTTCCCCATTGAGAATAATATTTGCAGTAGGCTTTTCATAGATGGCTTTTATGAGATTGAGAAATGTACCCTCTATTCCTACACTCTGGAGGGTTTTAATCAGGAAAGGATGCTGTATTTTGTCAAATGCTTTTTCGGCATCGATTGAGAGCATCATATGGTTCCTGAGTCTTTTCTTGTTGATATGATGTATCACGCTGATTGATTTGCGAATATTGAACCACGCTTGCATCCCAGGTATGAATCCCACTTGATCGTGATGGATAATCCTTTTAATGAACTGTTGGATTCTATTAGCAAGTATTTTGTTGAGGATTTTGGCGTCCATATTCATTAGGGAAATCAGTCTGTAATTCTCCTTTTTGAGGGGGTCTTTGCCTGGTTTGGGGATCAAGGTAATATTGGCCTAATAGAATGAGTTTGGTAGCTTTCCTTCTGTTTCTATTTTTTTAAATATGTGCCCTCCTTAATACCCATCACTGGCCTATCCCAATCCCCTACCCCTCTCCCCTCTGAAGCCCTCAGTTTGTTTCCCAGAGTCCACAGTCTCTCATGGTTTGTCTCCTCCTCTGATTTCCCCACCTTCAATTTTCCCTTCCTTCCTCTATGGTCCTCTGCGCTATCACTTATGTTCCACATATGAGAGAAACCATATGATAATTGCCTTTCTCTGCTTGACTTATTTCACTTAATGTAATCCCTTCCAGTTCCATCCATGTCAATGCAAATGGGTGGATTCATCCTTTCTGATGTCTGAGTAATATTCCATCGTATATATGAACCACATCTTCTTTATCCATTCTAGTTCAATTTAAAACAAACTTCCATTTACCTTCTTTAGCTCATCTCTTGAGTCAAATGTCTCTCTTTTCATTTGTCTTGGCCTCCTCCTGGCTCTCTATATGACTGTTATATTGCTAATGTGAATATTTTCTCATATACAACTTCTACCATCTGGGATTTCGTTATTTACATCTCATTCATATGCCATTTAAAAAAATAAAATGTCTTGTCCTGTCTTTTCTTTCTTCATGATGAAAATTTTTTTTCTATTTTCTTATTTCTTTTTCTTGTACGTCAATCATGATTCTTTTTGTAGTGGATTCTGTTGGAGAGATATGTAATGACAAATTTGAATTTCTTATTTTTAATTTTTCTAAATTAAATAGGTCTTAAATACTATTTTTCAAACAGGATATTTGCTAGAACAATCCTTTCATGGATGTTAGTATGTTTTTCTAGCTTATGAGGGGGTCAAGATATACTTTGAGGACAGGAGTTTGCTTAGAAGCATCCATTTAAAATAGTGTGGCCAGAGAAAAGGAGAACTTACCTGTCAGTAATGAAAATAATTAAGTAAATGATTAACTGAAGAATAAATTGATGCTCTAAACAATTCAGGGATACATAAATTAAAAATAAAAACAGTGTAATGGATTATATATAAATTAAGAAGTGTAGAATTTTATTGATTGCTTTTATTTGAACATAGTGTTTTATTTAAATCAATGAATGATTATATGGATGAATATGATACAGCATATAGCTATCAAAAAGTTGGAAAATAGAATCATTATTGTTACAAACTACCAAATATTCAGTATTCATCCTCATTATTATTAATTTATTCAAGTAAATTTAAGTATCATTTGATAAATATAAAATGAAGGCTACCGATGTTGATTGCATACACAAAAAATTTAAAATTCTGATGATGATTATTACATTCTCTACTTAATTTACTGGAGTCACACTGCTTTTTCTCTGAGGATTTAGTATTTAACAGATTTTGTTTGTTTCAGTAGTCATTTCAACCTTTTCATTTTACTGTGAAAAAAGTGATTCCTAATGGATCAGCGACTGAAAGCCATATCATTTCCTTCACTTCTCAAATACATCAATATTCTAGATTCCAAACCCAATATAGAACTCTCTAAATTGAAAAAGTAGTGATGACCATTCTATCATTTGTAAGCCTTTTAAGGAAAACCATTATAATATAGAAATGCATTTTTTAACTATAAGTATTCATGTACTGGGGAAAATGAAAATTTCTTCATTGGGGATAATATATATGGCACCTAACTGGAACATTGTTGGCCAGCTTGTACATAGGCTTGCCTAGCTTATCCATCTGCAACTTTTATGATTCTTACCATTTCTCTGAAGTCAGTTTTTTCCAGAAATCACATCATGAATTTTCAGGCAAATTCAGGTGCCTGGAGTTTTTCTTTGGTCCTTCAAACAATGCTTAAGATCAAATAACTAATGATATAATGTATGGATTTTTATAAAGCTAGATATCTCATGTAGAAACCCAGTTTACATACAAAATAGCCAGATTAATAAAACTGAGGTTTTAATTACTCTAACTCTTAGAAATCTGACTTATTATTATTTATCTAATAGATATGATTTCCGGAGCTAAATTTGTCTATACAAATATAATTATACTATGGCAAATTTAATCAATTTAGAGTAATTTATAATTGTTCTCCACTTGTTTTGTGGATGTTATGTAAATAGTAATATCATTTCAACTATGTATGATCTTCTATAATCTCAGTTAGTAAAGGTTTGAGGCAAGAAACTGACTCCTGTCTGAGATAATGTTTTAACACCTCACAAAATAGTGGCTGGCCTTATTTGGGTATTGATAGCTGTAAAAATAGCATTTTACCAAAAAGCCTATTGATATTGCCAGACAACTGTGGATTTGGTGAAGCAATTACTTGGATATGTGTCTTTTTCCATCTTAGGGCATCATGTCTTAGATTAGATAAAGCTGTAAGTAAACATAAATTTTTGCCTTGTATAACTTCAGGAGTTATTCCAAAGTATCTCCATGCTTTGTTTGCTACACATTTCATTGGCAATTGTTTCATCTGATGTGGCTGTTAAGCTTCATAAACTTGTGATTGCTTCAATGGGTTAGTGATTGTTGATTCATTCATATTTGCCATGCATTGCCATAATGAATTATTGAGAATTATTTTTACTGACAACAGCTTTTGTGGGTTACTCTGATATTGGAAGATTTTTTAAGTTTTTTTTTAATCACAAACAACTGAATGCATAAATCTATGTTTTCACACATGTTTAGAAATTTCTATTTCACAAATAGCTGGATTTGCTCTCCTAGTTGCAGTTATCAGTGCTACCTTAAAAGATACCTGCTTAAACCAAGAAACAGAATCTTAATATAGAGAACAAACTGATGGTTACCAGAGGGGACATGCGTCGGGGGATGGGTTAAATAGGTGATGGGGATTAAGAAGTACACTTGTAATGAGCACTGGGTGTTATATGAAAGTGTTGAATTAGTATATTGTACACCTTAAACTAATATTGCACAGTATGTTAACTCACTGGAATTTAAATAAAAACTTAAAAAAAAGATAACCTCGGGGTGCCTGGGGAGCTCAGTGGGTTAATCATCTGCCTTTGGCTCAGGTCATGATCTCAGGGTCCTGGGATAGAGCCCTGCATTGGGCTCCCTGCTCAGTGGGGAGTCTGCTTCTTCCTGTGCCTCTCCCTTCTGCTTGTGCTTGCTTGATTTCTCTCTCAAATAAATAAATAAAAATCTTTGAAAAGGTTACTGCTTATTTTAATGATCGCTTAGCCAACATTTGTAGTTATTTTAAATGTTGCTTTCTCTAATGATTTCCACAGGGGCAGGTGACAAAGGGTTTGACCTGTAGAGTTCAGATTCAATTTTTAATTAAAGAAATAATTATCCTTGTGTGCGTGTATGTAACTTTGTGTATATTTTTACCGCTATTTTATCCTCATGTGGTTTTCTGTTTATGTTGTACTAAACAAGTGTGACCGCATAATTTACCCTCCAAATAAGGACAACTTTGAAAGTGAAAAGGATCCCTCTTAGTAATTAAACAGGGACAAATAAAATATATAGTCACAATTTATAAAAACCAAAATATCTAAACTAGCTCCTTCTTTGTTATTTTACAATTTCTCTTCTTCCTGAAGGTTTGGACTATCTTGAGCCACAGAGTTTGCACAAACTCAAGCTGCATTCTCCATTTATTTTAGCTGAACAACTCTCAGGTTGAGTTAGCTCAACTGGCAAAAGGTTAGTTTGTGAAGAATTACCTGAGAGTAGACATGCTAACATCAAATTCATATAGGTGAATCCTTTTCTGAGCTGGCTAAAGCTCAGCCATAATAAGCCACTTATTAAGGCTAAATAAACATGTAATTTCATTAAAATTATTTTATTTTGGACATAACATTTCCTTAAACATTATTCAAATATGTGAAGACCATCTATCCATTGATTCCATGCACTGACTCACAAAAATTAGGAGGGATTAGACATTTGGCTAAGGTTCTAAAAAACAAAGGTGTCAAGAAACTAAATGTGTTACCCAGTGTCTCCTTTTCTACAGTTTTCCCTAAATAGCTAGGTCACTTGTGTGTAGCCTAAAGAGAGGATGAGCTACAGAACCTCTTGAGCATCTTTCAAAAGAAAAGAATTAGGTTGTAGATCAAGAGACTTCAGTGGTTTCTGTAGAAGAATAGTAGCTCTATCTGTATAGAAATATTCTTCAAAAATACTTTTAACAATTTATATTTTCCTTCATTATAGTAGCTTAAGAATAATTGATGCCATCAATGCAGTATCAAATTGTACTCTGTTCTTGTTTCTCCATTCACTAATGTTAAAAATTATGTCACCAATAATCAATTAATTATTTTCCATCATATGTTTTGGCTTTCTTCATGAATTTGCCTGGATTTTTCACTCAGGATTTTAGAGACTTTGTCTGTGTGTGAGTGTGTATACATACAAATATATATACATGTGTGTATGTATATATATATATATATATATATATACACACATGTATATATATGCATGCATATATATACATGTGTATATATATGTATGCATATATATGTATACATATATATACATGTGTGTATATATATACATGTATATATATGCATGCATATATATACACATATATCTATGTATCTATGTATATATACATATATACATGTATAAATATATATTTATATATATAATATATATATAATATATATACATCTTCACATATTTGAATAACAATTTGAATAATTTGGACAATAATTTGAATTCAAATTTGAATAATTTGAGGGAGGAGGAGTTAAGATGGCGGAGGAGTAGGGGACCCCTTTTTCATTCGGTCCCCTGAGACGAGCTGGATAGGTACCACACCAGCCTGAACATCCACGGAATCAGTCTGAGATGCAGGAAGATACATCTGGATCTCTACAAATGAACATCTCCAGTGCTGAGTATTGAGGTACGAAGCAGGGAGCCATGAAACCGCGCACAGATATCGGAAGATAAACGGAAGGAGAAGGGAGCTGCCGCATTCGGGAGCCGGGAAGCGGTAGCCACCTGCATGGGGGAGCAGGCAGACTCACGGACCGGCACCCGGGAGAGAGCAGACTGAGACCGTGAGCCGGGAGCGCGCACCACCAGACTTCTCATGGAACTCCGGAATGCCGGTGTGCTCACTGGAAACAGACTGAGACCGGGAGCTCCAGGAGCACGCGGGGGGCAGCTGGCAGTGTTAGAAACATGAAGGACAGAGACACGCGGCCCTGGAAGTGAGGGCTGGGACGCCAGGTGTGGGGCGCACATCCCGGGACACTGCAGGGTTGAGCAGCACCAACAGTAACAGAGTTAAAGTGGCCAGAAGATCAGTGGAGAATGGTCCACAAACCCTCTGTTCTGAGAGAGGCTGAGATTCGGCCGCTGCTGCTCTGTTCTCAGAAGAGGCACTGCAAACCACCAGGGAAAACCGCCAGAGAACAAAAGCCTGGAAATACCGGCTCACAGCGTGCCCATCACCATCCCCCCTCACAGGGGACACGGAGACTCTACCCAAATGGGTTGCCTGAGTATTGGCGCGGCAGGCCCCTCCCCCAGAAGGCAGGCTGAAAAATCAAGGAGCACACATCCCGGGGCGCCTGGGTGGCGCAGTCATTAAGCGCCTGTCTTCGGCGCAGGGCGTGATCCCGGCGTTCCGGAAAGGAGTCCCTCATCGGGCTCCTCCGCTGGGAGCCTGCTTCTTCCTCTCCCACTCCCCTGCATGTGTTCCCGCTCTCGATAGTTGTCTCTCTGCCACATAAATAAATAAAATCTTTAAAGAAGAAGCCCACATCCCTAAGATCCCTATAAAACAAGGGCGCACGGCCTGTGTCCCAGTCAATAATTTGGGCTCTGGACAACCCTGCAACCTCTCCTCATCAGAATGATGAGAAGGAAAAGTGCCCCCCACAAAGAAAAGACAATGAGTCTGTGGCCTCTGCCACAGAACTAATGGATATGGATGTAACCAAATTATCAGAAATGGAATTCAGAGTAACAATGGTCAAGATGATGTGTAGACTTGAAAAAAGTATTAGCGAAAATGTTAATGAGAATATAGAATCTCTAAGGGCGGAGATGTGAGCGAATCTGGCAGAAATTAAAAATTCTATGAGCCAAATGCAGGCAAAACTAGAGGCTCTGACATACAGGGTCACTGAGGCAAAGGAACATATTAGCAAATTGGAGGATGGGTTAGTAGAAGATAAAACGAAAATAGAACTGGACTTAAAAAAATCCACACCCACAAATGTAGGTTACGGGAGATTACTGACTCAATGAAATGATCCAATGTCAGAATCATCGGCATCCCCGAGGGGGTGGAGAAAAACAGAGGTCTAGAAGAGATATTTGAACCAATTGTAGCTGAAAACTTCCCTAATCTAGCGAAGGAAACAAACATTCGTGTCCAAGAGGCAGAGAGGACCCCTCCCAAGCTCAACCACGACAAACCTACGCCACGTCACGTCATAGTGCAATTCGCAAATATTAGATCCAAGGATACAGTATTGAGAATGGCCAGGGCAAAGAAATTTCTCACGTACCAAGGCAAAGTTATCAGAATTACATCAGACCTGTCTACACAGATCTGGAATGAAAGAAAGGGTTGGGGGGCATTTTTAAAGCTCTTTCAGAGAAAAACATGCAGCCAAGGATCCTTTATCCAGCAAGGCTGTCATTCAGAATTGATGGAGAAGTAAAAACCTTCCAGAATCGCCAGTCATTAACCAATTTCATAACCACGAAACCAGCCCTACAGGAGATATTAAGGGGGGTTCTATAAAGGTAAAAAGGCCCCAAGAGTGATACAGAACAGAAAGTCACAACTGATGCAAACAACAACTTTACTGGCAACATGGCATCATTAAAATCATATCTCTCAGTATGCAGTCTCAATGTAAATGGCTTGAATGCTCCCATAAAAGGCCACAGGGTTCCAGATTGGATAAAAAGAAATGACCTATCCATTTGCTGTCTACAAGAGACTCATTTTGAACCCAAAGATACATTCAGACTGACAGTAAAGGGATGGAGTACCATCTTTCACGCAAATGGACCTGAAAAGAAAGCTGGGGTAGCAATTCTTATATCAGATAGATTGGATTTTAAACTAAAGACACAGAAGGGCACTATATTATTCTTAAAGGACGTATCCAACAAGTGGATACGACGATTACAAATATATATGCCCCCAACATGGGAGCAGCAAGATACACAAGCCAACTCTTAACCAGAATAAAGAGACATATAGATAAAAATACATTTATAGTAAGGGACCTCAACACTCCACTATCAGAAATAGACAGAACACCCTGGCAAAAACTAAGCAAAGAATCAAAGGCTTTGAATACCATACTCAACGAGTTGGACCTCATAGATATATATAGAACACTACACCCCAGAACCAAAGAATACGCATTCTATTCTAATGTCCATGGAACATTCTCAAGAATAGACCATGTTCTGGGACACAAAACAGGTCTCAACCGATACCAAAAGATTGAAATTATCCCCTGCATAGTCTCAGACCACAATGCTCTGAAATTGGAACTCAACCACAAGGAAAAATTTGGAAGAAACTCAAACACTTGGAGACTAAGAACCATCCTGCTCAGGAATGACTTGATAAACCAGGAAATCAAAAATCAATTTAAACAATTTATGGAGACCAATGAGAATGAAAACACAATGGTCCAAAACCTATGGGATACTGCAAAGGCAGTCCTAAGGGGGAAATACATAGCCATCCAAGCCTCAATCAAAAGAATAGAAAAATCTAAAATGCAGTTTTTATATTCTCACCTCAAGAAGCTGGAACAGCAACAGAGGGACAGACCTAATCCATGCACGAGGAAGCAGTTGACCAAGATGAGAGCAGTAATCAATGAATTAGAAACCAGAAGTACAGTAGAACAGATCAACAGAACTAGAAGCTGGTTCTTTGAGAGAATCAATAAAATTGACAGACCACTGGCAAGACTTATCCAAGAGAAAAGAGAAAGCACCCAAATTAATAAAATTATGAATGAAAAAGGAGAGGTCACAACCAACACCAATGAAATTGGAAGGATTATTAGAAACTTTTATCAATAGCTATATGCCAATAAATTAAGCAATCTGGAGGAGATGGAGGCCTTCCTGGAAAACTATAAACTACCAAGACTGATACAGGAAGAAATTGATTTCTTAAACAGGCCAATTAATTATGAAGAGATTGAATCAGTGATAAACAACCTTCCAAATAATAAAACTCCAGGCCCGGATGGTTTTCCTCTGTAATTCTACCAAACATTCAAAGAAGAAATAATACCTATTCTCCTAAAGCTATTTCAAAAAATAGAAACAGAAGGAAAGCTACGAAACTCATTCTATGAGGCCAATATTTCCTTGATCCCCAAACCAAGCAAAGACCCCATCAAAAAGGAGAATTACAGACCGATTTCCCTAATGAATATGGACACCAAAATCCTCAACAAGATCTTGGCTAGTAGAATCCAACAGTACATTAAAAGGATTATCCATCATGACCAAGTGGGACTCATACCTGGGATGCAAGCGTGGTTCAACATTCCAAATTGATCAGCGTGATACATCATATCAACAAGAAAAGTCTCAGGAACCATATGATCCTCTCAATTGATGCAGAAAAAGCATTTGACAAAATAAGGCATCCTTTCCTGATTAAAACCCTTCAGAGTGTAGGAATAGAGGGTACATTTCTCAATCTCATAAAAGCCATCTTTGAAAAATCTACAGCAAATAATATTATCAATGGGGAAAAGCTGGAAGCCTTTCCCTTAAGATCAGGAGCACGACAAGGATGCCCACTCTTGCCAATATTATTCAACATAGTACTAGAAGTCCTTGCAACAGCAATCAGACCACAAAAAGGGATAAAAGGTATCCAAATCGGAAAAGAAGAAGTTAAACTGTCTCTTCGCAGATGACATGATACTCTATATGGAAAACCCAAAAGAATCCACTCCCAAACTATTAGAAGTTATAGAGCAATTCAGTAATGTGACAGGATACAAAATCAATGCTCAGAAATCAGTTGCATTTCTATACACAAATAATGAGACTGAAGAAAGAGAAATTAGGGAATCCATCCCATTTACAATAGCACCAAAAACTATATGTTACCTTGGAATTAACTTAACCAGAGACATAAAGGACCTATATTCTAGAAACTATAAATCACTCTTGAAAGACATTGAGGAAGACATAAAAAGATGGAAAAATATTCCATGCTCATGGATCATGCTACCCAGAGCAATCTACACTTTCAATGCTATCCCAATCAAAATACTGAGGACATTTTTCAAAGAAGTGGAATAAATAGTTCTTAAATTTGTATGGAAACAGAAAAGTCCCTGAATCTCCAAGGAACTGTTGAAAAGGAAAAACAAAGCTGGGGACATCACAATGCCGGATTTCGAGCTGTACTACAAAGCTGTGATCACAAAGACAGCATGGTACTGGCACAAAAACAGACGCATAGACCAATGGAACAGAATAGAGAATCCAGTAATGGACCCTCGGCTCTTTGGGCAACTAATCTTTGATAAGGCAGGAAAAAACATCCGGTGGAAAAAAAAGACAGTCACTTCAATAAATGGTGCTGGGAAAATTGGACAGCTACATGCAAAAGAATGAAACTTGACCCATCTCTCTAACCATACACAAAAATAAACTCCAAAAGGATGAAAGACCTCGATGTGAGACAGGAATCCATCAAAATTCTAAAGGAGAACATAGGCAGCAACCTCTACGACATCGGCCAAAGCAACCTTTTTCATGACACATCTCGAAAGGCAAGAGAAACAAAAGATAAAATGAACTTGTGGGACTTCATCAAGATTAAAAGCTTCTGCACAGCCAAGGAAACAGTCAAAAAAACTGAGAGGCAGCCCACGGAATGGGAGAAGATATTTGAAAATGTTGCTACAGATAAAAGACTGGTATCCAAGATCTACAAAGAACTTCTCAAACTCAACACACAAGAAACAAATAAACAAATCAAAAAATGGGCAGAAGATATGAACAGACACTTTTCCAATGAAGACATACAAATGGCTAACAGACACATGAAAAAATGTTCAAAATCATTAGCCATCAGGGAAATTCAAATCAAAACCACACTGAGATACCACTTTACGCCAGTTAGAATGGCAAAAATAGACAAGGCAAGAAACAACAATTTTTGGAGAGGATGTGGAGAAAGGGGATCCCTCCTACATTGTTGGTGGGAATGCAAGTTGGTGTAGCCATTCTGGAAAACAGTGTGTAGGTCCCTTAAAAAGTTAAAAATTGAGCTACCCTATGACCCAGCCATTGCACTACTGGGTGTTTGTCCCAAAGATACAGACGTAGTGAAGAGAAGGGCCATATGCACCCCAATGTTCATAGCAGCATTGTCCACAATAGCTAAATCGTGGAAGGAGCCGAGATGCCCTTCAACAGATGACTGGATTAAGAAGTTGTGGTCCATATGTACAGTGGAATATTACTCAGCTATCAGAAAGAACGAGTTCTCAACATTTGCTGCAACATGGACGGCACTGGAGGAGATAATGCTAAGTGAAATAAGTCAAGCAGAGAAATACAATTATCATATGATTTCTCTCATCAATGGAACATAAGAAATAGGATGATTGGTAGGGGAAGAAAGGGATAAAGAAAGGGGGATAATCAGAAGGGGGAGTGAAACATAAGAGACTATGGACTATGAGAAACAAACTGAGGGCCTCAGAGGGGAGGGTGGTGGGGGAATGGGATAGACCGGTGATGGGTAGTAAGGAGGGCACGTATTGCATGGTGCACTGGGTGTTATATGCAACTAATGAATCATGGAACTTTACATAGGAAACCGGGGATGTACTGTATGGTGACTAACATAATATAATAAAAAATCATTAAAAAAAACAAAACAAAAACAAAACAAAAAAACCAAAATTGAATAAATTGAATAATAATTAAGGAAATGTTATGTCCAAAATAAAATAATTTTATTGAAATTACATATTTCCATGTCATCATCTGGCATGTTTAACCTTAATAAACACTACATTAGATGACCAATGCCAGCTCAGAAAAGGATTCACCCTATATGAATTTGATGTTAGCATGTCTACTGTCAGATAATTCTTCACAAACTAATCTTTTGCCAGTTAAGCTAACTCAACCTGACAGTTGTATATATATATTTGAATACATACACACACCTATATATATAAATATATACATACACATAGAAATATTTTTCAAAAGTATAAATATGACTGTTCTTGACTCCTTTGTCAAATATTAGTTGACCATATATGTTTGGGTTTATTTCTGGACTCTTGATTCTGTTTTATTGGTCTATTTGTCTGTGATTATGCCAGTTCCATAGTGTTGTGATGATGATGGCTTTATAATATAGCTTGAAATCAGGAAATGTGATATCGCCTGTTTTGTCAATGGTGAAAAGACGGCCTCTTCAATAAATGGTGCTCTAATAACTGTATGTTGACATATAAAAGAATTAAGCTGGACCCATATCTTACACCACTCTCAACAATTAACTCAAAATAGACTCAAGAGTTGTATGTAAGACCTGAACCATGAAACTCCTAGAAAACAACATAGGAACAAGTTTCCTTGACATTGGTCTTAGTAATGATTTTTTGGATATGACACAAAAAGCACAGGCAACAAAATCAAAAATAAACAAATGGGACTACATCAAACTAAAAAAGCTTCTGCACAACAAATAAACCATCAACAAAGTGAAAAGATGACCTATGGAATTGAAAAAGTATTTGCAAGCCATATATATGATAAAATGTTAATAGTCAAAGTATATAAGAGAACTCGTATAACCCAATAACAAGAAAACAAATAGCCTGATTAAAAAATGGGTGCAGGACCTGAATAGACATTTTCCCAAAGAATATATACAAAAGCACTGACAGGTACATGGAAAAAGGTTCAATATCATTAGTCACTAGGGAAACACAAATTAAAACCACAATGAGATACAACTTCATACCTGTTAGAATGACCATTATCAAAAAAAGTCAAGAAATAACAAATGCTGGCATGGTTACAGAGAAAAGGGACCCTTATGCATCATGTATATTTTTCAATTAGTTGTGCCAACCTAGGTATCTAGTGACAGACTGATGGTTGATTCATATGGGAATCCATTTTGTTTTCAAGCTATTCCCTTTGATTATGATAAGTGATAATAAAAACATAAAACTTGTAAAAAATAGTATAAATATGAGCACTTAAGTCAACATCAGAAGATATACCTATATATCTATGCCTACATGTCTATTTATCTAATATGTATATAAATAATGTATATTCTCATGGCAACTTGAGTGCCTGTGTCCTGTTCTAGAGGAGCTGATCATTTTTCTAAAGATAAATTTAAATATTTCCCCCCAAAATGTTCTATATGGATTGACTTGAACCAGATATGATGCAGAATTCTATTTTAAAAGTCACTTGTGCATATCAAGATTCCTTATCTTTTATGTCACATTATTCATGAAAAGTAAAGTAGGGGTGCCTGGCTGGTTCATTTGGAAAAGCATGCAACTCTTGATCTCAGGATCATGAGTTTGGGCTCCACATTGGGTATAGAGATTACTTAAAACTTACTAAATAAATAAACTTTTTTAAAAAGTGAAGCAATTCAATGAGTTAGTAAACACATTTCAGGTATATTTATGTTGAAATTTGCGCTTCATTCTTAGAGATGGCTTAAATACTTTAGCGTGGTTCCTAATAAAAATAAGTGAATTAGATTAAAGTCTCTAGTTAATAGGGTTGATAGCAATTGCTGCTACAATTCCTAAATAATTCTGGTGATAATACAAATCAAGTTAAATACAAAATGTGGTAGAGCATTCAGTTAGTTTAATAATCCAGTGGTTGAGTTTAGAATAATTATGCTATGAAATGCAACTTGCTCAATATTAGGTTTCTTAATTTTATATTAGTTAAGTGTGCTTCCACTTCTTGGCAGTTTGCCAAAATCACAAACAATTTTGATCAGAGGAAAATGTCTTTTTCAGAAGTTAAAATCAGGGGTGCCTGGGTTACACAGCAGTTAAGCGTCTGCCTTCGGCTCAGGGCATGATCCCGGCATTATGGGATCGAGGCCCACATCAGGCTCCCCCGCTATGAGCCTGCTTCTTCCTCTCCCACTCCCCCTGCTTGCGTTCCCTCTCTCGCTGGCTGTCTCTATCTCTGTCAAATAAATAAATAAAATCTTTAAAAAACAAAAAAGAAGTTAAAATCAGTACTTACTAGATGTTTACCAGTCTACTATCATTGATAGGGTTTTACTATATTTAAAAAATATATACCTTAGTGTTGTCCAATCTTTGAGAAATTATGATTTTATTAGAATTATTAGAATTATAATTCAACAGTCAAAACATAACTTCAAAGTCTAGATTCTTGGAATTGAGGATGGTAGAGTAGTAAGAGGGTCTTATGTTTGCCTCATCCCTTAACACAGCTAAAAAAGTATCAAATCATTCTGAACACCCAAGAAATTGATCTGAGGACAGAGAGAACAAACTGCCCAAATAGAGGGAGACAAAAGGACACATCATGGAAGGTAGTAGGTGTGGAGACATGATTTAGAGGAAAAAAGTATTGTGGGTCCTGCAAAGGGATGGGGTTCCTGATAATGGAGAGAAGAGGGGAGAGAGCAGCATACAGGGGATTGTACAAGAGAAACATTTCCTCAAAACTATTGACTGGGAAAAAGAGATGGGCTTATTTTCATGAGTTTTTACAGCCAGTGGAGCTCAAATATGAGTTTTAGAAATCTGCACCATGGTCAGTATGGAGAATGGTGGGCAGAGTGACGCTCCTGTGGAGAAGGAGGGCAGAGGTTACGGAACCAATGGCACCATCTGAGGATCCCCTGGGAAGCAAAGGGGGACATTTTCCTCTTCTTGGACTGCATCTGGGAGAGGTGGCATGCCTCACAGGGGACAAAAGAGCTGAAGAGCTGGTGGGTGGCATACCATTGCCCTGCTCCTTAGCATGGGGGCAGAGATACCTGCTGAGAGCAGCTAACCTGGATGCTGCCTTTTGCTGTGCATTTTCTAAACTCCAACCCCCTGTGCATTTGGTATGATGACCTTCTTGACAAACCAGCACCAGCATGGCAACATCCTCCCCCAGAAGACCAGAATTGGTCTGTGCTGCTTCAGGTCCCTAAAGTTGGGAGTTTTGAAACTCAGTCAGCATGTCTGAGATAAAACACAGGTACACTGCACTGCTGGGTAGGTAGACGGCTGGACACTGATGGGGTGAAGGCAGGGGTCTGAGGGATGCCTGAGACACATGAGGGGATTCTTCAGTCTTCAGTGAGGGCTCCTAGGACAACATCAGGCATGAATTCCCCTCTCTGGGGATGAGGAAAAGGGCTGGCACCATTTTTCTCCCCTGTACATCAGCATGTACCATCTTCAGTAGGTAGAACAGTGCCAATAGTGGGGGCCTCAGCAGCTCACATCAACCCCAAGCCCCTGAAATCTGCAGGTGCTTCTTTACTAGGGAAAGTGTGCCCGAGACACAGAACAGTGGTTCTCTCCCCAAGAAGACCAGAACAAACCCCCCCACACACACTGAGTATACTGACCATAGAGTATTGCAAAACTTCAGCTTTAGAGGTAATAGGATTTGGCCTCTTTTAACAGGCAGACCAGAGCATACCTTTCTAAAACTGGCTACACTCTGGCCAAGGTCAATACACTCCCCACTGCAGGCAAGGCAAACCTCTGAAGAGGACTGAACTGAGGGAAAGTGCAGCCAAAACACAACAGCAGAATGCACATACCATACACCAGAAACACTTTCTAAAATGTCAGACCCTGGATAATATACAACCTCTTCTCAATAAAGCCATTAGCCATTTTCATAGCCCAGAGAAAAATACAGAGACCTAGACAAAATACCAAGATTGAGTAATTCATCCCAAAAGAAAGAACAAACAAAAGTCACAGCCAGGGGCCTAATCAAAGCAGATATAAGTAATGTGCCTGATCCAGATATAAAACAACAGTAATAAGGTTCCTAGTTGGGCTTGAGAAAAACATAAAATACACCAGGGAGTCAGTCCCTTAACAAAGAGATAAATGTAAAAACTAGTCAGGCTGAAATGAAAATTGCTAAAACTGAGATGCAAAACCAACTGGTGTAATGAACACAAGGATGGAAGAAGCAGAGGAATGAATAAGTGATATGGGAGATAAAATTTTGGAAAACAATGAAGCTGAAAAGAAGAAAAGAAAAATGTGAGATCACAAATGTAGACTTAGGGAATTCATCAACTCCATAAAGCATAATAACATTCATATCATAGAAGTCCCAGAAGAAGAGAGGGAAAAAGGGGCAGGAGGTTTATTAGAGTAATTATAGCTGAAAACTTCCCGAATCTGGGGAAGAAAACAAACATCTAAATCCAGGAGGCACAGAGAATGCCCATCAAAATTATAGACCTTATAGACAATATAGACATTGTGAAAATGTCTATAATACCCAAAGCAATCTACTCACTTAATACAATCTCTATCAAAATACCAACAGCATTTTTCACAAAAGACCCCAAATAGTCAAAGCAATCTTGAAAAAAGAAAGCAAAGTTGGAGGCATCACAATTCCAGCCTTAAAGCTATATTACAAAGCTGTAGTCATCAAGACGGTATGGTGTTGGCACATAGACAGACAGAGATTGGTGGAACAGAATAGAAAATTCAGAAATGAACCCACAACTATATAGTCAACTAATCATCAACAAAGCAAGAAAGACTGTCCAATGGAAAAATGACAGTCTCTTCAACAAATGGTGCTGGGAAAACTGGACAGCAACATGCAGAAGAATGAAACTGGACCACTTTCTTACACCATACACAAAAATAAATTCAAAATGGATGAAAGACCTAAATGTGAGACAGGAAACCATCAAAATTCTAGAGGAGAACACAGGCAGCATCCTCTTTTTTTTTTAATTAAAAAAATAAAGATTTATTTATTTAGGAGAGAGAGAGACAGAGAGAGAGAGCATAAGCAGGGGGAGGGGCAGAGGGACAGAAATTCAAGCAGTGTCCCTGCTGAGTGGGGAACTATTCATGTCTTATGCCCTTTTCTTAACTAGGTTATTGGAGTTTTTTGGAGTGTTGAGTTTGATAAGTTCTTTATAGATTTTGGATACCAACCCTTTATCAGATATGTCACTTGCAAATATCTTCTCCCATTCTGTAGGTTGTCTTTTAGGTTTGTTGATTGTTTCCCTCACTGTGAGGAAGCTTTTTATCTTGATGAAGTCCAAAGAGTTCATTTTTGCTTTTGTTGCCCTCGTCTCTGGTGAGATTTCTAATAGGAACCTATCAAGGACTGAGTTCAAGAAGATTGCTGCCTGTGTTCTCATCTAGGACTTTGATGGCTCCTGTCTCACATTTAGGTCTTTCATCCATTTTGAATCTATTTTTATGTATGGTTTAAGAGATGGTCCAGTTTCATTCTTCTGCATGCTGTTGTCCAGTTTTCCCAGCACCATGTGATGAAGAGAGTATCTTTTTTATTCCATTGGATGTTTTTCCTGCTTTGTTGAAGATTAGTTGACTACATAGTTGTGGATCCATTTCTGCATTTTCTCTTCTTTTTCATTGATCTATGTGTATGTTTTTGTGCCAGTACCATACTGTCTTGATCACTACAGCTTTGTAATATACCTTGAAGTCAAGAATTTTGATTCCTTCAACTTTGCTTTTCTTTTTCAAGACTGCTTTGGATATTTGGGATGAAATAAATAGGCATACAAATCAGCAACAAAGAAGTCAAACTTTCCCTATTCGCAGATTACATGATACTCTGTAGAACACCCAAAAGACTCCATCAAATGTGAAGTGTTGATAGGGATTGCATTGGATAGTATAGACATTTTAACAATATTTGTTCTTCCAGTCCATGAGCATGGAATGTTTTTCTTTTTTTCATTTCTTCGTGTCATCTTCAATTTCTTTCATAAGTATTCTATAGTTTTCAGAATATAGATCTTTTATCTCTTTGGTAATGTTTATTCCTAGGTATCATGGTTTGGTGCAATTGTAAATGAGATCAATTCCTTTTCTTTTCTTTTTTCTTTTCTTCTTTCTTTCTTTCTTTCTTTCTTTCTTTCTTTCTTTCTTTCTTTCTTTCTTTTCTTTCTTTCTTCCTGCTACTTCATTACTGGTGTATAGAAATTCAACAGATTTCTAGGGGCACCTGGATGGCTCAGTCAGGTGAGCATCCAGCTCTTGGTTTTTGCCCAGATCATGTTCTCATGGGATGTGGAATAGAGCCCTGGTCAGGCTCTGTGCTCAGCAGGGAGTCTGCTTGAAGTTTCTCTCCCTCTGCCCCCCTCCCTATACTCTCTCTCTCTCTAAAATAAGTAATTAAATCTTTAAAAAAATAAATGCAACAGATTTCTATAGGTTGGATTTTTATCTTGTGACTTTACTGAAATCCTGTATCTGTTCTACCATTTTTTTTTTTTGGTAGAGTCTTTCAGGTGTTCTACATAGAGTATTGTGTCATCTACAAATAGTGAAAGTTTGACATCCTCATTACTGATTTGGATGCATTTTCTTTTCTTTTTTTTTTCTTTCTTTCTTTCTTTCTTTCTTTCTTTCTTTCTTTCTTTCTTTCTTTCTTTCCTTCCTTCCTTTTTTCTTTTCTTTCTTTCTTTCTTTCTTTCTTTCTTTCTTTCTTTCTTTCTTTCTTTCTTGGTCTGATTGCTGAAGTTAGGACTTCCTGTACTATGTTAAATAACAATGTTGAGAGTGAACTTCCCTGTCTTATTCCTAACCTTAGAGAAAAAGATCTCAGTTTTTCCCCATTGAGGATGATATTAGCTGTAAGTAATTCAAATATGGCCTTTATGATGTTGAGGTATGTTCCTGCTATCTCTACTCTGTTGAGGAATTTTTATCAAGAATGGATACTATACTTTGTCAAATGTTATTTCTGCATCTATTGAGAGGATCCTATGGTTCTTATACTTTCATTTTTTAATGTGGTGTATGACATTGATTGATTTGTGAGTATTGAACCTCCCTTACCGCCCAGGAATAAATCCAACTTGATCATGATTCATAATTCTTTTAATGTACTGTTGGATTCGAGTTGCTAATATTTTGTTGAGAATATTTGCATCCACATTCATCAGGGTTATTGTCCTGCAATTCTCCTATTTAGTGGGGTCTTTGTCTGGAATCAAGGTAATGCTGGCCTCATAGAATGAGTTTGGAAGTTTTTCTTCCATTTATATTTTTAGAACAGTTTCAGAAGAATAAGTATTAACTCTTTTAAAAAAAGATTCTATTTATTTGATAGAGAGCGAGCATGAGTGGGGGGAGGGGCAGAGAGACAAGCAGACTTCCTGCTGAGCATGGAGCCTGACATGGGGTGTGATCCCAGGACCCTGAGATCATGACCTGAGCTGAAGACAGACATTTAACTCACTGAGTTAACCAGGCACTCCAGCTATTAGCTCTTTATTAAATGTTTGGTAGAATTCCCTTGGGAAGCCATCTGGCCCTCGAGTTTTGTTTGTTGGCAGATTGTTGATTACTGATTCAATTTCTTTTCTAGTTATGGATCTGTTCAGGTTTTCTGTTTCTTCCTGTTTCAGTTTTGGTAGTTTGTATGTTTTTGGGAATTTATCCATTTCTTCCAGATTGCCCAATTTGTTGGCATATAATCCTTAATAATATTCTGTTATAATTGTATTTTGGTTTTTGGTTGCAACCTCTCCTCTTTCATTAATGATTTTATTTATTTGGGTCTTTCTCTTTTTATTTTCATATATATGGCTAGGGGTTTACCAATTTTATTGATTCTTTCAAAGAACCAGCTCCTGGTTTCATTGATCTGTTCTACTGTTTATTTTTGTTTCTTTTGGTTTTTCTTTTTTTTCTATATCATTTATTTCTGTTCTTTATTATTTATCTTCTTCTGCTGGCTTTAGGCTTATTTGCTGTTTCTTTTCTAGATCCTTTAGGTATAAGATTAAGTTGTATATTTGAGAATTTTCCTGTTTCTTGAGGTAGGCCTGTATTGCTATATATTTTCTTCTTATGACTGCTTTTGCTACATTCCAAAGGTTTTGGAATGTTGTGTTTTTATTTTCATTTGCTTCCATGTATTTTCATAAATTTCTTCTTTAATTTCCTGGTTAACCGATTCATTCTTTAGTAGGATGTTCTTTAACCTCCACATATTTGTGGTCTTTCCAAATTTTTTCTTGTTATTGGTTCAAGTTTCAAGTTTCATAACATTGTGGTCAGAAAGGATGCATGGTATGATTTCAATCTTTTTATACTTGTTAAGGCCTGATTTGTGACCCTGTATGCAATCTATTCTGGAGAATGTTCCATTTGCACTAGGAAAGTGTCTGTTTTGCTGCTTTAGGATAAAATGTTCTAAATATATCTGTGAAGTTCATCTGGTCCAGTGTGCCATTCAAAGCCATTGTTCCCTTGTTGATTTTCTGCTTAGATGGTCTGTCCATTTTATGTACATGTGGGGTTAAACGTCCCTACTACTATTGTATTGTTATCTGTGATTTACTTTATGTTAGCTATTAAGTGATTTGCATATTTGGATGCTACCACATTGGGGACATAAATATTAATAATTGTTAGATCTTCTTGTTGGACAGAACCCTTTGTTATGATATAGTGTCATTTATCTCTTGTTACAGTCTTTGGTTCAAACTTTAGTTTTTTCTGATAAGTATGGCTATTCTGGCTTTCTTTTGATGCCCATTAACATGATAGATGGTTCACCATCCCCTTAATTTCAATCTGCAGGTGACTTTAGGTCTAAAATGAATCTCTGTAGGTAACATACATATGCTTCTTGTTTTTTATCCATTCTGGTACCCTATATCTTTTGATTGGACCATTTAATCCATTTGCATTCAGAGTAATTTTTTTGATAGGTATTAACTTAATGCCATTGCATTACCTATAGATTTGGTGCTTCTGTTGATGTTCTCTGGTCCTTTCTATTCTTTGTTACTTTTGGTCTTTTTTTCCCCACTCAAGAGTCCCCTTTAAAATTTCTTTCAGGACTGGTTTAGTGATCACAAAGTCCTTTAGTTTTTGTTTATTTGGGAAATGCTTTATCTCCCCTTCTAACCTTTCTGGATAATGTATTCTTTGCTGCATTTTTTTTTTTCCATTCAGCACGCTGAATATATCATGCCACTTTCTTCTGGACTACCAAGTTTCTGTGGAGATATCTGCTGCTAACCTAATTTGTCTTCTCTTATAGGTTAGGAATTTCTTTCCTTTGTTCCATTCAGGATTCTTTCCTTATCTCTGTAATTCACAAATTTTACTGAGGTATGTCTTGATATTGGTCTGCTCTTGTTGATTTTGATGGGCATTCTCCATGCTTCCTAGATTTGGATGTTTGTTTCCTTCCCCTGATTAGGGAAGTTTTCAGCTATAATTTCCTGAAATAAACCTTCTGCCCCTTTTTCCCTATTATTCCTCTGGGGCTCCTATGATACAAATATTATTACACTTTATGTAGTCACTGAGTTCCCTAAATATACATTCTGTTCCATTATTTTGCTTTCCCCTTTTTTTTCCATTACTTTCCGAAATTTTATCCTCTATATCAATTATTTGTTCCTCTGCCTCTTCCATCCTTCTGATCATTACATTCAGTCAGTTTTGCTTCATGGTTATAGCATTTTTTATTTCAGCTGGCTTGGTTTTTAGGTATTTTATCTCTGTGTTAAAGGACTCCTTGTTTTTTCCTATGCTTTTCTCAAGCCCAGAGAGTATCCCTATGATTGTTGTATTAAATTCTAATTCAGGGGGCATCTGGGTGGCTCAGTCAGTTAAGTGTCTGCCTTTGGCTCAGGTCATGATCCCAGGGTCCTTGGATCAAGTCCTGCATCAGGTTCCTTGCTCAGCGGGGAGCATGCTTCTCCCTCTGCCTGCTGCTCCCTTTGCTTGTGCTCCCTCTCTCTCTCTCTCTGACAAATAATTAAATAGAATCTTTATTAAAAAAATTCTAATTCTAGCATTGTACTTATATCTGTTTTGATTAGGTCCCTGGCTGTGACCTTTCCTTGTTCTTTCTTTTGAGATGAATTACTCCATCTTGGTATTTTGTCTAGGTCTCTGTCTTCTATGTGTTAGGAAAGCCTGTTATGTTTCTTGCTCCTGAGTATAATGGCTATTATTTTAAGAAGTGCTCATATACTGTCTAGGGCCTGGCACTTCAGGAAGAGTTTCTGGTATGCTGCATGCACTCTGTTGTTGTGTTTTGGCTGCTCCTTCCCTCAGGTCAGTCCTCAGCAGTTTCTCCTTGCCTGCAGTGGGGAGTGTTTGGACCTTGTCCATTGTGTGGTGAATTTTAAATGGGTGTGCTCTGGTTTTCTTGTTAAAAGAGGCTAGATCTTATTTCCCATAGAGCTTAATCTTTGCAGCACTCTGTGGTCAGTAGACATAAATGTGCAGGTGGATTCTGCTGATCTGGGGGAGCAGCAGACTGCTGCTCTGACTCTCAGGCACACTTGCCCTTGTAAAAAATAACCTGCTGAGCATGGGATTGGGCTTGCTGTACGTGGCTCAAGCCTCCACTGTGGGTGCTGTGCTGCTCACTGATATATGCCTGTGCTGATGGACAGGGGTAAAAATGGTGTCAGCCTGCTCTCTTATCCTTGTAGAGGCAAGTTGGCACCTGCTACTGTTCAGGAAGCCCTCATAGAAGATTGTACAATCTCCTGTCATTTATTCCAGGCTTTCCTCAGATCTCTGCTTTCACCCTGTCTGTGTCTGGACCATCTGCCCATCTGGCTGAATAGTGCACCTGTGTTTTATCTCAGACCTGCTGGTTGGGTTTCAAAACTCCAAATTTTATGGACCCCGTGTATCAAGGATGCACGCTGATCCTCTGGGGGAGGGTCTCATCATGAAGTGGTTGATACTGATTTGTTCCAGAAGCACAGATGCACATACACACAGGGGCTTGGAATTTATGGTAAAATGCAGTAAAAAGCTGGCATCCAGGTTAGGTGCCTTCAGCAGCTACCTCTACTCCTGTGTTAATAAACAGGGCAGTTCAACAGTGCCTGCTGGCTCTCTTGTCCCCTGAGAGGCAGTGACACCTGTCTCAAACTCACTCCAATGGGAAATGTCTCACCCATTGTGACCCAGGGGATTCTCAGTCCATGCTGTCCACTCCCAGGTCTCTGCCCTCCTTCTCCACAGGAACACCTCTATGCCCACCAAGCTCCACCCCAGTTATGGTGCAGACTTCTAAAACTTCAGACTTTGAGCTCCGCTGCTTGTAAAAACTTGCAATTGTCAACCCCCCATTTTTCCCGTCAACGGTTTTGGGGAAGTGCTTTTCTTGTGCAATGAACCATGGCTTGCTCTCTCTCTCTTCTTTCACTGATCAGGGCTCCTTCTCCCACCAGCACTGGTGTTTCTTTTATCCCCCAAATTACATCTCTGCAACTCCTATCTTGCACCATGTGGCCTCTTTTCTCCCTTTAGCTTGGCTATTTGTTTTCTCAGTCCTCAGATCGATTTCCTGGGTGTTCAGAATGACTTGATATTTATCCAGCTGTGTTCCAGGGAGGACGTAAGCATAAGGTCCTCCTCATACTCTGCCATCTTAACTCCTTCCCCCTCTATCTCTGCTTTAACCTTTATTATTTTCTTCTTTCTGCTGGATTTAGGTTTTGTTCCTTGATGTTTTTCTAGCTCCTTTAGGTGTAAGGTTAGGTTGTTTATTTGAGATTTTTCTTGCATCTTCAGGTAGGCTTGTAGTGCTATAAACTTCACTCTTAGAACTGCTTTTGTTACACCCCAGAGGTCTTAGACCCTTGTGTACTCATTTTCAGTTGTTGTCGTGTACTGTTTTACTTTTTCTTTTATTTCTCATTGGTGCATTCAGTGTTCAGTGGCATGCTATTTAACTTTCATGTATTTGTGCTCCTTTCGTATTTTTTTTCTTGTGGTTGATTTCTAGTTTCATAGCATTGTGGTGAGAAAAGATGCAAGGTTTGACTTCAGTCTTTTTGAATTCATTGAGACTTGTTTTGTGGTCTAATGTGTCAACCATTCTAAAGAACGTTCCATATGCACTTGAAAAGAATATGTATTCTGTTTTGTTATGATTGAATGTCCTGAATATATATGTTAAATCCATCTGGTCCTGCATATCATTCAATGCCACTATTTCCTTTTTTTTTATAATAATATATTTTTATTATATTATGTAAGTCACCATACAGTACATCCCTGGTTTTTGATGTAAAGTTCAATGATTCATTAGTTGCGTATAACACCCAGTGCACAATGCCACTATTTCCTTATTGATTTTCTGTTTGGATGAATTGTACATTGATGTAAGAGGGGTGTTAATCTCCCCTATTATAATTGTATTATTATAGATTAGCTCCTTTATGTTTGTTATTAACTGTTTCATGTATTTGGGTTCTCCCTTGTTGGGTACATAAGTATTTACAATTTTATATTTTATTTTTGGATTTTCCCCCTTTATTATTATTATTAGTAGTAGTACTGTATATAACCTTCTTTGTCTTTTTTTAATAGTCTTTGTTTTAAAGTCTATTTTGTATTTCTATTTTGGATTACCTTTTTCTTATAATGTTTTTTTATTATATTATGTTAGTCACCATACAGTACATCCCTGTTTTTTTTTAAATGATTTTTTTTTATTATATTATGTTAGTGACCATACAGTACATCCCTGGTTTCCGATGTAAAGCTCGATGATTCATTAGTTGCGTATAACACCCAGTGCACCATGCAATACGTGCCCTCCTTAATACCCATCACCAGCCTATCCCATTCTCCCAACCCCCTCCCCTCTGAAGCCCTCTGTTTCCCAGAGTCCATAGTCTCTCATGCTTCATTCCCCCTTCTGATTACCCCCCTTCTTTATCCCTATCTTCTCCTACCAATCTTCCTAGTTCTTATGTTCCATAGATGAGAGAAACCATATGATAATTGTCTTTCTCTGCTTGACTTATTTCACTTAGCATTATCTCCTCCAGTCCCATCCATGTTGCAGCAAATGTTGAGAAATCGTTTTTTGATGGCTGGGCAATATTCCATTGTATATACGGACCACATCTTCTTAATCCAGTCATCTGTTGAAGGGCATCTTGTCTCCTTCCATGATTTAGCTATTGTGGACAATGCTGCTATGAACATTGGGGTGCATATGGCCCTTCTCTTCACTACGTCTGTATCTTTGGGGTAAACACTCAGTAGTGCAATGGCTGGATCATAGGGTAGCTCAATTTTTAACTGTTTAAGGGACCTCCACACTGTTTCCCAGAGTGGCTGTACCAACTTGCATTCCCACCAACAATGTAGGAGGGATCCCCTTTCTCCACATACTCTCCAGCAATTGTTGTTTCTTGCCTTGTCAATTTTTGCCATTCTAACTGGCGTAAGGTGGTATCTTAGTGTGGTTTTGATTTGAATTTCCCTGATGGCTAATGATTTTGAACATTTTTTCATGTGTCTGTTAACCATTTGTATATCATCATTGGAAAGGAGTCTGTTCATATCTTCTGCCCATTTTATGATTTGTTTATTTGTTTCTCACATATTGAGTTTGAGAAGTTCTTTGTAGATCTTGGATACAAGTCTTTTATCTGTAGTGTCGTTTTCAAATATCTTCTCCCATTCCGTGGGCTGCCTCTTAGTTTTTTTGACTGTTTCCTTGGCTGTGCAGAAGCTTTTGATCTTGATGAAGTCCCATAAATTCATTTTATCTTTTGTTTCTCTTGCCTTTGGAGATGTGTCATGAAAAAGGTTGCTTTGGCCAATGTCGTAGAGGTTACTGCCTATGTTCTCCTCTAGGATTTTGATGGATTTCTGTCTCACATCGAGGTCTTTCATCCATTTGGATTACTTTTAACATCCATTTTCATGATAAATGTTTCTCCATCCCGGGGCACCTTTGTTGCTCAGTCGTTAAGCGTCTGCATTTGGCTCAGGGTGTGATCCCAGAGTCCTGGGATCAAGCCCCACATCAGGCTTCTCCACTGGGAGACTGCTTCTTCCTCTCCCATTCCCCCTGCTTGTGTTCCCTCTCTCGTTGGCTGTCTCTCTCTCTGTCAAATTAATAAATAAAAATCTTTAAAAAAATGTTTCTCTATCCCTTCCCTTTCAATCTTTAGGTATCTTTAAGTCAGAAGTGAGTCTCTTGTAAGCAGCATATAGATGGTTCTTGTTTTTTTTTAACCCGTCCATCACTGTATGTCTTTTGATTGGAGCATTTAGTCCATTGCATCCAAAGTCACTATTGATAGGTATGTATTTATTGACAATTTATTACTTGTTTTGTGATTGTTTCTATAATATTTCTCTGATCCTTTTTTCTCTTGCTCTCTCTCATATTTTGCTTATTTTCTTTAGTGATATACTTGGATTCCTTTCTCTTTATTCTTTGCTTATCTCTTAATGGTTTTGATTTGTGGTTACCCTTATGTTTGTATATAACATCTACTGCATATCATAGACTATTTTACGTTTATGGTTGATTAACTTTGAACCCATTCTTTACTCCTCTCCTCCCCATGTTTTAAGTAGATAATATCATGTTTTACATTCTTTTACTCTGTGAATCCTTTGACTGATTTTTATAGATAATCTTATTTTTCATACTGTTGATTATATTTTTCCCTTCCCTGACTGCCTGCGTTTTGTCAGAGGAAAAAGAAACAAATTGTTCCTAGCGTTGTAATCCAATGAAGTAGGGAAAAAGAAATTTAAATAAGAAGAAGAACCCTATGGGACAAATACCATTGTTCTACTAATAAGGCTTTGCTAAATTTCAATAGATAATGTTAAAAAAAAGTGTGATATCTTAAACCCTGTGCATGGCTTTGCCAAAATTAATAGCACCACTATTAATGTTTTAATGTATGTTTATTTTTTCATAAGAGAGCTAATGTTTTCTTAAACACATGACTCTCCTTTCCCTAATATAGTTTTAAAGTAAGGAGGAACATAGTGACTTGAAGGTTATTGTGAAATATATGACTAACAGCTCAGGTCATTTTACATGGAATACATTTTCTATTGTTTTCCCTTGACAGTGCTACAGATGAAACCTGAAAGCAATGTTCTAGAAATAGTGCATACAATCTAAATGTTACTACAATATTGAATATTTAGGAAACAGTTAGTGGTCTCTCCAGTAGTCCTAGGTAGCCTATATCAAACCTAGACATGTTTATTGGAATTAAAGTACAATTATTATAGTTCCCATTGTATTTGTATTGAGAATATTAGATTTCTTTCCCTACTGTTTTCTAAAATAGCCATAACTCTGCAGTTTTGTCCGTTTGAAACTATGTTTTTGTATTTCTCTTGCTCAAAGTTGTATCAGTAAGAGTAAGAAAAAGCTGATTTTTCTTATTAAGTTGGTTTGGATAAATCAAGTATGGGTAAAGCTCAGAAATAAAATTTTAGTCTTTTCCCCTGCAGTCCTTGATCTACACAGTAAATAACTTTTTAAAGTCAGTTTTAGAATACAATCTCTTTGAAACTATTTTTATTTATTTTTTAGTTTCTTTTAAGTTTTCATTTAAATTCCAGTTAGTTAACATAACAGTATAATATTAGTTTTAAGTATACAATTTAGTGATTCAACACATACAGTACCCAGTGCTCATCACAAGTGCACTCCCTAATCCCCATAACCTATTTAACCCCTCTCCCCACCCACCTCCCCTCTGGTAATCATCAGTTTGTTCTCTATAGTTAAAGTCTTTTCTTGGTTTGTCCCCCCTCTTTTTTTCACTATGATTGTTCTGTTTCTTAAATTCTACATATGAGTGAAATTATATGGTATTTATCTTTCTCTGGGTGACTTATTTTGCTTAGCATAATACTCTGTAGCTCCACCCATGTCATTGCAAATAACAAGATTTCATTCTTTGTTATGGCTGAGTAATAATCCATTATATATACCTCATCTTCTTTATCCATTCATCAGTCAATGGACATTTGGGCTGTTTCCATAATTTGACTATTGTAGATAGTGCTGCTGTAAATGTTGGGGTGCATGTATCCCTTTGAATTATTATTATTATTATTATTATTATTATTATTATTATTATTTATTCCTTGGGTAAATACCTGGTAATGTGATTTCTGGATAATAAGATTGTTCTATTTTTAACTTTTTTAGGAAACTCCATACTGTTTTCCAGAGTGGCTGCACCAGTTTGCATTCCTACCAACAGTGCAGGAGTGTCTTTGCAACTATTTTTAGTACTTACTGGCACTGTATGCATTTTCTGGGCAAGTACACCAGATTTATAACTCTGGAAGTGCTGTTATTTATTACCTTCCAATGTGCGATGAAGGGGTGACCTGCACATGAATAAGTCAAAAATGTTAAAATTTCGTTCAATAGTTTGTTTTCTGGGACAATAGACAAGAAATAACTTTTGATTTGGCAAAGACTATACTTCACTCATTTTTTTTCAAAAGCAAGTATACTTCTCTTTGAAATTTCATATCCAACACCAACCTTTTCTTCTTTGACTTTATAAATCCCTGCTAAGAATTAAAGTCTCAGATGAAATTGACATCTTGCTTATTTCAGCAGTTTTCATCCTGTTTGGAAACACTAAGCTTATTCTTGAATTAAGAAGAAATATTTTTAACAAGTGAAATTATGTTTTTTGCATTACATGAGGTTATTAAAAAGCCCACAATTTTGGAAAGATTTATTTATTTATTTATTTATTTTAGAGAGAGAGAGAGAGAGAGACAGTGGGGGAGAGGGGCATGATCTGAGCCAAAATCTAGTTGGATGCTTAACTAACTGAGCTACCTAGTCACCCTCACAATTTTTTTTTTAACTTGAACTGGAATGTGCTATTTTTTGTACTTGAGATCAATGTCATTTAAGATATCAGAATCCAGGGGGTGCCTGAGTGGCACAGCTGTTAAGCGTCTGCCTTCAGCTCAGGGCGTGATCCTGGCATTATGGGATCGAGCCCCACATCAGGCTCCTCCGCTATGAGCCTGCTTCTTCCTCTTCCACTCCCCCTGCTTGTGTTCCCTCTCTCGCTGGCTGTATCTATCTCTGTCAAATAAATAAATAAAATCTTTAAAAAAAAAGATATCAGAATCCAAAATCAACACAAAATGTGTTTCATCCAATTCATATAATATGTTGTTTTCCTTTGAGATTTTGTTTTCTATTTTTTATTTGTACATATGTATGTTTAAAAGATGTACAGTTTTGAATTTTATAAATAATGCACTGGCCACTTACAACACAGTATTTATCATCATTTCTTCTGAAAATAAATATTTACTAGTAGATTGTAAATTTTTACCAGAGATTGACACTTTAGCTTGCTATATCCATAATAGGAAAAAAAAAAAGTTGTTTTAGGCGTACCTGGGTGGCTTGGTCGGTTAATCAGCAGACTCTAGATTTTGGCTCAGGTCATGATCTCAGGGTCTTGGAACTGAGCCCCGAGTCAGGCTCTGTGCTCAGTGAGGAGTCTCCTTGAGGATTGTCTTTCTCCCTCTCCTTTTGCCCCTCCCCCCACTCTCTCTCCATCTCTGTTTTATAAAATAATTTTGAAGTTGTTTTCTGCAGAATTTTATTGTTGACTTCATTTTTTTCTTTTATAGTGTATTAAGGCTTAAGTAAATTAATGAGAGAAACACATATGAATGATATTTAGTGTCCTCAGCAAAAGATGAACACTTAGGAAAGTTACCTGAGGTTTTTCTCAGGGAAAGTTTGTCCCTGTAAACAAGGGTAAATAATTTTATATAGGTTTAGAATTTAGGATACTACAAGTTAAGTATTGCAAACTTTTTACTTTTTTCTGTTAACGTTTGTGAGGTGATGAATTAAGGAGCCTTGTGTCTTTATTTGCCTTTTCACTTTTCCCACTATTCTCAAGTCATGGTCTAACATATGGCAGAAAGCTTCAGTTTGTTTTCATTTCTCACATGGGTTTGAATGTCAATTGAATAACTGCCATCAGGGTAGCACTAATGATGGATCCATATGTTAATCATTTTTTTATTCCTAAAGGAGAGAAGACAGAGGAACCACCTTGGAATAATCATCCAATAATGATAATGAGCTCATGTTGGCACCACACTTGGGCATTAAACTTAGATATCTGGCCAGAACCTTGTTGAAAATTATGCCTTGCATATGGGCAACTCTTCTTCAATTCCTTGGACAGTATGAAATTTAAATATATAAATCAGAAAATCATTCATAGAGTTGTAAATATCTAGGGGAGGTTCACATGTAATCACCTAATTGAACATAAATTTTTGTTAAAGAAAAATATTATAATATCTTAGAACAGTATAGTCCAAGAGAATTTCATACAGTAATGGAAATGTATACTTGTGCTGTCCAATGCACTAGCCACTACACACATACAGGTATGAAAACTTAAAATGTGGCTAGTGAGACTAAGGAAGTAATATTTAGATTTTATCTAATTTTAATTAATTAAAATTTATATTTAAATACTTGCACCTAATCACTGCCATATTGGACAGAACAATTGTAGAAGACAGAGGGCAATATGGACGTTACCTATTATCTGGTATGTATATCCTATTATCATCTTAAATTTTGAAAAATATTTTAAGAATCATGTCACCTCACATAAAATAATTAAAAGACAATGAAGATGCTCTTCTTGGATTTTTCAGCTGTACAAACTTGCCTTCATCTGCTTGAGAAAGCAAAGGCCAATTCAAAATTCACGCCAATGCATAAGACTAAACTCTGAACAAATAAAAACTATACAAACATAAATACATAAACTTAAAAATTAAAACTAGCAAATTATTTTTCTCAGATGTATTATAGTCATGAATTACATAATTGGGTGTGAAACTAAAAGCTTAAGAGTATTTACTTGTTCTTTTTACACTATAATATATATGTTAGTTTTTCCTTATATAACTTCTAACAATACTTTATATTCTTCCTCTATTGCTCTTGTTAAAAGTGTAATTATTCTCTAATTAATATAAATGTTAGTATCAATAACATGATTAAATGCTTAGATTGCCATCATTTTTTTCTCATCTTAGCCAAAATTTAATTTTTATTACATTTGTAAAATATGTTTACTCAGTACCATATTCCCAATGCCTATAAGAATGTTGTGACTGTATTAACCACTAAATATTATGTTTGCCAAAAATCCGCAAAATACTATTAAGTGCCATGGAGTTTTATAAAGTGCAATTTAGAAACTATTTTCTCTACCCATAGATGAGACATTTTAGGTTTGAGCCTTACTAAAAGTCTTTTGAAATATCTTTACAAAAACAAAATTATCACTCAAACATCAGCTGAGTTTATTTAGATCAAATTATAATATGAAATTTTGTATTTGACCTTATGGTCATAAAATTATATTTTTTCTTAAACTATGCAATTGAAGAATAGTTGATAACTTTTGCACTTGTAAATAGATATGACATGGAAAATGTTTCCTTTGCTAAACACTTCATTCAAAAGAAAGGCAAATTATTTATTGGCTTACATGAATAAAATATTAATAAAATGCTCATCATAGTTATGTGAATTTAAAATAAGATTACCAATACACGTGGATTATGGAATTTGATTTTTAAAAAAATTCTCATTGAAGCAGATCGAGGAAAGAGGAATATGGCAGCAGAGTAGGAGGACCCAAACTGATACTATTTCTGAAATGCCACCTTAAATTTAATAATAAATGTCTAATTCTTCTACTGAGATATATTATGGTTCCAGATTTGAATAAAAAGTTAAGTGAATCTGAGCATAAAAAAATCCAAAACTTTGCAGAATTATCTTCAAGCAGTTCAAGAGGAAAAAGATAAATGTATTTGAGTATTATACAAAATCATATATAGACAATTATAACACTTTGGTAATTAAAAATATAACCATATAATCTCACCACATAGTCTAGTGAATGCATGTTAAATACTTTACAATTTTACATTAATTGATCTTCCCCCTTGGAGGCTTAGGAGGAAGCCAGAACCAGAGAAGACATTTTTAGAAATTCCTATACTCTGACTCCATAGACATGAAGAGAAAATCAGTGCTGTTCCAAGCTATGTTTTCCAATTTGACATTTTGACATGTGATTTTCAGTCCAATTATGCTTACTCATTAAAAAAAAATAATAATAAAGTTATTAAATAACATTGTGTTGTTAATTTCCAAGAAAATTGAATTTTTAACACCTGCCTCTACAAGGGAAAATAAAAGGAAATTCTGTGTATTTTTCTTATCAGAGTTTGTGTATTTTCTCCCTCTACCAGAGGTTTTAGATGTATTTTCAGATGTATGCTCTTGTCTTGGATGGATATTTTATACTTGGTCATTATTTTGGGAGGTGAAAAAGCATCGTAGACAACTGAACTCTACAGTAAAATATTTTAATTCATTTGGAGTAACCATGATTATTTTTTATTTAAATTCAATTAGCCAACATATAGTACGTCACTAGTTTCAGATGCAATGTTCAATGATTAATCAGTAGTGTATATCACCTAGTGCTCCTCCCATCGTGTGCCCTCCTTAATGCCACCACTCAGTTACCCCATCCCTCTACCCACCTACCCTTTTGCAACCTTGTTTGTTTCCTAGAGTCAAGAGTCTTCCTCCCTGATTTCTTCCCATTCAGTTTTCCCTCCCTTCCCCTATGATCCTCTGAATTATTTCTTATATTCCACACATGAATGAAACCATATGATAATTGTCTTTCCCTTACTGACATATTTCACTTAGCATAATCCCCTACCAGTTCCATACACATCAATGTAAATGATAAGTATCCATCCTTTCTGATGGCAGTGATATTCCATTGTATATATAAACCACATATTCTTTATCCATTCATCTGTTGAAGTACATCTCAGCTCCTTCTACAGTTTGGGTATTGTGGACATTGCTGCTATGAACATTGGGGTGCAGGTGCCCCTTCGTTTCACTACATCTGTATCTTTGGGGTAAATATCTAGTAGTGCAATTGCTGGGTCATAGGGTAACTCTATATTTAACTTCTTGAGGACCATGCATACTGTTTTCCAGACTGGTTGTACCAGCTTGCATTCCCACCAACAGTATGGGAAGGTGCCCTTTCTGCACATCCTCACCAACATTTGTTGTTCCCTGTCTTGTTAATTTTAGCCATTCTAACTGGTGTAAGGTGGTATCTCATTGGAGTTTTAATTTGTATTTCCCTGATGCCAGGTGATGTTGAGCATTTTTTCATGTGTCTCTTGTCCATTTGTATGTCTTCTTTGGAGAAATGTCTGTTCATGTCTTCTGCCCAATACTTGACTGGATTATTTGGTATTTTGGTTTTGAGTTTGATAGGCTCTTTATAGATCTTGGATGCTCACCCTTTATATCATACATCATTTGCAAATATCTTCTCCTATTCAGTAGGTTGCCTTTTAGTTTTGTTGACTGTTTCCTGTGCTGTGCAGAAGATTTTATCTTGATGAAGTCCCAAAAGTTAATTTTTGCTTTTGTTTCCCTTGCCTTTAGAGATGTGTCTTGCAAGAAGTTGCTGTGGTGAAGGTCGAAGAGGTTGCTGCCTTTGTTGTCCTCTAGGATTTTGATGGATTCCTGTCTATATTTAGGTCTTTCTTCCATTTTGAGTTTATCATTGTGTATGGGGTAAGAGAATGGTCCAGTTTCATTCTTTTGCATGTGTCTGTCCAATTTTCCCAGCACCATTTATTGAAGAGACTGTTCTTTCTCCATTGGATATTCTTTCTGGCTTTGTCAAACATTAGTTGACAATAGAGTTGAAGGTTGATTTCTGGGTTCTCTATTCTGTTCTGTTGGCCTATGTGTCTGTTTTTGTGCCAGTATATGCTGTCTTGATGATCACACCTTTGTAATGTAGCTTGAAATCAGGCATTGTGATGACCTCAGCTTTGGTTTTCTTCTTCAACATTCCTATGGTTATTCAGGGTCTTTTCTTGTTCCATACAAATTTTAGGATTATTTGTTCCAGCTCTGTGAAAAGTATTGATGGTATTTTGATAGGGATTGTATTGAATGTGTAGATTGCTCTGGGTAGCATAGATATTTTCACAATATTTATTCTTCCAATCCATGAACATGGAATAATTTTCCATCTCTTTGTGTCTTCCTCAATTTATTTCATAAGTGTTCTATAGTTTTTAAAGTATGGATACTTTACCCCTTTGGTTAGGTTTATTTCTAGGTATCTTAAAGTTTTTGGTGCAATTGTAAATGGGATTGATTTCTTAATTTCTCTTTCTTCAGTGTCATTGCTACTGCATAGAAATTCAACTGATTTCTGTGCATTGATTTTTTATCCTGACACATTGCTGAATTGCTGTATGAGTTCTAGCAACTTTGGGGTGAAGTCTTTTTGGTTTTCCACATAAAATATCATGTCATCTGCAAAGAGTGAGAGTTTGACTACTTCTTTGCCAACTTGAATGCCTTTTATTTCTTTTTGTTGTCTGATTGCTGAGGCTAGAACTTCTACTACTATGGTGAACAAAAGTGTAGAGAGTGAGCATCCCTGTCATGTTCCTGACCTTAAGGGAAAAGCTCTCAGTTTTTCCACATTGAGAATGATATTCACGGTGGGCTTTTCATAGATGGCTTTTGTGATGTTGAGTTATGTTCCCTCTATCTTTATAATTTGAAGACTTTTATTTTTTAATTTTTTTATATAATAATATTTTTTATTATATTATGTTAGTCACCATACAGTACATACCTAGTTTTTGTGTAAAGTTCCGTGATTCATTTCTTGTATATAACACCCAGTGCACCATGCAATATGTGCCCTCCTTAATACCCATCACCAGCCTATCCCATTCCCTCCACGTCCCCTCTGAAGCCCTCAGTTTGTTTCCCAGAGCCCATAGTCTCTCATGGTTCATTCCCCCTTCTGTTTACCCCCCTTTCTTCTTCACTTTCTTCTCCTATCGATCTTCCTAGATATTATATTCCATAAATGAGTGAAACCATATGATAATTGTTTTTCTCTACTTGACTTATATTGCTTAGCATTATCTCTGCCAGTCCCATCCATGTTGCTGCAAATGTTGAGAAATCGTTCTTTCTGATAGCTGAGTAATATTCCATTGTATAAATGGACCACAGCTTCTTAATCCAGTCATCTGTTCAATGGCATCTCTGCTCCCTCCACGATTTAGCTATTGTGGACAGAGCTGCTATGATCATTGGGTGCATATGGCCCTTCTCTTAATTATGTCTGTATCTTTGAGGTAAATACCCAGTAGTGCAATGGCTGGGTCATAGGGTAGCTCAATTTTTAACTTTTTAAGGGACCTCCACACTGTTTTCCAGAGTGGCTGTAACACCTTGCATTGCCACCAACAATGTAGGAGGGATCCCCTTTCTCCACATCCTCTCCAACAATAGTTGTTTCCTGCCTTGTCAATTTTTGCCATTCTAACTGGCACAAGGTGGTATCTTAGTGTGGTTTTGATTTTAAATTCCATGATGGCTAATGATTCTGAACATTTTTTCATGTGTCTGTTAGCCATTTGTATGTCTTCATTGGAAGAGTGTCTGTTCATATATCCTCCCATTTTTTGATTTGTTTCTTGTGTATTGAGTTTGAGAAGTTCTTTGCGGATCTTGGATACCAGTCTTTTATCAATAGTGTCATTTTCAGATATCTTCTCCCATTCCGTGGGCTGACTCTTAGTTTTTTTTTTTTTTTTGACTGTTTCCTTGGCTGTACAGAAGCTTTTTATCTTGATGAAGTCTCAAAAGTTCATTTTTTCTTTTGTTTCTCTTGCCTTTGGAGAGGTGTCATGAAAAAGGCTGCTGTGGCTGATGTCGTAGAGGTTGCTGCCTATGTTCTCCTCTAGGATTTTGATGGATTCCTGTCTCACATAGAGGTCTTTCATCCATTTTGAGTTTATCTTTGTGTACAGTGTGAGTGAGTGGTCAAGTTTCATTCTTTTGCATGTAGCTGTCCAATTTTCCCAGTACCATTTATTGAAGAGATTGTCTTTTTTCCACTGGATGTTTTTTCCTGCTTTGTCAAAGATCAGGTGCCGGAAGAGCTGAGAGTCCATTTCTGGGTTCTCCATTCTGTTCCATTGGTCTATGCGTCTGTTTTTGTGCCAGTACCATGCTGTCTTTGTGATCACATCTTTGTAGTATAGCTTGAAATCCGGCAATGTGATGCCCCCAGCTTTGTTTTTCCTTTTCAACAATTCCTTGGCAATTCGGGGCCTTTTCTGGTTCCACACAAATTTAAGGGCTGTTTGTTCCAGTTCTTTGAAAAATGTCATTGATATTTTGATCGGGATGGCATTGAAAATGTACATTGCTCTGGGTAGCATAGACATTTCAACTATGTTTCTTCTTCCGATCCATGAGCATGGAATATTTTTCCATCGTTTTGTGTCTTCTTCAATGTCTTTCAAGAGTGATTTGTAGTTTCTAGAATATAGACCCTTTATCTCTCTGGTTAAGTTAATTCCGAGATAACGTATGATTTTTGGTGCTATTGTAAATGGAATGGATTCCCTAATTTCTCTTTCTTCAGTCTCATTGTTCATGTATAGCAATGCAACTGATTTCTGAGCATTGATTTTGTATCCTGTCACATTCCTCAATTGCTCTATAACTTCTAATAGTTTGGGAGTGGATTCTTTTGGGTTTTCCATATAGAGTATCATGTCATCTGTGAAGAGAGACCGTTTGACTTCTTCTTTGCCAATTTGGATACCTTTTATCTCTTTTTGTTGTCTGGTTGCTGTTGCAAGGACTTCTAGTACTATGTTCAATAATAATGGCGAGAGTGGGCATCCTTGTCGTGTCCCTGATCTTAAGGGAAAGGCTTCCAGCTTTTCCCCATTGAGAATGATATTTGCTGTAAGCTTTTCATACCTGGTTTTTATGAAATTGAGGAATGTGCCCTCTATCCCTACACTCTGAAGGGTTTTAATCAGCAAAGGATGCTGTATTTTGCCAAATGCTTTTTTGGCATCTGTGGAGAGGTTCATATGGTTCTTGACTCTTTTCTTGCTGATATAATCTATCACACTGATAGATTTGGGAATGTGGAACCACTTTTGCATCCCAGGGATGAATCCCACTTGGTCATGATGGATAATCCGTTTAATGTACGGTTGGATCCTATTAGCTAGGATCTTGTTGAGAATTTTGGCATCCATATTCATCAGGGATTATAGGTCTGTAATTCTCCTTTTTGATGGAATGTTTGCCTGGTTTGGGGATCAAGGTTACATTGGCCTCATAGAATGACTTTGGTAGTTTTCCTTCTGTTTCTATTTTTTGAAACAGCTTCAGGAGAATAGGTATTATTTCTTCTTTTAATGTTTGGTAGAATTCCCCAGGAATCCATCAGGCCCTGGCATTCTTTTTTTCCTGAAGGTTTTTAATCACTGCTTCAATCTCTTCATAATTAATTGGTCTGCATAAAAAATCAATTTCTTCCTGTTTCAGACTTGGTGGTTTATAGGTTTCCAGGAAGGCATTCATTTCTTCAACATTGTTTAATTTATTGGCATAAAGCTGTTGATAAAAGTTTCTAACAATCCTTCCAATTTCATTGGTGTTGGTTGTGACATCTCCCTTTTCATTCATAATTTTGTTAATGAGGGTCCTTTCTCTATTCTTTTGAATAAGTCTTGCCAGTGGATTAGCAATCTTATTTATTCTTTGATAGAACCAGCTTCTAGTTCTGTTGATCTGCTCTACTGTGCTCCTGGTTTCTAATTCATTGATCTCTGCTCTAATCTTGATCAACTGCTTTCTCGTGCATGGATTAGGCCTGTTCTTCTGTTGCCTTTCCAGCTTCTTGAGGTGAGAATATAAAAACTACATTTTAATTTTTTCTATTCTTTGAGGGAGGCTTGGATGGCTATGTATTTTCCCCTTAGGACTGCCTTTGCAGTGTCCCATTTGTTTTGGACCATGGTGTTTTCATTTTTGCTGGTCTCCATAAATTGTTTAAATTGATTTTTGATTTCCTGGTTAATCAAATCATTCTTGAGCAGGATGGTTCTTAGTTTCCAAGTGTTTGAGTTTCTTCCAAATTTTTCCTTGTGATTGAGTACCAATTTCAAAGCATTGTGGCCTGAGAATATGCAGGGAATAATTTCCATCTTTTGGTATCGTTTGAGACCTGTTTTGTGACCCAGCACATGATTTATTCTGGAGAACATTCCACGTGCATTCAAAAAAAAAGGAGTATTATTTAGTTCTGGGGTGTAGTGTTCTATATATATCTATGAGGTCCATCTGGTCTAGTATGGCATTCAAAGCTCTTGTTTCTTTGATGATTTTCTGCTTAGGTTATCTATTTATTGTTGATAGTGGAGTGTTGAGGTCCCCTACTATTAACGTATTTTTATCTATATGTCTCTTTATTCTGGTTAAGAGTTAGCTTGTGTATCTAGCTGCTCCCCTGTTGGGGCATAGATATTTATAAGTGTCATATCCACTTGTTGGATACATCCTTTAAGAATAATATAGTGTCCTTCTGTATCTCTAACTACAGTCTTTAGTTTAAAATCCAACCTGTCTGACATGAGAATTGCTACCCCAGCTTTCTTTTGAGTTCCATTGGCATGAAAAATGGTTTTCCATCCCTTTCCATTCAGTCTGGATGTATCTTTAGGTTCAAAATGAGTCTCTTGTAGACAGCAAATGGATGGATCATGTCTTTTTATCCAATCTGCCACCATGTGTTATTTTATGGGAGCATTTAGGCCATTGATCACTCTGGGGCCTTTTACTTTTATAGAACCCCCCTTAATATCTCCTGTAGGGCTGGTTTCATGGTTACAATATTGGTCAGTGACTGGCGATTCTGGAAAGTCCTTATCTCTCCATTAATTCTGAATGACAGCCTTGCTGGATAAAGGATCCTTGGCTGCATGTTTTTCTCTGAAAGAGCTTTAAAAATGCTCCCCCAAGCCTTTCTCTCATTCCAGGTCTGTGTAGACAACTGACGTAATCCAAATATTTTTACCTTTGTACATGAGAAATTTCTTTGCCCTGTCCACTTTCAATACTGTATCCTTGGATCTAATATTTGCAAATTGCAGTATGACATGACGTGGCATAGGTTGTCATGTTGACTTTGGGAGGGGTCCTCTTTGCCTCTTGAACATGAATGCTTGTTTCCTTTGCTAGATTAGGCAAGTTTTCAGCTACAATTTGTTCAAATATCTCTTCTAGATCTCTGTTATTCTCCACCCCCTCGGGGATGCCAATGATTCTGACATTGGAACATTTCACTGAGTCAGTAATCTTCCGTAACCTACGTTCTTGAGATCGGATTTTTTTGAGCCTAGTTTCTGTTTTAGCTTTCTCTTCTACCATCCCATCCTCCAATTCACTAATTCGTTCTTCTGCCTCATTTACCCTGGCCATCAGAGCATCTAGTTTTGACTGCATTTGATTCATAGCATTTTTAATTTCTGTGAGATTCACTCTCATTTCTGCCCTTAGAGATTTTATATTCTCATTAATATTTTCTTTAATATTTTCTTCAAGTCTGCACATCAACATGACCATTGTTACTCTGAACTCCATTTCTGATAATTTGGTTATATCCATATCCATCAGTTCTGTGGCAGAGGCCACAGACTCATTATCTTTTCTTTGCTGGGGGGGATTTCTCCTTCTTGTCATTCTGATGAAGAGAGGTTGCAGGGTTGCCCAGAGCCCAAATTAGTGACCAGGACCCAGGCAGTGTTATCTTGTTTTATAGGGACCTTAAGGATGTGGGCTTCTTGATTTTTCAGCCTGCCTTCAGGGGGAGGGGCCTGCCGCTCTGATACTCAGGCAACCCTGTTTGGGTAGAGTCTCCCTGTCCCCTGCGAGGGGGGATGGGAATTGGGACAATGTGAACTCCTATTTCTGGGC
The DNA here is from genome assembly GCF_023065955.2 of Ursus arctos. Taxonomy (NCBI): domain Eukaryota; kingdom Metazoa; phylum Chordata; class Mammalia; order Carnivora; family Ursidae; genus Ursus; species Ursus arctos. The sequence continues at coordinate 71,063,424 of NC_079873.1, forward strand.
TTTTGTTCTCTGGCGGCTTTCCCTGGTGGTTTTCTTTGGCTCTTCTGAGAGTCAGAGGAGCAGTGGTCGACTCCCAGCCTCTGTCTCAGAACAGAGAGATCGCAGTCCGCTCTCCACTGAGCTCTCCTGGCCTCTTTAACTCTGTTTCTGTTGGTGCTGCTAAAAACCCTGCAACGTCCCTGGTTGTTCACCCCACAGCTGGCGTCCCAGCCCTCACTTCCAGGGCCCGCACATCTCTGTCCTTTGTGCTTCTAACACTGCCAGTTGCCAGCCGCCCCCACGCGCACTCTTGAGCTCCCTGTTTCAGTATGGTTAGGGGGCACTCCCAAGCTCCAGTTTTCAGTCTGGTTGTGCACGTTCCCAGGCTCACAGTCTCAGTTTGCTCTCTCGCGGGTGCCGGTCCACGAATCCGCCCACTCCCCAGTGCAGGTGGCTACGCTTCCCGGAGCCCGAGCGCAGAGGATCCCTCCCCCTTCCATTTATCTTCCGATATCTGTGCGCTGATTCACGGCACTCCACTTCGTACCTCAATACTCAGCGCTGGAGATGTTCATTTGTAGAGATCCAGATGTATCTTCCTACATCTCAGGCTGATTCCATGGGTTTTCAGGATGGTGTGGTTCCTATCCAGCTCGACTCCGGCGACCACCTGAAAAAGGGGACCTCTACTCTTCCACCATCTTAACTCCTCCTCTGAAGAGTTTTAGTCAGGAAAGAATGTTGTATTTTGTCAAATGCTTTTCCTGCAACAGTTGAGAGGATCATATGGTTCTTGTGTCTCCTTTTGATAATGTGATCTATCACATTCATTGATTTATGAAAGTTGAACCACCTTGTATCCCAGGAATAAACCCCACCTGGTTGTGTGAATAATCCTTTTAATGTACTGTTGAATTCTATTGGCTAGGATCTTGTTGAGTATTTTGGCATCCATGTTCTTCAGGGATAATGGTCTGTAATTCTCCTTTTTGATGGGGTCTTTGTCTGGTTTTGGGATCAGGGTAATGCTGGCCTCAAAGAAGGAGTTTGGAAGTTTTCCTTCCTTTTTTATTTTTTGGAACAGCTTTAGGAGAATAGGAATGATTTCTTCTTTGAATGTTTGGTAGAATTCCCCTGGGAAACTGTCTGGTTCTGGACTTCTGTTTTTTGGGAGGTTTTAGATTACTGTTTCAATTTTCTTGTTGGTTATTAGTCTGTTCAGATTGTCTATTTTTTCCTGTTTCAGTTTTGGTAGTTTATAAGTGTCCAAGAATGCATCCATTTCTTCCAGGTTGCCCAGTTTGTTGGCATATAGCTGCTGGTATTAAGTTCTAATAATTGTCTCTATTTCCTTGGTATTGGTCATGATTTCTCCCCTTTCATTCATGATTTTATTAATTTGGGTCCTTTCTCTTTGCTTTTGAATAAGTGTGGCCAAAGGTTTATCTATCTTCTTAATTCTTTCATCAAACTAATTTCTAGTTTCATTGATCTGTTCTACTGTTCTTCTGGTACCTATTTCATGGATTTCTGCTCTAATCTTTATTATTTCTTTTCTCCTGATTGTTTTAGGATTTATTTGCTGTTCTTTCTCCAGCTCCTTTATGTGTAAGGTTAGCTTATGCATTTGGGATTCTTTCTAATTTTTTGAGAGTGGCTTGGTTGGCTACATACTTCCTTCTAAGGACTGTTTTTACCATATCCTATAGGTTCTGAACCAATGTGTTGTCATTTGTATTGTTTTTGCATGAATTGTTTAAGTTCCTCTTTAATTTCCTGGTTGACCAATTCATTCTTTAACAGGATGCTTTTTAATTTATGAGTGTTTGTGTTCCTTCCAAATTTTTCCTTGTGGTTGAGTTCCAGCTTCAAAGCATTGTTGTCTGAACATATGCAGGGAATAATCCCAATCTTTTGGTACTGGTTGAGACCTGATTTGTGACCCAGTATGTGGTCTATTCTGGAGAAAGCTCCATATGCACTGGAGAAGAATGAGTATTCTGTTGTTTAAAGAGGGAATGTTCTGTATATATCTTGAAGTCCATCTGGTCCAGTGTGTCATTGAAAGCCCTTGTTTCCTTGTTGATCTTCTGCTTAGATGATCTGTGTATTGCTGTGAGTGGGGTGTTGAAGTCCCCTCCTATGAATGTATTATTATTAATGTGTTTCTTTACTTTGGTTATTAATTGGTTGATATAATTGGCTGCTCCAATGCTGGGGGCATAAATATTTACAGTTGTTAGATCTTCTTGTTGGATACACCCTTTAAGTATGATATAGTGTCCCTCTCCATCTCTTACTCCAGTCTTTGGGTTAAAAATCTGGTTTGTCTGATATGAAGTTTTCTATCTCAGCTTTCTTTTGAGGTCCATTAGTGTGTTAAATTGTTCTCCAGTCCCTCACTTTCAGTCTGGAAGTGTCTAGGTATAAAATGAGTCTCTTGTAGACAACTTAATGATGAGTCTTGCTTTTTTAAATCCAATCTGATACCCTGTGTCTTTTAATGGGAGCATTCGGCCCATTTACATTCAGAGTAACTATTGGAAGATATGAATTTAGTGCTATTGTATTGCCTGTAATGTTCTTCTTTCTGTAGATTGTCTCTGTTTCTCTTTGGTCTATGCTACTCTTGGGCTCTCCCTTTGCTTAAAGGATCCCCCTTAATATTTCTTGCTGGGCTGGCTTAGTGGTCACATATTCTTTCAGTTTATGTCTGTACTACAGGCTCTTTATCTCTCTTTCCATTCTGAATTACAGCCTTACTGGATAAAGTATTCTTGGCTTCATGTTCTTCTCATTTAGTACCCTGAATACATCATGTCAGCCCTTTCTGGCTTACCAGGTTTCTGTGGCTAGGTCTCATGTTAGTCTGATATCCTTCCCTCTGTAGGCAAGGAACCTCTTGTCTGAAGTTACTTTCAGGATTTTCTCTTTTTCTCTAAAATTTGTAAGCTTCACTATTATATGTCAGGGTGTTGATCTATTTTTATTGATTTTGGGAGGCCTCCTCTCTACCTCTTGGACTTGAATGCTTGTTTCTTTCCCCAGATTAGGGAAGTTCTCAGCCATGATTTGCTCAAATATACCTTCTGGCCCTTTCTCTTTCTCTCTCTCTCTTCACCCTCAGGTACCACAGTAATTCTGACAGTACGTTTCCTGGCATCATTAATTTCTCAAAGCATTTCTTCATGGGCTCTTAGTTGTTTATCTGTCTTTTCCTCAACTTCCTTCCTTTTCATCAGCCTATCTTCTAGATCACTTACTCTCTCTTCTGTCTCATTCACCCTAGCTTTTAGAGCACCTGATTTTGACTGCCTCTCAGTTATTGCATTTTTAAGTTTGGCATGATTAGATTTCATTTCTGCACTTAGAGTCTCTCTGGTGTCTTTTATGCTTTGTTCAAACCCAGCTATTAACTTTATAATTGTTATCTTGAATTCCTTCTCTGACATCTTACTTATATCAATTAGATCTGTGACAGGGAACATTACCTCTGGTTCTTTCTTTCTTTTTTTTTTTTTTTTAAGATTTTATTTATTTATTTGACAGAGATAGAGACAGCCAGTGAGAGAGAGAACACAAGCAGGGGGAGTGGGAGAGGAAGAAGCAGGCTCATAGCAGAAGAGCCTGATGTGGGGCTTGATCCCATAATGCCGGGATCATGCCCTGAGCCAAAGGCAGATGCTTAACCACTGTGCCACCCAGGCGCCCCGCTTTCTTTTTTTTTTTTTTAAGATTTTATTTATTTATTTGACAGAGAGAGAGACAGCCAGTGAGAGAGGGAACACAGGCAGGGGGAGCAGGAGAGGAAGAAGCAGGCTCCCAGTGGATGAGCCTGATGTGGGCCTTGATCCCAGGATCAAACTATGAACCACAAACCAAGCAAAATACACACTAGACAAATCCAAGGAGGTCAGTAACCAAAACAGAAAAACAAACAAAAACAAAAAAAAAAAAACAAAAAAAGGGGGGTGGTAGAGAGAATATAATCTCACAGGGTGAACAAAGCAGGGTGATCCACTTGTTCCTGGGTGAATTTTGGTCAGTGTGTTAGAGACACCGAATCCCAAAACTGCAAATATATATATATGTACAAATAAAATTGAATTGAGTGAAAAAAGGCTAAAAATGGAGCATATATCTATAAAATGTAGATGTAAAAAAAATCAAAGTTAAAAAGTGACTTAAAAACAAAAAGTTGATAAAATAAGAAACTAGTTGAAATGGGAAAAAAGAAAAAAGAGAAAAGGAAAATTTTAGCCTGAAAGATAAATGAATCATGAGAAAAAACCTCAAGTTCTATATACTATTTTCCCCTAGCACTGGAGTTTTACATTCTTGTGGGATCTGTAAACTAGTTGTACACCTGTTCTTCCAGTTGGTCTTCTGGGTGAGGGGCCTGCTGTGTTGCTTCTTGGTGTCTTTGCCTGGGTGGAGTTGCACCGCCCCTTGCCAGGGGGCTGGGCTCGGTGTAAGCTGGTCCTCTGTGTGGCTTTTGTTCCCTGAAGGCTTTCCATACCTCCTTAGGGGATCAATATAAAAATGTCTCTGCCCTGATCTCCAGCCTCAGAGATGAAAGATTGCTGTCCCTCCTCTTCAGTAAACCCTCTAGGACAAACGGTCTTCACTATTGTGTGTGTCAAACTCCACATACTCCCATGATGTATGCTCACAGCAATCCTCCTGGGGGGAGTCCGAGGGTCCCACATTACAGCCCTTTGCATTGCTCTGACCCTGAGAGTGATTGCAGACTCATGCGTGTACCCACTCTGCCACTCCTGAGGAATGGCTGAATGTATCCTTACTGTCCTTTATGGGGCCACCAACCTGAGAGCTTTTGCCAGATCATGGGTACACCCATTCTGCCTCTCCTGGGGGATGACAGATGGTCCACCCATTCCAGTCTGCTGCTGGGTGTCCAGGTGGAGAGAGGTCACCCAGACAGCTGGCTGGCAGTTTATGGTCACCTAAGCTGAGAGTCCCCTCTCATGCTCACTGACCATAACCACTCCACTGCTTGGGCACTCTACCAGTTCAGGCACCTTTGTTAGTTCTGTGAGTCCTGGGATCCTGAGACCACACTGAGCCATGTAGAATTCTACCCTTTTCATCCCCTGAGCCACTTTCAGACAGGGATATCTCTCACTGGAGCAGATTTCTAAGGGTTCTGAGTTTGCCCTCCAGGGCTATATCACTTTCTGGTAGCCAACTTATGGAGGCTCCTTCCCCCCTCCATTTATCTCTCGATATCTCCCCTCAGATTCATGTCTTCACACCTCCTACCTTGCAAAAAAGCAGTGGATTTTCTACTTGTAGAGTTCCAATTTTTTTTTCTTACATCTCAGACTGAGTTCACGGGTGTTCAGAATAGTTTGATAGTTATCTAGCTAAATTCAAGGGTCTAGATGAAATGAGGTCCCCTACTCTCCTGCCATCTTGCCTCAGTTCATTCACTCATAACTTAATTCATCATGTGAGACACTGACAACTCTTTATACTTTTTCCTTTTGTAGACTTTAATACTTTATGTACGTGAGTTACACTAATTGCCATAAAATGCCATGAACTGAAAAGCTCTCAGACCCTCTTATAGCACAACTCTCTAATTTTACAAATGCATGAAGATGTTAAGCAACTTACTTGTGGTCACAGTACTAGTTACAGACAGATTTGGGACTTATAATTTAAGTCTTCTGACATCTATTTCTTAGCTGATCCTATGTCATGTGGCTTCAATAGTTTGAACACTGGCCTCATTACATAAGTTAAAATATGTTTCATTATATATTTTCTAGGGTCAAAGTACTTTTGGGCTTGATGTCATTGAAACACCAGAAGGAGACAAGATGCCACAGCTGATTGTTCAAAAGGAGTTAGATAGGGAAGAGAAGGATACATATATAATGAAAGTAAAGGTTGAAGATGGTGGCTTTCCTCAAAGATCCAGTACCGCTATTTTGCAAATAAGTGTTGCTGATACAAATGACAACAGCCCAGTCTTCAAGGAGGATGGGATTGAAGTCAATATACCAGAAAATGCTCCTGTAGGTACTTCAGTGACACAACTCCATGCCACAGATGCCGACATAGGTGAAAATGCCAAGATTCACTTCTATTTCAGCAATCTAGTCTCCAACATCGCCAAAAGGCTATTTCACCTTAACACTACCACTGGACTTATCACAATCAAACAACCACTGGATAGGGAGGAATCACCAAACCACAAGTTACTGGTTTTGGCAAGTGATGGTGGATTGATGCCAGCAAGAGCAATGGTTCTAGTAAATGTTACAGATATCAATGATAATGCCCCATCAATTGACATAAGATACATTATTAATCCAATCAATGGCACTGTGGTTCTTTCAGAAAATGCTCCACTCAACACCAAAATTGCTCTTGTAACTGTGACAGATAAAGATGCTAACAATAATGGCATGGTGACATGCTTCACAGATCATGAAGTCCCTTTCAGATTAAGGCCAGTATTCAGTAATCAGTTCCTCCTGGAGACTGCTGCATATCTTGACTATGAGTCCACGAGAGAATATGCCATTAAATTACTAGCTGCGGATGCTGGCAAACCTCCTTTGAATCAATCATCCATGCTCCTTGTCAAAGTGAAAGATGAAAATGACAATGCTCCTGTTTTCACCCAGCCTTTCATAAGTCTTTCTCTTCCTGAGAATAACTCTCCTGGCACCAAGTTGACAAAAATAAGTGCAACGGATTCAGACAGTGGGCACAATGCTGAGATCAATTATCTGCTAGGTGTTGATGCTCCATCTGAATTCAACCTGGATCAGCATACAGGCATTCTGACTGCAGTGAAGAAACTAGATAGAGAAAAACGGGAAAAATATTCCTTCACAGTTCTGGCAAAAGATAATGGGATGCCATCCTTAATGACCAATGCCACGGTTTTAGTGACCATTCTTGATCAGAATGATAATAGTCCAATTTTTACTCACAATGAGTACAACTTCTATGTCCCAGAAAACCTTCCAAGACATGGCACAGTAGGACTAATCACTGTAACTGATCCGGATTATGGAGAAAATTCTGCAGTCACTCTCTCCATTTTCGATGTGAATGATGACTTCACCATTGATCCACAGACTGGTGTCATCCGACCAAATATTTCATTTGACAGAGAAAAACAAGAATCTTATACTTTCTATGTAAAGGCTGAGGATGGTGGTAAGGTATCACATTCTTCAACTGCCAAAGTGACCATAAATGTGGTTGATGTCAATGACAACAAACCAGTTTTCATTGCCCCTTCTTCCAACAACTCCTATGAATTGGTTCTACCATCCACTAATCCAGGCACAGTGGTCTTTACAGTACTTGCTGTTGACAATGACACTGGCATGAATGCAGAGCTTCGTTACAGCATTGTAGAAGGAAACACAAAAGGTCTGTTTATTATTGACCAAACAACAGGCAACATCACACTAAAGGAGAAATGTGTTGTTACAGACCTTGGTTTACACAGACTGATAGTTAAAGCGAAGGACTTAGGACAACCTGAATCTCTCTTCAATGTTGTTATTGTTAATCTATTTGTGAATGAATCAGTGACCAATGCTACATGGATTCATGAACTGGTGCACAAAAGCATTGAAACACCAGTGACCCCAAATATTGAGACAACTGATGCATCCTCACCAACCAGTGACTATGTCAAGATCATGGCTGCTATTATTGCTGGCACCGTAACTGTCATCCTTGTTATTTTCATTACTGCTGTAGTAAGATGCTGCCAATCACCACACCTTAAGGCTGCTCAGAAAAACAAGGCTAATTCTGAATGGGTTACTCCAAAAACAGAAAACAGGCAGATGATAATGATGATGATGAAGAAGAAGAAGAAAAAGAAGAAGAAGAAGAAAAAGAAGAAGCATGCCCCTAAGAACTTGCTGCTTAACTTTGTCACTATTGAAGAAACTAAGGCAGATGGTGCTGACAATGATGGAAACAGTGTCACATTAGACCTTCCCATTGAGCTGGAAGAACAAACCATGGGCAAGTACAAGTGGGGCACTATACCTACTACCTTCAAGCTTGACAGCCCTGATTTGGCCAGGCACTACAAATCTGTCTCTCCACAGCCTGCCTTCCAGATCCAGCCTGAAACTCCCCTGAATTCAAAGCACCACATCATCCAGGAACTGCCACTTGATAACACCTTTGTGGCCTGTGATTCCATCTCTAAGTGTTCCTCCAGCAGTTCTGATCCTTACAGTGTTTCTGAGTGCAGCTATTCAGTGACAACGTTCAAAACTCCTGTGTCTGTACACACTAGACCGGTAGGTAATCCAAGTTTCTAACTAAGCTTTCTAACTTTTATTTCTTAAAATTATTTTCAGTTGAAGTAGAACTTTACAGAATCTATTGTATTGACTTCAACAATCAAAATGATTATATTCTGTAGAAGTATCAAAATAAATATATGGTTTCATTTTAAATTTGGTAGAAAATCAGGGTAAAATGACTGCTGATGGTAGGAAAATTGGGTGCCGAATGATGACTATAATAGGGGCAATGTTGTTTGCAAATGGAAGTATGACACTTCTTGTTAGAGAATATACTGGAAAAACCCTAAAACAAAGGTCCTGGCACTGTCCTCAGGATCATTATTTGCATGAGATTCAAAACAGTCAGGGCCAGATACATCACAGTAAAGCTTTTTAGAATCTGGTAAGGTCTTGATGCTTAATGGTGTTGAGAATCCCAGCTTCACTTGGGAAAATCTGTGTCTGCTCAAGAAAATAAAATAGCATCAATATATCCTCCCTACCTACTCTACTCCCAAACTGCCACAATGAAAAGAGAATGTTATTTTTAGATTAGGAACCCACCATTATTCTGTTCATAAAAATCTTTATTTACACAATGTAACAAGAAGGGGATTAGAAAAATAAAGGCATGGGGCGCCTGGATGGCACAGTGGTTAAGCGTCTGCCTTTGGCTCAGGGCGTGATCCCAGCGTTAGGGGATCGAGTCCCCCATCAAGCTCCTCCGCTATGAGCCTGCTTCTTCCTCTCCCACTCCCCCCTGCTTGTGTTCCCTCTCTCGCTGGCTGTCTCTATCTCTGTCGAATAAATAAATAAAATCTTTAAAAAAAAAGAATCTCTAAAAAAAAAATAAAAATAAAGGCATGTTACTCATTCTCATCTTCAAGCCAGAACATGAAAAATATATTAGATCTCTATTTGGGACATCCATTTAAGTATTTGCATATTTGTGCAAGATATTGAAAGCCCTCCAGGAGACATTTTTAAAAGATAATGACTTTTGGCTAATGAAATATGTTTGTTTTTTTAATGGAAGTGAAGGAAAATATGGGCATATTAAGACCCAAGAAATCTATGTATAATAATTTAAAACCCAGTAAACTTATGAAAACAAGAGCTTATACAGTGATTTTTATCTATATTCTGTTGAGAAATGATTACAAATTTATCTAGAAATTCGTAAATAAATTAAATGATTTAAGTATGGTTACTTATTTAATAAAGTCAAGCAATAGAATTTATCTACATCTTTTCTCTGTTTGAAATTATATCACATGTTGATTTTATTGTTTTGTCTGTGTTACTTTTAAAAAAGATCTTCAGGGGGTGCCTGGGTAGTGCAGTTGTTAAGCGTCTGCCTTCAGCTCAGGGCGTGATCCCGGCGTTATGGGATCAAGCCCCACATCAGGCTCCTCGGCTGGAAGCCTGCTTCTTCCTCTCCCACTCCCCCTGCTTGTGTTCCCTCTTTCGCTGGCTGTCTCTCTCAAATAAATAAATAAAATCTTTAAAAAAAAATCTTCATCTCAGTTTCAGTGAATAAAGACTTTTGAAAACCTATTCAGACTTAATAAAATGATTGTAATGTTAAAGTCAAACTGGGTATCTTTTCACCAAAGTTAGAAATAATAAAAAAAATCTATCAGAATTCAAAATAACTATGAAAATAATAATTTACCATAATTTAAGAAATGGTTTTAAGAATTGAGGTCATTCAAGAATATGCATATTTAAATTATACAGTAACCTTAACCATTCTTAATCACACAGTGGAAGATAAAAACTCCAGTTGTGGGTGCATTTTTGTTACAATATGTCCACAATTATGCTATTGCAGATAGTAAAATAGAACCCTATTCTCTGTATACAGAGTTCTGTTATGCTTTGAATGAGTTACAAGGTAAAAGGTGTTAGATGCCTAACATCTCCTCAAGGTTTGTTTCTGTTTATATGTAATCATTCATTAAGGTGCTATAATTTTCTAATTTTTACTGCTATTAGTCTATTTATTATAAACATTTCTCAACAGGAAATTATCCTTTATGAATAAAAATTTCTGTGTATTGAGTACTTTGTGTATGTGTGTGTGTGTGTGTGTGTGTGTGTGTGTTGTATTTTAATAACACTTTTCCTTGGACTAAATTTGTGGCTCACTTTAAAATGTATATAAAGGGGGTGTGGCTTGTGAATTACATTAGCAGATTATCATTTGTGCTAGATTGGCTCATGAAGTTTGTTAAAAGAGTAAATTCTGGTTTCAACAGTTTTTGAAGGCATGGAGATGTTTTATGGGCTAGATTTATTTTACTTGAGAATATGAATGTACAGTAAGCAAGGTGTAAATGAAGAGAAAATTGAAATATTTTCCAAACATTCTCCTCTTTTTATTTTTATTTTTTGATATTTTGTAATTCTTAAAATGTCAAATAAATTAATAACTTTTTCCACAATGACATTTTCTTTTATTTAGCTAAGAGATCTTTTCCTAAACACAGGACAAATAACTTCATGAGATAGGCAAAATATGAAAAGTAAATGCTAATTAGAATAAGTTCTTGGTTATCACTAGGTTTTTATTAGGTGAAAGGACCATTTTACAGTCAATTAATTTTCAGATGACTTATTTTATTTTTTCACATCTTAAAAAATAGATAAATTATATATTTTCTGTCATTGGTTCACATTACTAAATTACTAAATATCTGCTGGACATGAATTGTTGAACTTAGGCAAATTAATGTGATATTAAAAATAATTTGATTCTTATATTTTGTGCTACATTTGTAATATTCTTCACCCTTTCTACATATTCTTCAATTTCTGATTAATGCCAGGAGAGGCATCTTATATTTACTGATGTTGAAGAATGCTAAGGTAAGTGAGCACTAAAGAAGAATACATGTATTTAAAACTTTCAATATAGAAGGTGCCTTCTTTTTAAAGAAAGATCACACAAAATGGGGAAAAGTGTCAACCAACACAACAAAAATTGTTCCTTAAGGAAATTCTGACAATGAAATAAAATACTATTGTTAGCAGAAGGCAAAAATGTTCCAACTGATTTTGAACAAAGTGTGAAATACATTTTCAAAAGGAGACTTTGGGGTGATATTTACATTTAGCTCATTGCTCGCCTAAATAGAAAATGAAAGGAAAAAAATGAAATGGTTGTAGTAGGCTATAATATATAAGGAGATTTATCAGAAATTTCATGTTTTCAACAGCAATCAAATTTTGTATAATTATTTTGACTCAGATGTTCTGAAAAATGATGGAACATTCATTAAAAATATATCTGTTTTGGGGCACCCCGGTGGCTCAGTTGGTTAAGTGTCTGCCCTCGGCTCAGGTCATGATCCCAGAGTTCTGGGATTAAGCCCCACATTGGGCTCCCTGCTCAGTGGGGAGTCTGCTTCTCCCTCTCCCTCTGCCCCTTGCACTCGCTCTCTCTAATAAATAAATAAAATCTTAAAAAAAGAGAAATGTATCTGTTTCACAAAACCATTTATACCTTGGAAATATGATGCTCTTCTTTGGTATAATTTTTTTAAGTATTCTGGAGGGCATATATTGCAGAAAAAGGGAAAAACATGAAATTTAAAAGATCATTCTACAGTTTACCTTCAATTAACACATTTCAGAGCATACAGATAACATCTGCTTGGTACAACTAGAAAAACAATAAGTATAACCATTTTAGAATCAATTTTGATAGCTGCCATGTAAAAGAAATACTACCAAAATCAAGTCTAGCTTAGACTACTTCTTCCATTAAAATATTGTGAAGACTATACACTTGAAAAATAGAGGAGAATAAAAATGAAAGTACCATTTCGTGAGAGTCTTTTATGTACTAGTCACTGTCTTAGACATGTATTTGAGGTGCTTTATTTAAAAACATTCTAACCAATTTCTGTGATTGGAGTTTGAGTAGTTTTGCAGTTTCAGAAATGATGTAAAACCAATAGTGGAAGGTTTGTAAACTAATTCATGGATGTAACCATGTGTAGGTATTATACATGGATTCAAAATGATAACAGGAGTCTGAGTTAGCTTGGAATAGGATTGGAACTAACTATTAAATTCAATAACTTTGATTTTGTGCATCTATATTGCTTGGCAACTCAGACTCCTAGAACATAACCATCTGATTTTGATAACCTGTTATTTTTCTTGTCCTAGACTGATTCCAGGGCATCAACTATTGAAATCTGCAGTGAGATATAACTTTACAGAAACAACATAATTCCATTCATCTTACAAAAATTCCAATAATTTGTGATTTCAAAATTTGGCTGAGATCATTGATTTTATAACCTGGATTTCCTATTATAAAGGAAAGCAAAAAACAAAAAACGAAACAAAACAACAACAACAAAAAAAACCTTAAAAAGGATGTCCCAATGAACTTAATGCTTACTTTAGCTATAATCTTGCCATCAAAATTTAAAATTTGTGGAAGAAACAGTGCAGTGTAATAAAATATTTTTGTTATGCTGCTTCTCCATTTACTTACTCTAAATGTCAACAACTGTAATGTAATGCAATACTGTCTTATTGTACAAATTTATGATTACTATATCAATCATTCAGCATGGAATTACTTGCCCTGATTGCTGAAAAGTTTAAATAACATCTCTGGGAGTTTGGAAGTGAAGCTGAACTATCCAAGCTACCCTCTGAAAGATATCCAGGGCAAGAGAATTTTTTAAGACCAAAAACAAAGGACAAAAGAACACTTTATTTTTTTTCCTGAAAAGATTCACTAACAAAGTGATTTTGAGAAAATAATTATAATTACCTATCATTAATGCTTAAAAGTTGGATGATATAAAATGTTCTTATTGGTTTTTATGTTGATGACAATCATGTTGTTCCATTGCTTTAATTATTACAAAATTATTTTTGTTGTAATCATGTTTCCTTTTTCTATAAATAGTGAAAAAATAAGTTCTTCCTATATTTATCTATTAAAAGGATAATGTAAAGTTATTTATATTCCCTGAAATAGCTCCAGTCATACGAGAAGAGAAACAAGGATTTAGATAGCATAGCTAAAAAGATTTTATCTTAATTGTGAACTACTTAGGAAAATATAAGGCACTAGAGTCATATCTAAATAGTGACACATCTAATTTTATTTCTCTGACACTAAATTACTGAATATATATCATTGCTTTGAATACTTTGCTTTCAAATTAACTCATTTTTCCCAGTATGTCAATTAATTTCCTACACAAATGACTAAATGCCTCAACTTGAGTGTATATTATATTTTATTGAGGAAAGAACAACATGTCCCAATTTTATGTGATATTCTTTAAACTGCTTATGACTTACTGATACTACTAGCATAATTTTTTATGTGATTTCTTGGGACAAAAGGGAGTATAACAGACCTTTATAATTATGACATAACATATGTTTCCTGGATTTTCATTCAAATGCTTCATTGTGTGTGATTTTACCTTACAAAGTACGAGTAGAATTTGTTTTATTATCTATATACACAATGATGTTAAGTTCCTTGACATACTTGCTATCTGACTTTTAAAAAATTACTTAGTTAATTATAATGACTGTGACTGTAACTATTTTACTAGTGATGAAACTGTCATGTAAGTTACAATATTGTATTACATACTTATAAACAACTGTTGTAAAATATATTTAAAATTAAAATTTACCTTTGTGAAAGATATTCATATATAATAACTTTATAATTCCCCTCCCATTTCTTTCTGATAAATTAAGTGTTTAATTCAAATCATTCCAAAGATGTCAAAATTGACCCAACTTATACCCCTAGTGTCGCTGCCCTGCAGGTACCAAGGTGTACTAAAGGTAGGAGTTTCCAAAATCCATAGTCTTGATTTAACTGTGAATAAAATGATGGTCCCCTCCCCAAATGACAGTACTTCAAATGTCCCACAATAAATGACTGTGGCTTCATGACCATTCGTACATGTAATTATCATGTATATACATTTTAAATGCTTATATCAAGACCATCCTGGTCTCTCCTTTTTTGCACAGTCTTTGAGCTAAGGAAAATACTTCATTTTTCTTCAGCTACAGGGTTCCTTTTCCTTGTTACTGCAATAAGAAACACTCCTAATCACTCCTTTGTATATTTGAAGATGAAAATGTCTTGAAATAGTTATCCAGAATCTTTAAAAAAATTCAATAGCTTTATGGGTGTCATCTTTGCAGATGATAAAAATAGAAACTGTATTTTTAAAGCTGCGACTTTCTCTCTCACAATAAAACATTTTTAATATTTTTATTCAAATTCCAGATAGTTCTGTAGCTCCATCTATTTTGGTGCAAATGGCAAGATCACATTCTTTCTTTAAAGATGAGTAATACTCATATATATAGATAGAGATATATGTATATACATATACATGAAGCAGCTGAAGGAGAAACTAAAGAATCAATCCCATTTATAATTGTACCCCAAACAATAAAATACCTAGGAATAACCCCACCCAAAGAAGTGAAAGGCCTGTACTCTGGAAAGTATAAAACAATGATGAAAGAAATTGAAGATGATACAAAGAAATGGAAAGACATTCCATGCTCATGGATTGGTAGAACAAATATTGTTAAAATATCCATACTACCCAAAGCAATCTACACATTAATGCAATCCCTAACAAAATACTTTTTTGATAGGGATTTCAAAATGCTTTTTCTCCATATACATACATATATATGTGTATGTATATCTCTGCCTCTTCTTTATCCATTCATCCGTCAATGGATGCTTGGACTGTTTCCATAGTTTGACTACTGTAGGTAATGCTGCTATAAACATTGGGGTGCGTATATCCTTTCAGATTTGTATTTTTGTATTCTTTGGGTAAATACCTAGTAGTACAATCGCTGGATCATAGGGCAGTTCTATTTTTAACTTTTTGAGGAATCTTGTTTCCACAGTTTGACTACTGTAGGTAATGCTGCTATAAACATTGGGGTGTATATATCCTTTCAGATTCATATTTTTGTATTCTTTGGGTAAATACCTAGTACTGCAATTGCTGGATCATAGGGCAGTTCTATTTTTAAGTTTTTGAGGAATCTCCCTACTGTTTCCAGAGTGGTTGCACCAGTTTGCATTCCCACCAACAGTGCAAGAGGGTCCCCTTTTCTCCAACCTTGCTAACAACTGTTGATTCTTCTCTTGTTAATTTTAGACATTCCGACAGGTGTGAAGTGATATCTCATTGTAGTTTTGATTTGTATTTCCCTGATGATCAGTGATGTTCACCATCTTTTTATGTATCTATTGACCATGTGTGTGTCTTCTTTGAAAAAAAAATGTCTATGCATGTCTTTTAATTGGATTCTTTGGTTTTTGAGTGTTGAGTTTTATAAGTTTTATATGTTTTTGGATACTAACCCTTTATCAGATCTGTTGTTTGCAAATATTTTCTCCCATTCTGTAGGTTGCTTTTTAGTTTTTGTTCACTATGCAGAAGTTTTTATTTTTATGAAGTCCCAACAATTTAATTTTGCTTTTGTTTCTCTTGCCTCAGGACACATATCTAGAAAGAATTTCCTATGGCCAGAGTGAAAGAGGTTACTGCCTGTGTTCTCCTCCAGGATTTTTATGGTTTTAGGTCACACATTTAGGTCTTTCATCCATTTTGAATTTATTTTTGTGTATGGGGAAAGAAAGTGGCCCAATTTCATTCTTTTGCATATTGCTGCCCAGTTTTCCCAACACCATTCGTTGAAGAAACTGTCTTTTCCCTTCAGATACTCTTTCCTGCTTCATTGGAGATTAGTTGACCACATAATTGTAGGTTCATTTCTGGGTTTTCTATTCTGTTTGATTGATCTATGTGTCCATTTTTTACCAGTACAATACTCTTTCAATCACTACATCTTTGTAATATAACTCAAAGTCCAGATTTGTGATGCCTCCAGCTTTTCTTTTCTCTCTTTCTTTTAGATTTACCGAAGACTTTATTTTTTTATTTAAATTAAATTAACCAACAAATAGTACATCATTAGTTTCAGATGCAGAGTTCAAAAATCAGCTTCAATTTTCATTTTCAAGGTTGCTTTGGCTATGCAGAATCTTTTGTGGTTCCATCCAAATTTTAGGGTTGCTTTTTCTAGTTCTCTGAAAAGTGCTGCCAGTATTTTGATAGGGATTGCATTAAATGTGTAGATTTCCTTTGGTAGTATGGACATTTTAACCATACTTTTTCCACCAATCCATGAGCATGGAATATCTTTCCATTTCTTTGTATCATCTTCAATTTCTTTCATCATTGTTTTATACTTTCCAGAGTACAGGCCTTTCACCTCTTTGGGTAGGCTTATTCCTAGGTATTTTATTGCTTTGAGTACAATTATAAATGGGATTGATTCTTTAGTTTCTCCTGCTGCTTCATTGTTGGTGTATAGAAATGTAACAGATTTCTGTACATTGATTTTGTATCCTGAGACTTAACTGAATTCATTTATGAGTTCTAGCATTTTGTTGGTGGAATCTTTTGGGTTTTGTATGGATAGTATCATGTCATCTGCAAATAGTGAAAGTTTTACTTCTTCCTTACCAGTTTGGATGCCTTTTCTTTCTGTTGTCTAATTGCTGTATCTAGGAATTCCAGTACCTTGTTAAATAACAATGCTGAGGATGGACATTCCTCTCTTGTTCTTGACTGTAGTGGAAAAGTTCTCAGATTCTCCCCATTCAGGATGATATTAAATATGGGTTTTTCATATATGGCTTTTATTATGTTGAAGTTTGTTCCCTCTAGACCTACTTTGTTAAGTGTTTTTATCATGAATGGATATTGTGTTTTGTCAAATGCTTTTTCTGCATCTGTTGAAGTTCTCATATGGTTCTAATCATTTCTTTTATTAATATAGTGTATCATGTTGATTGATTTGGGAATATTGAACCACCCCTACAAACCAGGACTAAATCCCACTTGATCATGGTGAACACTTTTTAAAAATGTATTGTTGGATTTAGTTTGCTAATATTTTACTGAGAACTTTTGCATCCATGTTCATTATGGATGCCTATAGTTTTCTTTATTAGGGGAGACTATCTGGTTTTGGTATCATGGTAATGCTGGCCTCATAGAATGAATTTGGAAGTCTTCTTTCCTTTTCTACTTTTGAAATAGAGAAGAATAGGCATTACCTCTTCTTTAAATGTTTGGCAGCCTTTGCTTGTGAAGTCATCTAGCCTTGGACTTCTGTTTCTTGAGAGTTTTTTTTTAATTACTGATTCAATTTCTTCGCTCATTATAAGACTGTTCGAGTTTTCTATTTCTTCATGTATCAGGAAGTTTTGGTAATGTTTCTAGGAATGTATCCATTTCTTCAAGGTTATCCAATTTGTTGGCATGTGGTTTTTCATATTACCCTCTTGTAATTGTTTGTATTTCTGTGGTTGGTTATTTCTCCTCTCACATTTGTGATTTTATTTATTTGGGTCCTTTTTCTTTCTTTCTTTCTTTCTTTTGATAAGTCTGGCTAAGGATTTATCAATTTTATTAATTTTGTCAAAGAAGCAACTCCCAGTTTCATTGATCTGTTCTATTGATTTTTAGTTAATATATCATTTATTTCTAATCTAATATTTTTTATTCACTTCCTTCTGCTGGTTTTAGGTTTTGTTTGTTGTTCTTTTTTAGCTCCTTTATATGTAAATTTAGGTTGTTTACTTGAGATTTTTCTTGCTTCTTGAGAGAGGCCTGTACTGGTATAATCATCCATTTTATGACCACTTTTGCTACATCCCAGTCTTTGGACTGTTATGCTTTCATTTTTGTTTTTTCCCATGTATTTTTTATTTCTTCTTTGATTTCCTGGTTGACCCATTCATTGTCTAGTAGCATATTGTATAACTTCCTTATATGAGTAGTCTTTCCAGATGTTTTCTTGTGGCTGACTTCTAGTTTCATAGTGTTGTGGTTACAAAACTGCATGGCATGACTTCAATCATTTTGTATTTGATGAGGCCTGATTTGTAACCTAGTCTGTGATCTATTATGGAGATGATCCTATGTGCACTTGGAAAGAATTTGTATTCTGTTATGTTAGGATAGAATATTCTGAATATATCTGTTAAATCCATCTGGTCCAGTGTCATTCAAAGTCAGTGTTTCCTTCTTGAGTTTCTTCTTAGATGATCTCTCCCTTAATGTAACTGGGGTATTAAAGTTCCCTACTATTATTGTATTCTTTTCAATATGTTTCTTTGTGTTTGTTATTAAATGGTTTATATATTTGGGTGCTTCTATGTTGGGTCCCTTCTTTGTCTCTTATTGCAGTCTGTCTTTTAAAGTCTGTTTTGTTGGGGGTGCCTGGGTGGCTCAGTTAAGCATCCAGCATGATTTTGGCTCAGGTCATGATCTCAGGGTCTTGAGATCGGGAGAGGGGTAGATAGAGAATCTTGAGCAGACTGCACACCCAGCATGGAGCCTCATGTGGGGCTCTATGTAACAACCCTGAGATCATGACCTGAGCTAAAATCAAGAGTCAGACACTTAATGGACTGAACCACCCAGATGCCCTAATTAATCTTTTATGTACACATCTTCTGTTTTCTTTGTTGATTGTTCTGTGCATATTATCAATGAGAATGCATATACTTCAGAATACTTCTTAAAAATTGAATTTAGATTCAGTCAACCAGTAACCACTATTTTGTACAATATTTACTAATATGTTTCAACACAAAACAATACTGCCTCATTTTATTATTTTATTGCCTGCACTCATCACTGTTCAATTAGATGTTGTAATTGTGTATCTACATAGGCGTGATATGAAGCTTGATCTCAAAAGAAATGATACAGGACAAGCAGATCTTAAGAAACCATATATGAAATTAATCCACACCCTGTAAATGCTTCCTATATGTGCTCTTATGTAATAGACAAGTTGTTTTAGATTTTTTTGTAGCTTATTTTTTGTCTACCTTAAATATTACATAGATTTAAGTTTCTAGCATATTCAAAGCTCCTGTGATGATATAAAGCTTTGTGTATTGTGTATAAGTACTATTTTAAAAGAGAACTATTGAGCAATTTATTTCTTCATGTATTATGGTTGTTCCTACATTATTTCTGTGGTTTTATGTGATATTTAAAATTAACATAAAATTCTAGGTTAGTCATAAGGTTTTATTTTTATTGCACATGAATATACCTTCAATATAAAAAATAAGGAAAATTGTAGATATATTTAAATGGAGTTTTTTAATTATTTGTTTTGTTATTTGAAGCTATATTAGTAAGTTTTTCCTTACAACAGTAATTTTGTTTAAAGTTTCTATAACTTTTGGAAGTGTTGCACTTTAAAATTACAGATTTACTAGGCATTATACATAACTAATGAATCATTGAACACTACATCAAAAACTAATGATGTACTACTATACAGTGGCTAACTGAACATAATAAAAAATAAAAATTAATTAAATTACAGAGTTATTTTGTTCTTTTAATATTATAAACTATATATGCAGGATTTTTTTACATATAGTGGTTATTTGCTGATTTATTATGTATATTATTATTTCTATAGGTGCATTATTGGACAAATTGATGTAATAGTATAGTTTGTTTAGTTGGTAGTGTGATACAGAGGCATACTATATATCACCAGCACAAGACTAACCTCCTTCACTGAAAATACCAAGTTTGATGAAAAAAAAAATTTTTAATGATTTATTTATTTTAGATAGAACAGGGAAGAGGGGCAGAGGGAGAGGGAGAGAGAGTCTGAAGCAGATTCCATGCTGAGAGTGGAGTCCAATGCAGGGCATGATCTCATGAGCACTGAGATCACAACCTGAGCTGAAATCAAGAGTCAGACAATTAACCAACTGTGCAACCCAGATGCCCCCCCCCCAAATGTTTTAAGTTAAAAAGAATGCCATCTAAATTTCTGCCAAACGTTCCCTTAGAACAACCAAGTTATTTAATCATTTCCAGGAATTAGAATCAACTCTTACCTTTTTCATATTCTAGCTAATCTCAATCCAAATTGCTTTAAACTGTCTTTTTTTTAAAGATTATTTATTTATTTATTTATGTGACAGAGAGACAGGCAGCAAGAGAGGGAACACAGCAGGGGGAGTGGGAGAGGAAGAAGCAGGCTCACAGCAGAGGAGCCTGATGTGGGACTCGATCCCGGTAGGCCGGGTTCACGCCCTGAGCCGAAGGCAGACGCCTTAACGACTGCGCTACCCAGGCGCCCCTAAACTGTCTCTTTTTTAAGTGATTAAATATATTTGATTATTCACATACACAGATACTATTCATGTAGGAGTAAAATTTTTTCGTCAAGTAAAAAAATCACATTGCATTAGGTTTCAGGTAGTCAAAACGATATAAGAGTGAAAAAGAAGTATTTCAATGGAATTCTAGAGACATTTGCACTTTTTCCCTTGTTCTGGAGTATTACATTTATTAATTATTTGTTGATGTACTTCATAGAAATGTTATTCTTTTTGAAATACAGTTAATAAGAAGGACTTCCACTTTTTGTCTTAATACTTGTCAAATCATGAGACAACAAAACAATGCTTTCATTAGATATGCTATTAGAAAAATAAAAGTCATACTACAACTTTTACTTTATTTCATGATAGTCAGAAGTAAATGAATATGCAACTTTGGTGAAAAAATGTCATTTTCCACAGTCCGTAAAATGAACTTTAAAATGTATTTCCTTGTTTTATTACATATCACTTTTAGCTTTAATTTCAAAATTAATGGAGATGATCATTTTAATGATACATTAAAACTAAACACAATTAATCAGAAAAACTGTCGCCTTACACAAAAATATTTCCAGTAATTGAAGCACAAATAGCTTCTCAGTGTCACAGCACAAATAGCTGTTCAGTGTCACAAACTTGAAGTAACTCAAAATGTAAAAATAAAATCTGACCAGCTCTTTAGGTATGTAAACACAGTCTTAGTGTCATATTTATTTTTTTAAAGATATTATGTATTTATTTTAGAGAGAGAGAGAGAGAAAGAGCACACAAACAGGGGAAGGAGAAAAAGGAGAGGGAGATAATCTCCAGCAGAATCCACGCTGAGCACAGAGCCCATCCTGGGGCCAGTCCCACGACCCTCAGACCATGACCTGAGCCAAAACCGAGAGTTGGACTCTTAACCTACTGAGTCAACCAGGCGCCCCTAGTCCCATATTGAAAGTGGGAGGGGGGACACAGAAAACTAGAATTACATGGACTCTGGAAAATCAATTTATGAGTTCCTAAACTAGAGATGATATTTCATTAATGATTTTATCCTTTTGATCACACCATTCAAAACTATGTATTGGGTGCATTTTGCAGAAAACTGTATGCATTTTTTATACTGTTCAGAATGCCTAATAATTTTTTTCACACAAATACAGTTATTCAAGAGAGGGTACAGGGTTCTCTTCCAGGTACATATGATGGCTTTGAAAATATACCAAAACAACTGGATGCAAAATAGAATTTAAACATGGGGATATTTTGTCTACCTGGCAAAATTGTTTGAATTCATAAAGACAAAGACTTTATCCTATAATACAGAAAAACATAATTGTTTCATTTTACATAGAAACAAATAATTTGACTTGATACATACTTATCATTATATGGACTCAGAGTAATTGATAACATTTAACAATAAATATCCACATGGAACTACAATTCAACTTTATATATATAAATTTTAGATGTCTGTGGAGCTATACACACATTTATTTCAAAAATCCCATGATTTATAGAAATAATGAGGAACGTAAAATTGACTTTTAAGTGTGATAATTGAATGACAGACGCATCAAAGTGTAGAAATTAATATACCTAATTGTGTGTCTAGAGAAAAATTTATTTTAATTTGATTTTTAAGTTATTCCAACAGAGTGGGATTAAAATGGGTTAATGTATGATAAACACAGATATGTTTGCATTTATGTGTATACATTTATGTGTCATTTTGTTTTATTTAAATTCAAGTTAGTTAACTTATAGTGTATTATTAATTTCAGGGTAGAATTTATTGATTCATCAGTTGCATATAATGCCCAAGTACCCTCTTTAATGGCTATCACACAATTATCCCATCCACCAACCCACACCCCCCTCCAGAAAACATCAGTTTGTGCTTTATAGTTAAGAGTCTCTCATGGTTTCCCTCCCTAACTTTGACCTATTTTATTTTTCATTCCCTTCCCCTATGCTTATCAGTTTTGTTTCTTAAATTCCACATATGAGTGAAATCATATGGTATTTGTCTTGCTCTGACTGACTTATTTCGCTTAGCATGATGCACTCTAGTTCCATCCACATTGTAGCCAATGGAAAGATTTAAATCTTATTCATGGCTGAGTAATATTCAATTGTATATAAATACCACATCTTCTTTATCCATTCATCCATTGATGGACATCTGGGCTCTTTCTGTAGTTTGACTATTGTGGACATTCCTGCTATAAACATTGGGATGCATGTGCCCCATCGAATCACTATGCTTGTATCCTTTGGATAAATACTAGTAGTGTAATTGTTGGGTCATATGGCAGTTATATTTTTAACTTTTTGAGCAACCTCCATACTGTTTTCCAGAGTGGTTGTACCAGCTTGCATTCCCACCAACAGTGTAAGAAGGTTACCCTTTTTCCACATCTTCTTCAGCATCTGTTGTCTCATAAGTTGTTCATTTTAACCATTCTGACTGGTATGAGATGGTATCTCATTGTGATTTTGATTTGTATTTCTTTGATGCCAAGTGATGTTGAGCATTTTGTTCATTTGTCTGTTAGTCATTTCTATGTCTTCTTTCAAGAAATATCTGTTCATGTATTCTATCCATTGCTTGATTGGGTTTTGGGGGGATTTTTTGGTGTTGAGTTTGATGTTCTTTTTTTTTATGTTCAGTTAGCCACGTATGGTACATCATTAGTTTTCGATGTAGTGTTCAATGATTCATTAGTTATGTATCACACCCACTCTCATCACAACACATGCCCTCCTTAATACCCATCACCCTATTACCCCCTCCCTCCACCGCCCTCCCCTCTGAAACACTCAGGTTGTTTCCTGGGGTCCATAGTCTCTCATGGTTCACCTCCCTCTCTGATTTTTCCACCTTCAGATTTCCCTC
Organism: Ursus arctos; assembly: GCF_023065955.2. Classification (NCBI taxonomy): domain Eukaryota; kingdom Metazoa; phylum Chordata; class Mammalia; order Carnivora; family Ursidae; genus Ursus; species Ursus arctos. Next base: position 71,086,849 of record NC_079873.1, read on the forward strand.
CCTTCCCCTATGGTACTCTGTGCTATTGCTTATGTTCCACATATGAGTAAAACCATATGATAATTGGCTTTCTCTGATTGACTTATTTCTTAGTATAATAACTTCCAGTACCATCCAAGTCAGTGCAAATTGTGGGTATTCATCCTTTCTGATGGCTGAGTGATATTCCATTGTATATACGGATCACATCTTTTTTATCCATTCATCTGTTGAAGGACATCTAGGCTCTTTCCACAGTTTGGCTATTGTGGACAATGCTGCTATGAACATTGGGGTGCATGTGCCCTTCTTCTCACTACATCTGTAACTTTGGGGTAAATACCTAGTAGTGCAATTGCTGGATCATAGGGTAGCTCTATTTTTACATCTTCAGGAACAGCCATACTGTTTCCAGAGTGGTTGTACCAGCTTGCATTCCCACCAACAGTGTAAGAGGGTTCCCCTTTGTCCACATCCTCTTCAACATTTGTTGTTTCTTGCATTGCTAATTTTTGCCATTCTAACTGGTATAAAGTGGTCTCTCATTGTGGTTTTGATTTGTATTTCTCTGAGAGCTAATGATGTTGAACATTTTTTCATGTGTCTGTTAGACATTCATATGTCTTCTTTGGAGATATGTCTGTTCATGTCTTATGCCCATTTTTTGACTTGGTTATTTGTTTTTTGAGTGTTGAGTTTGAGAAGTTCTTTATAGATCTTGTATACCAGCCCTTTATCCATAATATCATTTGCAAGTATCTTCTCCCATTCTATGGGCTGCCTCTTAGTTTTGTTGACTATTTCCATTGCTGTGCAAAAGCTTTTTATCTTGATGAAGTCCCAAAAGTTCATTTTTGCTTTTGTTTCCCTTCCCTTTGGAGACGTGTCTTGAAAGAAGTTGCTGTGGCCGATGGTAAAGAGGTTACTGCCTATGTTCTCCTCTAGAATTTTGATGGATTCCTGGCTCACAATGAGGTCTTTCATCCATTTTGAGTTTACCTTTGTGTATGGTGTAAGGAAATGATCCAGTTTCATTTTTCTGTATGTAGCTGATCAATTTTCCTAGCACCACCTCTTTAAGAGACTGTCTTTTTTTCATTGTTTTTTTTTTTCTGATTTGCCAACAATTAGTTGACCATAGGGTTGAGGGTCCATTTCTGGAGCCTCTATTCTGTTCACTTGATCTATGTGTCTATTTTTGTGCCAATACCATACTGTCTTGGTGATTACAGCTTTGTAATATAGCTTGAAGTCAGGCAACGTGATGCTGCCAGCTTTATTTTTCTTTTTCATCATTCTCTTGGGGATTCAGGGTCTTTTCCTGTTCCATACAAATCTGAGGATTATTTTCTCCACCTCCTTAAAAATGCCAATGGTATTTTAATAGGGATGGCATTGAAAGTGTAGGTTGCTCTGGGCATCATAGACATTTATCAATGTTTATTCTTCCGATCCATGAGCATGGAATGTTTTTCCATCTCTTTGTGTCTTCTTCAATTTCATTCATAAGTATTCTGTAGTTTCTAGAGTATAGATCCTTTAATTCTTTGGTTAGGTTTATTCCAAGATATCTTATGGTTTTTGGTGCTATTGTAAATGGAATCGATTCCCTGATTTCTCTTTCTACGGTTACATTGTTAGTGTATAGGAAAGCAACTGATTTTTGTGCCTTGATTTTGTATCCTGCCACATTGCTGAATTGCTGTATGAGTTCTTGTAATTTGCGGGTGGAATCTTTTGGGTTTTGCACATAAAGTATCATGTCATCTTCGAAGAGAGAGAGTTTGACTTCTTCTTTGTCCATTTGTATGCCTATTATTTTTTTATTTTCTGATTGCCGAGGCTAGGACTTCTAGCATTATGTTGAACAATAGTGGTGAGAGTGGGCATCCCTGTCGTGTTCCTGACCTGAAGGGAAAAGCTCTCAGCTTTTCTCCATTAATAATGATATTCACTGTGGGCTTTTCATAGATTTTTTTTTTATTTAGGTATGTTCTAGTTCTATACTCTGAAGCATTTTATTCAGGAACGGGTTGTATTTCATCAAATGCTTTTTCTGCATCAATTGCAAGGATCATATGGTTCTTGTCTTTTCTTTTATTAATGCACTCTATCATGTTTATTGATTTGCAAATGTCGAACCACGCTTGCATCTCAGGAAGAAATCCCACTTGGTCATGGTGAATAATCCTTGTAATGTACTGTTGGATCCTATTGACTTGGTTCTTGTTGAGTATTTTGGCATCCATGTTTATGGAGATATTGATCTGTAATTTTCCTTTTGACGTGATCTTTGCCTGGTTTTGGGATCAGAGTAATGCTGGCCTCATAGAAGGAGTTTGGAAGTTTTCCTTCTGTTTTTATTTTTTGAAACAGGTTTAGTAGAATTAGTATTATTTCTTTTTAAGTGTTTAGTAGAATTCCCTTGTGAATCCATCTGGCCCTGGACTCGTTTTTTGAGAGGTTTTTGATTACTGCTTCAATTTTGTTACTGGTTATTGGTCTATTCAGATTGTCTATTTCATCCTGTTTCAGTCTTGGTGATTTGTAAGTTTCCAGGAAGACATACATTTATTCCATGTTTCTTAATTTGTTGGCATATAGTTGCTGGTAATAATTTCTAATAATTGTTTCTATTTCCTTGGTGTTAGTCATGATATCTCCCCTTTCATCCATGATTTTATTAATTTGGGTCCTTTCTCTTTTCTTTTAGATAAGTTTGGCCAGTGGTTTATCAATCTTCTTAATTCTTCAAAGAACCAGCTTCTAGTTTTGTTGATTTGCTCTGCTGTTTTTCTGGTTTCTATTTCATTGATCTCTGCCATAATCTTTACTGTTTCTCTTCTCCTGGTTGATTTATGTTGTATTTGCTGTTCTTTCTCCAGCACCTTTAGGTGTAAAGTTAGCTTGTGCATTTGGGATTTTTCTAATTTTCTGAGAGATGCTTGGATGGCTGTGTATTTTCCTCTTAGGACCGCCTTTGCAGTATCCCATAGGATTTGGACTGAAGTGTTTTCATTCTCAGTAGTTTCCATGAATTGTTTAAGTTCTTTAATTTCTTGGTTTAACCAATCATTCTTTAGCAGGAAGCTCTTTATCTTCAAGTTATTTGAATTCCTTCCAATTTTTTTCTTGTGATCGAGTTCCAGTTTCAAGGCATTGTGGTCTGAAAACTTGCAGGAAATAATCTCAATCTTTTGATATTGGTGGACACCCAATTTGTGATCCAGTATGTGGTCTATTGTGGAGAATGTTCCGTGTGCACTTGAGAATAATGAGTATTCTGTTGTTGTAGGGTGGAATGTTTTGTATATATCTACGGAGTCCTTCTGGTCCAATGTGTCATTCAAAGTTTTTGTTCCTTTGTTGATCTTCTGCTTAGGTGATCTGTCCAATGCTGAGTTGAGTGTTAAAATCGCCTACTACTAATGTATTATTTTCTATCTGATTCTTTATTTTGGTTAACAGTTTGCTTATATAGTTGGCTGCTCCCATGTTGGGGGCATAGATATTTACAGTCATTAAATTTTCTTGCTGGATAGACCCTTTTAGAATGATGTAGTGCCCCTCTGGATCTCTCAATACAGTCTTTGTTTTAAATTCTAATTTGTCTGATATAAGAATTGCTACCCCAGCTTTCTTTTGAGGTCCGTTGGCATGAAAAACCGTTCTCCATCTCCTCACTTTCAGTCTGGAGGTGTTTTTAGGTTCAAAATGAGTCTCTTGTAGACAGCATATGGATAGGTCCTGTCTTTGTATCCAATCTGGAACCCTGTTCCATTTCATGGGGACATTTGGCCATTCACATTGAGAGTAACTACTGAAAGATATGTATTTACTGCCATCTTATTGTCTGTACAGTCCCTGTTTCTATGGATTGTCTCTCTGTAAATTACTGGTCTATATTATTCTTGGGGTCTTTCTTCTTTTATTGAATCCTCCTTAGTATTTCTTGCAGGGCTGCCTCAGTGGTCACATATTCTTTCAGTTTCTGCTGGTCCTGGAAGCTCTTTATCTCAGTGTCCATTCTGAATAATAGCCTTGCTGGATAATGTATTCTTGGCTGCATGTTCTTCTTATTTAGTTCCCTGAATAGGTCTTGCCAGCTCTTTCTGGCTTGCCAGGTCTCTGTGCACAGGTCTGAGATTATTCTGATGTTCCTCCCTCCTTACATAAGAAATCTCTTCCCCCTAGCTGCTCTCAGTATGGCTTCCTTGGATCTAAGATTTGCGAGTTTTACTATTATATGCCGGCATATTGGTCTGTTCTCCTTGTTGTTGGGAGGGGTCCTCTCTGCCTCTTAGACACAAATGTTTGTTTCCTTCCCCAGATTAAGGAAGTTCTCAGTTATGATTTTCTCAAATATACCTTCTAGTCCTCTCTCTCTCTCCACCCCCCCAGGGATCCCAATAATTCTGACATTGGAACATTTCATAGCATTGTTAATCTCAGTAAGTCTGTTCTCATGTATTTTAAGTTGTTTGTCCCAGGCCTCCTCCTGTTCCTTCCTTTCTGTCAGTTTATCTTCTAGATCACTAATTCATTCTTCTGTCTCATTTACCCTAGCTGTTCGAGTATCTAGTTTAGACTGGATCTCATTCATAGCATTTTTAAGTTTGGCCTGATTAGCTCCCATTTCTGCCCTTAGAGATTCTATATTGCCACTAATGGTTTTCTCAAGCCTAGCTATTGACTTCATAATTGTTACCCTGATGTCTATCTCTGACATCTTACTTATATTCTTATCCATTAAGTCTGTGGCAGGGTCCATTGTCTCTGGTTCTTTTCTTTGTTGGGAGTTCCTCCCCCTAATCATTCTGTTGAGGGATGGTTGAGGGAATATACAGAGTCCAAAATATCAACCACAATCCAGGCAAGATTCACCCTGGGAAGCCACCAATGAAAAAACAGCTAAAATGATACCCAGGAATAAAATTTATAAAATTATTTTTTTAAAAAAACTAAAAATTAAAAATTAAGATAAGGAGGTGGGGTGGTATAATCTTTCAGTGTGGGCAAGTGTTTGATTTCTTCTTGGGTGTATTTTGTTTTTTTTGTTAGAGGATACTTCTTCCCAGAGATACAGGGAAAATAAAACTGGTGTATATAAAAAGGTAATATTAAATAGGGAGAAAAGGACTGTATTGAAGTTTATATCTATATTAAAAATATAGGTGTGAAAAAGTGCAAATTAAAAAGCTACTATGAAATGTGTTATATTAAACTTCTGGTTGAAATGAGAAAAATGTAAAAAGAAAGAACAGAGAAGAAACATGAGAAAGAATAAAAAGAAAGAAAAAATGTATCTGAAAAATACATAAGCCATGAGGCAACGCCTGGAAATCAATATACTATTTTCCCCTGGTGTTGAGGTTTTACAGTTTTATGGGGAACCTAGGGTTGTTTTCCTTTTGTTTTTCCAGCTTGTCTTCTGGGGGTGTTCCTACCACATTGTTTCTCAGGCAACCCTGCTTAGGCAGAGTTGCCCTGCCCCCTATGAGGGGGCTGGGCTCTGTGGAAACCAGTTTTTTGAGTTTTTGTTCTCTGGAGGCTTTCTGTGCCTATTCTGAGGGTCAAAGTAAAGGAAAATGTCCCCACAAAGACCTCTGACCCAGAGCAGAGAAATCAGTCTGCTCTTCTCTGAACCCTCCAGAACACACAATTTCCATTTCTATAAGCGCAGCTGAAAACCACAGTCTCCCATGGGTGGTGCATGCCCCTAGCAACCCTCTCACCGGTGGACTCAGGAGCCCTGCCTGTCTCTGCCCTTCGTGCTTGTAAAACTGTGATCAGTCCCGGGTTGGCAGGAGCAGTCCTGGGTTCCCATGAGCAACCTGGGTTCCTGTGAGCGCCCTGGGTTTGCACACACACCCCTGCAGCTCCTGATCTTGTTTGAGTGCTGTTATCAAGCCCTTCCTGGCCTGCCTTTACTTCTTGGCAACTTATTTCTGGTCCCCTGGCTCAGAAAGCTTTTGCGCTCTGGTGTTATGTCACTTTCCAGGGGCCAGCTTATGGCGGCTCCCTCCCCCTTCTGTTTATTTTCTGATATCTGCCTGCAGAATCATGACTCTGCCCTTCATACCTCATAACTGCCAGAGATTTTCTGCTTGTAGAAATCCAGATATATATTCTTACATCTCAGGATGATTTTGTGGGTGTTCAGAACAGTTTGGTAGATATGCAGCTAAATTTAGGGGACCATTTGAAACGGAGTTCCCTACTCTTCTGCCATCCTGCCCCTCCCTCTGATAAGTTCTTTATAGATTTTGGATACTAACCCTTTAGTTGATATGTCCTTTTCAAATATCTTCTCCCTTTCAGTAGGTTGATTTTTAGTTTTGCTGATTGTTTCCTTTGCTGTGCAAAAGCTTTTTATCCTGATGAAGTCCCAATAGTTCATTTTTGCTTTTGTTTCCCTTGCCTTTGGAAACATATCTAGCAAGAAATTGGTGTGGCCAATGTCAGAGTTTGCTGCCTGTGTTCTACTCTAGGATTTTGATGGAGTCCTGTCTCACATTTAGGTCTTTCATCCATTTTGAGTTTATTTTTGTGTATGGTGTAAGAAAGTGGTCCATTTCCATTCTTCTCCAGGTGGCTGTCCAATTTTCCCAACACCGTTTGTTGAAGAGACTGTCTTTTTTTCCACTGGATATTCTTTCCTACTTTTCTGAACATTAGTTCACCATAGAGTTGAGGGTCAATTTCTGCATTCTGTATTCAGTTCCATTGATCAATGTGTCTGTTTTTGTGCAAGTACCATACTGTCTTGATGATTACAGCTTTGTAATATAGCTTGAAGTCCGGAATTTTGATGTCTCCAGGTTTGGTTTTCTTTTTCCACGTTACTTTGGCTATTCTGGGTTTTTTCTGGTTCCATACAAATTTTAGGAATGTTTGTTCCAGCTCTGTGAAAAATACTGGTGGTGTTTTGAAAGGGATTGCATTAAATGTTTAGATAGCTTTGGGTACTATAGACATTTAAACAGTATTTTTTCTTCCAATCCATGAGCACAGAATATTCTTCCATTTCTTTGTGTCTTCCTCAATTTCTTTCATAAGAGTTCTGTAGTTTTCAGGGAATCAAGCTTTAAACCTCATTGGTTAGGACTACTCCTAGGTATCTTATGGATTTTGGTGCAATTATAAATGGGATCAATTCATTGATTTCTCTTTCTGCTTTTTTGTTGTTGGTGTATAGACATGTAACAGACTTCTGTGTGTTGGTTTTATAATCTATGACTTTGATGAATTCCTGTATTAGTTCTAGCAATTTTTTGGTGGAGTCTTTTGGGTGTTCTATATAGAGCATCAAGTCATCTGCAAAGAGTGAAAGTTGGACTTCTTTGTCAATTTTGATTCCTTACATTTCTTTATGTTGTCTGATTGTTGAGACTAGGATTTCCAGTACTACATTGAACAACAGTGGTGAGAATTGTTACCACTGTCATGTTCCTGACCTTAGGGGAAGCACTCTCAGTTTCTCCCCATTGAGGATGGTATTTGCTGTGGGTCTTTTATATGTGGCCTTTATGATGATAAGGTATGTTCCCTCTATCTCTAATTAATTTAGTGTTTTTATCAAGAAAAGATGCTGTGTTTTGTCAAATGCTTTTTCTGAATCTACTGAGATGATCATATGGTTCTTGTCCTTTCTTTTATTAATGTAGTGTATCACATTGATTGATTTGCAGATGTTGAACCACCCCTGCAGCCCAAGAATAAATCCCACTTGGTTGTGGTGAATATTCCTTTTAATGTGCTATTGGATCTGTTTAGCTGGTTTCTTGTTGAGAATTTTTGCATCCATGTTCATCAGGGATATTGGTCTCTAATTCTTCTTTTTAGCATGGTCTTTGTCTGGTTTGGGAATCAAGGTGATGCTGGTATCATAGTATGAGTTTGCAAATTTTCCTTTCATTTTTATTTTTTGAAGCAGTTTCAAAAGAATAGGTATTAATTCTTCTTTAAATGGTTGGTAGAATCCCCCTGGGAGGCCATCTGGCCCTGAACACCTGGGCACCTGTTTGTTGGGAAATTTTTTATTACTGATTCAAAATCTTTGCTGGTTATGGGTCTGTTCAGGTTTTCTATTTCTTCCTGTTTCAGTTTTCGTACTTCAGATGTTTCTAGGATTTGTCCATTTCTTCTAGATTGCCTAATTTGTTGGCATAGAATTGCTTGTAATATTCTCCTATAATTGTATTTCTTTGGTGTTGGTTGTGATTTCTCCTCTTTCATGTATGATTTTGTTTGTGTCCTTTCTCTTTTCTTTTTGGTAAGTCTGGCTAAGGATTTATCAATCTTGTTAATTCCTTCAAAGAACCAGCTCCTAGTACAAATGATCCATTCTTTTTATATATGTCTCTCTTAAGACTGACTTTGTTGCATCCCAAAGGTTCTCAAATGTCGTGTTTTAATTTTCATTTGCTTCCGTGTAATTTTTAAAATTCTTCTTTAATTTCCTTGTTGACCCACTCATTATTTAGTAGGATGTTCTTTAACCTCTATGTTTTTCTGGTCCTTTCAAATTTTTTCTTGTGGTTGACTTCAGGTTTCATAGTATTATGGTCTGAAACTATGCATGGTATGATCTCAATCTTTTTGTACAAGTTGAGGCCTGATTTGTGACCCAGGATGGGATCAATTCTGGAGAATGTTCATGTACATTCAAAAAGAATGTGTATTCTGCTGCTTTAGGATGAAATGCTCTGAATATATCTGTTAACTTAATTTGGTCCACTGTTTCATTCAAAGTCTTTGTTTCCTTGTTGATCTTTTGCTTAGATGATCTGTCCATTGCTGTAAGTGGGCTGCTAAAGTCCCCTTTTATTATTGTATTATTATCAATGGGTTTCTTTATGTTTGTTACTAATTAATTTGTATATTTTTCTGCTCCCAAGTTAGGGACATAAATGTTTATAATTGTTAGACCTTCTTGTTGGACAGACCCCTTTATTATCATATAATGTCCTTCTTCATCTCTTATTACAATCTTTGTTTTAAAATCTAGTTTGTCTTACATAAGGATGGCTACTCCAGCTGCCTTTTGATGTCCATTAGCATGATAAATAGTTCTCCACCCCCTCACTTTCAATCTGGAGGTGACTTTGTGTCTAAAATGAGTCTTTTTTAGGCAACACATCGATGGGTCTGTTGTTTTTTTTTTTCTGTGCATTCTGATACCCTATGTCTTTTGATTGGAGCATTTAGTCCATTTACACTCAAAGTAATTACTAAAAGATATAAATTTAATGCCATTGTATTAGTGACTATAGATTCATTGTTCTTGTAGATGGTCTCTGTTCCTTTCTGGTCTTTGTTACCTTTGGTCTCTCTTTACTGCTCAAAGGGTTCCCTTTATTATTTCTTCCAGGGCTGATTCAGTGTTCAGGAATTCCTTTAGTTTTTGTTTATTTTGGAAACTCTTTATCTCTCCTTCTATTCTGAATGCAGCCTTGCTGGATAAAGTATTCTTGGCTGCATATTTTTCCCATTTAGCATGTTGAACACATCATACCAGTCTTTTCTGGCCTGCCTTGTCTCTGTGGCCAGGTGTTTTGTCAGCCTTTTGTGTCTATTCTTGTAGGTTAAGGACTTTTTCTCCCAAGCTACTTTTTCTCTTTATCTTTGTATTTTACAAATTTGTTGACCTGTTTTTGTTGATTTTGAGGGGGTTCTCTGAGCCTCTTGAACTTGAATGCTTGTTTCCTTCCTCAGATTAAGGAAGTTCTCAGCTATAATTTGTTCAAATAAACCTTCTGCTACTCTTTCCTTCTCTTCCTCTCTGGGACTCCCATGACATGGATATTATTCTGCTTTATGGAATTGCTTAGTTCTCTAAGTCTACCCTTTGTGATCTAATAGTATTCTTTCCTTCTTCTTTTCAGTTTCATTACTTTCATAATTTTATCCTCTATATCATCTATCCTTTCCTCTCCTTCTTCCAATCCTTATAGTGATTATATCCTATCTGTTTTGCATCTCAGTTATAGCATTTTTTTCAGCCTGACTAGTTTTTAGATCTTTTATCTCTGCAGCAAAGTTTTCTCTGCTGTCTTCTATCCTTTTTCAACCCCATTTAATAGTCTTATACATGTTTATCTAGATTCTTGTTCAAATATATTGCTTATATCTACTTTGAGCAAGTCCCTGACTGTGATATCTTTGTCACCTTTTTTGGGGGGAGAACTCCTCCATCTTGTCATTTTGGCTAAGTTTCTATGTTTTGTGTGTTATGAAAGCTTCTTATATTTCCTGCACCTCAGAGTGATGTTATGTTAAAAAGAAGTCATCCACTGTCCAGAGCCTGGCACTTCCAGAGGTATTTCTGGTTTGTGCTGCATGCACTTTTTATTGTGTTTTGGCTGCTCTTTCCCAATGGTCCATCCTCTACAGAGTTCCTCCTTGCTGGTCGTGGGGAGTGTTCAGAGATTTCATTAGGTGTGCTTTTATTTTTTTGTTATGATAAACCTCACATCTGCCACAATCTCTCCCTCCCTGTGCAGATTGTTTTCTTAATCCACAGATTGTATTCTTTGTTGTTCAAAATAGTTTGATGTTGATCTAGCTGTGTTCCAGGGATGAGGTGAGCTCAGGGTCCCCCTACTACTCCCCCATCCTAACTTCTACTCTGCTATACATTTATATTCCTCAAATTTCTAACAGAAAAAAGGGGGATAATCTTCAACCTAAAGACAACTTGTTCGATGATTATAAATCTATATTTACAAATGCCACTTTCTCTCTTTAAACTCTTTTATCTCACTTCCAAACTATAGTCATCCTGTATCCCTTCTATCATGGTACACAACACCTTTTATTTAATAAATCTCGTCATATTCAGTGTATTCTGAATATGCACTCATGTGTTTTTTACTTTTAATCAAACTGTTTTGCCTCTAATATATCTGTAGTACTTGCCTTCATAAAATGTCCCTCTTTTCTGAATGACCACCAATTCAGTAACAATGAATATACATTAAAAATTTAAACTGAAGGAGAAGGAAAAAAGACGGTGGAGGAGTAGGGGACCCCTTCTTCAGCTGGTCCCCTGAATAGAGCTGGATATCTACCAGACCATCCTGAACACCCACAAAATCACACAGGAAGATACATCTGGATCTCTACAAACGAACATCTCCAGCACTGAATATTGAGGTAGGAAGTGGGGAGCCATGAATTCACGCACAGATATTGAAAGATAAGTGGAAGGGGGAAGGAGCTGCTGCACGCGGGCACTGGGAAGCAGTAGCCACCTGCACTGGAGAGCTGGCCAGACTTGCAGACCAGCACCTGCGAGAAAGCAGACTGAGACCGTGAGCCCAGGAATGTGCACAACCAGACTGAAAACCAGAGCACTGGAGTGCACAAGAACTAGACTGAAACTGGGAGCTTGGGAGCAGGCGTGCAACCAGGTGGAAAACTGGCGCTCCAGAGCACGCTTGAACCACACTGAAACAGGGAGCTCAGGAGTGCACGCAGGAACTGGGGGCAGCTGGTGGTGTTAGAAGCAAAAAGGACAGAGACGTGCCAGCCCTGGAAGCGAGGGCTGGGAAAATGGCTGTGGGGCACACATCCTGGGACGCTGAGGGGGTTTTTAGCAGCATATATGGAAACAGAGTTAAAGTGGCCAGGAGAGCTCAGTGGAGAGCAGACTGCAATCTCTCTGTTCTGAGACAGAGGCTAGGATATGGCCACTGCTGCTCTGACTCTCAGAAGAGCCACAGAAAACTTCCAAGGAAAACCTCCAGAGAAGAAAAGCCCAGAAATACCAGCTCACATTGTGCCCATCCCCATTCCCCCTCGCAGGGGACGGGGCAAATCTACCCAAACAGAGTTTCCTGAGTATCAGTGCACCAGTCCCCTCCCCCAGAAGGTAGGCTGAAAAATCAAGAAGCCCACATTCCTAAAGTCCCTATAAAAAAGTGCACACTGCCTGTGTCCTGGTCAATAATTTGGTTCTGTGCTTCCCCTCAACCTCTCCTCATCAGAGAGACGAGGAGAAACCCTCAGCAAAGAAAGGAGGCAGAGACTGTGGCCTCTGCCACAGAAATGATGGATATGGATATAACCAAATTTTCAGAAATGAAGTTCAGAGTAATAATGGTCAAGATGATGTGTAAGCTTGAAAAAATATTAATGAAAATATTAATGAGAATATAGAATCTCTAAGGGTGGAAATGAGAGTGAATCTGGCAGAAATTAAAAATGCTATGAATCAAATGCAATCTAAACTAGACACTTTGACAGCCAGGGTAAATGTGGCAGAAGAACAAATTAGTCAATTGGAAGATGAGATGGTAGAAGAGACAGATAAAACGGAAATTTGGCTCAAAAAAATCCAATCTCAAGAATGTAGATTACAGGAAATTACTGACTCAATGAAACGTTCCAATATCAGAATCATTGGCATCCCCAAGGGGGTGGAGAAAGCAAGAGGTCTAGAAGAGATATTTGAACAAATTGTAGCTGAAAACTTCCCTAATCCGGCAAAGGAAGCAAGCATTAGTGTCCAAGAGGCAGAGAGAACCCCACACAAGATCAATGAGAACAAGCCTACACCACGTTACATCATAGTGCAATTTGCAAATATTAGATGCAAAGATACAGTATTGAAAACGGTCAGGGGGAAGAAAATCCTTACGAAAAAAGGGGAAAATATTAGAATAAATCAGACCTGACTACAGAGACCTGGAAGGCCAGGAAGGGTTGGCAGGGTATTTTCAAAGCACTCTCTGAGAAGAACATGCAGCCAAAGATCCTTTATCCAGCAAGGTTGTCATTCAGAATTGATGGAGAGATAAGGACATTCCAAGATTGACAGAAACTGAAGGAATTCGTAACCACCAAACCAGCCCTACATGAGATATTAAGGAGCGGTTCTATAAAATTAAAGAGTACCCAAGAGTGATACAGAACAGAAATTTACATTCTACAGAAACAAAGATTTCACAGGAAACATAACATCATTAAAATCATATCTCTCACTAATTACTCTCAATGTGAATGGCCTAAAAGCTCCCATAAAACACAACACGGTTGCAGATTGGATAAAAAGACATGACCCATCCATTTTTTGTCTACCAGAGACTCATTTTGTACCTAAAAATACATCCAGACTGAAAGTGAAGAGATGGAACGCCATTTTCCACACCAATGGACCTCAAAAGAAAGCTGGGGTAGCAATTCTCATATAAGACAGATTGGATTTTAAACTACAGACTATAGTTAGAGATACAGAAGGACACTATATTATTCTTAAAGGATGTATCCATCAAGTGGATATGACAATTATAAATATCTATGCCCCCAACAGGGGAGCAGATAGATACACAAGCCAACTCTTAACCAGAATAAAGGAGCATATAGATAATAATGCGTTAATAGTAGGAGACCTCAACACTCCACTCTCAGTGATAGACAGATCACCTGAACAGAAAATCAACAAAGAAACAAGAGCTTTGAATAACATACTGGATCTGTTGGACCTCATAGATATATATAGAACACTACATTCCAGAACAACAGAATACTCATTCTTTTTGAATGCACATGGATCTTTCTCCAGAATAGACTATATACTGGGTCACAAAACAGGTCTCAACTGATACCAAAATACTGAGATTATTCCCTGCATATTCTCAGACCACAATGCTTTGAAACTGGAACTCAATCACAAGGAAAAATTTGGAAGAAATTCAAACACTTGGAAACGAAGAACCATCCTGCTCAAGAATGATTGGGTAAACCAGGAAATTAAAGAAGAACTTAAGCAATGTATGAAAACCAATGAGAACGAAAACACATTGGTCCAAAACCTATAGGACACTGCAAAGGCGGTCCTAAGGGGAAAATACATAGCCATCCAAGCCTCACTCAAAGGAATAGAAAATTCTAAAATACAGTTTTTATATTCTCACCTTAAGAAGCTGAAGCTGGAACAAAACGGGCCCAACCCATGGACGAGAAGGCAGTTGATCAAGATTAGAGCAGAGATCAATGAATTATAACTCAGGAGCACAGTAGGGCAGATAAACAAAACTAGAAGCTGGTTCCTTGAAAGAATAAATAAGATCGATAAGCCACTAGCCAGACTTATTCAAAAGAAGAGAAAGGACCAAAATAATAAAATTATGAATGGAAACAGAGAGATCACGATCAACCTCAAGGAAATAGAAACAATCGTTAGAAACTATAATCAACAACTTTATGCCAATAAATTAAACAACCTAGAAGTAATGGATGCCTTCCTGGAAACCTATAAAATATCAAGTCTGAAACAGGAAGAAATTGATCATTTAAACGGACAAATTAAATATGAAGAGATCAAAGCAGTGATCAAAAACCTCCCCCAAAACAAGGGTCCAGGGCCTGACGGATTCCCAGGGTAATTCTACCAAACATTCAAGGAAGAAATAATACCTATTCTCCTGAAGCTGTTTCAAAAAATAGAAACAGAAGGAAAACTACCAAACTTATTCTATGAGGCCAATATTACCTTGACCCCCAAACCAGGCAAAGACCCCATTAAAAAGGAGAATTCCAGACCATTATCCCTGATGAATATGGACACCAAAATTCTCAACAAGATCCTAGCTAATAGGATCCAAAACACATTAAAAGGATTATCCATCATGACCAAGTCAGATTCATCCCAGGGATGCAAGGGTGGCTCAACATTTGCAAATCGATCTGTGTGATAGATCATATCAACAGGAAAAGAGTCAAGAACCATATGATTCTCTCAATTGATACAGGAAAAGCATTTGACAAAATACAGCATCCTTTCCTATTTAAAACTCTTCAGAGTGTAGGGATAGTGGATACATTCCACAATTTCATAAAAACCATCTATGAAAGCCTACAGCGAATGTCTTTCTCAATGGAGAAAAGCTGAAAGCCTTTCCCTTAAGATCAGGAACACAACAAGGATGTCCACTCTTGCCATTATTATTCAACATAGTACTAGAAGTCCTTGCAATAGCCATCAGACAACAAAAAGTGATAAGTGGTATCCAAATCGGCAAAGAAGAAGTCAAACTGTCTCTCTCTGCAGTTGACATGATACTCTATATGGAAAACCCAAACGGCTCCACCCACAAATTACTAGAACTTATAGAGCAATTCAGTAATGTGGGGGGATACAAAATCAATGCTCAGAAATCAGTTGCATTTCTATACACGAACAATGAGACTGAAGAAGAATTAGGGAATCCATTCCATTTACAATAGCACCAAAAATCATACGTTATCTCGGTATTAACCAGAGACATAAAAGATCTATATTCTAGAAACTACAAATCGCTCTTGAAAGACATTGAAGAAGACACAAAAAGATGGAAAAATATTCCATGCTCATGGATCTGAAGAAGAAACATAGTTGAAATGTCTATGCTACCCAGAGCAATCTACACTTTCAATGCCATCCCAATCAAAATATCAATGACATTTTTCAAAGAACTGGAACAAACAGCCCTTCATTTTCTGTGGAATCAAAAAAGGCCCTGAATCGCAAAGGAATTGTTGAAAAGGAAAAACAAAGCTGGGGGCGTCACGTTGCTGGCTTTCAAGCTGTACTACAAAACTGTGATCACCAAGACAGCATGGTACTGGCACAAAAACAGACACATCGACCAGTGGAACAGAATAGAGAACCCAGAAATGGACCCTCGGCTCTTTGGGCAACTAATCTTTGACAAAGCAGGAAAAAACATCCAGTGGAAAAAAGACAGTCTCTTCAACAAATGGTGCTGGGAAAATTGAACAGCTATATGCGAAAGAATGAAACTTGACCACTCTCTCACACCATACACAAAGATAAACTCCAAATGGATGAAAGTACTCGATGTGAGACAGGAATCCATCAAAATCCTAGAGGAGAGTATAGGCAACAACCTCTACGACATCGGCCAAAGGAACCTTTTTCATGACACATGTCCAAAGGCAAGAGAAACAAAAGAAAAATGAACTTGTGGGACTTCATCAAGTTAAAAAGCATCTGCACAGCCAAAGAGACAGCCAAAAAAACTAAGAGACAGCCCATGGAATGGGAGAAGATATTTGCAAATGACACTACAGATAAAAGACTGGTATCCGGAATGCCTGGGTGGCACAGTGGTTAGGTGTCTGCCTTCGGCTCAGTGCGTGATCCCGGCGTTATGGGATCGAGCCCCACATCAGGCTCCTCCGCTATGAGCCTGCTTCTTCCTCTCCCACTCCCCCTGCTTGTGTTCCCTCTCTCGCTGGCTGTATCTCTGTCAAATAAATAAATAAAATCTTTAAAAAAAAAAAGCCTGGTATCCAAGATCTACAAAGAACTTCTCAAACTCAATACATGAGAAACAAATAATCAAATCAAAAAATGGGCAGAAGATATGAACAGACTCTTTTCCAATGATAACATACCAATGGTTAACAGACACATGAAAAAATGTTCAGCATCATTAGGCATCAGGGAATTTCAAATCAAAATCACATTGAGATACCACCTTACACCAGTTAGAATGGCAAAAATTGAGAAAGCAAGTAACAACAGATGGCGGAGAGGATGTGGAGAAAGGGGAACCCTCTTACAGTGTTGGTGTGAATACAAGTTGGTTCAGGCACTTTGGAAAACAGTGTGGAGGTCCCTCAAAATGTTAAAAATAGAGCTACCCCCTGACCCAGCAACTGCACTACTGGGTATTTACTCAAAGATACAGACATAGTGAAGAGAAGGACCATATGCACCCCAAGATTCATAGCAGCATTGTCCACAATAGCTAAATTGTGGAAGGAACTGAGATGCCCTTCAACAGATGATTGGATTAAGAAGATGTGTTCCATATATAGAATGGAATATTACTCAGCCATCAGAAAGAATGATTACCCAACATTTGCAGCAACATGGACAGGACTGGAGGAGATTATGCTAAGTGAAATAAGTCAAGCGGAGAAAGACAATTATCATATGGTTCCGCTCATTTATGGAACATGAGGAATAGGTGGGAGATCGGTAGGAGAAAGAAGGGAAGAATGAAGGGGGAGTAAAGAGAAGGGAGAATGAAACATGAGAGACTATGGACTCTGTGAAACAAACAGAGGCTTCAGAGGGGAGGGGGGGTGGGAGACTGGGATAGGCTGGAGATGGGTATTAAGGAGGGCACATATTGCATGGTGTACTGGGTGTTATACGCAAGTAATGAATCATGGAACACTACATCAAAAACTAAGGATATACTGTATGGTGACCACATAACGTAAGAAAAAATTGTTATTAAAAAAAATAGAAATCCAGAGGAATTATAACTTAACTTCATAGTAGAGGACTTGCAAAGGAAGTAAAATCGTAATTACTTTGTTTAATAACTTCAGTTGTTGAAACTGAAATTCTGAGTTTATATGGAAAGATGTATCATAAAGATTTAATTAGTTCTAGAGAGTTTGATTCCCAGAAATTCGGTTAGTTTTTAGTACTACCTCTAGCACTATGCAAATTCATAATATGTTGGTGATTATGTGTTTTTCAGATATTTGACAGGCTCAGAAATTGTCTCCACAAGGAACTCTGGAGTGATTTATTTAATAACAAGATGTTAGAAATGACAGAAGGGAAGTTGAAATGCATAAGGTAGCAGTAAAACTGATTAATAACATATTAATACAGGGGTGCCTGGGTGGCTCAGTTGGTTAAGCATCTGCGTTTGGCTCGGGTCATGATCTCAAGGTGCTGGGATCGATCCCACATCAGGCTCTCTGCTCAGAAGGGAGTCTACTTCTCCTTCTCCTTCTGTGCACTCACTTTCTCTCTCTCTCAAATAAATCAATAAAATCTTTTAAAAATAAAAATGGATTAATACATACACATGATCTCTTGGAATACATGCAGAAATTATAAAAACAATGAAAGAAAATAGACAAGAGTAATTTCTTCCAGTCAAAACACTCTTTTACAAAATTTAATTAATTAATTAATTAATTAATTTGAGATAGAGAGAGCAAGCAGGGGGAGGAGCAGAGGGAGAAGGACAAGCAGACTTCATGTTGAGTGTGGAGCCCAATGTGAGGCTCATCTCACGACCCTGAGTTCATGACCTGAGCTGAAATCAAGAGTCAGACAACACTTAACTGACTGAGCCACCCAGGCTCAAAAAAAAATTGGTAGATATAGGGAGAAAGCCCTTTAAAATATTAAAAAATGACCAAAAGCCAGAATCATATCTGATAGTAGTGTTGAATTGCTGTGTGTGTGTGTGTGTGTGTGTGTGTGTGTGAGAGAGAGAGAAAGAGAGAGAGAGAGAGAGAGAGAGAGAGAGAGAAAGGGAAGTTTGTAAAAGAATAAAAGAAAATAATTTTCTCTGATGCACTATTGGGAGACATATATTTCTATAAAATGACAGATTAGATATTTCAGGGGAGAAATAGAATTTGGGAATAAAGAGTGGGGGCAGAAAAAAATTTTCAAAGAGCTTTTTTCTACCTTGATCAGAAGAAAAGGAAACTTTAGGGTTCAACTTGTGGTTGCTGAAAGTGAGAAGTAGGGTCAGTAGCCCTTACCTACCAGATGTAACAGACCTGGTGTTCCCGCCACGATCTCTGGCCCATTAAGGGCTTTAGTTTTTCATAGAATTCTCAACATAATGATATCTATTCCCTTTGACTTGATGACTTTAATTTGTTCCTTGATGCTGACACCAGAGGGCATTTTGGATAGGTTTTGAAGACAACATATTCTCTCTCTTTCATCCATTTCCTTTCTAGAAAGAAACTAGATAAAGATACAAGTATAGATATAGATTACAGATATAGATATATAGATATAGATGATAGGGAAACCTGTGTGGCCATTCCTATGGTTAGTCTTAAATAGACTTAGATGTCTAACATATAACATTTAGTCCAAGTAGTTCTAAAAAGAATATTCAGAAACAATGTTCAGGAAGGGAGCTCAGGTGAACTTAGACTTTGGGGTTCATGTAGGTAAGATTTTCATTTTCTTCTTCCCACAAAATTGTGTATGTGTAAGTGTGTGTGTGTGTGTGTGTGTGTGTGTGTGTGTATGTGATCATTAATCTTCAATTAACTGTCAACATAAACTAGCATGAAAGAAAACCTTTTCAAAACTTTTCAGCTTGTTCCAATTAACTTTTATATAATAAGATGCTGTAAAACTATATGTATGTTGGGCTACCAGAACAAAAATAAGAAAGACAGAATTAATTATGTTGAAAGGAGTCTGCTAATGTACTGGAGTAATTAGTAGTAACTCTGAGTGGAGTTTACATAGATTTTCTTTCATTTGAAAGCAGAATTTTCTAATAAAATGGAATGAACTATCTAAGAAGATAGTGAAATCTTCAACACTGGACTTTAAAAAGCAAAGGATTCATAGCCATTTACAGAGGAATCGGTTGAAGGAGTTCACATACATAGTGGAATGTACTGTATTAATTCTAAGGCTACTTTTACTTGTGTTTTTAAAGTTTATGATTTATTTAAACATTTCCAGGTGCTAAAGAGAGCGTTTTTTCCCCTATTTTGGGGTTTATTTAAATTCAGGTTAGTTAACATATTGACTATTATTAATTTAAGGGTAGGATTTAATGATTCATCAGCTGCATATAACACCCAGTGCTCATTACATCAAGTGCCCTCCTTAATGTCCATCAAACAATTGCCAAATCCCCCCACCCATTTCCCTTCCAGGAACCCTCAGTTTGTTTTCCATAGTTAAGAGTCTTTTATGGTTTGTATTCTTTTATGTTTTTATCCTATTTTATTTTTCTTTCCCTTCCCATATGTTCATCAGTTATGTTTTTTAAATTCCACTTATGAGTGAAATCATATGGCATTTGTTGTTCTGTGACTGAATTATTTCCTTTAGCATAATACACTAGTTCCATCCACATCATTGTAAATGGCAAGATTTTATTCTTTTTGATGGCTGAGTAGTATTCCACTCTATATATACCATATCTTCTTTATCCATTCATCCGTGGACGGATGTCTGGGCTCTTTCCATACCTTGGCTATTGTGGACATGGCTGGTATAAACATTGGTGCACATGTGTCCCTTTGAATCACTATTATTGTATCCTTTGGATGAATACCTAGTAGTGCAATTGCTGGGTCATGGGGTAGTTCTATTTTTAACCTTTTGAGGAATCTCCATACTGTTTTTGAGAATGGCCACAACATTTTAATTCCCACCAAAAGTGTAAGATGTTCCCCTTTCTCTGCATCCTCAACAACATCTGTTGTTTCCTCAGTTCATTTTAGCCATTCTGACAGGTGTGAGGTGAGATCCCATTGTGGTTTTGTTTTGTATTTCTCTGATGATGAATGATGTTGAGCATTTTTCATGTGTCTGTTGGCCATTTGTATATCTTCTTTGGGGAAATGTCTGCTCATGTCTTCTGCCCATTTCTTGACCGGAATTTTTGTATTTTGGGTGTTGCTTGATAAGTTCTTTTTTTTAAATTTAAATTCAATTAGCCAACATATAGTACATCATTAGTTTCAGATGTAGTGTTCCATAATTCATCAGTTGCATATAACACCCAGTGCCAATCATATCATGTGCCCTCTGTAATGCCCATCACCCAATTACCCCATCCTCTCACCCACCTCCCCTCCAGCAATCTTCAGTTTGTTTCCTACAGTTAAGAGTCTCTCATGGTTTTTCTTCCTCTCTGATGACTTCCCATTCTGTTTTCCCTCTCTTCCCCTAAGATCCTCTGCAGTTTCTCTTATATTCCACATAGGAGTGAAATGTATGATCATTGTCTTTCTCTGATTGTCTTATTTTGCTCAGCATTTTGAGTTTATATTTGTGTATGGTGTAAGAAAATGGTTCAGTTCCATACTTCTATATGTGATTGTCCAATTTTCCCAGCACCATTTGTTGAAGAGTCTTTTTTCCATTGAATATTCTTTCCTGCTTTATTGATGATAAGTTGACCATAGAGTTGTGGGTCCATTTTCAGGCTCTCCATTCTGTTCCATTAATCAAAGTGTCTGTATTTGTGCCAGTACCATACTGTCTTGATGATTACAGCTTTGTAATTCCACTTGATGTCCGAAATTGTGATGCCTCCAGGTTCAGTTTTTTTTTCTTTTCTTTTTTTTTAAGATTTATTTATTTAGTTAGTTATTTTTGAGAGAGAGAGAGAGAATGAGCAGGATGAGGGGCAAAGAGAGAGGCTGAAGCAGACTCCCTGTTGAACAGGGACCCCCCCCCCATGCAGGACCCGATCCCAGGACCCTGGGATCATGACCTGAGCTGAAGGCAGATGCTTAACCAAATGAACCACCCAGGCACCCCTGGGTTTGTTTTCTTTTTCAACAATACTTTGGCCTTCCAGGGTTTTTTCTGGTTCTATACAAATTTTAGAATTGTTTGTTCCAGCTCTTTGAAAAATATCAGTGGTATCTTGATAGGGATTGCATTGAATGTGTAGATTGCTTTGGATAGTATAGAGATTTTAACAATATTTGTTCTTCTAATCCATGAGTATGGAATATTTGTCCATTTCTCTGTATCTTCCTCAATTTCTTTCATAAATGTTCCATAGTTTTCAGAGTACAGAAAAGAGTTACCTCTTTGGTTAGGTTTATTCCTTGGTAAATTATGGTTTTGGGTGCAGTTGTAAACAGGATCAATTTCTTGATTTCTCTCTGCTGCTTTGTCATTGGTGTATAGAAATGCAACAGATTTCTGTGCATTGATTTTATATCCTACAACTTTGCTGAATTCATATTATCAGTTCTAGCAATTTTTGGTGGAGTCTTTTGTGTTTTCTATGTAGTGTATCATGTCATCTGCAAAGAGTGAAAGTTTGACTTCTTCTTTGAGGATTTGGATGATATTTACTTCTTTTGATTGTTTGATTGCTGAGGCTAGGACTTCCAGGAGTATGTTGAACAACACTTATGAGAGTGGGCATCCCTGTTGTGTTCCTGACCTTAGAGGGAAAGCTCTCAGTTTTTCCCCATTGAGGATGATATTAGCTGTGGGTCTATATAGCCTTTATGATGTTAAAGTGTGTTCCCTCTATCCCTACTTTTTTGAAAGCTCTTTTTTTTTTTTATCAAGAAAGGATGCTTTATCTTGTCAAATGCTTTTTCTGCATCTATTGAGAAGACCACATGGTTCTTATCATTTCTTTTATCAACTTGGTATATCACATTGTATTTGTGGGTGTTGGTCCACCCTTTCAGCCCAGGAAGAAATTCCACTTAGTGGTGGTGAATAATCCTATAAGAGTAAGGTTAGGTTCTATATTTGAGACTGTTTTTGTTTCTTGAGATAGGTCTGTATTGCAACGTACTTCACACTTAGGATTGCCTTTGCAGCATCCTGAAGGTTTTGAACAGTCATGTTTTCATTTTCATTTGCTTCCATTTAAATTTTTAAATTCCTCTTTAATTTCCTGGTTAATCCATTCATTCTTTAGTAAGATGTTCTTTAACCTCCATGTATTTGTGGTCCTTCCAAATTTTTTTGTGTGGTTGACTTCAGGTTTCATAGCATTGTGGTCTGAAAATATGCAGTATGATCTCAGTCTTTTTGTATGGGTAGAGGGCTGATCTGTGACCCAGTATGTGATCTATTCTGTAGAATGTTCTATGTGCACTCAAAAAGAATGTATTCTGCTGCTTTACAATGAAATCCTCTGAATGTATCTGTGAAGTCCATCTGGTCCAGTGTGTCATTCAAAGCCCTTGTTTCCTTGTTGATCTTCTGCTTAGGTGATCTGCCCATTGTTGTGAGTAGGGTGCTAAAGAAACTACTATTGTTGTATTATTATCAGTAAGTTTCTCAAAGTTTGTTATTAATTGATTTATGTATTTGGCTGCTCCCAAATTAGGGGAATAAATATTTACAATTGTTTGATCTTCCTATTGGGTAAACTCCTTTATCATGATACAGTGTCCTTCATCTTTTATTACAGTCTTTGCTTTAAAATCTTGTTTGTCTGTTGTGGTGCCTGGGTGGCCCAATTGGTTGAGCATTTGACTCCAGCCTCACATTGGGCTCTAGGCTTGCCAGGGAGTCTGCATGAGGATTTCTCTCTGTCTCCTTCTGCCCCTTCCCCCCTTTCCTTCTCTCTCTCAATAAATAAATAAATAAATAAATAAATAAATAAATAAATCTTTAAAATAAATAAATAAACAAATAAATAAATAAAATAAAATTTGTCTGATATAAGGATGGCTACTTCAGCTTTCTTTTGAAGTCCAGTAGCATGATCAATTGTTCTCCACCCTCTCACTTTCAATCTGAAGGTGTCTTTGGGCCTAAAATGAGTCTCTTGTAGGCAACATATCAATAGGTCTTCTTTTTTTTTAAATCCATTCTGATATCCTATGTCTTTTGATTGGAGCATTTAGTCCATTTACATTCAGAGTAATTATTGAAAAAAAAAAAGGATTTAGTGTCATTGCATTACCTCTAGTAACTGTTCCTGTAGATTGTCTCTGTTCTTTTCTGGTCTTTGTTACTTTTGGGCTTTCTCCCCACTCAAAGGATTTCCTTTAATATTTCTTGAAGGGCTGGTTTAGTGCTCATGAGCTCCTTTATTTTTTGCTTTTCTTGGAAACTCTATCTCTCCTTCTATTCTGAATGACAACCTTGCTCCATAAAGTATTCTTGGCTGCATATTTTTCCCATTTATCACATTGATATATCATGCCAGTTCTTTCAGGCCTGCCTGGTTTCTGTGAATCAGTCTGCTGCCAGCCTTATGTGTCTACCCTTATAGGTTCATGACTTTTTCTCCTGAGCTATTTTCAGGATTCTCTCTTTATCTTTGTATTTTGCAGGTTTCATTATAATATGTCGTGATATTGATCTGTTTTTGAAAAAGAAAAGAAAAAAATCTTTATCTAAGATAAGGGAATAGGAGTAGGAACAAAGAAATAAAACAAACAAACAAAAAAAGTATAAGCCTGATTCCAAAGAATAAGAAGGAAAGAAAGCAAAAAAAGAAAAAGCCTGATCTGAAATATAATAGAAGGAAACAAATAACCAAACCAATAAATGAACAAAAAATTATAAGCCTGATACCAAGGTATCAGGATAAAGGAAAAAAGATAAAGGAAAAAAAAGAAGAAATATATATTTAAAATAAAAGGTAAAAAAGTAAAAAAAAAAAAGAAGAAATAGAAATTAAAAATTTAAAAATTTCAAAAATTAAAAAAAAAAAGGAAAGCTTGGTCCTATTTCCACCAGAAGTGAAGCTGACATTTTGGAACACTCTTTAATCACTACAGTTGGTTCATGTGAGGGGCCTGTGTTGGTTTTCTGGGGGAGAGGCCTGCTAGGCTGGCTCACAGATTTGCACTTGTAAAGATGCCTCTGCCAAGCACAGAGCATGGGGTTTGGTATAAGGGACTCCAGCTTCCACTGGAGGTGCTGTGATTCTCTCTGAAGTCTGACTGTGCTGGTGGGCTGGGGTGTCGGGGGGCATTGAGGGAGGGGTGGTAGAAGACGAAGATGGTATCATCCTGCCCTCTTGTCCCCCCGGAAGGGAACTTGTGGCTACTGATGTTCAGGAAGCTCGCATAGAAAAGCAAACAATCTCCTGTGTCCTGGGATTTTGTCAGATCCCTGCCCTTAACCTGTCTGTGTCCAGGCCATTGGCACACCCAGTACCACAGATCTCCTTCATTTTATCTCTGGTTGGTGGCTGGGATTCAAAACTCCAAATTTTAAAGACCCTGGCAAGGTGCAGACCTGCTCCCTTCCCCCAGAGGAGAGCCTTGTGGTGTGTCCAGCACTGTGCTGTCCAGAAAAACAGTTGCACACTGTGCACACAGTGGCTAGAGTCTATTGTGGCACACAATAAAAAGCTGTGACCAGGTTATCTGCAGTCTGTATGTCTCTGCTTTCTGCTCAGTTCTGTCTCAGAAAAGCAGCCACCCAGCACACACACTGTGGTTTGAGTCTATTGTACCTCACAGTGAAAAGCTGCTACCAGGTTATCTGCTCTCTGTTCACACCTCTGTCCCTGCTGCTACATGCTGTTCAAGGGCTCCCAGTTGGCCTTTTGTCCTTAGAGAGGCAAAATGTCCTTTTCCAAACATACTCCAGAAAGGGGAGCAATCTCTCCCAGCGCAACCAGGGACCCCCTCACCATGGCTTATTGTGTGAACCCTATTTGCTGTGGTCTCTCCTGCTCTCTCCCTCTCCCTGACTTTGCTCTATGAAAAGGGTTCCCTCCCTTTGCGTGTCCCCCCCCCCCAATTCATAGCTCTGAACCTTGCATCTGTGATGTTATCTCCCTCCAATTATGCAGATTGTTTTCTTAATCTTCAGATCATATTCCTGGTTGTTCAAAATAGTTTGATTTGATCTAGCTGTGTTTGAAGAATGAGGCAAGCTCAGAGTTCCCCTACTATTGTACCATCTTAACTCCTCCTTTGAAACAAAACATTTTAGACATGAATTATCCAGTCTTGACTAAATGGTTGGATTCAGCAAAAGATGTTAGAATATTTTACCTTGGTTGATGAATGCAATTGAATCTAACACAGAAGATATATTTTAGGTAGTTAAAGATCCTCCACTCAATAGGAAAGTATGTCATTTTATTGCTTTATGGTGTTAGGGAGTAAGAATGCCCTGTGTTCTTCAAAATCTTTCTAGCTGGACTAAGAATCAAATTGACATGAGAGAGATTAACAGGAGAAAATCAAATTTAACAGCATACCTATGAGGAATCCACACACACAGAAATTCCAAAGGCAGTCAGGCAAAATGAAGTATACACGCATCATACTGAAGTAAGAAGTGGGTAGGCATCTGGGATTTCAGAGGAAAGAAATATAATTTACAGGGCAAAAAGGAGAACAGATGTTCAGTAATTAGATGTTTTCCCTGCCATACAGATAGGTCACTCAGATAAAGCTTATCTCTGTTAATACCCTTATTCTGGGAAAGACCCCCAATTTACATTCTTCTATGTAGTTATCAGAGAGGCAAAAGTTTCTCTTGAGCCCATAAGGACTTGATTGCTTTCATCTCAGAATAATCTGCATGCCAAAGTGGCCCATTTTAGGGCAGCCTGCTCTCAGCCTCTATAATAGTCTTTTTCCTGACCAAAAACATTCCATGCTCATGGATCAGAAGAATAAACACTGTTAAAATGTCTGTGCTACCCAGAGCAATCTATACTTTCAATGCCATCCTGATCAAAATACCAATGTCATTTTTCAAAGTGCTGGAACAAAAAAATCTTAAATTTCGTGTGGAACCAGAAAAGATCCCAAATCACTGAGGAAATGTTGAAAAAGAAAAACAAAGCTGGGGGATTCATGTTGCCTGATTTCAAGCTACATTACAAACCTGTAATCACCAAGAAAGCATGGTACTGGCACAAAAACAGACACATAGATCAATGGAACAGACTAGAGACTCCAGAAATGGACCCTGAACTCTATGGTCAACTAATCTTTGACAAAGCAGGACAAATCATCCAATGGAACAAAGACAGTTTCTTCAATAAAAGGTGTGGGGGAAATTGGACAGCTATATACAAAAGAATGAAACTCGACCATTCTCTCACAGTGTACACAAAGATAAACTCTAAATGGATGAAAGACCTCGATGTGAGACAGGAATTCATCAAAATCATAGAGGAGAACATAAGCAGTAACCTCTTTACCTTTGGCCACAGCAACTTCTTTCAGGACACGTCTCCAAAGGCAAGAGAAACAAAAGCAAAAATGAACTTCATCAAGATAAAAGCTTCTGCACAGCAAAGGAAACAGTCAACAAAACTAAAAGGCAAACCATGGAAATGGAGAAGATATTTGCAAATGACATTATAGATAAAGCACTGGTATCCAAGATCTATAAAGGACTTCTCAAGTCCAACACCAAAAACAAGTAATTATTTTTTTTCCATTGAAGCATTGTTCATAATAACAAAAGATGGAATGGAGCCTAAATGTCCCAGATTAGGGGAAAATTTTAACAACTCAAGGTATATATACACCCCCAATATAACCATTGTCAATGTTGATACAGAAAAGTTCACAAAATAACCTGTATAATGTGCTTTACCTTTTGTTTTAAAAACTATATATGGACAAACTATGTATTTTATATGTATATACATACACATATAATATACGCATACACATTCATACAAGAGAAAGTTTTAGAGTGTATCCATCAAGATATAAATGGTAGTTATCACAAAGAGAGTACAGTTATAGGTAATTTTATCTAGGGTTTGCTTTGTGCATTTTTGTTTTTGTTTTTCTTGAGCAGGGAAAGTTTAATGTGAAGAATTACTAACTATGGCAGGGTTTGGAGTAACAAGGAGTCAGCTGATAGGAAACAAAGAGAGCTCTAAAGAATATAAGAAGGGCTGATATGAGGGACAGCCACAACCCTGAGGTCTGAGATAGAGGGCAAGGACCCTCCTCCCCACCAAGGCCTGAGGAGTTTGTTGGGCAGGGGGTGGCCACGGGTTGGCAAGGAAGTTACTGTCCGCTGTGTGGTCAAAACTTGCTCAAAATCTGCTCTGTAGGGTGCTGGGGAAAGCTAATCACAGGGAGCTGTCTCATCGGAAGCATTTTATTGCAAAACCACTGCAGAGGTTGGGTATGTCTGTTGGGGGAAGTTTCTGGCGACAGGAGCCTGCCAAAGCAATACACTGGAACAAGGGAGGAAACTCCTTTCCATCTACAACGAAAGCTCCCTGTACTGGTAAAGTTTAGCATACGTATCAGCTGGCAAAAGGAAAATATTTATGGGCTCATCTCCATTTTTGTAGAATGGAGAATGAAGTATGAATTTGAAGCTGAAAAGCAATAAACTGATAACTGGCATATACTCCAAAACCTACCACCTAGGGCTACTGTGTGGGAACACACACAGATATGCATATGGTTTTATAATCTGCTATTTTCTTGCAATAAATGCTGTGGGCATCTCTCTTTGTCAATAAATATAGATCTGCATCAACATTTTTATTATTCAATAGTATATATGCACTTTGTTTTATCTATCTGATTGCCTGGGTAAACATTTTTTAAAAATATTTTTTATTATATTATGTTAGTCACTGTACAGTATATCCTTGGTTTTTGATGTAAAGTTCGATGATTCATTAGTTGCGTATAACACCCAGTGCACCATGCAATACGTGCCCTCCCTACCACCCATCACCAGCCTATCCCATTCCCCCACCTCCCTCCCCTCTGAAGCCCTCAGTGGGCAGAAGATATGAAGAGACACTTTTCCAGTGAACACATATGAATGGCTAACAGACGCATGAAAAAATGTTCAGAATCACTAGCCATCAGGGAAATTAAAATCAAAACCACATTAGATACCACCTTAACACCAATTAGAATGGCAAAAATTGACAAGGCAAGAAATAGCAAGTGTTGGAGAGGATGTGGAGAAAGGGGAACCCTCTTCCCTGTTGGTGCAAATGCAAGTTGGTGCAGCCACTTTGGAAAACAGTGTTGAGGTTTCTCAAAAAGGTAAAAAAAGAGCTACCCTATGATCCAGCAATTGCACTACTGGGTATTTACCCCAAACATAGAGATATAGTAAAAAGAAGGGGCACATGCACCCCAATGTTCATAGCAGCAATCTCCACAATAGCCAAGCTATGGAAGGAGCCAGAGATGTCCTTCAACAGATGAATGGATAAATAAGATGTGGTCCACATATACAATGGAATATTACTCAGCCATCAGAAAGGATGATTACCCAACATTTGCATCAGCATGGTTGAAACTGGAAGACACTATGCTAAGTGAAATAAGTCAAGCAGAGAAAGATAATTATCATATGATTTCATTCATTTATGGAACATAAGGAATAGCAAAGAGGACATTAGGAGAAGGAAGGGAAAAATGAAGTGGGGGAAAATAGAGGGGGAGAAGAATCATGAGAGACTATGGACTCTGGTAAACAAATTGAGGGTCTTAGAGGGGAGGGAGGAGGGGGGATGGGCTAACCTGGTGATGGATATTAAGGAGAGCATGTATCATATGGAGCACTGGGTGTTATACGCAAACAATGAATCATGGAACACTACATCAAAAACTAATGATATACTGTATGGTGACTAACATAATAAAAAATGCTTTTTTGAACAATCACACCACATTTAAATCATATCTCAACAGTATTCAATGTTTGTTCTAGCTTTATATTTTTATGGATACCTTAGGAAAACTAATTTTGAAAGTGACAAGTAGCAAAAGGTAGGGATTTTATAGTTTATTTTGTGTTGCCTTGATATGTGTAAAAATGATAAAACTGCATTACTTCTTACTTTATATTAAAAAGGAAGGAATGAGGAAGACCCGTTGAGATTGGATATATTATTAATTTAGTAAATACCATTAAGTGTCCACTATTTTTGAAATTCTGTGCTAGGCTCTGAGTATATATAGCGAGCAAGATTTGTTCCATGTCCTCAGGAAATATATAGTATAGTGAAAAATCTTACAATTAATAAATATGTAATAATGAACTCTCCATTATTATAACCAACAGCTTAGTTGTTTTATTATTATTATTATTAATTTTTATTATTTTATTACTCTCCCCATTCAATCACTGAATGAGTAACTGAATAAGGGAAAAATGAAGGAGAATCAAGTTCCACCAAAGTGATCAATATCTAAGCTAATCCTTTTCTTTTTAATCCAATTTGACTTGAACTTGTAAAAATCAAATATTCAACAGAGATTTATACTTGTGGTTTCTAGGGTCATCTAGAAGTCTATGATAATGCAAGATCTGGTAAAAATAGTAAGTGGTTATTGCTGAGTCCTCCACTGACTGCTATTCTTGCAGAAGATTATAAAATAATTTTTAAAAATTCAAATCAGAAATTATATTTCTTGATCTATCATTTAACCATTTATACCACCAATAAAGCCAACTTAATAAAACAAGAATGCATAAAAATGAAGATACATAAAAAGACGTCAACTGTAGAGAAAAAAAGTATCTTAGTATCTTAGAAAATTATGACATATTTATAGAAAATATTTGTCATAGAAATATCATGGACTGAGAGGAGAAAAGATGGTGGAGGAGCAGGGGACCTTTTTCAGCTGGTCCCCTGAATCAAGCTGGATATCTACCAGATCATCCTGAACACCCACAAAATCAGCCTGAGATATAGGAAGATACATCTGGATCTCTACAAACGAACATCTCCGGCACTGAGTATTGAGGTACTAACTAGGGAGGCATGTATCTGTGCCACAGATATTGGAAGATAAACAGAACAGGGAGGGAGCCCCCATGCTTGGGTGCCAGGAAGCAGTAGCCTCCTGCACTGGGGAGCAGGCCAGACTCAGGGACTGGTAGCTGCTGAGAAAACAGACTGAAACTGGAAGCTCGGGAGCGCACACGTGACCAGACTGAAAACCCGAGCTCCGGAGCGCATGTGAACAACACAGAAACAGGGAGCTTGGGTGCACACGTGGGAACCGGCGCAGCTGGCAGTGTTAGAAGAGCAAAGGACAGAGACGTGCTGGCCCTGGGAGCAAGGACTGAGAGAGTGCTGTGGGGCGCACAAAAGGGGACACTGTGGGGTTTTTAGCAAGACCAACATAAACAGAGTTAAAGTGGCCAGGAGAGCTCAGGGGAGAGCAGACTGTGATCTCTCTGTTCTGAGACAGACGCTTGGATACGACCACTGCTGCTCTCTCAGTAGAGTCACAGAAAACCGCCAGGGAAAGCCACCAGAGAACAAAAGCCCACAAAAACCAGTTGGCATTGTGCCTATCCCCCCACACACAGGGAACAGGGCAACTCTACCCAAGCAGGGTTGCCTGATTATCAGCACAGCAGGCCTCTCCCCCAGAAGGCAGGCTGAAAAAACAAGAAGCCCACATCCCTAAGGTTCGTATGAAACCAGTACACATTCCTTGGGTCCTGGTCAATAATTTGGGCTCTGTACATCCCCTCAACCACTCTTCATCAGAATGACAAGGAGGAGGAACCCCAACAAAGGAAAGAAACAGAGACTGGCCTCTGCCACAGAACTAATGGATATGGATATAACGAAATTGTCAGAAATGGAGTTCAGAGTAACAATGGTCGAGATGATGTTTAGGCTTGAAAAAAATATTAACGAGAATATAGAATCTCTAAGGGCAGAAATGAGAATGAATCTGGCAGAAATACAAAATGCTATGAATCAAATGCAGTCTAAATTGGATGCTCTGAAGGCCAGGGTAAATGAGGCAGAAGAAAGAATTAGTGAATTGGAAGATGAGATGATAGAAAAGAAGGAAAAAGTGGGAATTGGCTTAAAAAATCCAATCTCAAGAATGTAGAGTATGGCAGACTACTGACTCAGTCAAAAGTTCCAATGTCAGAATTATCGGCATCCCTGAGGGGGTCAAGAAAGAGAGAGGTCTAGAAGAGATATTTGAACAAATTGTAGCTGAGAACTTCCCTTATCTGGCAAAGGAAACAAGCATTCATGTCCAAGAGGCAGAGAGGACCCCTCCCAAGATCAATGAGAACTGACCAACACCACGTCACATAATAGTACAATTCCCAAATCTTAGATCCAAGAAAACAATCTTGAAAGGAGCCGGGGGGAAGAGCATCCTCACCTACAGAGGGAGGAACATCAGAATAACGTCAGACCTGTTTACAGAGACCTGGCAAGCCAGAAAAAGCTGGCAAGACATATTCAGAGCACTAAGTGAGAAGAACATGCAGCCAAGGATCCTTTATCCAGCAAGGCTGGGCATGTATTGCATGGTGCACTGGGTGTAATAAGCAATTAATGAATCATCGAACTTTACATCAAAAACCAGGGATGTACTGTATGGTGACTAACATAATACAATAAAAAATATAATAATAATAATAATAATAATAATAATAATAATAATAATAATAATAAAAGAATCGATGGAGAGACAAGGACCTTCCAAGACCGGCAGAAACTGAAAGAATATATGACCACCATGCCAACCCTACAAGAAATATTAAGGGGGGGTTCTATAAAAGTAAATGACCCCAAGAGTGATAAAGAACAGAAATTTACAATCTATAGAAACAAGTCTTCACAGGCAGCATGACATCATTAAACCATCTCTCAATAATCACTCTCAATGTGAATGGCCTAAATGCTCCCATGAAACACAGCACAGTTGCAGATTGGATAAAAAGACATGACCCATCCATTATTTGTCTACAAGAGGCTCATTTTGAACCTAAAGATACATCCAGACTGAAAGTGAAGGGATGGAAAGCCATTTTCCATGCCAATGGACCTCAAAAGAAAGCTAAGGTAACAATGCTCATATCAGATTAGATTTTAAACTAAAGACTGTAGTTAGAAAGATACTATACTATTCCTGAAGGTATATCCAACAAGTGGATATGATGATTATAAATATCTATGTCCCCAACAGGGGAGCAGCTAGATACACAAGCCAACACTTAACCAGAATAGAGAGACAAATAGATAATTATACGTTAATAGTAGGAGACCTCAACACTCCACTCTCAGTGATAGAGAGACCACCTGAACAGAAAATCAACAAAGAAACAAGAGCTTTGAATAACATACTGGATCAGATGGACCTCATAGATATATATAGAACACTACATCCCAGAACAACAGAATACTCATTCTTTTCGAATGCACATGGATCTTTCTCCAGAATAGACTATATACTGGGTCACAAAACAGGTCTCAACTGATACCAAAATACTGAGATTATTCCCTGCATATTCTCAGACAACAATGCTTTGAAACTGGAAC
Organism: Ursus arctos; assembly: GCF_023065955.2. Lineage (NCBI taxonomy): Eukaryota > Metazoa > Chordata > Mammalia > Carnivora > Ursidae > Ursus > Ursus arctos. The sequence goes on from NC_079873.1 coordinate 71,119,581, forward strand.
TCAATCACAAGGAAAAATTTGGAAGAAATTCAAACACTTGGAAACGAAGAACCATCCTGCTCAAGAATGATTGGGTAAACCAAGAAATTAAAGAAGAACTTAAGCAATGTATGAAAACCAATGAGAACAAAAACACATTGGTCCAAAACCTATAGGACACTGCAAAGGTGGTCCTAACGGGAAAATACGTAGCCATCCAAGCCTCACTCAAAGGAATAGAAAATTCTAAAATACAGTTTTTATATTCTCACCTTAAGAAGCTGGAGCTGGAACAGAACAGGCCCAACCCATGCATGAGAAGGCAGTTGATCAAGATTAGAGCGGAGATCAATGAATTGTAACTCAGGAGCACAGTAGAGCAGATCAACAAAACTAGAAGCTGTTTTTTTGAAAGAATAAATAAGATTGATAAGCCACTAGCCAGACTTATTCAAAAGAATAGAGAATGGACCCAAATAATAAAATTATGAATGAAAGGAGAGAGATCGTGATCAACTGCAAGGAAATAGAAACAATCATTAGAAACTATTATCAACAACTTTATGCCAATAAATTAAACAACCTGGAAGAAAACGGTGCCTTCCTGGAAACCTATAAAATATCAAGTTTGAAACAGGAAGAAATTGATTATTTAAACAGCCCAATTAATTATGAAGAGATCGAAGCAGTGATCAAAAACCTCCCTCAAAACAAGAGTCCAGGCCCTGACGGATTCCCTGGGGAATTCTACCAAACACTCAAAGAAGAAATAATACCTACTCTCCTGAAGCTGTTTCAAAAAATAGAAACAGAAGGAAAACTACCAAATTCATTCTATGAGGCCAGTATTACTTTGACCCCCAAACCAAGCAAAGACCCCATCGAAAAGGAGAATTACAGACCGATATTCCTGATGAATATGGATGCCAAAATTCTCAACAAGATCCTAGCTAATAGGTTCCAACAGTACATTAAAAGGATTATCCATCAAGACCAAGTCAGATTCATCCCAGGGATGGAAGGGTGTTTCAACATTTGCAAATCTATCAGTGTGATAAATCACGTTAATAAGAGAAGAGACAAGAACCATATGATCCTTTCAATTGATGCAGAAAAAGCATTTGACAAAATACAGCATCCTTTCCTGATTAAAACACTTCATAATGTTGGGATAGTGGGTACATTCCTCAATTCCATAGAAGCCATCTATGAAAAGCCGACAGTGAATATCATTGTCAATGGGGAAAAGCTGCAAGCCTTTCCCTTAAGATCAGGAACATGACAAGGATGCCCACTCTCACCTTTATTGTTCAACATAGTACTAGAAGTCCTTGCAACAAAAATCAGAGAACAAAAAGGGATAAAAGGTATTCAAATTGGCAAAGAAGAAGTCAAGCTCTCTCTCTTCACAGATGATAGGATACTTTATATGGAAAACCCAAGACTCCACCCCCAAATTACTAGAACTCATACAACAATTCAGTAATGTGGCAGGATACAAAATCAATGCTCAGAAATCAGTTGCATTTCTATACACGAACAATGAGACTGAAGAAAGAGAAATTAGGGAATCCATTCCATTTACAATAGCACCAAAACCCATACAATAGCTCAGAATTAACTTAACTAGAGGGGTAAAGGTCTATATTCTAGACACTACAGAACACTGATGAAAGATATTGAAGAAGACATAAAAAGATGGGAAAACATTCCATGCTCATGGATTGGAAGAATAAACACTGTAAAAATGTCTGTGCTACCCAGAGCAATCTACACTTTCAACACCATCCTGATCAAAATACCAATGACATTTTTCAAGGAGCTGGAACAAAGAAGCCTAAAATTTGTTTGGAACCAGAAAAGACCCCGAATCGCCAAGGAAATGTTGGAAAGGAAAAACAAAGCTGGGGGCATCACGTTGCCTGATTTCACCAAAACAGCATAGTACTGGCACAAAAACAGACAAATAGACCAATGGAGCAGAATAGAGACTCCAGAAATGGACCCTCAACTCTAGGGTCAAATAATCTTTGACAAAGCAGGAAAAAAACATCCAGTGGAAAAGAGACAGTCTCTTCAATAAATGGTGCTGGGAAAATTGGACAGCTATATGGAAAAGAATGAAACTTGACCATTCTCTCACACCATACACAAAGATAACCTCCAAATGGGTGAAAGACCTCGACGTGAGACTGGAATCCATCAAAATCATAGAGGAGAACTTAGGCTGTAACCTCTTTGACATCAACCACAACACTTTCTGTCATGACACATCTCCAAAGGCAAGAAAAACAAATGCAAAAATGAACTTTTGGGACTTCATCAATATAAAAAGTTTCTGCACAGCAAAGGAAACAGCCATCAAAACAAAGAGGCAACCCACAGAATGGGAGAAGTTATTTGCAAATGAAACTACGGATAAAAGGCTGGTATCCAAGATCTATAAAGATCTTCTCAAACTCAATAGACAAGAAACAAATAATCAAATCAAAAAATGGGCAGAAGATATGAATAGACACTTTTCCAATGAAGATATACAAATGGTTAACAGACACATGAAAAATGTTCAAAATCATTATGCATTAGGGAAATTCAAATCAAAACCACATTGAGATACCACCTTACGCCAGCTAGAATGGCTGAAATTGACAAGACAAGAAACAACAAATGTTGGAGAGGATGTGGAGAAAGGGGATCCCTCTTACACTGTTGGTGGGAATGCAAGTTAGTACAGCCACTTTGGAAAACAGTGTGGCGGTCCCTCAAAAAGTTAAAAATAGAGCTACCCTATGATCCAGCCATTGCACTACTGGGTATTTACCCCAAGATACAGACGTAGTGAAGAGAAGGGCCATATGCACCCCAAAGTTCATAGCAGCATTGTCCACAATAGCTAAATTGTGGAAGGAGCCGAGATGCCCTTCAACAGATGACTGGATTAAGAAGATGTGGTCCATATATACAATGGAATATTACTCAGCCATCAGAAAGAATGATTACCCAACATTTGCAGCAACGTGGACAGGACTGGAGGAGATTATGCTAAGTGAAATAAGTCAAGCAGAGAAAGACATTTATCATATGGTTTCACTCATTTATGGAACATAAGAAATATCAGGGAGATCGGTAGGAGAAGGAAGTGAAGAATGAAGTGGGGGTAAATAGAAGGGGGGATGAACCATGAGAGACTATGGACTCTGGGAAACAAACTGAGGGCTTCAGAGGGGAGGGCGTGGGGGATTGAGATAGGAGAGTGATGGGTAATAAGGAGGGCACGTATTGTATGGAGCACTGGGTGTTATAGGCAAACAATGAATCATGGAACACTAACTAACATAACGTAATAAAAAAATTTAAAAAAAAGAAATGGACTGCATTCTTTTGGCAGTATTAACATTTAATACTACATACAAAGTCTTCAGTTTGAGTTGAATATTGAAAATCTTTCTGGCTTATTACTGCATACTTCATATGGAAGTTGTTTTTCTATTTGGGGAGGGAGCATACAAATATACATCTAGACTTCTATAAGTTAGTGATGTATTTTAACTTTGATGCTGTTATTATTTTTAAATCAGGGGAAAATCTAATAACAGGTCAAATCCCGTGGCATAACTATCCTATTTTTACTATATTACCTTATTAAAAAGGTTTTTTTAAAAAGATTATTTATTTGAAAGAAAGAGAGACAGCAAGAGAGAGCATGAGTTGGGAGGAGAGGGAGAAGCAGGCCCCTGCCAAGCAGGGAGCTTGATGTGGGGTCCCTCCCGGACCCTGTGATCGTGACCCAAGCCAGAGGCAGATGCTCAACCAACTCAGCCACCCAGGCTCCCCTAAAAAGGTTTTAATAGTTTTTTTACTCATTAGAATCATATCAATATGGAGATTTTCACTTTTTGAATATTCTGCTACATTTTAACTTCAATACCTATATATTTACTCCTTTTTACTAGTTTAATCTCTTTTAAAATATGTGTGTTGAGGGGCGTCTGGGTGGCTCAGTCATTAAGCATCTGCCTTCGGCTCAGGGCATGATTCTGGCGTTCTGGGATCGAGCCCCATGTCAGTCTCTTCTGCTGGGAGCCTGCTTCTTCCTCTCCCACTCCCCCTGCTTGTGTTCCCTCTCTCACTGGTTGTCTCTCTCTCTGTCGAATGAATAAATAAAAATCTTAAAAAAAATGTGTGTTGTGATAATGTCTTACTATTTGTTTATGCTTTTTAATTTTTTTTTATTTCTTTAATTTATTTAAAGATATTTTCTTTTGATCTAGCTAATGAGTCTCAAAAGCACCTGGACATAGTGACAGGATTATTGCTGTTGCTACTGACTCTTTTGTATGGTAAATTTTGAATTTAGAGATTATCCCCAAAGATGATTTGTCAGTAAGGATCCTATTCTGCATGGATTGAACCTGCATTCTTTAGACAAGCTTTGAGTTCACTGTTACCAGTCAACCCAGGAGTATTAATTGCTGGGGACCACTGCTTAACTTTTTACTTTTGGCATTCCTAGACCATATAAGTAGTATAAATTTAGACCACAACCTGTTAAAATACAGACCTGAGTTTATAAATTCTCAAGACAGATTTTTTTTCTTACCTAGATATCAGACTAAGGTAAGGACAGATTCTTGGAGTTTCACTGTGATGAAGGGTAATTTAAATATATATAAACTTTATATATTTATATATATAAATTTTTACAAAATTTTAATATATAATATATATAAAATTTAAATTTTAATAATTTTTAATTAAATAAAAAATAAATTTTAAATTTTTACATATATATATTTTTTAATTTACCCTTCAGAACAATGGGATCTAGGAGATATATATAGATATATATAGATATATATATATAGTTCTTCAAAGGTTTTAGCTTTAATTGGAGATCTCCTTTACAACTTCCCACATCATGTGAACCTAAGACTTAAGTTCATGCCTTTTCCTTGCAATTGAATCACAAGCCCCTTAGTTTGAGGACTTATAAATCCCTCCTTCCCCAGCAGATCATCACCAGTGCTTTTGTTGTTGTTGTTGCTGTGGTTGGTTGTTCATTTGTTTCTTTTTTTTTTTAAAGATTTTATTTATTTATCTGACAGAGAGAGACAGCCAGTGAGAGAGGGAACACAAGCAGGGGGAGTGCGAGAGGAAGAAGCAGGCTCTTAGTGGAGGAGCCTGATGTGGGGCTCGATCCCACAACGCTGGGATCACGCCCTGAGCCAAAGGCAGACGCCCAACCACTGTGCTACCCAGGCGCCCCCTCATTTGTTTCTTTTTTTTTTTTTATCACCTAAGGATTGCTTTTCTTTTCTTGTGCTCTCAGTATTACACTTAAAGGGATGCTGTTATATTTTATCCTATAGCTCTGTGAATTTTGTAATGGGAATTTTCACATTATTTATTCTGCTATTATCACTAGAAATGGAAGTCTACTGGGTTTATACACTTGAAAGTTCCATCTGTGATATGCAGGGGAAAACATGCTCAAAATCTATTTTTCCTTTATGGTGCTTTCTTTCTTCAAAGAATATTGCCATATTCCAAAAGAAACTCAAGGATTTTTCTGAGATTTTTGTTTTTTTTTCTTATATCTGTACATAAATTTACTTTTTTCTTTCTTCTTTCTTTCTTTCTTTCTTTCTTTCTTTCTTTCTTTCTTTCTTTCTTTCTTTTTCTTTCCTTCCTTCTTTTTCTTTCTTTCTTTTTCAGAAATCACCTCCCCAACTGAACTTTTTGTTTGTTTGTTTCAAGTATTTATTTAAATTCTAGTTAGTTAACATATAGTGTAATATTGGTTTAGCTTTTTTTTTTTTCCCCTAGGAAACTCTTTTTCTTTCCTTCTATTCTGAATGACAGCCTTTCTGGTTAAAGTATTCTTGACTGCATATTTTTCACATTCAGCTTGTTGAATATATCCTGCCAGTTTCTTGTGGCCTGCCAAGTTTCTGTGGAGAGATCTGCGGCTAACATTATTTGTCTTCCCTTGTAGGTTAGGGATTTCTTTTTTCTTGTTGCATTCAGGACTTCTTCCTTATCTCTGTATTTTGCAAATTTTACTACATGTCTTGGTGTTGGCCTGCTTTCTTGATTAAAAAAAAGTATTTATTTAGGGGCGCCTGGGTGGCTCAGTAGTTAAACGTCTGCCTTTGGCCCAGGGCATGGTCCCAGGGTCCTGGGATTGAGCCCTGCATCAGGCTCCCTGCTCCACCGGGACCCTGCTTCTTCCTCTCCCACTCCCCCTGCTTGTGTTCCCTCTCTTGATGGCTGTGTCTCTCTCTGTCAAATAAACAAATACTTTTTTAAAGAAGATTTTATTTATTTATTTGACACAGAGAGAGAGAGCACAAGCAGGGGGAGCAACAGGCAGAGAGAGAAGCAGATTCCCTGCTGAGCAGGGAACCCAATGTGGGGCCCCATCCCAGTACCCCAGGATCATGACCTGAGCTGAAGGCAAATGCTTAACCAACAGCCACCCAAGTGCCCCTGCTTTAGTTAATTTTGATGGGAGTTCTCTATACATCCTGGATTTGGATGTCTGATTTTCAGGAAGTCTTCAGCCATAATTTCCCCAAATTAAACCTTCTGCCCCCTTTTCCCTCTCTTCCTCTACTGGGACTTCTATGATATGAATATTACTACACTTTATGGAGTTGCTGAGTTCCCTAAGTGCATTTGTGACCCAGTATTTTTCTTTCCCTCTTCAGCTTCATTATTTTCCATAATTTTAGCTTCTGTATCACTTACTCATTCCTCTATTTATTCCATCCTTGTGGTCATTACACCAGTCAGTTTTGCAACTTGGTTATAGCATTTTTTTATTTCAGCCTGGCCTAGTTTTCAGGTATTTTATCTCTGTGGTAAGGGACTACCTGGTGTCTTCTACACTTTTCTCAAGCCCAGCTGGTATCCCTATGATTGTTGTTTTAAACTCTAATTCAGGCATATTACTTATATCTGTTTTGATTAGATCCCTGGCCATGACCATTTCTTATTCTTTCTTTTGGGATGAATTACTCCATCTTGGCATTTGTCTGGGTCTCTGTCTTCTCTGTGTTAGGAAAGCCTTTTATGTTTCCTGCTGGGGAAAGTAATGGCTATGTTAAGAAGAGATCATATACAGTCCAGGTCTTGATGCTTCAGGAGAAGTATTTCTGGTGTATGCTCTGTGCACTCTGCTGCTGTGTTTTGGCTGCTCTTTCCCTCAGGTCAGTCCTCTGTAGAGTTTCTCCTTGCCTTCACTGGGGAGTGTTTGGACCTTGCCCACTACGTGGTGAGTTTTAACTAAGTGTGTTTTGCTCTGCTTGTTAAAAGGGGCTAGATCCTACTTCCCCTAGAGCTGGACCTTTGCAACACTCTATGGTCAGTAGACTTGGTGGGTGCAGGTGGTTTGTGATGGTCTACTGGGAGAGGGACCCACTGCTGTTCAGGCACACTTGTGGTAGGAAAAAAGCACCTGCAGAGCACAAGTGGGTGGGCTTGCTGTAGGCAGCACAAGCTTCCACTGTGGGCAGCACAAGCTTCCACTGTGGGCATTGTGCTGCTCAATGAAGTATGTCTGTGCTGATGGGTGGGGGTAAAAGTGGTGCTAGCCAGCTGGAGAGGGGAGTTCACACATGCTGCTCTTCAAGAAGCCTTCACAGAAGAGCTAACAATCTCCCCTCATTTGTCCCAGGCTTCCCTCCGATCCCTGCCTTCACCCTATCTGTGTCTGAACTGTCTGCGCACCTGACAGCAGAGTGCTCCTGTGTTTAATCTCAGGCATGCTGGCTGGGTTTCAGAATTCCAAATTTTATGGACCTGGTGTGACAAGGACCCATGCTGAGCCTCTGGGAGAGGGTCTCACCATACTGTGGTTGGTACTGATTTGTCCCAAAAGCACAGTCACACGTACATGCAGGGGCTTGGAGTTTATGGTAAAGTGCAGCAAAAAGCTCGCATCCAGGTTAGGTGCACTCAGCATCTGCTTCTGCTCCTGTGCTAATGAACAGAGCAGCTCAAGGGTGCCCACTGGCTCTTTTGTCCCCTGAGAGGCAGTGGTACCTCTCTCAAATGCACTCCAGGAAGGGAAACTATCTCTCCCAGCATGTGCCTGGGGATCCTCGGGGCATGCTGTCCACTCCCACTCCCGGGTCTTTGCCTTCCTTCTCCACAAGAGCACCTCTATACCCACCAGGCTCTATTTTGACGATGGAGCAACTTCAGACTTTCTGAGCTCTGCTGCCTGTAAAAACTTGCCATTATCAACCTTTCTCATTTTCCCAGTCAATGGTTTGGGGAAAGTGTTTTTCTTGCTCAATGCCCTGTGTCCTGCTCTCTCTCTGTCTCTCTCTCTCTCGTTCTCTCCTCTCTCCCTGATCAGGGCTCCCTCTCCTCTGCAGCATAGGCAATACTTTTCTCTCCCAAATCACAGTTCTGCACCTCCTACCTTCCATGATGTGGCCTCATATCTCTCTGTAGTTTGGCAACTTGTTCACTTAGTCCTCAGATCGATTTCCTGGGTGTTCAGAATGATTTCATATTTATCAAGCTGTGTTTGAGCAATGAAGCAAACATAAGGTCCTCCTACTGCTCTGCCATCTTAACTCCTCTTCTCCCCTGTAGTTAACTTTTAAATACATTTTTCTTGACTTCTTTCTTGTTTTGTAAGTTTACATAATTACAATTTCAGAAGTAAAGGGTACTCATAAAAATAGAAAAAAAAACCACATCTAACTTGAAATCTATTTTATAGGAAAATATAAATTAATTCAGAATAAAAAATAAGCTAAAGGCTAAGTTAAATGCTAGTATAAAAATTGCTTTTTTTAAAACGCATCTTTTTTTTAAGAACTTGAAGAAATGTCTGGTGGAAAAGCATAAGTCTTTCACCAAATGGTTTCATGAAGCACAGATGTTTTCAGCCTCCCACAGGGAAATATCCCACCACAGTGAGAATAGCATATGCTTCTTCCCGTACTTTCTTATTTGGCTCCATTCCTTAGGAATCTATTTCTTTCCATGATTAGCTCAAATAAGCTTATTTCAGCAGAGTTAACCTTAGCCTCTTCATGAAAATTAATTTGATTGGATGAGGTAAGCAAGAAGTAAACCAACTTATCTGAAAGTATTGGCAGCTCCAAATGCCACTTTTTCATTTTAAATTTTGTCCACTACCCAAAAAATCTAAGAATTCAAATTATTTTAAGGAAATAAGGTTAATATAGATTTAAATTAGTTGAATCATAAATGTGCCAACTTTATGTTAAATTATGTATGACTCAACCATTTTATAACATGTTATTGATATTATGCTAATGTCAGTATGTGGCAACTGAAATTATATGTACGTGTATTAGTTTTCTATTGCTGCCATGACAGATTAGCACAAGTTTAGTGGATTAAAGCAACTCAAATATATTATCTTACAATTCTGAAGATGAGAAACCCAACAAAGGTTTCAGTGGACTAAAATCATGGTGGCAACAGATCCATATTCCTTTCTGGAGGCTGTAGGGGAGAATCTGTTTCTTTGCTTTTACCAACTTCTAGTGACCACCCACATTCCTTGGTTCATGGTCCCTTCCTCTAACTTCAAAGCAAAAACATTGCATCTCTTTCACCCTTATTTTCCTCATATCTCCCTTTGGCTGCATTCAGGAAAATCTGGAAAGGTTTTCTTCTTTTAAGAACTCATCTGATTAGACTGGGCCCACTTGCATAATCCAAAGTAGTCTCCTCACATCAAGGAACTTAATCTGAATTGTATCTGCCAAGTTCCTTTGCTCATGTTAGGTAACATTATCACATGTTCTGGGATTGAGGGAATGGACATCATTGGGGGCCATCATTCTGTCCTATTTCAATGTGTGTAATTAAAGCCTTTCTCTCAGCTATTGAATGTTTGCCTAAGCAAATGAATTGGCAATGTAATCAATCCAGTTCAGTCAATAATAGCATCATAAAATAATGTAACTGAAATACTTTATATAGAGCCAGACTTAAAAATGAAATCTATGTCATGCAAAAAAGAAAGAGTTTATATTCAACAAGTATTTTTTGAGCACTTATTATGTTCCAAACACTTTGGTTCTTTATCAAATAACATTAAATTGGGTTCAACATCATTAGACTTGAAGAGTGTCTACTATTCACCATATATGTAGGTTACAATGAATACGTCTAAGAGATTATTTATGTAAAAGCTTTCTTTTTAAAGATTTTATTTATTTATTTGACAGAGAGACAGCCAGTGAGAGAGGGAACACAAGCAGGGGGAGTGGGAGAGGAAGAATCAGGCTCCTAGTGGAGGAGCCTGATGCGGGGCTTGATCCCAGAACACCGGGATCACACCCTGAGCCTAAGGCAGATGCTTAACGACTGAGCCACCCAGGCGCCCCATATGTAAAAGGTTTAAAACCTCACAGATTGGTATGTTTTTAAGTTTATATTTATTAAAATATTGTTGTATATTAGTCATACCATTCAATATGAATATTTTACATTGTATAATTGAAAAAGAAAAAGGCTTCATAGCTACTTTTTACTAAATATTAAGAATTTTATGGTAAAAACAATCTTCATTTTAAGAAATAAAACACTGAGGGGCACCTGGGAAGCTCAGTCAGTTAAGCATCTGCCTTCAGCTCAGGTCATGATTCCAGGGTCCTGGAATGACCCCATGTCGGGCTCTCTGCTCAGTGGGTAGCCTGCTTCTCCCTCTCCCTCTGCCTACTGCTCCCCCACTTGCTCTCCCTCTCTGTCAAATAAATAAATAAAAGCTTTTTAAAAAAGAAATAAAATACTGAGAGATCAACAAGAAAAAAAGAGAAACCATTTGAAGAAAATTAAATATTACCATAAAGTGGTTTTTTTATTTGCATTTCAAAAATGCAGATGGTTTGTGATAAAAGCCAATTTTATGACTTAACTGAGTAAATCATTTTTTATTCATAACTGGACATTTCATACTGAAATAAATTATAGTACTCAATCAATAAGTCATTTTGGTTTTCCTTTATGTAAGTTTCATTAATTTAATAAACCCACTTAAGAATTAAGTAGCTTGCATTTCACTGAGGTTTAAGAAATGAAGCATTGAAACACCCTTATGGTCTATACTAAAACTCTTACAATGGAAAAGATGATTTCCTTTGGAGAGAAACCATGTCTTATTCATCTTTGTGTCCCCCACAGTTTGATGGGATTCTATTGTTTAATTTATGATCTGTGAAATATCAAAGCCATCTTTTTAGAAATTAAAATTTTAAAACACAGGGGAAAAATCTGCTACTAAGGTTTAGACAGCTTTTCAAAACTCAGAGAAGCTTATTTATTCCGTTTCATTAGATAATACTCTTTCTCGCACATCCTTCAAAGGGAGACTGCCCTTTATGATGCTAGGAGGTCCCAAAAAAGTCCATCCTTCTTGATTCCAATATTGCTTACTCTTCTCAAAAAAAAAAAAGTTACTCTCATTGATTTCCCAACATACCTTGTAAAAGAAAAAAAAAGCTATCAATGCACACTTTATTTAATCAATCCCAGGTGGGAGGTGGAGGCATAACCCCAAACTACAGTTATGAAAAAAGTGGTTGCATATCTAATCAGTTTGTGAAATTCTGATTTTCGTAATGCATATTAACATAGTCAAAGTTCTGAGAAAGTCTAAAGAAATAGATTTAAATGTGTTTACTCAGCTTCTTGAATCTGTAAAATTGTTTTCAGTAAATTTGGAAAATTTTATAAAAGTATTTATTCAGATAACTTTTTAGGTCTCTTCTTTCCATGCAGAATTCTAATGATATTAATACTAGATATTTTTTATAGTCCTACAAGTCCCTGAGGCTCTGTTCATTTTTTTGCCATCTATTTTCTCACTGTTGTTCAAACTGAATAAATTTGACTTATCTTTCCTCAAGTTCTCTGATTTTTTCTTCTGTCCCTTCCATTCTGATGTTGAACCCATTCACTGAGGTTTTTTATTGTGGTTATTGTATTTTTCAGTTCTAAAATTTCCATTTGACTCTTAATATCTTCCTTTTCATTGTTTTTTGTTTGTTTGTTTTTGCCTGAGGCTTTCTATATCTTTGCAAAGAGGTCTTATTTATCAATGTTTCAAGTGTGTTTGTTATTGCTTATTAAAGGGTTTTTATGATGACTGTTTGGCAATTCTTTTCAGATACTTCTAACAATTCTGTCATCCTGATGTTGGTATCTGTTGACTGTCTTCTCATTCAAGTGGAGATTTTCGTGCTTCTTAGCATGATGAGTGATTTTCAGTTTTTCAGTTGAAATCTGGACATTTTGAATATTACGTTATGAGATTCTAGATTTTATTTAAACTTCCTGTTTTAGCAAGCCTCATATGACACCTTTATATGACTTCAATGGGAAAGGGGGCACTGCTTCATTACTGCCAGGTAATGGTGTAAGTCCTAGTTCCCCTCTCAGTTTCCATTGACATCCAGTAGGTTCAAGGGCTTACTACTGGATTAGGCTAGGAGTCCCTTTTTCCCAGTAGGCTTCAGCTGATACCACCCTAGTTAAGATAGGCAGAGTTGCCTTGTTACTACTCCATACGTGGTCTTCATTAAAACTGAAGGAGGCTGGCCTCATGGATGTTATGCAGTGCTGAGAGATCAGACTTTTCACTAGGTCTTCTTTGACACCACCTACCACAGTAGTGAGAGAGAGACATCTATTATTTTCCGATGTGGAGGGAAAAAGTCTGAGCTCCCCACTATGCCTCTGTTGACACCTGAGGGGAAGGCATGGGAGGCTAGGGATGTGATTTTTTGTTACTTTTAGGTTGAGGTGGGAGTTCTGGCTGTTCACTAGTTCTTCCACTGATACCTCCTTAACTGGGAGGGGTAGGGGTGACTGATTACTGCTCCCCACACAGCATTCTCTGACATTACTCTGGGAGGATGACAGTTTGTTGTGTGAGGGTGGGGAGGGAGTAGTTAAAGCAACTTGTTACAGACTGGCAAAGGTGGAACTCTAGGATCTCCACTAGGTTGGTATGCTTGGGATGGGACCAATTTTTTTTTTTCTGTAGTGTAAGGTGGAATCAAGAGGTTATTGTGTAATGCTGTCTTCCTCGTTAGGCCATTCCTTTCCAGTACATTTGGTTGCTGATAGTAGGTTTTTGATGGGACTTTTTTGGTCAGTGTCTGTTGGCATTTCCATGTCACCAACTGCATATATGAGGAGGAAAAAAACAAAACAAAAAAAACAGGGATCTCACCGCTACATATTGCCTTGGGTTCTGAGTTCCCTAGCCACTAGTCTGCCTTCTGTCCACTTTTCAGATTCTTTATGTTTGGTTTATATATAATGCCAAGAGTTTTTTGTTGTATTTAGCAGAAGCAATAAGGAAAGGTACATCTACTCCATTTTTTGTATCTGTTTTTGTGATATGAGTAATTTTGATGCTCAGTGTCCAGATCCACTAATATACTGGTGATTTGAACATGGTGATATTCTAACTCTATCATTGCTTTTCATTTATTACTGGGAACACTTTTATAAAGATGTGTTTCTCCTTACCTGTTATTTGGTTGCCCAGTGGTACAATTCATATAATAAAAACAAGGTAAGTGAATGATTCTTTCCCTTTAACTAGCTATTGGGAAGTTGAGTTTTATGAGTTTTCCAGGTATTTTGGATACTAACCCTTTGTCAGATAGGTCATTTGCAAATATCTCCTCTCATTCCATAGGTTGCCTTTTAGTTTTGTTGATTGTTTGCTTTGCTGTACAGAAGTTTTTAGTTTGATTAAATACCAATAGTTTTTTGTTGCTTTTTCCCCCTTGCCACCAGAGACATATCTAAATGAAATTGCTATGGCCAATTTCAAAGAGGTTATTGCCTGTGTTCTCCCTTAGGATTTTGATGGTTTCCTATGTCACATTTAAGTTTTTCATCCATTTTGAATTTACTTTTATGTATGGTGTAAAAAAGTGGCCCAGTTTCATTCTTTTGCAAGTTACTGTCTAGTTTTACCAGCACCGTTTGTTGAAAAGACTGTCTTTTTCCCATTGGATATTCTTTCCTGCTTCGTGGAAGATGAATTGATCATACAGTTGTGGGTTCATTTCTGGATTTTCTACTCTGTTCTATTCATCTATGTGTCTATTTTTGCACCAGTACCATACTCTCTTGATCACTACAGCTTTGTAATATAATTTAAAGTCTGGAATTGTGATGCCTCCCGTTTTTCCTTTCTTTTTCAAGATTGCTATGGCTATTTGTGGTCTTTTGTTGTTCCATACAAATTTTAGGATTGTTTGTTCTACCTCTGTGAAAAATGCTGGTGGTATTTTGATAGTGAATGCATTAAATGTATACATTGCTTTGGGTGATATAGACATTTTAACATTTGTTTTTCTAATCCATGAACATGGAATGTTTTTCCATTTCTTTGTGTCATCTACAATTTCTTTCATCAGTGTTTTATAGTTTTCAGAGTACAGATCTTTTACCTCTTTGGTTAGGTTTATTCTTAGATATCTTATGGATTTTGGTGCAATTGCAAATGGTATTGATTTCTTGATTTCTCTTTCTGTTGCTTCATTATAGTGTTTAGAAATTCAACAGATTCTGCATGTTGGTTTTGTATCCTGAGAGTTTACTGAATTTGTGTATCACTTCTAACAACTTTTTGGTGGAGACTTTTGAATTTTCTATCTAGAGTATCATATCATCCACAAATAATGGAAGTTTGACTTCTTCCTTGTCAATTTGTGTGCCTTTTATTTCTCTGTGTTTTCTAATTTCTGTGTCTAGGACTCCCAGCACTGTGTTAAATAACAGGGATGAGAGTGGACATTCCTTTCTTGTTCCTAAGCATAGTGGAAAAGCTGTCAAGTTTTCCCCATTGAAGATGATATTATCTGTGGGTTTTTCACATATGCCCTTTATTATGTTGAGGTATGTTCCTGCTAACCCTACTTTGTGGAGGGTCTTTATCATGACTGGAAGTTGTACTTTGTCAAATGTTTTTTTCTGCATTTATTGAAAGGATAATATGGTTTCTAACCTTTCATTTATTAATGTAGCATGTTGATTGATTTGTGATTATTGAACCAGCCCTGCAACCCATAAATCCTTCATGATCATAGTGAATGATTTTTTTAATGTAATGTTGGATTCTATTTGCTAGTATTTTATTGAAGATTTTTGCATCCACAGTCATGAGGGTTGTTGAACTATAGTTCTCCTTTTCAGCGGAGTCTATCTGGTTTTGGTATCAGGGTAATGTTAAGATTATAGAATGAATTTGGAAGTTTTCCTTCCACTTTATTTTTTGGAATACTTTGAAAAGAAGAGATATTAACTCTTATTTCAATGTTTGGTAGAATGCCTCTGTTAAGCTGTCTGGCCCTAGCTTTTGGTTTGTTGGGAGATTTTTGATTACTGACTCAAATGCTGTTATTGGTCTATTCAAGTTTACTATGTTACCTATTTCAGTTTTGGTAGTTTATACGTGTTTAGATATTTATCCATTTCTTCCAGATTGCCCAGTTTGTTGGCATATACTTTTTTTTCATAATATTCTCTTATAATCATTTGTATTTCTGTGGCATCAGTTGTTATTTATCCTCTTATTTGTGATCTTATTTATTGGGGTCCTTTCTCTTTTCTTTTTGATAAGTCTGGTTAGCAGTTTATCAATTTTATTAATTTTTTTAAAAAAACAGGTCCTGTTTCATTGATCAGTTCTACTGCTTTGTTTCATTTCATTTCATTTTGTTTTGTTAGTCTCTATACCATTTATTTCTATTTCTATTTTTATTTTTTTATTTTTATTTTTATTTTTTATTTTTATTATTTCCCTTCTCCCTGACTTTAGGCCTCATTTGTTGGTCTTTTTCTAACTCCTTTAGGTGTAACATCAGGTTGTTTAGTTTTTTTTTGCTTCTTAAGGTAGGCCTGTTTTGCCATTATACTTCCCTCTGTGATGGCTTTTGCTGCATCCCAAAGGTTTTGGACCATCATGTTTTCATTTTTGTTTGTTTCTATGTATGTTTTTTCTATTTCATCTTTGACTTCCTGATTGACCCATTCATTGTTTAGGAACATGTTGTTTAACCACCATGTATTTGTTGTCTTTCCAAATATCTTCTTGTGGTTGACTTCAAGTTTCATAGTGTTGTGGTCAGAAAAGTTGTATGGTATGATCTCAGTCTTTTTGTACTTGTTGAGCCCTGATTTGTGACCTAGTATGTGATGTATTCTGGAGAATGTCCAATGTGCCCTTGAAAAGAATGTGTATTCTTCTGCTTTAGGATGAAATGTTCTGCATATGTCTGTTATGTCCATCTGGTCCTGTGTGTCATTCAAAACCACTGTTTCCTTGTTGATTTTCTGCTTAGATGATCTGTCCATTGATGTAAGTGGGGTGTTAAAGTACCCTATTATTATTGTGTTATTATCAATGACATCTTTTATGTTTATTATTGTTTTATATATTTGTGTTCTCCTATGTTACATCTTCTTGTTACATAGTGCCCTTTCTCATGATGTAGTGCTCTTCTTCATCTCCTATTATAGTCTTTGTTTTAAAGTCTAGTATGTCTGGTATAAGTATTGCCACTCTGGCTTTATTTTGACTTTCACTTACATGATAAATGTTTCTCCATCTTCTCACCTTCAATCTGCAGGTGTCTTGAGGTCTAAAATGAGTCTCCTGCAGGCAGCAGATAGATGGGTCATATTTTTAAAATCCATTTTGACACCCTATGTCTTTTGACTGGAAGATTTAGTCCGTTTACATTCAGAACAGTTATTGAATGATATATATTTAGTGTCATTTTATTATTTGATTTGTTGTTTCTGGAGATTTTCTCTGTTCCTTTCTTGTCATAGTCAATGTTGATCTTTCCTTTCCACTCTAAGAGTCCCCTTTAATATTTCTTGTAGTACTGGTTTAGTGGTCATGAACTCCTTTAATTTGTGTTTTCTGGGAAACTCATTTTCTCTCATTCTATTCTGCATGATAGCCTTGCTAGATAAGAGTATTCTTTGCTGCACATTTTTCCTATTCAGCACGTTGAATATATCGTGCCACTCCCTTCTGGCTTGCCGTGTTTCTTTTGAGAGATCTGCTAGCCTTATGGGGCTTCACTTGTAAGTTAGGGACTTCTTCTGCCTTGCTGCTTTTAGGATTTTTTTTCTTTATTGCTATATTTTGTAAATTTGATTATAATATGTTTTGGTATTGGCCTGCTTGTGTTGATTTTGATGGGAGTTCTCTGTGCTTCCTGGATTTGTATGTCTGTTTCCTTTCCCAAATTAGGGAATTTTTTTAGCTATTATTTCTTTAAATGAATTTTTCTGCCTCCTTTTCTCTCCCTTCTTCTGTCACTACTATAATCCGAATATTATGTTTGATGGAGGCCTTGTGTTCCCTCAGTCTATTCCCATGTTCCATAATTTTTTGTCTTTTGTTCAGCTTCATTATTTTCCATTATTTTATTTTACATATCACTATTCATTCCTCTGGTCCTCCCATCCTTGTGTTCATTGTATCCAGTCTGTTTCAAATCTCAGTTATTGCATTTTTCATTTTTGACTGATAGTTTTTAAATTATTTAATCTCTGCTGTAAGGACCTTCTTGAATTCTTCCTTCTTTCCTCAAGCCCAGCAATTATTCTTATGATTCTTGCTTTAAATTCTCCGTCAGGTGTATTACTTACGTTTGTTTAGATTAGATCTCTGGCTTTCACCTCATCTTATTGTTTCATTTGAGATGAATTTCTCTGTCTTAGCATTTTATCTAGGTCTCTGTCTTCTTCTCTGTGTTAGAAAAGGCTTTTATGATTGGTGCTCCTGAGAGGAATGACGTTACGTAGAAGAGGTCATATAGTGTCCAGGGCCTGGTGCCTTGGGGACTGTCACTGATGTGTGCTGCTTGCACTCTTCTGCTGTGTTTTGGTTGCTCTATCCTTCAGGCCAGTCATCTGCAGAGGTTTCTTTGCTGTGTGCAGTGTCTGGTCAATGGCCAGAGCGGGGAGAGATTTTACTAGGTGTGTTCTGGTCTGCTTATTATATGATACCTGATACTAATTGCACTAGAACTGAATCCTTGCAGAACTTTCTGGTCTGGAGATATCGTGTGATCAGGGGTTTCTGCTGGTGTTCTAGAAAGGGGCTGCTATGCTGGGACTGAGGCAAATGTGACCAAGAAGGGCAGTACTGACAAAGCACAGGGGGTGTGTGTACTTGTGTAAAGAGGTAATGCAGCCAGTGTCTATGCTGTGCTGTTTGCATCAGGTAAGTGGCTCTGTTTTTATACTGAGTAGTGGGGAAAGCAAATGGTGCCAGCCAGCTCCTTTGTCCCAGAGAGGGGTCTCCATGCTTGCTGCTCTCAGGGAAGCACTCTGATAAGGGTGAAGAACCCCCCCCATGTGTCCTAGGCATTTTTCAGATTGCTGTTTGCATGCTGTCTGCCCTGGGTTGTTTGCCACCCTTCTCTCCACGACAAGCTCAGTGCCTCCATGATCTATACCAGCCAAGTCTGCTGACTTTTTTTTTAATGTTTCAAGTTTTTATTGAAATTCTTGTTAGTTAACATACAGTGTAATATTATTTTCAGAAGTAGGGCTTAGTAATTTGTCACTTACATATAACACCCAGTACTCATCACAACTCGTGCCTTCCTTAATATCCATCACCCATTTAGCCCATCTGCCACCCACCTTCCCTCCAGCAACCCTCATTTTGTTCTTTATACTTAAGAGTCTCTTTTATGGTTTGCTGCCCTCTCTTTTGTTGATTCAAAGGAGCACATGAACTCTGATGTTTATAGCAGCATTATCAACAACATTCAATTTATGGAA
The DNA here is from genome assembly GCF_023065955.2 of Ursus arctos. Classification (NCBI taxonomy): domain Eukaryota; kingdom Metazoa; phylum Chordata; class Mammalia; order Carnivora; family Ursidae; genus Ursus; species Ursus arctos. The sequence goes on from NC_079873.1 coordinate 71,138,388, forward strand.
AGAGCCCAAATGTCCATGGACTGATGAATGGATAAAGAAGATGTGGGGTGTGTGTGTGTGTGTGTGTGTGTCTGGGAATATGCAGAGAAAATATTATTTAGAGTCATTTTCAAAGCCAAAAATTCCTTCAAATATCTATTCTGTAACTTTTTTTCAAATTATTTCTTAGGTTTATTCTATACTGTTCTTAAAAGAACACACGGTATAAGTTAGGCACAGCTTTTAAGGTAAGAATGCACTTCTCTTAACAGTGCATAACAGTGCATAACTGACTCAACCATAAAAAGGAATGAAATCTTGCCATTTGCAAGGACATAGCTGGAGCTGGAGTGTATTATGCTAAGTGAAATAAGTCAGTCAGAGAAAGACAAATACCATAAGATTTCACTCATATGTGGAATTTAAGAAACAAAACAGCTGACTTTTAAAACTCCAGACTTTAGAGATGTGTTTTGGGCAGGAGCCAGTGCTGGTTTTCTGGGGGAGGGTCCCACCATGCTGGGACTGAGGCAAACTTGATGGAGAAAGGCAGTTGTTCCAAAGTGCAGAGGTATGGGACTTGTTGTAAACAGGTTAGATAGCCAGTGTTGGGGCTGAGCTGCTTTTGGCAGGTGGCTCTGAGTTTATTCTGGGGGCAAAAGAGGGAAATGGCATCCACTGGCTCCTTTGTGCCTGGAGAGGTATCACTGAATGCTACCTCTCAGGGGCATTCTCTAAGAAGAGCGAACAATCTCCCCACTGTGTGAACCAGGTGTTTTTCAGATGGCTGTTTCCACATTGTCTGCCCCTCGGGGTTGTTTGCTTGCCTTCTCTCCAGGAGTAGGGCAGCACCGTCAAGGCTCTATCTCAGACGAGCTTGCTGGCCTTTAAAACTCCAGTCTTCACTCCCCACTGGTTGCAAAAACCCTATCCTTTTCCCAGCCGATGGCTTTGGGGATATGTTCTCCTTGTGCATTCCCCTGTGTACTTCCCTCCTTCTTGCCTTTCTCCATGACCAGGGCTTCCACCCCTCTCTAGCTCTTGTGATCTGTTTCTCCCCCAAACCATGTCTCCGTACTTCCTACCTTCCTTGATGAGGCCTATTCTTTCCCTCTAGCTATTGAGTTTGTTCTGTCAGTCCTCAGGTTGATTTCTTGGGTATTCAGAATAATTTGATAATTCTCTAGTTGTGTTTGAGGGATGGGAGGAGGCTAGTGTCCTCTTACTATGCCACCATCTTTGTACATCCCTATTTTTTAATTTTTAAATTTACTTAGTTCTGACACTATGTCTAATGAAAACGATATGATTATCATAATTTGGCTCACCCTACCTGTTAAGAGAAGTGCATTCTTACCTTAAAAGCTGTGCCTAACTTATACGGTGTGTTCTTTTAAGAACAGTATAGAATAAACCTAAGAAATAATTTGAAGAAAAGTTACAGAATAGATATTTGAAGGAATTTTTTGGCTTTGAAAGTGACTCTAAATAATATTTTCTCTGCATTATTTTAGACTTCAAGGAAAAAAATATAGCACTTTGTATCTTTTAAATATGAGAATAATTTTAGAGTATATATTCATGTAAACTACAAACCAGGAAAAGTATAAATTTTAAGAACAGTTGTCATACACAGTACTATATATATATCTGTATTAACAAAGGTGGACTATCATCTTGAGCTGCTAGGCATTACATTCCTTTTAAATTCATAAGTCCTCCTTCTCAACCTCAAATTAAATTTTGTTTTATTTGATGAATAATTTCAAAATCTGAGTATATGATAATGACTACTTTATAAAAGGCATCTTGGAGAGCAAAGGAGCATTTGGCAGAAAGCTACCATTTGAATAGCTGAATTTTAAATATTATTTATTAGAACATTTTTGTTGTTAGCCTTTTGATTTTGATTTTTTAAATTTTATTTAAATTCACGTTATTTAACGTACAATGTAATAGTAGTTTCAGCTGTACAATTTAGTGATTCAACACTTACATAGAATACCCAGTGCTCATCACAAGTGGCCTCCTGAATCCCATCACCTATTTAATCCATTGCCCCACCCATGTCTTATCTGGTAACCATCAACTTGTTTTCTACAGTTAAGAGTGTGTTTCTTGGGTTGCCTCTCTCTCTCTTTTTCCCTGTGCTCATTTATTTTGTTTCTTGAATTCCACAAATGCATGAAATCATATGGTGTTTGTCTTTTTCTGACTGACTTGTTTCACTTATCATAATACTCTCTAGCTCCATCCCTGTGGTTGCAAATGACAAGATTTCATTCTTTTTATAGCTGAGTAATATTCACCTGTATATGTGTGTGTGTATGTGTATATATATATACACATATACACACACTCCATATCTTCTTTATCCATTCATCTGTCAATGGACACTTGGGCTGTTTCCATGATTAGGTTATTATAGATAATGCTACTATAAAGCTTGGGATGCATGTATCCCTTAGAACTAGTATTTTTCTATTCTTTAGGTAAATATCTAGTAATGCAATTGCTGGATTATAGGGTACTTTGATTTTTTAACTTTTGGAGGAATCTCCATGATGTTTTCCAGAGTGGCAGCTTCATTCCCACCAACCGTGCAAGAGGTTTCCCCTTTCTCCACATCCTCACCAACACCTCTTGTTTCTTGTGTTGTTGATTTTCCCCATTTTGAATTTGTTTTTGTGTATGGTGAAAGAACACGGTCCACTTTCATTTTTGTGCATGTAACTATCCAGTTTTCCCAACATCATTTGTTGAAGAGACTATCTTTTTTTCCATTGCATATCCATTTCTCCTTTGTCAAAGATTAATTGACTATATAATTGTGGAATTATTTCTGGGATTTCTGTTCTATTCCATTAACATTTGTGTCCATTTTTATGGCAGTATCATAATGTTTTAATGTTACTTCTTGGTAATATAATTTGAAATCTGGAGTTCTTGTACCTCCAGTTTTGTTTTTCATATTCAGTATTACTTTGGCTATTGAGGTCTTTGTGGTTCCAAGTAAATTTTAGGATTTTTTGTTGTTGTTGTTGTTCTGTGAAAAATGCTGTTGGTATTTTGATAGGAATTGCATTAAATCTGTAGATTGCTTTGGGTGTAGATGTTTTACTATTTGTCCTTCCAAATCATGAGCATGGAATATCTTTATATTTCTTTGTGTTGCTTGAATTTATTTATCAGTATTTTGTAAATTTCAGAGTACAGATCTTTCACTAAGTGTATTCTTTGATATTTCATTGATTTTGGTGCAATTGTAAGTGGGATTCTTTTCTTAATTTCTCCTCCTGCTGCTTCATTATTAGTGTATAGGAATACAACAGATTTCTGTATGTTGATTTGAGTCCTGCAGTTTTACTAGATTCATTTATCAGTTCTAGTAGTTGTTTTGTTTTTTTTTTGGTAGTCTTTCAGGTTTTCTATATATAGTATCGTGTCATCTGCAAATAGAGTTTTATTTCTTCCTTACAAGTATGGATGTAAGGAATTTCCTTTTTATTTTACTTCTTTTTAATTTTTAAAAATTTATTATATTTTTAAATTTAAATTTTAGGTAGTTAACATACAGTAAAATATTAGTTTCTGGAATAGAATTCAGTGATTGATCACTTACATGCAATACCCAGTGCTCATCACAAGTGCCTTCCTTAACACCCATCACCCATATAGCCCATCCCAAATCCAACTCCCTCCATCAACCCTCAGTTTCCTCTTTATCATTAATAGTCTTTTATGACTTGTTTCCTTTTCTCGTTTTTTTCTTTTCCCCCTTCCCATATGTTCATCTGTTTTCTTTCATAAATTCCACATATAAGTGAGATCATATGGTATTTGTCTTTGTCTGACTGACTTATTTCACTCAGCATAATCCATTCTAGCTCCATCCATGTTATTGCAAATGGCAAGATTTCCTTATTGTTGATAACATCTTCTTTTTTTTAATGTTTTTTTATTATATTATGTTAGTCACCATACAGTACATCCCTGGTTTCTGATGCAAAGTTCGATGATTTATTAGTTGCATATAACACCCAATGCACAATGCAATCCGTGCCCTCCTTACTACCCATCACCAGTCTATCCCATTCCCTCGCCCCCCTCCCCTCTGAAGCCCTCATTTTTTTCTCAGAGTCCATACTCTCTCATGTGTCATTCCCCTTCTGATTAACCCCACCTTTCTTTATCCCTTTCTTCCCCTACAGATCTTCCTAGTTCTTATATTCCATAGATGAGAGAAATCATATGATAGTTGTCTTTCTCTGCTTCACTTATTTCACTTAGCATTATCTCCTCCACTGCAGTCCATGTTGAAGCAAATGTTGAGAACTCGTTCTTTCTGACAGCTGAGTAATATTCCATTGTACATATGAACCACAGCTTCTTAATCCAGTCATCTGTTGAAGGACATCTTGTTTCCTTCCACAATTTAGCTATTGTGGACAATGCTGCTATGAACATTGGAGTGCATATGGGCCTTCTCTTCACTACGTCTGTATCTTTGGGGTAAATAACCAGTAGTGCAATGGCTGGATCATAGGGTAGCTCAATTTTTAACTTTTTAAGGGACCTCCAGAGTGGCTGTACCAACCTGCATTCCCACCAACAATGTAGGAGGGATCCCCTTTCTCCACATCCTCTCCAGCAATTGCTGTTTCTTGCCTTGTTAATTTTTGCCATTCTAACTGGCATAAGGTGGTATCTTAGTGTGGTTTTGATTTGAATTTCCCTGATGGCTAATGATTTTGAATATTTTTTCATGTGTCTGTTGGCCATGTGTATGTCATCACTGGAGAAGTGTCTGTTCATATCTTCTGCCCATTTTATGATTTGTTTATTTGTTTCTCGCATATTGAGTTTGAGAAGTTCTTTGTAGATTTGGATACCAGTCTTTTATCTGTAGCATCAATTGCAAATATCTTTTCCCATTCCGTGGGCTGCATCTTAGTTTTTTTTATTCTTTCCTTGGCTGTGCAGAAGCTTCTTATCTTGATGAAGTCCCACAAGTTCATTTTATCTTTTGTTTCTCTTGCCTTTGGACATGTGTCATTAAAAAGGTTGCTTTGGCTGATATCATAGAGGTTGTTGCCTATGTTCTCCTCTAGGATTTTGATGGATTCCTGTCTCACATCGACGTCTTTCACCCATTCGGAGTTTATCTTTGTGCATGGTGTGAGAGAGTGGTCAAGTTTCATTCTTTTGCATGTAGCTGTCCAATTTTGCCAGCACCATTTATTGAAGAGAATGTCTTTTTTTCCACCGGATGTTTTTTCCTGCTTTATCAAAGATTAGTTGCCCAAAGAGCCGAGGGTCCATTTCTGGGTACTCTATTCTGTTCCATTGGTCTATGTGTCTGTTTTTGTGCCAGTACCATGCTGTCTTTGTGATCACAGCTTTGTAGTACAGCTCGAAATCTGACATTGTGATGCCCCCAGCTTTGTTTTTCCTTTTCAACAGTTCCTTGGAGATTCGGGGCCTTTTCTGATTCCATACAAACTTAAGTACTATTTGTTCCAGTTCCTTAAAAAATGTCCTCGGTATTTTGATCGGGATAACATTGAAGGTGTAGATTGCTCTGGGTAGCATGGACATTTTAGCTATGTTAATTCTTCTGATCCATGAGCATGGAATATTTTTCCATCTTTTTGTGTCTTCCTCAATGTCTTTCAAGAGTGATTTATAGTTTCTAGAATATAGGTCCTTTACGTCTCTGGTTAAGTTAATTCCAAGGTAACGTATGGTTTTTGGTGCTGTTGTAAATGGGATGGATTCCCTAATTTCTCTTTCTTCAGTCTCCTTATTTGTGTATAGAAATGCAACTGATTTCTGAGCATTGATTTTGTATCCCGCCACATTACTGAATTGCTCTATAACTTCTAATAGTTTGGGAGTGGATTCTTTTGGGTTTTCCATATAGAGTATCATGTCATCTGCGAAGAGAGACATTTAGACTTCTTCTTTGCCAATTTGGATACCTTTTATCCCTTTTTGTTGTCTGATTGCTGTAGCAAGGACTTCTAGTACTATGTTGAATAGTAGTGGCGAGAGTGAGCATCCTTGTTGTGTTCCTGATCTTAAGGGAAAGGCTTCCAGCTTTTCCCCATTGAGAATGATATTTGCTGTAGGCTTTTCATAGGTGGTTTTTATGAGATTGAGGGATGTACCCTCTCTCCCTACACTCTGAAGATTTTAACCAGGAAAGGATGCTGTGTTTTGCAAATGCTGTCTCTGCATCTATTGAGAGAATCATATAATTTTTGAATTTTTCTTTCTGGATAAAATCTATGATGGTGATTGATTTGGGAATGTTGAACCACCCTTGCATCCCAGGGATGAATCCCACTTGGTCATGATGCATAATCCTTTTAATGTACTGTTGGATTCTATTAGCCAATATCTTGTTGAGGATTTTGGTGTCCATATTTATCAGGGAAATTGGTCTGTAATTCTCCTTTTTGATGGGGTCTTTGCCTGGTTTGGGGATCAAGGTAATATTGGCCTCATAGAATGAGTTTCATAGCTTTCCTTCTGTTTCTATTTTTTGAAATAGCTTTAGGAGAATAGGTATTATTTCTTCTTTGAATGTTTGGTAGAATTCCCCAGGAAAACCGTCCAGGCCTGGAGTTTTATTTTTTGGAAGGTTGTTTATCACTGACTCAATCACTTCATAATTAATTGGCCTGTTTAAAAAATCAATTTCTTCCTGTTTCAGTCTTGGTAGTTTATGGGTTTCCAGGAAGGCCTCCATCTCCTCCAGATTGCTTAATTTATTGGCATAAAGCTGTTGATAAAAGTGTTCTAATAATCCTTCCAATTTCATTGTTGTTGGTTGTGACCTCTCCTTTTTCATTCATAATTTTATTAATTTGGGCCCTTTCTCTATTCTTTTGGATAAGTCTTGCCAGAGGTCTGTCAATGTTATTAATTCTTTCATAGAAGCAGCTTCTAGTTCTGTTGATCTGCTCTACTGTACTCCTGGTTTCTAATTCGTTGATTTCTGCTCTAATCTTGGTCAACTGCTTCCTCGTGTGTGGATTAGGCCTGTCCCTCTGTTGCTGTTCCAGCTTCTTGAGGTGAGAATATAAAACCTGCATTTTAGATTTTTCTATTCTTTTGAGTGAGGCTTGGATGGCTATGTATTTCCCCCTTAGGACTGCCTTTGCAGTATCCCAAGGGTTTTGGACCATTGTGTTTTCATTCTCGTTGGTCTCCATAAATTGTTTAATTTGATTTTTGATTTCCTGGTTTATCAAATCATTCCTGAGCAGGATGGTTCTTAGTCTCCAAGTGTTTGAGTTTCTTCCAAATTTTTCCTTGTGGTTGAGTTCCAATTTCAGAGCGTTGTGGTCTGAGAGTATGCAGGGAATAATTTCAATCTTTTGGTATCGGTTGAGACCTGTTTTGTGTCCCAGAACATGGTCTATTCTTGAGAACGTTCCATGGGCATTAGAATAGAATGAGTATTCTTTGGTTCTGGGGTGTAGTGTTCTATATATATCTATGAGGTCCAACTCATCAAGTATGGCATTCAAAGCCTTTGTTTCTTTATTGAGTTTTTGCCAGGGTGTTCTGTCTATTTCTGATAGTGGGGTTTTGAGGTCCCCTACTATTAATGTATTTTTGTCTATATGTCTCTTTATTCTGGTTAAGAGTTGGCTTGTGTATCTTGCTGCTCCCCTGTTGGGGGCATATATATTTGTAATTGTCATCTCCACTTGTTGGATACGTCCTTTGAGAGTAATATAGTGCCCTTCCGTGTCTTTACCTATAGTCTTTATTTTAAAATCCTATCTATCTGATATAAGAATTGCTCCCCAGCTTTCTCTTGAGGTCCATTTGCGTGAATGGTATTCCATCCCTTTTCTTTTGTCTGAATGTATCTTTGGGTTCAAAATGAGTCTCTTGTAGACAGCAAATGGATGGGTCATTTCTTTTTATCCAATCTGCAACCCTATGACGTTTTATGGTAGCATTCAGGCCATTTACTTTGAGACTGAGTATTGAGAGATATCATTTTAATGATGCCATGTTGCCTGTAAAGTCTTTGTTTCTATAGATTGTGACTTTCTGTTCTGTATCACTTTTGGGGCCTTTTTACCTTTATAGAACCCCCCTTAATATCTCCTGTAGGGCTGGTTTCGTGGTTATGAAATTCTGGAAGGTCTTTATTTCTCCATCAATTCTGAAGGACAGCCTTGCTGGATAAAGGACCCTTGGCTGCATGTTTTTCTCTGAAAGAGCTTTAATAATGCCCCCCCCAACCCTTTCTCTCATTCCAGGTTTGTGTAGACAGGCCTGATGTAATTCTGATAGCTTTGCCTTGATACGTGAGAAATTTCTTTGCCCTGGCTGCTTTCAATACTGTATCCTTGGATCTAATATTTGCAAATTGCACTATGACGTGATGTGGCATAAGTTTGTCATGGTCGAGCTTGGGAGGGGTCCTCTCTGCCTCTTAGACATGAATGTTTGTTTCCCTTGCTAGATTAGGGAAGTTTTCAGCTACAATTTGTTCAAATATCTCTTCTAGACCTCTGTTTCTCTCCACCCCCTCGGGGATGCCGATGATTCTGACATTGGATCATTTCATTGAGTCAGTAATCTCCCGTAACCTATGTTCGTGGGCGTCGATTTTTTTTAAGTCCAGATTCTATTTTTGCTTTTTCTTCTACTAACCCATCCTCCAATTCACCGATTTGTTCTTCTGCCTCATTCACCCTGGCCGTCAGAGCCTCTAGTTTTGACTGCATTTGGCACATAGAATTTTTAATTTCTGCCAGATTCGCTCTCATTTCCGCCCTTAGAGATTCTATATTCTCATTAACATTTTCGCTAATACTTTTTCAAGTCTACACATCATCTTGACCATTGTTACTCTGAATTCCATTTCTGATAATTTGGTTATATTCATATCCATCAGTTCTGTGGCAGAGGCCACAGACTCATTGTCTTTTCTTTGCTGGGGGGGATTTATCCTTCTCGTCATTCTAATGAGGAGAGGTTGCGGGGTTGTCCAGAGCCCAAATTATTGACTGGGACCCAGGCAGTGCGCACTTGTTTTATAGGGATCTTATGGATGTGGGCTTCTTGATTTTTCAGCCTGCCTTCTGGGGGAGTAGCCTGCTGTGCAAATACTCAGGCAACCCTGTTTGGGTAGAGTCTCCGTTTCCCCTGCGAGGGGGGATGGGGATGGGCACTCTGTGAGCCGGTCTTTCCAGGCTTTTGTTTTCCCTGGTGTTTTGCTGTGCCTCTTCTGAGAGACAGAGCAGCAGTGGCTGAATCTCAGCCTCTGTCACAGAACAGAGGGGTTCACGGGCCGTTCTCCACTGATGAACTGGCCACTTTAACTCTGTTTCTGTTGGTGCTGCTCAACCCTGCAGCGTCCCGGGATGTGTGCCCCACATCCGGCCTCCCAGCCCTCACTTCCAGGGCCGGCGTGTCTCAGTCCTTTGTGTTTCTAACACCGCTAGCCGCCAACTGCCAGCAGTGAGCTGCCCCTGCGCTCCCGGAGCTCCCGGTCTCAGTCTGGTTCCAGTGAGCCCACTGGAGCTCCGTGAGAAGTGTGGTGGCACGTGCTCCCTGCTCACGGTCCCAGTTTGTTCTCTCACAGGTGCTGATCCATGAGTCCGCCCACTCCCCCGTAAAGATGGTTACTGCTTCACGGTGCTGGAACGCGGCACCTCCCTCCCCCTTCCATTTATCTTCCAATATCTGTGCGCGGTTTCAGGGCTTCCCGCTTCATATCTCAATACTCAGTGCTGGAGATGTTCATTTGTAGAGATCCAGATGTATCTTCCTGCATCTCATGCTGATTCTGTGGATGTTCAGGATGGTCTGGTACCTATACAACTCGACTCAGGGGACCGGCTGAAAAAGGGGTCCCGTACTCCTCCGCCATCTTCCCCAAGTCTGTTGATAACATCTTCTTTATCGATTCATCAGTTGATGGACATTTGGCCTCTCTCCATAGTTTGGCTATTGTTGATAATGCTGCTATAAACATCAGGGTGCATGTATTCCTTCAAATCTGTATTTTCATGTCCTTTGGGTAAATACCTAATAGTTCACCTGGTGGATCATAGGGTAGTACTATTTTTAACATTTTGGGGCACCTCCATACTGTTCTCCAGAGTGGCTACACCAGTTTGCATTCCTACCAACAGTGCAAGAGGGTTTCATTTTCTCTGCATCCTTGCCAACACCTGTTGTTTCTTGTGTTGTTTATTTTAACCATCCTGACACGTGTGAGATGGTATCTCATGTGGTCTAATTGCTGTATCTAGGACTTCCAGCATTAGGTTGAATACTAGAGGTGAAAGTGGACATCCTTGTCTTGCTCCTGACCTTAGGGAAAAAGCTTTCAGATTCCCAACATTAAATATGATTTGGTTGTGGATTGCACATATAAGGCCTCTATCATTTTGAGGTATGGTCCCTCTAAACCTATTTTGCTGAGGGTTTTTATCACAAATAGATGTTGAACTTTGTCAAATGCATTTTCTGCATCTATTGAAATGATCATATGGCTGGGTATACCTCTGTTATTGATGTGATGTATCACATTGTTTTGTGACTATTAACCTACCCTTGCATGCTGGGAATAAATCACACTTGATCATGGTGAATTATTTTTTAATGTATTGCTGGAATCAGTTTGATAATATTTTCTTGAGGACTTTTGCATCTATATTCATGAGAGATATTGGCATGCAGTTCCCTTTCCTTCTGGTGTCTTTGTCTGCTGTGGGTCTAAGAGTGATACTGGTTTCATAGGATGAATTTGGAAGTTTTCTTTCCTCTTCTATTTTTTGGAATTATTTCACAAGAGCGGTATTAACTATTCTTTACATGTTAAGTAGAATTCACCTGTGATGCTGTCTGGTCCTGGACTTTTGTTTATTGAGAGTTTTTTGATTACTGATTCAATTTCTTTGCTGGTGATTGGTCTGTTCAAATTTTCTATGGCTTCCTGCTTTAGTTTTGGTAGGTTATATATAACTAGTAATTTATCAATTTCTTCCAAATTTGTAAGGATGAATGAAAACTTTTACTATTTGGAGATGATATGATACTATAGATAGAAAACCTGAAAGACTCCACCAAAAAAACCACAGAACTGATAAATGGATTCAGTAGAGTTGCAGGGAACACAATCAATGTGTAAACATCTGTTGCATTCTTATACACTAATAATAAAGCAGTGAAAAGAGATATCAAGAAAACAATCCCATTCACAACTGCTCTAACACTAATAATATATTTAGTAATAAACTTAACAACAGAGGTGAAAGCCTATACTCTGAAAACTATAAACGTTGATGAGAGAAATTGAAGATGAAACAAAGAAATGGAAAAACTTTCCATACTCATGGATTGGAAGAACGAATAAGGTAAAAATGTCTATAATATGCAAAGCAATCTACACACTTAATGCAATCTCTATCAAAATATCAACAACATCTTTTACAGAACTGGAACAAACAATCCTAAAATTTGTACGGAACCACAAAAGACCCTAAAGAACCAATGCAACTTTAAAAGAATAAAAGCTAGAAGCATCACAATATCAAAATTCTGGAATTCAAATTATATTGCAAAACTTTTGTATTGAAACAGTATGGCTCTGGCACAAAAACATACACATAGATCAATGGAACAGAATAGAAAACCCAGATAGCCACAATTATGTGGTCAACTAATCTTCCACAAAGCAGGAAAGAATATGCAGTGAGAAAAAAAACAGTCCCTTCAACAAGCGGTGTTGGGGAAATTGGACAGCTACATGCAAAAGAATGAAACTGGACCACTTTCTTATACCATACACAAAAATAAACTCAGAATGGATTAAAGACCATGTGGGCACTGAAACCATAAAAATATTTGAAGAGACCACAGGCAGTAATGTCTCTGACATTGGCCATAACATTTTTCTAGATATGTCTCCTTAGGCGAGGGAAATAAAAGCATAAATAAACAAATGAAACTACATCAAAATAGTCTCTGCATAGCAAAGGGAACAATCAACCAAATGAAAAGACAACCTACAGAATGGGGGAAATTATTTGCAAATGATATATCTGATAGAAGTCTAGAATACAAAATATATAAAGAATTTATACAACTCAACACCCAAAAAACAAATAATCACATTAAAAACGGGCAGAAGACATGAACAGACAGTTCTCCAAGAAGACATCTAGATGGCCAAAAGACACATGAAAAGACACTGAACATAACTCATCATCAGGGAAATGCGAATTAAAACTACAATGCAAAATAAGTCAGTCAGAGAAAGACAAATACCATATGATTTCACTCATGTGTGGAATTTAAGAAACAAAACAAAATAACATTAGTTTTTGATGTAGTGTTCCATGATTCATTGTTTGTGTATAACACCCAGTGCCCATTACAATATGTGCCCTCCTTAATACCCGTCACCAGGCTAAACCATCCCCTTAACCCCCTCCCCTCTAAAACCCTCAGTTTGTATCCCATAGTCCATAGTCTCTCATGGTTCATCTCCCTCTCTGATTTCTTCCCATTCAGTTTTCCCTCCCTTCCCTATGGTCCTCCACACTATTCCTTATGTTCCACATATGAGTGAAGCCACATGATAGCTGTCTTCTTTGCTTGACTTATGTCACTTAGCATAATCCCCTCCAGTTCATGTTGAAGCAAATGATGGGTATTCACGCTTTCTGATGGCTGAGTAATAATCCATTGTATATATGAACCGCATCTTCTTTATCCATTTCTCTGTTGGAGGACATCTTGGCTCCTTCCACAGTTTGGCTATTGTGGACATTGCTGCTATGAATGTTGGGGTGCACATGGCCCTTCTTTTCACTACATCTGTATCCTTGGGGTAAATACCCAGTAGTGCGATTGCTGGGCCATAGGGTAGCCTATTTTTAACTTTTTGAGGCACCTCCACACTGTTTTCCAAAGTGGTTGTACCAACTTGCATTCCCACTAACAATATAAGAGAGTTCCTCTTCCTCCACATCCTCACCAACACTTGTTGTTTCCTGCCTTGTTAATATTTGCCATTTTAACTGGTGTAAGGTGGTATCTCATTGTGGTTTTGATTTTAATTTCCCTGATGGCTAACAGTGTTGCACATTTTTTCATGTGTCTATTAACTATCTGTATGCCTTCTTTGGAGAAGTGTCTGTTCATGTCTTCTGCCCATTTTTTTGACTTATGTGTTTTTTGGGTGTTGAGTTTGAGAAGTGCTTTATAGATCTTGTATACCAGCCCTTTATCTATAATGTCATTTCCAAATATCTTCTCCCATTCCATGGGTTGTCTGCAGAACAGGAATAAATCCCATTCAGTAGCAGTGAATAATCCTTTTAATGTACTGTTGGATCCCATTAACTAGTATCTTGTTGAGAACTTTTGCATCATGTACATCAGGGATATTGGTCTGTAATTCTCCTTTTTAGTGGGGTCTTTGGTTTGGGGATCAAGGTAAGGCTGGCCTCATAAAATGAGTTGGAAAGCTTTCCTTCCATTTCAATTTTTTTGAATAGTTTGGGAAGATTTAGGTATTAAGTCTTCTTTCAATGTTTGGTAGAATTCCTCTGTGATGCCACCTGGCCCTGAATTTTTTTGGAAGGGGAGGGGTATTTGATGACTGATTCAATTTCTTTTCTCATTTTTGGTCTGATAAAGTTTTCTATTTCTTCTTGTTTCAGTTTTGATTGTTTTTATGTTTCTAGTAACTCATCCATTTTTTTTTCAGATTGTCCAATTTGTGGCCATATAATTTTCATAATATTCTTTTACAATTGTTTGTATTTCTGTGGTGTTGGTTATTATTTCTCCTCTCTCATTTGTGATTTGTTGGTGTCCTTTGTCCTTTTTTTTGATAAGTATGTCTAGTAGTTTATCAATTTTATTAATTTTTTCAAAGAACTAGCTCCCGGTTTTATTGATCTGTTGTACTGGTTTTTGTTTTCTTTTGTTTTTAGTTTCTGTATCATTCATTTCTGATCTATCTTTATTATTTGTATTCTGCTGCCTTTAGGCTTTGTTTGTTGTTCTTTTTCTATCCTTTAGGTATAAGGTTAGGTTGTTTACTTGAGATTTTTCTTGCCTCTTGACATAGGCTTGTATTGCTATATACTTCCCTCTTTTAACCACTTTTTCTGCATCCAAATGTTTTGTGCCATTTTGTTTTCATTTTCATTTGTTCCCATGTCCTTTTTAAAAATTTCTTTTTGATTTCCTGGCTGAATCATTCATTGTTTAGTAGCAGGTTGTTTAACTTCCATGTATTTGTGCTGTTTCTATTTTTTTTTGTGTGTGGTTGACTTCAAATTTCATAGTGTTGTGGTCTGAAAATATGCATGGTATGATCTCAGTCTTTTTGTACCTCTTGAGGCCTGATTTGTGACCTAGTATGTGATGTATTCTGGAGAATGTCCCATGTGCACCTGAAAAGAATGTGTGTTCTGCTGCTTTATGATGAAATGTTCTGAATACATCTTTAAAGTCCAACTGGTTTAGTGTGTCATTCAAAGCCATTGTTTCCTTGTTGATTTTCTGCTTAGGTGTTCTGTCCATTGATGTAAATGGGGTGTTAAAGTCCCACTATTATTGTATTATTATCAATGAGTTCCTTTTTGTTTGTTTATTTATTGTTTTGTTATATATTTGTTTTCTTCCATGTTGGGGGCATAAATATTTACAATTGTTAGATCTTCTTATTGGATAGTCCCTTTTATTATGATATGGTGCCCTCTTCATCTCTTGTTACCCTCTTTGTTTTAAAGTCTAGTATGTCTGATATAAGTATTGCTACTCTGGCTTTATTTTGACCTCCATTTGCATGATAAATATTTTTCCATTCCCTTACTTTTAATCTGCAGGTGTCTAGAGGTCTAAAATGAGTCTCTGGTAGGCAGTATATAGGTGGGTCTTATTTTTTATCCATTCTGACACCCTGTATCTTTTCATTGGGGCATTTAGTCCATTTACATTCACAGTAATTATTGATGGATATGTATTTAGTGCCATTTTATTACTTGTTTTGTCATTGTTTCTGCAGATTTTCTCTGTTCCTTTCTCATCTTTGCCCCTTTTGGTCTTTCTTTCCCACTCAAAAAGTTCCTTTTCATATTTCTTGTAGGGCTGGCTTAGCCATCATTAACTCCCTTAGTTTTTGTTTATCTGGGAAACTCTTTTTCTCTCCTTCTATTCTGAATGATAGCATTGCAGATAGAGTACTCTTGGTTATAGATTTTTTTTTTCTACTCATCACATTGAATATATCAGGCCAATCCCCTCTGGCTTTTTAATTTTCTGTGGAGAGATCTGCATCTGGCCTATGGATCTTCCCTTGTAAGTTAGGGACTTGTTTTGTCTTGCCACTTTTAGGAATTTTTTCTTTATCACCATATTTTACAAATTTAACTACAATATATAATTTTTTTGGCATGTTTTTGTTGATTTTGATGGGAGTTCTCTGTGCCACCTGAATTTGGATGCTATTTCCTTCCCCAGATTAGGAAAGTTTTCATCTATTATTTCCTCAAATACACCTTCTACCACCTTTTCTCTCTTTTCTTCTTCTGTAACTCATATGTTATTACATTTCATGGAGTCACTGATTTCCTGAAGTCTACTCTTGTGATCCATAAGTCTTCTTTTCCTCTTTTGTTCACTTTCCTTATTTTTCATTATTCTATCTTCTATATCACTTGCTCATTCTTCTGCTTCTTTCATCTTTGTGGTTATTATATCCAATCTGTTTTGAATCTTATTTATTTGATTTTTTATCTCTGCCTGATTGTTTTTTAACTCTTTTATCTCTGTGGTAAGGTTAATTTAATTCCTGAACAGCCTATCTGGGCAGATGTTGAGTCATTTTTGCATCATATGGTTATATACAAAAATATATGGTAGTGTAATTACATTGTTTAATATTTTATGTTCTTTTGACTTTAGCTTATGGGGAACATCTAAAATAAAATAAAAGCTCACATTCCACATTCCTTTGGGATAATGAAGTAATACCTACCCTATGTAGTTTTCCCAAGTTTTTTCCTTCTCGTTTAGAAAAAGATGTAGCATAAACATGTTGCAGTAGGCAACTTGAAGTTTTATTAAATGAACTGACAGACCGCTCAAGCCTGATTCAGCATTTTAATGTTATTGTTATAAGTCTTTTCCAATTCGTTTCCATTTTTCAAGATCAGCATCTCCACTATAATGCTGGTGATGTCACATAGGTACTTCATTTATTTTTCATAGTCTCTATTTTGAACCACGTTTTGAAAGAATTGACTCTATTCATAAGGGATTATGATTGTATGGCATCCGTATGAGCCACAGACGTTAGAAATGCCAAGATTTACCTTGCCTGTATAAAGAGGTATATGGAGAACTGAATACTTGCAGATATAGTTTAGATACATTGCCACTTTTTATTGAGAACATAAGCTAATGACAACACAATTTTCAAAGAATTATGAATAACGTGAATATTTTTAATAAGAAGGGGTGTATAAAAACTCCTTGAAAAAACTTGTTTCTAAAGTCTTAGAGTTTTAAGTTTCTAACCTCATCAGTAGTGTAGGCAGCTTTTACAAACACCTAGAAAAATGCCTGTTTTGATATTGATACTCCCACTTCAGCTTCAAAGGTAATTGTCCTCGATTTTAAAACAGTGGGGTAAAAGGATACTGACATGAATATTAATAAAAATGAAAATTGAAAAATAGTTACTTGAATGAGTCAGACATAAGAAAGTGGAGGCTAGCACTTCAACTTTTTCAAAAGTTAGCATTACTGAAAAATGGAGACAGACTTGAGACACATTAGAAAACCCTGAAGTAGGAAATACAAAACAAGTTGTTTTAATTGCTAATGCATTTGTATTAACAGGGCAAACTATGACATTTGTGCTGTCAATAATTACCAAGACATGGGTAAGGAATAGACAAAGCAACCAGAAATGATACTGTCAGGCAAATAGAGGTCTGGTCATTGTTTGCAGCATCTAACTCGCATGTATAATGATTGTTGAAGGTTGGGGTTTATAAGAACAGCTCATTATGTATTTCAAACAAAGCTCTTTTTTGCTATTGTTCCTCAGTTGACTGGAGTAGTAAGTACTGAAGCTAAAATCATGCCCAAGGGAATCCATGTCTACCAGTTGGTTAACCTTGTGACATTTCACTAAAAAGCACAGTTTCTTTCAAAATGCATAATTCATGACCTTCTGCTTGTTTAGTGTTGATCAGCACTATTCTTGAATAAATTGAGTTGCTATCATATTAACATAAATGCTAATGTTTTACTGAGATTTTTGCTCTTTCTTTCTTTCTTTTCCTCAGTCAATCAAGTGGTTAAGGGATTTCTAGTTCTTAAAACAGGAAGTCAATTTAGAAGACTGTAGAGTTATGAATCTAACTACAATAATAACAGAAGGCTGCGAAATTCATCCTTAACAACTGTTTGCATATTCCATTTAAACTCCTAGGATAGGCTCTAGTATAGACTTGTTTTCTGACTTCTGTCTTCTCTGCTGTCAGATATATCTATCTTTGCATTTTTCAACTCTATACATAATTATTCTCAAATATAAGTAGATTGATGTGATTATATAATTGCCTAATATGTCAACAGACCAGAAAATGCAATTTAAATTATCCAAGACCTGAGAAGATGATGCAGTGAAGACACCAGTCTTTCTCTAAGGGGTACAAATGTATATAGTAGTGATCTCCATTAACTGGAGAAATGTGAACGTTGTGTATCAAGCAGATAGGTTTTCACCTTCAGGTGTTGAAGAGCATATGCTGAAAGAGCATAATTTGCAGCTTTGAAACCAGGTAACCATTTTATCAAGAGGAAAGCATTATTAATTATGAGATAACATGGGGCACCTGGGTGGCTCAGTCAATTAAGTGTCTGCCTTTGGCTCAAGTCATGGTCTCAGGGTCCTGGGATCAAGCCCCATGTTGGGCTCCCTCCTCAGCAGGGAGTCTGCTTCTCCTTCTGCTCATCTCACCACTCGTGCTCTCTCTCTCTCTGTCAAATAAATAAATAAATAAATAAATCCTTAAAAATTATGAGATACTGTTATGTACAGTTTGAACTATAAAAGAAATTTATTACTATGTCAGTGTGAACTGGATCATCTTTGAATAGATCTTTTTTTTTTTTGATAAATCAGTAAACGCTCTGCTTTATTAGCAATAACACCTAACATTTCATCTGTAGGGCTACCAAGAAGCTATTTGATGTGATATGCATGTACCCTCAAATATGAGAGTTGCTTGTTCTTTCCTACTTTCTTTCTTTCTTTTTCTTTTTTTATTATGTTAAGTTAGTCACCATATAGTACATCATTAATTTTTGATGAAGTGTTCAATGATTCGTTAGTTGCATCTAACACCCAGGACTCATCACAACACATGCTCTCCTTAATACCCATCACCCACCTACCCCCATCTCCCCACCTCCCCTCCCTTATGTAACCCTCAGTTTGTTTCCCAGAGTCCAGAGTCTCTCATGGTTTGTCTCCTTCTCTGATTTCCAACCCCCTTCAATAGGGGGAGGAAGAGAAAACTGAATAGATCATTTAAGTTACAGACAAGGGTGTTCTGCAGTGGTAGTAAGAATCCCTCCAGTGAAGCTATCCTTATTCTTGGGACAAGATCCCCTGGTGAGAAACGAATAAGCATAAATATCTCATGATTTCATACCTAATCCTTTCATACCTTCTAGAGACTCATACATGTGTACTCTGATCTACTATAAATTCTTCAATAATGCATTTATGTGAAAGCAGTAGCTCTGGCATATTAGTCATAGATTTGCCACCAAGAATTGTGAGTATCTAGTGAAGCAAAAAGGAGTCATAGGACATCCTCAGATTCAGCAGAGAAAGTGACTTAATTTTCCAGTGTATCAATATCCATAGGATATATATTTAGAGATATGCAAGAGATTAACTTTCTAAAAATTTTAAAATGTTATTTTAGCCCATTATGTTAGCATGTCCACATTCTTCATTTAGTTTTTAGTTGGTATAAATAATTTCATACACATTTGCTTAAACTCATGACTTCATTTTGTTCTAAATCTACCTCTGTTGATTAAACATAAATTATATATGATTTTTTATTTATAAAGCTTTGTTCCTTTCCACTTATTTACATCTTGCTATTCAAAAATATTCAGCATAGCTATTTGGTTAAACATCTCACACTTTAGCTTAAATAACTGTTAAAATAGATAATATTTTATCAAAACTTTCCTTTAATAAATGTTTTAAATCTATACCTAAAATAAGTAGTGATGAATTTAACCATTATTACAGAATATATTTCTAATTGATATTTGAAATAAAAATTTGATTTTGAACCATCATCTCTTAAAAAATCCTCTGATACCCTACAATATGCATGTGTTACTTAGATTTAATTGCTTATATATAACTTTGAGGATATTTAGCTACATTGGAGTACTTGCCCACTTTTATTTTCTTTACAAAGAAATATACAAAAGATCAGGGTGTGGAAATATGTCTTAGGTCTCCCTTATTTTATACATTCAGATTTTTTTTTTTAGGAATTTGAGATTCCTAAATTCCAACTGCTCTATCATCCCCATTACTAGATTGTCTGCCAATTGGATGATCACACTTTCCAATTTTCCTAGCCCCTAGTAGTTCAGGACTTAAGACAGTTTGATTTTGTCAACAAAATTCACCAGGACAGTATGCTGTGGCATCACAAATACTCTGTGGGTTTGGAAAGAAAAAGTTTAATGTTTTTAAAAATATATTTGGAGAGCATTTTGAAGTAAGTATCATAGCAATTTCTAAAATCTAGAGATTACAAATATTAAAACGCTCCTTTGATTTGTTTGCTTACACTGCCACACACACATGCATACGCATTATTATCAACACTTAAATACATTAAAGATAATATATCTAAGAGTGTTTTTTTCATTGAGTATATATCGTTACATTTTCAATATCACCTAATGAACATAGAGTGACAAGAATTTGTGAGGATTTCGTTCTAGTGAAAATGCAAGGTCAAATCCTAAATGTGTACTTAAAAGTCACTTTACATAAAAGTTGGTATCTTTTCAATTCCTTCCTCACCCCCATGGCATTCTCACCACAGAAATAAACAGGTTGTCATTAGTGTTTTGGTAAAAACTAATGATTTTGCTTTTCCATTGCCTGCCATTTTTTTTCAGGCCTTTCCTCCATTTCATATTCTCTCTTTGCCTCTTTCCCTGCCCTCTTCTCTGGTTATTTTCATAAAAGCTTGTACTATATGCTATAGAACTCTACTCCTAGTACAAAATATGTTTTTATTCTCTAATAATAGTTTATTTACTTCAGAATATTCTAAGTTGTTGTTTAAAAGTATATACCTCTAAATAAGTTGTGCCTTTTAATTTATATTTAATGAAATTAAAATATTTCATTATGGCTTTAGTGTGGCATATTCCAAGGGATAAAATTTACATTTCACCTTCACACTGTAACTTTTGTAGGATTTCACATCTAGAAGTAAACTCTTTTTCATGTAATGATCTCTATAGTCCTAAACTAAGTCTAATTCAAAGTTTAAAACAATTAGAAATCTTAGCCAATTCATCATTTGGAAGTTCCTCATATTTCAGTTTGAAATTTAAATGATACATAATATAAAAAATTGTGCTTTTTAAACCTTGTGCCCTACACATCAATGATAGTGACTTTGTGTTTTTAAATAATTAAGTTTGTACACATTGTGAAATTGTTTATACATATTGAAAACCAGGAACCTTTATATTGGGAAATCTTTTCTCTTCCTGGACAATCTTTTTTTTTATATATTATGTTATTCACCATGCAGTACATCCCTAGTTTTCGATTTAAAGTTCCATGATTCATTACATGCATATAACACCCAGTGCACCATCCAATACCTGCCCTACTTAATACCGATCACCAGCCTATCCCATTACCCCACCCCCCTCCCCTCTGAAGCACGCAGCTTGCTTCCCAGAGTCCATAGTCTCCCATGGTTCATTTCCCCTTCTATTTATCCCACCTTTCTTCTTCCGCTTCTTCTCCTACAAATATTCAGACGTCTTATGTTCCATAAATGAGTGAAACTATATGATAATTGTCTTACTTTGCTTGACTTATTTCGCTTAGCATTATCTCCTCCAGACCCATCCATGTTGCAGCAAATGTTGAGAAATCATTCTTTTTGATGGCTGAGTAATATTCCATTGTATATATGGACCACATCTTCTTAATCCAGTCATCTGTTAAAGGGCATCTTGGCTCCATTCACGATTTAGCTATTGTGGACAATTCTGCTTTGCACATTGGGGTGCATAAGGCCCTTCTCTTCACTATGTCTGTATCTTCAGGGTAAATACCCAGTGGTGCAATTGCTGGATCATAGGGTAGCTCTATATTTAAGCTATTGAGGGACCTCCACACTGTTTTCCAAAGTGGCTGTACCAACTTGCATTCCCACCAACAATGTAAGAGGGATCCCCTTTCTCCACATCCTCTCCAACATTTGTTGTTTCCTGCCCTGTCCATTTTTGCCATTCTACCTGGTGTAAGGTGCTATCTCAGTGTGGTTTTGATTTGAATTACCCTGATGGCTAATGATTTTGAACATTGTTTCATGTGTCTGTTAGCCATTTGTATGTCTTCATTGGAAAAATATTTGTTCATATCTTCTGCCCATTTTTTGATTTGTTTATTTGTTTCTTGTGTATTGAGTTTGAGAAGTTCTTTGTAGATCTTGGATGCCACTCTTTTATCTGTAGTGTGATTTGCAAATATATTCTCCCATTCCGTGGGCTGCCTCTTAGTTTTTTGACTGTTTCCTTGGCTGTGCAGAAGCTTTTTATCTTGATGAAGTCCCACAAGTTCATTTTATCTTTTGTTTCTCTTGCCTTTCGAGATGTGTCATGAAAAAGGTTGCTTTGGCCGATGTCGTAGAGGTTGCCGCCTATGCTCTCCTCTAGGATTTTGATGGATTCCTGTCTCACATCAAGGTCTTTCATCCATTTAGAGTTTATCTGTGTATGGTGTGAGAGAGTGGTCAAGTTTCATTCTTTTGCATGTAGCTGTCCAATTTTCCCAGCACCATTTATTGAAGAGACTGTGTTTTTTTCACTGGATGTGTTTTCCTGCTTTGTCAAAGATTAGTTGCCCAAAGAGCCGAGGGTCCATTTCTGGGTTCTCTATTCTGTTCCATTGGTCTATGTGTCTGTTTTTGTGCCAGTACCATGCTGTCTTTGTGATCACAGCTTTGTAGTACAGCTTGAAATCCGGCAATGCCCCCAGCTTTGTTTTTCCTTTTCAACACTTCCTTGGAGATTTGGGGCCTTTTCTGGTTCCACACAAATTTAAGGGCTGTTTGTTCCAGTTCTTTGAAAAATGTCATTGGTATTTTGATCAGGATGGCATTGAAAGTGTAGATTGCTCTGGGTAGCATAGACATTTTAACTATGTTAATTCTTCTAATCAATGAGCATGGAATATTTTTCCATCTTTTTGTGTCTTCTTCAATGTCTTTCAAGTCTGATCTGTAGTTTCTAGAGTATAGATCTTTTACCTCTCTGGTTAATTCCGAGATAACATATGATTTTTGGTGCTATTGTAAATGGAATGGATTCCCAAATTTCTCTTTCTTCAGACTCATTGTTCACGTGTAGAAATACAAAATGCATTGATTTTCTATCCTGCTACATTACTGAATTGCTTTATAACTTCTAATAGTTTGGGGGTGGATTCTTTTGGGTTTTCCATATAGAGTATCATGTCATCTGCGAAGAAAGACATTTTGACTTCTTCTTTGGTGATTTGCATACCTTTTATCCCTTTTTGTTGTCTCATTGCTGTTGCAAGGACTTCTAGTACTATGGTGAATAATAATGGCGAGATTGGGCATCCTTGTCATGTTCCTGATCTTAAGGGAAAGTCTTTCAGCTTTTCCCCATTGACAATGATATTCACTGTAGGCTTTTCATACATGTTTTTTTATGAAATTGAAGAATGTACCCTCTATCCCTACACTCTGAAGGGTTTTAATCAGGAAAGGATGCTGTATTTTGTCAAATGCTTTTTCTGCATCAATTGGGAGGATCATGTAGTTCTTGAATCTTTTTTTGTTGATGTGATCTATCACACTGATCCATTTGTGAATGTTGAACCAGCCTTCCATTCCAGGGATGAATCCCACTTGGTCATGATGTATAATCCTTTTAATGTACTGTTGGATCCTATTAGGTAAGATCTTGTTGAGAATTATGGTGTCCATGTTCATCAAGGATATCGGTCTGTAATTCTCCTTTTTGATGGGGTCTTTGCCTGGTTTGGGGATCAAGGTAATACCGGCCTCGTAGAATGAGCTTGGTAGTTTTTCTTCAGTTTCTATTTTTTGAAACAGCTTCAGGAGAATAGGTATTATTTCTTCTTTTAATGTTTGGTAGAATTCCCTGGGGAATCCATCAGGCCCTGGACTCTTGTTTTTTGGGAATTTTTGATCACTGTTTCAATCTCTTCATAATAATTGGTCTGTTTAAAAAATCAATGTCTTCTTCGTGGTTTTTAGGTTTCCAGGAAGGCATCCATTTCTTCCAAGTGTTTAATTTATTGGCATAAAGATGTTGATAAAAATTTCTAATGATCCTTTCTATTTCATTGGTGTTGGTTGTGACCACTCCCTTTTTATTCATAATTTTATTAATTTGGATCCTTTCGCTATTCCTTTAAATAAGTCTGACCAGTGGCCTATCGATCTGATTTATTCTTTCAAAGAACCACCTTCTGGAGTTAAGATGGTGGAGGAGTAGGGGACCCGTTTTTCAGCCGGTCCCCTGAGTCGAGTTGGATAGGTACCAGACCATCCTGAACATCCACAGAATCAGCATGAGATGCAGGAAGATACATCTGGATCTCTACAAATGAATATCTCCAGCGCTGAGTATTGAGGTACGAATTGGGGAGCTGTGAAACCGCGCAGATATTGGAAGATAAACGGAAGGGGGAGGGAGCCCCCACATTTGGGGGCCAGGTAGCGGTAGCCACCTGCACGGGGGAGTGGGAGGACTCACAGACCGGCACCCTCGAGAAATCAGACTGAGACCATGAGCCAGGGAACGCGCACGACCTGACTGAAACGGAGCTCTGGTGTGCTCAGTGGAAACAGAGTGAGACTGGGAGCTGCAGAGAGCGTGGGGTGGCTGGCGGCTGGTGGCTGGTGGTGTTAGAAACACAAAGGACAGAGACGTGCAGGCCCTGGAAGTGAGGGTTGGGATGCCGGGTGTGGGGCGCACTTCCAGGACGCTGCAGGGTTGAGTACCACCAACAGTAACAGAATTAAAGTGGCCAGAACATCAGTAGAGAACGGTCTGCAATCCCTCTGTTCTGAGACAGAGGCTGAGATTTAGGCTACTGCTGCTCTGACTCTCAGAAGAGGCACAGCAAAACACCAGGGAAAGCCACCAGGGAACAAAAGCATGGAAATACCAGCTCACAGTGTGCCCATTCCCATCAACCCTCGCAGGGGACACGGAGACTGAGTATTTGCACGGCAGGCTACTCCCCCAGAAGGCAGGCTGAAAAAAAACAAGAAGCCCACAATCATAAGAGCCCTATAAAACAAGTGCGCACTGCCTGGGTCCCAGCCAATAATTTAGGATCTGGACAACCCTGCAAGCTCTCATCAGAATGACGAGAAGGAGAAGTCCCCCCCCAGCAAAGAAAAGACAATGAGTCTGTGGCCTCTGCCACAGAACTATTGGATAGGGATATAACCAAATTATCATAAATGGAATTCAGAGTAACAATGGTCAAGATGATGTGTAGACTTGAAAAAAGTATTAACGAAAATGTTAATGAGAATATAGAATCTCTAAGGGCGGAAATGAGAGCGAATCTGGCAGAAATTAAAAATTCTATGTGCCAAATACAGTCAAAACTAGAGGCTCTGACGGCCAGGGTGAATGAGGCAGAAGAACAAATCGGCGAATTGGAGGATGGGTTAGTAGAAGAAAAAGCAAAAATAGAATCTGGACTTAAAAAAAATTGACGCCCACGAACGTAGGTTACGGGAGATTACTGACTCAATGAAACGATCCAATGTCAGAATCATCGGCATCCCCGAGGGGGTGGAGAGAAACAGAGGTCTAGAAGAGATATTTGAACAAATTGTAGCTGAAAACTTCCCTAATCTAGCAAGGGAAACAAACATTCATGTATAAGAGGCAGAGAGGACCCCTCCCAAGCTCGACCATGACAAACCTACGCCACATCACGTCATAGTGCAATTTGCAAATATTAGATCCAAGGATACAGTATTGAAAGCAGCCAGGGCAAAGAAATTTCTCACGTACCAAGGCAAAGCTATCAGAATTACGTCAGGCCTGTCTACACAAACCTGGAATGAGAGAAAGGGTTGGGGGGGGGCATTATTAAAGCTCTTTCAGAGAAAAACATGCAGCCAAGGGTCCTTTATCCAGCAAGGCTGTCCTTCAGAATTGATGGAGAAATAAAGACCTTCCAGAATTGCCCATCATTGACCAATTTCATAACCACGAAACCAGCCCTACAGGAGATATTAAGGGGGGTTCTATAAAGGTAAAAAGGCCCCAAAAGTGATACAGAACAGAAAGTCACAATCTATAGAAACAAAGACTTTACAGGCAACATGGCATCATTAAAATGATATCTCTCAATACTCAGTCTCAAAGTAAATGGCCTGAATGCTACCATAAAACGTCATAGGGTTGCAGATTGGATAAAAAGAAATGACCCATCCATTTGCTGTCTACAAGAGACTCATTTTGAACCCAAAGATACATTCAGACAAAAGAAAAGGGATGGAATACCATTCACGCAAATGGACCTCAAGAGAAAGCTGGGGAGCAATTCTTATATCAGATAGATAGGATTTTAAAATAAAGACTATAGGTAAAGACACGGAAGGGCACTATATTACTCTCAAAGGACGTATCCAACAAGTGGAGATGACAATTACAAATATATATGCCCCCAACAGGGGAGCAGCAAGATACACAAGCCAACTCTTAACCAGAATAAAGAGACATATAGACAAAAATACATTAATAGTAGGGGACCTCAAAACCCCAC
The DNA here is from genome assembly GCF_023065955.2 of Ursus arctos. Lineage (NCBI taxonomy): Eukaryota > Metazoa > Chordata > Mammalia > Carnivora > Ursidae > Ursus > Ursus arctos. The sequence goes on from NC_079873.1 coordinate 71,164,522, forward strand.
TATCAGAAATAGACAGAACACCCTGGCAAAAACTCAATAAAGAAACAAAGGCTTTGAATGCCATACTTGATGAGTTGGACCTCATAGATATATATAGAACACTACACCCCAGAACCAAAGAATACTCATTCTATTCTAATGCCCATGGAACGTTCTCAAGAATAGACCATGTTCTGGGACACAAAACAGGTCTCAACCGATACCAAAAGATTGAAATTATTCCCTGCATACTCTCAGACCACAACGCTCTGAAATTGGAACTCAACCACAAGGAAAAATTTGGAAGAAACTCAAACACTTGGAGACTAAGAACCATCCTGCTCAGGAATGATTTGATAAACCAGGAAATCAAAAATCAAATTAAACAATTTATGGAGACCAACGAGAATGAAAACACAATGGTCCAAAACCCTTGGGATACTGCAAAGGCAGTCCTAAGGGGGAAATACATAGCCATCCAAGCCTCACTCAAAAGAATAGAAAAATCTAAAATGCAGGTTTTATATTCTCACCTCAAGAAGCTGGAACAGCAACAGAGGGACAGGCCTAATCCACACACGAGGAAGCAGTTGACCAAGATTAGAGCAGAAATCAACGAATTAGAAACCAGGAGTACAGTAGAGCAGATCAACAGAACTAGAAGCTGCTTCTATGAAAGAATTAATAACATTGACAGACCTCTGGCAAGACTTATCCAAAAGAATAGAGAAAGGGCCCAAATTAATAAAATTATGAATGAAAAAGGAGAGGTCACAACCAACAACAATGAAATTGGAAGGATTATTAGAACACTTTTATCAACAGCTTTATGCCAATAAATTAAGCAATCTGGAGGAGATGGAGGCCTTCCTGGAAACCCATAAACTACCAAGACTGAAACAGGAAGAAATTGATTTTTTAAACAGGCCAATTAATTATGAAGTGATTGAGTCAGTGATAAACAACCTTCCAAAAAATAAAACTCCAGGCCTGGACGGTTTTCCTGGGGAATTCTACCAAACATTCAAAGAAGAAATAATACCTATTCTCCTAAAGCTATTTCAAAAAATAGAAACAGAAGGAAAGCTATGAAACTCATTCTATGAGGCCAATATTACCTTGATCCCCAAACCAGGCAAAGACCCCATCAAAAAGGAGAATTACAGACCAATTTCCCTGATAAATATGGACACCAAAATCCTCAACAAGATATTGGCTAATAGAATCCAACAGTACATTAAAAGGATTATGCATCATGACCAAGTGGGATTCATCCCTGGGATGCAAGGGTGGTTCAACATTCCCAAATCAATCACCATCATAGATTTTATCCAGAAAGAAAAATTCAAAAATCATATGATTCTCTCAATAGATGCAGAGACAGCATTTGCAAAACACAGCATCCTTTCCTGATTAAAATCTTCAGAGTGTAGGGAGAGAGGGTACATCCCTCAATCTCATAAAAACCACCTATGAAAAGCCTACAGCAAATATCATTCTCAATGGGGAAAAGCTGGAAGCCTTTCCCTTAAGATCAGGAACACAACAAGGATGCCCACTCTCGCCACTATTATTCAACATAGTACTAGAAGTCCTTGCTACAGCAATCAGAAAACAAAAAGGGATAAAAGGTATCCAAATTGGCAAAGAAGAAGTCTAAATGTCTCTCTTCGCAGATGACATGATACTCTATATGGAAAACCCAAAAGAATCCACTCCCAAACTATTAGAAGTTATAGAGCAATTCAGTAATGTGGCGGGATACAAAATCAATGCTCAGAAATCAGTTGCATTTCTATACACAAATAAGGAGACTGAAGAAAGAGAAATTAGGGAATCCATCCCATTTACAACAGCACCAAAAACCATACGTTACCTTGGAATTAACTTAACCAGAGACGTAAAGGACCTATATTCTAGAAACTATAAATCACTCTTGAAAGACATTGAGGAAGACACAAAAAGATGGAAAAATATTCCATGCTCATGGATCGGAAGAATTAACATAGTTAAAATGTCCATGCTACCCAGAGCAATCTACACTTTCAATGCTATCCTGATCAAAATACCGAGGACATTTTTTAAGGAACTGGAACAAATAGTACTTAAGTTTGTATGGAATCAGAAAAGGCCTCGAATCTCCAAGGAACTGTTGAAAAGGAAAAACAAAGCTGGGGGCATCACAATGTCAGATTTCGAGCTGTACTACAAAGCTGTGATCACAAAGACAGCATGGTACTGGCACAAACACAGACACATAGACCAATGGAACAGAATAGAGTACCCAGAAATGGACCCTCGGCTCTTTGGGCATCTAATCTTTGATAAAGCAGGAAAAAACATCCGGTGGAAAAAAAGACATTCTCTTCAATAAATGGTGCTGGGAAAATTGGACAGCTACATGCAAAAGAATGAAACTTGACCACTCTCTCACACCATGCACAAAGATAAACTCCAAATGGGTGAAAGACGTCGATGTGAGACAGGAATCCATCAAAATCCTAGAGGAGAACATAGGCAACAACCTCTATGACATCGGCCAAAGCAAACTTTTTCATGACACATCTCCAAAGGCAAGAGAAACAAAAGATAAAATGAACTTGTGGGACTTCATCAAGATTAAAAGCTTCTGCACAGCCAAGGAAACAATAAAAAAAACTAAGATGCAGCCCACGGAATGGGATAATATATTTGCAAATGATACTACAGATAAAAGACTGATATCCAAGATATACAAAGAACATCTCAAACTCAATATGCGAGAAACAAATAAACAAATCATAAAATGGGAAGAAGATATGAACAGACACTTCTCCAATGATGACATACACACTGCTAACAGACACATGAAAAAATGTTTAAAATCATTAGCCATCAGGGAAATTCAAATCAAAACCACACTAAGATACCGCCTTATGCCACTTAGAATGGCAAAAATTGACAAGGCAAGAAACAACAATTGTTGGAGAGGATGTGGAGAAAGGGGATCCCTCCTACATTGTTGGTAGGAATGCAAGTGAGTACAGCCACTCTGGAAAACAGTGTGGAGGTCCCTTAAAAAGTTAAAAATTGAGCTACCCTATGATCCAGCCATTGCACTACTGGGTATTTACCCCAAAGATAGAGACGTAGTGAAGAGAAGGGCCATATGCACCCCAATGTTCATAACAGCATTGTCCACAATAGCTAAATCGTGGAAGAAACCAAGATGCCCTTCAACGGATGACTGGATTAAAAAGTTATGGTCCATATATGCAATGGAATATTACTCAGCTGTCAGAAAGAACGATTTCTCAACATTTGCTGCAACATGGATTGCACTGGAGGAGATAATGTTAAGTGAAATAAGTCAAGCAGAGAAAGACAATTATCATATGATTTTCTCATCTATGGAACATAAGAACTAGGAAGATCTGTAGGGGAAGAAAGGGATAAAGAAAGGGGGGGTAATCAGAAGGGGGAATGAGGCATGAGAGACTATGGACTCTGAGAAACAAACTGTGAGCTTCAGAGGGGAGGGGGGTGGGGGAATGTGATAGGCTGGCGATGGGTAGTAAGGAGGGCACGTATTGCATGGTGCACTGGGTGTTATATGCAACTAATGAATCATCGAACTTTTCATCAGAAACCAGGGATGTAATGTATGGTGACTAACATAATATAATAAAAAAACATTAAAAAATGATTTAAATTTCTATATTAAATGCAGTAACTTTTCCTCTTTTAGCAGAACAGCTTGAGAACTATTAAGAATGTGGACCACAGAATGCTGTGTATATATGCGGAAAGAGCACATACACAGTCGTTAACTAGTCATTCACTCAGTTTATAATTCAGCTACCACAATTAGCTACCACGGCAACTGTACCATATATAGTTTTAAATTGTTTTTATTCCTATTCTAGATTGTTTTACTGATATTATAACAGATTATTGATCAAAAACAAAACACAAAGTACATTATTAATATTGGAACAAATATATAACAGTATAAAAAAGTTCTGTAGATATATTTGAAGATGATTCATTAGCTTCTTGTATTATTCTTCATCTGAACAAACTTGTTATACAGTCTGCAAAGATATCTCTGACTTTTCAAAATCCAAGCCAAAGAGAAAACACAGTGATTATGTTAAATCTGAATCTTTTTTGGGGCACATGCGTGGCTCAGTTGGTCAAGAGTCTGACTCTTGATTTTGGCTCTGGACACGATCTCAGCGTTATGACACTGAGCCCAGCAATGGGCTTCACACTCAGCAGGGAATCTCTTCTTGAGATTCTCTCCCTCCCCCTCCTTGCCTTGCCCCCCCCCCCGAGTGTGTGCATGTATGCTCTCTCTCTCTCTCCTAAATAAATAAATAAATAAATAAATAAATAAATAAATAAATAAATCTTTTTTAAAGATCTGAATCTTCTTGGGGTGCCTGGGTGACTCAGTCAGTTAAGCATCTGCCTTTGGCTCAGTTCTCGATCCCAGGTCCTAGGATCAAAATCAGTATCAGGCTCCCAGCTCAGTGGGGAGTCTGCTTCTCCCTCTCTGTGTGCGCATGCATACTCTTTTTCTAATAAATAAATAAATCTTTTAAAAAAAACAAAAAAAAATAAAATAAAATAAAACAAAGAACCACCTTCTAGTTCTGTTGAGTTGCTCTACTGTGCTCCTGGTTTCTAATTCATTGATCTCTGCTCTAATCTTGATCAACTGCTCTCTCGTGCATGGGTTAGGCCTGTTCTTCTGTTCCTGCTCCAGTTCTTGAGGTGAGAATATAAAAACTGCATTTTAGATTGTTCTATTCTTTTGAGTGAGGCTTGGATGGCTACGTATTTTCCACTTAGGACTGCCTTTGCAGTGTCCCATAGATTTTTGGACCATTCTCTTTTCATTCTCATTGGTCTCCATAAATTGTTTAAATTGATTTTTGATTTCCAGTTTATCCAATCATTCTTGAGCAGGATGGTTCTTAATTTCCAAGTGTTTGAGTTTCTTCCAAATTTTTTCTTGTGATTGAGTTCCAATTTCAAAGCATTGTGGTCTGAGAATATGCAGGGAATAATTTCAGTCTTTTCATATCGGTTGAGACCTGTTTTGTGACCCAGTATATGATCTATTCTGGAGAACATTCCATACGCATTCAAAAAGAATAAGTATTCTGTTGTTCTGGGGTGTAGTGTTCTATATATATTTTTGAGGTCCATCTGGACTAGTATGTCATTCAAAGCTCTTGTTTCTTTGTTGATTTTCTGCTTAGGTGATCTGTCTATTGCTGAGAGTGGAATGTTGAGGTCCCCTACTATTAACGTATTTTTATCTATATGTCTATTTATTCTGGTTAAGAGTTGGCTTGTTATCTTGCTGCTCCCCTGTTGGGGGCATAGATATTTATAATTGTCATATCCACTTGTTGGATACATCCTTTAAGAATAATACAGTGCTCTTATGTATCTCTAACTACAGTCTTTAGTTTAAAATCTAATCTGTCTGATATGAGAATTGCTACTCCAGCTTTCTTTTGAGGTCCATTGGCATGAAAGATGTTTTTCTATCCCTTCACTTTCAGTCTGGATGTATCTTTAGATTCAAAATGTTCTCTTGTAGACAGCAAATTGATGGGTCATGTCTTTTTATCCAATCTGCAACCCTGTGGTGTTTTATGGGAGCATTTAGGCCATTCACATTGGGAGTGATTATTGAGAGATATGATATTAATGATGTCATGTTGTCTGTAAAGTCTTTGTTTCTATAGATTGTAAATTTCTGTTCTATATCACTCTTGGGGCCTTTTTACTTTTATAGAATCCCCCTTAATATCTCCTGTAGGGCTGGTTTCATGGTTACAAAATTGTTCATTGTCTGGCGATTCTGGAAGGTCCTTATCTCTCCATCAATTCTGAATGACAGCCTTGCTGGATAAAGGATCCTTGGCTGCATGTTTTTCTCTGAAAGAGCTTTAAAAATGCCCCCCCACCCTTTTTCTCATTGCAGGTCTATGTAGGCAGGTCTGATGTAATTCTGATATTTTTGCCTCTGTACATGAGAAATTTCTCACCTTGGCCGCTTTCAATACTCTATCCTTGGATCTAATATTTGTGAATTGCACTATGATGTGACGTGGCGTAGTGTGTCATGGTCGAGCTTGGGAGGGGTCCTCTCTGCCTCTTGGACATGAATGTTTGTTTCCCTTGCTAGATTAGGGAAGTTTTCAGCTACAATTTGTTCAAATATCTCTTCTAGACCTCTGTTTTTCTCCCCCCCCTCGGGGATGCCGATGATTCTGACATTGGAACATTTCATTGAGTCAGTAATCTCCCGTAACCTACATTCTTGAGATTGGATTTTTTTGAGCCAAGTTTCTGTTTTAACTTTCTCCTCTACCATCCCATCCTCCAATTCACCAATTTATTCTTCTGCCTCATTTACCCTGGCCATCAGAGCATCTAGTTTTGACTGCATTTGATTCATAGCATTTTTAATTTCTGCCAGATTCACTCTCATTTCCACCGTTAGAGATTCTATATTCTCATTAATATTTTCGTTACTATTTTTTTCAAGTCTATGCATAATCTTGACCATTGTTACTATGAACTCCATTTCTGACAGTTTGGTTATATCCATACCCATCTGTTCTGTGGCAGAGGCCACAGACTCATTATCTTTTCTTTGCTACGGGGGATTTTTCCTTGTCATCATTCTGATGAGGAGAGGTTGCAGGGTTGCCCAGAGCCCAAATTATTGACTGGGACCCAGGCAGTGTGCACTTGTTTTATAGGGACCTTAGGGATGTGGGCTTCTTGATTTTTCAGCCTGCCTTCTGGAGGAGGGCCCTGCCACGCTGATATTCAGGCACCCCTGTTAGGGTAGTCTCCCTGTTCCCTGCGAGAGGGGATGGGGATTGGCACAATGTGAGCTGCTATTTCTGGGCATTTCTTCTCTGATGGCTTTCCCTGGCGGTTTTCTGTGGCTCTTCTGAGAGTCAGAGCAGCAGTGGCCGTATCCTAGCCTCTGTGTCAGAACAGAGAGATGGCAGTCCATTCTCCACTGAGCTCTCCTGGCCCCTTTAACTCTGTTTTTGTTGGTGCTGCTAAAAACCCTGCAGTGTCCCGGGTTGTGCACCCCACAGCCGGTCCCAGCTCTCACTTCCAGGGCCAGCATGTCTCTGTCCTTTGTGTTTCTAACACTGTGCACGAGCTCCCAAGCTCTCTGTTTCAGTGTGGTTCTCGTGAGCTCTGGAGCACCAGTTTTCAGTCTGGTTGAGCGCGCACTCCTGAGCTCCTGATATCTGTCCAGTTCCAGTGAGCGCTCTGGAGCTCCGGTTTTCGGACTGTTCACACACGCGTTCCCAGGCTCACAGTCTCAGTCTGCTCTCTCATGGGTTCCGGTCTGAGAGTCTGGCCCTCTCCCCAGTGCAGGTGGCTACCGCTTCCCAGCGCTCGAGCATGGATGCTCCCTCCCCCTTCTGTTTCTCTTCTAATATCTGTGCGTGATTCACGGCTTCCCACTTCATACCTCAATACTCAGTGCTGGAGATGTTCCTTTCCAGATGTATCTTCCTGCATCTCATGCTGATTCCATGGGTTTTCAGGATGGTCTGGTACCTATCCACCTTGACTCGGGACCAGCTGAAAAAGGGGATCCCTACTCCTCTGCCATCTTAACTCTGCTCCCCCAGACAATCTTTGAAATATTTTTTAAATGGCCATAGATTTGACTCAGTATTACTTTTGTTATTCAATTTTCTGGACAAAGAAGATTATTGAGTGCTTTTAGGCTGACCGTTATGTGTATCTCTTTTCAAAAAAAATTTTTTTGACAAATTCTTGAAAACAATGTTACAATAAAAAAACTATAAAATTGTAAATAATAGGATTAGTTAGTACCATGGTATCCCAGAAGTCATCAAGGACAAAGTATTTTCCTTACATTAATTTTAAAGAAGAGTAAGTTAAAATTGAAATGTTATTTAATATATTCTATAATGTAAGTCACTTGCTAGAAGGTTGATCTTCTTTCAAACTTAAAATAACCAAAAGATTGTCACCTCATTCATGAACCGAAGAAATGGAAATCCATTCTAAATTGTATACACACACACATATACTTGACCATTATGAGATAATACACAAGGCAAAGGTAATTTGAACACATGGGACATTATAGGACATTATATCCACTTGCTCTTACAGACACTATATGAGAGGACTGAATGAGCCAGTAAGCTTATTCAGTTTAGAAGACTCAGAGTAATGTCTGGTGTTTGTGTTTGTGTGTGTGTGTGTGTGTGTGTGTGTGTGTGTGTGTGTGTGTATTGGAAGAATATCTGGGAGATGTTGGAATTAATATGGAAACTGGACTTAATAGATCTGCCAAACACAAGTGAATTATTATGAGACAAAGATATTTATCTTTTGATAAAATTTTAATATGAATGTGTAAAATATTGATGATGTCACTACCATCTTTCTTTAATTTTAATTATTTTCTCCTCTCACTCTAAAAAGCAAAATTTAAAAAGTCCTTGGGGCAGAAGCAAGGCAGAAGCAATTTCACTGCACAATTCCCCCCACAACAACAAATTTTTAAATTTCTTTTAACATCTCTAATAATGGTGTATATTCATGTGAAAAATTCATTAGTTAGCAGAATTCATGCTCAATTAATACACGAAGCTAAAGATTATAAATATATAGCTAAAATGAGTTAAGCAGAACTGCACAGAATTTTAAGACTTCAATCTTCATTTCATTTGTGTATGTGCTCTTTCTCCTTCCATATATAATATATATTCAAATATATTTATACATGAATATTTAATAATTTATTTTATATAATTTATTTATATACTTACTCATATGTTTCTAAATTTATATGTATATTACATATATTCAATTAAATCTACTCTAAAGCAAGAATATTTAAGAAAAAAAATAATGTAGCTGATGATGTCTCATTGATCTTAAGGATTAATTTTTTCCCTCTTGCACCAGCCATTTTCTGATGTACACTAATCAAAGTAGTGAAAAACTAAATTTTATGGTATGAGGTTATGATCAGAGCTTGAGCACAGGAGCAAATTGAGGTAGATTTTGATTAAATTCCAATAATAAGTAGTTTTCAATAAATGTGTTTCTAAGGCAGACATGTAGAATTAATATGATGAATAATTAGCATACTTCTTCATTTCTCTTTTGTTTTCATTAAATATTATAAATTCTTATTTAAACAAATATGTGATTGGCCATTTAAACCAAAAGACTAAACTGAAACATCATGTTTGAATCAGCTCATCATATTTTTCTAACCTTGGGCCACTAGCTAAAATTTCATCTATGGTTAAAGCACAGATACAATTCTAGAATTGCTCTTAAGATTGCCAGAAATCAACTCAGCAGGATATCCTTGTCCAGTGAATTTCCGAGCACTTTTTTGTTTAGCCATTGCAAATGCATGTAGATCTTTGTGTTTCTAAAATTGTAATGCCATGCCATATCAGCTACATCAAGGAAACGATCTGGTAATTCATATCTATTTTATAAAATCATCTCTATAATCTCTTCTCTTTATAGTCTCTTACCTTAACCATTTCTTTGTTCTTGGCTTTCTTTGTCACTTCTCTGTTAGAATTGTTTGTTCATAACTTGGCTCAATAAGTGCTTTGTGTTGTTGTTAATTCCATGTATACAGCTGTTTAGAAACTTTTTCTGAAAATGTTTGGGAATGAATCAAATTAAGATATATAAATGACATTTTTTTTCCAGCTTGGTGGAAACTGTGAGAAAAATGATTGCTAAAGTTTATTGCCGTATCTTCTTTCCAGTAGGCTCCCTTCAAACTTCATGGCTGTAAATGCCAAAGAACCTCATGTATCAAACTTAGAGCAATCTGTGAGCCAGGTAGCTTTAATTAAAGGTCATATTCTGAGCTATACTAATCATTTTAATCTTTTGAATAAAATTTCCCCAAATTGAGTAACCTTAACCTCAATGAAACTGTGGTTGCTAAAACGTTCTTTATTCTCCCACTCCTGAATTCTGTTCCTTTTTTTGCCTGGAATAACTATAGGGAAAGTAAAAGGCCCATAGAAGGCAGGCAATAAGTGTCGTGAGTAAATTTAGACTGATAACACATTGAGAGCAGTGGTCAGAGCCATACTTTTATATAAAACTCAAACATTTAGTCCACTGTTATATATATTTATGTATTAAAAATTGTCCAGGGATTTATACTACCTTTAACAGTCATCAAAACCAATTGTAATATATACTATGGTATGATGTTTAGGTGAAAAGAAATAATCTTCTCTTCAATTTCTCCAAAAAATTTCCAAGTTACAAGTAGCCAAGGACAAATGATGGATTCACACAATAGATTAATCCAAATTCTGGTTGAAACAAATATGTTTTAAAAGATTTTCTGCCATATTGACATGACTACCATTTACAGCATTTAATAGGATATATATTCTGTGTACTTTCCCTTTTCTTCAGATTTAATTTTTTTGGTTTAGTTTTTGGAGTTTGAATAAGTAATTCATTTAAATGGTCAAAATTCAAAACCATGTAACAAGGTACACATCTAGAAGACTTACTTCCACACCACTCCCTGTCTATCCCACCTATCCTCACCTCTGTAGATAATCACTTTCACTAGTTTCATATGTATTATTCCAGAATTTATTTCATGTACATGTAAGCAAATATTCATAGGATGAATCCTCTTTGTTATGAATATTTTCTTATAGATGAATACTTAGATTCATCTGCAATTTTAAAATGATAAATAGCGCCATAAAGAATAACATTGCAAGATGTCATTCATACATATTCCTAGAAGTGTGATCAAATGAACTTTGGGAATCAATTTGGGTCAAATAAACTTTAGAATCAATTTATCTAGTTCTAGAAAAACGTTACTATTGTTTTTGAGATTACACCAAGTTTAATACTAAATTAAGAACAATTATCAGCATCGATTTTTCTACAAAAATTATATATATAATATTAATACTATATATAATTATATTAATAACATATATTATTAATATATTTATTATTTATTAATAATTATATATAATTATATATTATATATAATTAATTATATAATATTAATATGTATACAATATTAAACACTTTTCATCTTTAAAGTACCACTAACTCATGAAATCTAACACCTTTATAAGGGAAGAAAATAAGTAAATAATTTTCCTTCATTTACCAGAAGGACAGTAAAATACTGAAGCCAAATAATTCACAATATTTTTTAGATATTTATTTATTTGAGAGAGGGAGAGAGAGAGAGAGAGCACAAGCAGGGAGAGCAGTGGAGGAAGAGGGAGAAGAAGGATCTGCACTGAGCAGAGAGCCTGATGGAAGATTGATCCCAGGACCCTGGGATCATGACCTGAGCTAAAGGCACATGCTTAACTAAATGAGCCAACCAGGCACCCCAAATTCACAATATTTCTTAAAAAGTGGCTATTTGAATTAAATTGCTATTGGATATAGGCACAGAGCAGGTCAGAAGTAAAAACTTGAAGCAGAAAACTACTGCAAGAACCTTGTAGTGTAGTAGCAATACTTGCTCTCAACTGCCTAGTCCACAAGATAGCCTGGATATTCTTTTATATACTTTCCTTAACTTGTCACTGCTAAAAAAATTTTTCCCAGCTCTTTCTGTAGAATATTTCCAATCCTCTCCAGTTATTTGACTGAAAGAATGTCATTTAATATTATAAACCACAATTTTATTTGTTCATATCAAATCTTTTTCCACAAAAATTGGAAGCAGGGGTAGCCTTAACAATATAACATTTTTAAGAGAAGGTAGAGGATGGTAGCCAAATGAAGTGACATAAAAATGCAAAGCTAATTAGGATATGGAATAACTTAAGTCTAATATTTACATAGAGAGGAAGAATTTCATATTACCAGATTTAAAATGTATAACTCCCTTGAGCTGGTAATGATTATAATATGCATAGAAAATTACTAGTCAAATTAATTTATCAGTATTATTTGATATTTTGTAAGATGTCTTTGTGTGTAAACCAGAAGAATTAATAACAGAAAATATAATTCTGATATTAAAAAACAAAGTTCTTGACAAGCCCAGTGCATAAAATATACTTAAAAATGAAGGAGTTCTGGATTTCATTTACTTTGCAAACATCATGCAGTCTGAAATCTGCCCCTGGAAATATAGCATGTTCAAAACATAGATTTTTCTTGTAATATCAAAGGAAATATATGACATAGTTTAGCTCACTAGTTCTTTCTTCATTTTTTCATTAAGGTGCTTCAATGACAGTATATTGGCAAGTATATTCAGCAACTTTGGACTTGTGATTCACTTAGGGGAATTTAACATTGTGGTAAGAAAAAAAAATAAAAAGGAATTTAGTATTTATTTTTAAAAGTTTTTGTTTAAATTCCAGTTAGTTAACATACAGTATAATATCAATTTCAGGAGTACATTTCAGTGATTCAACACTTACATATACAACACTTGGTGCTCATCACAAATGCACACCTTAATCCTGATCACCTGTTTAACCCACCTCCAATGCACCTCCCTGCTGGCAACCATGAGTTTGTTGTCTATAGTTAAAAGTTTCATAGTTTACCTCTCTTTTTTTACCCTGTGATCATTTGTTTTGTTTCTTAAATTCCACATGTGAGTGAAATTATATGGTTTTTGTCTTTCTGTAATGGACTTATTTCACTTGGCATGATATTCTCTAGCTCCATCCACATCATTGCAAATGACAAGATTTCATTCATTTTTATCATAGAGTAATATTCTATTGTATATAAACCACTTCCTCTTTATTCATTCATCAATCAATGGACATTTGGGCTCTTTCCATAATTTGGATATTGTAGATAATGCTGCTATAAACATCAGGGTGCATGTATCCCTTCAAATTAGTATTGTTGTATTCGTTGGGTAAATTCTCTATAGCGCAATTGTTGGATCTTAGGGTAGTTCCATTTTTAACTTTTTGAGGAACTTCCATACTGTTTTCCAAAGTGGCTACACTAGTTTGCATTCCCACCAACAGTGTAAGAGGGTTCCCCTTTCTCCACATCCTTGCCAACAACTGTTGTCTCTTGTGTTGTTGATTTTAGCAATTCTGACAGGGCTGAGAGGATATCTCATTGTAGTTTTGATTTGTATTTCCCTGATGATGAGTGATGTTGAGCATCTTTTCATGTGTCTGTTGGCCATCTGTATGCCTTCTTTGGAAAAACGTCTATTCATGTCTTTTGCCCATATTTAATGAGATTATTTATTTTTGGGGTGTGGACTTTTATAAGTTCTCTATATATTTTGGATACTAACCCTTTATCAGATATGTCATTTGCAAATATCTTTTCTTATTTCATAGATTGTCTTTTCTTTTTGTTGATTGTTCCCTTCACTGTGCAGAAGCTTTTTATTTTGATGAAGTCCCAATAGTTTATTTTTGCTTTAATTTCCCTTGCCTCCAGAGATGTATCTAGAAAGAAGTTACTATGGGTGATTTCAAAGGGGTGGCTGTGTTCTCCTTTAGGATTTTAGTGGTTTCCTCTCTCACGTTTAGGCCTTTAATCCAGTTTGAATTTATTTTCATGTATGGTATAAGGAAGTGATCAAAGTGCTGAATGGGAAAAATCTGCAGCCAATAGTATTCTACCCAACAAGGCTATCATTCAGAATAGAAGGAGAGATAGAATTTTTCAGACAAAAAAGCTAAAGGAGTTTGTGAACACTGAACCAGCCCTGCAAGAAAGGGGATGGTTTGAGTGGAAAGGAAAGGCCAGAAGTGACAAAGACAAGAAAGGAGCAGAGGAAATCTGCAGAAATAATAACAAACCAAGTAACAAAATGGCACTAAATACATATCCATCACTGGTTACTCTGAATGTAAATAGACTAAATACTCCAATGAAAAGACATAGAGTTTAGGAATGGATTAAAACAAACAAGCAAACAAACAAACAAAACAAGACCCATCTATATGCTGCCTACAGGAGATTCATTTTAGACCTAAGGACACCTGCAGATTGAAAGTGAGGGGATGGAGAAACATTTATCATGAAATATATATAAAAATAAAGCCAGAGTAGCAATACTTATATCAGAAAAACTATAAAACAAGACTAACAAGAGATGAAGAAGGGCACCATATCATAATAAAGTGGACTATCCAACAAGAAGAACTAATAATTGTAAATATTTATGCCCCCAACATGGGAGGATCCAAGTATATAAAACAATTAATAACAAACTTAAAGGGACTCATTGATAATAATACATTAGTAGTAAGGGACTTTAGCTCCCCATTTACATCAATGGACAGATCATTTAAACAGAAATTCAACAATGAAACAATGGCTTTGAATGATACACTAAACTAGATGGACTGGACAGATATATTCAGAACATTTCATCTTAAAACAGCAGAATACACATTCTTTTCAAGTGCACATGGGACATTCTCCAGAATACATCACATATTATAAAAAAACACAAAACACTATTATCTTGACATTAGTTTTCTGCTGCACTGAGTTTTACCTTCCATACTTTAATCTGATAAAAACTGTCCCTCAATGATAAAATGTTTCAATATTAATGGTATGAATATAATGCAGAGTGTTATTTTTCTCATTGTTAACTTTATGCAAAACTGTGGGTTTTTTTTAAATAGCAGACTAAGGGAGACATACTTTGTAAAAAGAAATCCAATAATGCATTTTTAAACATAATCTCTATCCTTTGATCTACTAAGTGTAACTTCCCTATAAATATGTCATTCCTTTCATTTTTGACTATGCTATAAGAGGTAAGGACATAGGATTAAAATGAAAAGATAATTATAGCCAGAATTACCTATGATTAATCTAAAAAGTGTATTTCTAAGTATTGAATGATGCTATATAAAATATTTTATTATCATCATGACTTTTATAATAGTATGAAGTTACCTTTGAAAGTCCACTTATTAAAGAAGACACTATATAATTCAGCTATTGACTAATGGAGTTGAAATTCTTCTGAGAAGTTCATCTTTTCTAAAGATTACTTCATAATTGAAACACCTATATTTAATATTGATTTGTCCCTAATTATAAATCAATCACATGTTTTAAAAGTTTTTAATGTTTTTAAAGATTTTATTTTTTATTTATTTGAGAGAGAGAGAGCATGTGTTGGAGGGAGAGAGAATCTGAAGCAGACTCTGCATTGAATGTAGAACCCCACTCAGGGTTTGATCCCAGGACCTTGAGATCATGGCCTGAGCTGAAACCAAGAGTTGGCCACTTAACCGACTGAACCACCCAGGTACCCCTAAAAAGTTTTTAATTTTAAACTTATACTTGAAAGCTTGTGGATAAAACAAATTAGAAGTTCCAGTTAATTGAAAATGAAGAGAATCTTTTATGTACCTTAAGTAATCCAGTTGGAATAAGAAATCCTAGAAACTTTCAAAGAAAGAGAAAAATAAAATCCTAGATTAAGAATTCACAGTACATAAGCAATCAATCATGGAACACTACATCAAAAACTAATGATGTACTGTATGGTGACTAACATAACATTAAAAAAAAAAAAAAGAATTCACAGTACAAGTGCCAATACAGACTAGACATCTAAAAAACCAAAGGAAACATTTTGAATTTCAGAAGATAACATTTCCTAAAGCTCCAAATATCCCTGTCACATTCTGCTTTGTTTTCTTAGTTGGACCAGGGCATTCAGATAACCTTTACTAAGGTAGGTTAATCTATAAATTCAGTCAGCATCTGGGGTGCTCTGGGACTTTGGTAGCACCACAGACAGCAAATATTCTCTCTTGAAGAGAGTGCCCAAATCCCTAGGTGTTTTGGCAAAAGAAAAATTAAAATGAGTCTGATTAGGTTAACGACATACTATTACTAGCATTCTCCCTGTAGGTTTGTAGGATATGAAAGTAAACTCTGTATTAGCTTTAAACTTTCTGAGCTGGAGTTGAATCACTTAAGACTGAATTAAAAGACAAATTTTCTCCCTGCTTTAAATACTTAGAAGGTTAGCATGTCTTTTCCTGAGACAGCTGAGTATTCAGAGTAACAATAATTTTAGAAAATGCATCTACCTAGAAATTTCCTATCTTAATGTTTCTAGCTATTGATAAGAGGAATTTTTCATAAAATTTTAGTTGCCCCTCTATTAGAAACTTTGCTCAAATGAGCTCTAATAGTATCAAAAAATGAAATGCCACTTGATGAAAGCAAATTGCTCAAGTTATCAAGTTAAAATCAATAATATATATATATATATATATATATATATATATATATATATATATATATATATATATATATATATGTAATTTTAAGGTAGCACGTAAGGAGGAAAATACATAAGAAAGAAAATAAAACAACCATCAGATACTTCTCCAGTGTCCTTTACTCATAGAATCACCAAGTTGAAGGAGCTTTAGAATATGTAGTCCAATGCCATCATTTTACAAAAGGAAAAAATGAAATCTTGAAAGATAAAATAGTTTTTCTAAATCACATACTTAGTGACAGAACTGGGGTTAATACCAATCTTTCAACCCACACCCTAATGCTCATTTAACTAAACTGCACTGATTATTATTCAACCAGTTATTTTGTAGAATGCAAAAGAAAACATAATAATCCTTACTCTTAAATAATTTATAATTTACTAGAAGAGATAAATACAAGATGATAACTGCACATGATCAAGACAGACAAGATATGTGTTCTTTGTCCAGAAGACAGGTAGATCATGGTGGGCTTACAGGGTTGGAAGAGGCCTGACAAGCAGGCAGTACCTGGAAGTAGGGTTAGATTGTAGAAGAATCATACACACACACACAAACAGTGCAAATGTTAAAGCAAAGGAATAAAATGTTAACAATGGCAAATTTGAGTAAAGAGTATTCTTTGTACTATTCCTACTTTAGTTTGCAACTTTTTGTATTTTATATCTGTATTTTCAAATGATTTCCAAACAGAGAGTTTGGTAATCATGTACTTATTAAAAAGGATGTGTTTTTATTCAGATTAATACTTGTTAATTAACGGGTACTACACCAGTTCTGTGGTGGTTTATACAGAACTGAGAGAGTTGAAATTTTGGGAAGATGATTCGAAACTTACTTGTATTCATTGTTACGAGGATGAAGGGATTTTGATGATCACAAATCTTTGCCAAGAAGTGTTTCCCAAAGATTTGGTATAAATCTGTAGTCAGGGTTAGTCTGGCATGTTTGTTGCAATGATTCTATTTTAATCAATAGATTCTACTATATTTTTAAGTTAAAAAAAAAGAAATGTTACTTTATTTATTTATTATGTTCAATTAGGCAATGTATAGTACATCATTAGTTTTTGATGTAGTGTTCAGTGATTCATTAGTTGCGTATAACACCCAGTGCTCGTCACCACACATGCCTTCCTAAATACCCATCATATGGCCACCTAATCCCCCAACCCCTCTCCCATCTGTAACACTCAGTTTGTTTCCCAGGCTCCAGAATCTCATGGTTTGTCTTCCTTTCTGATTTTTCCTCATTCAGTTCTCCCTTCCTTCCCCTGTGGTCCTCTGTGATCTTTCTTATGTTGCACATATGAGTGAAACCATAAAATAATTGTCTTTCTCTGCTTGACTTATTTCACTTAGCATAATCCACTCCATTTACATCCATGTCAATGAAAATGGTGGCTTTTCTAATGGCTGAGTACTATTCCATTCTATATATGAAGGGCATCTTCTTTATCCATTCACCTGTTGAAGGACATCTCGACCCCTTCCACAGTTTGGCTATTGTGGACATTGCTGCTATGAACTTTGGGATGCATGTGCCCCTTCTTTTCACTACATCTGTATCCTTGGGGTAAATACCTAGTAGCGCAATTGCTAGCTCATTGGGTACCTCTATTTTTAACATCTTGAGGAACCTCCATATTGTTTTCCAAAGTGGCTGTACCAGCTTGCATTCCCACCAACAGGGTAAGAGGGTTCCCCTTTCTACAAATTCTTGCCAACACTTGTTTCCTCCTTGTTAAATTTTGCCATTCTAACTGGTGTAAGGTGGTATCTCTTTGTGGTTTTGATTTGTAATTCCCTAATGGCTAGTGATGCTGAATATTGTTTTGTGTGTCTATTAGCCATTTGTATGTCTTCATTGGAAAAGTGTCTGTTAATATCTTCTGCCTATTTTTTGATTTGATTATTTGTCATGTTCCTGATCTTAAGGGAAAGGCTCTCAGCTTTTCCCCAATAAGAATGATATTCACTGTAGGCTTTTCATACATCGTTTTTATGAAATTGCGGAATGTACCCACTATCCCTAGTCTCTGAAGGGTTTTAATCAGTAAAGGATGCTGTATTTTGTCAAATGCTTTTTCTGCATCAATTGAGAGGATCATATGGTTCTTGACTCTTTTCTTGTTGATATGATTTATCATACTGATTCATTTGCGAATGTTGAACCACCCTTACAACCCAGGGATGAATCCCACTTGGTCATGATACATAATCCTTCTAATGTACTGTTGGATTTATTAGCTAGGATCTTGTTGAGAATTTTGGCATCCTATCTGTCTGTAATTCTCCTTTTTGATGGGGTCTTTGCCTGGTTCTGGGATCAAGGTAATGTTAGCCTCATAGAATGGGTTTGGTAGTTTTCCTTCTGTTTCTATTTTTTGAAACAGTTTCAGGAGAATAGGTATTATTTCTTCTTTGAATGTTTGGAAGAATTCCCCTGGGAATCTCTCAGGCCCTGGACTCTTGTTTTGGGGGAGGTTTTTGATCACTGCTTCAATCTCTTCATAAATAATTGGTCTGTTGAAATAGTCAATTTCTTCCTCTTTCACTCTTGATAGTTTATAGGTTTCTAGGAAGGCATCCATTTCTTCCAGGTTGTTTAATTTATTGGCATAAAGCTGTTGATAAATGTTTCTAATGATCCTTCCTATTTCATTGGTGTTGGTCGTGATCTCTCCCTTTTCATTCATAATTTCATTAATTTGGATCCTTTCTCTATTCCTTTGAATAAGTCTGGCCAGAGGCTTATCGATCTGATTTATTCTTTCAAAGAACCAGCTTCTAGTTCTGTTGACATACTCTACTGTGTTTCTGGTTTCTAATTCATTGATCTCTGCTCTAATCTTGATCAAATGCCTTCTCATGCATGGGTTAGATCTGTTCTTCTGTTCCAACTCCAGCTTCTGGAGTTGAGAATATAAAAACTGCATTTCAGATTTTTCTATTCTTCTGAGTGAGGCTTGGATGGCTATGTATTTTCCCCTTAGGACTGCCTTTGCAGTGTCCCATAGGATTTGGACCGATGTGTTTTCATTTTCATTGGTCTCCAAAAATTGTTTAATCTCCTTCTAAATTACCTGGTTTACCAAATTATTCTTGAACAGGATGGTTCTTCGTTTCCAAGTGTTTGAATTTCTTCCAAATATTTCCTTGTGATTGAGTTCCAGTTTCAAAGCATTGTGGTCTGAGGATATGCAGGGAATAATCTCAGTCTTCTGGTATCAGTTGAGACCTGTTTTGTGACACAGTATATGGTCTCTTCTGGAGAAAGTTCCATGTGCATTCGAAAAGAATGAGTATTCTGTTGTTCCGGGGTGTAGTGTTCTGTATATATCTATGAGATCCATCTGGTCCAGTATGTCATTCAAAGCTCTTTTTTCTATGTTGATTTTCTGCTTAGGTGATCTGTCTATTGCTGAGAGCAGAGTGTTGAGGTCCCGTACTGTTAACGTATTATTATCTATATGCCTCTTTATTCTGGTTAAGAGTTGGCTTGTATATCTAGTTGTTCCCCTGTTGGGGACATAGATATTTATAATTGTCATATCCACTTGATGGATACATCCTTTAAGAATAATATAGTGTCCTTCTGTATCTCTACCTACAGTCTTTAGTTTAAAATCTAATCTTTCTTTTTTTTAAGGAAAATTTTTTATTATATTATGTTAGTCACCATACAGTACATCCTTAGTTTTTGATGTGAAGTTCCATGATTCATTATTTCCGTATAACACCCAATGCACCATGCAATACGTGCCCTCCTTAATACCCATCACGAGCCTATCCCATTCCCCCACACCCCTCCATTCTGAAGCCCTCAGTTTGTTTCCCAGAGTCCATGGTCTTTCATGGTTCATTCCCCTTCTGTTTACCCCCCCTTCATTCTTCCCTTTCTTCTCCTACTGATCTTCCTACTTCTTATGTTCCATAAATGAGTGAAACCATATGATAATTGTCTTTCTCTGCTTGACTTGTTTCGCTTAGCATTATCTCCTCCAGTCCTGTCCATTTGTAGCAAATGTTGAGAAATTTTTCTTTTTGATAGCTGAGTAATATTCCATTGTATATATGGACCACGTCTTCTTAATCCAGTCATCTGTTCAAGGGCCTCTGGGCTCCTTCCACAATTTAGCTATTGTTGACAATGCTGCTGTGAACATTCGGGTACATATGGCCCTTCTCTTCACTACGTCTGTATTTTTGGGGTAAATGCCCAATAGTGTAATTGCTGGATCACAGGGTAGTTCAATTTTTAACTTTTTAAGGGACCTCCACATTGTTTTCCAAAGTGGCTGTACCAATTTGCATTCCCAACAACAATGTAAGAGGGATCACCCCTCTCCACATTCTCTCCAACATTTGTTGTTTCCTGCCTTGTCAATTTTTGCCATTCTAACAGTGTAAGGTGGTATCTCAATGTGGTTTTGATTTGAATTTCCCTGATGGCTAATGATTTTGAACATTTTTTCATGTGTCTGTTAGCCATTTGTATGTCTTCATTGGAAAAGTGTCTGTTCATATCTTCTGCCCATTTTTTGATGTGATTATTTGTTTCTCGTGTATTGAGTTTGAGAAGTTCTTTGTAGATCTTGGATACCAGTCTTTTATCTGTAGTGTCATTTGCAAATATCTTCCCCTATTCCGTGGGCTGCCTCTTAATTTTTCGACTGTTTCCTTGGCTGTGCAGAAGCTTTTTACCTTGATGAAGTCCCACAAGTTCATTTTTTCTTTTGTTTCTCTTGCCTTTGGAGATGTGTCATGAAAAAAGCTGCTGTGGCTGATATCAAAGAGTTTGCAGCCTATGTTGTCCTCTAGGATTTTGATGGATTCCTGTCTTACATCGAGGTCTCTCACCCATTTGGAGTTTATCTTTGTGTATGGTGTGAGAGAGTGGTCAAGTTTCATTGTTCAGTATATAGCTGTCCAATTTTCCCAGGACCATTTATTGAAGAGACTGTCTTTTTTCTACTGTTTTTTTTCCCCCTGCTTTTTCAAAGATTAATTGCCCATAGAGTCGAGGGTCTATTTCTGGAGGCTGTACTCTGTTCTGCTGGTCTGTGTGTCTGTTTTTGTGTCAGTACCATTCTGTCTTGGTGATCAGAGCTTTGGAGTACAGCTTGAAATCAGACATAGTGATGTCTCCAGCTTTTTTTTTTTTTTCTTCTTCAAAATTTCCTTGGCGATTCAGGGTCCTTTCTGGTTCCATGAAAATTTTAGGGTAGTTTGTTCCAGTTCTTTGAAAAACATCATTGTCATTTTGATTGGGATCGCAGTGAAAGTATAGATTGCTCTCAGTAGCATAGACAATTTAACTATGTTTATTCTTGTGACGCATGAGCAAGGAATATTTTCCCATGTTTTTCTGTCTTCTACAAAGTCTTTCATCAATGCTCTTTAGTTTCTAGAGTACAAATCCTTTACCTCTCTGGTTAAGTTTATTCTGATTTATCTTACGGTTTTTGGTGCCAATGTACATGGAATCAATTCCCTAATTTCTCTTTCTTCACTCTCATTGTTCGTGTACAGAAATGCAACTGATTTCTGAGCATTGATTTTGTATCCTGCCACATTACTGCATTGTACGAGTTCTAGTAATTTGGGAGTGGAATCTTTTGGGTTTTCCGTACAAAGTATAATGTCATTTGTGAAGATTGAGAGTTCGATTTCTTTGCCAATTTGAATACCTTTTATTCTTTTTTTGTTTTCTGATTGCTGTTGCTAGGACTTCTAGTACTATGTTGAGCAATAATGGTGAGAGTGGGCATCCTTGTTGTGTCCCTGATCTTAAGGGAAAGGCTCTCAGCTTTTCCCCATTGAGAATGGTATTCTCTGTGGGCTTTTCTTAGATGGTTTTTATGAAATTGAGGAATGTACCCTCTGTCCCTAGACTTTGAAGGGTTTTAATCAGGAAAGGATGCTGTATTTTGTCAAAAGCTTTTTCTGCATCAATTGAAAGGATCATATGGTTCTTATCTCTTCACTTGTTAATATGATCTATCACACTGATCAATTTGTGAATGTTGAACCATCCTTGCATCCAAGGGATGAAACCCACTTGGTCGTGATGGATCATCCTTTTAATGTAATGTTGGATCCTATTAGCTAGGATCTTGTCGAGAATTTTGGCATCATTATTCATCAGGGATATCGGTCTGTAAATCTCCTTGTTGATGGGGTCTTGCCTGGTTTTGGGATCAAGGTAATACTGGCCTCATAGAATGAATATGGTAGTTTCCTTCTGTTTCTATTTTTTGAAACAGCTTCAGGAGAATAGGTATTATTTCTTCTTTGAATGCTTGGAAGAATTCCCCTGGGAATCCGTCAGGACCTGGACTCTTGTTTTGGTGGAGGTTTTTGATCACTGCTTCGATCTCTTCATAATTGATTGGTCTGTTTAAATGATCAATTTCTTCCTGTTTCAGACTTGGTAGTTTATAGGCATCCATTTCTTCCAGGTTGCTTAATGTATTGGCATATAGTTGTTGATAATAGCTTCTAATGATTTTTTCTACTTCCTTGGTGTTAGTCGCGATCTCTCCCCATTCATTCATAATTTTATTAACTTGGGTCCTTTCTCTATTCTTTTGAATAAGTTTGGCCAGTGGCTTATCAATTTTATTAATTCTATCAAAGAACCAGCTTCTAGTTTTTTTGATCTCTATTGCATTTCCAGTTTCTAATTCATTTATCTCTGCTCTAATCTTAATCAGTTGTCTTTTTGTGTATGGCTTAGGCCTGTTCTTTTTTCCTTCTCCAGCTGTTTATGGTGTGAGTATATGGACTCCATTTTAATTTTTTTCTCTTCTTTGGAGTGAGGCTTGGATGGCTATGTGTTTCCGCCTTAGGACCACCTTTGCAGTGTCCCATAGGTTTTGGACTGATGTGTTTTCATTCTCATTGGTTTTCATACATTGCTTCAGTTCTTCATTAATTCCCTGGTTTACCAAATTATTCTTAAGCAGGATGATCCTTAGTTTCCAAGTGTTTGAGTTTCTTCCAAATTTTTCCTTGTTATTGAGTTCCAGTTTCAAAGCATTGTGGTCTGAGAATACGCAGGGAATAATTTCAGTCTTTTGGTTTCGGCTGAGACCTGTTGTGTGACCCAGTATATGGTCTATTCTGGAGAAAGTTCCATGTGCGTTTGAAAAGAATGAGTATACTCTTGTTCTAGGGTGTAGTGTTCTATATATATCTATGAGGTCCATCTGGTCCAGTGTGTCATTCAAAGCTCTTATTTCTTTCTCCATTTTCTGCTTAGATGGTCTGTCTATTGCTGAGAGTGGAGCATTGAGGTCCCCTACTATTAACATATTATTATCTAAATGTCTCTTTATTCTGGTTAAGAGTTGGCTTATGTAGGCAGCTGCTCCCCTGTTAGGGTCATAGATATTTATAATTGTTAGACCATCTTGTTGGATACACCCTTTAAGAATAATATAGTGTCCTTCTGTATCTCTAACTACAGTTTTTAGCTTAAAATCTAATTTGTCTGATATGAGAATTGCTACTTCAGCTTTATTTTTAGGTCCGTTGGCATGAAAAATGATTCTCCATCCCTTCACTTTCAGTCTTGATGTATCTTTAGGCTCAAAATGAGTTTCTTGTAGACAGCATATGGATGGGTAATGTCTTTTTATCCAATCTGCCACCCTATGGCATTTCATGGGAGCATTTAGGCCATTCACATTGAGAGTGATTATTGAGAGATATGATTTTAATGTTATATTGCCTGTGAAGTCCTTGTTTGTATAGATAGTCTCTGTAAATTTCTGTTCTGTATCACTCTTGGAGTCTTTTACTTTTGTAGCACCCCCCTTAATATTTCTTACAGGGCTGGCTTGGTGGTCACATATTTTTTCAGTTTCTGCCAGTCTTGGAAGTCCTTGTCTCTACATCCATTCTGAATGACAGCCTTGCTGGATAAAGTATCCTTGCCTGCATGTTCTTCTCACTTAGTGCTCTGACTATGTCTTGCCAGCCCTTTCTGGCTTGCCAGGTCTCTGTAGACAGGTCTGATGTTATTCTAATGTTCCTCCCTCTGTACGTGAGGAATATCTTCCCCCTCGCCACTTTCAAGATTGTTTCCTTGGTTTTAAAGTTTGTGAATTGTACTATTATATGTCGTGGTGTTGGTCTGTTCTCTTTGATCTTGAGGGGGTCCTCTCTGCCTCTTGGACACAAATGCCTGTTTCCATCACCAGATTAGGGAAGTTCTCAGCTACAATTTATTCAAATATCTGTTCTAGACCTCTCTCTTTCTCCACCTCCTCGGGGATGCCGTTGATTCTGACATTGGTACATTTCATTGAGTCAGTAACCTCCTGTAGCTTTTTTTTTTTTTCATGAAAATGGAGGGTTTTTTTTCCCATGTTACCTGTCTTTCCTTCTTTTCTATCCTCTCATCCTCTAACTCACTAATTCGTTCTTCTGCCTTGTTTACCCTGGCAGTCAGAGTATCCAGTTTGGACTGCATTTCATTAATAGAATTCTTAATTTCTCCCAGATTCATTCTCATTTCACCCCTAGAGATTCTATATTCTCATTAATATTTTTCTCAAGCTTATACATCATCTTGATAATTGTTTCTCTGAACTCCATTTCTGACAACTTGCTTATATTCCTAACCATTAATTCTGTGGCAGAGGCCACAGTCTTTGTTTCTTTCCTTTGTTGGGGGTTCCTCTTTCTTCTCATTCTGATGAGGTGTTGTTGTGGGGATGTACAGAGTCCAAATTATTGACCAGGACCCAAGCAAGATGCACCTGTTTTAAAGGGACATTAGGGATGTGGACTTCTTGTTCTTTCAGCCTGCCTTCCTGTGGAGGGGCCTGCTGCACTGATACTCAGGCAACCTTGTTTGGGTAGGGTTGCCCTGCCCCCTGTGGGGTGGATGGGCACAGTGAGAACAGGTTTTTCTGGGATTTTGTTCTCTGGCGGCTTTCCCTGGCAGCTTTCTGTGACTCTTCTGAGTGTCAGAACAGCAGGGACCATAACCAAACCTCTGTCTCTGAAGAGAGAGATCTCAGTCTGGTCTTCACTGAGCTCTCCAGGCCACACTGACTCCGTTTCTGTCAGTGTTGCTAAAAACCCACAGCGTCCTGGGTTGTGCACCCCATAGCCGCTCTCCCAGTCCTCGCTCTCAGGGCCAGCACATCTCTGCCCTTTTGTATTTCTAAAACTTCCAGCTGCTCCCAGTTCATGCACATGCTTCTGAGCTCCAGGTTTCAGTCTGGTTTCCACGCGGCTACTGGTCTGCAAGTCTGGCCCACTCCCAAGAGGGGGAGGCTTCTGCCTTCTCAGCACACAAGGAGGGCGGCTCCCTCTCCCTTCCGTTTATCTTCTGATATCGGCCCGCAGACTCTGGGCTGCCTGCTTCATACCTCGATACCCAGCACCAGAGATGTTCTGTTTGTAGGGATCCAGATGCATCTTCTTACATCTCAGGCTGATTTCATGGGTGTTCATGATGGTCTGGTAGATATCCAGCTTAATTCAGGGGACCGGTTGAAATAGTGTCCCCTACTCCTCTGCCATCTTTCCCATCCAACCTATTCAGTTCTTATGTAGAAATTAATACCCTAAATAGTGCAGTTTTCTACTTAATCACTTAACATCATTCTTTAAGATAATTTTGTACTGTTAGAATGTAACTATTTTATGAGTAATATACTCCATATACATTTATCAACATTTTCAAATTTAAGATCTGATTTTCCTAACCTTGTCTGCATCTCTAGAAAAATATGTATGTGATATAATATTAGGAAAATTATAACAAAATTTTAAACATGGGTAATCTATTCATTAAACAAAAATGTTATACATATTGCCTAGATTCTTCCTTTGTATTATTATGACAAACCATTTCACATATTTACTTCTATTTTTATTTCTTTAAAAAAAATCCCTTGACTACACATCTAGTCTGAGCCACATTTTAGTATCTTCCTACTAGATCAGTGGACAAATTGTTATCAGTTTACATCCTTTAAGAATCTGTATTATCAAATCAGCTTTTATATTATTAAAGAAAAATATAATCATTTTTATTGGGATACTTAGCTTTCAAATCTGTATCACATTAATTATGATTAGCACATTCAAGGCTCTGTGATCAGAATATGTATTTTTATGTTGATCAAAACTATATTACATCATTTTTGTTTAATATAGTCAACATCTTTTTGTGGTACAGTGGGTGCAATGACCTAGAGAAATGATGTTACATCATTTAGTACACAGATTCCCTGCTACTACTTGTAGAGTATAATTATCTGTGGAAACATGTAGAAGAAACATACATCTGCTTATTTGAATTGTATGTTGGAATTCATTCTCCTACCCTAATGTGAATAACTTTCCTTGTTTTATTAAAAACAATAAAAAAATAGTTCATTAAGACCAGAACAATAACTACCTGGTTTACCCCTAAATCTGTAAGGGCAAGCAGAATACCTGATACATGATAGGTATTCCTGACATTTGTTGAATGAATGGATGATTGTATGGTTTCTGTAGAGATTTGGGAAAATAAATGTGGTTTCAAAAGTATCGTATGTAAATCTGGAAGTAGTTTTGGGGCTGGAGTAATTGAGATCATGGGTTAGGCCTGTTCTTCTGTTCCAGCTCTAGCTTCCTGAGGTGAGAATATAAAAATTGCATTTTAGATTTCTCTATTCTTTTGAGTGAGGCTTGGATGGCTATGTATTTTCCCCTTAGGACTGCCTTTGCAGTGTCCCATAGGTTTTGGACTGTTGTGTTTTCATTCTTGTTGGTCTCCATAAATTGTTTACATTGATTTTTAATCTCCTGGTTTACCCAATCTGAAACAGGAAGAAATTGATTATTTAAACAGACCAATTAATTATGAAGAGATTGAAGCAGTGATCACAAACCTCCCCAAAAACAAGAGTCCAGGGCCTGACGGATTCCCTGGGGAATTCTACAAAACATTCAAAGAAGAAATAATACCGATTCTCCTGAAGCTGTTTCAAAAAATAGAAACAGAAGGGAAACTATCAAACATTCCATAAAGCCAGTATTACCTTGTTCCCCAAACCAGGCAAAGACCCCATCAAAAGGGAGAATTACAGAACGATATCCCTGATGAATATGGATGCCAAAATTCTCAACAAGATCCTAGCAAATAGGATCCAATAGTACATTAAAAGGATTATCCATCATGACCAAGTGGGATTCATCCCTGGGATGCAAGGTGGTTCAACATTCACAAATCGATCAAATTGATAGATCGTATCAACAAGAAAAGATCATATCAACCATATGATGCTCTCAATTGATGCAGAAAAAGCATTTGACAAAATACAGCATCCTTTCCTGATTAAAACACTTCAGAGTATAGGGATAAAAGCTGGAAGCCTTTCCCTTAAGATCAGGAACACGACAAGGATGCCCACTTTCACCATTATTATTCAACATAATACTAGAAGTCCTTGCAACAGCAATCAGACAACAAAAAGTGATAAAAGGTATTCCAATCAGCAAAGAAGAAGTCAAACTCTCTCTCTTCATAGATGACATGATACTCTATTTGGAAAACCCAAAAGAATCCACTCCCAAACTACTAGAAGTTATAGATCAATTCAGTAATGTGACGGGATACAAAATCAATGCTCAGAAATCAGTTGCATTTTTATACAGGAACAATGAAACTGAGGAAAGAGAAATTAGGGAATCCATTCCATTTACAATAGCACCAAAAATCATACGTTATTTCAGAATTAACTAAACCAGAGATGTAGAGGATTATATTCTAGAAACTACAAGTCACTCTTGAAAGACATTGAAGAAGACACAAAAAGATGGTAAAATATTCCATGCTCATAGATTGGAGGAAGAAAGGTAGTTGAAATATCTATACTTTCAATGCCAATCTACACTCAAAGCAATCTACACTTTCAATGCCAACCTGATCAAAATACCAATGACATTTTTCAAAGAACTGGAACAAACAGCCCTTAAATTTGTGTGGAACCAGAAAAGGCCCCGAATCACCAAGGAAGTGTTGAAAAGGAAAAACGAAGCTGGGGACGTCACGTTGCCGGATTTCAAGCTATACTACAAAGCTGTGATCACAAAGACAGCATGGTACTGGCACAAAAACAGACACATAGACCAATGGAACAGTATAGAGAACCCAGAAATGGACCCTCGGCTCTTTGGGCAACTAATCTTTGACAAAGCAGGAAAACACATCCAGTGGAAAAAAGACAGCCTCTTCAATAAATGGTGCTGGGAAAATTGGACAGCTACATGCAAAAGAATGAAACTTGACCACTCTCTCACACCATACACAAAGATAAACTCCAAATGGATGAAAGACCTCCATGTGAGACAGGAATCCATCAAAATCCTAGAGGACAACATAGGCTGCAAACTCTTTGACATTAGCCACAGCAAACTTTTTTCATGACACATCTCCAAAGGCAAGAGAAACAAAAGGAAAAATGAACTTGTGGGACTTCATTAAGATAAAAACTTCTGCAAAGCCAAGGAAACAGTCAAAAAAACTAAGAGGCAGCCCATGGAATGGGGGAAGATATTTGCAAATGACACTACAGATAAAAGACTGGTATCCAAGATCTACAAAGAACTTCTCAAACTCAATACACAAGAAACAAACAAATCAAAAAATGGGCAGAAGATATGAACAGACACTTTTCCAATGAAGACACACAAAGGGCTAAGAGACACATGAAAAAATGTTCAAAATCATTAGCCATCAGGGAAATTCAAATAAAAACCACACTGAGTTACCATCTTAAGCCAGTTAGAATGGCAAAAATTGACAAGGCAGGAAACAACAAATGTTGGAGAGGATGTGGAGAAAAGGGATCCCTCTTACATTGTTGTTGGGAATGCAAGTTGATATAGCCAGTTTGGAAAACAGTATGGAGGTCCCTCAAAATGTTAAAAATAGAGCTACCCTATGATCCAGTAATTGCACTACTGGGCATTTACCCCAATTATACAGACGTAGTGAAGAGAATGGCTATATGCACCCCAATGTTCATAGCAGCATTGTCAACAATAGCTAAATTGTGGAAGGAGCCAAGATGCCCTTCAACAGATGACTGGATTTAGAAGATGTGGTCCATATATACAATGGAATACTACTCAGCAATCAAAAAGAACAATTTCACAACATTTGTAGCAACATGGATGGGACTGGAGGAGATTGTGCTAAGTGAAATAAGTCAAGCAGAGAAAGACAATTATCATATGGTTTCACTTATTTATGGAACATAAGAAGTAGGAATATCAGTAGGAGAAGAAAGGGAAAGAAGAACAGGGGATAAACAGAAGGGGGAATGGACCATGAGCGACTATGGACTCTGGGGAAGAAAATGAGGACTTCAGAGGGGAGGGGGTGAGGGAATGGGATAGGCTGGGATAGGTGAGGGTATTACAGAGGGCACTTTTGCATGGTGCACTGGGAGTTATACACTGGTAATGAATCATGGAACTTTACAACAAAATCTAGTGATGTACTGTATGGTGACAAACATAATATAATAAAAAATTATTATTAAAAAAAGGTATGATACTGGCACACACATAGACACGTAAATCAATGGAACAGGATAGAAAGCCTAGAAAGAAATCCACAATCATATCGTCAACTAATCTTCTACAAAACAGGCAAGAATATGCAATGGGAAAAAGTCTCTTCAACAAACAGTGTTGGGAAAAGTAGACAGCTACATGCCAATGAATGAACCTGGACCACCTTCTTACACCCTGCACAGAAATGAAATAAAAATAAACTACAGGCCTATATGTCAGACCCAAAACCATAAAAATCACAAAAGAGAGCACAGGCAGTAGTTTCCTCTACATCAGCTATAGCAATATTTTTCTAAGTATGTATCCTGAGGCAAGGGAAACAAAAGCAAAAATAAACTATTGGGCATACATTGAAATAAAACACTTCTGCACAGCAAAGGAAATGATCAACGAAACTAAAGACAACCTACTGAATGGGAGAAGATATTTGCAAATGACATATCTGATAAAGGGTTAACATAGAGAATATATAAAGAACTGATATAACTTAACATCCAAATAATAAATAATCTAATTAGAAATGGGCAGAAGACAGGAATAGACATTTCTCCAAAGAAGACATACAGATGGCCAACAAAGACATGAAAAGATGCTCAACATCACTCATTATCAGGGAAATGCAAATCAAAACTACAGTGAGATGCCACTTCACACCTGTCAGAATAGCTAAAATCAAAAACACAGGAAACAACAAATGTTGGTGAGAATGTGAAGAAAATGGAACCCCCATGCCCTATTGGTGGAATGCAAACTGGTGCAGCCACTGTGAAAAACAGTAAGGCGGTTCCTCAAAAAATTAAAAATAGAACTGTCCTATGATCACCCTACTGGGTATTTACCCATAGAATACAAAAAAATAATTCAAAAGAATACTTATGTCCCTATGCTTACAGCAGCATCGCTTACAACAACCAAATTATGGAAGGGAGAGAGAAACCAAGAAACAGACTCTTAACTATAGAGAACAAACTGATGGTTATGAGAGGGGAGTTGGGGGGATGGGTGAAATAGGTGATAGGGATTAAAGAGTTCACTTATCATGATAAGCACTGGGTAATATATAGAATTGTTGGAACACATATTGTACCTGAAAATAATATAACACTCTATGTTAACTATACTGGAATTAAAATTTAAAAAAAAACCTCATAAAAAAACAAATTGTACTTACTCCATACTTCAGATTTTATTTCTGTATTCATGATATACATATGTGTGTGTGTGTGTTTGTGTGTGTATGTGTATAGTGGAATACATGAAATGCATTGGAGGATTGGTCTTTTGAGTACAGGAATTTAAATAAGAATTATAATCTTGGTGAAGAAAATCTGGGATGTCAATCTTTGGTAATAAGGAAGGAATACTAGTCAAGAACATACATAACTGCAATTTGAAGATGACATATGCAAAAAATGTCATTAGCTATAAACAATTATTTGGGGGCATGTGACAGGTTGCTCACTTGTAATTATTCAGTCAATAATGATTTTCATTTACAAATTATAAGCATATGGCAAAGAAGTCTTATATGTTCAAATTAAGACACTGGCATGCTAGTTAGTACCACATTTGCTCTTAAGTGCTATTCAATAGCAAAGCAAAGAAATAAAATAAAATAAATTTGTTGTGGATATTGTAGGTGACATCTGTACAAGATTTGAAAAAGATGGAGTAAAACCGTGTGACTATCTGGGTTAAACTGATTCCATACAGAAGGAACAAATTTATAAAGTCACCAGATGTATGCCTGATGTAGACAGCAAGATCAGCATGTTCGGAACCAAGTGTGAAAAAACAAAATTCAACTGAGTAGATTTGAATCTCTAATTAATGATTCATGAATCAGGCAACATCTCATCTGGAAAGTAGAGGGGAATTCCAAAGGGCCACAAAAAGCACAAGGTTTTTAAAGACAAGACAAGGAAGTCATAAACAGAAAAAAAGAATTATTTTGGTTGAGATCGCCTTATGCGGGCAAGGGTCTTGTTAGGTGGAGTACTTCATCTTCCTCTGGGGGATGGAGAAAGCCCATGTGACAGGTTATCTTGTTGCTGCTGATCAGAAAATTCCTTAATGACCAGTCAAGACTACATTTCTGGAGGAGGTTGAACATGCAGTTAGGTTAGGTAGTAAACCCTAGTTTGGTAATGTGGCCTAGCGTAAGTGACTCCATTTGTCAATGCTTGTGGGTTTCTTCTCAACGGGTCCTAGCGAGGAGAAGAGGAGTAGGAGATAAGGGCAGAGAGACAGCAGGAGTCAGCAAACTGCTTTTGGACAGTCCAAGAGCTAAAAATGGCTTTTATGCTTTCAAATGGTTAGAAAAAGAAGAAAAAGAAAGAAAGAAAGAAAGAAAGAAAGAAAGAAAGAAAGAAAGAAAGAAAGAAAGAAAGAAAGACTAACATTACTTCACATGTGAAAACCTTATGAGATTCAAATTTCAGTTCCATAAATAAACTTGTATGGCATACAGTCATGTTCATTCATTTATGTACTGCCTGTGGCTGCTTTTGTTCCATAGGGGCAAAATTGAGCAGTTGTAACATGCACCTTAGGGCCCTGGTAAGCCTGAAATATTTAGTCTGCCCCTTTACAAGAACTGTTTGCTAGCCTACCCCTGTTGTAGAGCTTTGCAGGTCATTTTAGAGACTCCAATTTTTAAACAGAGTGAAGGGAGAAACCTGTGGATGGTTTTTGAACAGAGGAATGCTATCAATTCATTTCCTTGTTAAACCAAGATCCCTTTTATCTGCTACCTGCTATGTTAACAACTTGGGGGTGGGAGGAGTAGCTTTCTATTTTCATTTTTCCTAAAAATGTTTATCCTCATAACAGAAAAACAGATCTTCTAATAGGTTTTTCTCTTCCTTGTACTGGTCTATTTTCTTACACGATAAGCAAATACATACATCGACATCTATGCATACACACACAATATTGGTACACGTGTGTGTGTATAAAGTGGAATTATACAATAACAAATTGACTTTTGTTAAACTGTAGAATGAAGGAAACATTTTCTTTATTTCTTGGTTCTTTTAAAAACTCACTTCGGAGAGTTTGCAATTCAGGTCGAAGAATGTCTGCTGCAGCAAACATCAACTTCAAGTGATTTTCATGTTTGCAAATTATGTAGTCCTTAGTTCCAGCAGGCAATGAAGCATACAGTCATCTCATAAAATATTTCCATATATGCTTGAGTATATGAAGTCTTTTTTAGTTACAGATTTATTGAGATATAAATCAGATACCACACAATTTACCCATTTAGTATACAATCCAATGGTTATATTCATAGAGTTGTGCAACCATCATCACAATTTTAGAATGTGTTCTTCACTACCAAAAGAAACAGAATAACAATTAGCAGTAACCCTTCCATTCCCTCATCCATCTACAGGCCACCACTAATTTACTTTATGTCTCTATAAATTTTCTTATATTTAAATTTCATATAAATGAATTCATATATGTAGTGATCTTTTGTTAATGACTTCTTTCACTTAGTGTAATGATTTGGGATGCCTTTTTAGGCAAGCCATGTTATAAAAACTGACATGCCTTCAGTTTTATTTTAGCATCAGAATCTATTTACATTTCCATAAATTGTTGCACTATAAGCACTTGGGAAATATTCCTCAAAATGTGCATTGGAAATATAGTATCAAATGTGACATATAATATACTCTGAATATTGAAAGAGTCTAGAATATCAAAGCACACTGTAATTGTTAATTCTTACACTAGTTTGGCTTAAGGAAGTGTCCAATGTATCAAAACTCTGAAATTAAATGAGCACTCACTTTAATTATAATATGTAATGGGCAAATATTTTTAGTATTATACTCAGATGCAAATATCTAGTTTGATATTAATCTAATTAGTGTCTTTAATCGTGTGTATAGTGTATTTAACACCATTTATATACAAAAATAATTATTCTGAGATTCTAATTTTCTAACACAATTAGGACAGTGTACAAAAAGAAATCTTAGGGTAAGGGTTATCATCAACATTAATTTCTTCACTGGACAGAGGAGAATGTTCAATCTGGATGCAAATGTTTTGGCTAATTTTTAATGGCAGTAGCAGGGCATATGCCCTTGAAAATGAATTTACATAAAGATTATTTTCACCTTTTTAAGGGACCTCCACGCTGTTTTCCAAAGTGGCTGTACCAACTTGCATTCCCAACAACAGTGTAAGAGGGATCCCCTTTCTCCAAATCTTCTCCAACATTTGATGTTTCCTGCCTTGTCAATTTTTGCCATTCTAACGGTGTAAGGTGGTATTTCAAGGTGGTTTTGATTTGAATTTCCCTGATGGCTAATGATTTTGAACATTTTTTCATGTGTCTGTTAGCCATTTGTATGTCTTCATTGGAAAAGTGTCTGTTCATATCTTCTGCCCATTTTTTGATTTGATTATTTGTTTCTCATGTATTGAGTTTGAGAAGTTCTTTGTAGATCTTGGACACTAGTCTTTTATCTGTAGTGTCATTTGCAAATATCTTCTCCCATTCCGTGGGCTGCCTCTTAGTTTTTTTGACTGTTTCCTTGGCTGTGCAGAAGCTTTTTATCTTGATGAAGTCCCACAAGTTCATTTTTCCTTTTGTTTCTCTTGCCTTTGGAGATGTGTCATGAAATAAGCTGCTGTGGCTGATGTCAAAAAGGTTGCAGCCTATGTTATCCTCTAGGATTTTGATGGATTCCTGTCTCACATTGAGGTCTTTCATCCATTTGGAGTTTATCTTTGTGTATGGTGTGAGAGACTGGTCAAGTTCCATTCTTTTGCATATAGCTGTCCAATTGAGCTACCCTATGATCCAGCAATTGCACTACTGGGTATTTACCCCAAAGATACAGATGTAGTAAAGAGAAGGGCCATATGCACCCCAATGTTCATAGCAGCATTGTCCACAATAGCTAAATTGTGGAAGGAGCTGAGATGCCCTTCAACAGATGACTGGATTAAGAAGATGTGGTCCATATATACAATGGAATATTAGTCAGCCATCAGAAAGAATGATTACTCAACATTTGCAGCAACATGGACGGGACTGGAGGAGATTATGCTAAGTGAAATAAGTCAAGCAGAGAAAGACAATTATCATATGGTTTCACTCATTTATGGAACATAAGAAATAGGACGATCGGTAGGAGAAAGAAGGGAAGAATGAAGGGGGGGTAAACAGAAGGGGGAATGAACCATGAGAGACTATGGACTCTGGGAAACAAACTGAGGGCTTCAGAGGGGAGGGGGTGGGAGATTGGGATAGGCCGGTGATGGGTATTAAGGAGGGCACATATTGCGTGGTGCACTGGGTGTTATCTGCAAATAATGAATCATGGAACATTACATCAAAAATTAAGGATATACTGTATGGTGACTAACATAACAAAATAAAAATTATTATAAAAAATGATTTTTTCACTTTTCCTCTTTGATTGGTAATGTAGATATACCAAATAAAATATTTGTTTTTCATGAAAATTCAGCTGTTTTTTTTTCTCCTTTGTAAATTAGTGACATCAAGATCATCTACAGATAATATCTGGTACTTTTTGAAAAGAAAGTCAATTTTACTTTAAAAAAATAGGTACTACTGTCATTCACAGAATGACACTAGTTGCAGGTACATGTACCTTAGTCAAATAAAACCTGTAGTTGTTCCTATGAACTCTTTATCTATGAGATAAGAATAAGAAAACTGTATCAGAAAGGTAATCTGAGCACTGAGGCTGTGAGGACCATTTCACAAACAAATTGATAATTGATATATAATAATTAACACAATGTACAAACTAGCATTTATTGTGGCATGACTCAGCAAGGAATATGATATATACCTTTATTGAGTATTGGGGTGCCTGGGTGGCTCAGTCAGTTAAGCATTTGAGTATTGATTTTCGTTCAGGTCATGATCTCTGGGTTATGAGATGGAGCCCTGCCTGGAGCCCACATTGGGCTCCTTGCTCACCAGGGAGTCTGCTCTCCAGCAGACCCCTCCCCCCACTCAGGCACTCTCTCAAATAAATAAATCTTTAAAAATAAAATAAAATAAAATACTATTAACGTGTCTATGATCTATTAATGAAGTAGGACAATTTATCTATATTATTCGTAGCTATAGCTATTCATATTTATTGATACCTACTGCATTTATAGGATCACTTTTTAAGAAAGGATTAAAATTACCTACTATCGATGCCCTTCTACTCCTTTCATTTTTTCATTGACTTTGGAGAGAAAAATATGAATAAAAGTAATATCCAGGATTAATACATATTGACCTAATATGTATTGAAAAGAGAAGAACTTTTAAAATATAGATATAAATACATACTATTTTCAACATTTCTAAATATGTCTTCAAAAATAGAATTTCAAAATGTATAGGATAATGTATATGTGCATATAGAAAAAACTATGTAAGTGTGCATGCATGTGTGTGTGAGTGGTGTGTATATATATACATTTATATACTTATTGTATATATGCATCTAATAAACAGGAGGAGTTAATGAGTTTAATATTTTTCCAAAAGATGTTTTATCATTATTAGATTTTAAATTTAATCTCTGTTCAAATACATATTTAAATGTTTTCCTTTTACAACTTTTTTAAAGCTATGCTGTGTTATATAGAGTATGCTTATCTTTAAGTGAGGCTATTTGTATTGCACTTTACTAGTTGTAGATAATATTTAAGAATGTCACACTAAAAGAGATATTTTTCAACGCTTTTACATAATTTATCCAAGAACAGTAAGTAAAATAAGCAGTATATAAAAATAAAAATTATGATGGTGCCTTTTTATCACTTTTTCCTAATCTTTATTTTGTTTTTTCCCTAACCTTTAAGAGAAGGTCCTTTCATACTTTTTTTTCCCCTTGTGTTAAAAACACCCACTCATGACAATAAAAAAAGAATCTTCAGAAGATAAAAAAAAACTTAGATATAAATTTACAGAACAAATGCACTTTTTTCAAGTAGTTTTTCCTGTGAATTTATACTCTGCCTATCTCCCTCACGAACAAGGTTTATAAAAGCAATCAGCTCTGCGCTGTCAAGTCTGGTTTCCCAAAAATGTTTATTTAGTGTTAGTATATATGTCACTTGTCTGAGAAACAAAATGAGGGGTTCAGAGGGGAGGGGGGTGGAAGGATGGGCTAGCCCAGTAATGGGTATTAAGGAGGGCACATATTGTATGGAGCACTGGGTGTTATACACAAACAATGAATCATGGAATACTACCTCAAAAACTAATGATGTACTGTATGGTGACTAACATAACATAATAAAAAAATAAAAAAAAAAGATATATGTCACTTGTGATTCATCTACTCTCTTAACATTCAGTTTAAGAGATACCCAAGAAGATTTACATGAAATGAAGATATATTAATAAATACGTATTTTGTTTCTATACTACAGAGAAAAGGTTGAAGGGTATATAAATAAAGATATAAGAATAGTCTACATACATAATATACATTTTTATTCATTATTACTCTATCATTAATTTTACCTGGGGATGGTGCATCATTGCCATGCTGTATAGAATTGTTACAGTTATTATTCAAAGAAGGAGAAATAGGTGGATATTAGAAAACTACACTGACTTGACTTAGTCCAATTTTCATGACACTCTTCTCAAACAACTGAATTGAATTAATAGAAATTTGATATGAATGGCATGCAGCATTTCATTGGTAATCTGTAATTTAAATATTACCTAGATTTTTTTTTATCCTAGATCCCATTTTTCATTGTTTATGCAATTTACCAAAGTGTTAACATTGGAAATTGTAGGCCATATTAATATGGAGCCACAGCTTGACTGATTGCTAGATCAAATTGGAACATGATAAATTAGTTGGTTTATTTAAAAAAAACAAAAGCAAATTAATGGAATACTGTTAAAGAGATTACCACATATTAATTTGAGCCAGGCAAAGACAGTGCTTTAATTTTGAAAAGCAAAACTATAGGTTACAATAAAGATGGTTTTCTTTTCCCATTTAAAATTCTGTGCTGTTTATAAGATGCTTGATGCAAAAAAGGACCATTTAAACCCAATGTTGATTTTATTTATGTATTTATTTATTTGTTTGTTTGTTTGTTTATTGGGGGAGAGGCAAAGGGAGAGGGAAAAAGAGAAAATATTAAGCAGGCTCCACACCCATCTCATAGTCAAATGCGGGGCTCAATTTCAGGACTCTGAGATCATGACCCAAGCCAAAATTAGGAGTTGGACACTCAACAGACTGAGCCACCCAGGCGCCCCTGCACCCCAATGTTGGTTTTCAAATGCCATTTTCTTCTCACCAAAACTGCCCTACCGTTTTTTACTTAAAATAAATCCATGTGTTTTAGTCAAATGAATTAACAAAATTTATTTTAAATAATTTTGACTGCAGTATTTCTACAATATATTCAAAATTTTTACATTCATATTGGAAACCATAGAAGATAAACTATAAATCCATATTTCCATTCTCTATTTAAATAATTGGTATCATCATTTTGATATCTGAATGATGATGTTAGACTCAGATTATACAATTATAATTCATCTATATTTGACAGACCTGTTTAACACTTAGAAATTGCCAATCCTGTTCTTTAATATTCAACTAAAAGAGTTTTCATTTGACCTAATCAAATGAACATAATCATAGTAACTAAAAGAGAGATTTTTCATTTGACATAATCATTAGAAGACTTCCTTCTAGCAAGATTATAGACTGATGGTAGTGATAAAGACCTTATTTTTCTGTGTTTTTTTCTGGGGAAAGGTTAATTAATCTTAACCAAAGATTGGGGGTGTGAATATTATTAGTACTTATTGATATTCAGAGATCCTCTTCTTGGTGCAAGTATATAGTTTATATACAGTTTATATACAGTAGTTTATATAAAGTAGATTTCCTTTATGATTTTTTTTTAAGTGGAGACAAGAATGATGCCAATAACCTAAGCTGTCCTCACTGTAGTATGTTTTTCATTACAGGAAATAGTTAAATCTTCGGTAGTTTAGCTTCATCTATACCATATTTATTTCTCTGAATAATGGGGACATTATAATTTTTGATTAATTGCAATCAAATTTACTACTTTGAGCACAGATTTGCCCTATACTATTGCTGTATTTTTCTTTCCGATTTCAAAATAATACTTTTATATTTTAAACACTGCTGCAACACATAATAAATTATTGTATATTTCTCCATCAAAGAGATTTATGCATGGAAAGGCTTCCAAGTGAAAGACACACTTTTAAAATGTGTGGTAAACATATGAATTATTTCTATTTTCACACTTCTTAGAAAAATTTGAAAATAAATGGTTATATAAAAATCTGGGGCACCTGGGTGTCTTAGTCAGTTAAGCGGTTGCCTTCAGTTCAGATCATGATCTCAGGGTTCTGGGATTGAGCCCTGCATCTGATTCCCTGATCAACAGGGAGTCTGCTTCTCCCTCTCCCTGCTTGTTCTCTCTCTCTCTCTCTCTCTCTCTCTCATATAAATAAATAAAATCTTTTTAAACAAATCACCCTATATCAAGCTGCTGAATAATCAATTGTTCTCAGGGTTTTTTTTAGCTCATTCAATTCCCATTGGAAAAGGGTATTTTAAAGGAAAGGCTTACCACCACCCCTTAACCATGCTCTAACAATTTAAAAAATCTTTGAAAGTGTATTACTACTATTTCTGAATTATATGTTTAGAATAGTTTTTAATGCTTTCATAGTCATCTTTAAGGAATTAAAAGCCATTTAAGAGATTAGCCCAGGGGCGCCTGGGTGGCACAGCGGTTAAGCGTCTGCCTTCGGCTCAGGGCGTGATCCTGGCGATCCGGGATCGAGCCCCACATCAGGCTCTTCCGCTATGAGCCTGCTTCTTCCTCTCCCACTCCCCCTGCTTGTGTTCCCTCTCTCGCTGGCTGTCTCTCTCTCTGTTGAATAAATAAATAAAATCTTTAAAAAAAAAAAAAAAAAAAAAAAGAGATTAGCCCATATGCTGCATACATGGTGTATTCTTAGGAATTTATGGTAACAGCAATGACAATGATTACTTTGAAAATGAAGACTAAATGAAGTTTGTAGTAGTGTGTGCATGTGCATGTGTGTGCACATGCATACATTTGTCTTTATTTGGGTCTAGTTCATGAAAAAATAATCAGCAGTCATTTGTTTGAAATATCTGCATCTACTTTGAGGGGCAATTTCCAGCCAATCTCAGAGAGGTGAAATCAAGAAATAATCTAATTAATAACCAAATATAAATTATTCTTTTAAGGTGTTAAACACAATTTACTGTTATTTTCTGACAGGGTTTGATATGTCACATGTGAAAGTTGTGGTAATCTGGTGTTATATAATCTGATGACTGCATAAGTCTTACTGAATATTTGAGGCTCATTATTATGGCACATACCTTAATTGGCTTTCAGTTAGAAACATTGAAATATGAAGATATATATAGAATTATAGTTCTGTTTAGTTACTTTTTGGTCTTTCCTGTGCTAGTTAGAATATGTATTTTAAAGTTTAGTAAGCTTAAGTTATAAAAAAATGAGATGTCTACTCCTTTAAACAAAATTGATAAGCTAAAACTAAATATAAATTACTTGAGAAATATATATTATACTTTTTTTTTCTAGTGATGTCTGTGACAGATTCGATCTCTCCTAAGTGCCCTGAGGCAGGCCCCCTTATAGAGACATATGATCACTGGATCTTGCTATCTAGATCTGAATACTTGTCAAGATCAGAACATCACAGAAGCATTAAGAAAAAGCTTTTTCAATGTGAACATTTCAACATGTACAGATAATCTATGTGAAAATCATTGTTCTTCTATGGATAACCTCTTTGCACAGAGTGATAGCTTTATCCTTTTTCACATCATTATGTTTGCTGGAGGAATATCCTGCTGTGCTACATCATAATAACATGTAATCTTCTTGCTTGGTTTAGCTGAGATTTAGGGAGACTCTGTTCATAGACGCTGTTCTTTAAAGGCTGATCTATAATTTTGTAGAATCACACTAGCAGAAGAGCAAGAGGCTTTATAAGAGAGATACAACCATTAAAACTTTTAAATGAAGATTAGTTTCAAGTTTTATAATCCAGTACCAAACCATCTGGCAAATCTCATGTCAGGTTTTGTTAAATTTCTGAGTTTCCTAAGTGTTAATTCATCCCTTTCTATAGCATTCCTCCTTCTTTAAACACACATGCATACACTTGACTTGTTGATGATTAAGATAGAGGTCTAATTAAGTGCCCGATATTGTTGATATTTCCACCTGGTGATTTATTACCCTTGAAGACAATTTAAAAATAGTCATTGCTTTTGGCAGAAGCCTTGGAATCTTTATGGATAAATGCACACGTTTTGCCAAATTAATCCCCTATTGCCAATCCTGTTCTTTAATATTCAACTAAAAGAGTTTTCATTTGACCTAATCAAATGAACATAATCATATTAACTAAAAGAGAGATTTCTCATTTGACATAATCATTAGAAGGCAGAGGCAGAAAGGCAGATAGGCAGAGTATAAATCCCCTATTTTTGTCATCTTATGTCTTACTACATCCAGAAGAAGGGACGGGATATTCTTATGATGTTAAACCATTTCAGAGAGACTCAGACCAATCTGGAAAATTTTAGACAAGCCTATGGGATAACTCAACTCTGTTTTCCTAAGACCTCATCATTTTAGTTTTAATGATGGCAGTTATCCTAGAAAAAAAATATGTAGTCTCAAAATAAATTTTAGCTTAGATTAACCTAGTGTTAAATAATTTCTGCACCATTCCATCTACCACTATCAAATTTGTGCTTTGCTTTTAGAAGTCCATGTCTCTTGACACCAATTTGAAAGCAAAAACACAAGCAAAAAACATACAAACAATAAAGGAGAATTGTCTATAAGACATAAAGTGTTCCAGATTCGCAATGTCCTGTCTGTGCCAGAATGCTGATAAACATAGGTTTGCATGTCCCTTTAATTCTAACAAATGTGACCCAATTATCCTGTGAACAGGAAATGTTAAGTAAATTGTGTATTTTCTGGCATGATCTTATCTCCAAAAAAACATGGTTTACATTCAGTTTGTTAGTTTATATGGGAACACTTTACTCTGTATAATTTAGGAAATGTTAAATTTGTCATATTTCTTCAAGCATGTAATCTGTATAATACTTTTAGAAAATTCTTTTAAGAATATTTGAAAATTATAAATGAATACTGAATATCAAATTCTATGTTTAAATTTATTTGATCCAACCCTTCTCCTTCTTGCCTTCATCCAAAAAAACCCACTTATTTGTAAGCAAATTTAGATGCATTCTATAACATTTAATTGGTCAATTCATTTTAAAACTTCCAATAGTTACTTGGCTTTAAATCTATTTC
Source organism: Ursus arctos (assembly GCF_023065955.2). Taxonomy (NCBI): domain Eukaryota; kingdom Metazoa; phylum Chordata; class Mammalia; order Carnivora; family Ursidae; genus Ursus; species Ursus arctos. The sequence goes on from NC_079873.1 coordinate 71,206,835, forward strand.
ATTTATCTTTATGCATTCATAAAAATTATTAATATTGGTTCTCAAATTTTGATGATATCAGTAATTCTCCACTTTTATAAACCAACAGTTTTTGGTTTATATATATATATGCCAACTAAATTCACAAATAATTTATTTTTATGTAACTAAAGGAGTTTATGTATAATTGAAAGAGGTTTCTCTTAATTAGAGGTTATGTAAGAATTGTAAAAGTAAAGAATAATTAATGTCTGCCTTCCATATTCCCTCCACCCTCAACCATCATATTATTGTGCTATTTATTGCAACAGTTGGTAATTTTTATTTTTCAGATATACAAACGCTTTTTGTAAGTAATTGGAATTTATAGTTTCAAAAATATGGAGGTGGGGGGGACCATGTAGTGGATGGCTCTGAATGGCTTCCACTTCATGTTATTAAGGAAGATACATCCATAGTATTTCAAGTGAAGAGAATAATTATAAAGTGTCAGGCACTTTACCATAATAACTCAGTATGATACAATGGTTCTAAGAGGCTTTTATTTTATATTCATTTCACAGATGGTGAAACTGAGAGTCATCTTTAACTTGGCAGAGTTCATAAAACAAGTAATATGTAGAGACAGGTGCAGATTCCAAGGCCCTGCCTTTCTGCTGTGCACCACATTGCTGAGTAGATTTTAATCTCTTTTAAACCTATCTTTCCTCCTTAGTATTATCACACCTGCTTGACAGAAGGACCTTAAGAAACATTAAGGAGAGTAAGAATCAACTAAGGGTTTTTCCTATTTCAGGAAATCTCTGGAGTGTATTCATTGTAATTGAAATATGTGCCTTGTAATTTATTATAAAAATTAAAGGGTTTTTTCCCCAAGACTTTTAATGTGCAATCCTTTAACTAAGTATATAGTGGTCAAAAATAAGCATCAAATTATACTTCATATTTGTGAACTTTTCCATAGTTTTGATGGATATTATTTCCATAGTAAGAATTTTGATTTCTTACAAGGAAGTAATTGAGAATGACGTTATTTTTATAAAAGTACTCATTAGAAGGACTACCAACATACTTATATGTCTTTAGGCACATGTAATTTTGGTAAGTATCAAATAGGACTCTCCAAAAAATGTTTCACATGGGGGCGCCTGGGTGGCACAGCGGTTAAGCGTCTGCCTTCGGCTCAGGGCGTGATCCTGGCGTTGTGGGATCGAGCCCCACATCAGGCTCCTCTGCTATGAGCCTGCTTCTTCCTCTCCCACTCCCCCTGCTTGTGTTCCCTCTCTCACTGGCTGTCTCTATCTCTGTCAAATAAATAAATAAAATCTAAAAAAAAATGTTTCATATGATGCTTTGAAAAGATCTTTTTTCCCCCTAACATGTCAATATGTCAACTATATGGCAATAAAATAAAAATAATCTGTCAATTAAACTCACTTGTAGTCTTTGGCAGCTGCAATTAAGTGATGACTGTGACAATTTAGAATGTCACATTCCTGCAATATCTGACATTCCTGGGGTGTGAATGATTACTGTGAAAATGGAAGCATACTTAATATTTCTAGTAGAAAACATGTTACATTTGAGAAAGAAATGTAATTGCTGAATACAATGAATTTCTTCTAGATTCACTTTTTGCCGTATTTTGAGACAATAATGTAATATTGAGACTGTGGTCAGAAGTATCATGATCTTATTCTATGATTTTCTCACCATTAGGTTTGAGTGACAATAAAAGTTCCAAGTGAGAGAATAAAGGATATAACTCACATTTATCCTTAAAATGATCACTGAATCAGTCTGAGTTAACCTCATCCAGTAGTTTCAGCATTAGTCAAGTTAAGCAATGCAGTTAACACATTGTCATTAAGCTCAGATTCTGTGTGTGATACAGTCAGGAAAATATTTGAGAACAGTTAGAAGGTCCTGCCAATTTAGAAGTTTCAATGACATTATGTTGCTTTTTTTTTCCCAAGGCAGTTATATTTTGGGAAGTAAATTTTACTTTTTTCTTACATCATCTGTAACAGTTTCTTATTATTTTCCTAAAAGGCTAAATATTTTGGAAGTTGAAAATATGTTCCCATTTATCACAAAAGATATATCACTGTACATATTTTGAGCTATAATTCATATTTCTGTGAATGGAAATTTGGCTGAAAATTTCCTTACTTCTTGCCTCAAACAAAAAAATTGAAGGAGATTTCATAGAATTTGGGGCATTTACTTTGAATTAATGCTCCTTATGAGCCAGTCTCTTCTCACATTCATAAATAAAATCATTCAAACAGAATATAGACAATTTTTAAGCCATGAAATTACTGGATTCTGAAAGGTGAAATAATATAAATGAACACCTTTTTTCATATATGTCTATTTCTTTAGGCCAACAAGTCATCACTGGTGAAATAATGTATTATTGATTAAAGGATTGAATACATTTTAAACTACATCAAATTCCCTTCCAATGTCTAAACTATCAACTAGCAATATTTGACTCAGGAATAATAGGATTCGATATCTATCCATGCTTATCTTAGAAGTATTATTTTTATTTTATTATAAGCAAAAATGCCAGTGACACTTCTCAAAACTCTTTAAGATTAGTGGTAAGATGTATTTCTCACTTTTCACTATTTGAGCACTGTCTTAATATGAACTGGGTTAAAACGAGACATAAATCTGTAAAGAGTAATTATAAAGCACCTTACCCTTTTCTTGACAGCTTGACATCTGATTCCAAAAGAAGAAAAAAAAGGGAAAATACAGTTTGGTTCAGTATGTGGTGCATGTAAGGAAACAGAAATGCAGATGTGCATTTTATTTCTGAGGTATCATCAATGAACTATATTTCATTTTTTTTAAGAAGTCAAGCATATCAAAAAGAGTAAAATCTTGCCACTTGCAGCAACGTGGATGGAACTAGAGGGTATTATACTAAATGAAATGTCAGTCAAAGAAAGACAAATACCATATGATTTCAAGCATATATGGAACTTAAGAAGCAAAAACAGATGAACATAGGGGAAGGGAGGGAAAAAAATAAAATAAGATGAGAACAGAGAAGGAGGCAAACCATAAGAGACTCTTGACTAAAGGAAACAAACAGGGGTTTTGGAGGGGAGGTGGTTGGGGGGATGGACTAAATGGGTGATGAGCACTAAGGAGGGCACTTGAAGTAATGAGCACTGGGTATTATATGCAACAGATGAATAAGTACACTCTACCTCTGAAACTAATAATACAGCATATGTTAACTAAATTGAATTTAAATTTAAAAATTAAAAAAAAAGTCAAGCATAAATGTATTTGAGCACTAATATTTCCTAGAATTGCCATTTCTTCTATTTGCATTGTAGTTAATCCTCAGCAGTTCTTTATACTACAGCTATTTTATTAGATGATTTCCTCATTATTAGTTTTATAACTCTGGGATTTGGTGGAGGGGGAGGAGTAATGGGAAAACATTGTCAGGGATGGGAGTATTATTATTATTTATTTATTTATTTTTTAAAGATTTTATTTATTTATGTGACAGAGTGACAGAGAGACAGCCAGCGAGAGAGGGAACACAGCAGGGGGAGTGGGAGAGGAAGAAGCAGGCTCATAGTGGAGGAGCCCGATGTGGGACTCGATCCTGGTATGCTGGGATCACGCCCTGAGCCGAAGGCAGACGCTTTAACGACTGCGCTACTCAGGCACCCCGGAATGGGAGTATTATTTTACTCTTAAGTTGTCATTTTTGTGCAAAACAAAATTCAATGAACTTTCCTAATATTTGAATATTGAAATGTATTATACAGTAAAGATGTTTAGTTGCCAAATTTAAATGGACCAGATATATCCACATAGCTATAAACATTTTGGATGTTCCTGAAAAAGTTAAAAATAGGGCTACCCTATGATCCAGCAATTGCACCACTGGGTATTTACCCCAAAGGTACAGACATAGTGAAGAGAAGGGCCATATGCACCCCAATGTTCATAGCAGCTTTGTCCACAATAGCTAAATCATGGAAGGAGCCGAGATGCCCTTCAACAGATGACTGGATTAAGAATATGTGGTCCATATATACAATGGAATATTACTCAGCCATCAGAGAGAACGATTACCCAACATTTGCTGCAACATGGATGGGACTGGAGGAGAGTATGCTAAGTGAAATAAGTCAAGCAGAGAAAGACAATTATCATATGGTTTCGCTCATTTATGGAACATAAGAAATAGCAGGGAGATTGGTAGGAGAAGGAAGGGAAGAATGAAGGGGTGTAAACAGAAGGGGGAATGAACCACGAGAGACTATGGACTCTGGGAAACAAACTGAGGGCTTCAGAGGGGAAGGGGGTGAGGGATTGGGATAGTCCGGTGATGGGTATTAAGGAGGGCACATATTGCATGGTGCACTGGGTATTATATGCAAATAATGAATCATGGAACACTACATCAAAAACTAAGGATGTACTGTATGGTGACTAACATAACATAATAAAAAATTTTTTTTAAAGAATGAAAAGAAAAAATAAAATAAAATAAAAAGATCTGTGAACACAAAAAATAAAAAAATTAAAAAAATAAAATACCATCTTTACTTAATTCAGTGCGCATTTGAATATGGCATTATACATTTGAGGGCAGATCAGACAGACATAACACTGCTCACAACTGACAGAAAATGTTTAAACCAGATGTTTAAAATGTGCATGGGAAATGCAACTCTAAGAGACTCAGTTTAAAAATTTAAATCTGAGATTTTAGCACAAATCTTCTTAGAAGGTCCTGTAGCACCCAATACTTGGCTCAAACACATTTGAGTGTTTCTACTTTGCTTACCGTATGGCTATAAAATCACCAGCGAACTTTGCAAGTCCATCAAGAGTATGTGATTAATTCACTTTCTTACACATTTGTCCCACAATGCAGCTATATCTCTATGACATTCCAGTCATACTAACTACATCCTGGGGTTTCCTGCCTTGGGACATATTGCTTTTTATGCAACCAACAACAAAACTCTTCTTCACTCTCTGCATCTAACATCTACTAGAATTATTTTATAGACTTGTCCATTAATCACAGTTATTAGTCTGTCTTTCCTTTTCCCCTAGATCGGGGGTCAGCAAACTTTTTCTGTAAAGGGCCAGAATAGATATTTGTATTACATGAGAAAACAAATTTCCACAAAATTTCAATTGATGATATTTGAATGTCAATTATGTATAATTTGTTATGTAATATAGACCTCCTAATGAGATAAATGGGCTTGTGTATCTGGAAATGTGTTTCCATATAGATAGTTACTGCCAAATACTGATATCAATCCATAAGCATGTATTTTTATTTCAACATATCTATTTCTTAGAAGGCATGTAGAGTATTCTATTAGATTCTTTTCTTCATACTTTCCATTTAGCATGCCATTACATTGAAAATTAATAATTTTTTAAGATTTTATTTATTTATTTGTCAGAGAGAGAGAGAGCACAAGCAGGAGGAGTGGCAGGCAGAGGGAGAAGCAGACTCCCTGCTGAGCAAGGAGCCTGATACAGGACTCGATGCAGGGACCTTGGGATCATGACCTGAACTGAAGGCAGACACTTAACTGACTGAGCCACCCAGGCATCCCAAAGATTAATAATTTCTAATTGAAGGTTAAGTAAAAGCTCCTCAATTTCATATTTGTTCTACAATGCTGGTGTATATAACATAACTTGACATTACTTGTTCAAACAATTTCAGTTGTCATCAAAATGACTTTACTGCAGTATAAGTCTTGCATATAAGCACTGTATTATCTTATTGTTTTAGCTAGACTTATTAAAAGACATCAAGTTTGCAGCAAAAAATATTTTTCAAAGTAATTCAGTGTTTTATAATAGTGGTCACAGGTGCTTCTCATTTGGCAAAATTTCAGTGTTGGCTTTGAGCTCAAAACAAAAACAAAAACAAAAAAACAAAAAACTCAGTAAAACTTTGCCACTGCCAAACCATCCAACAGCTTGTGTGGTAGGGTAAGTCAGGATACTCAAATTGTGTTTTTAACAAAATTTCACAGAATAAAAATGGTTCCATTAACAACAGTAAATGAAACTTACATTGACCCTACACATGATAGACAAACATTTTCTATGAAGTACCTCCTGATGTGTAATACAATAAATACCTATAGGCTTTGGATGCCTTATATTTTCCCAAGCCTTATAAATTTGCACAAATAAACTTTTTTCTGTGCCACATATATCTTACTCACCATTAGTTATAACACTTCTTAGCAGATCCTGCTTCAAGTTTTACTGAATTATTGTTTTCTCAGTTTCATTGGAAGTATTTTTGCCTGTTCTGTTCCACAAAGACTATTCATTGATAGAGGTTAATTCTTCAGTCACTTCAAACTTGGCATTGCTTCCCCAAGTAAATAACAACCAAACATTGTTGGTAACACGTTAACTCCTTAAGAAGATAAGAAAGACCGCTTAAATTACCTACCTTTACTTTTTAAAATTCAGTACTGATGTTGTTTTTAATGTTCTCAACTTTTTGAGTAACTGTACTTCTTGAAAAGCTAACAGTCTTAAGTTTACTTTCTCCAGATAAATCGATTTGGCTGTTGTAAACAAACACAACTTAATTAGCTCACCATTAGTGTTTTTCTCTGCTTGGCTAACAAATGAGACTTCCAGAAACTTACTTTGGTCACAGTTTAATTTTCCTTTTTTCTTTTTTCTTTTTTTTTTAATTTTGTGAAGAAATTTTGCTGTGATGAGATGCTCCATTTTAATCTTTAATTCTTTTGACTGTTGCTTTCCTGTGAGTTGGAATATTGTGATGAGTGATCAGTCTGATAATATTAGTGTGTATTGTATTCTTTTTGTCATAACCATAGTGTCATTGTGTAACAAAACTGATCTGCCATTTAATTTGATAACAAAATAATTCTTGCTCAACTGGGCCTTAAAAGTATATGTTCCAAGTCTGATTGTCTCTTCTTTTCTTTATTTGACATGATGGTCATGCACAAGTAATATAAATAAATAAATAGTCACATTAAGGTGATATGTGTGGGATGCTTGAAACTGTGGGGGAGGAAAAATAATTTTCCCTCTACCCTTGTAGGTTCTCAGCTGAGACCTCCTGTAGTAAAAGACAGATTAACAGGAGAAAAACAAACAGAATTTTAATAACATGTACGCTTCCTGTATACATGGAGGATACCCAGAAAAACTGAGTAACTTTCTGAAGTGGCCCAAGACATTACCCTAAATCCATCTTCAGCTAAAGACAAAATATATTGGGGTGTGGGTGAAACAGTTAAGGAAGGTTACCAGGAAGAGCACAGTAAACAAGTAAATAATCTGTTATGCAGGTTTAATTTTGTTGCCTTCTCCATTGATGAGTTGCTAAAAATTTGGTCACCCTTCTCTTGCAGGTACAGAGAAGGAAACATCTTTACAAAAGGATATTTCCCTTATAAATATAGTGTTTCTTATGAAAGGGTAACTACTCAGTTTTCAGAGCTTTTTTATGTCTGCTTTTTCTTAAAAATGATCAGCCTGAAATAATCTTTATGTCAAAGAGACACATTTTGGGGTGACAAAATCTGCTCTCCTTCAAAACACTGTTAAGTAATACTTGCATCACTGTAATTTGTAGCACCAAACAACAGTACGAAGTTCTGAAAGTATGACATAAAATCTCAGTTACACTATTCAACTCTGCTATTATAGCATGAAAGCTATCAACATTCATTGAGTTTTCTCATCTTCTTGAAAAATCTTTCTCTTTCATAGATCAAATCATTACTTTTTACCAAATCCTTTACCCCATATACTAAAACCAAATATACAGAAAATGTGTATAGTATGCATTCATTATTTTAAAAACAGAGAACATACTCTCTCTATGTCCTGAAGAATATTCAATGGATAAAAACATTATCTTTTCAAGACCTTGATAATTATTCTGGGTTGGTAGGTTAGTATCTGTGTTCAGAAATTTCTTGTCACTTATTAAATATATCTTTATGTTAGGCAGCAAATTTGTGATGTGCTGGCAAACAGGATAGGTTTTAATTTCAGACCATGGTGAATTCATAAATACAAGCTGTTGAAAACATTGAGTTATAACAGCACTGGAGTGAAAATCTCTCCAGCTAAAATTTCATCTATTTAAATATTTTAAATTGTCCTCTATATTTCCATTCACATGTTTAATGAGTTTAAAAGTAACAGTGAAATTTAAGCTCCATGAGAAAGTTTTTTTTTTTCTCTTTCTATTCCTAGTGCCTAGAGTTTTGCCTGTCATATTACAACTCCTCAATGACTACGATGTGAACAGAGATTTACCCAGGCACTATTTTACTTACCCATATTTCATGCATGTGTGCAATGCACTACATTTTTCACTTTTAACAAACCACTGAAAAAATAACTTGTATTTTTTTTTCTCCTTCTAAAGCCAATGAAGGAGGTTATAGGATCTCACACCCCAATGAAAGAGTCAACAACTGTGGAGATCTGGATTCATCCCCAACCACAGGTATGAAAGGAAACACTTGATATTTTTCTATCCCCTTTAATTTGATTTTTATGAATGTATAAGAAATATTCCTAAGTTGTGTTTCTCAATGTGTGTTCCATGAAGTCTCTTTAGATGGTGCCAGACTCTAGTGTAAAAATATGACAGTAAATACATGTTTCTTCCTAATGTTGTTTGCTAATAATAGTGGAGTTAATTTATCTGTTGAATAAGGTACAAACATTCCTCAAAAAGTATCTTCTAAATGATTGCCTATACCATTGATTTTTAAGTCTACTTCTGAAATTATGGATTAAGAAATGACAACTGCTCTTTTATAGTATGATTTAATATAGAGAAATTTGTTTGTATGCCAATTAGGCAAATTTTAGTGAAACCTCACTTAAATCAGTTCAGGTGGAAGCCAGTTTGATTTTTTTAAATTAAGTTATAAGGTACTTTAAAAAAAAAAAAAAGAAAAAACACTTCTACTCATTTCAATCATAACAACTCAAAATTTGACTAACAAATCCAATCCCACTTTTTTGTTAAATAGAGACCCTTAAGGGGGCTTCAAAAATGGAGTGAGCAGACCAATATCTAAATATTTTTACACTATTTGTTATTTTGTCACTGGTTAACTTATTGTTTTTAATAAAGTAAAGGTTCTGAATCTGACCCTTGGGGTGCCAAATTAATAACCAAAAATTGAACACTTCCCAGTTATTTTCATATGCCTTTCATTTTTTACAAACATATAAATTTAGAAAATGTAGAAAAATAATGCTTAAGTACAATGTTAAAAACAAACAAACAATGTAATTGTTGCAGAATCATTGAGCATTACAGTCAAGAAAGAATTCTTGAGACTTTTTACAATGCAACTTAGTAAGCTTATTCAAGTAGCACAGGGACAGGACCCACAGGCAGAAAGAGCTGAACTTTTGCTGTATGAAGCTAGTGGCTATATGCATAATGCTTGAGTGGGAGGGGACATGCAGGGAGTATTAGATCATAAATGTCTTCTTCAAATATCTACTCATAAAACTACTTTTCCAAAATTTCTCTGGTGTTTATCATTCAGTCCAATATTAACTATTAATGAGATATATGGACCGTCATAAGACCCTTTAAGAAGGTATCACCCTGCACTTACTTAATCCTTACCAAAACTATGTAGGTCAGCCTTCTGGGCTAAAGTGAACATTTTTCTGCTTCTATCCCCATCGTAATGAAAAGAAAATAACATTTGTTTATTATTTATTATTTCATGTGTGCTTCTGAAATTATGAAATTCATGTGTTCTGTAAAAAATAACATTCTACAATATTTTGCCAAGTTAATTTATGTTCTTGGGAAAGAGTTACAGAGTTAATATATTCGCTGTGGGAAAAAATTGATTGATCAAATAAAGGAACATTAAAAGCTGGGTACTGTCCAAATTACTGCAAGTTTTAAATTACTCAAGTCTGACTTAGTGAACTTTTATCAAATTTCAAACTGATTTTCAAGCCTTGCATTTCTGTTTCAGTCTCAAGAAAATTGATAAGGATGTGGAGTATAGGTAATATGATCTATATTTATACCCTCAATGAAGAATCTATTGCAGTCTTTTAAATTTTGAAGGCATTTGCTATATATAATTGTTCTGCATTATTAGAAAGTGTTTTCAGGAAGTTAAAAAAAAGAATCTATTGCAATTTTCAGAAAAACAGTTTTGAGGAAAAGTACACAATTTTTAAAAATGTACTTTAAGTTCCAAAAATCTGATCAACCAGCATGATATAGGGTGTGACACAGATAACCAGAAGTCAGAGGGAATTAGACATTACTATGTAACACTCTTTATCTATGAATAAGAAGATGCTCTCTCAAAAAAAAAAAAAAGAAGATGCTCTCTCAGCAATGTGTATATATATATATATATATATATATAAAGCAATTATTTTTTATTGTATTCTACTAAATGCAATGCAATGTAATTAACTGTGCTAATTTGCTAATTTCTGGCCAATTACTGATGATTTCATGTGGAACTTAAAATCTTTTTAGAGACACAATCATTCCTTATATAGGTGGTGCTTTTTGCTTAAGGCTGTTTTAGGTAGGTAAGCCTTCTAAGTATCTGAAAGCCTTGAGTATCCTTACACTCTGAGACTTCAATTAAAAATTGAAATATGTCATAAAGTATAGGATTAAATTGTATAGTATTATTATGTAATTGATACAGATAGGGACTTTTCAACATTATTTTTGACAAACATTGTGCTTGTCTTTATAAAGTTTGAAGAAAATATTTGTGTTATGAGTAAGCTTTTATGATTCTTTATGAAGTATCTCATTTAACAAGATATTTATTTGCAATATTTAAAAAGCAATAATCAAGGAAAGAATATTCAATGGTAAAAAGACAGTCTCTTCAACAAATGCTACTGGGAAAACTGGACAGGAACATGCAGAAGAATGAAACTGGACTATTTTATTAAACCATACACAAAAATAAATTCAAAACGGATGAAAGACCTAAATGGGAGACAGGAAGCCATTAAAATCCTAGAGGAGAACACAGGCATTAACCTCTTTGACATCAGCCTTAGCAACTTCTTACTAGATACATCTCCTGAGGCAAGGGAACCCAAAGCAAAAATAAACTATTGGAACTTCATCAAGATAAAAAGTTTCTGCACAGCAAAGGAAACAATCAATAAAACTAAAAGGCAATTTTCAGAATGGGAAAAGATATTTGAAAATAACATATCTAATAAAGGGTTAGTATCCAAAATCTATAAAGAACTTATCAAACTCAAGATCCAGAAAACAAATAATCCAGTTAAAAAATGGGCAGAATAGACAGAGGAGGCAAAATGGCGGAGGAGTAGGGGACCCTGTTTCAACTAGTCCCCTGAATTTAGATGGATATCTATCAAACCGTTAAACACCCACAAAATCAGCCTGAGATGTAAGGATATAGATCTGGATCTCTACAAGCAGAAAAGCAACTGCATTTTGCAAGGTAGGATGTGCGGAGTCATGAACCTGTGGGGAGGTATTTGAAGATAAACAGAAGGGGGAGGGAGCCTCCATAAGCTGGTTGTTGGAACACGATAGAGCACCAGAGTGCAACCTCAGAACTCTTAGAAATCTGCTCTAGTGAGAGACATCCTTCTCTGAAAGCGGTTCTGGAAATAAAAAGCAGAATTCCAGGTAGGGCATTGTGGTCTTATATCTGAAGAGCCACAGAGCAAACGGGGGTGACTGAACCATAGAGTGCTCGAGCAGTGGAGCAGTGAAGCAGGTTATGGTGAGCGAGCCCAGGTACAGACTCAGCTCAGATCGCCATAAACCACAAGCCAGCTGGTCAGTAATTGCTCTTTTCCTAAGCAGCCTGAAAAAGCCTGGAAACTGTGCCTGTGACCAGGTAAAAACTCACAGGGCTGTAGCGGCCCAGAAAGGACATTAGGGTAGCACCCAGACATGATCCAGGAGCTTTGAGTGTATGTGAGAGCCTGTGGCAGCTCAAGGTTTTAGAGTCACAAAGGACAATGGCACTCTCAGGCTCCTGGAACTACCTCTGAGAGAGTTGCATTGGGTCCATACCTTGGGAGGCTGCGGTTTTCATTGCATATAGAATGAAATGTTTATCCCACAGGTTTCACTAAAGAGAAAAGACTGTGATCTTTCTGCTCTGGGCCAGAGGTTTGGACACAGCCATTTTTGTTCTGATCCTCTGAAGAGGGGCAGAAAGCCTCCATGGAACAAAAGCCACGCAGAGGACCAGTTTCCACTGAGTCCATTTCCCTGACAGGGGGTGGGGCAACTCTGCCCAGGCAAGGATACCTGAGAAGCAGCACATCAGGCCCCTCCCCCAGAAAACAGCCTGGAAGAACAGGTGGATGACAAGCCTATGGATTCCACAAGACTCTAAAATTCCAACACCAGGGGAAAATAGTACATTGAGCTCCAGGTATTGCCTCACAACTCATTTATTTTGTAGATAAAATTCTCCTTTTCTTTTTTTTCTTTTTCTTCTGCTTTGTGTTTTTTTTCTTTTACCTTTTTCTCATTTCAACTAGATGCTTATTATACCAACTTATATTTCATAGTTATTTTTAACTTGCATTTTTTCACATCTAATTTTTAACAGATATGTGCTTCATTTTATCCCTTTTTTCATTCTCTTCAATTTTATCTATCTATCTATCATCTATCTATCTATCTATCTATCTATCTATCATCTATTTATCTATATCTATATATATTGCTTTCCTTGCAATTATGGGATGTAGTGTCTTCTAATACAAAGACAAAAATTAACCCAAGAAGAGGTGGAACACCTTGCTTTTTCCACATAGAGATTATAGTCCCTCTACTCCTCCCCCAACCCTTTTTTTTTTATTTTATTTTTGTATTTCATTTTAGCTTTGTTTTCCTGTGTGACTTCTGACCACTCCGGATTTTGCTAGGGTACCTCTTGATTGGGTTGTGGTTGAAATGTTGGACTCTGCTCATTGTACACCCATCATTCTCTAGACAGAATGACAAGAAGGAGGAACTCACACAAAGAATCAGAGGCAGTGTTCTCTGCCATAGAGATAATCAACATAAATATAAGTAAGAGTGAGAGACAGAATTGAAGATAGCAGTCATAAAGTTAATAGATAAGTTTGAAAAAAGCATTAGTGACAATATAGAAACTCTAAGGGCAGAAATGAGATCAAATCAGACTGAACTTCAAAATGCTGTGAATGAGGTAAAGATTGCGGAGGAGTAGGGGTCCCCTTTTTCATCTGGTCCCCTGAGTCAAGTTGGATAGCTACCAGAACATCCTGAACACCCACGGAATCAGCCTGAGATGCAGGAAGATACATCTGGACCTCTACAAATGAACATCTCCAGCACTGAGTATTGAGATATGAAGCGGGATCCATGAATCTGCACACAGATATCGGAAGATTCGGGTGCTGGGAAGCAGTAGCCACCTGCACTGGGGAGTGGAAGCAACTCAAACATTTGGAGACTAATAACCATCCTGCTCAAGAATGATTCAATAAATGAGGAAATCAAAAATCATTTTAAACAATTGATGGAGACCAACGAGAATGAAAACACAACAGTCCAAAACCTATGGGACACTGCAAAGGCAGTCCTAAGGGGAAAATACATAGCCATCCAAGCCTCACTCAAAAGAATAGAAAAATCTAAAATGCAGTTTTTATATTCCCACCTCAAGAAGCTGGAACAGCAAGAGAGGAACAGGCCTAATTCATGCACGAGAGAGCAGTTGATCAAGATTAGAGCAGAAATCAATGAATTAGAAACCAGGAGTACAGTAGAGCAGATCAACAGAACTAGAAGCTGGTTCTTTCAAAGAATAAACAAAATTGACAATCCACTGGCAAGACTTATCCAAGACTTATCTCTAAAGGACCCAAATTAATAAAATTATGAATGAAAAGGGAGAGGTCACAACCAACACCAATGAAATTGGAAGGATTATTAGAAACTTTATCAACAGATTTATGCCAATAAATTAAGCAATCTGGAAGAGATGGAGGCCTTCCTGGAAACCTATAAACTACCAAGACTGAAACAGGAAGAAATTGATTTTTTAAACAGGCAAATTAATTATGAAGAGATTGAAACAGTGATTAAAAACCTTCCAAAAAACAAAACGCCAGGGCCTGATGGATTTCCTGGGGAATTCTACCAAACATTCAAAGAAGAAATAATACCTATTCTCCTGAAACCATTTCAAAAAATAGAAACAGAAGGAAAGCTACCAAACTCATTCTATGAGGCCAATATTACCTTGATCCCCAAACCAGACAAAGACCCCATCAAAAAGAATTACAGACCAATTTCCCTGATAAATACAGACACCAAAATTCTCAACAAGATCCTTGATAATAGAATCGAAAATACATTGAAAGGATTATCCATCATGACCAAGTGGGATTCATTCCTGCAATGCAAGGGTGATTCAACATTGACAAATCTATCAGTTTGATAGATTATATCAACAAGAAAAAAGCCAAAAATCATATGATCCTCTCAATATATGCAAAATAAGCATTTGACAAAATACAGCATCCTTTCCTGATTAAAGCCATTCAGAGTGTAGGAATAGAGGGTAATTCCTCAATCTCATAAAAACCATCTATGAAAAGCCTACAGCAAATATCCTTCACAATGCGGAAAAGCTGGAAGACTTTCCCTTAAGATCAGGAACACGACAAGGATGCCCAGTCTCGCCATTATTATTCAACATAATACTAGAAGTCCTTGCAACTGCAATCAGACCACAAAAAGGGATAAAAGGTATCCAGTTCGGCAAAGAAGAAGTCAAACTGTCTCTCTTCGAAGATGACATGATATTCTATATGGAAAACCCAAGAGAATCCACTCCCAAACTACTAGAAGTTATAGAGCAATTTAGTAATGTGACAGGATACAAAATCAATGCTCAGAAATCAATTGCATTTCTATACACAAACAATGAGACTGAAGAAAAAGAAATTAGGGAATCCATTCCATTTATAATAGCACCAAAAATCATAATTTATCTTGGAATTAACTTAACCAGAGACATAAAGAATCTATATTCTAGAAACTACAAATCACTCTTGAAAGACATTGAAGAAGACACAAAAAGATGGAAAAATATCCCATGATCATGGATCGGAAGAATTAATATAGTTAAAATATCCATGCTATCCAGAGCAATCTACACCTCCAATGCTATCCCAATCAAAATACCAATGACATTTTTCAAAGAACTGGAACAAACAGCCCTTAAATTTCTGTGGGACCAGAAAAGGCCCGGAATCGCCAAGGAATTGTTGAAAAGAAAAAACAAAGCTGGGGGCATTACAATGCCGGATTTTAAGCTGTACTACAAAGCTGTGATCACAAAGACAGCATGGTACTGGCACAAAAACAGACACATAGACCAATGGAACAGAATAGAGAACCCAGAAATGGACCCTCGGCTCTTTGGGCAACTAATCTTTGATAAAGCAGGAAAACACATCCAGTGGAAAAAAAGACAGTCTCTTCAATAAATGGTGCTGGGAAAATTGGACAGCTACATGCAAAAGAATGAAACTTGACCACTCTCTCACACCATACACAAAGATAAACTCTAAATGGATGAAAGACCTCAATGTGAGACAAGAATCCATCAAAATCTTAGAGGAGAGCATAGGCAGCAACCTCTACGACATCAGCCACAGCAACCTTTTTCATGACACATCTCCAAAGGCAAGAGAAACAAAAGAAAAAATGAGCTTGTGGGACTTCATCAAGATAAAAATCTTCTGCACAGCCAAGGAAACAGTCCAAAAACGAAGAGGCAGCCCACAGAATGGGAGAATATATTTGCAAATGATACTACAGATAAAAAACTGGTATCCAATATCTACAAAGAACTTCTCAAACTCAATATGCAAGAAACAAATAAACAAATCATAAAATGGGCAGAATATATGAACAGACAATTTTCCAATGAAGACATACAAATGTCTAACACATGAAAAAATGTTAAAAATCCTTAGCCATCAGGGAAATTCAAATCAAAACCACACTAAGATACCACCTTACGCCAGTTAGAATGGCAAAAATTGACAAGGCAAGAAACAACAATTGTTGAAGAGCATGTGGAGAAAGGGGATCCCTATTACATTGTTGTTGGGAATGCAAGTTGGTACAGCCACTCTGGAAAACAGTGTGGAGGTCTTTTAAAAAGTTAAAAATTGAGCTGCCCTATGACCCAGCCATTGCACTACTGGGTATTTACCCCAAAGATACAGACGTAGTGAAGAGAAGGGCCATATGCACCCCAATGTTCATAGCAGAATTGTCCACAATAGCTAAATCGTGGAAGGAGCTGAGATGCCCTTCAACAGATGACTGATTACGAAGATGTGGTCCATATATACAAGGGAATATTACCCAGCCATCAAAAAGAAAGATTTCTCAACATTTGCAGCAACATGGACGGCACTGGAGGAGATAATGCTAAGTGAAATAAGTCAAGCAGAGAAAGACAATTATCATATGGTTTCTCTCATCTATGGAACATAAGAACTAGGAAGATCAATAGGAGAAGAAAGGGGAGGTAATCAGAAGGGGGAATGAAGCATGAGAGACTATGGACTCTGAGAAACAAACTGAGGGCTTCAGAGGGCAGGAGGGTCGGGGAATGGGATAGGCTGGTGATGGGTAATAAGGAGGGCACGTATTGCATGGTGCACTGGGTGTTATACGCAACTAATAAATCATCGAACTTTACATAAAAAACCAGGGATGTTCTGTATGGTGAGTAACATAATATAATAAAAATATTATTATGAAAAAATAAAATAAAATAAAAAATAATAATAATTTCATAACTGGAATGGAAATTAGGAAAGATTTCTGGTTGGTCATGGCACTAGAGCTGAAATTCAAAGATTAGAATGGTGAGAGTGGGCTTATGATCAGTGATTTATTTGTTAAAATTGAAAAAGGAAAAAAAAGCACAGGGTATTGGGGTGCCTGGGTGACTCAATCAGTTAAGTGGCTGCCTTTGGTTCATGTCATGATCTAAGGGTTCTGAGGCGGAGCTCTGCATTGGGCTCTTTGCTCAGAGGGGAGTCTGCTTCACAGTCTCACCCCACTTGTACATACTTGCTTTTTATCCCTTTCTCCCTCAAATAAATAAATATAATATTTTTAAAAAGCACAGATCTTTGTATTCAGCAGACCTTCAGTCAGCTATAATAGTATTTATTTTCCAAGTTCATACATGAAGTAGGTGGCAGAGTTGGAAAACAGGTTGCCTATTTTACATAACAGTTTCTTTCAGCATTTTTCTCTCCCTAAAGGTAGTAAGAGAGTTGTCTTAATATCAACAGAAAAACATTTTATGTTGAACTAGATTACCTTGAGAACACGCATTTGAAGGAATAGGTATATAAGAGACACAGATGGAAGATCAAAAACCATTTTTGATTTTCAGGTACTAAAAGGTTAGTTGAACCCCAAACTCAAAACTCAAAATAACCTTTTGGGAATATCACACACATACACACACACAAACACACACACACACACACACACACACACCTGCTAGAGGCACAGAGCTTCAAAGGACAATATAAAAATCAGAGAAGTAGACATAGAATCTAAGATTTCTAACATAAATTAAAACCTTTTATATCTAGACAATGTTTGGAAACACCCTTAATTGACACTTCTATTCAGTCATTTGGCATCTTACACAATACTTAAGAAATTTCAAGCCTTACTTGTTTCTTTTGGGTTTCAGCATCCTTGGTACAGTCAGCTAACCTTGCGCATATTAAGCCTCAAAGCAAATAATTTTGAAGGTTATTTTAAGTATGACACAAGGATTTATCAGAAAGGACTTCCCTCAGTTTCTCTTTCCTCCTTTCTAAATATTTCAAAATGAGAAGCTAATGGTTTAAGTCATGCTCAAATAGGAGATTCAGAGACTGCTTTTGAACTAACAAAAAGCAAAAGAAAAACAAAACAAAACAAAAACTGGGGCTGAGTCAGGGAGACCACAGAGTATCTCTAAATTCTGACAATCTAATCCCATCTATATATGAATTTGAAAGAATTTATTTTGCATTTGCTCCCTCTCCATTTAATTCAGTTTCACTTTCAGGAGGAAGTAAACATACTCAGTGCCTAAAAACATGAGCTTTGTAAATATGCATACCCAAGTTTGAATCTTAGTTCAGTTCTTACTAATTATAGAAAAATGGACAAACTAGTTAATTTCTCTAAGTTTTGGTTTTCTCATCAGTAAAATGGAGATGATACTACTGTACCTGCTGCTTAGGGCTGTTGGAAGGATTAAATTCAATAATGTATGTCAAACAATTGGGCCAGTATCAGGACATTAGCAAAGCTCTAAAACAGCACTTATTATTCCTTGAATTTTTTTTCTTTGACACATAGGAAGGCACATTATCTGAACTCTTTGCCCTCTTTATATTTGAGGACTGGCAATAGCCCACCCTCCCCTTTTTTTCTCACTGAGAAATGGTGAGGGTACCTGGGTGGAAGAGTGAGTTAAGCATCTAACTCTTGATATCAGTTCAGGTCTTGAACTCACGTTGTGAGTTCAAGCCCTGTGTTGGGCTCCACACTGGGCATAGAACCTACTTAAAAAACAAAAACTGGGCACCTGGATGGCACAGACGGTTAAGCACCCAACTTTTGATTTTGGCTCAGGTCATGATCTCAGGGTTGTCAAATGAAAGCCCCCCTTTGGGCTCTGCACTCAGAGGGAAGTCTACTTGAGATTCTCTCTCTCCCTCCCCTTCTGCCCCTACCCACCCCATGCTTACACTCTCTTTCTAAAATAAATAAATCTTTTTAAAAAATGGTGATTAACTCCTTCACTATGTGAGACCTTATCAATCCTTGTAGACATCTCATTACAGAAATTAATAAAATATTTAGGTATGCATTGTATAAGTTAAGGGTTGTATCACTATTCAAAGACCACTTTTAAAAATATTTAAGTGTAATTGACATATAATATAGTGTTATATTAGTTTTAGTTGTACAAGCATACTGATTCAATAACTCTATACATTACTCAGTGCTCGTCATAAGTGTAGTCACCATCTGTCACCATACAGTGTTGTTACAATATTATTGGCTATATTCCCCAAGGTGTACTTTTCATCTTGGTGACTTATTCTTTCTCCCAACAAACTTATGCCTTGAATGGCGAGAAGAGTCACTTAAAAATCACAAATCTGAGGAGCCTTGGTGGCGCCTGGGGGGTCAGTTAGTTAAACATCAGCTCAGGTCATGATTTCAGGGTTCTGGGTTCAAGCCCCATGTTGGGCTCCCCACTCAATGGGAAGTCTGCTTGTCCTTCTGCCCATCCTCCCACTCATGTTCAATTTCTCTCTCTCAGGTCTTCCCTCATTTTGCCAGGGTCTCATTTTTCTTCTCAGACAATTCCCAAAGATGACTAAGTGATGGGATTGTTTGGCACGGAAGAGTTTAAATTTGTTTTTGTTCCTGCTAAGTGATTCTGAAATATAAATACTAATGCCTACAGATTTGTGCTTTCAGCTCACTGTGTGATACATAAGGGAACCATTAATAATGTCAGAATGCATTAACAGCCTAGAGAGGAGAAAAACTCTAGACTTGAAACTTTCAAAACAGGACCTGAAATAAATTGTTAGCTAATATCAGAGGAGGGGCAGAGTTGACATGAGTTTTCCCTGGGTATAATTATATCATAACTTTTCTAATTTTATTAAGTTGTTAGCCATTCAGGCCATTGGCAAGTCTAAAATAAAATTTTAATATTTATTCTGGATAAATTGAAATAGAAAAAGAAGGAAGACTGTAAGTAAGCTTATTTATTTCTTAGAACATGACCTCAGTTACTGTGTAACCTAGGCCCTGATACAGTCAGTGACTAAAATTATGTGTTTTAGGTTTACAATCTCACTGTATTGAAAAATGGGTTTCTGGCCACCCTAAGAAAGGAATTCTAAAAACCCCAAATGCCTAACTAGATACAACTTATAACACCTTATAAAATGCATTAAAACAACTTTCAAGTTGGGGCCTCTGGTGACTCAGTTGGTTAAGTGACCAACTCGGTTTCAGCTCAAGTCATGATCTCAGGGTCATGCGATAAAGCCCGCACAGGGCTCTGCACTCAGCGTGATGTTTTACTTGAGACTCTCTCTCCCTCTGCCCCTCCCCCTCTGTCAAATAAAGAAAGAAATCTTTAAAAAAGCAAATTTCAAATTTAAAAATCCAGAAATGTTGATGACTTTATTGCTTTAAACTAATGTACTGTGAAGTACACTGGGTAATTAAAGTCCATGTAGGACAATCACTAGAGATTTGGATAATCTTGAAATGAGATAACATCTCATCTTTGTATGGCAAAAATCCTGGTCATATCCTGAAATATAGTTATGCTAAAAATATTTGAAAACCACTTTTAAGTATAATGAAAATTGTTTTAGAAGATTATCCATGCACAGAAAACATGAGCACTTTATTTTCTTGTAATTTGTATACCAGATATAGTAAAAACATAACGTTAAGACTGTTTGAATATGTATACTTACAGTGGCTGCTGAAACTCGAGCTGTTCTTATTGTTTTATTATTGTTTCATATATCTCAATTTTGTCCTAAAGAATTTTTTTTATTTTATTTATCTATTTGACAGAGAGAGAGCCAGAGAGAGAGGGAACACAAGCAGGGGGAGTGGGAGAGGAAGAAGCAGGCTCCCAGCGGAGGAGCCCGATGTAGGGCCCGATCCCAGAACACTGGGATCACACCCCAAGCCAAAGGCAGATGCTTAACAACTGAGCCACCCAGGCGCCCCAGTCCTAAAGAATTTATGCATTTATGCATATGAACATACATGTCTCTCCTGTTGTAATGCAGATGCATTTCTCTGCCCCCAAATCCTCTTGCTTTGAAAAATATGGGTGTTTCTAGAGTGACCAATTCAATTATGTCCAGGGAAATTATTCCTTTTCTTCTCAGTAATGAAGACACAACAGGAAGTTGCTGTACAACTTACCTGAGATGTTTACAAATGTTCTGCCTCTATCAGCAAATATTCCAGAGAAGGCATACACTGCAGGGACATTCCAATGTGATTCTTTTTTGCTAATTTTACCACAAGAGAATATGGCTAGGTAGAAAGTCCATGAAATACATTATTTAGACTTTCAGAGATTTATTTTCAATCTGCCAAAACTATAGAATATAGTCTGGAGGTTCAGGAGGTGGCAACAAGGAATAGCAGTAAAATCATTGCAATTCTTCATGAACATCTGCAAGTATGAAAACTAAAGATAGCTTTTTTAGCAGTTTTCAATAAATATTTCACTTCTAGTAGAGAATTTGTCTGTACCGGCATGGAATTTCTTCAATCTTTTATTAGGACAGACTTAATGAAGATAATTAGAATCCTTTTTCTATTTCTACTTGGGATGAAGTTGTCTGTCCTAATAAAAAATTGCATTTTATTTTTTCATTTTGTTTTCCAAAATGTACCCATTTTGAAGTACCAGAAGAGAATTAGAAATAATATATTTTTCATTGATTACTAACTGAAAAATAAACTACTTTGGAAAATCTTCAGTCACTTTAAAAATTATTGGGGCGCCTGGGTGGCACAATGGTTAAGCGTCTGCCTTTGGCTCAGGGCGTGATCCTGGCGTTATGGGATCGAGCCCCACATCAGGCTCCTCTGCTATGAGCCTGCTTCTTCCTCTTCCACTCCTCCTGCTTGTGTCCCTCTTTCGCTGGCTGTCTCTATCTCTGTCGAATAAATAAATAAAATCTTTAAAATAAAAAAAATATAATTACTTTATAATGTTTGCTAATATATAGTGGAAGATCTAAGGAATAATTGCCAGATTACCTAAAAGAAAGGGCATCCCTGAAAATTTCCGTTATTTTTTAAAAATTATTTTAAGCAATTTAAAATGTCAGTAGGAGGCTACAGTGAATTGAAGAAATTCCATTCTGGCACAGGAAAATGAAGGGCTAGGAAAATTATTGTTTTTATTAGGCCTCCAGGGCCTTTCATATGTTTGTATTTATCTTTTGCAGCTGTGTTGATATAATGATATACTGATACTGTTCAATGTGATTTGCGTTCTTCAGTCATTAACAGTAAGTTCAATGAGAATCTTACAAATATAAAAAGAATCATCTGGTATATGAATGTTTATGTAAAATAAATGATAACTAGGCATATATCAATTTTTAGTTCTTATTGACACAGACTAGCAAGATACACTTCTCCACAAGGATGCCACTTGGCCATGGTAAGTCACAATCCATAATGTTGTATTATTGTGCAAAGGCTTATGGGGGAACATGGACAATCTCCTGAGTTCATTGTTAGGGAAGGAAATGGATATCCATAACCAGGAGGCACAGAGAACTCCCATGAAAATCAACAGAAGATGACCCACATCAAGGCATTGTTATTAAATTGCTAAGATATAGTGATGAAGAAAAAAAATTTTAAAGCGATAAGACAAAAGAAGACAGTAACTTACAAGGGAAATCCCACAAGGTTATCAGCTGATTTTGAAGCAGAAACTGTGCAGACCAGAAGAAAGTGGAATGATATATTCAAAGTGCTGAAAGGGAAAAATCGGCAGCCAAGAATATTCTATACAGCAAGGCTATCATTCATAATAGAAGAAGCGATAAAGAGTTTCTCAGATAAACAAAACTAAAGGAGTTCATGACCACCAAACCAGTCCTACAAAAAAGGGGACTTCTTGAGTGGAAAGTAAAGACCATAAGCGAGATTATGAAAAGTGAAAAACACATAAATAGTAAAAATAAGTATTTCTGTAAAATCAGTCAAGGGATTCACAAACTAAAAGGACATAAAACATGGCACCATATACTTAAAACATGGAGGGTGGGGGCGCCTGGGTGGCGCAGTCGTTAAGCGTCTGCCTTTGGCTCAGGGCGTGATCCCGGCAATCTGGGATCGAGTCCCACATCGGGCTCCTCCGCTGGGAGCCTGCTTCTTCCTCTCCCACTCCCCCTGCTTGTGTTCCCTCTCTCGCTGGCTGTCTCTATCTCTGTCAAATAAATAAATAAAATCTTTAAAAAAAAAACATGGAGGGTGGAAAGGATTAAAGAATGGGTTCAAACTTAAGTGATTATCAACTTTATATAGACTACTATATGCAGAAGATGTTATATACCAACCTAATGGTAAGCACAAATCAAAAACTAGTAATAGATATGTAAAGAATGAAGGGAAAGGAATCCAATTATATCACTAAAGAAAGCCAGCAAACCATGAAAGAGAGCAAGAGAAGAAAGTATCAAAGACAAAAACAACCACAAAACAAGTAACAAAATGGCAATAAAAACATATCTATCAATAATTACATTGAATGTAAATGGACTAAATGCTCTCATCAAAAGATTACTCTTACCATGATGAGCACTGAGTAATGTATAGAATTGTTGACTCACTATAGTGTACATCCAAAACTATATATTAATAATCCTGGAATTAAAAATTCAATTAAAAAATAATTGGTTCATTAAAAGACAATAAAGAATTTATTCTGTCATGTGTTGTTTTAATTGTAAATAGCAAATTTTCCTTATAAATTATGTATCTTCAAAATGTATTTTAATTCATCAGGGAAGAAGCTTCAGAAGCATGACTTTTTTTTTTTTGAAAGTCCACAGGAATACAATTAGAACAAAAAAGAAATAGAAGCACAGAATGTGTTCTGTTCTTTTTGTATACCCATATTACATTCCATGAATCCAGTAGCTTCCTTATATAGATGATTCTTGGTTGTATTCTTCGATTTTCAAAGGAGCTCTGAGACTTCCTCAGGCTTTGCATGGTTTGTGTTAGTTTTAATTCCAGCTGAGGTCCAAGTTATGATTGCAGTGATAATGTAATTCTAACCAATTATGTTAAGGGTTTTGACAAAATAGAACTGCTTAATCTTAATACTAATCTTTTCTAATAAATATAGTATAGTGTAAATGATAATATGAAGCAGAATATAAATAAAATAAATTCAAAAGTATTTTTCCCTTGCAATAAAGTGTTCTAATTTTGCTTTTGTAGCTGGTGTGACCCCTCAAAATTTTCTGCAGAAGGACGTGGTTATTTTATTAACATTATTGCAGAAAATGACAACATTTGTTTGCAACTCTAGAGCTTAGATAAAGCCAGCAGGGAAACCTTCCACCATTCAAAGTGGTATTTATATTCCTTCTTCTGTAACAGGGAGAAAAAAAGTTAAAGAACCAATTTGGAAGCCTATGTACGGGATCATGTTGAGAGAAATCAGCCTTCAACCTCCTTGAGCTACATCTCAAAATAAAATGATTATTGATCAAACAATATCTTGCAATGAATCCCAGAATTGGCTGTTATCCTTCATGTACAGCTATGTGCAAGATTTTGTTTTTCTTCATCAAAAAAGTTTGTCAACTCAAGGAAGGAATTTTTTTTAAGAAAAACAGACAGTATTGGCTTAGATGACCTAACCAAATTCCACTGCATTACCATATACTGATATTTCCATGAAAAGTAGATCTTGTGTTACTTCCCTCACAAGTTCCTCTCCTGACTCATTAACATATTTTCCAGTTCCTAAAATTTCATTTGACTGCTCTGATATCCTACTAAAATGATGGAAGAATGGGTTAGTGATAGGAAAGGCATATACTAGATATAGAAGAAACATTTTTTTAAGGTTAAAAGTAATTTCCTAAGGAGCTTTTAAAATTTGAGCAACAAAGAAGAGAAACCTGAACCATATTGGCAGAATGATGTTGGTGATACTGGCCACCCATATTATGTTGCTGTAAGTAAAGGTCTAGAAAGACATTTTTTTATTTATAATGGAAGTATCATAGCTAAGATAAATTATTTTATTTGGTTAAAATGTTGGTACTGCTTAATACACCCATAAAGAGAAGATCAATTTCCATAAAATAGTTTTATTAGGAATTGTCTATAATTTCCAAATGAAATATTGATTAGACAGCTTAATACTGAGATTATCAGTAAAAGAATCTATTTTTATCTTCTCTGCTGAAAACAATTTGGGTTGGTTGAATTTTTTTTTCCAAATAAATGACAATTTTAAATACAAAATAGAGACCGTGGGATTAATTTCCATACAAGTTTAAAAAAAGGGAGGGGAGGGCATCTGGGTGGCTCAGTCAGTTAAGCATCTGCCTTCAGCTCAGGTCATGATCTTGGCGTCCTGGGATCAAGTCCCACATTGGGCTTTCTGCTCAGTGGGGAGTCTGTTTGTCCCTCTCCCTCTGCCCCTCACCCCTGCTCATGCACTCTCTCTCTCTTACTCTGCCTTCTCTCTCTCAAATAAATAAATAAAATCTTTTTTTAAAAAAAAAGACTTAACGTGATAGATCTATGAGATTGGAATCCGTGGGAAAGGACACCCTAATTTCATTTTTAATTGATTCAAAAAATCGGAATTTTATATGTAGGCATCAGCCAATACTCCACAGCTTCATTTCACTTCTATCAGTAGTGAATAGGTAACTTTCACAAAGAGTGTACTACTCAATATTAACACTAGGAATAAATTTACTCAGGATGATTTTGGGAACCTATAGTTTAGAGTTCTTTTATAGGCAATCATACTTGAGTAGATTTTTAATGGAATTAAAATAAAAAGAATAGTATAACATAAACCACTCACTGTATTTTACTACTTTTTAAAGATTTTATTCAAATTCCAGTTAGCTAACATAGAGTGCAATATTAGTTCCAGGTGTACAATTTAGTGATTCAACACTTCCATACAACACCCAGTGCTCATCGCAACAAGTGCACTCTTTAATCCTCATCACCTATTTAACCCACCCCCCAACCACCTCCCCTCTGATAACCATCAGTTTCTTCTCTATAGTTAAGCCTGTTTCTTGTTTGATTCTCTCTTTTTCCCCTTTGCTCATTTGTTTTGTTCCTTAAATTTCACATATGAGTGAAATCATATGGCATTTGTCTTTCTCTGACTGACTTATTTCACTTAACGTAATACTCCAGCTCCATCCATGTCATTGCAAATGGCAAGATTTCATTTTTTATGGCTGAATAATATCCCATTTTAAATATATACCACATCTTCCTTATCCATTCATTAGTCGATGATTCCATAATTTGGCTAATGTAGATCATGCTGCTATAAACATCGAGAATTAATCTTTGAATTAATACTTATGTAACCTTTCAGTAAATACTTAGTAGTGCAATTGATGGATCATAGGGTAGTTCTATTTTTAACTTTTTGAGGAACTTCCATTCTGTGTTCCAGTGTGGCTGCACCAGTTTATATTCCCAAAAACACTGCAAGACTGTTCCCCTTTCCCCACATCCTCATTAACACTTGTTATTTCTTGTGTTGTTGATTTTAGCCATTCTGACAGGTGTGAGGAAATATCTCATTGTATTTTTGATTTGCATTTTCCTGATTATGAATAATGTTGAGCATCTTTTCATGTTTCTGTTAGCCATCTGTATATCTTCTATGGAAAAAATGTCTATTCATGTCTTCTGCCCATTTATAATTGCATTATTTTTTAGGGGGGTGTTTACTTGCATCAGTTGTTTGGGTTTTTTTAATATATTTCAGTTACTAACCTTTTTTGCACTTGTCATTTGCAAATTTCTTCTCCCATTCTGTAGGTTGTCTTCGTTTTGCTGATTGTTTTCTTCACTAGGCAGATTTTTATTTTGATGAAGTCTCAATAGTTTATTTTTTGCTTGCCTCTGGAGTTATATCTAGTAAGAATTTGCAACAGCCAATGTCAAAGAGGTTACTGCCTATGTTCTCTTCCGGAATTTCTATGGTTTCAGGTCTCACACTTAGGTCTTTAAGACACTTTGAATTTATTTTTGTGCCTGGTGTAAGAAACTGATTCAGTTCCATTCTTTCCCATGTGTCTTTCCAGTTTTTTCAGCACTATTTGTGGAAGAGACAGCCTTTTTCCCATCGGATATACTTTTCTGCTTTGTTGAAGATTAACTGACCATATAGTTGTGGGACCATTTCTGGGTTTTGTATTCCTATCCATTGATCTATGTGTCTATTTTTGTGCAAGCATCATGATATTTTGATGATTACAATGTGTTAATATAATGTGAAGTCTGGAATTATGATGCCTCCAGGTTTCCTTTTCTTTTTCAAGGTTGCTTTGGGTATTCAGGGCGTTTTGTGGTGCCATGTAAATTTTAAGGTTGTTTGTTTTAATTCTATGAAAAAGGCTGTTGATATTTTGATAGGAATTACATTACATGTTTAGACTGCATTATGAAGTATAGATATTTTACAATATTTTTTCTTTCAAACCATGAGCATGGCAAGTCTTTCCATTTCTTTCTGTCATCTTCAATTTCCATCATCAGTGTTTTATAGTTTAGAGAGTACAGGTCTTACACCTTTTTGGTTAGGTTTACTCCTAGGTATCTCATTGTTTTTGGTGCAATTGTAAATGGGATTGACTCCTTAATATATTCTTCTGCTTCTTCAATATTGGTATATAAAAATGCAACAGATTTCTGTACATTGATTCTGTGCCTGCAACTCTACTGAATTTGTGTAACAGTTTTAGAAGTTTTTTAGTGGAGTCTTTTGGGTCTTCTACATAGAGTATGATGTCAAATGTAAATAGTGAAAGTTTGACTTCTTCCTTGGTGATTTTGATACCTATTTATTTATTTATTTATTTTTGTGTTGTCTGACTGCTGTGGCTAACACTTCTAGTACTGTGTTAAACAACAGTGATGAGGGAGAACATCCATATCTTTTACCTGACCATAGAGGAAAAGCTTTCAGTTTTTACCCATTTAGATGATATTAGCTGTAGGTTTTCCATATATGGCCTTTATAATGTTGAGGTAAATTCCCTCCATCTCTACTTTCTTGAGGATTTTTATCATGAATGGGTGTTGTACCTTGTCAAATGCCTTTTCTGCATCTATTGAAATGATCATATGGTTCTTATCCTTTCTTTTATTAATGGGGTTTTTCACATTGATTGATTCATATTGAACCACCCTTGCAGCTCAGGAATAAATCCCACTGACTATGGTGAATGATTTTTTTTAAGATTTTATTTATTCATGAGAGAGAGAGTACACAAGTGGGGAGAGAAGCAGAGGAAGAGGGAGAGATAATCTCAAGCAGACTCTCTGCTGAACATGGAACTTGACATGGGGCTTGATCCCAGGACTCAGAGATCATGACCCAAGCCAAAGTCAGACTGTTAACTGACTGAGACACCCAGACAGCCCTGGTGAATTATTTTTTTAATGTATTGTTGAATTTGGTTAGCTACTATTTTAATGAGAATTTTTATATCTATGTTCATCAGGGATATTGGCAGGTAGTTATGGCTTTTAAAGGAGTCTTTAGCTGGTTTTTGGTGTTAGGTTTTTGGTTTTAGCATCACAGAATGAGTTTAGAAGTTTTCCTTCCATTTCTCTTTCTTTGGAATATTTTGAGTAGAATACGTATAATCTCTTTTTTAAATGTTTAGTAGAATTTGTCTGTGAAGCTATCTGGACCTGAAATTTTGTTTGTTGGGAGGTTTTCTTATTGTTGTTGTTGTTGTTAGTTAGTTAGTCTGTCTGTTTTTTTTTAAAGATTTTATTTATTTATTCAATAGAGAGAGAGACAGCCAGCGAGAGAGGGAACACAAGCAGGGGGAGTGGGAGAGGAAGAAGCAAGCTCATAGCGGAAGAGCCTGATGTGGGGCTCGATCCCATAATGCCGGGATCATGCCCTGAGCTGAAGGTAGACGCTTAACCACTGTGCCACCCAGGCACCCCCTATCTGTTTGTTTTTAATTACTGATGCAATATCTTTGTTGTTTATCAGTCTGTTTAAGTTTTCTATTTCTTTTTGTTTCAGTTTATATGTTTCTAGGAATTTATCCATTTCTTCCTGGTTCTGCAATTTGTTGGCATATAGTTGTTCGTAACATTCTTTTATAGTTGTTTGTATTTCCGTGGTGTTGGTTGTCATTTATCCTCTCTCATTTGTGATTTTATTTATTTGGGTCCTTTCTCTTCTCTTTTTGGTAAGTCCGACTACAGGTTTTTCAATTTATTGATTTTTTTCAAAGAACCAGCTCCTGGTTTTATTGATTAGTTCTTTTAAGTTATATATCATTTATTTCTGCTCAAATATTTATTATTTCCTTCTTTCTGCTGGCTTTAGGTTTCATTTGTTATTCTTTTTCTAGTTCCTTTCAGTGTAAAGTTAAGTTGTTTGAGATTTTTCTTTCTTCATGAGGTAGGCCTGTATTGCTATATACTTCCTTCTTAGGACCTCTTTTGCTACATCCCAAAGGTTTTGGACAGTCATGTTTTCACTTTCATTTGTTTCCACATATATTTTTTTTTAATTTCTTCTTCAATTTCCTGGTCGACCCATTCATTATTTAGTAGCACACTGTTTAGCATCCATGTACCTCCAGTCTTTCCAAATTTTTTTCTTGTGGTTGACTTCTAGTTTCAGAATGTTGTATTCAGAAAAGGTGCATGGTATGACTTCAATCTTTTAATATTTGTTGATACCTGATTCATGACCTAATATATGATCTATTCTGAAGAATGTGCCATGTGGTCTTGAAAAGTATGTGTATTCTGCTGTTTTAGGATGGAATGTTCTGAATATATGTGTTAAGTAGATCTGATCCAGTAGATCTGAGCATTCAAAGCCATTGCTTCCTTCTTGATTTTATGTTTAGATGATCTGTGTGTTGATGTAAGTGTGGTGTTAAGGTCCCACACTATTACTGTATTATTATCTAACATTTCCTTTATGTCTGTTATTGTTTTTTTTTTAATTTGGTTCTCCCATGTTGAGTACATAAATATTTCCCATTGTTGTGTCTTCTTGGATTATCCCTTTTATTTTTATATAGTGTCCTTTGTTTCTTTTTACATATTTTCTTTAAAGTGTAGTTTGTCTGATATAAGTATTGCTACTCTTTCTTTTGATGTACATATATAAGACAGACATTTCTCCATCCCTTTACTATCAATCTGCAGGTGTATTTAGATCTCAAATGAGTCTTTTGTAGGCAGCATATAGAAGGCTGTTGTTTTTGTATCCAATCGAACACCCTATGTCTTTTGATTGGAACATTTAACCCATTTACATTCAAAGCCCCAGGCTCTGGGCACTACATAATCACTTCTTCAAAAGCCGTTTCTTTCAGGAACAGGGAACATTATTACTTTTTCTAACACAGAGAAGAAGACAGAAACTTAGAAAAAAATGCCAAGACTAAGGAATTTATCCCAAATGAGAGAATATTATAAGTCCATTGCCACAGATCTAAGACAAACAAATACAAGTAATATGTGTAATGAAGAATATAAGGCAACTAGCAGAAGTATACTCACTGGTCTTGAGAAAAGAATTGTTGCTATCAGTGAGACCCTTACCACAGAGGTAAAAGAGTTAAGTAAGTGTCAGAGATGAAGAGTGCCATAACTGAGATTAGAAACACACCTCATGCAATGAACAGCAGGCTGGAAGAAGCAGAGGAATGAATTAATGACCTAGAAGACCAGTAATGGTAAGTAATGATTCTGAACAAATGAGAGAAAGAATTATGCAACATGAGAAGACATAGGGAATCAAGTGACTCCATCATTCATAATAACATTTGCATTATAAGAAGAGAGAGAAATGGGGCAAAAAAAATTATTTAGAATAATACCTGAAAACTATGCTAATCTGGAAAAGATATTGACATCCAGATCTAGGAGGCACAGAGAATTTCCATCAAAGTCAATAATACCAGGCCAACAAAAAGACATATTTAAAATTTTTTTTTTAAATTTATTTGAAAGAGAGAGAGAGTGAATGGAGAAGGGCAGAGGGAGAGAATCGTCAAACAGCCTCCCCCCTGAGCACAGAGCCTGATGGGGACTCAATCTCATGATCCATTAGATCACGACCTAAGCCAAAACCAAGAGTTGGATGTTTAACCGAGTCACTCAGGCACCCCAACAATAAGACATACTGTAATTACATTGCAAAACATAGTGATAAAGAAAAAATCTAAAAAACAATGAGACAAAAGAAGTCCTTAACCAACAAAGGAGACCCATAAGGCAATCTGGAGTTTTTTCAACAGAAACTTGTCAAGTCAGAAAAGAGTGGCATGATACATTCAATGTGCTGAATGGGAAAAACATGCAAACAAGAATACTCTATCCAGTAAGGCTATCATTCAGAATAGAAAGAGAGGTAAAGAGTTTCCCAGACAAACAAAAACTAAAGGAATTCATGACCATGAAACCAGACCTACAAGAAATATTAAAGTGTACTCTTTGGGTGGAAAGAAGAAACCAAAAGTGACAAGGAAAAAAAGGAACAGAGAAAATCTCCAGAAACATTGACACAACAACTAATAAAATGGCACTAAATACAAATCTCAATAATTTCTCTGAATGTAAATGTACTAAATGCTGCAATCAAAAGAAACATGGTGTCAGGATGTATTAGCAAAAGAAAAAGAAAAAGAAAAACAAAAAACAAGACCCATCTATATGCTGCCTACCAGAGACTCATTTTAGACCCAGAGACACCTGCAGGTTGAAAGCGAAGAAATGGAGAAAAATCTATAATGCAAATGGACATCAAAAGAAAGCTGGAGTACTAATACTTATAGCAGATAAACTAGATTTTAAATCAATGACTGTAACAAGAGACGAAGAAGGGAACTATATCATAATGAAGGGGACTAACAACAAGATCTAACAATTATATGTATTTATGCCCTGAACATGAGAACACCCAAATATATAAAACAATTAATAACATGGCCGCCTGGAAGGCTCAGTCAGTTGAGCACCTGCCTTTGGATCAGGTCATAATCTCAGGCTCCTGGTATTGAGCCCTGCCTCCGGTTCCCTGCTCAGCAGGGAGGTTGTTTCTCCCTCTCCTTCTGCCACTCCCCCTACTTGTGCTCTCTCACCCTCTCTCTTTCAAATAAGTAAATAAAGTCTTTTAAAAAATAAACATTAAGGACTCAATGATAATACACTAATAGGGACTTTAACTCCTCACTTACATCAATGGACAGATCATCTAAGCAGAAATCAACAAGGAAATAATCACTTTGAACAACACACTGCAGCAGATTGACTTAACAGATACATTCAGAACATTGCATCCTAAAGCAGCAGAATACACATTCTTTTCAAGAGCACGTGGGACATTCTCCAGAATACATCACATACTTGGTCACAAATCAGGCTTCAACAAGTACACAAAGATTGAAATCATACCCTGCATCTTTTCTGACCACAACATTCTGAAACTAGAAGTCAACCACAAGAAAAAGTTTGGAAAGACCACAAATAAATGAAGGCTAAGAAGCTTGCTACTAAAGTATGAATGAGTCAACAAGGAAGTCAAAGAAATTAACAAACAAACAAACATACATGGGAACAAATGAAAATGAAAATACAGTGGTCCAAAACTTGGGATGTAGCAGAAGCTGTCTTAAGAGGTATTTAGCAATATAGGCCTACCTTAAGAAACAAGAAAAATCTCAAATAAACAACGTAACCTAACACCTAAAGGAGGTAGGAAAAGAACAACAAATGAAGCCTAACTCTAACAGAAGGGAAATAATCAACACTAGAGGAGAAATAAATTATATAGAAACTATAAACAAACAAACAAAAAAACACATTAGAACAGATCACAGACCAGGAGCTGGTTCTTTCACAAAAGTTTTAAAATTGATAAACCACTAGCCAGACTTATAAAAAGAAAAATAAAAGGACCCCAAAAATTTAATCACAAATGAGAAAGGAGAAATAACAACCAAGACCACTGAAATACAAGCAATTATAAAAGAATGTTATGAACAACTATATGCCAACAAATCGCACAACTGGGAACAAATAGATAAAATTAATATAAACATAAACTACCAAAACTGAAACATAAAGAAAAAGAAAACTTGAACAGACTGATAACCAGCAACTGAATCAATAATCAAATATCTAACAACAAACAAAAGTCCAGGGGATCAGATGGCTTCACATGTGAATTCTACCAAATATTTCAAGAAAAGATAATACCTATTCTCAAAATATTCCAAAAAATAGAAAAGAAAGGAAAACTCCCTAATTCATTCTGAAGCCAGCAATACCCTGATACCAAAACCAGACAAAGACTCCACCAAAAAAAAAGAACTACAGGTCAATACCCTTGATGCACATGCATGCAAAAATTCTCAATACTAGCAAATCAAATCCACCAGCACATTAACAAAAATCATTCACCACGATCAAGTGGGATTTATTTCTGTGCTGCAAGTTTGGTTCAATTGTCACAAATCAATCAGTGTGATAAACCACATTGATAAAAGAGAGGATGAGTCATATGATTGTTCAAATATTGCAGAAAAAGCATTTGACAAAATAAAACATCCAGTCATAATAAAGACCCTCAACAAAGTAAGGTCAGAGGAAACATACTTCAAAATAGTAAAGGCCAAATGCAAAAATTCTCAGCTAATATTACCACCAATAGGGGAAAATTGACAGCTTTTCCTCTAAGGTCATGAGCAAGACAGGGATGTCCACTCTCACCACTATGTTACTTAATACAGTATTGGAAGGCCTTGCCACAGCAACCAGACAACACAAAGAAATAAAGGGCATTCAAATCAGCAAAGAAGTCAAACTTTCGCTATTTGCTGGTGACATAATACTCTATACAGAAAACCTGAGAGACTTCACCAAAAAATTGCTAGAACTGATAAACAAATTCAGTAAAGTTGCAGGATACAAAATCAAAATACAGAAATATGTTTCATTCTACACATCAAAAATGTAGCAAAAAGATAAATCACGAAATCAACACAAGGAATAAACCTCACCAAAGAGGTAAAAGGTCTGTATTCTGAAACTATAAAACGCTGATCAAAGAAATTGAAGATGGCACAAGCAAATGGAAAACTATTCCATATTCTTGTCCTAGAAGAACAAATATTGTTAAAATGTCTATATTATCCAAAACACTCTACGCATTTAATGCAATCTCTATCAAAATACCACCAGCACTTTCCTAGAGCTAGAACAAACAATCCTAAAATTTGTATGGAAAAATAATAACCCCAAATAGCCAAAACAATCTTGAAAAAGAAAAGCAAACGTGGAGACATCACAATTCCCAACTTCAAGTTGTATTACAAACCTGTATTGAACAAGACAGTATGGTACTGGCACAAAAACAGACACATAGATCAATGGAACCAAACAGAAAACCCAGAAATAGTCCCACAACTATATGGCCAATTAATCTTTGACAAAGCAGGAAAGAATATACAATGGGAAAAATGCAGTCTATTCAACAAATAGTGTTGGGAAAACTGGACAGCAACATTACAGGAATGAAACTGGACCACTTTGTTACACCATACACAAAAATAAATTCAAAATGAATGAAAGACCTAACTGTGAGGCAGGAAACCATAAAAATCCTGGAGGAGAACACAGACAGAAAGCTCTTTGACAGCTGTTGTAGAAGCTTCTTACTAGTTATGTCCCCTGAGGCAAAGGAAATAAAAGTATAAACAACCTGTTGGGACTGCTTAAAAATAAAAAGCTTCTTTACAGTGAAGAAAATGATCAACAAAACTAAAGGCAACCTTTGGAATGAGAGAAGATATTTGCAAGTGACATATCTGATAAAGGATTAATATCCAAAATCTGTAAAACTTCTAATACTCAACACCCAAAAAACAAATAATTCAATTAAAAAATGGACAGAACATGAATAGATAGTTTTCCAAGGAAGAAATACAGATGGGCTAAACAGACACAGGAGAAGATGCTCAACATCACTTATCATCAGAGAAATGCAAATCAAAACTGCAATGAGATATCACCTCACACATGTCAGAAAGGCTAAAATCAACAACACAAGAAACAACAGGTGTTGGCAAGGATGTGGAGAAAGGGGAACCCTCTTGCTCTGCTGGTGGGAATACAAACTGGTATAACCACTCTGGAAAACAGTAGGAGGTTGCTCACAATGTCAAAAATAGAACTACCCTACAATCCAGCTATTGTTTTACTAGGTATCTAGCTAAGGAATACAAAAATAGTAGTTCAGTGGGATACATGTACGCTGATATTCATAGCATCATTATATACAATAGGCAAATTATGGAAATAGCACAAGTGTCCATTGATGAATGGATAAGAAGGGGTGACATATATATATATATGGCAGTTTATATTGTTCAATAACCATATATATATTCAATAACTATAAATGTATGTATATATATGTATACACATATATACACACATATATATGTATACACATATATATACATTAATATGTATACACATATGAACACATATATACATACATTTACCAGAATATTACTCAGCCACAAAAAAGAATGAAATCTTGCCATTTGCAATGATGTGGATGGAGCTAGAGAGAGTTATGCTAAGTGAAATACGTCAGCCAGAGAAAGGCAAATACCATACAATTTCAGTCATATGTGGAATTTAAGAAACAAAACAAATGAGCAAAGGAGGAAAAAAAGGAGAGAGAGAGGCAATTGATGAAACAGTCTCTGAACTGTAAAGAACAAATTGATGGTTACCAGAAGATAGGTGGGTGGGGGGATGGGTTAAAGAGGTGATGGGGATTAAGGAGGAGGGCACTTGCGATGAGTACTAGGTGTTGTATGGAAGTGTTGAAACACTCTTGTACACCTGAAACCAACATTACACTATATGTTAGCTATCTGGACTTTAAATTAAAAACTTAAAGGAAAGCAATCAGACTCTCAAAGGAAGAAATAAAGTTATCCTCTTAAATCCCTAAAAAAAAAAAAAAAGAAAAAGAAAAGAAAAGAAAAAACTTTCAGAGCCATGCACTTGTTTCAAATGGAAATCATATATGTTTTGCTATATCCATGGTAAATTCCACTTTTAATTTTAATATACCTAGGCATGAAAATTAACTTAGGGGTACTGATACAGAGGAACTGCAATTGAAATGATACTTTTTGGGGTGCTTGGGTGGCTCAGTCGGTTAAGCCTTCAGCTCAGGTCATGATCCCAGGTCCTGGGATCTAGTCCCCCACATCAGGCTCTTGCTCAATGGGGAGCCTGCTTCTCCCTTTGCCTACTGCTTCCCCTGCTTGTGCTCTCTCTCTCTCTGACCAAAAAACAAAACAAAACTTAAAAAAAAAGAAATGATATTTTTTGTCTGTGATACTTTTTTTAAAAAAGATTTTATTTATTAATTTGACAGAGAGAGACAGACAGTGAGAGAGGGAACACAAGCAGGGGGAGTGCGAGAGGAAGAAGCAGGCCCCTAGTGGAGGAGCCTGATGTGGGGCTCGATCCCAGAACACCAGGATCATGCCCTGAGCCGAAGGCAGATGCTTAACGACAGCGCCACCCAGGCACCCCTGTCTGTGATACATTAAAACATCTTCACTGAATCATGCAGTTCTGTATTACTGAGTGTATACATTACTCTCTTTCCAGAAAACTAGGGAGATTGATATGTCCACCTTTAGCTTAACTTTCACTGACCCAACTGATCGAACATTATAATGTAACTCAAAACACTTTTTTCTACTTCATTATGTACCATAACTGTACTTATTTGTTATACCCCATTACCTGTTTCTGTACCCTTTGGCTCATGTCCAGTAGAGCTATGCCTAAGATTAGTAAGCAGCACACTTTATTTTTTCACTGAGACCAAAGCTGATTGTTGAAATATTAAGAAGCCACTTCTCTAATATTGCTCATCCTTTAAGATTTTTTTCTTCTTTTCTCAACATTTAATTAATAGAATGTTCCGATAATCAACAAAGTTGAAATAATGTTACAATGAATACTTGTATATGCACTTATTAGTTTTCTATTGCTAGCTAACAGATTACTTAGTGGCATTAAAAAAACACACAAATTTATTATCTGACAGTTTCTTTAGGTCATAAGTCCAGGTACAGTATGACTAGATTCTTTATTCAGGTTCTCACTGGCATTGACCAGGGCTTGCAGTTGTCATCTGGGGGTCAAAGTCCTCCTACAAGCACACTGGTTGTTTTCAAAATTCCTTGTTTTCAGTTGTGGGATTGAGGGTCCCGTTTACCTGCTAGCTGTTGGCTGGGGACGACTGTAGAATTCACTCACAATTCCTTGATATGTGGCCTTCAACATAGGCAGTTCACAACATGAATGCTTGTTTTCATCCAGAACACCTGGTCTGCATCTCTCTGACTTCTTTTCTTTGACCAGCTGAAAAATGTTCTGCTTTTAAAGTGCTCACAAGATTAGGAGACCCAACCAGATTAATCCCCTTTTTTTGTCATATAATTTAACATAATCACGAGTGTAATATCTCATCATATATTCATAGGTTCTACTCACACTCAAAGTACAAGGTGTTATACAAGGGTGGGGATCATTGAATGTCAGCTTCAAATTCTGGTTACTACAACCCACCTCCTGTAATTAACATCTTTATAGCTTCATTGAAGTAAATTCATTAAAGTGAATAAAATTCACCACTATCTCTTAAATTTAAAACTTACATTTTCAATTAAATTTTTACATTTTTAATAATCATTTGGTCAATTTTCCCAATCATAGTATTGGTATAATAATCAAATATATGGCTCTGCTAATAGAAAATTACACAAGTCTGGTTTTAGAAGTTGCCATAGAATTAATCACTGTTTTTTTTTTAAGATTTTATTTATTTATTTGACAGACAGTGACAGCCAGCGAGATAGGTACACAAGCAGGGGGAGTGGGAAAGGAAGAAGCAGGCTTCCAGTGGAGCAGGGAGCCTGATATGGGGCTCAATCCCAGAACCCTGGGATCATGCCCTGAGCCGAAGGCAGACTCTTAATGACTGAGGCTCCCAGGTTCCCTTTAAATGCTATTTTTAAGAGTTAATTACTCTATGGTGACTAACATAATATAATAAAAAATATTATTATAAAAAAAGAGTTAATTTTTTTTTGATCACTTAAAGTTTGACATTCGACTAGAATAGAAGCAGGCTAAAAATGTTTCCATGTCAAATAACCAATTTAATGCTGGCCTAGGGCTTTTCATTTTTTATTAATGTCAGCAAAAACCTTTAATTATGAATAAAAAGTTAGTTTGTGTGTACATTTTTAAATTGAAATTGTCATTTTTTTAAGAATTTTTTTTCAGAGAGGGAGAGAGACAGAGAGAGGAGAGAGAGAGAGAGAATCTTCAGCAGGCTCCATACCCAGCACAAAGCTGGCACAGGGCTTGATCTCACCACCCTAAGATCATGACCTGAGCTGAAATCAAGAGTTGGACACTCAACCAACTGAGCCACAGGTGCCCCTGTGTGTACATTTTTAATGTAGGTTTCTCTGCCTAGGAAGAATGCTTTTTAGTATCTATTCATGTGATGATACACAGGAGCTGATATTGAAATATTAATGACAAAGTTGCACTGAATTTAATTGTATTCATGCAAATATAAAAGGAAATAGTGGTCCAAATAAATTCCATATTTTGAACAGAGTTATAAGTTAGGGTCAACTTGCAAAAAAGTAATATAGAAGACTTGTTGGCTCCGATGTTTATTGAGGCACGACACAAATGAGTATAGCTCTAAAAAAAAAAAAAACAGAGGAAAGACATATCACATATCACTATTTTTAAACAAACTACTAAATAAAACTAGAATAGAATGAATACATCAACAAAGAAATGATATGCAGTAACTTATGAAAGGCAATATATTCTTCTCCCATCTTCCCATGATGAGACTTTTCTCGTTTTTTGGTGAGATCTTATTTCATTTTCCACTTTTTATTTTCTTTCATCACTTCTCTAAAACAACTGAGCATTTAAAAAATCCAGTAACTAAGAACTAAAAATTTGTTAAAACTATAAAAAGTGGATATATCTGTTGGTGAAAGTCTGTTGCATCAGAGAAAATATTCATAGATAATATATTTTATCCCAGACATGGCAACTTAATGGTTCCTAAAAAGTTTGCTTTTCCTTTGTTACTTTCTTTTGAAGTAAAGAAGGATTTGCTTTTTATTTTTTTATTTTATTTTTTAAAAGATTTTATTATAAATAATATTTAATAATTTAAATAAATAATAATTTATTATTTAATAATATTTAATAATATTATAAACAATATTTTATTATAAATAATTTAAATAAATAAATATTAAATTATTAAATAAATAAATAATAATTTAATTATTATTAAATATTTAATATACTTTCTTTTTTAAAAAGATTTTATAAATAATTTGAGCTGAAGGCAGATGCTTAACGACTGAGCCACCCAGGTGCCCCAAGGTTTTGCATTTTAAATTGTAACTTTTGGGCTGCAAGCTGTGGACTGCAGTCTGGGAAGCCTATTGCGTGCAAGAGGAGTCAGTACGTGGCTGTTGTTCGGAGGCTGTGCGGCTGCGTTCTTATAAGTGTAATTTTAGAGACCATTCTGAACACCTACAAACTCAACTGGAGAATAAAGAAAAGAATGGCAGCAACTCTATGAACAGAAAAGTGACCACTTTCTGCAAGGAACCCAGTTTAAAACAGAAGTTGAGCTCCAGCTCAGCGTTCCAAGATGGCGGAGGAGCAGGAGACCTAAAGTTCATCTGGTCCCAGGAATTCAGCAAGACAGCTACCAAACCATTCTGAATACCTATGAACGCAACTGGAGAACGAAGAAAAGAGTAGCAGAAACTCTATGAACAGAAAAGTGACAACTTTCTGCAAGGAGGAGAAAAGATGGCAGAGGAGTAGGCGACCCTTTCTCAGCTGGTCCCGCGTCGAGCTGGATATCTACCATACCATCCTGAAAACCCACGGACTCAGCCTGAGACGCAGGAAGATATACCTGGATCTCTACAAACGAACATCTCCAGCGCTGAGTATTGAGGTACGAAACGGGGAGCTGTGAATCTGCGCACAGATATAGGAAGATAAATGGAAGGGGGAGGGAGTCTCCGCTCTCGGGCGCCCGAAAGCAGTAGCCAGTTGTGCTGGGGAGCGGGCTGACTCGTGGACTGGCACCCATGAGAGAGCAGACTGAGCCTGGGAACCGTGCAACCGCGCTTCCCTAATCTGGCAAAAGAAAACCGGAGCTCCGGAGCACTCACCGGAACTGGATTAAATCTGGAAGCTTGG
The DNA here is from genome assembly GCF_023065955.2 of Ursus arctos. Taxonomy (NCBI): domain Eukaryota; kingdom Metazoa; phylum Chordata; class Mammalia; order Carnivora; family Ursidae; genus Ursus; species Ursus arctos. Next base: position 71,247,099 of record NC_079873.1, read on the forward strand.
GAGCGTGCACGTGGACAAACTGAAAACTGGAGCTCTGGATTGTACACTCAAACTAGACTGAAACCGAGAGCTTGGGAGTGCGCGCTACCAGATTGAAAACCGGCGCTCCAGAGTGCACGCGAACCATACTGAAACAGGGAGCTCAGGATCTCGGGATCCCGGGAGCACGTGTGGGAACTAGGGGCAGCTGCGGTGTTAGAAACACAAAGGACAGTGATGTGCCGGCCCTGGAAGTGTGGGCTGCAACACAGGCTGAGGGACACACATCCCAGGTCGCTGAAGGGTTTTTGGCAGCACCGATAGAAATAGAGTTAAAGTGACCAAGAGAGCTCAGTGGAGAGTGGACTGCGATCTCTCTGTTCTGAGACAGAGGCTAGGATACGGCCAGCTGCTCTGACTCTCAAAAGAGGCACAGAAAACTGCCAGGGAAAGCCACCAGAACAAAAGTCCAGAAATAATGGCTCACAGTGTGCCCAGCCCCATACCCCTCGCAGGGAATGGGGCAAGTCTACCCAAACAGGGTTTCCTGAATATCAGTGTGTCAGGCCCCTCTCCCAGAAGGCAGGCTGAAAAACCAGGAAGCCGACATCCCTAAGGTCCCTATAAAACAAATGACACTGCCTGTGTCCTGGTCAATAACTTGGGCTCTGGGCATCCCCACAACCTCTCCTCATCAGAATGACGAAAAGGAGAAATCCCCCCCAGCAAAGAAAAGATAATGAGTCTGTGGCCTCTGCCACAGAGCTGGTGGATATGGATATAACCAAATTGTCAGAAATGGAGTTCAGAGTAACAATGGTCAAAATGATGTGTAGGCTTGAAAAAACCATTAATGAAAATATTAATGAGAATATAGACTCTCTAAGGGCAGAAATGAGAGCAAGTCTGGCAGAAATTAAAAATGCTATGAATCAAAAGCAGTCTAAACTAGACGCTCTGACAGCCAGGGTAAATGAGGCAGAAGAACGAATTAGTGAATTAGAGGATGGGATGGTAAAAGAGAAAGTTAAAACAGAAACTTGCCTCAAAAAAATAAAATCTCAAGAATGTAGATTACGGGAGATTACTGACTCAGTGAAACGTTCCCATGTCTGAATCATCGGCATCCCGGAGGGGGTGGAGAAAGAGAGAGGTCTAGAAGAGATATTTGAAAAAATCGTAGCTGAGAACTTCCCTAATCTGGCAAAAGAAACATGCATTCGTGTCCAGGAAGCAGAGAGGACCCCTCCCAAGGTCAATGAGAACAGACCCACACCATGTCACGTCATAGTGAAATTCGCAAATATTGGATCCAAGGATACAGTATTGAAAGTGGCCAGGGGGAAGAAAATCCTTACGTACAGAGGGAAAAATATCAGAATAACGTCAGACCTGTCTACAGAGACCTGGCAGGCTAGGAAGGGTAGGCAGGGTATTTTCAAAGCTTTATCTGAGAAGAACATGCAGCCAAGGATCCTTTATCCAGCAAGGCTGTCATTCAGAATCGATGGAGAGATAAGGACCTTCCAGAATAGCCAGTCACTGACCAATTTCGTAAACAAGAAACCAGCCTTACAGGAGATATTAAGGGGGGTTCTATAAAAGTAAAAAGGTCCCAAGAGTGATACAGAACAGAAATTTACAATCTACAGAAACAAAGACTTCACAGGAAACATGACATCATTAAAATCATGTCTCTCAATAATCCCTCTCAATGTGAATGGCCTAAATGCTCCCATAAAGCGCCACAGGGTTGCAGATTGGATAAAAAGACATGACCCATCCATTTGCTGTCTGCAAGAGACTCATTTTGAGCCTAAAGATACATCCAGACTGAAAGTGAAGGGATGGAAAACCATTTTTCATGCCAATGGACCTCAAAAGAAAGCTGGGGTAGCAATTCTCATATCAGACAGATTGGATTTTAAACTAAAGACCATAGTTAGAGATACAGAAGGACACTATATTATTCTTAAATGATGTATCCAACAACTGGATATGACAATTATAAATATCTATGCACCCAACAGGGGAGCAGCTAGATACATGAGCCAACTCTTAACCAGAATAAAGAGACATATAGATAATAATACATTAATAGTAGGGGACCTCAACACTCCACTATCAGCAACAGACAGATCACCTAAGCAGAAAATCAAAAAAGAAACAAGAGCTTTGAATGACATACTGGAACAGATGGACCTCATAGATATATATAAAACACTACACCCCAGAACAAGAGAATACTCCTTCCTTTTGAATGCACATGGAACTTTTCCAGAATAGACCATATATTGGGTCACAAAACAGGTCTTAACCAATATCAAAAGACTGAGATTATTCCCTGCATATTCTCAGACCACAATGCTTTGAAACTGGAACTCAATCACAAGGAAAAATTTGGAAGAAACACAAACACTTGGAAACTAAGAACCATCCTGCTCAAAAATGATTGGGTAAACCAGGAAATTAAAAATCATTTTAAACAATTTTTGGAGACCAATGAGAAAGAAAACATTGGTCCAAAACCTGTGGGACACAGCAAAGGCAGTCCTAAAAGGAAAATACATAGCCATCCAAGCCTCACTCAAGAGAACAGAAATATCTAAAATGCAGTTTTTATACTCTCACCTGAAGATGCTGGAGCTGGAACCGAAGAATAGGCCTAACCCACGCACAAGAAGGCAGTTGATCAAGATTAGAGCAGAGATCAATGAATTAGAAAACAGGAGCACAGTAGAACAGATCAACAGAACTAGAAGCTGGTTCTTTGAAAGAATAAATAAGATCGATAAGCCACTGGCCAGACTCATTCAAAGGCATAGAGAAAGGACCCAAATTAATAAAATTATGAATTATAGGGGAGAGATCACAACCAACACCAGTGAAATAGGAAGGATCATTAGAAACGTTTATCAACAGCTTTATGCCAATAAATTAAACAACCTGGAAGAAACGGATGCCTTCCTGGAAACCTATAAACTACCAAGACTGAAACAGGAAGAAATTGATTATTTAAACAAACTAATTATGAAGAGATTGAAGCAGTGACCAAAAACCTCCCCAAAAACAAGAGTCAAGGGCCTGATGGAGTCCCCAGGGAATTTTACCAAACATTCAAAGAAGAAATAATACCTATTCTCCTGAAGCTGTTTCAAAAAATAGAAGCAGAAGGAAAACTACCAAACTCATTCTATGAGGCCAATATTACCTTGATCCCCAAACCAGGCAAGACCCCATCAAAAAGGAGAATTACAGACCAATTTCCCTGATGAATATGGATGCCAAAATTCTCAACAAGATCCTAGCTAATAGGATCCAAAAGTACATTAAAAGGATTATCCATCAAGACCAAGTGGGATTCATCCCTGGGATGCAAGGGTGGTTCAACATTCACAAATCTATCAGTGTGATAGATCATATCAACAAGAAAAGTGTCAAGAACCATATGATCCTCTCAATTGATGCAGAAAAAGCATTTGACAAAATACAGCATCCTTTCCTGATTAAAACACTTCAGAGTGTAGGGATGGAGGGTACATTCCTCAATCTCATAAAAACCATCTATGAAAAGCCTACAGCGAATATCATTCCCAATGGGGAAAAGCTGAAAGACTTTCCCTTAAAATCAGGAACTGGGCAAGGATGCCCACTCTCGCCATTATTATTCAACATAGTACTAGAAGTCCTTGCAACTGCAATCAGACAACAAAAAGGGATAAAAGGTATCCAAATAGGCAAAGAAGAAGTCAAACTGTCTCTCTTCGAAGATGACATGATACTCTATATGGAAAACCCAAAAGACTCCACCCCCAATCTACTAGAACTTACAGAACAATTCAGTAATGTGGCGGTATACAAAATCAATGCTCAGAAATCAGTTGCATTTCTATACACGAACAATGAGACTGAAGAAAGAGAAATTAGGGAATCCATTCCATTTACAATAGCACCAAAAATCATACGTTATCTCGGTATTAACTTAACCAGAGACATAAAGGATCTATATTCTAGAAACTGCAAATGACTCCTGAAAGACATTGAAGAAGACACAAAAAGATGGAAAAATATTCCATGCTCATGGATCGGAAGAATAAACATAGTTAAAATGTCTATGCTACCCAGAGCAATCTACACTTTCAATGTTATCCCGATCAAAATACCAGTGATATTTTTCAATGAACTGGAACAAACAGCCCTTAAATTTGTGTGGTACCAGAAAAGGCCCTGAATCGCCAAGGAATTGTTGAAAAGGAAAAACAAAGCTGGGGTCATCATGTTGCCGGATTTCAAGCTATACTACAAAGCTGTGATCACAAAGACAGCATGGTACTGGCACAAAAACAGACACATAGACCAACGGAACAGAATAGAAAACCCAGAAATGGACCCTCGGCTCTTTGGGCAACTAATATTTGACAAGGCAGGAAAACACATTCAGTGGAAAAAAGACAGTCTCTTCAATAAATGGTCCTGGGAAAATTGGACAGCTACATGCAAAAGAATGATACTTGACCACTCTCTTACACCATACACAAAGATAAACTCCAAATGTTTGAAAGACCTCGATGTGATACAGGAATCCATCAAAATCATAGAGGAGAACATAGGCTGCAACCTCTTTGACATCGGGCACAGTAATTTATTTCAGGACACATTTCCAAAGGCAAGAGAAACAAAAGAAAAAATGAACGTGTGGGACCTCATCAAGATAAAAAGCTACTGCACAGACAAGTATACAGTCAAAAAAACTAAGAGGCAACCCGCAGAATGGGAGAAGATATTTGCAAATGACACTACAAATTAAAGACTTGTATCCAAGATCTACAAAGAACTTCTCAAACTCAATACATGTGAAACAAATAATCAAATCAATAAATGGGCAGAAGATATGAATAGACACTTTTCCAATGAAGACATACAAATGGCTAACAGACACATGAAAAAATGTTCAAAATCATTAGCCATCAGGGAAATTCAAATCAAAACCACCTTGAGATACCATCTTACAGCAGTTAGAATGGCCAAAATTGACAAGGCAGGAAACAACAAATGTTGGAAAGGATGTGGAGAAAGGGGATCCCTTTTACACTGTTGGTGGGAATACAAGTTGGTACAGCCACTTTGGAAAACAGTGTGGAGGTCCCTTAAAAAGTTAAAGATTGAGATACCCTATGATCCAGCAATTGCACTACTGGGTATTTACCCCAAAGGTACAGACGTAGTGAGGAGAAGGGCCATATGCACCCGAATGTTCATAGCAGCATTGTCCACAATAGCTAAATCGTTGAAGGAGCCAAGATGCCATTCAACAGATGACTGGATTAAGAAGTTGTAGTCCATATATACAATGGAATATTACTCAGCCATCAGAAAGAACAATTACACAACATCTACAGCAACATGGATGGGACTGGAGGAGATTATGCTAAGTGAAATTAGTCAAGCAGAAAGACAACTATCATATGATTTCACTCATTTATGGAATATGAGAAATAGGAAGATTGGTAGGAGAAGGAATGGAAGAAGAAAGGGGATGGTAACAGAAGTGGGAATGAACCATGAGAGACTGTGGACTTGAGAAACAAACTGAGGGCCTCAGAGGGGAGGGGGAGGGGGAATAGGATAGTCCAGTGATGGGTATTAAGGAAGGCACATATTGCATGGTGTACTGGGTGTTATATGCAAGTAATGAATCATGGAACATTGCATCAAGAACTAAGGTAGTACTGTATGGTGATTAATATAACAAAATAAATATTATTAAAAAAATAAAATAAATTGTAACTTTTATTGAGATAATTCTAAATTTACATGAAGTTGCAAGTAATAATACAGAGAGATTCCTGTATCCTTTACTTGTTTTCTCCTAATCTTGCAACACTATAATATAATATTAAAACCAGGATATCAATATTGATACAATCCACCAACTTCATTTAGATATTACTCGATTTAAATACACTCATTTTGGTGTGTGTATTTACCTCTGTACAACCTTATCATGTGCATATATTTATGTATCCACCAACAGTCAAGATACCAAACAGTTCCTTCACCAAAACCTTCCCTCCTATTGCCTTTTCATAAGCATACTCATCTCCATGACACCACTTCTCCCCATGCTTATTGTCTGGCAACCACTAATCTGTCCTAACTTTTACAATTTTGTGTTTTTAAGAATATATATAAATCAAGTCTTAGTTTGTAACCTTTTGGAATTGGCTTTTTCACTCAGCATAATTCACTGCAGGTTCACCCAAGTTGTCACATGTATCAACTGATTGTTCCTTGTTATTGCCAAATAGTGTCCCATGGTATGGATATACCACATTTTTTCTAAACCATTCACTTGTTAAAGGTGCACCTGAGTTATTTACAATTTGGGGCTATTACAAATAAACATGCTATGAATATTAGTGTTCAAGTTCTGGCGTGGAAGAGCTTTAACTTCTCTGAAATAAATGTCCAAAAGTGTAATTGTTAGGTCACATGTTTAGTTTTATAAGAAACTGCCAAACTGTTTTCCACAGTGTCTATATTATTTTTATTCTTATTAACAATGAATGAGTGATTTGGTTTCCCTGAAATTTCTCCTATATTTGGTGTTGTGCTTATTTATTTATTTATTTATTTATTTATTTTTATTGTAGCCATTCTGACAGATGCATGGTGATATCTCATTGTGGTTTAAATCTTTATTTCCTGGATGGTTAATTGCTATGGTCTGAATATTTGTGTCTCCCCAAAATCCATATACTGAATTTCTACCCCTCAAGGTGATGATATTAGGAGGCGAGACCTGTGGGAAGTGAAAAGTCACAAGGGTAGAGCCCTCATAAATGGAATCAGTATCCTTAAAAAAGAGTCGCAAGAAAGCTCACTTTCCCTTTTCATCATGTGATGACACAGCAAGAAGGCACCTTCTGTGGACCAGGGAGTAGTCTCTCATCACCTATTGAATCAGCCAGGGCCTTGATTTTGGATTCCCCAGCCTCCAGAACTGTGAGAAATAAACTTTTGTTGTTTATAAGCCTTAGTTAGTGGTATTTATTTATTGCAGCCCAAATGTACTGACCACATAATGTTGAAACATCTTTTCATTTGCCATCTGTGTATCTTCTTCAGTGAAATGGTTGTTCATATCTTTTGTTCATGTCCTAAAAGAAATGTTTGCGCTATTTTTACTGTTGTGTTTAAAGAATTCTATGGATATTGTAGATAGATTCCTTTTTCAGATACATGAATTGTAAATATATTTTCCCAAACTGTATTTGTATTTTTATCCCTTCACATGGTCATTTAAAGCAAATATTTTTAATTTTGATGAAATCTAATTACTCAAGTTAGCCATTGGGGATTATGCTTTTGGTGTGAAGTCTAAGAGCACTTTACCTAGACTTAAATCCCAAATTTTTTCTTTTATATGTTTTCTATATTTTTAAATAATTTTATATCTGGCATTTAAATTCATGATCTATTTTGAATTAGTTTTTGAATAGGATGTGAAGTTTAGGTCAATATTTATTATTTCATCTTCTTTTTAAGATTTTATTTATTTATTTGGCAGAGAGAGAGCATGAGCAGGGAGAAGGGCAGAGGGAGAGGGAGAAGCAGACTACCCACTGAGCAGGGAGCCTGAAGCAGGGCTTGATCCCATGACCCTGGGATCATGACCTGAGCCAAAGGCTGGTGGTTAACCAACTGAGAAACCCAGGCACCCCAATATTTATTATTTTAACAACAGATATCCAATTGCTTCAGAAACGTTTATCAAAAAGGATACCTTCACTGACTTACTTTTGTACCTTATTCATGTGAGTCTATTGTAGGCTATCTACTCTGTTCCAGTGATCTCTGTTTCTAATCCTTTGTCAATGCATCACTGTCTTGATTACTGCAGCTATGTGGTAGGCCTTAATATCAGGTAGAATGATTCTTCTGATTTTATTCCATTTTATCTATGTCTCCAAAAGGCTTTCTGGGAGATTCATTAAACCTTTAGATCAGTTTAGGGGGAGTTCACAGATTTATTATGTCTGAGTTTGCTAATCGATGAGCACAGTATGCTTCTCCACTTAGGTCTTCTATGTTTATTTCACAGGTCGTTTGTATGTTTAAGCATACAGATGTCTTTTGGCTGCTGTATATATAATTATTTCCTTATCTTTAGAGAAACTATGATATTTTATTTTCAATATTTGTTTACTCATGCTCATCTGGGTATATAGAAATGCAACTGATTTTGTGTATCATCTTATTACTGGTGATATTGCTAAATTCACTTACTTGTTCTGGGAGTTTGCTTTTTTCTTTTGGTATACTTCTTGGGAATTTCTAAGTAGACAATCATGTGCTCTACAAATAAAGGTAGTTTTATTGCTTTTTTTCTAATTAGTATACTTTTATTTTATTTTCTTGCCTTATTACAGGGCTAGAACTTCCAGTACTATTGAGTGAGAATGCTGAGATTGGTCACCTTTATCTTATAACCTATTTTTGGAGAATAACATTCAGTCTTTCCCAGTTAAATATGTTAGGCATTTTTTTTTTTAGATGCTTGATTTTTCTTTCAAATGCATTTTCTGAATCAGTTGACAGGATCATATGATCTTTCTCTTTAGTCTGTTTATATGGTGAATTACATTGTTTCTCCAATATTGAATAAGTCCTGCATACTTGGAATGTTTTTGATCATGGTTTATAATTATTTCTATACATTGTTGAATTTGATTTGCTAATATTTTGTTTGTGATCTTTGCTTTTACAGTCATAGGAGATACTGGTTACCAGTTTCCTTTTTTATACTGTCTTTGCCTAGTGTTAGTATCTGGGTAATAATAACTTTATAAATAAATTGGGAAGCATACTTCTTCTTTCTCTTGACATATAATTGGAATCAACTCTTATTTAAGTGCTTGGTAGAATTGTCTAGAATTCTAATCATTCTACTATAATTTTCCTTCTTCTCTTGACTCTTGTTTTGATATATTCATTCATTCCAATGAAATGTACCTACATTAGATTCTGCTTATTTTAGCCATGACCTTATTAGAGAAACAGTGGGACAGCTCTGATATTTCAAAGTTGATATGTTACCACTTGGAAACATATCTTTGTGGTGAACAAAAAATTCAGAATGATAACTCACTTAGGAATACCATGCCATTAAGATAAAACTTTTGTAGATTATCAAAGAGGGCTGACTGAAGTCCATTTTTTGCCCTTTCTTGGAGTAAAAGGAAATTACTAAAGTTACTGTAACAGTGAGAAAAAAAAAGTCTTGCTGCCCCCAAGGGTAAATTTGACCTTCATCTGAATTTAAACTAGATTTTGTTTGATAATTTCTAATGATTTATTTTTATTCAGTTATTTTATCAAGCTTTGTTCCTGTAGCCCTTTTTTAGTTTTCTATTTATCTGTACAGTACCAGTTATAAAATGTTTTGCTTTCTGTTCTTAGCTTTCAATTATTAATTCCTAACTAAGTGATGAATGTGAATAAAAGGTGGCTATTACAATTTTTTAATCACTTATTAATATGGGTCTGTGCCTCAATTGAGACTTCAGGCATAGATCTAAAGGAATTATACCAAATTTTCTATTAATCACTGCATCCTTATTGCTGACACGTTCTCTAACAATAGATCTAATCATTTTAAGATGAGCCACAATTTGATTAATATGATTAAGAGCTCATCATTTAGGCCAAGATTCTGATCCCACGAGCCCAAGATAGAAACCTGTTTCATTACTGATTTAACATTAAGGGCCATGCATTAAGTCATGTGGCTCTGGAGATTTATAAATGTGTAAAGCCCTTAATAAAATTAGCTTTTTACTTTTGGATCATACTCATTAGCTGATTAAATTTTTGAATTTATTTTTTTAAAACTTAGGACTTTATATGATTCAGGCAAACTAGATCAGAATTACACAGTGCTTATAATTCATTTTCATGAGGTAGTGATTCACGTGGGACCCAAAGCCAAAGTTTTTCCTCTCACAATCTTTTACTACCCCTCAAGGCTCTCTTGTTATATACCAGCAATTAATTCATCCTCTCTATTTTGTAGTAGCTGATTTTGTCAGTAGAAAGTAAGATTCTTCCTTGGTTATCATAGTGTTTTCAAGGTTTCACACAGTGTGTGGTTAAAATAATGATGATACTAATAACAATAATAGTATATGTTGACAGCTTAGTATATAGACAGTGTATTAAGTGCTTTACTGTATGAAATCAATTAGCCCTCACAGACACCTTATTATATAGCTTCTATTTTTATAATCAATATTTTACAAATAGACAGACTGAATAGGTAAAATAGTTAAGCAACTTGCCCAAGGTTAAACAATAAGTGGTGGAGCTGAGTTTTGAGTCAGGCAGTCTACGTTCAGAGCCCATAATTTTAAGTATTATGGTTGTCACGTAGTACATGTTCAATGAGTATTTGTTGAATGATAAAATTCTATAAAGCTCCCAAAGAATTACAACTCCCTCATTCTTCTAAAAATACTACTAATAAATATCCAATAATAAAAATAAAAATGTCCTGAATACAGACCTCTGCTGAGAATAAACTCAGCCAGAGATAAATGGAACCATCTGCCATTTTATGTTGAATTGGAAGCTGAAAATAATGTCAATGTGGTAAATTGAAAAAAAAATCTACATGATAGATTCACAAAGTAGTAAAAAATGTACATGCTTAAAATATTTTAGCTATTTTAAGAGGTAAATACTGGGAAGACTCTGGAGGTGAATGAGCCTCTGGGGAATGAAATATCTTTTAAAATGAAGCTCAGACCCTATATTACACAGTTTTAATGTAAGTCTTTCATAATTCAAGACTTCATGGATCACTCAGGAAGAAAGCTTTTATTTCTGTGTTATAGAAACCTAGCAGCATTGTAGATATTACAATTGAACTGTGGTAAATATTAAATTGTGCCTTTTATTAACAATCACTATATATCTGCCACACCTATAGCTAAATGATTAGAAATTATTCTCTGGGAGATAAAATTATACAAGGATACTTCTTTTTTAAAAAGATTTTATTTATTTGAGAGAGAAAGAGAGCCCTGGGATCATGAACTGAGCTAAAGGCAGAGGGTTAACCAACTAAGCAACCCAGGTGCCCCTAAGGACTCTTCTGATGGAGTTTTGGAGCAGTGTATTGTTTGGGTCCAGAGCTGATGGCCAGGAAATTCTTGAGATGGCGTTGGTGCAAAAAGGTGGTTTTATTAAAACATGGGGACAGGACCTGTGGACAGAAAGATCTGCTTCACTGGGATCATGAGGAATGACTGATTAAGAGAGGTGTCCAGAAGGATTTTCTTATATTAAAGACTCACAGGACACTGGAGGCCTTGCTATTGTCAAGCTAAGGTTGTTTTCACTCCAGCAAAGCACTAACAATAAAATAGTTGAGAGTTTCCTGGAGGAAACTTTATACTCTGCCTATTTCAAGTATTTGTCAATGGGCTGCAGCTTATAAGGACGTTTAATTTTATTTACACTCTTTTTGCCTTTGTTTCCCACATTAATTCTATTAATGAAAAATAAAGCTGCCAAACTATTTTGATATCAAAAGTATTGTAATTATCTATATTCTTGTCTTTTATGAAGACTATAATCTCTCAGGGCAAAGATAACTATTTCTTTTTTTTAAGATTTTATTTATTTATTGGACAGAGAGAGAGCACAAGCAAAGGGAGAAACAGGCAGAATGACAAGTAGGCTCCCTGCTCAGCAAGGAGCTTGATGCAGGTTACTATCCCAGTGATAAGGGAACAGAAGGCAAGCTGAGGACAAAGCAGAAGCTGACACTCTGCAACCCTCCCCCCCATGGGATCTATGTGACATTCCTCAGGCACTCCTGGCTGTGCTAAAGGACAAAGAAACAGTACTTACTACCTACAGCCTATTGACAAGTCCTTGAAACAGGCACAGTGACATTCCTCTAGGAATTCAGCTGCCTCGATGTTAATACTTTGCTAAGGGCAAAAGGCAGTCCTAGCCTGACCCCCTCCCCTCCACCAAGATCCTGTAAGTCTACTTTAACATATAAAAATTCCTTTGGAAACTTCCTTTATCTCTAACCACTGCCCCCCCACACACAAGATACGTGTTGGCAATCATCCCCCAAGCATATGGCCCACCGATATACATCTGAAGAGTCTCATAACTCAGGTTTTATTAGACAGTAATAAATGACCTTTTCCCAACAACAGCTAGCCCCCTCAAGGTCCTGGAAACCTTGCTTCCAAAATTCCTTAGAGACTTATGCTATCCCTAACCCCCTCCCAACTTGAGGGTGTATAATGGGCCATTCCTCACAACCCCAGTGCAGCAGCTCTTTCTGCCTGCAGGTCCTATCTCCGTGCTTTAATAAACCACCATTTTGCACCAAAGACACCTCAAGAATTCTTTCTTGGTCGTCGGCTCCGGACTCCACCCCACTGAACCTCATGTATATTCCCCAACCTCATCATATGGTATCTGAACGTGGGGCTTTGGGCTTTGGTGCAAAATTGGTGAGTACTTTCTCTTCTCTTCCTTTCCTCTCCTTTCTGGGGACTCTTCAAGAAGTACGACCTTATTGGAACACTTTCATGTCACTAGGTTTGGCTGTAATCCTCTAGCCCATGGCTACTCTATGGGGAGGAAAAAGCCTGCCTTTTGGCTGGAAGTTAGTACCTTGGCCAGGATGGTAATAAGACCCAAAACTTGATGCCCCCTCTTTACTGCTGTCCTTATACAAAGTCATCTATCTTGGGCATGGGACAGCCACCTAAGTGACTAGCACGGCTGCCAATCTTAAGACTCCCATGTGAGGTTTCCTCCTGATGGATCTAATGCGATCCCCTCCACATCCCTGGTCTAGCCGCTTCTGGCCGCGGGACCTCAAGTCGGAGCCGGCTGAAACCAGTACCTGATTGAACTAAAACCCAACCGGGGACTGTTTCCTAGGGAAGTTGGCTGTAAGGACCACCTGTGTTGGAATGTCACTTAGAACATGATAGACTTCTGTCTTTACTGTTTCCATCAATGTCCTCTACTAATTACTTAAGCTACAAAATTTGGTAATTTCCCCTTGTTAAACTTTTCTAGTTTTCTCCATGGGTTAAGAACAGCTGGTTCTTCAAGGCAAGGTAAAATACTTTCAAAGCAAGACAAAATAAGGCGTGACCTTCATGGCACGACCTTCAAGGCATGGTATTTTCAGTCCATTCGCCGGGCACCCATTGGCAGCCTAGGATGCGATGGGGTAGGGGAGGGACGCCGGCATCCTTCCTACGGGCCTTTTTCAGCAGGAATGCCTTCGCGGGAAGGCAGGATTGTGATCAATAGCGATTTTTGTTGAGGGATGCCTCCAGTCGCTTTTGACACACGGGAACCTCTGACATATCCTGCGTGGGATGCCACCTGGGAGTTGGGGGGGATTTGGTAATGGACCTTCTTTACTTTTCTGAGCATGGCCTCAGTAAGCTGCTTCGTCAGTTCCCAAGGACTTCCCTTGGGGTGCATTCTAACCCATTGGAAACAATTCGGATTCCAAAATTTAGAAAAGCACTGATATCCTGTAACACTGCATGGCCTCAGTGGGATCTATCAGAAGGAACAGGGCATATGGACCTAGGGTACCTTCATTGCTCATACCTAGGCCTTCATTGCTCTATACCAGGACCCCGACATAAGGGCCTCTTGCAGAATGTGTTTGCCCGAATGGGTCAGCTAGTAAACTCTCCTCACATATTGGATGATAATTATTTAAATAGGCCTCCTCCTAGTAAACCCAGGCTGCTGGAAGAAACACAGGCCATCCCACACAAAGGGGACTCTTGACTCTCTTCTCTCTAACTGTTCCTTCTAACAGATGTGGGGGCGTCTCCCTCACTCATTTCCTGGGTTAATGGCTATAACTGGAGCCATCTGTGGTTAGTCTACCTCAGGACGGGGACTTTAAGGAATATTCCCAAGCAGCTATTCAAACTCCCTTTGTTTCGGGGAAATTCCCTGTCTTCTCTGGCCCGACATGGACTCCCTATTCCCCCTTGTTGGTGGGAAAACATGGCCTCTGCTCCTGTTGCAGCTGGTGAGCTCGAAAACTAGGAACGCTTTTGCTGCCTTCTGGCAGCACTCTGCCCCTAATGTCTCCCCCTTCTTTCTGTACCACCTGGGGTGCGGCCTGCACAACTGGCTTCTGTGCCATCCTCGGTGCCTCTGGCACCATGGCTGCTCCTCCTCCCCTCACCATCAAGGAGCAAAGAAAAGCACCCCCTGGACCTAACGTTATCCACTCCAGATTTCCCCACCAGTGTCCCAGGTAAAAACTGAAAATGGGGTGGTCCCAGGTGGAACATAATTCAGTATTTAAACTAAGTCAAGTTTGTTGGTTTAATTAAGATAGACCTGTCTTTAAAGTTTATCAGCACTAAATGTAAAACTTTTATTCTGTCTAGGTTTACGGAAGGTCAAACAAACTTGTGTTACCTCTGTTGTGAGTTGTTAGTAAAAATATGACTAAAATGATGGTTTATTGTCTGTCTTAAAGTTTTCATGGGTAATTGTTAAAATAGTTTTCAAAGTCTTTGGTAACCTGAATCTTTATTGCTTGGATGGTAAATGGGATTGAATTCGTTGGATATCTAGGTCTTTTTCCAAATAGGATACTGTGCTGAAGCATTGATTACTGGATGTAGGTTTGTGCTTTTGACTACTTATTGCAAAAAACTAAGGATATTTAAATCTGTTGATTAACATGTTTTGTGCTTAACTGATTCATAAATTTGCCATCTAAAGAATTCTGGTGTAACAGTTCACAGTTGATTACTACTTAGTTTTCACTGGAGACTAAGATTTCTAAAAAAAATGTGAAACTCTACTAAATGTAATGAAGGCTGATGGAAATAAGGGAAGCAACTCTGTATGTAGAAAAGTAGGAGATACTTAAGAAGGATAAGGAATGCGGGGCGCCTGGGTGGCGCAGTCGTTAAGTGTCTGCCTTCAGCTCAGGGCATGATCCCAGCGTTCTGGGATCGAGCCCCACATCAGGCTCCTCCGCTAGAAGCCTGCTTCTTCCTCCTCTCCCACTCCCCCTGCTTGTGTTCTCTCTCTCTGGCTGTAAAATAAATAAATAAAATCTTTAAAAAAAAAACAAAAAAGAAGGATAAGGAATGGGAATGCATTTTTGCTGAAGGTAAAAGAAGGTAATTTTGTCCTAAATAAGATGGTTGTTTGGAAAGATGGCGTGGAATAAAATCTTAATGCAAAAGAAAGTTGTAGAAGGAATTTTAGGTGTGCTCAGAACCGACTAAGAGTGAAATGAATGGATTTTTAAGATACAATGGTATAAGATCTATGTCTGCTTTCTCTCTGTTTAGAAAGACAAAGTTTTCTTGAATTGTTCATCTGCTCTGGATAAGAAAATGTAAACAGTTTTCTCTTTGCCCAGAAAACAAAGTTTCTATGTTTTGTCATTAACAGGTCTTTAATTACTTAGTTAAAACTTCTCCGTATTAAGCTAAGTTTTGCTGACAACTATAGAACCCTACATATTTGCCTTCAAATCTTGTATTGTCACCTTGGTTAAATAAAAATAGAGTTTTGTAGTGATCTGTAATCCTATTCAGGTTTGTGCTATAATTTTAAGGTTTTAACAAATTTTACCATGATTTAAATTGTAAATGAAGTCTCTTTAACTCATTAGACCTTTTTCTTTGGTATGCTGAGTTACTCTGGAAGAACTGTTAAACAAATGATAAGCCTTAGGTTACATTTGGGTAAATGCTGTAACTATTCTAGAGATAATATACAATTCCTAAAGTTTTAATGTTTTAATATAAGGTCATCATCACTCTATTCTGGCTATTGAAGTGTTATGTGTTACAAAAATGATAATAAAGCAAATTAAAGCATTTAACTTTTCGCTCTACCTGAACCCTCTGAAATTGAAAAGGTCTCAGTAAGTATTCTTTCTTCCATGGCAATCATAATCATTTGCATAAGTTCAATAAGTATTGTTCTTCTTGTAACAGGACACCATTGGAAACACTGGTTATTTTACCAAGGCTTTGACTGGAATGTCATATTTGAGAGACATGCATAGACTCAGATATGACCAAATAGCTTTAAGGAACTATGGTTGACTTTATGAAACCTGGAGCCATAAAGCCCCCTGGAAATGGCCTGATACTTTGCCTACAGAGTTCCCAGCAGCCTCCCCAGGTGAGTAAAGAATGTCACTTCCTGGCAGGTGAAGGAACCTCAGGCTACTTTGGGGACCTCGTGGAGAGGAATGTGCCCAAATCTACAGGTATTACAGGCATGACTGATGACAAGTACTTGGCTTGGCTTCTGGCCTGGAGAGGCTACTAAAAGTTCAACCTGGAGATTCCTTATAAAAGTTCCAGCAAAGCAGATTCTAAAAGATCTATACAATCAATCACTATTCTTGCTGAATTTATGTAAATAATTAGGCCAAGTTTGTTAAAACTGGACTTGTTTTGCAAACAAATTAGTCCTGATTTGGCTATCTCTGGAAATGAGGGTTATTTTAGAGAGAAAAATTATGTTTCAATAACCACATCTGTGGATGTTAAATTCTAGATCTGATTGTCCTTAAATGTTTGCTTAAGCTAGACAACTTGAGGTAAACTTAAGAGAAGTAGCTTTTTTTCTATTCCTATACAATAACTCATGTATAGGTAATCTTCATGCTTTTTATTCTATGGGGCTAATAACAGGGCCCCATGGGCATATAATTAATTATTTGAACAACTGGGAAATGGGATTGATTCCCCAATGATTGTATAACTCGGCTATCACCTTGACCAATGTGGCTGGGATGATGAAATCATTCCCTAAAAGCCAGAGCATACCCCACTCCACAGGGTTAACTATGGGCTTGTGGAGATAATGGATGACCCCACTTTCCTTGTGACTGGATTGGATGATGACTTGGGGATGCCTTTATCTCTTGGCAAGTCTTCCCCCCCCCCCCCACTTGCCAGTGATTCCTTGTTAAGATATTAAGGCTAGACCTCAAACAAAGAAGGCTTCTTAATGCTTTCATCCTGCATAGTTACATATAATCCTAGAAGCCACCTCTATGGATGTACAATTATAAGGAGAGGCTTTAGCCAAGCATACAACAGCCCTCCTGGTAAAAGGAGCCTCAAAGCTCACTATGGGGCAGTCCCTTAC
Organism: Ursus arctos; assembly: GCF_023065955.2. Taxonomy (NCBI): domain Eukaryota; kingdom Metazoa; phylum Chordata; class Mammalia; order Carnivora; family Ursidae; genus Ursus; species Ursus arctos. The sequence goes on from NC_079873.1 coordinate 71,264,289, forward strand.
TGTAATGACTTCACATCAGTTCCAAGAACAAAAGCCACCAATGGGTGATGGGAAGCCGACTTATTAAATACCAGACTATGCTTATAGGTATGCCTAAAATAATGCTTAAAACCTGTCAAACTTTAAACTGAGCTACCCTTAAGCCTGGACCTGACCATTGTACTTCTATAGAATATAACTGTTCAGAGGTTATTGATCTTGTCTATTCTAGTCAACCAGATTTAAGATGTCCCTATTGAAAATACGGAGGCAATTGGTTCATCAATGGTAATAGTTTCATGGAAAAGAGGGGTAAGAAAAACTGGGTATGCTATAGTCAAGTCTAACACAAGACTGTTGAGGTCAAAGCCCTGTCAGCAAACATGTCTGCCCCCAAAACAGAATTAATAGCGCCCACCTGTGCTTTGCAATTGGCAAAAGCCTTAAAAATATTTATACTGACTTCAAATATATTTCCCTGGTCCTCCATGCTCATGATGCAATTTGGAAAAAAAAGGGGGAATTATCATCAAGCCATAACTCCCCAATCAAATATGGGCCTGAAATCATTGCATGTATGACACTCCAAAACCAAGTAGCCCTTGAAATCCTGACTGTAGTTCCAAGGAGGCCCAGTATTATATGACTGGCTCCTGGCTGGGACCCAATGGCTCTGCAACTTAACCTGTGTCTATAGCTTCCTCCTCGCTGGATAAGCCACTGTACTCTTGGTTTTGCCTGGATGCATGGATGCATTATTAAACCATTACCAGCCCAGCCAACCTTCCAAATTTAAAACCATGGTGGACATATTCTGTGTCTCACTGGTATGACCACCTAGTATCTATCTTTGTTACCTCTTTGAGACTGGAGAATGTTGTTTGGCACATGGAAACTCTTGAATACATGGTCAAAGCCCTAAGTGATACTCTACAGAATAGAGTGATGTTAGATGTTTTTAACTGCTATACAAGGTGAAATATGTGGTAGCATAAAAACAATGCTGTGTATACAGTCCAGATTACCACAATATACTTCTGGGTTTCTAACTGACATAAATACTTAAATTGGCACTTTAAAGGATCTCTTTCCTTTAGGGATTGTTTTAAACTCCTGGACTGGAGGAAAATTATCAAAGGTCAACTATCATAGGTTTTTTATTCAGATATCTCTTTCTTCTTATAACATTAACATTTTTTTGTCCTATCTGATGTCTCCCTGCCTAGTGCCAAGACTCCTTTACCGCCACAACTTCCAGCTAACTCCTTCTTCCTTCTACTCAAGGAGATGTTGTCCGTGTTGGATTCAGCTGCCTCCCCTTTCATAACTCCACAATACATTCCCAACTGAACAATACTGACCCATAGGTAGGGACATCTCTACGTCCCTATCCGGGAGGAAGAAGTTACAGAAGATGAGACCTTCCACCTTCAACAACCTTAAAGATTTCAGGGTCAAAATTTTTCAGGGGGGAAATGATGAGGGAACGGAAGGCAAGCTGAGGACAAAGCAGAAGCTGACACCTTGCAAACCCCTCCCCCCCATGGGATGTATGTGACATTCCTCAGGCACTCCTGGCTGTGCTAAAGGACAAAGAAACAGTCCTTACTACCTACAGCCCATTGACAAGTCCTTGAAACAGGCACAGTGACATTCCTCTAGAAATTCAGCTGCCTCGATGTTAATACTTTGCTAAGGGCAAAAGGCAGTCCTAGCCTGACCCCCTCCCCTCCACCAAGATCCTGTAAGTCTACTTTAACATATAAAAATTCCTTTGGAAACTTCCTTTATCTCTAACCACCGCCCCCCCCCCCACAAGATACGTGTTGGCAATCATCCCCCAAGCATATGGCCCACCGATATACATCTGAAGAGTCTCATAACTCAGGTTTTATTAGACAGTAATAAATGACCTTTTCCCAACAACAGCTAGCCCCCTCAAGGTCCTGGAAACCTTGCTTCCAAAATTCCTTAGAGACTTATGCTATCCCTAACCCCCTCCCAACTTGAGGGTGTATAATGGGCCATTCCTCACAACCCCAGTGCAGCAGCTCTTTCTGCCTGCAGGTCCTATCCCCATGCTTTAATAAACCACCATTTTGCACCAAAGACACCTCAAGAATTCTTTCTTGGTTGTCGGCTCCAGACTCCACCCCACTGAACCTCACGTATATTCCCCAACCTCATCACCAGGACCCTGGGACCATGACCTGAGCCAAAGACAGATGCTTAACCAACTGAGCCACCCAGGTGCCAAGATAACTATTTCTATCTTGGCAATCAGTTTATCCTTAGTAACTAGCTTGGTGAATGAATGAATGTATTAAGTTAGAAATGGTGTGGAAACAAAGATTTACTCTAGGCTGTATTTTCCCAGCATTGTCATACTGGGTACTGCTTACTCTGAAGGGGAACTAGATTATGAATCCTTGGTCTTTTCTCCACACATAAAATGCTTTCTTTACATGCAATACATCTGAATTAACCAGATGGATACTGGACAGAGAACTAAAGTGGTTGAATAGGAAAATTGCTCAATATTTAAATGTAATAGTTCTCCTACATTATTAAAAATAAACTAGTATTAAAGGCTCCAGATTCTGGAGCTAGCCATGTTACTTGCATATGTAAAAACAATGAATATTCTAATAGTTATTATACATGTACTTGAAAATTTTTGAGAGAAAATTAGAGAGATCTAGTTGGTAAATAAAAACACAATTGCCTAATAGTAAAATTGATGCAAATGACTACTTTGTAGAAATACTATCTGGATGCTTTTTCTCTAGCATAAATAATCATTAGGAAATGAGTACTATAGGGGATATATAATATTTATCTATTTTATGCAGGAGAGCTAAGTTTTGTCTCATGGAGTTGAAGAATGTTATCTCCTGGACAAAGGAGAGTGAGTACAGTGACAGAAGTTTACTAAGCAAGGATACAGAAAAAGCTTTCAGGAGTGAGAAGGGTCCTGACAGGGTTGCCACTGAGGGTGTTTAAGGTTGGTCTTTTATAGAAAGCTAACCAGGGAACTTAAATCCTTTTAACATTTCTATTGATATCACCATGGAGCAAGGACTAGTGATAACACCTTCAATGGCTTACTTCCTTTTCTGGTTATTCTTTGTTGGTCACAGGTGATTATCATAAAAAAGACACAAGCCACATACCCCGCATGCCTAGGGCAGGATGGTCCCCTTTGGTTCATTCCCTTATCTCTGGTTTCCCCACACCTCCACATTTTTGGGATTTCTGTGAGCATGATCACGTAGGCCCCTGTCTATCTCTCCCTACCTAGCCCCACCTGTACCTAATTTATTTATTGCTAGATATCAGAGCACATACTCATTATCTCATAACAATATATTTACTTTTTGTACATATCTAAGATATACAATCCCCATTTAAAATACTATTTACTTCCTGATTTACAGTCTATGCAATTTTGGCACATAGTATAAATCTTTGTAACTCAATTTCCGTACATATAAGATTAGAATAATTGTATTTAGAATGATGAAATATTTCAAGGATTTATTCAGAAAATGTATGTTAAATACCTAAGAAAGTGTCTGATTTATAGGACTCTTACAGCCCATTGACAAGTCCTTGAAACAGGCAGAGTGACATTCCTCTAGGGATTCAACTGCCTAGTGTTAATACTATGTTAAGGGCAAAGGCCATCCCAGCCTGAACCCCCACCTCCCCCAGGGTCCTGTAAGTCTACTTTAACAAAGACATCTTAAGAATTCTTTCTTGGCCATTGTCCTCCGAGCCCCAACATTTTTCCTACATCACATAGTACCAAATAAGCTTTTGCTGAATGTTTTAAAATTGAATGAGTAATCTGGGACTGGAACCTTTATCTTGAGCCTATTCAAAATCAGATGTCTTTCCATTGTAACGCATTTACTTATAATCACCCCAGTCTTCCAGAAACTTACATATTACACAAAATGCATTGATTTGTGGTCAATAATCTTTCAGTGTATTTTGGTTTAAGAAGTTATAAAATAAAACAACCCATTTTATATTTTAGTGCACTTTTTTCCCCTGAAATTGAAGTGGGAGGGTGAGGTTCTTGTCTCTTGAGTCAAAGAATGAATCTCCCAGACAAAGGAGAGCAAGCCATAGAGTTTTATCAAGCAAGGATACAGAAAAAGCTCTCAGGAGTGAGAGAGTTGTAGTTTTGAATGTAGGTGAAGTTTGGTGGGGTGAAGTCCAGAGCCAACAGCCAGCAAAGAATTCTTGAAATGTCTTTGGTGCAAAAAGGTGATTTTATTAAAGCATGGGGACAGGACCGGTGGGCAGAAAGAGCTATACCGAGGTCATGAGAAGTGGCCCATTATACACTTTCAAGTGGGGAGGGGGTTAAGGATAGTGTAAATCTCTAAGGAATTTTGGAAGCAAGGTTTCCAGGACCTTGAGGGGACTAGCTATTGTTGGGAAAAAGTCATTTATTACCGTCTAATATAACCTTAATCATGAGATCCTTCAAATGTGTATCGATGGGCCATATGTTTGGGGGATGATTACCAACATGTATCATTGGGGGTACAGATGTAAGAAGTGTCCAAAGGAATTGTTATATTTTAAAATAGACTTACAGGATTGGGGAGGGGGTTCAGGCTGGGATGGCCTTTTGCCCTTAACATAGTATTAACATCTAGGCAGTTGAGTTCCTAGAGGAATGTCACTCTGCCCATTTCAAGGACTTGTCAGTGAGTTCTAGGTAGTAAGGAAATTTAATAATTTTTCTTCTGCCTTGTATCCCACATGAGTGTGGATTAATGCAAAGACTATCCTTTTTAATATTCCCCAGTTGATCTATTTTAAGCTTTTCTTAATAGAAATTCTGAAATGAAGGCAAAATAGCACAGCGCAGGCAATGCTTTTAATTAAAATATAAAATTTACTCCTAGGAATAAACCTAACCAAAGAGGTAAAGGGTCTGTTTTCTAGAAACTGTTTTCAGAAACATTTCCTGATAAGGAAATAATCACATTCTGAAGTTGTCTTTTTTCATTGCAGTGGTGAGGAGGAGCTCTCCTCAAAATGATGACTAGTTTTAAACATTGATTAAGTCATTAACATTTCAACAATTCACTAATTTACAAAGATAGATGTAATTAACATTTTCATATCTTCATTTGGCTCCCTAAGGATTTTAATGCTTTTGGATTGTTCAGTGATTGATGAATGATAAACATCTAACTAAAATCTGTTGTGTTATTGCAAGTAAATTTTAATGGAGCAAACACAAAAAGATCTATTGTGATGTTGCAAAATAGAGAATAGTATTTTAATGTTATATACTTAGATATGGATAAAGTTTGTTGTTGTTGCTGTTTTGTTTTGCTTTTTGTTTTTGTCCATGAGATTATTTCTGTTGGAAAGTTGAATTATCATTCATAATGAATATCATTAAGAATTACCATTCATAATGAAGAGAGATGTAAATACCAATTATTTAAAGGCATTTAAGTCCAAGGACATTTTCTTGAAAGAGATTACTGAAGTCATTATTCTAAGGCAATGAGCCTTTGAAGGCTGAATTTGATCAACACAATAGTATGAATATCTTAGGGTAAACATAAATACCCAAAATGGAAGGGGAAAAAAAAAGCACACTGATTTTAATATAACTTGAGTTTCCAAAAATACTATTTTGCCTATGCGTGGACACTTGCCTCAATGCCCATTTTGGAAACTCAAGTTATATTAAAATTTTTGGAAAATCAAGTTATATTAAAATGACAAAAATATACTTTCTTGGTCTGAGAATAAGTTATTGGATTAAAGATATAGATTATCTTTTATGTTAATTGTATCTGTCTTGTTGTCACCCTTATTTCAAAATCAAACCTACCTTTACCCCAATTTTTGTGTGAGTCTTTGTATTCAAGAAGGCTTTCAAAGAAACTTTTGCGTAACTGTTAAGAAGACAGGAAACTGAGATAAAATTTTAGGAGAAAGGACTTTGGGGAGCAAAATTAGCTAGAAATGTAGGCATTTGACCCATTTATGATATGGTATATTCATCCTCTACAAAGAATGAATCTAAAGGACTAATGTCCTAAATGTTTTTGGAGTCCTGAAAATTGATTTAACCTGTCTCTTGAGGTTGAATAGGAATAATAAAAAAAGAGAAGTTTTAGGTAAAAGTGAACAAAATACCAAAACACAGTAGGTATAATGAGAAAGAAAAGAATATGACTCAGTTGAATAGAATCGAATTAAGGTGCTCCAAAATTAACATTCAGAGATAGTACACAACGTCGTTTAGATATTTCTTATGTTTATTAATTCATGAATTCCAACCAAACTAGCTCTACTTTCTTTAAGAAATGCATTCATGCTTGAGACAAAAGCTTATTCATTAAAAATGGATGAAAAATAAGTAATATAAATATGAACATCAAATTGGAAGAATGCCTTTTCTTGGCCAAAGCCTATGTGGGCTAAGCATACAACTGAAATTTTTTATGCTGATCCTAGATTTTTTATGTGGCTTTTCATATTGGTAAGGGAGATTTACAATGTTGTTATATCCCTTTGCAAAACCACTGAAGAATACAGCAGTTAAAAATAGTTTCAGTGGAACAAAATTGTTTACTATTGGACTCAATATTGACATTAAAAAATGTATTTGCAATAACAAATTAGAGCTGATTTTTGTTTTTGCTTTTGTTTTGTTTTTCTTTGCTTCCTTTGCCTCCATTTTATCTTAAATCAGTGGAAATCTGAGGGGAAAAAAGCAGGAAAGGTAAGATTGTAAATGTCAAAGAAAATTGATTTCAAAATATATCGTACTAATTTTTTTCTTAAATTTTTGAAGCCATGGTATTTACTCTTAAAGGGCCTTAAAACTGTAAGTACTTAAGATAACATATATTGTGATTCTGCCTTAAGAGAGTTTCAAGCTGAGCTGTCTCCACATTTTGTATCACTTGCACAGTCTTGGATGCAATTTTCAAATTATTTTATTTTTATTTTATTTTATTTTATTTTATTTTATTTTATTTTATTTTATTTTTCACCAACACTTTTCTTTTCCCACTGTGCCAAAACAACATACTGCTGAAAGCATCACTTTGTGAATGTTCTGTTAATACAGTTATTTTATGATTAATTTTACCAATAAAAGGGACAAATTTGGTGTCAATTAAAATTTCGGCTTTCACAGCAAAAGTTAGTGAGTATGAGGCATGATGATGTTTGATAGGATCACAAGGAAAGTACCATAATTAAACTAAACATGGTTAATCAGGAAATTGATTTTCAGAGTTTTAGGATGTCATGTTTCAAGGTGAAAATTTTAAGTTCTGCTCATATATATATAAATATATATATAATATATTATATATATATATATGAATCGTTTTTCTAGAAAAAAATTATTTTCTGTTATTAAAAAATAAACTCATACATATTGTTAAATTTTAATTACTTCATTAGTTAAGCTACACCACCACTAAAATGAAGTTTTTCAGCTGTTCACTGACATTTCTTTCCTAGAATTTATACAATGGTTTCCTCACCATGTTTTGGGGTTGAAAGAAATGGGTTTCCCTTGAGCTTCTTCTTCTTCTTCTTTTTTTAAGATTTTAGTTATTTATTTGAGAGAGACATAGAGATAGCGAGAGAGAGCACAAGCAGGGAGGAGATGGTGAAGCTCCCTCAGCAGGGAGTCCAAAGTAAGGCTTGATCCCAGGACCCCATAATCATGACCTAAGCCAAAGGTAAATGCTTAACCAGCTGAGCCACCCAGGCACCCCTCCCTTAAGCTTCTGATGGAAGATATTTTGGAAATTAAATTCAGCAAGTCTTAAAAGCTGTCCATATTAGAACCAAAATGTTACCATAACTGTATGCTAGGTTAAATGGGAGTATAATCTTTAAGATGAATTTATCTTATTCTAGTTTAAGGGATCAAATTTTATGTTTGAAAAGGAACTTGCCAAAGGGTGGTCTAGGCTATGTCAGAAATAACGTTAGCCTTGGATGTCTTTATCAAGTGTGAGAATTGCCTGAAAATAAATCCTCTCTAGAATGTCAAAATAAATTTTACTAATGTTTGAGAGATAAACTAAAATAATAGCACTAGAGAATTTTCAATGAATATACATATCTGACAATTTTCAAATGCCTGTCTAAACTAATTATCACTGTGGCTATTGAGTGATTTGTTTTTGAGAGTCAGCTCCTCCCAGGAGGCAAACTATCATAGAAGAGTTCTCAAATTAAAAGGAAGGAAGCAAGGGTAGTAAATGTCACTAGCTATATAAAGTGAATAAGAGAAAGAGAGAGAGAGAGAGAAGCTGTACAGATTTTAAGTATTCTATCATTCTCAACCATTCTGTAACTTTAGAAATGGACCTGTTCAGTTATTTAAAAGTTTAAATTTCGAAGAACAGAAATATTGGTAAGTTTTATCTAGTGTAGCTATCCTACAAATAGGAAAATGTCTTGGTTTTAAAAAATTAGAACTCTGCATGCAGAACTCAGGGGTGAACTCATTTTCCTGTTTAGAAGACAACTTGGTGATTTAATTTTAACATAAAACACTTCAATAGTAGATAATAAAACATAATATAATCACAATATAAGGAGCAATGGAAAGTGTGATTTTCATTGAAAGATATTTCTTTTTGTCAAATGAAAGCAAATCTGGACTTAGGGAGACACTTTTTTCAGAATAGGGAGAAGATTCTGATCTCAGAAATCTACAAGGTTCATAAAATCCAACAGAAAAATTAGTGTTCTGTTGTTGTTAAGGGCAAACAGACCTAAGCAGAATATTTTAAGAAGAAACTGGACAAGCAAGATAAATGAACTGTGGGGTCTACCCCAAAAAAAGGGGGGAGGTCTCACTGTAGTCAGATGATTCCTAGGAGACCCTGAAAAGGAGACACATTCCACTTTATTAGTGCTTGCTTATTGCTTAGGGGCAAGCAGGGGTCAGGGTCTTTTAAGAAGGAGAGATACCTGACTAAAGTTTGGTCAAACAAAGCAGAGACTAAGAAAGGGACAACTGTGAACACTTGGTTATTTTTTTCATTACCTTTGTATACCAAAGTAGGTACAATAAAAATAACTTACTAATAATGTGCTTACTCTGTTTCAAGCACTGTGTGTATATGCATAATATGTATATCTATGTACACATTTGGTCCTAACAATGACCCTATAAGCTCTTTTACAGTTAAAAAAACAAAACAAACAAGCAAAACATAGTACAGAGCGTAAGTGACTCGCCTAGGTTTACAGAACTCCCAAGTAGAAGACCCATGGTTTGAACCCAGGCAAACATGTTCAGAATACCTCTCTTAAAAAAGAAAAAATAAATAAAATTTAAATCATAAAACAAATACTTCTTTTATCTCAGAATACTTGTTTTATTTTACTTCAGTAGTTACATTGAATATATTTAATGTCATGTTTCTGGAAGAATAAAAAATTTACTTCCGTCAAATATGATGATGCTCCAGACCTATCATCAAGCAGTTTTCACAGGCCTATACACATTGTATACCTAATCTGATATAATATAGTTAACATAACCATGGAGATTAGGTCTGTCCTCTGATGCCCTTTATTTTTGGCTCATTGCATTTATATATATGTTTGAGGGTTATTTTGGATACTAAATGTAAGAAGCTTTAAACCTTAAATATATTCAGTGTCAGAATATTCTTCAAACATTTATTGCAAATGTTTACATAAAAAGTTAAATTTATCTCTTGAACTCCTGAACCTCACCTATTTAGGTTTTTAAAATATAAATTATAAAATATGGCATTCATGTTTAATTCAGAGTAAGTGAAAAATATAAGGATACTGCATTTGTAAAAAAAAAAAAAAAAAGGAAAGGAAAGAAAAGAAATAGGGCAAAATGTTATCTTACCTACAAATGAATATCTTATCTAGACTAAATTAATGCTTTAATGTTTTTTAGATTCTAAACCTTCAAAGGACCTACCTAGACTTTCTCAATGACTTCCCTATCTATTTGATTTAAATGACTTCAGTGGCCTAACCAAACAGGATCTATTTTCAGCTTCCACATCAGAGGTTTAAGTTATAGACACTTTTTTCTACCTCCCTCCTAAAAGATTATATTTCAAAGAGAAGCTAGTGACATTAAAAGAGCAGAACAAAAGCAAATGCCACACTCCATGGTTCATTCATTCTTTAACCAGTTGGTATTCAGCTGGCTAGTTAATTAAGGGGAAAACACATTTCAACACAAAGCCACCTGTGATTGAATTAGTGTAAGTAATGTTTATATTCAACTAAAAGAGAGAAGTACAATTTATTAAACCTGGTAAATATTTTTAAAAATCTTGTTTAAGCACAAGCTGATTCCCTTACCTCTAACCTGAAAATTTCCACGGAGATATCTTTCTTCAAATTCCCTCACCTTTTGTCTAAGCCTGTATCTAAATTACCCTCAGGGTTTGCACAAATGGCTATGCTTATTAATGAGTATGCTCACCAAAGTGCTAAACTGAAGATGGCAGAAACAGAACTGACTGAGATTCTCAAAGGAATATATTTTTATTTCTTTTTATTTGCCTGAGGTGAATTTATAAAGTGGTTTCTTTCAGACTAAGCAAGTGGGTATCAGAAAGAGTAGCTATAGTAGCCAAGGAAGTAAAGGCCATTTTCTGTCATTGGCCTATCTTCATCCACACTCCTGTCATTTGTGTGATCATTTGCTCCAAAGCTACATGAAGAGGGAGGCAATGAGACTATTTGAGTGAACATAAGTTAAAGTGCCCATTTTACTTGTGTATCCAAGGTACTTCTGCATCCTTTATCCTATTCAATAATGCAGAAATGTTTGGAAGTTTTTTCATCAAAAATTCTCCTAAATGTATAAATTAGGAGTTTGAATATGGAATTTCTCAAACTCTCAAAAATTTTGAGATATTTTTAAAAGGTTATGTCCAAACGAAACTAATTTGAAGGAAATGTTTCCGAAGAGATGTATTCACATCTAGTCTTTAAGGAAGAATTGTTTTCATACATTACTTTTGGGAGCATTATGATTTAGTAAATTCATGAGGGTAGACCTACAGCAATTGTGAATGTCATTTCTTTTATACTAACTAGTTTTCCTTATAAAACATTCAGTTTAATGTTAGTAAGGCTATGAGAAAATTAAGTCACACTAAGAACTCTTTTTTTTTCTTTTTAAGATTTTATTTATTTATTTGACAGAGACAGCCAGCGAGACAGGGAACACAGGCAGGGCGAGTGGGAAAGGAAGAAGCAGGTTCCCAGCAGAGGGGTCCGATGTGGGGCTCGATTCCAGGACCCAGGGATCATGCCCCAAGTGGAAGGCAGACACTCAATGACTGAGCCACCCAGGCACCCCCACACTAAGAACTCTAATTCAGCATTACCACCTACAAGGAAACACATTTATCTTCCTCCTACATCTGTTCCATAGATATCCTTCAGGGAGTGGTCCTACAGATACACGGTGAGGACTTTTCTCATATCTTTTTTTTTTTAAAGATTTTTTATTTATTTATTGGACAAAGAGAGACAGCCAGCGAGAGAGGGAACACAAGCAGGGGGAGTGGGAGAGGAAGAAGCAGGCTTCCCAGTGGAGCAGGTAGCCTGATGCGGGGCTCGATCCCAGGACCCTGGGATCATGCCCTGGGCCGAAGGCAGATGCTTAATGAATGAACCAACCCAGGCGCCCCAACTTTTCTCATGTCTTAACAGCTTCTTATTTTGCTTTGGAATAGATTATTGAACTCATTGGGTAGTGACAGAAAATTTGGTCAATGGTAGAAAGTCACAGGTAATTTGAAGGACACCTGTCCTTTGATCTTTTTGGATGTTCCTTCCCACCCTTATTCAAGACTTCTGCTGGCACCTGACATTCGGTGTTACAACTGTCAATGTAGCTACTACCACAGATAAATATCTGCTTTGTCTTACATGTTTTTGTTTTTGAAGATTTTTTTATGCTGTTTTTATTGCTCCTATAGCCCTTATTATGTATAGATATGCATTCCCTGGATCTTCTTTTCATATGATTATAAGGACTCCATCATATTGAACATTGTCTTCCTTTTTTATGATTACAACTTTATTATCTGTATTGTGTTATTCTATCTGGGTAACTTGAGCTTTCCCCTCATTAGATCCCCTAGTTGCTCTGTCCTTCTCCATTTTACCCACTTTATGAAATTTGTTCCTGGTTACATTTATATCCCTATTTCATCATTGCCATTATTGGCTTTTCATTCTTGGCTTCTCAATCCGTTTATAGTGCCAATTTCCAACTACAGTCCCCTTACAGACTGTTTTCTCCACAGGCCATTGAACACTGTTTGGGGGGGGAGTACAAAATTGTACAGAAGATTAAACTTACTACACATTTGTGGTATTATGCTTTCAATGTGGCTGTAAGTATTCAGTTTTTTTGTTTGTTTCTTTGTTTTTATTCTCTTCTCATTAACTTTCTATCCCAGACATTGAATAATTGTCCCAGATCTTTTCAATCATCTTCAAATTCTTTTCACAATTTCCAACCCTGAATTAGCAAATTACCTTAACTTTTACTTTCCTAAAATAGAAACCATCTTTGTAACCACAATATAGTTCCATTCCTTTCTAGTCCCATTTATTCTCTCTTAATTATGAAAATATCCAGCTCTTTCTTTTTTTCTTTTTTTTGATGCCCTGAAATACATATCATCTATTTATGGAGAGTAAAGGTTTCCCTCTCCTCATCTTGTTAAACATTTCAGTCTTTGACATCTCTGAATAGCCCAGCTCAAGGCAGGAAAAAAAACAAAAAGTATTTTTGCCTTTCATGGAGATCAGCAGCTCTTTAGATTATGGATATGTGTTTATATAGACTAAGGGAGAATCTATGCATGGAACAAGGGTTTGAATTAACAATGCTAACTGAACTTCTACTGTCTAGAAAGACAGCCTTAAAAGTCTAGGATTTTGAGGGTAAGAGTCCTCCAGGGACCATTGAATGTGTTAAAGCCACTTCAGGGAGCTTCCCAGACATTAGAGTCTGCTTGAAGTGTTCTCTTACTCCAATTTCAAGAGCCCACCTGCCTTACGGCTTGCCTGGAACTTTTTATTTTTGACTTTAAGTACCCCAAATGATAACTGCCCACCTTGGCCCCTATCAAACCATCACCTGGCCACCATTAATCCTTATAATCAGTTTCCTGATCCAATTGGATAGACTTTACCTCACCTGATCTCACAACCATCTGTTCTGTAATGGAGCTTGAGGCATATGCACACTGCATCTGTAATGCAGTTAATGCATTAAGTCCCTTACCAACACCATTTAACTATGGTAGCTATAAAGCAAAAATAACATGCATCCACACAAATGCATAAACATGCCTGCATGTACACAACATACACACATATGCAAATATTTCAGCACTCAAAGCTAATTATCATTGTTGTAGAGTTAATTCTAGTAAAGTAGAGATAATTACTTTTTTTAAAAAAATTTTATTATGTTATGTTAGTCACCATACAGTACTTCATTAGTTTTTCATGTAGTGTTCCATGATTCACTGTTTGCCTATAACTCCCAGTGCTCCATGCAATACGTGCCATCCTTAAGACCCATCAATGGCCTAGCCAAATCACCCACCCCCCTCACTTCCGAAACCCTCAGTTTGTTTCCCAGAGTCCATAGTCTCTCATATTATATTCCCCCTTCTGTTCACCCCCCTTCATTCTTTCCTTCCTTCTTCTACCAATCTCCCAGCAATTCCTTATGTTCCACAAATGAGTGAAACCATATGATAATTGTCTTTCTCTGCTTGACTTATTTCACTTAGCATAATCTCTCCAGTCCTGTCCATGTTGCTGCAAATGTTGGTAATCGTTCTTTCTGATGGCTGAGTAATATTCCATTGTATATATGGACCACATTTCTTTAAACATTTGTCTGTTGAAGGGAATCTTGGCTCCTTCCACAATTTAGCTATTGTGGACAATGCTGCTATGAACATTGGGGTGCATAGGCCCTTCTCTTCACTACATCTGTGTCTTTGGGGTAAATACCCAGTAGTGCAATTGCTGGATTATAGGATAGCTCTATTTTTAACTTTTTGAGGGACCTCCACGCTGTTTTCCAAAGTGGCTGTACCAACTTGCATTCCCACGAAGAGTGTGAGAGGGTTCCCCTTTCTCCACATCCTCTCCAACATTTGTTGTTTTGTGCCTTGTCAAATTTTGCCATTCTCACTGGTGTAAGTTGGTATCTCAGTGTGGTTTTGATTTGAATTTCCCTGATGGCTAATGATTTTGAACACTTTTTCATGTGTCTGTTAGCCATTTGTATGTCTTCATTGGAAAAGTGTCTGTTCATATCTTCTGCCCATTTTTTGATTTGATTATTTGTTTCTCATGTATTGAGTTTGACAAGTTCTTTATAAATCTTGGATACCAGCTTTTTGTGTGTAGTTTCATTTGCAAATATCTTCTCCCACTCTGTAGGTTGCCTCTTTGTTTTGTTGACTGTTTCCTTTGCTGTTCAGAAACTTTTTTTCTTGTTGAAGTCCCAAAAGTTCATTTCTTCTTTTGTTTCCCTTGCCTTTGGAGACGTGTCATTAAAGAAGTTGCTGTGGCCGATGTCGAAGAGGTTGCAGCCTATGTTCTCCTCTATGATTTTGATGGATGCCTGTCTCACATCAAGCTCTTTCATCCATTTGGAATTTATCTTTGTGTATGGTGTGAGATAGTGGTCAAGTTTCATTCTTTTGCATGTAGCTGTCCAATTTTCCCAGCACCATTTATTGAAGAGACTGTCTTTTTTTCCACTGGATGTGTTTTCCTGCTTTGTCAAATATTAGTTGACCATAAAGTCGAGGGTCCATTTCTGGGTTCTCTATTCTGTTCCATTGGTCTATGTGTCTGTTTTTGTGGCAGTACCATTCTGTCTTGGTGATCACCGCTTTTTAGTTTAGCTTGAAATCAGGCAATGTGATGTCCCCAGCTTTATTTTAATTTTTCAACATTTCCTTGGTGATTCAGAGTTTTTCTGGTTCCACACAAATTTTAGGAGTGTTTGTTCCAGCTCTTTGAAAAATGTCATTGGTATTTTGATCTGCATGGCGTTGAAAGTGCAGATTGCTCTGGGTAGCATAGACATTTAAACTATGTTTCTTCTTCCAATCCATGAGCATGGAATGTTTTTCCATCATTTTGTGACTTCTTCAATGTCTTTCATAAGTGTTCTGTAGTTTCTAGAGTATAGATCCTTTACCTCTCTGGTAAAGTTTATTCCAAGATATCTTATGGTTTTTAGTGCTATTGTAAATGGAATTGATTCCCTAATTTCTCTTTCTTAAGTCTCATTGTTCGTGTATAGAAATGCAACTGATTTCTGAGCATTGATTTTGTATTCTGCCACATTCCTGAATTGTTGGATAAGTTCTAGTAAATTGGGGGTGGATTCTTTTGGGTTTTCCATACCAAGTATCATGTCATCTGTGAAGAGAGAGAGTATGACTTCTTCTTTGCCAATTCGAATACCTTTTATTCTTTTTTGCTTTCTGAATGCTGTTGCTAGGACTTCTAGTACTATGTTGAGCAATAATGGTGAGAGTGGGCATCCTTGTGTTCCTGATCTTAAGGGAAAGGCTTTCAGCTTTTCCCCATTGAGAATGTTATTCGCTGTAGGCTTTTCATAGATGGTTTTTATGAAATTGAGTAATGTACCCTGTATCCCTATACTCTGAAGGGTTTTAATCAGGAAAGGGTGCTGTATTTTGTCAAATGCTTTTTCTGCATCAATTGAGAGGATCATATGGTTCTTGTCTCTTGTCTTATTAATGTGATCTATCACACTGATTGATTTGTGAATGTTGAACCATGCTTGCATCTGAGAAATGAATCCCACTGGGTTGTGATGGATCCTCCTTTTAATGTACTGTTGGGTCCTATTAGCTAGGATCTTGTTGACAATTTTGGCATCCATATTCATCAGGGATATTGGTCTGTAATTCTCTTTTTTGATGGGGTCTTTACCTGGTTTGGGGATCAAGGTAATACTGGCCTCATAGATTGAGTTTGGTAGCTTTCCTTCTGTTTCTATTTTTTGAAACAGCTTCAGGAGAAGAGATATTATTTCTTCTTTGAATGTTTGGTAGAATTCCCCAGGGAATCTGCCAGGCCTTGGACTCTTGTTTTTTGGAAAGTTTTTGATCACTGCTTCAATCTCTTCATAATTAATTGGTCTTTTTAGATAATCAATTTCTTCCTGTTTCAGTCTTGGTGTTTATAGGTTTCCAGGAAGGCATCCATTTCTTCCAGGTTGTTCAATTTGCATATAGTTGTTGATAATAGTTTCTAATGATTGTCTCTATTTCCTTGAGGTTGGTGTGATCTCTTCCCTTTCATTCATAATTTTATTAATTTTAGTCTTTTTCTATTCTTTTGAATAATTGTGGCCAGTGGCTTATTGATCTTATTAAATCATTCAAAGAATCAGCTTCTAGTTTTGTTGATGTGCTCTACTGTGGTCCTGGTTTCTAATTCGCTGATCTCTGCTCTAATCTTGATCAACTGCTTTCTCCTTCATGGGTTAGGCCTGTTCTTCTGTTCCATCTCCAGCTTCTTAAACTGAGAATATAAGGACTGCATTTTAGATTGTTCTATTCTTTTGAGCGACGCTTGGATAGCTATGTATTTTCCCCTTAGGACTGCCTTTGCAGCATCCCAAAGGTTTTGGACCAATGTGTTTTCATTCTCGTTGGTTTCCATAAATTGTTTAAGTTCTTCTTTAATTTCCTGGTTTACTCTATCATTCTTAAGCAGGATGGTTCTTGGTTTCCAAGTGTTTGAGTTTCTTCCAAATTTTTCCTTGTGATTGAGTTCTAGTTTCAAAGCACTGTGGTCTGAGAATATGCAGGGAATAATCTCAGTCTTTTGGTATCAATTGAAACTTGTTTTGTGACCCAGTATATGGTCTATTCTGGAGAAAGTTCCATGTGCATTTGAAAAGAATGTGTATTCTGTTGTTTTAGTTTGCAGTGTTCTGTATTTATCTATGAGGTCCATCTGGTCAAGTGTGTCATTCAAAGCTCTTGTTTCTTTGTTGATTT
Organism: Ursus arctos; assembly: GCF_023065955.2. Taxonomy (NCBI): domain Eukaryota; kingdom Metazoa; phylum Chordata; class Mammalia; order Carnivora; family Ursidae; genus Ursus; species Ursus arctos. Next base: position 71,281,385 of record NC_079873.1, read on the forward strand.
TCAGCTTAGTTGATCTGTCTCTTGCCGAGAGTGGAGTGTTGAGGTCCCCTACTATTAACGTATTATTATCTATATGTGTCTTTATTCTGTTTAAGGGTTGGCTTGTGTATCTTGCTGCTCCCCTGTTGGGGGCATAGATATTTATAATTGTCATATCCACTTGTTGGATACATTCTTTAAGAATAATATAGTGCCCTTCTCTATCTCTAACTACAGTCTTTAGCTTAAAATCTAATCTGTCTGATATGAGAATTGCCACCCCAGCTTTCTTTAGAGTTTTGTTGACATGAAAAATGGTTCTCTATCCCTTCACTTTCAGTCTGGATGTATCTTTAGGTTCAAAATGAGTCTCTTGTAGACAGCATATGGATGGGTCATTTCTTTTTATCTAATCTGCAACCCTGTGGTGTTTCATGGGAGCATTTAGGCCATTCACATTGAGAGTGATTATTGAGAAATATGATTTTAATGATGTCATGCTGCCTGTGAATTCTGTGTTTCTATAGATTGTATATTTTGTTCTGTATCACTCTTACGGTCTTTTTACTTTTATAGAATCCTCCTTGATATTTCTTGTAAGGCTGGCTTGATGGTCACATAGTCTTTCAGTTTCTGACAGTCTTGTAAGCTCATCTTTCCATCCATTCTGAATGACAGCCTTGCTGGATAAAGAATCCTTGGCTGAATGTTCTTCTCACTTAGTGCTCTGACTATGTCTTGCCAACCTTTTCTGGCTTCCCAGGTCTCTGTAGACAGGTCTGACATTATTCAGATCTTCCTCCCTCTGTACATGGGGACTCTCTTCCCCATCGCTGCTTTCACGATTGTTTCCTCGGATCTAAGATTTGCAAATTGTACTATTACGTGATGTGGTGTCAGTCTGTTCTCATTGATCTTGGGAGGGGTCCTCTCTGCCTCTTGGACACGAATGCTTGTTTCCTTCACCAGATTAGGGAAGTTCTCAGCTACAATTTGTTCAAATATTTCTTCTAAACCTCTCTTTTTCTCCACTCCTTCGGGGATGCCAATGATTCTGACATTGGAATGTTTCATTGAGTCATTATTCTCCTGTATTCTTATTTCTTGAGAGTGGAGTTTTTTAAGCCATGTTTCTTCTCTTTCTTTCTTTTCTATCATCTTATCATCTAACTCACTAATTCATTCTTCTGCTTTGTTTATCCTGGCAGTCAGAGCATCCAATTTAGACTGCATTCTTAATTTCCACCAGATTCTGTCTTATGTCAGCCCTTAGAGATTTTATATTCTCCTTAATATTTTCATTAGTATTTTTTCCAATCCTATACATCATCTTGACCATTGTTACTCTGAACTCCATTTCTGACAATTTGGTTATATCCATATCCATTTGTTCTGTGGCAGAGGCCACAGTCTCTATTTCCTTCCTGTATTGGGGGTTCCTCCTCCTTGACATTCTGATAAGGTGTCATTGTGGGGACGCACAGAGCCCAAATTATTGACCAGGACCAAGCAAGATGCACTTGTTTTATAGGGACCTTAGGGATGTGGGCTTCTTCTTTTTTCAGCCTGTCTTCTGGGAGAGGGGCTTGCCATGCTGATACTCAGGCAACCCTGTTTTGGTAGAGTTGCCCTGTCCCCTGTTGGGGGGAATGGGCACAGTGAGAACTGGTTTTTCCAGACTTTTATTCTATGGTGGCTTTCCCTGGTGGCTTTCTGTGACTCTTCAGAGGGTCAGAGCAGCAGTGACCATATCCAAAGCTCTGTCTCAGAATATAGAGATTGCAGTCTGCTCTTCAGTGAGCTCTCCTGGCCTCTCTAACTCCGTTTCTGTCAGTGGTGCTAAAAACCCCACAGCATCCTGGGTTGTGTGTCCCCAGCCATTCTCCCAGTCCTCACTCCCAGGGCCAGCACATCTCTGGCCTTTGTGCTTCTAAGACTGCCAGCGTCCCCTGAGCTCCCAGTTTCAGCCTGGTTCATGTGCATGCTCTGGAGCTCCAGTTTTCAGTTTTGTCACGCACATACTCCTGGTCTCCTGGGTTCAATCTTGTTTATGCACACACTCCCAAGCTCCTGTTTTCAGTCTGGTTCAATTGCATGCCTTGGAGCTCCCAGTTTCAGTCTGTTTCTCATACTCCTGAGCTCCCAGTTTTGGTCTGGTTTCCTGCAGCTACAGGTCTGAGAATCCAGCCTGCTCACCAGTGCAGGTGGCTACTGCTTCCCAGTGCCCAAACGTGGTGACTCCCTCCCCCTTCCATTTATCTTCTGATATCTGTTCACAGATTCATGGCTCCCCGCTTCATACCTCGATACCCAGCACTGGAGATGTTCGTTTGTAGAGATCCAGATGTATCTTCCTATGTCTCAGGATGATTTCATTTGTGTTCAGGATGGCCTGGTAGACACCCAGCTCAATTCAGGGGACCAGCTGTAAAAAGGTCCCCTACTCCTCTGCCATCTTTTTTCCTCCCCTTGTGATAATGACTTTGAATGTAAATAGGCTAAATACTCCAATCAAAAGTAATAGGGTGACAGAGTAGATAAAACAAAAAAAAGAAAAAACAAACAAACAAACAAAAGAATAGATCCAGGAAACCAGGAGCAGAATATTGAAAAGGTAAAAAAAAGAAAAAAGAAAAAGAAAAAAAAAGATAAATCTCTAGCTAAACTTATTAAGAGAGAGACAGATAGACAGAGAGACAGAGAAGAGAGAGAGGACCCAAATAAAATCACTAATTAAATAGGAGAAATAACCAACACCACAGAAATATAAACAATTACATCAGAATATTAAGAAAATCCATACGCCAAGAAATTGAACACCCTGGAATAAATGGATAAATTCTGAGAAATATATAACCTACCAAACTGAAGCAGAAAGAAATAGAAAATAAGAACAGACTGATTACCAACAATGAAATTGAATCAGTAATTAAAACTCCCAAAAAACAGAAGTCCAGGCCCAGAAAGCTATACAGGCAAATTCTACCAAATATTTAAAGACAAGTTAACACCTATTCTTCTCAAACTATTCCTAAAAAAAGAAGAGGAAAAAAATTTCCAAATTTGTCCTATGAGGCCAGTATCACCCTTATACCAAAACCAGACAAAGACACCAGAAAAAAGAAATACAAGCCAATATCTCTCATGAATATAGATGTAAAAGTAATTAACAAAATATTAACAAAAAATTACAACAACACATTAAAAAATTTCAAGGGAGGCAGAAGGTGGCGGCAGAGTAGGAGGAGCCTAGCTTTGCCTTGTCCCACAAACTCAACTAGATCACTATCAAATCATTCTAAATACCCTAGAAACTGACCTGAAGACTGACAGAACAAACTCCACAAATAAAAGGAAAGAAGAGGTCACACTGAAGAGGGTAGGGAGTGTAGAGTCATGGTTTAGGTGAGAAACAGATCAAGGCTGCTATAGAGGGGAGGGAGCCCTGCTTGCAGAGAAGGGTAAAAGAGAGAGAAGAGCACGCAGGGGAATAGACAAGAACATTTTCCCAGAGCCATTGGTTTGGAAAATGAGAGGGGCTGAATTTTGTGAGTTCATGCAATCAGCAGGGCTTAACATCTGGAGTTTTATTTTATTTTATTTTATTTTATTTTATTTATTTATTTAAACTAGATTTATTGGTTATTTTTTTTTAAATATTTATCATTATTTTTAAGTAAGCTCTATACCCAACATGGGACTTGAACCCACAAACCCGAGATCAAAAGTCACGTGCTCCACTGAGTCAGCCAGTTACCCCAAAGACTGTAGTTTTACAGGTCGGTGGACTTGCCTGAGATAGCCTAGGGGGCATTGTGCTGCTCCTGGAGAGAATGTAGGTAAACAAACTGGGGAAAGATAGCATGTAAACAGCAATCTGAAGAGTGCCTTGGGCCCAGAGTGGGGAGAATATTGGCTCTTTTAGGAGTGGTCCCTGAGAGGCAGTATTCACAGAATGCATCCCTGGGAACAAAGGAGCTGGATGGCATCATTTCCCTTTTCCATCCCTCAGTATAAACATTGAGCCACCTGCAGGAAACAGCACAGTGCCAACACTGTCTGCCAACTTGGTTACACTAAGCCCCTCACCCCTGTTCTCACTTGGAACTGTCCTTCTCAGCCAAGCTTACCTCAGTCACAGTGTATCAGGCCCCTCACCCAGTCTACCACAAACCACTAAACATAGCACATCTTCTACCCAGAGTGCTTTACAGGGCTTCAGTTCTGGTGCAGGTGGTGACAGGTCTCATTTCACAAACAGACCAGAGCATACTTAGCTAAAACTTGCCACATTCAGGTCAGGGACCAAACACTGCCCAATACAGGCAAGGAGAGCCTCTGTAGACAACTAGCTTGAAAGATGGAACAGCCAGAGCACAATAGCTGACTGCACACAGCATACAATGGAGACAATTACTGAAGCACTTGTCTGTGGTCACTATAGGATCTCTACTTTATAAGACAATTACTTTCAGGAGCAGGTGACATACTGGCTTTTCTAGCACAGAAAAAAGGCAAAAACTTAGACATAATGTGAACACAGAGAAATTAATCCAAAACGGAAGAAAAAGATAAGGTCACAGCCAGAGATGTAAGCAGAAAAGATACAAGTAACATGCCTGATGGATAATTTAAAACAACTATCATAAGAAAACTCACTGGGTTTGAAAAATAATAGAAAATATCAATGAGACCCTTACAACAGAGAAAAAAAAAGGTTTGAAAAAAAATCACTCAGAGCTGAAAAAGTTCAATAAATGAGATTAGAAAAATGCTTGATGCAATGAAGAGCAGGCTGGAAGAACCAGAGGAATGAATTAATGGTGGAAAAGTCAAAGTTATGGAAAGCAACGAAGCTGAACAAAAGAGAATTATGGAACACAAGAATTAAGTACTTAAGGAACTCAGTGTCTCCATCAAACGTTACAACATTCTTATTATAGGAGTCCCAGAAGAAGAAGAGAGAGGAGAGGGGGTAGAAAATATATTTGAAAAAATAATAGCTGAAAATTTCCCTAATTGAGAGAAGGAAACAGACATCCAGATCCAGGAAACAAAGAAAACTCCCATCAAAATCAACAAAAGAAGACCAACACCAAAACATATTGTAATTACATTTTCATAATATTGTGATAAAGAAAAAATCTTGAAAGCAGTAAGAGAAAAGAAGTCCTTAACTTGAAGGGAAAACCCATAAGGCTAGCAGATCTCTCAACAGAAACATGGCAAGCCAGATGGGAGTGGCATGATCTATTCAAAGTGTTGAATAGGAAAAATCTGCAGCCAGAGTAATCTATCCAGAAAGGCTATGATCCAGAACAGAAGGAAAGATAGAGTTTCCCAAACAAATAAAACCTAAAGGAGTTTGTGACGATTAAACTAGCCCTGCAAGAAATACTAAGGGGAAACTTTGAGTGGAAAGGACAAAAAGTGACAAAGACAAGAAAGGAACAGAGGAAATCTCTAGAAGCAATGACAAAACAAGTAATAAAATGCCATTAAATACATATCTTTAACAATTACTTTGAAAGTAAATGGACTAAATGCTCCAGTCAACAGATATGAGGAGTCATAATAGATTAAAAACAAAACAAAACACGAACTATCTGTATGCTGCCTACAATAGACTCATTTTAGACATAAAGATATGTGCAGATTGAAAGTGAGGGGATGGAGAAATATTTATCACTCAAGTGGATTGCAAAGAAAGCTGGAGTAGCACTAATTACATCAGACAAATGAGACTTTATTTTTTTATTATTTATTTTTAGAAATCATGGTCTGACTTTTTAATTACAAAAATTATATGTAGCTACAATTATAAATTAATACATATTCAGTAAATTAAATACAATTTGGAAAAACAGAAAAGAAGAAAATGATTAATTTCTCATAGACTACAAATTAAAAAGAACCACTGTTACATTTCAGTTAGTTTCCTTTTTTTTTAATGTGAAATATTTATTTTTTTTTTTCCTTTTTTTAATGATTTTTATTTTGTTATATTAGTCACCATACAGTACATCCCCAGTTTTTGATGCAATGTTCCATGATTCATTATTTGCATATAATACCCAGTGCACCACGCAATATGTGCCCTCCTTAATACCCATCACCGGCCTATCCCAATCCCCCACCCCCTCCCCTCTGAAGCCCTCAGTTTGTTTCCCAGAGTCCACAGTCTCTCACGGTTCATTCCCCCTTCTGTTTACCTCCCCTTCACTCTTCCCTTCCTTCTCCTACTGATCTTCCTATTTCTTATGTTCCATAAATGAGTGAAACCATATGATAATTGTCTTTCTCTGCTTGACTTATTTCACTTAGCATTATCTCCTCCAGTGCCATCCATGTTGTAGCAAATGTTGAGAACTCGTTCTTTCTGATAGCTGAGTAATATTCCATTGTATATATGGACCACAACTTCTTAATCCAGTCATCTGTTGAAGGGCATCTCGGCTCCTTCCACAATTTAGCTATTGTGGACAATGCTGCTATGAACATTGGGATGCATTTGGCCCTTCTCTTCACTACATCTGTATCTTTGGGGTAAATACCCAGTAGTGCAATTGCTGGATCATAACAAAGACTGTAATCAGAGATAAAGAAGTCCCCTATATCATAAGGGGAACAATCCAATAAGAAGATGTAACAATTGTAATTAGTTTTACACCCAACATGAGAGCACCCAAATACATAAAACAATTAATAACAAACATAAAGAAACTAAGTGATAATAATACAATAATGGGGGACTTTAATGCCCCACTTGCATCTATGGACCAATTATCTAAACAGAATATCATTCCAGCAAATAATTCCAGTCTAAATTAAAAATGTTTTTAAGAGAATATCATGAACATGAATATTTTTCTTCATTTTATAAACTATCAAATAAATGATCAATATTTCTGAATGTAAAGGAGAAATTAATAAATGCTATCCTGCAATTGATCCCTCTATAGTTTCTATTTACTTAAGAACTATGCATCATCGGGGCGCCTGGGTGGCTCAGTCATTAAGCATCTGCCTTCGGCTCAGGGCGTGATCCTGGCGTTATGGGATCGAGCCCCACATCAGGCTCCTCCACTGGGAGCCTGCTTCTTCCTCTCCCACTCCCCCTGCTTGTGTTCCCTCTCTCACTGGCTGTCTCTCTCTCTCTCTAATAAATAAATAAAATATTTAAAAAAAAAGAACTACGCATCATCAACTGAAATACTGAAAATATTTGTATTAATAATAAACTGCCTATTTTCTCTTTTAGTGAATTTAGTACTGACAATATCAAATAGAGTTCCACTTAATCTTAACCTGGTTCAATTTTTATAGCTGCTCTTTATTCACTGCATAATTCAGTTCTATTTGCTGAAAGTCCCTCAAGGTGTTTTACTGGTATTTGATTCATGTAACTAAAATTTATATTAAAATACAAATTATTATTACATCTATATTATTAGTAATCACAATGTCTTTATCTGAATTTAAGTCTATATACTTAAAATCACATATACAATCATGTATCTGTTATCTTCTCAATGAATGCAATATGTGCCACTAACATTGAATGCTTACTAAAATTTTTTAAATTTAATTAAGTTATTTATTTTTCATATCAACTTTTTTCAGGTGTACAACTTAGTGATTTGACAAGTTTATACCTTATGCTGTGTTCACCATAAGTATAGCTACCATTTGTCCCAATACATCACTATTACAATATCTTTGATATATTCCTATGCTCTGCTTTTTATTCTTGCAACTTATTCATTACAAACTGAAGGCCTGTATCTCCCTCTTCCCTTCACCTATTTTTTCCCCAATCCTCAATCCCCTTTCCCTCTCACAACCATCATTTTGTTATCTATATTTATAGTTCTATTCCTTGTTTGTCTATTTTTTTAAATTCCATTTACAGGTGGAATGATATGGTATTTGTCTTTCTCAGTCTGACTTACCTCACTTAGCATAACACCCTCTAGGCCCATCCATGTTATCTCAAATGGTAAGATCTCATCCTTTTTTATGACTTCAATTTTCCATTGTATATATATGTGTACCATATTTTCCTTATCCATTTGTCTATTGAGGGACACTTAGGTTGTTTCTATGTCTTGGGGGCTATGGTAAATAACATTGCAGTAAACATAAGGGTGCATATATCTTTTTAAGTTAGTGCTTTACTTTTCCCTGGGTAAATACCCAATAGTAGAATTACTGGTTCATATGGTAGCTTCATTTTTAATTTTTCAAGGAATCACCATAGTATTTTTACAGTGGCTGTACCAACTTACATTCACACAAACAATGCATAAAGCTTTATTTCTCTCCACATCCTCACTACACTTGTTGTTTCTTGTCCCCTCAATTTTAGCCATTCTAACAGGCATGAGGCGATAACTCATTGTGGTTTTGATTTGCATTTCCCTGATGATTAGTGATGTTGAATATCTTTTCATTTGTCTGTTCTCCATCTGTATGCCTTCTTTGGAAAACTGTCCATCCTATTGAGGATGATGTTAGCTGTGGGTTTTTCATATATGGTTGAGGTATGTTACTTCTAAACTGACTTTGTTGGGAGTTTTTATCATGAATGGATGTTGTACTCTGTCAAATGCTTTTTCTGTATTAAAATGATCATACAGTTCTTATCCTTTCTTTTATTGGTGTGGTGTATCATGTTGATTGATTTTGAATATTGAACCAACTTGCAACCCAGAAATAAATCCTGTCCACTCCACTCTCTCTTTCTTTCTCCTTCCTCCACAACCAGAGCTCTCTTCCCTGTGCAGAACCCATAATCCTTTCCTCCCCAAAAACCATGTCTCTGCACTTTCTACCTTCCTTGATGTGGCCTCTTCTCTTCCTCTATTGGCGCAGTGTGTTTTATCAGTCAAGTCAATTTTTTGGGTATTTGGAATTATATGATAGTTATTTAGCTGTGTTCTAGGGATGAGGCAAGTCTAGGGTTCTCCTACTACACTGCCATCTTAGCTGGCCAACACAATTTTGTCCTGTTTTAATCCTTGGTCAGAAAATTATATTTTCTCAAACATTTGCAATAATTCTCTTTTATTTGCAAAGTTCAGAAAACTCTGGCAATATGTCAATTTAAGAATTTATAGACAACACTCTGGAAAGAAGAGTCATTATGTTTATCTTCGAATAGATTATTTCCATTTAGATTGAGCTGAAATGAATCATGACTGAAGGAAAGATGCCCTTATGTAGTGCCACATAGTCTTCTAACCCTCAAGGGAGTAAGTCTGACTTATTTGCCAAAAATTAAATAAATAAAATTAAATTTAAAAAATCACCAAGTGTCATGGAAACATGTGGTGGCAAAATAGAGCTAAGATTTGATTTGATTGTGTTACAATTGAGCATCATGAACTTCCTGTACATGCTAATAATAATTTATGATATTAAAATAATTAAAGACTTGAAGCATAAAACTGTAAGAACAGAATGTGAAATGGAAAATGAAAAATGAGACAAACTGGAAAATGAAAAATGAGACAAACTATTCAAATTTTTTGAAATGGACCAATGAAAGTACAATTAGATGAACTGATCTATCCTGCAAGATTACTTGAATTGGAAAAGTTGAAGTCTATATGACTACAAAGTATAGGTTCAACTACTAAAAGCCTACTGTAAAATGTGTCATCTGGGAGTTTTTACATTGGGAATTAAAAGTTACAAGTGGGATATGTATGCTGGCCACATAATGCACATGAAAATTTCAAATTGAGTTTCTAACTAAAATATGTTCACATTTTGTTTTATGATATACTGAATAATTATAAAATTTTTAATTTATTTTTTAAATTAACATATGATGTATTATTTGTTTCAGGAGTACAGGTTTATGATTCATCAGTCTTACACAACACCCAGTGCTCACCACAACACATACCTTCCCCAGTGTCCATCACCCAGCCACACCATACCCTCCTCCAGCAACCCTCAGTTTGTTTCCTAAGATTAAGAAACTCATAAATTATTTTTCTAAAAGACAGTAACCATGTGAAAATGCAGATAACCTCTGAAATCCAGCATGAAGCCACTGATTATTATAAAATATGTTAACTCAGAAGTTTAAAATATGCTTGATAGTATGATAACAATAATATTTTATATGTGAATTAAAAACAACCCTCCGTATAGTAATCCTGAAAAATAACCCTATCTATGATTATTCTTTCTAAGCAGTGTTGCTGGCAATGGCAGTGAATCTAGGATAGACTGGGTTAGGGTGTATTAGAATTAAAGTCTAGGTAAGTGTAAGGTTATATGATTAGTTTAAAAACTTTGACAGGTAATTCTAATGAGCCTTCTAGAACACGATACTCAAATGCCAGATTAACCTTTATAAAATGCTACTTATATCATGTAATAAAAATGTAATAATATTCATCTGATGTTTGATATGGAATTACACCTTCATTAGGTATTCATTGGGAATTTGATAGTTTGCCTATAAATGATTCATCTAGGTGACACCAGTATTATTTCTGAGCATTCATACATTCTGTTATTTTGATTGATTTGTTCTAAAAACAAGGCATGTAGATTATAGGGAAAGGCATCTTGTGAATTTTTCTCTTACTGGTACGAAAATAATCAGCCATTCAGTGCATACATTTATTCATGAATAATCCAGGATTTATTTCCACCCCATAAAGTCACCATTACAGTCACTAGATTGTTTTAATTTGTATTCCATAGTTTCCTGAAGGGCTGCAGATGAACAAGTTATGACATGGTCATTAATGTAATAGCTCTTTTATATCTCACAGTAATCATCTACAACATGAAAAATGAAATTATTCTTCTCTTTTAGAGACTTAGGAAATAATTTTCATGAAATAGTTAATTTTCTAAATATAAGATAAGAAAAAATATCTATTTTGAATATTTCTATGTTATGAATCGGAGCAGAAAAGTGCCATCAGAGGACTCATCCATTAAAAAATAAAAGACAAATGAGTTAAACCCAATTTTCAAAATTTCCTACAAAGAATCCATAACTGTTAATTTTGTATAATTATTTCATGTTCTGTTCTGTCTGGAAGTGACACAAATTGAAAAATGCAAACATAAGTAAGAATCATTAAAGTAACCACAAGAAAAATAGATAACTGTTTTTTTCCATTAAAAGTTAAAGTTTCAGAAGGCTTTTAAAAAATTCCTTAAAAATTAAATGCTAACAGTTCCACTTAAATATATTGCATGGAGATTTAATAAAAAGACAACCTAGTTAATCACATATGTACAAATATAAAGCCTCTTGTGAATTCACTGAATAAACATACTACTATATTTTAAGTTTGACTGTCTTCTACGAATTATAAAAATAGGTAAAACACTGTTTCAGACTGTAAACTTTGAAACTGTGAGTTGAGAAAGAAATCAAATGCCCACTATGCTGTTAAATTTTAGAATATTTTAAGTGACATAGAGCCATTAATGACCATTTTTAAATGATATAGAAAATTTCATGACCAAAACAACATATCCTAATCTCCACTTGAGCCATTCTGATATTTGTTTAAGCTAATATTAACAGTGGAGTTTATTAATATTACTGTTCGACTTTTGAAACCTCAAAGGAGTGTATGTGATAATGTCAAATAGAACTGTCTTTCAGGAACAGAGTGCTGTTTCTAGTGGTGTATTTTTGTGCTTTGAAGAAAGAACAAAAAGCAATTGTATTCACTAAAAGCAGTCCTTACAAACCCATTCATTCTCTTTTATTTATCCTTAAGAGTATTCGACTTATGAGTGTCTCTTATTTATCCCTAAGAGGATTTGACATACGAGTGTCGAGAGGGTTAGGTGAGTACACGTTCAGGCCAATTACAGATTCATTCTAGGGCATTTCTTTGGAAAGGTTTTTAGTTGTTACTAGTACAGGTTTCCTAGGGTGGGGTAATATCTTTTTAAATTAAATTGCCTTATACTCCTCTGTGCAGATAAGCAACTGAATACAAAACTCTTTCTCTTATATCAAAAGTAATATATAGATGATAGATAGATGATAGATAGATGCTACTTCTGTCATTTGACAAAATTTACCTTCTATTCACTGGCAATTTTCATTCTGTTGGTATGTGTATGATTCCATGTTTAACCAGCACATGTTAAATCCTAGATTCCTTTACTTTCGTAAGTAGTTGTTTTCTTAGTCATAGATTCCATTATTTAGGTCTAACACTTTAAAAAATTAAATGATAAATATATACATATGTATATATATACACATATATATACACACACACATGCTAGACACATCATATACATATAGTATAGGCACATCATATATATAAAAATGTATGCACATTATATATGTGAAATATATTACTTGGTCTTAATAGAAAATAGAAATATTTTTAATCATTATCCATTATTGTGGAGCACTTATAATCTTACGCTAAACTGGCTTATTTTATATACAATGATTTTTTCTATCAATGCATTAGTATTATTCTGACTTTAAGTTATATACAACAGCTAATTACAGACAAATGTCTACAATATAATTTTTCAGGCATTTAAAAATGTTAATGTTACAGACCTTGCATTTCCAAAAGTTTTGTGTATATAAATGTTTATATTTTAATTTATATACAATGATTTATATGAACAACAATAAATAATTTTGGAATTAAATGAGATTTAACCTATCATTGTGAGCCTATGGTTTCTTTGAGAGACAACAGTCAAATTCAGCATTGCCAGACTGAAAAAATTTGCTCACTGTGTGCTCAATTTAGAAGAGGGGAGAGGGAGCTCTTTGGGACTACTTTTTATTTAATTTAATTTTATCTAAATTCAATTAATTTGCATACACTGTATTATTAGTTTCAGAGGTAGAGTTCAGGGATTCATCAGTTGCACACAATAGCCAGTGCTCATCACATCATGTGCCCTCCCCAAAGCCCATTACCCAGTTACCCCATCCCCCCACCCAGCTCCCCTCCAGCAAACCTCAGGTCGTTTCCTATAGTTAAGAGTCTCTAATGGTTTGTTTTCCTCTCTGCTTTCATCTTATTTTATTTTTCTCTCCCTTCCCCTGTGATCCTCTGTTTTGTTTCTTAAACTTCACATATGAGTGAAATTATATAATTGTCTTTCTCTGATTGACTTCTTTTGCTTAGCATAGTACCCTCGAGTTCCATCCATGTCATTGCAAATGGGAAGATTTCAATTTCTGATGGCTGAGTACTATTCCATTGTATATATATCACATCTTTATCCATTCATCTATCGATGGACATCTGGGCTTTTTCCACAGTTTGGCTACTGTGGATATTGCTTCTATAAACATTGGGATGCAAGTGTCCCTTCAGATCACTACGTTTGTATCCATTGTGTAAATTACCTAGTACTGCAACTGCTGGGTCATTGTGTAGTAATATTTTCAATGTCTTGAGGAAACTCCATACTGTTTTCCACAGTGGCTGCACCAGCTTGCATTCCCACCAAGCGTAGTAGGGTTCCCATTTCTCTGCATCCTCACCAACATTTGTTGTTTCCTGACTTGTTAATTTTAGTCATTCTGACTGCTGTGAGGTGGTATTTCATTGTGGTTTTGATTTGTATTTCCCTGGTACCAAGTGATATTGAACATTTTTTTCATGTGTCTGCTGGCCATTTGTATGTCTTCTTTGGAGAAATATCTGTTTATATCTTCTGCCTATTTCTTGACTGGATTATTTGTTTTTTGGATGTTGTGCTTGATAAATTCTTTATAGATCTTGGATACTAGCCCTTTATCTAATAAGACATTTGCAAATATCTTCTACCATTCTTTAGGCTGTTTTTTGCTTTGTCAACTGTATCCTTTGCTGTGCAAAAGCTTTTTATCTTGATGAAGTCCAAATAGTTCATTTGCTTTTAATTCCCTTGCCTTTGGAGATGCGCATAGCAAGACTTTGCCATGGCCGAGGTTAAAGAGGTTGCTGTGTGTGTTCTCTAGGATTTTGATGGATTCCTGTCTCACATTTAGGTCTTTCATCCATTTTGAGTCTATTTTTTGTATGGTGTAAGGAAATGGTCCAATTTCATTCTTTTGCATGTTGCTGTCCAATTTTCCCAACACCGTTTGTTGATGAGTCTCTCTTTTACCCATTGGGTATTCTTTCCTGCTTTCTCCAAGATTAGTTGACCGAGGAGTTGCAGGTCAATCTCTGGATTCTCTATTCTACTCCATTGACCTATGTCTCCTTTTGTGCCAGTACCATACTGGCCTGATGATTACAGCTTTGTAATATAGCTTAAAGTCTGGCAGTGTGATGTCACCAGCTTTGGTTTTCTTTTTCAACATTCCTCTGGCTATTGGGATCTTTTCTGGTTCCATGCAAATATTAGGATTATTTATTCCAGCTCTGTGAAAAATGTTGATGCGATTTTGATAGTGATTGCACTGAACGTGTGGATTGTTCTGGGTAGCATAGACACTGTAACAGTATTTGTTCTTCCAATCCATGAAATGCTTTTCCATTTTATTGTGTCATCCTAAATGTCTCTCATAAGTATTTGATAGTTTTCAGAGTACAGATACTTTACCTCTTTGGTTAGGTTTATTCCTAGGTATCCTATGGTTATTTGTCCAATTGTAAAGGGGATTGATTCTTTAATTTCTCTTTCTTCTGTCTCATTGTTTAGTGTATAGAAATGCAACTGATTTCTGTGCACTGATTTTATATCCTGTTACATTGCTGAATTCCTATATGAGATCTAGAAATTTTGGAGTGGAGTCTTTTGGGTTTTCCACATAAAGTATCATGTCATCTGTGAAGAGTGAGAGTTTGAGTTCTTCTTTGCCAGTCTGAATGAATGCTTTTTATTTCTTTTTGTTATCTGATGGTTGAGTCTTGGACTTCTAGTAATATGTTGAACAACAGTGGTGAGATTGAACATCCTTGTCATGTTCTTGACTTTAGGGGAAAAGCTCTCAGTTTTTCCCCATCAAGACTGATATTTGCTATGGGCCTTTTGTATATGGCATTTATGATATTGAAGTATGTTTCCTCTATCCCTACACTGTGAAGAGTTTTAATCAGGAAAGGATGCTGCATTTTGTCAAATGCTTCTTCTGCACCAAATGAAAGGATCATATGGTTCTTTTTTTAAATTTAATATAGTGTATTACATTGATTGATTCACAAATGTTGAACCACCCTTGCAGCCCAGGAATAAATCCCACTTGGTTGTGGTGAATAATCCTCTTAATATACTGTTGGATCTTTTTGGCTAGTATCTTGGTGAGAATTTTGAATCCATGTTCATCAAGGATATTGGTCTGTAATTCTCCTTTTTGTGGGGGTCTTTGTCTGGTGTTGGGATCAAGGTAATCCTGGCCTCATAAAATGGGCTTAGAAGTTTTCCTTCCATTTCTATTTTTTGAAATAGTTTCAGAAGTATAGGTACTAATTCTTCCTTAGATGTTTGGTAGAATTCTGCTGTGAGGCCATGAAAGCCTGGATTCTTGTTTGTTGGGAGGTTTTTTTATTACTGCTTCAATTTCCTTGCTGGTTATAGGTCTGGTCAGGTTTTCTATTTCTTCCCGTTTCAGTTTGGTATTTTATATGTTCCTAGGAATGCATCCATTTCTTTCAGATTGCCAAACTTCGTGGCATATAATTGTTCATAATAATGTTCTTTTAAGTGTCTCCATTTCTTCAGTGTTGGTTGTGATTTCTCCTCTTTCATTCATGATTTTATTTGGGTCCTTTCTCTTTTTGATAAGTCTGACTAAGAGTTTATTGATCTTATTAATTCGTTCAAAGACCCAGCTTCTTGTTTCATTGATCTGTTCTACTGTTCTTTTGGTTTCTATTTCATTGTTTTCTGTTTTAGTCTTTATTATTTCTCTTCTGCTGCTGGATTTAGGCTTTATTTGCTATACTTTCCCTAGCTCCTTTAGGTGTAAGGTTAGCTTATATATTTGAGACTTTTCTTGTTTCATGATAATGGCTATATACTTCCCTCTTAGGACCCCCTTTGCTTCATCCCAAAAGTTCTTTTTTTTTTTTTTTAATAATGATTTTTTATTATATTATGTTAGTCACCATACAGTACATCCCCAGTTTTCGATGTAAGGCTCGATGATTCATTAGTTGTGTATAACACCCAGTGCACCATGCAATATGTGCCCTCCTTACTACCCATCACCGGTCTATCCCATTCCCCCACCCCCCTCCCCTCTGTAGCCCTCAGTTTGTTTCTCATAGTCCATAGTCTCTCATGTTTCATTCCCCCTTCTGATTACCCCCCCTTTCTTTATCCCTTTCTTCCCCTACTGATCATTCTAGTTCTTATGTTCCATAGATGAGAGAAATCATATGAGAGTTGTCTTTCTCTGCTTGACTTATTTCACTAAGCATTATCTCCTCCAGTGCCGTCCATGTTGTGGCAAATGTTGAGAACTCATTCTTTCTGATTGCTGAGTAATATTCCATTGTATATATGGACCACAACTTCTTAATCCAGTCATCTGTTGCAGGGCATCTCGGCTCCTTCCACGATTTAGCTATTGTGGACATTGCTGCTATGAACATTGGGGTGCATATGGCCCTTCTCTTCACTACGTCTGTATCTTTGGGGTAAACACCCAGTAGTGCAATGGCTGGATCATAGGGTAGCTCAATTTATAACTTTTTAAGGGACCTCCACACGGTTCTCCAGAGTGGCTGTACCAACTTGCATTCCCACCAACAATGTAGGAGGGATCCCCTTTCTCCACATCCTCTCCAACAATTGTTGTTTCTTGCCTTGTCTATTTTTGCCATTCTAACTGGCGTAAGGTGGTATCTCAGTGTGGTTTTGATTTGAATTTCCTTGATGGCTAATGATTTTGAACATTTTTTCATGTCTCTGTTAGCCATTTGTATGTCTTCATTGGAAAAGTGTCTGTTCATATCTTCTGCCCATTTTTTGATTTGTTTATTTGTTTCTTGTGTATTGAGTTTGAGAAGTTCTTTGTAGATCTTGGATACCAGTCCTTTATCTGTAGTGTCATTTGCAAATATATTCTCCCATTCCGTGGGCTGCCTCTTAGTTTTTCTGACTGTTTCCTTGGATGTGCAGAAACTTTTAATCTTGATGAAGTCCCATAAATTCATTTTATCTTTTGTTTCTCTTGCCTTTGGGGATGTGTCATGAAAAAGGTTGCTTTGGCCGATGTCGTAGAGGTTGCTGCCTATGTTCTCCTCTAGAATTTTGATGGATTCCTGTCTCATATCGAGGTCTTTCATCCATTTTGGAGTTTATTTTTGTGTATGGTGTGAGATAGTGGTCAAGTTTCATTCTTTTGCATGTAGCTGTCCAATTTTCCCAGCACCATTTATTGAAGAGACTGTCTTTTTCCCACCGGATGTTTTTTCCTGCTTTATCAAATATTAGTTGCCCAAAGAGCCGAGGGTCCATTTCTGGGCTCTCTATTCTGTTCCATTGGTCTATGTGTCTGTTTTTGTGCCAGTACCATGCTGTCTTTGTGATCACAGCTTTGTAGTACAGCTCGAAATCCGGCATTGTGATGCCCCCAGCTTTGTTTTTCCTTTTCAACAGTTCCCTGGAGATTCGGGGTCTTTTCTGGTTCCATACAAATTTAAGGACTATTTGTTCCAGTTCTTTGAAAAACGTTCTCGGTATTTTGATCGGGATAGCATTGAAAGTGTAGATTGCTCTGGGTAGCATGGACATTTTAACTATGTTAATTCTTCCGATCCATGAGCATGGAATATCTTTCCATCTTTTTATGTCTTCCTCAATGTCTTTTAAGAGTGATTTATAGTTTGTAGAATAAAGGTCCTTTACGTCTCTGGTTAAGTTAATTCCAAGGTAACGTATGGTTTTTGGTGCTATTGTAAATGGGATGGATTCCCTAATTTCTCTTTCTTCGTTCTCGTTATTCGTGTACAGAAATGCAACTGATTTCTGAGCATTGATTTTGTATCCCGCCACGTTACTGAATTGCTCTATAACTTCTAATAGTTTGGGAGTGGCTTCTTTTGGGTTTTCCATATAGAGTATCATGTCGTCTGCGAAGAGAGACATTTTGACTTCTTCTTTGCCAATTTGAATACCTTTGATCCCTTTTTGTTGTCTGATTGCTGTTGCAAGGACTTCTAGTACTATGTTGAATAATAGTGGCGAGAGTGGGCATCCTTGTCGTGTTCCTGATCTTAAGGGAAAGGCTTCCAGCTTTTCCCCATTGAGAATAATATTTGCAGTAGGCTTTTCATAGATGGCTTTTATGAGATTGAGAAATGTACCTTCTATTCCTACACTCTGAAGGGTTTTAATCAGGAAAGGATGCTGTATTTTGTCAAATGCTTTTTCGGCATCAATTGAGAGGATCATATGGTTCTTGAGTCTTTTCTTGTTGATATGATGTATCACGCTGATTGATTTGCGAATATTGAACCACGCTTGCATCCCAGGTATGAATCCCACTTGATCGTGGTGGATAATCCTTTTAATGAACTGTTGGATTCTATTAGCAAGTATCTTGTTGAGGATTTTGGTGTCCATATTCATTAGGGAAATCGGTCTGTAATTCTCCTTTTTGAGGGGGTCTTTGCCTGGTTTGGGGATCAAGGTAATATTGGCCTCATAGAAGGAGTTTGGTAGCTTTCCTTCTGTTTCTATTTTTTGAAATAGCTTTAGGAGAATAGGTATTATTTCTTCTTTGAATGTTTGGTAGAATTCCCCAGGAAAACCGTCCGGGCCTGGAGTTTTGTTATTTGGAAGGTTGTTTATCACTGACTCAATTTCTTCATAATTAATTGGCCTGTTTAAGAAATCAATTTCTTCCTGTTTCAGTCTTGGTAGTTTATAGGTTTCCAGGAAGGATTCCATCTCTTCCAGATTGCTTAGTTTATTGGCATATAGCTGTTGATAAAAATTTCTAATAATCCTTCCAATTTCAATGGTGTTCGTCGTGACCTCTCCTTTTTCATTCATAATTTTAATAATCTGGGTCCTTTCTCTTTTCTTTTGGATAAGTCTTGCCAGTGGTCTGTCAATTTTATTGATTCTCTCCAAGAACCAGCTTCTAGTCCTGTTGATCTGCTCTACTGTACTTCTGGTTTCTGCTTGATTGATTTCAGCTTTAATTTTGGTCAACTGCTTCCTTGTGTGTGGATTAGGCCTGTCCCTCTGTTGCTGTTCGAGCTTCTTGAGGTGAGAATATAAAAACTGCATTTTAGATTTTTCTATTCTTTTGAGTGAGGCTTGGATGGCTATGTATTTCCCCCTTAGGACTGCCTTTGCAGTATCCCATAGGTTTTGGACCGTTGTATTTTCATTCTCATTGGTCTCCATAAATTGTTTAATTTGATTTTTCATTTCCTGGTTTATCGAGTCATTCCTGAGCAGGATGGTTCTTAGTCTCCAAGTGTTTGAGTTTCTTCCAAATTTTTCCTTGTGGTTGAGTTCCAATTTCAGAGCGTTGTGGTCTGAGAATATGCAGGGGATAATTTCAATCTTTTGGTATCGGCTGAGACCTGTTTTGTGTCCCAGAACATGGTCTATTCTTGAGAATGTTCCATGGGCATTAGAATAGAATGAGTATTCTTTGGTTCTGGGGTGTAGTGTTCTATATATATCTAAGAGGTCCAACTCGTCGAGTATGGCATTCAAAGCCTTTGATTCTTTGCTTAGTTTTTGCCAGGGTGTTCTGTCTATTTCTGAGAGTGGAGTGTTGAGGTCCACTACTATTAATGTATTTTTATCTATATGTCTCTTTATTCTGGTTAAGAGTTGGCTTGTGTATCTTGCTGCTCCCCTGTTGGGGGCATATATATTTATAATTGTCATATCCACTTGTTGAATACTTCCTTTAAGAATAATATAGTGCCCTTCTGCATCTCTAACTATAGTCTGTAGTTTAAAATCCAATTTATCTGATATGAGAATTGCTACCCCAGCTTTCTTTTGAGGTCCATTTGCGTGAAAGATGGTACTCCATCCCCTTACTCTCAGTCTGAATGCATCTTTGGGTTCGAAATGAGTCTCTTGTAGACAGCAAATGGATGGGTCATTTCTTTTTATCCAATCTGCAACCCTGTGGCGTTAAAGCAAGAATTTAAACCATTAATGTTAAGGCTGAGTACTGAGAGATATGCTTTTAATTCTGCCATGTTGTCAGTAAAGTCTTTGTTTGTATTGGCTGTGACTTTCTGTTCTGTATCACTCTTGGGGCCTTTTTACTTTTATAGAACCCCCCGTAATACCTCCTGTAGGGCTGGTTTCGTGGTTACGAAATTGGCTAGTGACTGTCGATTCTGAAATGTCTTTATTTCTCCATCAATTCTGAATGACAGCTTTGCTGGATAAAGGATCCTTGGCTGCATGTTTTTCTCTGAAAGAGCTTTAAAAATGCTCCCCCAACCCTTTCTCTCATTCCAGGTCTGTGTAGACAGGTCTGACGTAATTCTGATGCCTTTGCCTTGGTACGTGAGAAATTTCTTTGCCCTGGCCGCTTTCAATACTGTATCCTTGGATCTCATATTTGCGAATTGCACTATGACGTGACGTGGTGTAGGTCTGTCATGGTTGAGCTTGGGAGGGGTCCTCTCTGCCTCTTGGACATGAATTTTTGTTTCCCTTGCTAGATTAGGGAAGTTTTCAGCTACAATTTGTTCAAATATCTCTTCTAGACCTCTGTTTTTCTCCACCCCCTCAGGGATGCCGATGATTCTAACATTGGATCGTTTCATTGAGTCAGTAATCTCCCGTAGCCAACATTCGTGGGCGTGGATTTTTTTAAGACCATCTTCTATTTTTATTTTTTCCTCTATTAACCCATCCTCCAATTCACTAACCCTTTCCTCCGCTTCCGTGACCCTGGCCGTCAGAGCCTCTAGTTTTGCCTGCATTTGGCTCATAGAATTTTTAATTTCTGTCAAATTCACTCTCATTTCCGCCCTTTGGGATTCTATATTCTCAGTAATATTTTACTGAATACTTTTTTCAAGTCTACTCATTATCTTGACCATTGTTACTCTGAATTCCATTTCTGATAATTTGGTTACATCCATATCCGTTACTTCTGTGGCAGAGGCCACTGACTCACTGTCTTTTCTTTGCTGGGGGGGGGCTTCTCCTTCTTGTCATTCTGATGAAGAGAGTTTGCAGGGTTTCCAGAGCCCAAAATTATTGACTGGGTCCCAGGCCGTGCCCCTTGTTTTATAGGGATCTTAGAGATGTGGGCTTCTTCTCTAAAGATTTTATTTATTTACTTATCTGAGAGAGGGAGACATACAGTCAGCAAGAACGAAACAGAAGCAGGGGAGTGAGAGAGGAAGAAGCAGGCTCCCAGCGGAGGAGCCCGATGAGGGACTCCTTTCCGGATCGCTGGGATCACGCCCTAAGCCGGAGACAGGCGCTCAATGACTGCGCCACCCAGGCGCCTGGGTTGTGGGCTTCTTGATTTTTCAGCCTGCCTTCTGTGTTCTGGGGGAGGGGCCTGCCGCGCCGATACTCAGGCAACCCTGTTTGGTTAGAGTCTCCGTGTCCCCTGCGAGGGAGGATGGGGATGGGCACTCTCTGAGCCAGTATTTCCAGGCTTTTGTTCTCTGGCGGCTTTCCCTGGCGGCCGGCTTGCCTCTTCTGAGGGTCAGAGCAGCAGAGGTTGCATTGTCGCAGAACAGAGGGATTGCGGCCCGTTCTCCACTGATGTTCTGGCCACTTTAACTCTATTACTGTTGGTGCTGCTCAACCCTGCAGTGTCCCGGGATGTGCGCCCCACACCCAGCGTCCCTGCCCTCACTTCCAGGGCCGGCGCGTCTCTGTCCTTTGTGTTTCTAATGCCGCCAGCCACCAGCCGCCCCGCAGGCTCCCGGGTCTCCCGGTCTCAGTCTATGCCCGGTGAGCACACCTCGATTCCGGTGTTCCGTGAGAAGCCTGGTGGCGCGCGCACCCGGTTCAGGGTCTCAGTCTGCTGTTTCACGGGTGCCGACCGCGAGTCCGCCCGCTCCCCCGTGCAGGTGGCCCGCCAGCCGCCAGCCGCCCCACGTGCGCTCTCTGGGAGTTCCCGGTCTCAGTCTGGATCCCGTGAGCACACCGGGATTCCGGTGTTCCGGGAGATGCCTGGTGGCGCGCGCGTTCACGCCTCACCGGTCTCAGTCCGCTCTCTCGCGGGTGCCCTCTGTGAGTCCGCCCGCTCCCCCGTGGAGGTGGCTGCCGCTTCCCGGCGCCCAAACACGGCGGCTCCCTCCCCCTTCTGTTTATCTTCCGATATCCGTGCCCGGTTTACAGCTCCCCTCTTCGTACCTCAATACTCAGCGCTGGAGATGTTCATTTGTAGAGATCCAGACGCATCATCCTGAGTCTCAGGCTGATTCCGTGGTTATTTAGGCTGGTCTGGTACCTATCCAGCTTGACTCAGGGGACCGGCTGAAAAAGGGGTCCCCTACTCCTCCGCCATCTTAACTCCCCTCATCCCAAAGGTTCTGAACTGTTCTGTTTTCATTTTCATTTGCTTCTGTGACTTTTTTTTTAATGTTTTAGTTTCCTGGTTGATCTACTCATTCTTTAGTGGGATGTTCTTTAACTTCCATGAATTTTTGTTCCCCCCAAATTTTCTTTTGTTATTGAGTTCAAGTTTTAAAGCATTGTGGTCTGAAAATATGTAGAGTGTAATCCCAATCTTTTGATACTGGTTGAGACCTGATTTGTGATCCAGTATGTGATCTATTCTGGAGAATGTTTCATGTTCACTTGAGAAGAAAGTGTATTCTGTTGCTTAAGATGAAATGTTCTGAATATTATCTGTGAAGTCCATCTGGTCCAGTGTGTCATGGAAAGTACTTGATTTCTTATTGATCTTCTGCTTATATGATCTGTTCAATGCTCTGAGTGGGGTGTTAAAGTCCCCTATTATATCATTATCAATGCATTTCTTTAATTTTTGTTATTAACTGGTTTACTTAACTGGCTGCTCCCATGTTGGGGGCATAAACATTTACAACTGTTAGTTCCTCTTGCTGGATTGACCCTTTAATTATGATATAGTGCCCCTCTTCATCTTTTATTAGTCTTTGGCTTAAAATCTAAGTTATCTGATACAAGGATTGCTACCTCAGCTTTCTTTTGATGTCCCTTTGCATGATAAATCGTTCTCCATCCCCTCACTTTCAATCTGGAGTTGTCTTTGGATCTAAAATGAATCTCTGGTAGACAGCATATTGGTGGGTCTTGTTGTTTTATCCAGTCTGATACCTGTGTCTTTTGATTAGAGCTTTTAGCCCATTTACATTCAGAGTAACTACTGAAAGATATGAATTTTGTGCCATTGCATTACCTGTAATGTCTGTTTCTGTAGATTGCCTCTATTCCTTTGTGGTCTTCATTACTTTTTGTCTCTCTTTGCTCAAAGGATCCACTTTAATATTTTTTGCAAGGATGGTTTAGTGATCACAAATTCTTTTAGTTTCTCTTTGCCCTGCAAACTCTTCATCTCTCCTTCCATTTTGAAAGACAGTCTTGCTGGATAAAGTATTCTGGCCTGCATATTTTTTTTTCTCATTTAGTACCTTGAATGTGTCATTTCAGTCCTTTCTGGCCTTCTGGGTCTCTGTGGACAGGTCTGTTGTCAGCCTTATGTTTCTACCCTTGTAGGTTAAGGGCCTCTTTTCCTTAGCTGCTTTCAGGATTTTCTCTTTGTCTTTGCAATTTGCAACCTTCACTATTATGTCGGGGTCTTGACCTAATTTTATGGTTTTTTTAAAGGGGGTTCTCTGTGCCTCCTGAACTTGAATGCTTATTTCTTTCCACAGATTAGGGACACTCTCAGCTATAATTTGTTCAAATATACCTTCTGACCTTCTCTGTTTTCTTCATCTTCTGGAACTCCTATTATTCAAATATTGTTGCACTTTATGGTATCACTGATTTCTCAAAGTCTCCCCCTCATGATCCAGCAGTTGTTTTTCTCTCCTTTTCTCAGCTTTCTTACTTTCCATCATTTTGTCTTCTATATTGGTGATGCTTCTGCCTCATTTATCCTCGCTGTTATAACCTCCATTTCTTACTGCATCTCAGTAATTGCATTTTTAATTTCAACCTGATTAGATTTTAGTTCTTTTATTTCTACATTAAGGCATTCTCTAGTGTCTTGTATGCTTTTTTCACACCTACCTAGTATCTTTAGAATTGGTGTTTTGAATTCTAGTCCTGATATCTTGCCTATACCTATATTGTTCAATCTATGGCAGAGAGTACTACCTGTTTCTTTCTTTTGTTGTGAATTTCTCCTTCTAGTCATTTTGTCCAAAAAGAAAGGAGGAAAGAAAGATAAAGAAAAAAATAATAAAAAAGAAAAATAACAAAAACAGCAATCATAATATCAACAGCAACAATGATAATTTCAGGAAGTGATTCTGGTATATGTTGTGTACATTCTGCTGTTGTGTTTTGGCTGCCCTTTCCCATTGGTCCTTACTCTACAGAGTTCCTCCTTGCTTGTATTGGGGGTGTTTGGTCCTTTTAGTAAGTATGCTTTGATTTGTTTGTGAAGTTGAGCCAGAAACTGATGTTTTGCAGCTTTCTTTGATCAGTAGACTTGGTATATGCAGGGGTTTGTGTTGATCTTCTGAGGGAGAGGTTTGCTGCACTGGCTTAAAAGCTGACTTGCTCTTGTAATGATGTTCCTTTCAGGTCAGGGGGTGCGGTTTAGTGTAGGAGATTACAGGTTCCACTCGAGGTGCTGTGTTTCTCTCTGTAGTCTGACTGTGCTGGTAGGTGGGAGAAGAGAGGGGCGGTAGAAGAAGTAGAATATGGTGTCACCTCGCTCTCTTGTCCCTGGTGATCAGAACTCCCATCATCTGCTGCTCAGGAGGCCCTCTTAAAAAAGCTGGGAATGTCCTTTGACCCAGGCCCTCATCATTTCCCTGCCATAACCTCTCTGTGCCCAGGTCATCCATATGTCCAGAGCCACAGATCTCCTGTATTTTATCTCTGACCAGTGGCTAGGATTCAAAATTCCAAGTTTTAAAGGGCCTGGTAATGTATGCTCCCACTCTGGTCCCCTGGCAGGGAGACTGGGGGCATGCCTAGCACCACCCCATCCTGAAAAGTCATTGCTCAGTGCACAAACAGAGACTAGAGCTTATTGTAATGCTCAGTGAAAAGCTGGAGCTAGATTATCAGCCATCTACCCTCAACTCAGTTCCCTACTCCCATTTGTTCCAGAAAAGCTGCTGAAGAGGTTTGAATCTATTGTGGCAGACACCAAAAAACACTGGCCAGGTTATCTGCAATCTGCTCCAGTCTCTGTGCTCAACTCCGCTCAGCCCTAGAAAATTGGCTACTTGGGATACACATAGAGGTTTAAGCCTATTGTGGCTCATAGCAAAAATCAGCAGCCAGGTTCTTTGCAATCTGCTCCAGTCTCCGTGCCCTGCTCAGTCAATCCCAGGAAAGTGGCCAATCGGCACATGCACAGAGGTGTAAGCCTATTGTGGCTCACACTGAAAAGTGAAGAGGTTTTCTGTCCCCTGCAAGCCCCTTTGACCCTGCTACTGGGCTCCACTCAATGGCTCCCTGGCTGTCCTTTTGTCTTTGGAGAGGATGAATATGCTCTTCCAAATGCCCTCCAGGATTAGGAGCAATCTCTCCCTGACCCAGGGAATCTCCTCGCATGGCTTATTGTACGGTCACAACCCACTGCACTGTTTCAAACTTTTTCCCTCTTCCTGACTTTACTTGGGGAATCAGGCTTCCTCCCCTTCCCTGCCAAGTGGCTTCCCTGTCCCCCAGTTAAGGGTTCTATACCTTGTCTCTGCTAAATTCTCTCGTTCCAACCATGCAGATTGCTTCTGTTCTTCTCCAATCATCTTCCAAGTTGTTCAAAATACTTGAGGGTTGATCTAGTTGTATTTGAAGGATGAAGCAAGTTCAGATTTCCCCTACTACTCTGCCATCTTGGAACTCCCCTGGGGCTGCTTTTATAAGGACACGAATCTCATATATGAGGGCCCCACCCTCATGATCTACTCATTTCCTAAAAGCCCCACCTCCAAATACAATCATGTTGGGGATTAGGTTTTAATATATGAATTTTGAGGGTACACAAACATTAATTCTATAGTAATGGTCTTCAGACGTTTTCATTATCTCCATTTGAAAAAAAAAGAAAAAAGACTGACGACCAAGCCTAATTTGTGAAAGTATACTCATTCTGTCATAAAAATTCTTAGTATCTAATTGCATGTGATTTTGGTATGTATAAATTTCTTAAATAATTACCTCTAAATTGTATCTTTCACACTGTAAGTAGTTATTTGGATTGATCTATTGTTATGTAGCAAACTATCCCTAATCTTTGGAGCATAAAGCAAAAACCAATTATACTTTACATTTTCTAGGTCAGGAATTTGGATCATTTACAGAAAAGATTATCTCTGCTCCACAATGACTGGTGCCTCTGGGGTGGTTCAAATGTCTTCAGATTGCTAAGATGGTTCATATAAGGCCATAAACTGTAATGTCCAGAATGAATTCTTCACATTGCATCTCTGGCACCTGATCTAGAGTGGTTGGAACACTTAGGCTTTCCTGGGTATTGTATTTTCTTTCTATGCAGTCTTTCCACATGGCCAACTTGAGCTTCTTCACAGTATGGAAGTCTCCCAGTAGTCATACTTCTTTCAATGCAGTTGCTTTTCTCCAGAGTGAGTATTCCAATGGAACAAGCCAAAAACGTCAAGGGTTGGTTACCCAGGGCCTAACTGTATTCAGTATGGTAGAGAACTACATAAGAGTCTTAATACTAAGAGATGAGGTCCATTAAGATGGATATTTTAGGAGATCAGCTACTACATAAGGTAATGTTGCAAACAAAAATAACACTACATCTGGTTGAGTGGAGTTAACACCTCACTGGATGTCATGAATCTTTTGTTTTGGAAGCAAATGCTTCATCTTCATATTTTGGCACGTATGTATTTTTTGTATTCTACTGTAATTACCATAAAATACTGATAGTTTGTTTTTATAGTTACCATCAACTGTTATCCATACCATGTAACTAATTTTATTTTGTAGAAGGTAGAATCTATTTAAGTTAATTCTAATACAGGGGCGCCTGGGTGGCACAATCAGTTAAGCATCCAACTCTTGGTTTTGGCTCAGGTAATGATCTCAGGGTCATGTAACTGAACCCCATGTTGAGCTCCATGCTCAGTATGGAGTCTGCTTGAGATTCTCTCTCCCTCTGTCCCTCCAACTCATGCTCTCTCTCTCTAAAATAAAATAAAATCTTCAAAGAAATTAATAACTTAATTCCAATACAGATTTTTGCCTCTAAAATTCTTGAAAAAGATGATTTGCACTTTTAATTTTCTAAACCTACTTGATTGAATACACCTGTGCTATTATTTACTGTTTCAGCCCACCAGAATCTTATAGCAATAAAATTTTGTTATATTTATCCTTACTTATTTTCAAAAAAATGGATTATTGTCAAATTATATTTAAATAAATCTATGTTTGAATACTGATCAAAATTTCCAATGTGTTCAAATGTCTAGAAAGATTAATAGCTTACTTTAGAACAAGTTGACTTTTGTGCATCTAGATGTACCTTGTTTAAGAAAATAAGAAAAGTGACTCTACTGCCAGGTGAAGCAGATTTGAACACAAGGCTGACTTCACAAAAGCCTGACAGTTTTTACAACTCAAGATCGTGTTAATGTTACTTCACTAGATATCAGAAATAATACCGGATGGATTAGGTAGTTATTCAGATCATAACTGAAACCTTATAATTTTCTTTCTTCCTTTCAGTCCCAGCGGCGTGTCACATTTCATTTACCAGAAAGCTCTCAGGAAAGCAGCAGTGATGGTGGACTGGGAGACCATGATGTGGGGATTCCCAGCACATCCCATGCCCTGCCCCTTGGCTATCCTCAAGAGCAGTACTTTGATCATACTGCACCCAGTAAGCGCACTGAAGGGGACGGCAACTCTGATCCTGAATCCTGTAAGTGATACCTGTCTAGTCCTGCAGGATAAATGCACTTGTTGTATTTGTTAGTCAAATAATTGTAGCTATATGACACTGGTCATTTAATGTTAATATGAGTAGTAACAGATTTTTAAAAAGTAAAAATACAGAATTAAGTGGAAAGTATAAATACAGCAGTTTATAATATATGAACTCTGTGATCATATCTAATATGAAAGTTATTATGTGATTGAAAATAGTCATTTTCTTTAGGCATAGATAAGATTTTTTATTTTTATATACATATAGGTATGTATATATATGTACATAACTAGCCACTTTATTTTGTTATTTATTTAATTTGAGTACATATAAATTATTTTTGTAATTTATATGAATTATTTTCTAGATTTTATTTTTCATTTTTAGTAGAGTTAATAACCATAGGCATTTTTTAAAATTAAACTCATTTTTTCAATATTGAGGATGATAATACTGTGGGTTTTTCATATATGGCCTTTATTATGTTATATAACAAAGAAACTTATTAAAAGTGCAAGAAGCACACTATTTCACTTTAAATGAATTTCTCTTACTTTAATATGGCATACTAATGATATTTTTAACATAGCACATGTGTGTGCTTTGATTAAAAACAAACAAAAAATATCAGATCAAAATTTTCCATAGCAAAGTAATCTTTTCTGACTAACAGAGATGATAACATACTTTGATTGTTCAAGAAGAAACTCTATAACTCTGAAACAGTGGATAATTATGGATTTTATGATATGGAGTAGATGGTAATAAACTAAGCAGTTTTAGTCCATAACACCACAAACAAGAATGTAAGCTGTTAGAGGAAATAAATGCTGTCCTTAAGTAATCAAATTATTTTACACAGTTCCCATTTCATATTTTGAAATTCATTTCATCCTGAATCTGCTTTCTTTTCTGCTACTGAATTGTCCAAAATAGTGCAGTCTTTAAAATTCCTTGTAAGTTCACAAAAATGTAGAAATACATCTATGAATAAGATTTTCCCCAAAATTTACTAGAGATATTTATTAATGCTCCTTTACTTTTTTATTTTAAGTTTATTTTATTTATTTATTTATTTATTTTTCAGTTAGCCAACATATAGTACATCATTAGTTTTTGATGTAGTGTTTAATGATTCATTAGTTGCATATAACACCCAGTGCTCATCACAACACGTGCCCTCCTTTATACCCATTACCTGGCTATCCCATCCACCCATCCCCCTCTCTTCTGAAACCCTCAGTTTGTTTCCTGGAGTCCAGAGTCTCTCATGCTTTGTCTCCCTCTGACTTCTTCCCCCTCAGTTTTCCCTCCCTTCCCCTATGGTCTTCTGTGCTATTCTTTATGCTCCACTTATAAGTGAAACTGTATGATAATTGTCTTTCTCTGCTTGACTTATTTCACTTAGCATAATCCTCTCCAGCTCTATCCATGTCGATGCAAATGGGTATTCATCCTTTCTGATGGTTGAGTAATATTCCATTGTATATATGTACCACATCTTTTTTATCCATTCATCTGTTGAAGTACATCTCAGCTCCTTCTACAGTTTGGCTCTTATGGACATTGTTGCTATGAACACTGGGGTGCATGTCCCCCTCTTACACTGTTGGTGGGAATGCATGCTGGTAAAGCCACTTTGGAAAACAGTATGGAAGTTCCTGTAGACATTAAAAATAGAGCTACCCTATGACCCAGCAATTGCACTACTAGGTATTTACCCTAAAGATACAGCTGTAGTGAAAAGAAGGGGCATGTTAATGTTATTTTAAAATACAGTTCCCATTGGGGCGCCTGGGTGGCACAGCGGTTAAGCGTCTGCCTTCGGCTCAGGGCGTGATCCTGGCGTTACGGGATTGAGCTCCACATCAAGCTCCTCTGCTATGAGCCTGCTTCTTCCTCTCCCACTCCCCCTGCTTGTGTTCCCTCTCTCGCTGGCTGTCTCCATCTCTGTCAAATAAAGAAATAAAATCTTTAAAAATAAATAAATAAATAATAAAATACAGTTCCCAGGTTGATAAAAATCTGCTGATTAGATAATAAAATTATGGTACTTATACTCTTGAGTCTTTTGCCAGGAATATTAAATGTCCTTACGTTAAAGAAGAAGCAAATAGACTGAATCCAATTATTTCTCTTTCAGAAGGCAAGTTTAATAAAACATCTTGTCTTATTCCATTTGAAAGCTTTTTGAAGTTTTCAATTTCACAGTTGCAATCTCCTGACGTTAGCCTTTGGTATGAGAGCCAAAGCCTATCTCCTAGAGCTTTCCCTAATCATAACCCCAACAAGTTATGTGTATCATTTTCAATGGACTCTGCTCTTTAAAGCTAGCTAATTTGATAAAAATATAAACAGAAATCTAAATCATAAACATCACTATTGTTTGGTGCTGGGTTTCTGTGGATACTATAACAGGTAAATCTTTGACTTCTCAAAGGATTTTATGGAGACACAGAAGAGTGTAGCCCTGGTAGAGAACAGAATGAGACTTGTACTGCTTGGAATTTCATATATCATGATATAGTATTAACTGAGAGGTCTGGAGACCATGTAATCCCCTTGGGACTATTCTAAATACAGTAATCTATATATGGCCCTATGTTCATATCCACTTATTTACAAGTACCATAAGGTAAGACATAATTTGTGGAGAGTTAAAAAATGCTTTTTAACTTTCCTTTGTAAAACATTGCTCTGATATTATAATTCAGACTAAGTTCTGAGACAAATGGAAATATTATCAAAGGTCTACCATATTAAACTTCAGAGATGTCTGAATAGTCTATACATATGAAGTCAGAATGTCTGTGTTTTTCCCCCTTAAATAGAGAATGCATTGCTATCTCACACTATTTGTAAGTTGGAGAGAAAAGAGTAACTACTAAATTTCCAGTGATCTGCTGACATATTATAATTTGACATGTCATAGATAACATCTATGTTTCTTTGGAATAGGAATGGTAAACTGAATATTTCTAAAGAGATTCAAATCAATCTTCAGTTTACCAGCCATAAATCAATTAATTTTCAGAGAATATCCTAAACGAAGGGGGAAACAAACTTAGTTTAATCATTGTTATAATCATCTTCAACTGCAATAGTTATGTCATTTGTGTTTTTTAAAACTTCTTCATTGGATATAGTCATTTCATATATGAAGTCCATCTATCTGAAAATGTTACAGTTGTTTTAGTGTCTAAAATTTGAGCTTAGGGGTTGCCTGGCTGGCTTAGTCAGTAGAATATGCAACTCTTGATCTTGAGGTTATGAGTTCAAGACCCACACTGGATGTAGAGATTCCTTAAGAAAATAAATAAATAAACTCTTCTAAAATTTGAGCTTAAAGTAACAAAATATGTCTAAAATTTCATCAACCTGTAAAGTGTTTGTTAAAGTTTTTCTTTTACTTTACTCATTTCTGTCATACAAAAAAAAATAGAGTTCTAAGAACATTTAGGGCTAAAAAACTTGAACAGTTAAAATAGAAATATGCTGCTGCATGCCATACCCAGCCACTGGGTGCATTGCTGCTGCTATGCACTTTACTCAAACATCGCGAAGCACCCATCTGCTGCACTGTGTCCAACCATGTGCCCACAGTCACCATTGTGCCTGGCCTTGTCCAGCCATTGACAACTGCTGTACCCAACCTTGTTACTCTGACTTCCCTGGTACACAGTGCCCAGCTGCTTCAATGCATCAGGGGATCTGGTATAGGCCTGCTGGCCTAGTACAGATTTTGCTAACACTGCCGCACTGCTGCCAAATTCCTCAGTGAACACAAACCCTCAGAGCTGGCCTGACTTGTTCCCACTAATAGCACAGAAAGCAAGCATAGCCCACAACAGGCAGATAGTCAGTGCAGATGAATACACCAAAAGGAAAACTTACTTATACAAAACAGTAGGGTGTAAGCAACACATTTAGGATACTCTCCTAAAAGGCTATGTTCTGGTGGACAAGGGACACTGCACTGCAGGGCAATACAGGACCTCTTATTCATAACATCTTTACTTTCAAGAGCTGAAGACATAGCTGAGTTTCCTAACATATAGAAACAGACAGACAGGCAGACAAAATAAGGACACAGAGAAATAAATATATCCCAAATGAAAGGACAGGATGGCATGACCAGAGAGCTAAGTGAAACAGATATTAATAACATTCCTGATAGAGAATTTAAAGCAATAATCATAAGGGTACTTTCTGGATGAGGAAAGAATGGAAAACATGAATGAGAATTTTAACACAGAGATAAGCAACAACATAGCAGAGATCAGGGCTCAATAAACTAAATCAGAAACATGCCTGATGGACTGAACAGCAGGCTAAAAGAAGTAGAAGAACAAATTAGTGACCTAGAAGACAGAGTGATGGGAAGTAATCAAACTGGACAAAAGAGAAAAGAAAACTATGCAAAAAGGGAATAGACTTAGGGAACTCAGTGACTCCATCAAATGTAATAACAATCATATTAAAGGAGTCCCAGAAGAAATGACAGAAAAGGAGGCAGAGAATGTATTTGAAGAGATAATAGCTGAAAAATTCCCTAATCTGGGGAAGGATATATATATATATATATATATATATATATATATATCCAGGAGGAGCAGAGAACCTCCATCAAAATCAACAGAAGCAGGCAAGAGCAAAACATATTGTAATTAAATTAGAAAAATACAGTGTTAAAGAGACAATTTTTAAAGCAGAAAGACAAAAGAAGACAATAATATACAAGGGAAGACCCATACAGCTAGCAGGGGATTTTTCAGCAGAAGCTTTCTAAGCCAGAGGAAAGTGACACAATATAGTCAAAGCACTGAATGATAAAAATTTGCAGCCAAGAATACTTTATTCAGCAAGGCTATCATTCAGAATTGAAGGAAAGATAAAGAGCTTCCCAAACAAAAGCTAAAGGAGGTTTTTAACCACTGAACCAGCCCCACAAGAAATATTAAAGGAGACTCTGTGAAAGCAGAGACCAAAAGTGACTGTATGAGGGTAGGAAACACAAAAGCAGTAAAAATGAATATTTATGTAAAAAAATCATTCAAGTTGTGGCGTCTGGGTGGTTCAGTGGTTTAAGTGTCCGACTCTTGATTTTAGCTCAGGTCATGATCTTAGGGTCAGGAGATTGAACCCCACATTGGGTTCCACACTGAGTGTGGAGCCTGCTTAAGATTCTCTCTCTCTCTCGTCCTCTACCCCTCCCCCTTTCTTAAAAAAAATCAGTCAAGGAATTTACAAGATAAAAGCATGTAAAAAAAGTCACCAAATATCTAAAATGTTAGGAAGATAAGAGTAAGAATGGATACACATTTAAAAGCCCATCAATTTAATATAAACTACTACATGCAGAAGAGGTTATATACCAACCCAATGACAACTATATATTGAAACCACTAATAAATATGCAAATAAGAAAAAGAAATAAATCTGAATATCTCCCTAAAGAAAATCAGCAAGGGAAGCCTAGGTGGCTCAGTTGGTCAAGCGTCCAACTCTTGGTTTCAGCTAAGGTCATGATCTCATGTGTTGTGAGATTAAGCCCTATGTTGGGCTCCACACTCAGCAGGGAGTCTCATTGAGGGTTCTTTCCCTTTGCCCCTCCCCAACTTGTGTGTGATCTCACACTCTTTCACTCTCTCTCTCAAATAAATAAATAAATATTTAAACAAATCAGCAAAACTTGAAAGAAAGAAAAGAAAGGATCAGAGCAAAATGTCAGAAACAACCACAAAACAAATACTAAAATGACAATAAGTACATATTTACCAATAATTACTTTGAATGTAAATAGATTAAATGCTCCAATCAAAAGACATAGGGTGACAGAGTGGATTAAAAAAAATCTATATACTGTCTACAAGAGATTCATTTTAGACTTTAAGATGCATGATTATTGAAAGTGAGAGAATGGAGAAACATCTGTCATATGAATGGATGCCAACAGAATCCTGTAGTAGCAATAGTTTCATCGGACAAAATTAACTTTAAAACAATGACTGTAAGAAGAGACAAAGAAAGACACTACATAATCATTAAGGGACAATTCAACAAGAAGATAAAAATTATAAATATTAATGCACCCTAAATGGAAGCACCTAAATACTTGAAGCACCTAATATATAATCATAAAGGAGGTAAGTGATAGTCATACAATAACAGTAGGGGACTATGACACCCCACTTACATCAATGAACAGATCATCCAAACAGATGATTAGAAAAGAATGGCTTTCCACTCTGCAAAACAATATGGGGTTTCCTCAAAAAGTTAAAAATAGAACTACCTTATGACCCAGGAATTGTGCTACCACATGTACCCCAATGTTCATAGCAGCATTATCAACAATAGCCAAATTATGGGTAGAGCCCAAATGCCCATTGACTGATGAATTGATAAAGAATATGTGGTATATGTATACAATGGAATATTACTCAGCCATCAAAAAGAATGAAATCTTGCCACCAGCAATGATGTAGATGAAGCTAGAGTGTATTATGCTAAGTGAAATAAGTCAGAGAAAGACAAATCATATGATTTCAGGCATATGTGGAATTTGAGAAACAGAACAGATGAACTTAGGAGAAGGGGGAAAAAAAGAGGAAAGCAAACCATATCAGACCCTTAAATATAGAGAACAAACTGAGGGTTGATGGAGGGGAGGTGGGCTGGAGATGGGCTAAATGTGTGATGGGTATTAAGGAGGGCATATGTGTTGAGTACTGGGTATTAGATGTAACTGATGAGTCATTAAAATTTACTCCTGAAAATAATATTACACTATATGTTAACTAACTAGAATTTAAATAAAAATTTACAAAAAGAAAATAATGACTTTGAATGACATATTGGACAAGATGTATCTAATCAATATACTCAGAACATTGCATCCTAAAACAGCAGAATACACATTCTTTTCAAGTGCGCATGGAACATTCTGCAAAATAGTTCACATAATAGGCCACAAAATAATCCTCAATAAATTCAAGAAGATCAAAGTTACACCATGCAACTTTTCTGACCACAATGTTACGGAACTAGAAGTCCACCACAAGAAAAAAAACTGGAAAGACCACAAACACATGGAGGTTAAATAACAAGCTAAGAAACAATAGCTTAGGTCAACCAGGAAATAAAAAGGAGTAATAAAAAATTATATGGAAACAAATAAAAATGAAAACACAATTGTCCAAAAATTTGGGATACAGTAAAAGCAGTTCTAAGAGGTGAGTTTATTGCAATAGAGGTTTACTTCTATAAGCAAGAAAAGTCTCAAATAAACAACCTAAGATTACAAGTAAAGGAGCTATAAAAAGAACAACAAACAAAACCTAAAACCAGAAGAAGGAAGGAAATAATAAAGATTAGAGCAAAAAAAAATATTTGGAATCTAAAAAAAAAATAGAACAGATCAATCAAACCAGGAGCTGATTCTTTGGACAAAAAAAAAAAAGAAAACCTATAGATAGAATTATCAAGCAAAAAAGAGAAAAGATTGAAATAAATAAAATCACAAATTAGGAGAAATAACAACCAACACCACACATATACAAACAATGAAAAAAGAATATTAATAAAAACTAAATGCCAACAAACTGGACAACCTAGAAGAAACAGATAAATTTCTAGAAACATATAAACTACTGAAAATGAAACAGGAAGAAAGAGAAAACTTGAACAGACCAATTACCATCAAAGAAATTGAATCAGTAATAAAAAACTCCCAACAAACAAAAGTCCAGGACCAGATGGATTCACAGGCAAATTATACCAAACGTATAAATAAAAGTTAATACGTATTCTTCTCAAACTATTCCAAAAAATAGAAAAAGAAGAAAAACTACCAAATTCTTTCTATGAGGTTAAGATTACCCTGATACCAAAAACAGATAAAGACACCATATAAAGAGAGAATACAGGCCAATATCTCTAATGAACATAGATGCAAAAATCCTCAACAAAATGCTAGCAAACTGAATCCAAAAATACATTAAAAAGCATTCACCATGATCAAGTGGGAATTTTTCCTGGGGTGCAAGGGTGGTTCAATATTCACAAATCAATCAATGTGAGACATCACATAAATAAGAGAAAGGATGAAAACTATATTTCAACAGATACAAAAAAAAGCATTTGACAAATTTCAACATCCATTCATGATAAAAACCCTCGAAAAAGTAGTGATACAGTGAACATACCTCAACATATTAAAGGACATATATGAAAAACCTGCAGCTAACATCTTTAACGGGGAAAAACTTATTTTTCCCCATAAGGTCATGGCAAGAGAGGGATGCCCACCCTTATCACTTTTATTCAACATAGTATTGGAAGGCCTAGACTCAGCAATCAGAC
The DNA here is from genome assembly GCF_023065955.2 of Ursus arctos. Taxonomy (NCBI): domain Eukaryota; kingdom Metazoa; phylum Chordata; class Mammalia; order Carnivora; family Ursidae; genus Ursus; species Ursus arctos. The sequence goes on from NC_079873.1 coordinate 71,317,725, forward strand.
AACAAAAAGAAATAAAAGGTATCCAAAGGTAAGGGAAGAATAAAACATTGACTATCTGCAGATGATATGCTACTATACATAGAAAACCTGATAGATTCCACCAAAAAACTGCTAGAACTCATAAATGAATTCAGTAAAGTTGCAGAATACAAAATCAACGTACAGAAATCTGATGCATTTCCATATAGTAGTAATGAAGCTGCAGAAAGAGAAATTAAGGAAACAATCCCATCTCCAATTGCACCAAAATAATGAGATATGTAGGAGGAAATCTAACTGAAGATGTGAAAAAACTGTACTCTGAGAACTATAGAACATTGTTGAAAGACATTGAAGATGACACAAAGAAATGGAAAGACATTCCATGCCCTTGGGTTGGAAGAATAGAAATTGTTAAAATGTCTTTACTACCCAAAGCAATCTACACATTTTATGCAATCCCTATCAAAATACCACCAGCATTTTTCACAGACCTAGAACAAAAAATCCTAATATTTGTATGGAATCACGATGGAACCAGAATACCCAAAGCAACCTTGAAAAAGAAAAGCAAAGATGGAGGCATCACAAGTCTAGATTTCAAGTTATATTGCACAGCTGTAGTAATAAAAATAGTATAATACTGGCACAAAAAAGACACATAGATAGAACAGAATAGAAAACTTAGAAATGAACCCACAACTCTATGATCAATTAATATTCAACAAAGTAGGAAAGAGCATCCAATGGGAAAAATATTTTTTTTAACAAAGGGTGTTGGGAAAACTGGACAGCAACATGCAAAAGAAAAAAAAAAACTAGTCCACTTTATTATACCATGCACAAAAATGAATTAAAAATGTGTTAAAGACCTTAATGTGAGACCTAAAACCGTAAAAACCCTAGAAGAGAACACAGGCAGTAAGTTCTTTGACATCAGCTCCAGCAACATTTTTCTAGATACGTCTCCTGAGGCAAGGGAAACAATATCAAAAATAAAATATTGGGAGTACATCAAAATTTAAAAGAGTCTGCACAGTGAAGGAAACAATCAACAAAACTAAAAGGCAACTTATGGAATTGGAGAAGTTATTTGCAAATTGCATATCAGATAAATGGTTACTATTCCAAAATATATAAAGAATGTATAGAACTCCATACCCCAAATCCAAAAATCCAATTAAAAAATGGTCAGAAGACAAGTACAGACTTTTCTCCAAAGAAGACATACAGACGGCCAACAGGCACATGAAAAGATGTTCATCATCACTTATCACCAGGAAATGCAAATCAAAACTACAATGAGATATCACCTCACACCTGTCAAAATGGTTAAAATCAACAACACAAGAAACAACAGGTGTTGGCAGGATGTGGATAAAAAGGAACCCTAGTGCACTATTGGTGGGAATGCAAACTTGTGCATTCACTCTAGAAAACGGTATGGAGTTTCAAAATTTAAAAATAGAACTACCCTATGATTAAACAATGGCACTACTGCGTATTTACCCAAAGAATACAAAAACACTAATTTAAAGGGATACATGCACTCCTGTGTTTATTTACTAGTGCTTAGACATGGAAGCAGCCCAAGTGTCCATTGTGTCCATTGATTGATGAATGGATAAATGGAGAAACTGATGAATGGATATATATATTCCATGTATATGCATATGTATATGTGTATATATGTGGAATATTAGGCAGCCATAAAAAAGAATGAAATCTTGCTATTTGAAATTATGTGAATGGAGCTAGTAAATATATTGCTAAATGAAATAAGTCATTCAGAGAAAGACAAATACCAAATGATTTCACTCATATGTGGAATTTAAGAAACAAAGCAAATGAGCAAAGGAATAAAAAAAGAGAGAGAGGTAGACAAATCCAGAAATAGACTCTTAATTATAAAGAAAAAAAAAACCTGATAGTTACCAGAGGGGAGTGGGTGGATGGGTTAAATATGTAACAGGGATTAAGAAGTGTGCTTGTCAAAATAGAAACAGAAGGAAAGCTACCAAACTCATTTTATGAGGCCAATATTACCTTGATCCCCAAACCAGGCAAAGACCCCCTCAAAAAGGAGAATTACAGACCGATTTCCCTAATGAATATGGACGCCAAAATCCTCAACAAGATACTTGCTAATAGAATGCAACAGTACATTAAAAGGATTATCCATCACGATCAAGTGGGATTCATACCTGGGATGCAAGCGTGGTTCAATATTCGCAAATCAATCAGCGTGATACATCATATCAACAAGAAAAGACTCAGGAACCATATGATCCTCTCAATTGATGCCAAAAAAGCATTTGACAAAATACAGCATCCTTTCCTGATTAAAACCCTTCAGAGTGTAGGAATAGAAGGTATATTTCTCAATCTCATAAGCGCCATCTATGAAAAGCCTACTGCAAATATTATTCTCAATGGGGAAAAGCTGGAAGCCTTTCCCTTAAGATCAGGAACTCGACAAGGATGCCCACTCTCGCCACTATTATTCAACATAGTACTAGAAGTCCTTGCAACAGCAATCAGATGACAAAAAGGGATCAAAGGTATTCAAATTGGCAAAGAAGAAGTCAAAATGTCTCTCTTTGCAGATGACATGATACTCTATATGGAAAACCCAAAAGAAGCCACTCCCAAACTATTAGAAGTTATAGAGCAATTCAGTAACGTGGCAGGATACAAAATAAATGCTCAGAAATCAGTTGCATTTCTATACACGAATAACGAGACCGAAGAAAGAGAAATTAGGGAATCCATCCCATTTACAATAGCACCAAAAACCATACGTTACCTTGGAATTAACTTAACCAGAGACGTAAAGGACCTATATTCTAGAAACTATAAATCACTCTTAAAAGACATTGAGGAAGACATAAAAAGATGGAAAGATATTCCATGCTCATGGATCGGAAGAATTAACATAGTTAAAATGTCCATGCTACCCAGAGCAATCTACACTTTCAATGCTATCCCGATCAAAATACCAAGGACATTTTTCAAAGAACTGGAACAAACAGTCCTTAAATTTGTATGGAAACAGAAAAGGCCCCGAATCTCCAAGGAACTGTTGAAAAGGAAAAACAAAGCTGGGGGCATCACAATGCCAGATTTCGAGCTGTACTACAAAGCTGTGATCACAAAGACAGCATGGTACTGGCACAAAAACAGACACATAGACCAATGGAACAGAATAGAGAGCCCAGAAATGGACCCTCGGCTCTTTGGGCAACTAATATTTGATAAAGCAGGAAAAAACATCCGGTGGGAAAAAGACAGTCTCTTCAATAAATGGTGCTGGGAAAATTGGACAGCTACATGCAAGAGAATGAAACTTGACCACTATCTCACACCATACACAAAAATAAACTCCAAATGGATGAAAGACCTCGATGTGAGACAGGAATCCATCAAAATTCTAGAGGAGAACATAGGCAACAACCTCTACGACATCGGCCAAAGCAACCTTTTTCATGACACATCCCCAAAGGCAAGAGAAACAAAAGATAAAATGAATTTATGGGACTTCATCAAGATTAAAAGTTTCTGCACATCCAAGGAAACAGTCAGAAAAACTAAGAGGCAGCCCACGGAATGGGAGAATATATTTGCAAATGACACTACAGATAAAGGACTGGTATCCAAGATCTACAAAGAACTTCTCAAACTCAATACACGAGAAACAAATAAACAAATCAAAAAATGGGCAGAAGATATGAACAGACACTTTTCCAATGAAGACATACAAATGGCTAACAGACACATGAAAAAATGTTCAAAATCATTAGCCATCAAGGAAATTCAAATCAAAACCACACTGAGATACCACCTTACGCCAGTTAGAATGGCAAAAATAGACAAGGCAAGAGACAACAATTGTTGGAGAGGATGTGGAGAAAGGGGATCCCTCCTACATTGTTGGTGGGAATGCAAGTTGGTACAGCCACTCTGGAAAACAGTGTGGAGGTCCCTTAAAAAGTTAAAAATTGACCTACCCTATGATCCAGCCATTGCACTACTGGGTATTTACCCCAAAGATACAGACATAGTGAAGAGAAGGGCCATATGCACCCCAATGTTCATAGCAGCAATGTCCATAATAGCTAAATTGTGGAAGGAGCCGAGATGCCCTTCAACAGATGACTGGATTAAGAAGTTGTGGTCCATATATACAATGGAATATTACTCAGCTATCAGAAAGAACGAGTTCTCAACATTTGCTACAACATGGACAGTACTGGAGGAGATAATGCTAAGTGAAATAAGTCAAGCAGAGAAAGACAACTATCATATGATTTCTCTCATCTATGGAACATAAGAACTAGGATGATCGGTAGGGGAAGAAAGGGATAAAGAAAGGGGGGGTAATCAGAAGGGGGAATGAAACATGAGAGACTATGGACTATGAGAAACAAACTGAGGGCTTCAGAGGGGAGGGGGGTGGGGGAATGGGATAGACCGGTGATGGGTAGTAAGGAGGGCACGTATTGCATGGTGCACTGGGTGTTATACACAACTAATGAATCATCGAGCCTTACATCAGAAACCGGGGATGTACTGTATGGTGACTAACATAATATAATAAAAAATCATTTAAAAAAAAAAAAAAAGAAGTGTGCTTGTTATGACGAGCACCAGGTGATGTATGGAATTGTTAGGAATAAATAAAATATAAAGGGGACAATAAACATTAGTCTTCTACAGGATGTCACAGAAGAGAGGAGTGAAGATGGCAGAGGAGTAGGTAGACCCAGGCTTGCCTTATCCCTTGAACATAGTTAGATAAAAATCAAATCATTTTGAACACCCAAGAAATCATTCTGAGGACTGAGAGAGAAAAAAGGCACAACTACAGTTGAAAAACTGCCACATTGTAGTAGAAGCTGTGGAGAGTTGATTTGGAAGAGAGAAGGGCTGCTGGTACTACGATGGGGAGGGAGCCTTGACTGGAGAGAGTAACAAGAGAGAGAGAGGGAGAAAGAGAGAGAGAGAGGGATTGAGAGCGAGTAAGCACAGGGAGTTGCACAAGGAAAACTCTTCACAAAACCATTGACTGAGAAAAGGAGAGGGGCTGACTACTGCAAGGTTTTATAAACAGTGGAGAGCAGAGTCTGAAGTTTCAGAGGTCTGCACCATTGCCTGGGTTGCACCTAGTGGGCTTAGCAGTACTCTGGTGGGGAAGGAGAGAGGAGACCCAGGAGCAGGCAGGGTGGTCTGAGGATTACCTGCGTTGCACAGGGAGAAGCAGTCCCCCTCCTTGGAGTGCATTTGGAACAGGTGGCATGACCTCTCTGGGGGCAAAAGACATGGTGGGCACATTGAGCTGCCTCTTTGACTAACTTAGGAACAGGAATGCTGGCTGAAGTCAGCAAATTGCATATCAATGGGTGCTGCCTTTTTGCTGTGCTTTACCATAAACTCCGAACTGCTGTGCAGGCATGCAACCAATTTCTGGACAAGCTGACATAATCTACAATGTGGTGAGACCCTCCCCCAGAGGATCAGTTCAGGTCCACACTGACCTGCTTTCTAAAATTTGGATATATGAAACCCACCCATGTCCCTGAGATAAAACACTAGAGTCTTGTGCTGCCTGGCAAGTTCACAGTTCAGATGCAGGTAGGGTAAAGGCGGGGATGTGACGGAAGACACAGACACAGGAGAGGTGATAGGTTGCTCTTCCGTGAGGGCTTCATGAAGAATGGCAGGCAAAAATTCTCCACTCCAGGGACTAGAGAAGGGTATGATGACATTTTCACACCATCCATCAGCACTGACAGACTTCAATAAGGAAAACAGTACCAAGTGGAGGACAGAGCTGCTTTCACCAAGCAGTGCCCATGTGTGCCCAGCAGGTGCATCTCCACCAGGGTGAGTCTGTCTGAGAATCAGCTCAACAGGCCTCATTCCCAGAAGACCAATACAAACCCCTTCCACACACCAAGTCTACTGATCATAGAATGCTACAAAGCTTCAGCTCTAGTGGAAATAGAATCTAACTACTTTTGTAATTTTTTTCCTTAAGACACAGAAAAAGCAATTTTTATTTTTTAATCATATATATATATATATATATATATATATATATATATATATATAAATTCTGGGACTCCTATGATACAAATATTATGCTTTAATAAGTCATTGAGTTCCTTAAGTTTGAATTTGTGATCCAATACCTTTCTCTCTCTCTTCTTCTCTGCTTCATTGTTATCCATAATTTTATCTTCTATGTCACTGAGTCCCAGAATATATATAGAGAAAAAAGGGCAGAAGGTTTATTTAAGCAAATTATAGATGAAAACTTCCTTAGCCTGGGAAAGGAAACAGACATCAAACTCCAAGCACAGAAAACTCAAAAGGCAGCCATCACCAAAATATATCATAGTCAAATTCACAAAATACACAGACAAGGAAAGAATCCTGAAAGCAGCAGGGGAAAATAAATCCTTAACCTACAATAAAGACGGATCAGGTTCATAGCAGATCTGTCCATAGAAACTTAGCAGGCCAGAAAGTGTGGTATGATATAATCAATGTGTTGAATGGGAAAAAAATATGCAGCCAAAAATACTTTATCCAGCAAGTCTGTCATTCACAGTAGAAGGAGAAATAAAAAGTTTCCCAGACAAACAAAAACTAAAGGAGTTCATGACCATTAAACTAGCCCTGCAAGAATTATTAAAGGGAGCTCTTTGAGTGGGAAAAAAGGACCCAAAGTAACAAAGTCTAGAAAGGAAAAGAGAACATCACCAGTAACACCAACTTTAAAGGTAACACAAAGTCACTAAATTCATATCTATCAATAATCATTCTAAATGGAAATGGACTAAATGCTCTAATCAAAAGCCACAGAGTATCAGAATGAATAAAAAAAAAGACCCATCTATATACTGCCTATAGGAGACTCATTTTAGACATAAAGACACCTGAAGATTGAAAGTGAGGGGCTGGAAAATCACCTATCATTTCGATGGACAGGAAAAGAAAGCCTAAGTAGCCATACTCTTATCAGACAAATTAGATTTAAACCAAAGGTTGTAACAAGATATGAAGAAGGGCATTAATTCATGACTAAGGGATCTAATCAAGAAGATCTAACAAGTGTCAATATTTATTCCCACAACATGGGAACTCCCACATATTTAAGTCAATTAATAACAAACATTAAAAAGCTCATTTACTTTTTTTTGTCCATCAATTGCATTTTATTTTACAGCAAAGTTCTTTTTTTTTAAATGATTTTTTATTATATTATGTTAGTCACCATACAGTACATCCCCAGTTTCTGATGTAAGGCTCGATGATTCATTAGTTGCGTATAACACCCAGTGCAGCATGCAATACATGCCCTCCTTACTACCCATCACCAGTCTATCCCATTCCCCCACCCCCTCCCCTCTGAGGCCCTCAGTTTGTTTCTCATAGTCCATAGTCTCTCATGCTTCATTCCCCCTTCTGATTACCTCCCCTTTCTTTATCCCTTTCTTCCCCTACTGATCATCCTAGTTCTTATGTTCCATAGATGAGAGAAATCATATGATAGTTGTCTTTCTCTGCTTGACTTATTTCACTTAGCATTATCTCCTCCAGTGCCGTCCATGTTGCAGCAAATGTTGAGAACTCGTTCTTTCTGATAGCTGAGTAATATTCCATTGTATATATGGACCACAACTTCTTAATCCAGTCATCTGTTGAAGGGCATCTCAGCTCCTTCCACGATTTAGCTATTGTGGACATTGCTATAAAAAGCTCATTTATAACAATACAATAATATCAGGGGATTTTAATACCCCAACTGCAGCAACAGACAGGACATCTAAGCAGAAAATCACAAGGAAACAATGGTTTTGAATGACACAATAGACCAGATGGACTTAAAAGTCATATTCAGAAAATTTCATTCTAAAGTAGAATACACATTCTTCTTGAGTACATACAGAACATTCTCCAAAATAAATCACATACTGGTCATAAATCAGCCCTCAACAGGTAAAAAAGATTGAGATCATACCATGCTTATGTTCAGACCACAATGCTATGAAACTTGAAGTCAACCACAAGAAAAAAATTAGGAAAAACCACAAATACACGGAGGTGAAAGAACATTCTACTAAAGAATGAATGGGTTAACCAGGAAATTAAAGAAGAAATAAAAAAGCACACAGAAGCAAATGAAAATGAAACCATGACAGTCCAAAACCTTTTGGTTGCAGCAAAGGCAGTCCTAAGAGGGAAGTATATTACAATACAGGCCTACCTCAAGAAGCAAGGAAAGTCTCAAATACACAACCTAACCTTACAGCTAAAGGAGCTAGAAAAGGAGTAGCAAATAAAGCCTAAATTTATTAGAAGGGAAATAATAAAGATTAAAGTGGATGAATCACATGTGTGCGCACATGCACACGCACACACACACACACACACACACACAGTAGAAAAGATCAACAAAGCTAAGAACTGGTTCATTGAAAGAATTTATAAAATTGATAATCTTCCGGCCAGACTTATCGAAAAGAAAAGAGAAAGAACCCAAATAAAATAAAAAATGAAAGGAGAAATCACAACAAACAGAACAGAAATACAACCAATTGTAAGAGAATATTATGAAAAATTATAGAACAAAAAGCTGGGCAATCTGGAAGAAATAAATGAATTCCTAGAATCATACAAACTACCAAAACTGAAACAGGAAAAAATAGATAATTTAAACAGAATGATAACATCAAAGAAAAGAATAAGTAATCAGGGGCGCCTGGGTGGCACAGTGGTTAAGCGTCTGCCTTCCGCTCAGGGCGTGATCCCGGCGTAATGGGATCGAGCCCCACATCAGGCTCCTCCACTATGAGCCTGTTTCTTCCTCTCCCACTCCCCCTGCTTGTGTTCTCTCTTGCTGGCTGTCTCTATCTCTGTCGAATAAATAGATAAATCTTTAAAAAAAAAAAACAAAACCAAAAAAAGAAAGTATGATCTTTAAAAAAAAAAAGAATCAGTAATCAAAAAGCTCCCAACAGATAAAAATCCAGGGCCAGATGGCTGCCCATGTGAATTCTACCAAACATTTAAAGAAGAGTTAATATCTATTCTTCTCAAAATGTTCCAATAACTAGAAATGGAAGGAAAACTTCCAAACCCATTCTACAAGGCCAGCATTACCTTGATTCCAAAACCAGAGAAAGACCCCACTTCAAAAGAGAATTACAGTCCAATATCCCCGATGAACACGGGTGCAGAAATTCTCAAGGATACTAGCAAATTGAATCCAACAGTACACTAAAACAATTATTCATCATGATCAAGTGAGATTTATTTCTGGACTGCAGGGGTTGTTCAATATTTGAAAATCAAACAATGTAATACATCACATTAATAACAGAAAGGATAAGAAATACATGATCCTCTCAAAAAATGCAGAAAAAAGTATTTGGCAAAGTAAAGCATCTATTCTTGATAAAACTCTCAACAAAGTAGGGTTAGATGGAATATACCTCAAAATCATAAAAGTCATATATGAAAGACTCACAGCTAATATCATCCTCAATGGGGAAAATCTGAGAGCTTTTCCTCTACAGCCAGGAACAACAGGGATGTCCACTCTCACTATTACTATTTAACATAGTACTAGAAGTCTTAACCTAAGCAATCAGACAACAAAAAGAAGCAAAAGGTATCCAAATTAGCAAGGATGAAGTCAAACTTTCACTATTTGCAGAGGACATGATACTCTATTTAGAAAACCCAACAGACTCCACCAAAAAAAAAAAATGCTGGAACTAATATATGAATTCAGTAAAGTTTCAAGATATAAAACCAATGTACAAAAATTTCTTGATTTCTATATACCAATAGTGAAGCAGCAGAAAAAGAAATCAAAGAATCTATCCATTTACAATTGTACCAAAACCTACATAAGATACCAAGACATAAACCTATCCAAGGTAGTAAAACACCTGTGGTCTGAAAACTATAGAACACTTCTGAAAGAGATTGAGAGGATAGAAAGAAGTTGAAAATGTTCAATGTTCATGGATTGGAAGATGTTAAAATGTCTATCCCACCCAAAGTTATCTACACCTTTAACGCAATCCCTATCAAAATACCACCAGCATTTTTCGCAGAGCTAGAATTTGTATGGAACCACAAAAGATCCTGAATAGCCAAAGCAATACTGAAAAAGAAAAGCAAAGGTGGAGGCATCACAATTCCAGACTTCAAGCTATATTACCAAGCGGAAGTCATTGACACAGTATGGTACTGGCACAAGGACAGACACATAGATCAATGAAACAAAATAGAAAACCCAGAAATTGACTCACAACTCTATGGTCAACTAATCTTCAACAAAGCAGGAAAAAAATATCCAATGGAAAAAAGTCTCTTCAAAAATGGTGCTGGGAAAACTGGACAGGAACATGCAGAAGAATGAAACTGGACTGCTTTCTTACAACATACCCAAAAATAAATTCAAAATGGATGCAAGACCTAAATGTGAGATAGGAAACCATCAAAGTCCTAGAGGAGAACAGAGGCAGCAACCTCTTTGACCTCGGCCATAGCTACTTCTTAGTAGATACATCACCAGAGACAAAGGAAACAAAAGCAAAAAGGAACTATTGGGACGTCATCAAGATAAAAAGCTTCTGACCAGCAAAGGAAACAATCAACAAAATTAAAAGCAGCCTACAGAACAAGAGAAGATATTTGCAAATGACATATCAGATACAAGGTTAGTATCCAAAATCTATAAAGATTTGTCCATCTCCACATCCAAAACACAAATAATCCAGTTAAGAAATGGGCAGAAGACATGAACAGACATTTTCCAAGGAGGACATCCAGATAGCTAACAGACACATGAAAAGATGCTTAACATCACATAACATCAGGGAAATACAAATCAAAACCACAATGAGATATGACCTCACACCTGCCAGAATGGCTAAAATTAACAACATAAGAAATAACAGTTGTTGATGAGGATGTGGAGAAAAGGAACCCCCTTGCACTGTTGGTGGGGTTGCAAACTGGTGCAGCAACTCTGGGAAAACAGTATCTAGGTTCCTCAAAATGTTAAAAATAGACCTACCCTATAATCCAGAAGTTGCACTAATAGGTATTTACCAATAGGGTACAAAAATACAGATTCAAATGTGTACATGCACCCGATGTTTATGGCAACATTATCAACAATAACCAAACTATGGATAGAGCCCAAATGCTCAGACTGATGAATGGATAAAGAGGATGTGGTATCTGTATGCAATGGAATATTTCTCAACCATCAAGTGGAAAAAAATCCTGCCTTGCAAGGACATGGATGGAGCTGGAGTGTATTATGCTAAGCAAAATAAATCAGGCAAAGACAAATACTATATGATTTCACTCATGTGTGGAATTTTGGAAACAAAATAGATGATCATATGGGAAAAGGAATAAAAAGAGAGGGAAAAACTAACCACAAGAATCTCTTTAACTATAGAGAACAAACTGAGGGTTGAAGGAGGGAGGTGAGTGGAAGATGGGTAAATGGATGATGAGTATTAAGGAGGGCACTGATTCTGTTGAGCCCTGGGTGTTATATGTTGGTGACGAATCACTAAATTCTACTTCTGAAAACCATTTTACAATGTACATTAACTAAGTAAAATTTAAATAAAAATTTGAAAAAAAAGAAAACCAAAAGAAACAAACAAAAAGAGTATCACAGAAAAGTACCTAATTCCAGTTTACCAAGTGTTTACCCATATAACTTAATTAGGTATTTTTGGTTTTTGCCAAATACTCAGGAAATTTGATTTCATAAGCCCACTAATATTTCTTTAAAATGATTTTTGAGGGAAACCACACATTAGTTCCTATATTACAGTAAAAAAAAAAAAAGATGAATGCCATCATTTTGTTATTATCATTATGTGAAAAAAAGCAAGAAATTTATTCAATGTAAGAAGTTATGTTCCTTTTCCAGATTAATTATCCACTCAGGCAATTTCTGTCTTGACTGGCTATGTATTTCAAAGATAGTTTAATAAATTATTTAATCAGTTCAGCAAACCTGAAGTCATGTATTTTGAATGATAAATTCATCAGTATTTCTAAGGAGTGCTGTCATCAATTGTCAATTCTATTAGTTATATCCCACTTGGAGGAGGGACTGAACTCAGTGTCCTTGGATTCTGGAGATATAAGACAAATGCTTGGTAACTCACATTGACTTGCCAATAGAAATGACATATACCTTTATTCTTCTTTGAAATTTAAAAATTTCCCTTCATATATGGTAATATTCTTAAAGCTAACGATAGTATCAAAATCACTTTTACTTTTTCTCAAAGGGAAATCATTGCATTTATGCTATTTATGACAACCAGGTTATTTAGTCTCTGGTGTGTTACATGAATAATAGTGTATATAAACATACTAGAAATGGTTCCACCCAAAAGGTCAGCTGCTTGTCATTTCTTGGGAAATAATAAGGCACACTTGATAATACCTTATATACGAAATGAGCTTAGGCAGATATAAATAGTGATCTAGCAGGAGGTGCTTTGCAGTATGTATTAATTGTATCATTTAAACAGATATGCTTTTGTAAAGTTGTTTTTTTTCTCTATTCAAACTTATGAGAGTTTTAAAAGTTATCATAATACAATGGGTGAAACAAACCTTACTATACCATCCTATCACATCCAACTTTGCTATACAGGTAATGCAATCACAATACAGAACAATTGAAAAATGACTTCTTTGGAGGATCTAGGTTTTGTAAGGGCAATGAAGGATTTATACTACAAATAATCATTTAAAAAGTCACAAAAGTCGTGAATGAAAATGAAAAGTGTATCTTTAAAGTTGGAAACTAGAAGACATTTACAGGATTCCATTTGGGTGACAGCTTCTGACAACAGTATATGTTTAGTATCTTAAATCTAATATGGATTAGATAGAGGTTTATCTCTTAACAGCAGGCGACTCTAAGTGAAGCAATCTCCTATTTTGTCTTTTCTATTTGAAAAAGACAAACACTAAGAGCCTGGCACAAGGTTGTCAATTGAAAGCCAATGCCAGGAGGTCTAGAATGTAAATAAGCTTGAATAACTGCCTTCAATGATAGAGTATAGGTGGCATTCTCTTCACGATAAGCCTTCCTTTGCTTTCCAATTTTTATTAGGCTACCCACACCATATAATAAAGTCCATTTGACATTTATATTTCTATTATTTATGAGCAATGAGGCAGTTCATTGTGTGACCTTCTTTTGTCTTCCTTCAGCTTCTTTTATCTTACTCTCAATCCTCATTTTCCTTTGCCTATAAGACAAGACTGTTTGCCATTTGTTCTATTTGTAGTTGTTTAAAAGATAATATAATCAGTAATGCAACATGCAACTTTTGAGTGACTTGCTATATTTAGTAACATTACCCACACATCAATTACTTGTTTTAAAGTAATTTGTAAATTTTAATGAATGAAGGGCATTATAGGAGTATATTTTGTCCCTATGACACTTAAATTGTGCAGTAACTAGCAGCCATCATAATTGGTTTCATTAACAGAATACTCAACAACTAGGAAGCATAACAAATAATTCATTAAACAATGAATAACTATAGACAATCTGTCTTACTATGAGTTCTGCAATTTGTTCATTTACATTGTTATTGAATATTGAAAATCCCCAATAGAGAATAGAAGTGACAGTGTTTGTTGAACCAATTTTTCCCCATTTTAATCAATAATCTTAGTAATTGTCTGAGTTCCACTAAAATAAAACATAATCTTCAACTGAAAGTTTATTTTTATCAATCTTAAATTGGAAAAATTTGTAGGCTACTTAATGAAGTCCTTCTAAATAGTATATATGAAATTAGCCTTTAAAAGTTTTTTTTTTCTTGGAAATGTCTTCTCCTGTAATTTGTATAGATCTCAAAGGCAATGAGAAATCAGGTAGTTTTAAGTAATATTTTGAGACATCTCTTTAAACAATACTTTTTAAAAATTTGGATGTTGACTAATAATACTTCATTCTATAACCATTATTCATGACACTGCAATTAACTAGCTATGTGGCCTTGGATAGGCCTTTTAACCTCACTGTGTCTTCTTTCCTTTAGCTAGGAAATGAGGGAATTATACTTATCTCTAAAGCCCTCTCTAGGGTCATAATTTTCTAACTACTAAAATCCCCAATGTACATGTTCAGGTGTTGCCTTTTATATAGTCTTTTAATTTTAGGGTTTTAAGGGACCTTAATGCCATCTAGTCCAATTACCTCATTACGCAAATGAAAGAACTGAAATTTGTGCCCTTTTAAGCAACAGACTAAAGATGTCCTAAACCAATAAGTTGTTTATCATGTTCTAAACTAGAAGAGTCACTATTGTTGGTAAGCAGCCATCTTTTGTAATTTAAATGAAGTAACTTGTTGAGAATAAATGAGTACAAAAGTTAGGTATTTACTATCCCTTAAGGGGAATGTTATTGTATTATATCTATACAAAAATATTTTTTTAATCTAGGTAATGAGGCCTTGTATTAAAATTTTTTTAAAAGTTTCTAACTTAGCATCTTCTACAACTGTAAAGGCAATTTGATCAATATGGACTGCTGATTTCTAAAATCACTATTAGTACTAACCAGTGAGAGTTTTCTAAGGAAAATTACAAACATGCTAAATGTTAATGATCACAAAATCACAAAACCCAGTTAATCTTTACTATCGTTATCTAATAACATAGATAAATTTTTTATTGTCTGTGTGTTCATGTGTACTACTTAAAAAGAAAATTGGTATTAAAAATGAATAGTAGAGGGGCGCCTGGGTGGCTCAGTTGGTTGAGCATCTGCCTTCAGCTCAGGTCATGATCCCAGGGTTCTGGGATCAAGTCCCACATTGGGCTCCCTACTCAGCGGGGAGTCTTCTTTTCCCTCTGCCCCTCCCTCCCATGCTCTGTCTCTCTCTCAAATAAATAAAATCTTTAAAAAAATGAATAGTAGAAAGTAAATTTCCCATGAATATGGTGAAAAGTACATAGAAAGTATCTTAAGGGGGTAAAACACAGAATGAATATGTAAATATATTCCTCATTCATTCTGCTGAAAATTCAACTCGTCTATTCTGAAATTCCTATAATTCTATGAAACTTCATTCAAGCAGAAAAGTTATAATTAAAAGGAAAGTGATTTTGATTGACTCAAGTCTACTGAGTTAATAGTGTGCTGTAGAGTAAAAATGAGTGGAGTAAACATTGTAATAGTCTTTTATGGACAATGATTAGAAATGGAAATGAAAGCAGAATAACTTCAGGAGCTAAAAGGGAACTGAACTCTATTCAAACTAAGAAATTATATGAAGCTATCTGTCTTATATAGGAAGTGTGTTAGATTTTATTTATACCAAATTGATAACATGCGATGTAAATCTCTGGATTGAGAAAGTCATACTAAAATTTAAAAGTAATTTGAAAAAAATACCTTTGGTCTCAAAAATAGCATTATTTTGTAGCACAAAATTATCTTAACATGTAAAATATCATAACTTCTAATTGAATTTTAGAACATTCTACTCCTATTCTTTGGCTTATTGATATTGTATTGGCACAATATAGTTTTTATTTCCCAACATTGTGACCAGATTGTATTTCCTTTATACCTGTGCATGTAACTTAATCCAAAAGTGGACTGGGAAATTTTTTTTAAATTTTTAAATAAATAGATAGATATTTCTATTTAACTGTACCCGGCTTACCTCTTTGCAAAATGTGTGTCCCCAGAATGTATAAATGCTTCTTGGCTTTGATTTGAAGGAAGAGCCAATTTTATGGTCTTTTTAAAGACTATAACAAATTAATTGATTATTTGAAACTAAGTTGAGTATAAAGGAACTAAGGGATTCTTTGCTTAATTCAGACTGTAGTTACAAGGATGCAATACTCATCAGAGATATTTTTGAAATATGAATGCACCGAAGGCCTTCTAGGTTGTTGAATCTTCATGCTTTTAAATCAACTCTTTTTTTTATTAAGATTTTATTTTAATTCTAGTATAGTTAACATACAGTGTTAGATAAGTTTCAGGTGTACAAAATAGTGATTCAACAATTCTATATATTACTCAGTGCTTATCATGATAAGTGTACTCTTTAATCCCCATCACCTATTTCACCCATCCTCCCACACACCTTCCCTCTGGTAACCATCAGTTTGCTCTTTATAGTTAAGCATCTGTTTCTTGGTTTATCTTTCTCCTTTTTTCCCCTTTGTTTATTTGTTTTGCTTCTTAATTACTCATATGAGAGAAATCATAAGGTATTTGTCTTTCTCTGGCTGATTTAATTCACTTAGCATTATACACTCTAGCTCCATCCATGTCCTTGCAAATGGCAAAATCTCTTTCCTTTTTATGACTGAAGAATATTCAAATATATATATACCAGAACTTTTTATCTATTCAACTATTGATGGACACTTGGGTTGCTTCCATAACTTGTTATAAATAATGCCACAACAAACATAGGGGTAGATATGTCACTTTGACTTAGTGTATTTATATTTTTGGGGTAAATAAATACCCAGTAGTGCCATTACTGAATTATAAGGTACTTCAATTTTTAACTTTTGGAGGAACCTCTATGCTGTTTTCCAAAGTGGTTGCACCAGTTTGCATTCACACTAAGAGTGCACAGGGGGTCCTATTTTTCATATCCTCTCCAAAAGTTGTTGTTTCTTGTGTTTTTTATTTTAGCCATTCTGACAGGTGTGAAGTGATACCTCGTTGTGTTTTTTTTAAAGATTTTATTTATTTATTTGACAGAAAGAGGGAGAGAGCAGAGGGAGAGGGAGAAGCAGACTCCATGCTGAGCAGGGAGCCCTATGTGGGACTCAATCCCAGGGCCCTAGGATCATGACCTGAACTGAAGGCAGATGCTTAATTGACTGAGCCACCCAGGCTCCCCTCATTGTGTGTTTGATTTGTGTTTCCCTGATGATGAGTGATGTTGAACATATTTGCACATGTTTATTGGCCATCTATATTTCTTCTTTGAAGATATGTCTGTTCATTTCTTCTGCCCACCTTTAATTTGAATTTTTTGGGTTTTTTTGGGGGGTGTTAAGTTTTATAAGATCTTTATATATTTTGTATACTAACCCTTTATCAGATATGTCATTTGCAAATATCTTCTCCCATTCTGTATGTTGTTTTTTAGTGTTGTTTCTTTTGCTGTGTAGAAGATTTTTATTTTAATGTAGTCCCAAAAGTTTATTTTTACTTCTGTTTCCCTTGCCTCAAGAGACACATCTAGAAAAAAGTTGCTAAGTTCAGTGTCAGAGAAATTACTATCTGTGCTGTCTTCTGGGATTTTTGTAGTTTCAGCTCTTACATTTAGGTCCTTAATCCATTTTTAATTTATCTTTGTATAAGGTTTAATCCAGTGGTCCAGTTTCATTTTTTGCATGTAGCTCTCAGGTTCTCCCAACACCATTTTTTGGAAATACAGTCTTTTCCCTATTGCATATTCATTCTTCCTTTGTCAAAGATTGATTGACCATGTAAGTTGAGTTTATTTCTGGGTTTTCTATTCTATTCCTTTGGTCTATGTGCCTATTCTTGTACTAACACCACACTGTTTTAGCTACTATGACTTTGTATTATAACTTGAAATCTGGAATTGTGATACCTCCAGGTTTTTTTTTTTTTTAAGATTGTTTTGGCTATTCTGGGTCTTCTCTGGTTCCATACATATTTTAGGATTATTTGTTCTCATTCTGTGAAAAATGTTGTTGGTATTTTGGTAGGGGTTGCATTAAATCTATAGATCGCTTTGGGTATTATAGACATTTTAACAATATTTGTTCTTTCAATATTTGAACATGGGGTATCTTTCCATTTGTTTGTGTTGTTTTCAGTTTCTTTTATCAATGTTTTCTATATTTCAAATTGCTGGTCTTTCACTTCCTTCGTTAATTTATTTCCAGGTATTTTATTATCTATGGTGTAATTGTAAATGGGATGGCTTTCTTAATTTCTCTTTTCATTACTCCATTATTAGTACATAGATGTGCATGGATTTCTGTACATTAATTTTGTATCCTGCAAAGTTACTGGATTCGTTTATCAGTTCTAGTAGTATTTTGGTGTCATGTTTAGTATTTTCTATGGAGTATCATGCCATCTGCAAATAGTGAGAGATTTACTTCTTCCTTACCAATTTCAATGTCTCATTCTTTCTCTTGTCTGATTGCTATGACTAGGGCTTCCAGTACTATGTTAAATAATAGTAGTGAGAGTGGACACCCCTGTCTTGTTCCTGACATTAGGGGAAACACTCACTTTTTCACTATCGAGTATGATGTTATTTTTGGGTTTTTCATATGTGGCCTTCATTATGTGGAGGTATGTTTCATCTATACCTACTTTGTTAAGGGTTTTTATCAAGAATGGGTGTTTTATTTTGTCAAATGCTTTTTCTGTGTTTATTGAAATGACCATATGGCATTATCCTTTCTTTTATTGATGTGATGTATCACAGTGATTGATTTATTAATATTGACCCACCCTTGCATCCTTGGAGTAAATCCCACTTCATAGTGATGAATGATTTTTTAAATAAATATATTGCTGGATTTGGTTTGATATATTTTATTGAGGATTTTTGGGTCCATGTTCATTGGAGATATTGGCCTATACTTCTCTCTCTCTTTTGTTTTTTGGTGGTGTCTTTATCTGGTTTTGGTATCAGGGTAAAGACAGACTTGTAGAATGAATTTAGAAGTTTTCCATTCTCTTCTATTTTTGAAAGTTTGAGAGCACTATGTATTAACTCTTCTTTAAATGGTTGATAGAATGAATCTGTGAAGCCATCTGATCCTGGACTTAACATTTGTTAGGAGTTTCTTGATTACTGATTCAATTTTATTGTTCGTAGTCAGTCTGTTCAAATTTTCTATTTCTTCTTGATTCTGTTTGTGAAAATTACACATTTCTAGGAATTTATCCATTTCTTCTAGGATGTCCAAATCATTGGGATATAATTTTTCATAATCTTCTCTTATAATTCAGTGTATTTCTGTGGTTTCAGGTGTTATTTATTGTCTTTCCTTTCTGATGTTTATTTGAACGTTCTCTTTTTTTTTCATGAGTCTGGCAAAAAGTTTATCAATTTTGTTGATTGATGAACCATGAGATACTATGGACCCTGGGAAACAAACTGAGGGTTTCAGAGGGGAGGGAGAGATGGGGTAACAGGGTGATGGGTATTAAGGAGGGCATGTGTTGTGATGAGCACTGGGTGTTATACACAACTAATGAATCATTGAGCACTACATCAAAAACTAATGATTTACTATATAGTGGCTAACTGAGTATAATAAAAAAATAAAATTAAAAAAAGGAAAAAATAGAACCAACTCCTGGTTTCATTGATCTGTTTTATTGTTTGTTTCTTTGTTTGTTTTAAGTTTCTATATCATTTATAGCTGGTCTGATCTTTATTATTTTCTTCCTTCTACCAGTTTGGGGTTTGGGTTTTTTTCCTCCTTTTTCTACATTCTTTAAATGTAAGGTTAGATTGTTTATATAAGGTTTTTTTTAAAATTGTGTCTTGAGTTGGACTGATATTGTAATAAACTTCCCTCTTAGAACAGGTTCTGAGACATCCCAATATTTTGGGTGGCTGTGTTTTCATTTTCATTTGTTTCCACGTATTTTTTTTTCACCTTTGATCTTGGTTGACCCATTCATTGTTTAGTAGCATGTTTTTAGCCTCTATGTATTTGTGCTATTTCCAGATTTTTTTCTTGTGGTTGATTTCTGGTTTAATAGTGTTGGGATCAGAAAAGATGCATGACTGACTTTGATCTTTTTGAATTCGTTTAGACTTGTTTTGTGACCTATTATGTGATCTACTCTGGAGAATGTTCCATGTGTACTTGAAAAGAATGTGCATATACCTGATTTAAGATGGTATGTTCTGAATATAGCTTTTAGATAAATCTGGTCCAATATATCCTTCAACATCATCATTTCCTTGTTGATTTTCTGTTTGGATGATCTGTCCATTGATGTAAGTGGGGTGTTAAAGTCTCCTACTATTATTATGTTACTTTCAACTACTTCTTTTATGCTTGTTATTAAGTGCCCCACGTGTTTGGGTGCTTCCATGTTGGGTGCATACAAATTTACCATTGTGATACCTTACTGTTGGATTGGTCCCTGCATTATTATTATTATATATTGTACTTCTTTGTGTCTTGCTACAGTCTTTGTTTTAAAGTCTATTTTGTCTGATATAGGGGTGCCTGGGTTCTGCAGGTTAAGCATCTGAATCTTGTTTTCAGCTCAGGTCGTGATCTCAGGGTTGTGAGGACAATGCCCCTCAGGGCAATATCTACTTGAAATTCTCTCTTCCTCTTCCACTGGTTCGTTCTCTCTCTCTCTCTCTCTCTCTCTCTCTCTCTCTCTCACAAAATAAATAAATAAATCTTAAAAGAATAAAAATCTATTTTGTTCAATATAAATATTGCTACCCCAGCTCTTTTTCACATCCATTTGCATCATAAATGCTTCTCCATGCCTTTACTTTCAATCTACAGGTATCCTTAGGTCTGAAATTACTCTCTTGTAGGCGACATATAGATGGGACTTGATTTTTATCTATTTACTCACACTATGCCTTTTGATTGGAGCTTTTAGTCCTTTTACATTCAAAGTAATTATTAATAGGTATGCATTTATTGCCATTTTGTTACTTATTTCATGGTTGTTTTTATAGTTTTTCTCTGTTCCTTTCTTCTCTTGCTCTCTTCTCTCACAATGAGTTGGCTTTCTTTAGTGATATACTTGGATTCCTGTCTCTTTTTGCATATCTATTACTGGTTTTTTTTTCTTGATTTGTGGTTACCATTTGGTTTGTATATAACATCTTCTATATATAGCATTGTATATTAAGTTGATGGTCACTTACGTTTGAACCAATTCTTTACTCCTCTCCTCTCTGTATTTTAGGTATATGGAGTCTTTTCACTGACTTTTGCAGATATACTTATTTTTTACCGATTTGTGCTTCCTACTTCCCTTCCTCTTTAAGGTTTCTTTTTCTTTGCACTCAGAGAGTTCCCTTTAACATTTTTTGTAGGGCTAGTTAAGTGGTCATGACTCCTTTAGTTTTTATTTTTCTGGGAAATTATCTCCCTTTCTATTCTGAGTAATAGCCTTGCTGGATAAAGTATTCTTGGTTGCAGGTTTTTCCCTTTGAACACATTGAATATATCATGCCACTTTTGTATGGCCTGCAAAATTTCTGTTGAAAAATCAGCTCATAGCCTTATGGGGTTTCCCTTGTATGTAACTTTCTTTTATCTTCGTGCTTTTAAAATTAACTCTTTATCACCACTTTTTGCTATCTTAATTACTATATGTCTTAGTGTGGCCCACCTCCAGTCTTCTCTGCTTCCATCCCACTGCTGGGTCCTCTGTCTGACTGGTGTGTGTGGTTATCTTCCCCTACCTGCAGGGCAGGAGTAACTTTGGAGTGATGTTGGCCACTGTAGGGGCTGTATGCACAGTCAGACCTTAGGCCTGTGGCACCACCGTGTATAACCTCTGGCCAAGAGGGTATTAGAGAGGACAGATCTGCTGAAGCACAACACTGGAGAATAGAGCAGTGGGGTGGGAGTGCTATCAAGCTTTGTGTGCTGCAATTCCTCTCTGCAGGAGGAGCCCTGCAGTGTCTGGACTGAGTTGGATTGTCCAGAGGGGTGGATTGGCATAACATGGGGTGTGGGAGGCAGTGCTTGAAAGTTAGGTAGGGAGTTCAGCTGGCTGCCATGTGTTTACACTGGGTTGTGGAGGAAGGTAATGGCACTACCAGTTACTTTGTTCCTGGAGGAGTTCCCCAATGATTTCTGTTCCTCTGGGTCATGCTCTGAGATTAGCAAATAACTCTTCTTTTTGTATACCCTCCACCTTTCAAACTGCTGTTTTTATGCTGTATTTCTGTGGGCTGTTTGTCATTCTGTCTCTTTAAGGGCAGGGACTCAGTTTCCTCTTTTTTTAAAAAAGATTTTATTTATTTATTTGACACAGAGACAGCCAGGGAGAGAGACAGCCAGTGAGAGAGAGACAAGCAGGGGAATGGGAGAGGAAGAAGCAGGTTCCCAGCAGAGGAGCCTGATGTGGGGCTCGATCCCAGGACTCTGGGATCACACCCCGAGCTGAAGGCAGATGCTTAACGACTGAGCCACCCAGGCGCTCCTCAGTTTCCTCTTAACCCCTGGCTCTCCCAGAGCCAAACCTACTGATTTTTTTTTAAATTCCAGGTTTTAAGTACCACTGGTTGTAAGAACTCATGAAATTTGGCCTTCAGGTTTTCAAAGCCAAATGTTATGGAGTATTGTCTTCCCCATACAGACTTCCCAGTGTTTGGGTCTATTTCTATCCCCTCTCACACCATGGCATCCCTCCCTCCTGTGGACAGCCCCATGGGTCCCTTTAGTTCCTGACTACATCTCTGCCCTTCCTACCCTCTTCGATGTTGTCTTTTCTCTACATTTAATTATGGAGTTTATTCTGCCAGTCTTTGGGTCATTTTCTGGGTTATTTATACTCATGCGAATGTTATCTAGTTGTATCCATGGGACTTGGTGAACCTAGCATCCTCTTACTCTACCATCTGCCCTGGAAGTCCCTCAACTATTTCTTTTTGTTTTTCTTTTCAGAGAGAATTTTCTGTAAAAGCTAGTTTTGTTAGTTTAGAACTATTACAAACATAAAAAAAAAAGAACTATTACAAACATTACAATACTGAAGTTTTCTGTTTTTTTCCCTCCTCCCAGCATTGATTCTGAATTGAATTGGACAGAAGAACAGAATATATTGGAAAATGTCATGAAAATATCTTTTTTTATTCAAGTAGAAAATTGGAGTTTCAGGATTCAATCAGAATTAAGTTAAACTATTGAAATTCTAATTAAAGTGCCATCATATTGAACTATTAATTCTTCCCTTCTGAAAGATCTAGCCATTACCTTTTTGGAGAACAGCTTAACTTCTAAAATATAATATCTTAAATCCAAATATCATGGGAAAATATTTTAAACACACTAAACCCAATTCAATACCCATGTAACTCTTTGAAATATCACCTCTGGGTTTCAAAAGATATGACCTGTGGCTAAGTAAAAGGCAAGCAAAGAAACACCATCTTTTATCTAGAAATATCCCATAATACCCAACAGTCTGAAGTTAATCTATCTATACATTATCACTCAACATAGGGTAAAAGCAGACTGTTTTCAGGGCACAGAGTGATAGACCACTGCATAGATGAAATTAATCATATATTTTAGACAGTTTTTTCAGCTGTTTAAGCAATACTATTTTTGCAAAAGGAAAAAAGTGGGAAATTCAAGGTAAGCTTAAGAAAACTTAATTTTAAAAACCATTGATGTTCTTTATTTTCCCATTCCCAGTAGATATTTTTTTAGATATTAATACTTTAACTCTCATAAGATTAAAAAATGCATTAAGATGTAAGAGGTGTAAATTTGTTTTATCCCCTCCCATTGCTGTTTTAGTGTCTCATCTAAAAAAGTGAACCTAGTTGTTAGTGTAATATGTATGATTAAATAATTAGATATGAAAAGAAGCATTCTAATGGTATGGGGTCAGACTGCATGGTTAAACTCAGTACGCCACTTACTACTGATATGACATTTGGTAAAACATTTAACTTCCTTGTGCTTCAGTTTCCCTCATCGTATAAGTGGAAATAATAACAGCTGCCTCATGACATTGTTGTATTAAATGAGTGTGTGTATATGTATCTCAGTATATGCATATACTTATAGCACTTAACAATATTTTTGGGGGGATAACACATATTTTTCACATGGTACACGTGGTACTTTTCAGAGTTTCATGTGTACACACACCGCTTGGAAGTCTTGGTAAAATTCAGACTCCGTAGTGTGGTGTGGGAACCTGAGATTCTACCTTTCTAACAAACCCCCAGGCAAAGTTGATGCTGCTATTCTGAGAACACTTTGAATAGCCAAATTCTAAAAATTCTAAAAGCCAAAATAAAGGTGAGGGAGAGCAGTGAAACAATTGGTTATAAAAAATGAAGGCATTCAAATAACTACTGATGATCTGTGATAAATTCTCAAAAAACATTATATTATATATATTTTTAAAGATTTTATTTATTTATTTGAGTGAGAGACAGATTAAGCATGAGGGAGAGGGAGAAAGAATCTGAAGCAGACTCCATACTGAGCTCAGAACTGGACGTGGGACTCAATCCCACAACTGTAAGATCATGACCTGAGCCAAAACCAAGAGTCAGATGCTTAACTGACTGAGCCACCCAGGCACCCTTGTATTATATTTAAAGATATATATATAAATTTACTGTACTGGAGGTTATACTATAGACACTTTGGACTAAGTCTTGTACTGAAGTGTAGAAAACCATTCCATATAGTTTCGAAGTGTTAATGTGTACTCATTTGATTCTTCAACAGAAAAGATTTTCTTCCCTTATTGTCTCTTGATGTATACATATGTACACACACAGTGCACACATCCTATTGAAAATTCTGACTTAAAAAACAATGCGTTCCATTTATGTCACCATGTCATCCAAGTGAAGATAAATGCTATTTTTATTCTTGGTGTGTACTATATACAGGCTCTTGATTTCTAGGAAACTAATTAGCAAAGTATTGTACGAGCGGCACAATTAATTTAGTCAGCAAACAACTTATATGCACATGAAGTCATTATGCGTCCCATTACACACAAGCTGATTAAGAATCTTTCTGGATCTTTCTTAATGTTGATGTTCTGATTTCTCTTAACTATTGTCAGAATGGGGAAGGTGGAGAAGGTGAATAAAAGAAGCTGAGAAAGTCACAGAAAGTAAATGCAAAGAGATCACTTCCCGTTGAATGTGGGGTGTTGAACTGTTTCATTTGACTAATTTTGCATGTATCCAGAAGAATCTGCTTTTTGTGTATGTCTATTGAATCATAAAAAAGAAATGTCCTGCTGTTAAAGTCCTAATAATTTTGAGAAAGCAATTTGCTTAGCAATTCAATATGGTTGTATTCTATGATAGGAAGTTTAATTGAGTAACTGCTAATTATGTGTGATTTTTATTTCTTTATTTCTTTGCTTACTAATATATCCTAGTTTAGTTCTAAAGAGTGAGAAATTACTATTTGTTCTTGCATTTTGTTTTATTATCATCATTTGTTTTCTTTGCAATATTTCCCCTTACTCTCCTCCCAGTATGTTTTGGAGGCTCTATGCCTTGAGTCTAATGGACATAAAATGAAGGGAATCTCTGCTGTTAGTATGCATAATGCTTATTGATTATAGATGCTTAAGGAAATGGTAAACAGATGTGTTTCATCTCTCATGGTATATGGCTCTTTTTATTCCATGGTAGGAATCAAAATTAACCAAATTCTACTCAACATTATGGTTTATTTGAATTAAAACTTCACACAGTTTGAAATGTATTAATTATTCTATTTTCCAAATTATTTTAGAATTCTCAAAGTAACCATCAGAACTTTTCCCAAAGATTAAACATTTAGGATTATAACAACAGTAGAAGCAGCAGCAGCAGCAACAGCAATAATAATCATATAAGTAAAAGTAAAATGTTCATGTTTAAATTTACAGACTATATAATTTTCCTTGTAAGTAGATGGATTGATACGTTAGAAGGAGTAGATTGAGAATGTTGCTGCTAATTTGTAAATCAGGCTTATCCTCATATTGTGGGTATGAGTGCAAATAAATATTCATTTCCAAAGTGAGAACTGAACATACTGAAAGTAAAGCAAACTAACTTACTCTCAGCAGGAAATAATAAAAAAGAACACTTGCCATTTTTATAATTTTCAACAATTTTTAGAGACATAAATCATCTTCAACATTAGGTTTTTGTTGTATAAACATAGCAACCCATTTTTTGCTATGTTACAAGAGTATTTCATTGTAGATTATATATTTTAAATGTTCTGCACAATTATTATATTATATGGGATCAAGCCATTTTATTGTAATATTTTCAGGTGATTTATTGCAAAGAACTCCATGGCAGAATCCCATTTTTCTAAAAAAAATCATAAGTAAGCACAAAAATATGTTTTTAATCAATGAAATTTGTTTTAAAGTGTTTTATCTTAATCTTAGTAAAGAAACTGCTATACATCCAGAATGCTGAATGTCCTATCAGTCTTCAGCCTGTGCTGATTTATAATGAGTAGTTATCTAATAAAGATAGTGTTAGGCACATATGCAAGTTCTTGAAACAATAATTTGCAGTTTTGATAAATTAATGTAGATCAAATAGTGATGTCTTATTGGTATTCTCTCTTCTCTTTCTTGAATCTACGGTTTTAAGCAAATACAGAAATGACTTTTAAGAGAAATATTCATTTGTATGGAAAAGTAAATTGTCCTTAGATGGATACATGATCTAATTCTTAGTGTCCTCTTAAGTTACCTCTTCCTGTTTTTGAAGGAAAGAATAGTTTTGTATTCAAATAATAGGCACGCATCTACTTGGTATTGCATATTCAGTGAAAGAATATGATTAGGGATAAAAGGACCAGATATAGTCTAGATTTTGTCTATAATTCTTTGTAACCTTGAAGAAGTCAGTTACTCTCTTTAGGTCTATGCCACATATTTTTAAAATAACAAGCTTAGAATAGCTCCAGAATTTTGTGGTTCAAGTTTCCCCTACATAATATTGTATCCCATCTAAGTGGCAATTTTAACATTCTTTACTTTTTTCTGTTATACTACCTTACTTTGTTAATGTTGAGTAATAGCTATACTAATATCTGTTTCTCATCCCAAAGGACTTAATCTGATGTTTCTTTTTTTTAAAATATGAAACATTTTATTATCACTAATGTTCTATAGTCATTCTTTATAAGTAGACAGATGCTTTACAGATTTTTTTGCCCCCTATATGTATTTCATTTTTATTTTTTATAAATATATTGTATGTTTTATTTCTTTTTTTATTAATAATTTTTTTATCATATTACGTTAGTCACCTTACAGTACATCCCTAGTTTTTGATGTAAAGTTCCATGATATAACACCCAGTGCACCATGCAATACGTGCCCTCCTTAATACCCATCACCGGCCTATCCCAATCCCCCACCCCCTCCCCTCTGAAGCCCTCAGTTTGTTTCCCAGAGTCCATAGTCTCTCATGGTTCATTCCCCCTTCTGTTTAATCTGATGTTTCTTTTTGAGCTAACAAAATGGTATGCAGTGTAAAAACACAATAATTTCAAAATGAAGTTTAAAACCTTAGAATGTCTCAAAAACTCATTGGCTAAATTCCTAGGAGAATATTTTATATATAAAGAAGAGTTAAATATATAATCATGAGTTGCTTTTATTAGTTGAAGAAAACACTGACTAGCCAGATGTTAGAATAAAAATATATACTTTTTCTCTGTGTAAACCTGATGAGAGCTTTTTATGGATTAATGATAAGCCTTACCTCCCACTTGTGAGTTGGTGAGTAGAAATTATTATTTCATTAGATTGCATTGGTGGTGGGGAAGGAGAGTGTATGCAATTAAAGGCAAAGTTAATTATATACTGTGTTCTTTTCTTTAAAGATTTATTTATTTATTTATTTGAGAGAGAGAGAGGCAGTGAGGGGAGGGTAAAAGGGAAAGAATCTCAAGCAGACTCCCTGCTGAACATGGAGCCCAATGTGGGACTTTATCTTGGGATCCTGAGATCATGACCTGAGCTGAAATCTAACTGACTGAGCAACCCAGGTACCCCAAATTTTATTTTTTAATATAATGTGAAAAAAATTGCTTCATTAAGCACAGACCAAGTAATGATGTTTAATTATTTTGTATTTGTTAGAAGCTATAATACAGTTAAGATAAAGCAATGAATACTCTTATGTGAACAAAGTCTCACATTGGGAGCAATTAAGTATTTATACAATACAAATACACAAACATTTTTTTCAATAATGTGCATCTTTTGTGTTATTTCTGAAATGATCTATAAAGTTCTTAAGCTCATGGAAATATTACATTAAAGTCTTATATTACATACCTGACATATCCCTGAAACCAAATCACTTTAATATATATATATATATATAAATCCACTAAAAAATAGTTTCTAAGAAATGTAACATAGTGCAGTACATTCTTAAGAACTCATATTTTGTCATCAGGCCATTAATATGTTGAAATGGTGAATTTTTTTTAAATTTAAATTCTAGTTAATTGACATACAGTTCAATATTGGTTTCAGGAGTAGAGTTCAGTGGTTCATCATTTACATATAACACCCTGTGCTCATCATAACAAGTGCCCTTCTTAATGCCCATCATCCATCTATCCCATCCCCCATCCACCTCCTTTCATCAATCCTCAGTTTGTTCTCTACAGCTAAGAGTCTCTCATGATTTGTTTCCCTCTCTCTCTCTTTTGCCTCCCTCCCATATGTTAATCTGTTTTGTTTCTTAAATTCCATGTATGAGTGAAATCATATGGTATTTTATTTTCTCCGATTGACTTATTTTTCTTAGCATCATACACTCCAGCTCCATCCACATCATTGCAAATGTCAAGATTTCATTCTTTTTTATGGTTGTGTAGTATTCCTTTGTATATGTACACCATATCTTCTTTATCCATTCATCAGTTGATGGACATTTGGGCTCTTTCTATAGTTTAGTTATTGCTGACAGTGCTGCTATAAACATCATGGTGCATGTACTCCTTCAAATGTGTATTTTTGTATCCTTTGTGTAAATAGATACAGTGAAATTTTGACAGTTTCAGACACAATTTCTGATACCTTTACTGCCTACCATACAAAGACAATACTACAGAGGCCACTCCCATTGTCATCATTTTGGTTTAATGGATTATTTGTAATTTATGTACTTAAATATCTTGGGAATTTAATCCAAGTTAAGCTATTCATCATGTTTAAACTCCAAGGCAATTTGAAGTTCTCTATAGAAATGATCATGGCCTTTATATGACAGTAGGGTTTTTTTTGTCTGTAAAGAAATTTTAACTTGATATGATATCTCCATTTTTAAAATTTGCACTATAGAATTATGGCTAGATCATCACAATTTCCTTACAATTCAATATTAAACAACAGCCACTTTTTCTGAGATTATTACTTACTTCTGATGTTAACTTTACTTGTAAGGATCACCAATAAGTGATATTTTATTGGACTTTTAAAAAAATGCCCTAAATCCTATCATCTGTAAATTTTGCTTCTCTTCTTTGCTTATTTTATAACTCAATCAAAAATTAGTGACAGATTTTTTATTAAAAACCTGACTCGACAAAGATCATTCATAAAATATGTTAGAAATAAATGCCTTGGATAGAAAGCTTATTTAAAAAAATAAAAATAAAAAAAGTCATAGCTAAAATATACCTTAAGATGATCAAGCTATGGTATTGACTTGTAGTTTCTAAACATTATGTAAGAACTAAATTTCCTTCTCAGCTAGATTACCTTTTCCAACGTCAGTATGTATCAAAGGCAAAGATCTAGTGATGATGAATGACTTTAGTGACTTATTTTATGCATATAATGACAAAACAAAAAAGACTCAATTAATTTTGGTTTGAAAATTAAATGTACTAGATTTTCATAGATTTTAATTAGAGATGAGTAGTGAAATTCCAGGGAATTTTACTAGAATTTCTCAGTTACTAATAATAGAGAGCTTCCAGAACAAACTAATACATTGAAAAAAAATGATAAACCATAAATCATTAGTACAATATAACAAGTCCATTTTTATTCAACTTAAGATAAAGATGACTTGGGGCTCCTGGTTGGCTCAGCCAGTTAAGCTTCTGACTCTTGATTTTGACTCAGGTCATGATCTCAGTGTCCTGGGATTGAGTTCTGCATCAGGCTCTGAGCTCAGCATGGAGTCTGCTTTTCCCTCTACCTCTGCTTCTCCTCCTGATCTCTCTTTCTATCAAATAAATACTATCTTTAATAAAAAAGGATAAAGATGACTTACTGAGAAGAGACAGTCTGAAGATTACTGTTTGTCTTGAGGTAATGAAGCTTCTTCATATCTTAGATATTTTCCTGGGTATTATATGAGCTCAGATCAGTCTAAATTATCAATTTCCACCCACATTGTCGACTTTAAAATCCATAGAATCCTATTTATTTTAGTTTAAAAAAAATGTTATATTGTATATGTACAATATACAATATTGTTGTTATATGTACTCGAGTACCTGAGTATCTGCCTATATGTTTGCTCAGAGGTGTGTGTCAGATATATACTTGCTACTTATTTTGTAGATTGTGAATTTGAAACCAATTCATGCATTTCTCCCATGAATTTAAAAACAAATCTCTCCTGGTTGCTAAATCAAGTTGTAAATACCTTATTTAGTCTGCTACTACAGTAACTCATAACAAGGGAATGGTTGTTTTTACATATTTTACCTCTGGCCTCATCTTATGCCAGTGACTGTTGATTATAAGTACTATTGATGAAACAGAAATCAATATGGAGCACTCAAGTTGCTTTTCAAATAAAGTTCTTGTTTCAGCATTTAGTTTCCCAAAAGGCTTTTAATCAAGATTATGGGAAATCTACAAATTTTCTGCTGAATATTTAACAAGCTGGAAGTCACTGCAAACATGTCTTAATCAAGGGCAAGGGAAATGATATTGCAATCATGAAAATAGAATACTCATGATAAGCAAAATTTGTCTCATAGATAAAATCTAATGAAAAATCAAAGTGACTCACATTTTCACCTTTTTTTGGTAAGATTTAATTTTTCTAGTTTGAGCCATATTTTTTTCAAAGAAGGTAAATACGACTGAGTAATTAATTTGATTTGAATCACTAACCCATTTTAAGATGGTGATTGGAATTGATTCTGCACAATGGAGATACTGACAGAATTTAACTAAGAAGCCCACCAAAGTTTCATGTTTAATATTAAAAGCATAATTCTTTTCGATAAAAAGAAATTTTAAAATGTCATGTGATATTTGTACATTTTCTTTCTTTTTTAAAAAAGATTTATTTACTTATTTGAGAGAGAGAGAGAAAGAGAAGGAAAGCACGTGAGCGTGCTGGGGGTAGGGCAGAGGGACAGGGTGAGAGTCTTAAGCAGACTCCATGCTGAGCATGGAGCCTCACACAGTGTGGGGCTTAATCTCACAACCCTGAGATCATGACCTGAGCCAAAACCAAGACTTGGACATTTTTTTTCAAATAATTTTTTATTATGTTACATTAGTCACCATACAGTACATCCCTAGTTTTTGATGTAATATTCCATGATTCATTACTTGCGTATAACACCCAGTGCACCATGCAATACATGCCCTCCTTAATACCCATCACTGGCCTATCTCAATCCCCCCCCTCCCTTCTGAAGCCCTCAGTTTGTTTCCCAGAGTCCACAGTCTCTCATGGTTCCTTCCCCTTCTGTTTACCCCCACTTCATTCTTCCCTTTCTTCTCCTACCGTTCTTCCTTTTTCTTATGTTCCATAAATGAGTAAAACCATATGATAATTGTCTTTCTCTGCTTGACTTATTTCACTTAGCATAATCTCCTCCAGTCCTGTCCATGTTGCTGCAAATGTTGGTAATAGTTCTTTTTGATGGTTGAGTAATATTCCATTGTACATATATGGACCACATCTTCTTAATCCGGTTGTCTGTTGAAGGGCATCTCAGCTCCTTCCACAATTTAGGTATTGTGGACAATGCTGCTATGAACATTGGGGTGCATATGGCCCTTCTCTTCACTACATCTGTATCTTTGGGGTAAATACTCAGTAGTGCAATGGCTGGATCATAGGGTAACTCTATTTTTAACTTTTTAAGGGACCTCCACACTGTTTTCCAAAGTGG
Source organism: Ursus arctos (assembly GCF_023065955.2). NCBI lineage: Eukaryota > Metazoa > Chordata > Mammalia > Carnivora > Ursidae > Ursus > Ursus arctos. Next base: position 71,349,656 of record NC_079873.1, read on the forward strand.
CTGTACCAACTTGCATTCCCACCAACAGTGTAAGAGGGATTCCCTTTCTCCACATCCTCTCCAACGTTTGTTGTTTCCTGCCTTGTCAATTTTTAACATTCTAACTGGTGTAAGGTGGTATCTCAGTGTGGTTTTGATTTGAATTTCCCTGATGGCTAATGATGTTGAACATTTTTTCATGTGTCTGTTAGCCATTTGTATATCTTCATTGGAAAAGTGTCTGTTCATATCTTCTGCCCATTTTTTGATTTGATTATTTGTTTCATGTGTATTGAGTTTGAGAAGTTTTTGTAGATCTTGGATACCAGTCTTTTATCTATACTGTCATTTGCAAATATCTTTTCCCATTCCGTGGGCTGCCTCTTAGTTTTTTTGACTACTTCCTTGGCTGTGCAGAAGCTTTTTATCTTGATGAAGTCCCACAAGTTCATTTTATCTTTTGTTTCTCTTGCCTTTGGAGATGTGTCATGAAATAAGCTGCTGTGGCCGATGTCGAAGAGGTTGCAGCCTATGTTCTTCTCTATGATTTTGATGGATTCCTGTCTCACATTGAGGTCTTTCATCCATTTGGAGTTTATCTTTGTGTATGGTGTGAGACAGTGGACAAGTTTCATTCTTTTAATATAGCTGTCCAATTTTCCCAGAATCATTTATTGAAGATGCTGTCTTTTTCTATTTGATGTTTTTTCCTTCTTTGTCAAAAATTAGTTGATCATAGAAATGAGGGTCCATTTCTGGAGTCTTTATTCTGTTCCATTGGTCTATGTGTCTGTTTTTGTACCACACTGTCTTGGTGATCACAGCTATGCAATATAGCTTGAAGTCAGGTAAAGTGATGCCCCCAGCTTTGTTTTTCTTTTTCAACATTCCCTTGGTAATTCAGCATCTTTTCTGATTACATACAAATTTTAGGATTTTTTGTGCTAGCTCTTTGAAAAATGCCAATGGTATTTTAATAGGAATGGCATTGAAAGTGTTAATTGCTCCAGGCAGGATAGACATTTTTAACAGTCCAAAAGACTTCACCCCCAAATTACTAGAACTCATACAGCAATTCAGCAATGTGGCGGGATACAAAATCAATGCACAGAAATCAGTTGCTTTTCTATACAGTAACAATGTAACTGTAGAAAGAGAAATTAAGGAATCTATTCCATTCACAATAACAACAAAAACGATAAGATACCTAGGAAAAAACCAAACTAAAGAGGTAAAGGATCTATACTCTAGAAAATACAGAACACTTATGAAAGAAATTGAGGAAGACACAAAAGGATGGAAAAATATTCCATGCTCATGGATTGGAAGAATCTACTTTTTTTTTTTTAGATTTCTTTTTTTATATTAGAGAGAGAGCATGAGCAGGAGGGGCAGAGGGGGAAGGAGAGAGAATCTCAAGCAGATTCCATGCCCTGCACAGAGCTAGATATGAAGCTCAGTCCCAGAACCCTGAGATCATGACCTGAACCAAAACCAAGTCTGATTCTTAACCAACTTCACCATCCAGGTGCCCCTGATCTCAATCTTTCTGTACTTGTTAAATAACATTGGTGAGAGTAGACTTCCCTATTTTTTTCCTGACTGTAGAGGAAGAGCTCTCTGTTTTTCCCCATTGAGGATGGTATTAGCGGTGGGTTTTTCATATATGGCCTTTATTATGTTTATGTATGTTCCCTCTATACCTCCTTTGTTAAGGGTTGTTATCATGAATGGATGTCGTACTTTGTCAAATGCTTTATCTGTGTCTATTGAAAAGGATCATATATTTCTTATTTCTTTTATTGATGTGTTGTATCACATTAATTTGTGAATATTGAGCCACACTTGTCACCCAGGAATAAAACCCGCTTGATCGTGGTGAATGATTTTTTCGATGTATTGTTGGATTCAGTTTGCTAATATTTTATTAATTTTTGCATCCATGTTCATCAAGGATATTGGACTGTAGTTCTTATTTTCAGGGGAGTCTTTATCTGGTTTTGGTACCAAGGTAATGCTAGCCTCAGAATGAATTTTGAAGTTTACCTTTCTTTTCTATTTTGGAATAATTAGTAAATAATAGGTATTAACTGTTCTTTAAATGTTTGGGAGAATTCTGTGAAGGCACCTGGCCCTGGACTTTTGTTTGTCAGCAGTTCTTTTTGAAAACTGATTCAATTTCTTTGCTGGTTATTGATCTGTTCAAGTTTGCTATTTCTTCCTGTTTCAGTTTTGGTTTATTTATATGTTTCTAGGAATTTATTCATTTCCTCTAGGTTATTTATTTTGTTGACATACAGTTTTTTTCATAATCTCTTATAATTGTATTTCTGTGGTTGTTATATATCCTCTCTCATTTGTGATTTTACTTATTTGGTTTCTTTCTCTTTTCTTTTTGATAAATCTGGCTAGAAGTTTATCAATTTCATTAACTTTTTTGAAGGACCATCTCCTGGTTTCATTGATCTGTTCTACTGTTCTTAGTTTTTTTAGTTTCTAGTTCACTTATCTCTTCTCTAAACTTTATTATTTACTTTCTTCTGTTTACTTTAGGCTTTGTTGTTCTTTTTCTAGCTCCTTTATGCATAATGTTAGGTTGTTTATTTGAGGTCTTTTTTGCTTCTTGTGATAGGCTTGTATTACTAAATAGTTCCCTTTAAGGACTGCTTTTGCTGCATCCTAAAGATTAGACCATTGTGTTTCCATTTCCATTTGTTTCCTTGCATTTTTAAATATTTAAAAAACTTATTTATTTATTTATTTATTTATTTTTCTAAGTAATCTCTACACCCACTATGGGACTTGAACTCACAACCCCAATATCCAGAGTCACATGCTCTACCAACTGAGTCAGTCAGGTACAACATCCTTGTATTTTTTAAATGTCTACTTTGATTTTCTATTTCACCCATTCATTATTTACTAGCGTGTTGTTTAGCATCCATGTATTTCTGTTTTTCCAAATATTTTCTTATGCTTGACATCTAGTTTCTTAGCGTTGTGGTCAGAAAACGTGCATGGTAGTATTTCAATCTTTTAGTGTTTGATAAGGCCTTTTTTGTGACCTTATATTTGATCCATTCTGGAGAATGTCTCATGTTCACTTGAAAAGAATGTGTATTCATTTCATCTTTTTAGGATGAAATGTTCTGAATACATCTGTTAAGTCCATCTGGTGCAGTGTGTCATTCAAAGCCATTGTTTCCCTGCTTATTTTCTGTTTGAATGATCTGTCCATTCATATAAGTGGGGTGTTAAAGTACCCTACTAATACTGTATTTTAATCAATCAATTCCATTCTTTGCTATTAATTGTTTTATAAATTTGGGTTCACCTATATGGGGTGCATAATATACACCCATATTAGGTGTATAAATATTTACAATCGTATCTTCTTGTTGGATTGCCCTCTTTATTATATAGAACCCTTCTTTATCTCTTGTTATACTCTGTTTTAAAGTCTAGTTTTTGTGATATAAACAGTACAACTCCACTTTCTTTTTACATCCATTTGCGTGTTAAATGTGTCTGTATCCTCTCACTTTCAATCTTCAATATCTTTAGGTTTGAAATGTGTCTTCTGTAGGCAGTATATAGGTGGATTTTGTTTTGTTTTGTTTTATCCAAACTGACACTGTATGCCTTTTGATTGGAGCATTTAGTCCATTTACATTGAAAGTAATTATTGATATATGTATATATGGTCTATTGTTGTGTTCCATAATTCTTCATTCTCATTCTCACAACTTCATTTATTTCCATTACTTGGCTTCTAAGTCACTAATTTGTTCCTCTGCTTCTTCCAGTCTGCTGGTCATTGCATCAAGCTTGCTTCCAATCTCATTGATCTTATTCTTCATCTCTGTTTGATTCTTTTTTAACCCTTTTATCTCTGTGGTAAGGGTCTCACTAATGTTTTCTATTCTTTCCTCAAGCCCAGTGAGTATCCTTGATTGTTGCTTTAAATTCTCCCTCAGGGATCTTACTGATACTGTTTTGATTAGCTCTCTGGCTGTGATGTTATCTTGTTCTTTCTTTTTGGTTAAATTCCTCCATCTTGGTATTTTGTCTAAGTCTCTGCCTTTTTCTCTGCATTAGAAAAGACAGTTATGTCTCCTGCTCTTGAAAGTAATGGCCTTATGAAGAAGAGGTTATATAGTGGTCAGGGCCTGGCACTTCAGGTAGTGTCTGCAGTGTGTGCTGCTTGCAATCTGCTGTTGTGTTTTGGCTGTTCTATCCTTCAGGCCATTCATCTGCAGAACTTCTCCTTTCTTGCTGTGGAAAGTGTTTGGTCCCTGGTCTGAATGTGGTGTTTTAACTAGGTGTCTTCTGGTCTGCTTGTAGAATGAGACATGACACTACTTCTATGAGAACTGAGACCCTACAGAACTCTGGTGGAAGACCAGTGTGGGCAGGGGTTTGTGCTGGTCTCCTGGGGATGGGGTCTATGGCACTGGAACTGAGACAAACCTGACTGAGAAGGGCAGTCTTGCTAGAGTGCTAGGGTGTGGAGGTTGGTGTAGGCTAGTTCCACAGCCAGTGGTGACACTGTGCTGCTTCCTGCAGATGGCTCTGTTTTTATGCTGAGGGGCAGGAAAAGGAAATGGTATAGGCCAGCTCCTTTGTTCCTGGAGAGGCATATCTGTGATCACTGCCTCTCAGGGATGCAGTCTAAAAGATAAAATAAACTCCCCCTGTATGCCCCAGGTGTTCTTTAGTTCGCTGTTTCTTCACTGTCTATCCTGGATTTTTTGCCTACCTTCTTTCAGAAACAGCACAGTGCTCTCTGGGTTCTACCCCAGCCAAGCCTGATGACCTTTAAAACCAGGCTTTAAGCCCCACTGATTGCAAAAACTTATGAAATCTAGCCCCTCTCATTTTCTAAGCCAATGGCTTGGGAGAAATGTTCTCCTTGTGCATTCTCCTGTGAGCTCCTCTCTCTCTCACCCTTCTTTGCATCCATGGCTACCTCCCCTCCACAACAGTCATGATCTATTTCTCCCCTAAACTATGTCTCTGTACTTCCTACCATCTTTTATGTGACCTCGTCTCTCTATTTATTTATGGAGGTTTTTTTGTTTGGTTGGTTGGTTGGTTGGTTGGTTTTTTTGGTCAGTCTTCAGGTCAATTTCTGGGCTATTTAGGATGATTTTACAGTTACATAGTTGTGTTCGTGGGACAGGTGAGCCTAGCATCCTCCTACTCTGCTGCCATCTTCATCTCATATCCAAAATTTGAATTTTTAAAAATTGAAACAGTGAAGCCAATGGGAGAAACAAGTTTGTGGTTAAAAAAAATGATGGAGGGAGGAGGGGAGTTAAGATGGCAGAGGAGTAGGGGACCCCTTTTTCAGCCGGTCCCCTGAGTCGAGCTGGATAGGTAACAGACCAGCCTAAATAACCACGGAATCAGCCTGAGACGCAGGAAGATACATCTGGATCTCTACAAATGAACATCTCCAGCGCTGAGTATTGAGGTACCAAGAGGGGAGCCGTAAAACCGTGCACAGATATCGGAAGATAAACGGAAGGGGGAGGGAGCTGCCGCGTTTGGGTGCTGGGAAGCGGCAGCCACCTGCACGGGGGAGCAGGCGGACTCACGGAGGGCACCCGGGAGAGAGCAGACTGAGACCGTGAGCCGGGAGCGCGCCACCAGGCATCTCCTGGAACACCGGAATCCCAGAATCCCGGTGTGCTCACGGGATCCAGACTGAGACCGGGAGCTCCCGGAGCACGCGCGGGGCGGCTGGCGGCTGGTGGGCCACCTGCACGGGGGAGCAGGCGGACTCGCGGTCGGCACCCACGAAACAGCACACTGAGACCCTGAACCGGGTACGCGCGCCACCAGGCTTCTCACGGAACTCCGGAATCGCGGTGTGCTCACCGGGCATAGACTGAGACCGGGAGACCTGGGAGCGCGGGGCGGCCGGTGGCTGGCGGCATTAGAAACACAAAGGACAGAGACGCGCCGGCCCTGGAAGTGAGGGCAGGGACGCCGGGTGTGGGGTGCACATCCCGGGAGGCTGCAGGGTTGAGCAGCACCAGCAGTAACAGAGTTAAAGTGGCCAGAACATCAGTGGAGAACGGGCCGCAATCCCTCTGTTCTGTGACAATGCAGCCTCTGCTGCTCTGACTCTCAGAAGAGGCATAGCCAACCGCCAGGGAAAGCCGCCAGAGAACAAAAGCCTGGAAATACTGGCTCAGAGAGTGCCCATCCCCATCCCCCCTCGCAGGGGACACGGAGACTCTACCCAAACAGGGTTGCCTGAGTATCGGCGTGGCAGGCCCCTCCCCCAGAACACGGAAGGCAGGCTGAAAAATCACGAAGCCCACAACCCGGGGCGCCTGGGTGGTGCATTCATTGAGCGCCTGTCTTCGGCGTGATCCCAGCGTTCTGGAAAGGAGTCCCTCATCGGGCTCCTCTGCTGGGAGCCTGCTTCTTCCTCTCTCACTCCCCTGCTTCTGTTCCGTTCATGCTGACTGTCTGTCTCCCTCTCTCAGATAAATAAATAAATAAAATCTTTAAAAAGAAGCCCACATCTCTAAGATCCCTATAAAACAAGGGGCACGGCCTGGGACCCAGTCAATAATTTGGGCTCTGGACAACCCCGCAACCTCTCCTCATCAGAATGACAAGAAGGAGAAGCCCCCCCCCAGCAAAGAAAAGACAGTGAGTCTGTGGCCTCTGCCACAGAAGTAACAGATATGGATGTAACCAAATTATCAGAAATGGAATTCAGAGTAACAATGGTCAAGATGATTAGACTTCAAAAAAGTATTCAGGAAAATGTTACTGAGAATATAGAATCCCTAAGGGCGGAAATGAGAGCGAATTTGACAGAAATTAAAAATTCTATGAGCCAAATGCAGGCAAAACTAGAGGATCTGACGGCCAGGGTCACCGAAGCAGAGGAACGGGTTAGTGAATTGGAGGATGGGTTAATAGAGGAAAAAATGAAAATAGAAGATGGTCTTAAAAAAATCCACGCCCACGAATGTTGGCTACGGGAGATTACTGACTCAATGAAACGATCCAATGTTAGAATCATCGGCATCCCCGAGGGGGTGGAGAAAAACAGAGGTCTAGAAGAGATATTTGAACAAATTGTAGCTGAAAACTTCCCTAATCTAGTGAGGGAAACAAACATTCGCGTCCAAGAGGCAGAGAGGACCCCTCCCAAGCTGAACCACGAGAAACCTATGCCACGTCACGTCATAGTGCATTTCGCAAATATTAGATCCAAGGATAAAGTATTGAAAGCGGCCAGGGCAAAGAAATTTCTCACGTACCAAGGCAAAGGCATCAGAATTACGTCAGACCTGTCTACACAGACCTGGAATGAGAGAAAGGGTTGGGGGAGCATTTTTAAAGCTCTTTCAGAGAAAAACATGCAGCCAAGGATCCTTTATCCAGCAAGGCTGTCATTCAGAATTGATGGAGAAATAAAGACATTTCAGAATCGACAGTCACTAACCAATTTCGTAACCACGAAACCAGTCCTACAGGAGGTATTACGGGGGGTTCTATAAAAGTAAAAAGGCCCCAAGAGTGATACAGAACAGAAAGTCACAGCCAATACAAACAAAGACTTTACCCACAACATGGCATCATTAAAAGCATATCTCTCAGTACTCAGTCTTAATATTAATGGCTTAAATTCTTCCTTAAATGACACAGGGTTGCAGATTGGATAAAAAGAAATGACCCATCCATTTGCTGTCTACAAGAGACTCATTTCGAACCCAAAGATGCATTCAGACTGAGAGTAAGGGGATGGAGTACCATCTTTCATGCAAATGGACCTCAAAAGAAAGCTGGGGTAGCAATTCTCATATCAGATAAACTGGATTTTAAACTACAGACTATAGTTAGAGACGCAGAAGGGCACTATATTATTCTTAAAGGAAGTATTCAACAAGTGGATATGACAATTATAAATATCTATGCCCCCAACAGGGGAGCAGCAAGATACACAAGCCAACTCTTAACCAGAATAAAGAGACATATAAATAGGGGCGCCTGGGTGGCACAGCGGTTAAGCGTCTGCCTTCGGCTCAGGGCGTGATCCCGGCGTTCCGGGATCGAGTCCCACATCAGGCTCCTCCGCTATGAGCCTGCTTCTTCCTCTCCCACTCCCCCTGCTTGTGTTCCCTCTCTCGCTGGCTGTCTCTGTCTCTGTCTAATAAATAAATAAAATCTTTAAAAAAAAAAAAAGAGACATATAAATAAAATTACATTAATAGTAGGGGACCTCAACACTCCACTTTCAGAAATAGACAGAACACCCTGGCAAAAACTAAGCAAAGAATCAAAGGCTTTGAATGCCATACTCGATGAGTTGGACCTCATAGATATATATAGAACACTACACCCCAGAACCAAACAATACTCATTCTATTCCAATGCCCATGGAACATTCTCAAGAATAGACCATGTTCTGGGACACAAAACAGGTCTCAGCCAACACCGAAAGATTGAAATTCTCCGCTGCATATTCTCAGACCACAACGCTCTGAAATTGGAACTCAACCACAAGGAAAAATTTGGAAGAAACTCAAACACTTGGAGACTAAGAACCATCCTGCTCAGGAATGACTCGATAAACCAGGAAATCAAAAATCAATTCAAACAATTTATGGAGACCAATGAGAATGAAAATACAACAGTCCAAAACCTATGGGATACTGCAAAGGCAGTCCTAAGGGGGAAATACATAGCCATCCAAGCCTCACTCAAAAGAATAGAAAAATCTAAAATGCAGTTTTTATATTCTCACCTCAAGAAGCTGGAACAGCAACAGAGGGACAGGCCTAATGCACTCACGAGGAAGCAGTTGACAAAATTAGAGCAGAAATCAATGAATTAGAAACCAGAAGTACAGTAGAGCAGATCAACAGGACTAGAAGCTGGTTCTTTGAGAGAATCAATAAAATTGACAGACCACTGGCAACACTTATCCAAAAGAAAAGAGAAAGGACCCAGATTATTAAAATTATGAATGAAAAAGGAGAGGTCACGACAAGCACCATTGAAATTGGAAGGATTATTAGAAATTTTTATCCACAGCTATATGCCAATAAACTAACAATCTGGAAGAGATGGAATCCTTCCTGGAAACCTATAAACTACCAAGATTGAAACCGGAAGAAATTGATTCCTTAAACAGGCCAATTAATTATGAAGAAATTGAGTCAGTGATAAACAACCTTCCAAATAACAAAACTCCAGGCCCGGACGGTTTTCCTGGGGAATTCTACCAAACATTCAAAGAAGAAATAATACCTATTCTCCTAAAGCTATTTCAAAAAATAGAAACAGAAGGAAACCTACCAAACTCATTCTATGAGGCCAATATTACCTTGATCCTCAAACCAGGCAACGACCCCCTCAAAAAGGAGAATTACAGACCGATTTCCCTAATGAATATGGACGCCACTATTATTCAACATTGTACTAGAAGTCCTTGCAACAGCAATCAGACAACAAAAAGGGATCAAAAGTATTCAAATCGGGGGCGCCTGGGTAGCACAGTCGTTAAAGCGTCTGCCTTCGGCTCAGGGCGTGATCCCGGCGTTCCCGGATCGAGTCCCACATAGGGCTCCTCCGCTAGGAGCCTGCTTCTTCCTCTCCCACTCCCCTGCTGTGTTCCCTCTCTCGCTGGCTGTCTCTCTGTCACATAAATAAATAAAATCTTTAAAAAAAAAAGTATTCAAATCGGCAAAGAAGAAGTCAAAATGTCTCTCTTCGCAGATGACATGATACTCTATATGGAAAACCCAAAAGAAGCCACTCCCAAACTATTAGAAGTTATAGAGCAATTCAGTAACGTGGCGGGATACAAAATCAATGCTCAGAAATCAGTTGCATTTCTATACACGAATAACGAGAACGAAGAAAGAGAAATTAGGGAATCCATCCCATTTACAATAGCACCAAAAACCATACGTTACCTTGGAATTAACTTAACCAGAGACGTAAAGGACCTATATTCTAGAAACTATAAATCACTCTTAAAAGACATTGAGGAAGACATAAAAAGATGGAAAGATATTCCATGCTCATGGATCGGAAGAATTAACATAGTTAAAATGTCCATGCTACCCAGAGCAATCTACACTTTCAATGCTATCCTGATCAAAATACCGATGACATTTTTCAAAGAACTGGAACAAATAGTCCTTAAATTTGTATGGAACCAGAAAAGACCCCGAATCTCCAAGGAACTGTTGAAAAGGAAAAACAAAGCTGGGGGCATCACAATGCCGGATTTTGAGCTATACTACAAAGCTGTGATCACAAAGACAGCATGGTACTGGCACAAAAACAGACACATAGACCAATGGAACAGAATAGAGAGCCCAGAAATGGACCCTCAGCTCTTTGGGCAGCTAATATTTGATAATGCAGGAAAAAGCATCCGGTGGGAAAAAGACAGTCTCTTCAATAAATGGTGCTGGGAAAATTGGACAGCTACATGCAAAAGAATGAAACTTGACCACTATCTCACACCATACACAAAAATAAACTCCAAATGGATGAAAGACCTCGATGTGAGACAGGAATCCATCAAAATTCTAGAGGAGAACATAGGCAGCAACCTCTACGACATCGGCCAAAGCAACCTTTTTCATGATACATCCCCAAAGGCAAGAGAAACAAAAGATAAAATGAATTTATGGGACTTCATCAAGATTAAAAGTTTCTGCACAGCCAAGGAAACAGTCAAAAAACTAAGAGGCAGCCCACGGAATGGGAGAAGATATTTGCAAATGACACTACAGATAAAGGACTGGTATCCAAGATCTACAAAGAACTTCTCAAACTCAATACACGAGAAACAAACAAATCAAAAAATGGGCAGAAGATATGAGCAGACACTTTTCCAATGAAGACATACAAATGGCTAACAGACACATGAAAAAATGTTCAAAATCATTAGCCATCAAGGAAATTCAAATCAAAACCACGCTGAGATACCACCTTACGCCAGTTAGAATGGCACAAATAGACAAGGCAAGAAACAACAATTGTTGGAGAGGATGTGGAGAAAGGGGATCCCTCCTACATTGTTGGTGGGAATGCAAGTTGGTACAGCCACTCTGGAAAACAGTGTGGAGGTCCCTTAAAAAGTTAAAAATTGAGCTACCCTATGATCCAGCCATTGCACTACTGGGTGTTTACCCCAAAGATACAGACGTAGTAAAGAGAAGGGCCATATGCACCCCAATGTTCATAGCAGCAATGTCCACAATAGCTAAATCGTGGAAGGAGCCGAGATGCCCTTCAACAGATGACTGGATTAAGAAGTTGTGGTCCATATATACAATGGAATATTATTCAGCTATCAGAAAGAACGAGTTCTCAACATTTGCCACAACATGGATGGCACTGGAGGAGATAATGCTAAGTGAAATAAGTCAAGCAGAGAAAGACAACTATCATATGATTTCTCTCATCTATGGAACATAAGAACTAGAATGATCAGTATGGGAAGAAAGGGATAAAGAAAGGGGGGTAATCAGAAGGGGGAATGAAACATGAGAGACTATGGACTATGAGAAACAAACTGAGGGCCTCAGAGGGGAGGGGGTCGGGGAATGGGATAGGCCGGTGATGGGTAGTAAGGAGGGCACACATTGCATGGTGAACTGGGTGTTATACACAGCTAATGAATCATCGAGCCTTAAATCGGAAACTGGGGATGTACTGTATGGTGACTAACATAATATAATAAAAAATCATTATAAAAAAAATGATGGAGGGAGGGGCACTTAGCTTTTTGATACCTTTTCATGAAAATAAAGGTATGAAGTAGGTGCTGGATTTTAGGCAAGATATCTTTACTTGAAGTTTAGATTGATAGTTGGATTTTAAAGCCATGGAACTGAACTGGATAAATTCACCTAGGGAATGAGTATAGAAGGAGAAGATAAAGGTCTGATTCCTAGGACATTTCAAACTTTAGAGGTGGAAGAAGTGATAAGAAATAAGCAAAGTAGACTGAGAACAGTATGATGTTAGAGAAAAATTCAGTGGGAAACTGCAAGCCACAAGAAGAATTTCAAGGAAGGGGAATAATAATCAACGATATCAAATGGAAAGTCAAGAAAATGAGATCTGTCTATTTAAATTAAATTTGAGAATTAACTATTTGATTTTAGTACCATGGAAGTTATTTGTACCTTGGTAAGAGAATTTTCAGAGTAGTACTGAAAATGAATGTCTGGATCAAGTGGGCTCAAGACAAAATGGAAATAGAAAAATTGGATACATCTGGCATGGACAATTATTTTAAGGAGTTTACTAAAAGGGAAGAAGAGAAATTGTGTGAGTTCAAGGAAGGATTTTCCAAAGGAAAAAATCTAGAATGTTTGTATTTTGATAAAAGATTAGGATTTTATTAATATGTTCCTTCTTTCAATTGTTGCATTCATTTTTCTATTTTGTAATTATGCTATTTAGCAATTGATAGATACCTATTAACCTTAAAGTATAATGGAATTGATCAAAATACTCTACTCCTAATAAATAGAGCATAAATAATATTTTCATATTAGGACATTCCATAAGGACATTTCAATAGTTCTAGACTTCAGGCACTGGAGCAAGAAATTTGAAGCATCACTAAGCATTCTGTTTTAAGAGAACAATACAAGGTAAAGAAAGAGGGAAACCTAAAATTTTTAAGCAATGTATTTTCATTAATTTCATGAATATTATAAAAATAATTTTACCTCCATTACTTTTGGATTACATATTTAAGACTGATACATATATTTCAAAATAAGGAAAAATTTGTATTAAACTATACTTTCATGTAGATGTTAAAAACAAGTATAAGGGACAATATGAAGGCTCAGTTTTTACAAGATCATAGCTAATATCAATTCTTGAATATTGTTATATAAAATAATACTATTTCAGGAAATTTCATTTTTTATATTCATGAAGTTGAAAATGTGTTGAAATGGTGAAAACTGGGCATTTATTTTTAACATGCTCTTTTCAAATGGCATTTTATCTTACAATGTAAGGTGGAAATACTAGAGAAGATAATATAATTTTATTTGGAAGGGACCCTAGAGGAGATCTAGTCTAAGTTTCTGTATTTATAAATGTAGAAATATAAAATCAGTGTATATAATTATTAGCACAATGTAACATGACCAATTTTGTCAAAGTTTGGTATTGGATGGTTTTCAGAATTCTTGCCACTTTACTATTCAGAATTACATTACAGAGGAAAATTAAACATATTAAGAAAATGTTTTTCTTCTTTCCTCTCTTCTCAACCTTCACTATCTCCCCTTTTCCTTTTCCTCTCTTCTTTCTTTTGTCTCTACTCCCTTTTGGCTTTTTTTTTTTCTTATTCCTCTCTTTTAAGAAAGTGAGATTTAATTGGTAATCAAGTGAGAGAACGTTGGAAGAGGAAAATAATTACCCTAAAGCTTTCCCTTACAATTCTTTACCTTCACACACACACAAACACAACCATTTGGAAAACATAATGCAAAGAGATCTAATATTCTAATTTATTTATTTTATTAAGATTTTATTTATTTTTTTGACAGAGAGAGCAGAGAGCGCAAGAAGGGGGAGCAGTAGAGGGAGAGGGAGAAGCAAGTTCCCCACTGAGTAGGAAGCCCAATGTGGGATTCCAGGACCCTGGGATCACGACCTGAGCTGAAGGCAGACACTTAACCATCTGAACCACCCAGGTGCCCCTCTAATTTATTTTTAATTTAAAAAAAAAACACCTCTATTTCAGAGAACAAAATGTTCCACATATCCTGGGACAGAAAGAAATAACAGTAACCCTAGAAATTTATTTCATGAATTTCCCAAATCAATCATATTCTAATGTTCCTGTTTTCTCTTGGCTATTGACCAGTATACCTAAAATTTAGTGGTTTAAGAGTGCAGACAGCCATGGTTTTGAATCCCACTTCTCATAGATATCAGTCTTTTAAAATTTGCAAATAATTTAACACCTGAGAACTTTAGTTTGCTAATCTAGAAAATAAAGATGATAATAAGCCTACCTTATAAAGCTATTACCAGCTTTAAAGGGTAAACCTTGAACAGCATAAGTATTCATAAGTGTTAATTATTTTATCATTATTATCAATATTGTTATCATTACCAACACCTTTCAAATGGGAAATAACTGCCTGAAAACTCATGGACATATTAATAGTCCTTATTTCAAAGAATAGCCATAAGTAGAATCTGTGAACTATTATGGAGCTGATCTACTTAAAATTCAGTTAATGATAAAATTCAGTTAATGAAATAATGGAGACATAAAAATAGATAATCTAAAGTAATGTTATCTTTGTTCTAGGATTTTTGTCATTTGTCTGTTTCTATCCTAAGAAATCAATTCTTTCAATAATTGTAATCAAATTGAGCTTGTTATTAGAGTGTTTAACTATATTATTGAAATGTGTTTTTTAGCCCAAAAGTGATATGGAGGATATTATTTATGAGCCTCAAGCATTTACTAATGACATTGTAATTTCTTATACAATTATGAAAATTGTATAGGAACATCTCTTAGAGGTGCTACCTTCAGAGTCATAACAAAAGTCTTGCAGAACATATATTGTAAAGGAAGTAACAATGATTTTTCTCTGGGAACTGATAGCCCTTATTAGCATGAATTGAAGTGTGCATCTGTGTCCATAACTTTGATGTGGCAGTGGATTACTTTGTACACATACCTGTGAGTTTGCCCTGCTAAGTATTATTCTCTTATTCAGCTCACCCAAGTGAGAGTGAAGTTTTCTCTTCTCAACTTTACTGTCTGTAGATAATGGAGGAAGGCAGGACCACGTGTAAGCAAATGTACCAGTTATCATAGTCTCCCTTTTCTGGTGTCCTTCTTTATTTCCTTTAGTGTTATTTTTGTTGTGGAAGACTGGTTTAAAATAGTTGATCCAAATATTCTGAAAATACAACATAATAAAATTGCAGTTTGTCATATGTGGTTCATTGTCATTAATCAGAGGCAACACTATATATGTAGTATAGAAAACAAAATGTATCCATTTCTAATTCATAATAACATGTGTTTTATAGTGCTGACTGTTAAGACAATATATCTTTTATTCTCATAACCTTGACTTTGAAATTTCTTTGCTGATAAGAAATTAATGCTTGAGAATTAAAAGATAAATGAATCCCATTGTGCTTAGTCTTCTACTGAGTTTACAAAATGCAGGTTTACCTGATGGAGACTTTTTCTATCCTTTACTTTTATTTTTGTTTTTCTTTTCTTTCTTTTCCTTTCCTTTCCTTCCTTTTTCTTTTCAATTTTTTTGTTTACTTTTTTCTTTCCTTCTTTCTTTTAAAGATGAAAATGTGAAAAAAAAGCCAATTTCACCTTGTACTATATAATAATATTATCTTTTGGAAATAAAAGTAAAAAATTCCTAACACTGTCCCTCAGAATATAACTGGAAAAAAGTGAATTTTCATCACATTTCTTTAATACATATAGCTGTACGTCCTCATATTTGTGAAGAAAAGGCTTTGCTGATGTTTTGTGTGGTAGAAGCAATGCATTTATAAAATTTGTTTGTAGATAGACACTTCCCATTAAAGATATCTGACCTTTAGATAATTGTACTATAAAAGGGGATGATTTTTTCCTAGATGATAATACTATCATTGAATTAGCACTATGATAAAAGGGAAACATACAGGATTTAACAGAATTTCATCTGAGTTTAAGACTTAAAAAAAAACCTCCATTTTTGACAGGCTTACTAACATCTGTAAGGGAAAATGTGGTTACAAGTAATCAAAACATTTGTAAGCATATAGAAATTAAAGATAATTATTTTGGAAGATGAGGGGTCATTACCATGGAGCTTTTATTGTCTCTCATGTCTGATATGTTTATTAATTCAACACATAACCATCTTAATTACATTATCTTCAAATGCTGTGAGAACAAACTCTCAGTCTGCTTATATCCTTTTCTGCCTGACAAATCACGAACTTAGAACAGAGAATCAAGCTAATCATTTGAGAGGATGCATATTATTTAAGAACTGATTTATCTCACTGTGTATCAACTATATGAAAATTAATTAACTTATGTCTACGGGTCTATCTGTTTCTTGTTCCTCTGAAAAATAACTAAGGTTAGAAACCTAAATATATATTTTTAAATTTCCTTTAAAAAACACTATAAAGGAAACACTCCTTCTAATTCTTCAATTTGATTTGTATTAAACTAGTAATTAACTAGAGTTTTAAAAAATATTTTAGTAGCAGTTAAGAAATGTTTGGGAAATACATTTTGTTAACATTATTGACTCAGAAATGCACCACCCAACAGATATGAATAAAAGCATCTTTCAAATAGTAATAATGAATTGACTGTTTTATCACAGTTAATGATCCCTTTGAATTTTTATACCAGGATTTTTGTTGTTGTTTTTGTTTCCATTTCTTTTTATTTTTCTTGCCATTCTTATTTCAGAGTGATTTTTAAAATTTTATTGTCATTTTTGTATTTTTAATTGATTACAAGTAATGCAACACCATTCTTTTGAAGATTTTATGACCAGTTTCTCCTATAACCAGCTGTATTTTTGTATCAGTAGCTTTCAACAGAAATATCATTTAGACTGGTTCAAAAGATTTCATAGATTAGATTTTGCACATTTAGCTCTACTTTATTTATTTATTTTTATAATAATTTTTTATTATGTTATGTTACTCACCATACAGTGCATTCCAAGTTTTTGATGTAAAGTTCCATGATTCATTACTTGCGTGTAACACCCAGTGCACCGTGCAATATGTGCCCTCCTTAATACCCATCACTGGCCTATCCCAATCCCCCACCCCTTCCACTTTAAATCCCTCAGTTTGTTTCCCAGACTCCACAGTCCATCATGGTTCATTCCCCCTTCTGTTTATCCCCCCTTCCTTCTTCCCTTTCTTCTCCTACCGAACTTCCAACTTCTTATGTTCCATAAATGAGTGAAACCATATAATAATTGTCTTTCTCTGCTTGACTTATTTCACTTAGCATTATCTCCTCCAGTGCCGTCCATGTTGCAGCAAATGTTGAGAAATCATTCTTTTTGATAGCTGAATAATATTCCATTGTATATATGGACCACAACTTCTTAATCCAGTCATCAGCTCTACTTTAAACAGGATATTTAACGATAATCTATTTTAAAGTTGTATTCCCCAGAATGTGATGTTCTTAGATATGAGTAACATCAAAACCACGTCTTCAAGAATTGAAAATTACCATCACGTGGATTTATAAATGCAATATAGGGGCACCTGTGTGGCTCAGTCAGTTAAGTGTCTGCCTTCAGCTCAGGTCATGATCCTGGGGTCCTGGGATCGAGCCCCACATCGGACTCCTTACTCAGTAGGGAGCCTGCTTCTCCCTCTCCCTCTGCCTGCTGCTCCCCCTGCTTGTGCTCTCTTTCTCTCTGTCAAATAAATAAATAAAATATTTTAAAAAATAAATGCAATATAACCCCAAATACTTCTGTTTTTTTTAATTTTATTTTGCTGCATTTCCTTTTGTAGTTCAGTGCTTGATATCTAGTGGGAGATGAATAAATATTTGTAGGATGTGCATGAGGAAGAGTTGCTAAAGAAATTCTGCCAGAATGCAACTGTAGCTTCTATGGAAACTCCTTGTTAAACTGAAGGGTAGGCATTTATTTATCCAGAAATATGATTTCCAAAAAAGTCAAAATGTAATTATTTAATAAGTATCTACTCCATATATTGGTGGCACAATTATAGTTTTATGACTACTGGCTATGAAGTTTTATACTTAGAGTTCTGAATCATTAGGAAAATCAACAGGAAAATCTGAGCAAACTTTCGTAAGTTTTCAAGATTTATATTTTTCATACTTCATGTCAATTAAGACATAATTTTGAAATAGGTCATCTGCAACACAGTTTCAGTTGAGACACACTAAGTCGTTATATTACTCCAAAGCATGCTGTAAATGTATTACTATGTATTTAGACATAGCAAAATATAGTTTGGCTTAATAAGGAATAGATAAGAAATGAACTATATTTATGTTTGCAGTAGAAAATGACAGGGGAGAGGTTTTTGTAGTGGTGTTTTTTGTAGCATATATATACAAAATATATCTATATGTAAAATATATATTTAATATATAAACATATATTATATATTAAGTATATAAATATTTATGTAAATATATTACATATTAAGTATACAAATATACATAATATATGTAATATATTGTACATGCATATATATGTGTAAATATATATATATAATATATGTAATATATGTTATATATTATATATATATATATTTAGAAGCTGTTATTGTTATTGCTGTTAGGGAATATAAACCAACAATAAACTTATTCATAAAAAAGGTTTATAAACCATTTAGTGCTTTAAAGCTTCAATATTTCCTTTGTCCTTTGACCTTACCAAGCAACAAAAAATAGTGACAAAATGAATAGTGAACATAGAAATAAGAGATTATTTGCAGTAATTATAATAAATAAATAAAATTCAACTTCATTTCTTCGTTGGTGCCAGAGGGTAACATACATTTTGGAGATATTTTGTAGAGGCCTACTTTCACACTGTGGACTACTCACATTTTTTGTCATTATTAACATAAACTCTTATGAATATATGAAGGCAGTGCAAGGCAGCTGGAAGATGTCCCATAAGGTTTATTTCTTTTTCTTACATTTTATGTTCTGAGAACATCTGTGATAGGAGTCCTTGCTGTGTTGCCAAAATGTCAGCGTTATGAAAATTTGCAATTGATTTCAAAAATGATTCTCAGAATAAAATAGTAAAGGGAACATGAGTTTTAGAATCAATCCTGAAAGTGAATTATCAACTTTGCTGTAAAATGGATATAATAATATTTACTTCAGTGGTTAGATGTGAAGATCAAATGACATATGTATGTTAAGCTCATAGTGTAAGGTTTATACTTACTAGCTGTAAATTATGACACATTGTTTTTGTCATTGTTTTTGTTGATATGTGGAGATTTAGGAATAGAGGTGCAACTTGACATGTACATATCTTTTTGTGATCAGATGGTTAGTGATGTGAATAATGGTAAAACAGTGAGAAATGGCTCTGAACACACAGTAGTCTCATGGAAGCAGAATACCAAAAACAAACTTACTTTGAGTATGTTAGCTTCATACTCTAGATGTAAGGAAAATCTGTTATATCATTTTTTTCTCTTCTAAGATCATAAGGTATAAACACAGGATTCTTTTAGATATAGTTTAACCTAAATTCTATCATCTATCTATCTATCTATCTATCATCTATCTATCCATAATCTATCTTTTACCTATGTTTCTATTTATACATTCATGCTATGATGTGCAGATAAACTTTTGCTGTTTTCCAGTTGCTTAACATTTGGTTCAACAAAAAGAAGCTGAATGAAAAGAACATGAATGACCATCTTTCATAGCTACCACACATATGTTTCAAAAATCATATCCAGATTTCATAATTAGACAACACTATTTTTTTTCATTGCCATAGTTTAAAGGGGAAAAAAGACAAAATGTAAGTGTCAGTCTTTGGCAGAGTGTATTAAATAAAATTTAAATGGCAAAAAATGTAGACTGAATTTTTAAAAGCATATATTCAAGTAATGAATAACTTAAATAATGGTGTATGGCCATATCCAAAATTTAAATGCCCTCATTTTTTGGACAGGCTGTCCACTACCAACTTAGGAAAAAATTGCCATAAGGCAAGACTCACATTAAAATCC
Organism: Ursus arctos; assembly: GCF_023065955.2. Classification (NCBI taxonomy): domain Eukaryota; kingdom Metazoa; phylum Chordata; class Mammalia; order Carnivora; family Ursidae; genus Ursus; species Ursus arctos. Next base: position 71,369,432 of record NC_079873.1, read on the forward strand.
ATTAATTGGGGCTCCTGGGTGGCTCAGTCAGTCAAGCATCTGCCCTAAGCTCAGGTAATGATCCCAAGGTCTTGGGATCGAGTCCTGCATTGAACTACATGCTCATGGTCAATCTGCTTCTCCCTCTCCCTCTGCCCCTCCCCTCCTCTTGTTCTCTCTCTCTCTCAAATAAATAAATATAATCTTTAAAAAATACATTACTTCATAATAAAATAACTTGGAGGCTAAAACAAATTAAATAATCTTCAACATTTGAAAATAAACAATAGCATCTTTTGTCCAAAAAAAGTAAAACTGTTTGAAATTTTAAATTTTGAGCACTGGGTGTTATACACAACTAATGAATTGTTTAACACTACATCAAAAACTAATGATGTACTATATGTTGGCTAACTGAACATAATAAAAAATAAAATAAAAAATTAAGAAAAAAAATAAATTTTAGCTAATTTTAAATACTGCAAACAAAAATCTCTTATTTTAATTCATATAAAGCTTCCATGGACAAAAAAGAATGACAGAAAAGAGTAAATTCTAAATGGATAAACAAAATAATAATAGAAACTATAATAGCTGACTTATATTTTCATTATGGCAATAAATGTAGTAGAAAAATTCCTCTACAAGACATGGATTTAATGTAAGTTTTAAAAAGAACTGGGGAAAAATCAATAATTCTGGAAGCTAGAAATATACATAAGATCCTGAATTCTCCTGATTAAAACAAGTATTTCTACATGGTTATATCTTACAGTCAATTCCCTTGCTTCCATAGATTTGTGGGTATGCTATTCAGGGAATTAAAGTAAGCATTAAGTCTGATATTTCATTGTTTTCTCTAACTATAAAAAAATCAACAGTGTATCAATGTCAACTAACTTTGAAGTCAACAGTGATAATGGGTTCACTGTCATCCTTAATAGCTGTATCTCAGTACAGGGCAACTCCAGAGACAATAGCTGGGTATATACATGGTGATTTTTTCAATATTGCATTCCAGTACTACTGGGAAGAAAAATATTTCATTTAATCCTTCAAATGTTCTTCTGTCTGGTCCAATAATTAAATTGACCTAAAACAGATTAACAGGAGAAAATAAATTTAATTTCATACATAAAGGAACCCCTCATATATGAGAGGTTCAAAGACAAAGCTAAATGAGGTATATATATCATTCTGAGCTAAGTAATGGTATTAAAGCCTGGGGCTTCAAAGGGGAGGAGGACAATTAACAGGACAATAAGCAGAACAAATATTTGGTAATTAGATGTTTGTTTTGTCATAGAGATGAGTCACTCAGATAAAATTTATTTTAGGTAATAAATCAGGTAATAAATTTAATTGCAGAAAAGACCCTCAATTTATATTCTTCCAGGTAGTTAAGGGAGGTACAAAAGTTTCTCTTGAGCCCACAGAGTCTCAATTCCCTTCATTTCAAAATCATTCTCATGCCAAACTGTCACATTATGGAGAGACTTGTTCTGAGCCAAGTCAGCAAATTTATTGTTGTCTTCCTGTGAGTACAAAATAGCTGTGTGTAGGTATATTTAATAAGGAAAACCCAAATACTAAAATTTCTCTGTTTGATATAAGCCTCAACTGTCAACCTATAAACAATAATATTATTAACATTTAATCTGGTTAAAATGCTTGAGATGTGAAACTTTATATCTTTTACTTTTCGTTCTGAAATAATTTGTGTCCGAGTGTATCACCTCATCAAGGAGAGGGTAATCATCAAATTTGAGTGTGTGTTATAGCAAGAGTTTTATCCAGGTTGCTAATATACTACCATTTAGAATCTATAATTATATTTAACTTTAATAAAGGGTATGAATATTAGATTTAGTGCAAAGCCAGCCCCAAAACCCAAAATAAGTGTTGAATAAAATAAAAACTTTAACCTTGTTACCAAGAAAAATGGGTAACAGTATGGCTGAAACAACATGGGTTATAAATATGGAAGTTTTAGGTGAGAATTTTCAAAGACAGACATTGAAAAATTCATTGTCTTCTTAATAATAAGACACTAAATAACTGAAAATCCACACATCACTTTTACAAAAATAGAGGGATATAGTGGATGTATGTATGTTTAACATTATGGATCAAGATCAACATCACACAACAATAATAGGAATGGTGGCTGGCAAAATAGTAAGTCAAAATTATATTTATAGCTCTAATTAAAGATAATCATATAATTATTTCAGTAAAATTCCATATCTTTTCTACAAATATCAGTAAAATTTTATAGTCTAAGCTTTGGTGGATCTCTACTAAGGAAATCAGCATCTTTGAAAGGTGAATGTAAGTTGAAAAGTCATATACTGATAATGAAAGATAAATCACCTTATTTGGAGGAGAGTTAAGATGGCAGAGGAGTAGGGGACCCTTTTTTCAGCTGGTCCCGAGTCGAGCTGGATAGGTACCAGACCAGCCTAAACAACCATGGAATCAGCCTGAGATGCAGGAAGATACATCTGGATCCCTACAAATGAACATCTCCAGCGCTGAGTATTGAGGTACGAAGCGGGGATCCGTGAAACCGCGCACAGATATCGGAAGATAAACGGAAAGGGGAGGGAGCTGCCGCATTTGGGCGCCGGGAAGCTGTAGCCACCTGCACAGGGGAACGGGTGGACTCACGGACGGCACCCGTGAGAGAGCGGACTGAGACCGGTGAGCCGGGAGCGCGTGCCACCAGGCATCTCGCGGGAATTCCGGAATCCCGGTGTGCTCACTGGATCCAGACTGAGACCGGAAGCTCCCGAAGCGCGCGGGGTGGCTGGCAGCTAGAGGCCTTAGAAACACAAAGGACAGAGACGCGCTGGCCCTGGAAGTGAGGGCAGGGACGCCGGGTGTGGGGCGCACATCCCGGGACACTGCAGGGTTGAGCAGCACCAATAGTAACGGAGATAAAGTGGCCAGAACATCAGTGGAGAATGGGCCGCAATCCCTCTGTTCTGTGACAATGCAGCCTCTGCTGCTCTGAATCTCAGAAGAGGCACAGCAGACTGCCAGGGAAAGCCGCCAGAGAACAAAAGCCTGGAAATACCGGCTCACAGCGTGCCCATCCCCATCCCCCCTCGCAGGGGACACGGAGACTCTACCCAAACAGGGTTGCCTGAGTATCGGAGCGGCAGGCCCCTCCCCCAGAACACAGAAGGCAGGATGAAAAATCAAGAAGCCCACATCCTGGGGCACCTGGGTGGCGCAGTCATTGAGCGCCTGTCTTCGGCTTAGGGAGTGATCCCGGCATTCCGGAGGAGTCCCTCATCGGGCTCCTCCGCTGGGAGCCTGCTTCTACCTCTCCCACTCCCCTGCTTCTGTTCCCGTTCTTGCTGACTGTCTGTCTCTCTCTCTCAGATAAATAAATAAATAAATAAAATCTTTAAAGAAGAAGCCCACACCCTAAGATCCCTATAAAACAAGGGGCACGGCCTGGGACCCAGTCAAGAATTTGGGCTCTGGACAACCCCGCAACCTCTCCTCATCAGAATGACAAGAAGGAGAAGCCCCCCCCCCCCCCCGGCAACAAAGAAAACACAATGAGTCTGTGGCCTCTGCCACAGAAATAATGGATACGGATGTAACCAAATTATCAGAAATGGAATTCAGAATAACGATGGTCAAAATGATGAGTAGAATTGAAAAAAGTATTAACGAAAAGGTTACTAAGAATATAGAATCCCTAAGGACAGAAATGAGAGGAATAAGACAGAAATTAAAAATTCTATGAGCCAAATGCAGGCAAAACTAGAGGCTCTGATGGCCAGGGTCACCAAAGCAGAGGAAAGTGTTAGTGAATTGGAGGATGTGTTAATAGAGGAAAAAACGAATATAGAAGCTGGTCGTAAAAAAATGCACGCCCACGAATGAAGGTTATGGGAGATTACTGACTCAATGAAACGATCCAATGTTAGAATCATCAGCATCCCCAAGGGGGTAGAGAAAAACAGAGGTCTAGAAGAGATATTTGAACAAATTGTAGCTGAAAACTTCCCTAATCTAGCGAGGGAAACAAACATTCGTGTCCAAGAGGCAGAGAGGACCCCTCCCAAACTCAACCACAACAAACCTACGCCACGTCACGTCATAGTGCAATTCGCAAATACTGGATCCAAGGATACAGTATTGAAAGCGGCCAGGGCAAAGAAATTTCTCACGTACCAAGGCAAAGGCATCAGAATGATGTCAGACCTGTCTACACAGACCTGGAATGAGAGAAAGGGTTGGAGGAGCATTTATAAAGCTCTTTCAGAGAAAAACATGCAGCCAAGGATCCTTTATCCAGCAAGGTTGTCCTTCATAATTGATGGAGAAATAAAGACATTTCAGAATCGCCAGTCATTAACCAATTTCATAACCATGAAACCAGCCCTACAGGAGATATTAAGGGGGGTTCTATAAAGGTAAAAAGGCCCTAAGAGTGATACACAAAAGAAAGTCACAACCAATACAAACAAAGACTTTACTGGCAACATGGCATCATTAAAATCATATCTCTCAGTTCTTAGTGCCAATGTGAATGGTTTGAACGCTCCCATAAAAAACCACAGGGTTGCAGATTGGATAAAAAGAAATAACCCAACCATTTGCTGTCTACAAGAGACTCATTTCGAACCCAAAGATGCATTCAGACTGAGGGTAAGGGGATGAAGTACCGTCTTTCACACAAATAAACCTCAAAAGAAAGCTGGGGTAGCAATTCTCATATCAGATAGATTGGATTTTAAACTAAAGACTATAGTTAGAGATGCACAAGGGCACTATATTATTCTTAAAGGAAGTATTCAACAAGTGGATATGACAATTATAAATATATATGCCCCCAACAGGGGAGGAGCAAGATACACAAGCCAACTCTTAACCAGAATAAAGAGACATATAAATAAAAATACATTAATAGTAGGGGACCTCAACACTCCACTATCAGAAATAGGCAGAACACCCTGGCAAAAACAAAGCAAAGAATAAAAAGCTTTGAATGCCATACTTGACGAGTTGGACCTCATAGATATGTATAGAACACTTCATCCCAGAACCAAAGGATACGCATTCTATTCTAATGCCCATGGAACATTCTCAAGAATAGACCATGTTCTGGGACACAAAACAGGTCTCAACCGATACCGAAAGATTGAAATTATCCCCTGCATATTCTCAGACCTCAACGCTCTGAAAATGGTACTCAACCACAAGGAAAAATTTGGAAGAAACTCAAACACTTGGAGACTAAGAACCATCCTGCTCAGGAATGACTCGATAAACCAGGAAATCAAAAATTAAATAAAACAATTTATGGAGACCAACGAGAATGAAAATACAACAGTCCAAAACCTATGGGATACCGCAAAGGCAGTCCTAAGGGGGAAATACATAGCCATCCAAGCCTCACTCAAAAGAATAGAAAAATCTAAAATGCAGTTTTTATATTCTCACCTCGAGAAGCTGGAACAGCAACAGAGGGACAGGCCTAATCCACGCACAAGGAAGCAGTTGACCAAAATTAGAGCAGAAATCAATCAATCAGAAACCAGAAGTACAGTAGAGCACATCAACAGGACTAGAAGCTGGTTCCTTGAGAGAATCAATAAAACTGACAGACAACTGGCAAGACTTATCCAAAAGAAAAGAGAAAGGACCCAGATTATAAAATTATTAACGAAAAAGGAGAGGTCACGACGAACACCATTGAAATTGGAAGGATTATTAGAAATTTTTATCAATAGCTATATGCCAATAAACAAAGCAATCTGGAAGAGATGGAATCCTTCCTGGAAACCTATAAACTCCCAGGATTGAAACAGGAAGAAATTGATTTATTAAACAGGCCAATTAATTATGAAGAAATTGAGTCAGTGATAAACAACCTTCCAAATAACAAAACTCCAGGCCCGGGCGGTTTTCCTGGGGAATTCTACCAAACATTCAAAGAAGAAATAATACCTATTCTCATAAAGCTATTTCAAAAAATAGAAACAGAAGGAAAGCTACCAAACTCATTCCATGAGGCCAATATTACCTTGATCCCCAAACCAGGCAAAGACCCGCTCAAAAAGGAGAATTACAGACCAATTTCCCTAATGAATATGGACGCCAAAATCCTCAACAAGATACTTGCCAATAGAATCCAACAGTACATTAAAAGGATTATCCATCACGATCAAGTGGCATTCATACCTGGGATGCAAGCGTGGTTCAATATTCGCAAATCAATCAGCGTGATACATCATATCAACAAGAAAAGACTCAAGAACCATATGATCCTCTCAATCGATGCCGAAAAAGCATTTGACAAAATACAGCATCCTTTCCTGATTAAAACCCTCCGGAGTGTAGGAATAGAGGGTACATTTCTCAATCTCATAAAAGCCATCTGTGAAAAGCCTACTGCAAATATTATTCTCAATGGGGAAAAGCTGGAAGCCTTTCCCTTAAGATCAGGAACACGACAAGGATGCCCACTCTCGCCACTATTATTCAACATAGTACTAGAAGTCCTTGCAACAGCAATCAGACGATAAAAAGGTATCAAAGGTATTCAAATCGGCAAAGAAGGAGTCAAAATGTCTCTCTTCGCAGATGACATGATACTCTATATGGAACCCCAATAGAAGACACTCCCAAGCTATTAGAGGTTATAGAGCAATTCAGTATCGTGGCGGGATACAAAATCAATGCTCAGAAATCAGTTGCATTTCTATACACGAATAACGAGAATGAAGAAAGAGAAATTAGGGAATCCATCCCATTTACAATAGCACCAAAAACCATACGTTACCTTGGAATGAACTTAACCAGAGACGTAAAGGACCTATATTCTAGAAACTATAAATCACTCTTGAAAGACATTGAGGAAGACATAAAAAGATGGAAAGATATTCCATGCTCATGGATCAGAAGAATTAACTTAGTTAAAATGTCCATGTTACCCAGAACAATCTACACTTTCAATGCTATCCCGATCAAAATACTGAGGACATTCTTCAAAGAACTGGAACAAATAGTCCTTAAATTTGTATGGAAACAGAAAAGGCCCCGAATCTCCAAAGAACTGTAGAAAAGGAAAAACAAAGCTGGGGGCATCACAATGCCGGATTTCGAGCTGTACTACAAAGCTGTGATCACAAAGACAGCATGGTACTGGCACAAAAACAGACACATAGACCAATGGAACAGAATAGAGAGCCCAGAAATGGACCCTCGGCTCTTTGGGCAACTAATGTTTGATAAAGCAGGAAAAAACATCCGGTGGGAAAAAGACAGTCTCTTCAATAAATGGTGCTGGGAAAATTGGACAGCTACATGCAAAAGAATGAAACTTGACCACTCTCTCACACCATACACAAAAATAAACTCCAAATGGATGAAAGACCTCAATGTGAGACAGGAATCCATAAAAATTCTAGAGGAGAACATACGCAGCAACCTCTGCGACATCGGCCAAAGCAACCTTTTTCATGATACATCCCCAAAGGCAAGAGAAACAAAAGATAAAATGAATTTATGGGACTTCATCAAGATAAAAAGTTTCTGCACAGCCAAGGAAACAGTCAGAAAAACTAAGAGGCAGCCCACGGAATGGGAGAATATATTTGCAAATGACACTACAGATAAAGGACTGGTATCCAAGATCTACAAAGAACTTCTCAAGCTCAAGACATGAGAAACAAATAAACAAATCAAAAAATGGGCAGAAGATATGAACAGACACTTTTCCAATGAAGACATACAAATGGCTAACAGACACATGAAAAAATGTTCAAAATCATTAGCCATCAGGGAAATTCAAATCAAAACCACGCTGAGATACCACCTTATGCCAGTTAGAATGGCAAAGATAGACAAGGCAAGAAACAACAATTGTTGGAGAGGATGTGGAGAAAGGGGAACCCTCCTACATTGTTGGTGGGAATGCAAGTTGGTACAGCCACTCTGGAAAACAGTGTGGAGGTCCCTTAAAAAGTTAAAAATTGAGCTACCCTATAATCCAGCCATTGCACTACTGGGTGTTTACCCCAAAGATACAGACGTAGTAAAGAGAAGGGCCATATGCACCCCAATGTTCATAGCAGCAATGTCCACAATAGCTCAACTGTGGAAGGAGCCGAGATGCCCTTCAACAGATGACTGGATTAAGAAGTTGTGGTCCATATATACAATGGAATATTACTCAGCTATCAGAAAGAACGAGTTCTCAACATTTGCTGCAACATGAACGGCACTCAAGGAGATAAATCTTAGTGAAATAAGTCAAGCAGAGAAAGACAACTATCATATGATTTCTCTTATCTATGGAACATAAGAACTAGGCTGATCAGTAGGGGAAGAAAGGCATCAGGAAAGGGGGGGTAATTAGAAGGGGGAATGAAACATGAAAGACTATGGACTATGAGAAAAAAACTGAGGGCCTCAGAGGGGAGGGGGGTGGGAGAATGGGATAGACCGGTAATGGGTAGTAAGGAGGGCACGTATTGCATGGTGCACTGGGTGTTATACGCAACTAATGAATCATCGAGCCTTACATCGGAAACAGGGGATGTACTGTATGGTGACTAACATAATATAATAAAAAATCATTTAAAAAAAATCACCTTACTTCATTTCATAATTGACCTTAATAATAGAGGTTTAAGTATGAGTATAATTAATTTGCTAATTGTTCTTGTGTGCCCTCCCTGCGCTCTTTAAGCTTAGTGTCTGCTCATTAATTAATTTCACTGACTTTGTTAATTGTATCATGTGCTCTGGCAATGTGTTATTATTGACATTGAGGGTTTTAACGAAACAGAAGATTTCTCACATGAAATGGTACACAGTTTTAAATCAAACTAGAAATCCTGCAAGAGGTGCAAAAGTTTTCTTAGGTGGTATGTAATATACGTGATTGTTGTATGCATAAGCTACATCTGTAAGATAGAAATTGTAAATTAGAATTAATCTGAAAGCACTGAAAAGTAGGAAAAAAATCCTGTTATAAACCTTGTTTAAAGTATAGCTTGCAGAAATTGAGGAGTTAAGATGGCGGAGGGGCAGGGGTCCCCTTTTTCAGCTGGTCCCCTGTGTCGAGTTGGATAGGTACCAGACCATCCTGAAAACCCACGGAATCAGCCTGAGATGCAGGAAGATACATCTGGATCTCTACAAATGAACATCTCCAGCGCTGAGTATTGAGGTACGAAGCGGGAAGCCGTGAAGCTGCACACAGATATCAGAAGATAAACGGAAGGGGGAGGGAGTCGTCACATTCGGGTGCCAGGAAGCCATAGTCACCTGCACTGGGGAGCCGGCTGACTCGCAGACCTGCACCCGGGAAAGAGCAGACTGAGACCATGAGCCAGGAATGCGCATGACCAGTCTGAAAACCTGACCTCTGGAGTGCGCAAAGGGCACTGAAAAGGAGCTCCGGAGTGTGCATGGGGGCGGCTGACAGTGTTAGAAACACAAAGGACAGAGATGTGCTGGCCATGGAAGTGAGGGCTGGGACGCCAGCTGTGGGGTGCACAACCCGGGACGCAGCAGGGTTTAGCAGCACCAACAGAAACCGAGTTAAAGTGACCAGAGGGGCCCAATGGAGAACGGTCTGCAATCCCTCTGTTCTGAGACAGAGGCTGGGATTCGGCTACTTCTGCTCTGACTCTCAGAAAAGGCACAGCAAACCACCAGGGAAAGCAGCCAGAGAACAAAAGCCTGGAAATACCAGCTAACAGTGTGCCAATCCCCATCCCCCCTCGCAGGGGACAGGGAGACTCTACCCAAACAGGGTTGCCTGAGTATCGGAGTGGCAGGCCCCTCCCCCAGAAGGCAGTCTGAAAAATCAAGAAGCCCACATCCCTAAGGTCCCTATAAAACAAGTGCACTCTGTATGGGTCCTGGTCAATAATTTGGGCTCTGGACAACCCCGCAACCTCTCCTCATTAGAATGACGAGAAGGAGAAATCCCCCCCAGCAAAGAAAAGACAATGAATCTGTGGCCTCTACCACGGAACTGATGGTTATGGATATGACCAAATTATCAGAAATGGAGTTCAGAGTAACAATGGTCAAGATGATGTCTAGGCTTGAAAAAAATATTAACAAAAATATTAACGAGAATATAGAATCTCTAAGGGTGGAAATGAGAGTGAATATGGCAGAAAATAAAAATGCTATGAATCAAATGCAGTCAAAACTAGATGCTCTGATGGCAGGGTAAATGAGGCAGAAGAACGAATCAGTGAATTGGAAGATGGGTTGGTAGAAGAGAAAGCTAAAACAGAATCTTGGGTCAAAAAAATCCAATCTCAAGAATGTAGGTTACAGGAGATTACTGACTCAGTGAAACGTTCCAATGTCAGAATCATTGGCATCCCTGAGGGGGTGGAGAATAACAGAGGTCTAGAAGAGATATTTGAACAAATTGTAGCTGAAAACTTCCCTAATCTAGCAAAGGAAACAAGAATTCATGTCCAAGAGGCAAAGAGGACCCCTCCCAAGCTCAACCACTACAAACCTATGCCACATCACCTCATAGAGCAATTCGCAAATATTAGATCCAAGGATACAGTATTGAAAGGGGCCAGGGCAAAGAAATTTCTCACTTACCAAGGCAAAGTTATCAGAATTATGTCAGACCTGTCTACACAGACCTGGAATGAGAGAAAGGGTTGGGGGGGGGGCATTTTTAAAGCTCTTTCAGAGAAAAACATGCAGCCAAGGATCCTTTATCCAGAAGGCCGTCATTCAGAATTGATGGAGAGATAAGGGCCTTCTAGAATCGCCAGTCACTGACCAATTGGTAACCATGAAACCAGCCCTAAAGGAGATATTAAGGGGGGTTTTATAAAAGTAAGAAGGCCCCAAGAGTGATACAGAACAGAAAATTACAATCTATAGAAACAAAGTCTTTACAGGAAACATGACATCATTAAAATCATATCTCTCAATAATCACTCCAATGTGAATGGCCTAAATGCTCCCATAAAGCACCACAAGGTTGCAGATTGGATAAAAAGACATGACCCATCCATTTGCTGTCTACAAGAGACTCATTTCGAAACTAAAGATACATCCAGACTGAAAGTAGAGGAATAGAAAACCATTTTTCATGCCAATGGACCTCAAAAGAAAGCTGGGGTAGCAATTCTCATATCAGACAGATTGGATTTTAAACTAAAGACTGTAGTTAGAGATACAGAAGGACACTATATTATTCTTAAAGGATGTATCCAACAAGTGGATATGACAAGTATAAATATCTATGTCCCCAAGAGGGGAGCAGCAAGATACACAAGCCAACTCTTAACCAGAATAAAGAGACATATAGATAAAAATATGTTAATAGTAGGGGACCTCAACACTCCACTATCAGCAATAGACAGATCACCTAAGCAGAAAATCAACAAAGAAACAAGAGCTTTGAATGCCATACTAGACCAGATGGACCTCATAGATATTTATAGAACACTACACCCCAGAACAACAGAATACTCCTTGTACTAAAATGCACACAGAACATTCTCCAGAATAGATCATGTGCTGGGTCACAAAACAGGTCTCAACTGATACCAAAAGACTGAAATTATTCCCTGCATATTCTCAGACCACAACGCTCTGAAATTGGAACTCACCACAAGGAAAAATTTGGAAGAAACTCAAACACTTGGAAACTAAGAACCATCCTGTGCAAGAATGATTCATTTAACCAGGAAATTAAAAATCAATTTAAACAATTTATGGAGACCAGTGAGAATGAAAACACAATGGTCCAAAACCTATGGGACACTGCAAAGGCAGTCCTAAGGGGAAAATACATAGCTATCCAAGCCTCATTCAAAAAAATAGAAAAATCTAGAATCCAGTTTTTATATTCTCACCTCAAGAAGCTGGAACAGCAACAGAAGAACAGGCCTAACCCATGTAGGAAAAAGCAGTTGATCAAGATTAGAGCAGAGATCAATGAATTAGAAACCAGGAACACAGTAGAGCAGATCAACAGAAGTAAAAGCTGGTTCTTTGAAAGAATAAATAAAATAGATAAGCCACTGGCAGACTTATCTAAAAGAATAGAGAAAAGACCCAAATTAATACAATTATGAATGAAAAGGGAGAGGTCACAACCAACACCAATGAAATAAGAAGGATCATTAGAAACTTTTATCAACAGCTTTATGCCAATAATTTAAACAAGCTGGAAGAGATGGACGCCTTCCTGGAAACCTATAAACTACCAAGACTGAAACAGGACAAAATTGATTTTTTAAACAAACCAATTAATTATGAAGATTGAAGCAGTGACTAAAAACCTTCTAAAAAACAAAACTGCAGGGCCTGATGGATTCCCTGGGGAATTCTACCAAACATTCAAAGAAGAAATAATACCTATTCTCCTAAAGCTGTTTCAAAAAATAGAAACAGAAGGAAATCTACCAAACTCATTCTATGAGGCCAATATTACCTTGATCCCCAAACCAGGCAAAGACCCCATCAAAAAGGAGAATTACAGACCTATATCCCTGATGCATATGGACGCCATCATTCTCAACAAGATCGTAACTAATAGGATTCAACAGTACATTAAATGCACTATCCATCATGACCAAGTGGGATTCATCCCTGGGATGCAAGGGCAGTTCAACATTCGCAAATATACCAGTGTGATAGATTATATCAACAAGAAAAATGTCAAGAATCATATGACCCTCTCAATCGATGCAGAAAAAGCATTTAACAAAATACAGTATCCTCGATTAAAACACTTCAGAGTGTAGGGATAGAGGGTACATACCTCAATCTCATAAAAACGATCTATAAAAAGACTACAGCAAATATCACTCTCAATAAGGAAAAGCTGGAAGCCTTTCCCTTAAGATCAGGAACACGACAAGGAAGACCACTCTTGCCATTATTATTCAACATAGTACTAGAAGTCCTTGCAACAGCAGTCAGACAACAAAAAGGTATCCAAATCGGCAAAGAAGAAGTCAAACGTCTCTCTTCACAGATGACATGATACTCTATATGGAAAACCCAAAAGAAGCCATCTCCAAACTACTAGAAGTTATAGAACAAGTCAGTAATGTGGCAGGATACGTATCAATGCTCAGAAATCGGTTGCATTTCTATACACGAACAATGAGACTGAAGAAAGAGAAATTAGGGAATCCATTCCATTTACAATAGCTCCAAAAATCATACGTTATATTGGAATTTACTTAACCGGAGACATAAAGGATCTATATTCTAGAATCTACAAATCACTCTTGAAAGACATTGAAGAAGACACAAAAAGATGGGAAAATATTCCATGCTCATGGATCGGAAAAATTAACATAGTTAAAATGTCCATGCTACCAGAGCAATCTACACTTTCAATGCTATCCCGATCAAAATACCAATGACATTTTTCAAAGAACTGGAAGAAACAGCCCTTAAATTTGTATGGAAACAGAAAAGGCCCCAAATCACCAAGGCATTGTTGAAAAGAGAAAACAAAGCTGGGGGCATCACAATGCCGGATTTTTAGCTGTACTACAAAGCTGTGATCACAAAGACAGCATGGCACTGGCACAAAAACAGACACATAGACCAATGGAACAGAATAGAGAACCCAGAAATGGACCCTCAGCTCTTTGGGCAACTAATCTTTGATAAAGCAGGAAAAAACATCCAGTGGAAAAAAGACAGCCTCTTCAATAAACGGTGCTGGGAAAATTTGACAGCTACGAGCAAAAGAATGATACTTGACCACTTTCTCACACCATGCACAAATATAAACTCGAAATGAATGAAAGACCTCTATGATGACAGAGGATTCCATCAAAATCCTAGAGGAGAGCATAAGCAGCAACCTCTATGACATTAGCCACAGCAACATTTTCATGACATATCTCCAAAGGCAAGAGAAACAAAGTAAAAAATGAACTTGTGGGACTTCATCAAGATCAAAATCTTCTGCACAGCCAAGGAAACAGTCAAAAAAACTAAGAGGCAGCCCACGGAATGGGAGAATATATTTGCAAATGATACTACAGATAAAAGACTGGTATCCAAGATCTACAAAGAACTTCTCAAACTCAGTACATGGGAAACAAATAATCAAATCAAAAAATGGGCAGAAGATATGAACAGACACTTTTCCAATGAAGACATACAAATGGCTAACAGACACATGAAAAAATGTTCAAAATCATTAGCCATCAGGGAAATTCAAATCAAAACCACACTGAGATACCACCTTATGCCAGTTAGAATGGCAAAAATAGACAAGGCAGGAAACAACAAATGTTGGAGAGGATGTAGAGAAAGGGGAACCCTCCTACATTGTTTGTGGGAATAGAAGTTGGTACAGCCACTTTGGAAAACAGTGTGGAGGTCCCTCCAAAAGTTGAAAATTGAGGTACCCTATAATCCAGCCATTACACTACTGGGTATTTACCCCAAAGGTACAGACGTAGTGAAGAGAAGGGTCATATGCACCCCAATGTTCATAGCAGCATTGTTCACAATAGCTAAATCATGGAAGGAGCCGAGATGCCCTCCAACAGATGACTGGATTAAAAAGATGTGGTCCATATATACAATGGAATATTACTCAGCCATCAAAAAGAATGATTACACAACATTTGCAGCAAGATGGACAGGAATGGAGGAGACTATGCTAAGTGAAATAAGTCAAGCAGAGAAAGACAATTATCATATGGTTTCACTCATTTATGGAACATAAGAAATAAGAAGTTCAGTAGGAGAAGGAAGGGAAGAATGAAGGGGGGATAAACAGAAGGGGGAATGAACCATGAGAGACTGTGGACTCTGGGAAACACACTGAGGGCTTCTGAGGTGAGGGGCGTGGAGGATTCAGATAGGCTGATGATAGGTATTAAGGAGGGCACATATTGCATGGTGCACCAGGTATTATATGCAAATTATGAATCATGGAACATCGCATCAAAAACTGGGGATGTACTGTATGGTGACTAATATAACAAAATAAAAATTATTTAAAAATTTTGAGGTGCCTGGGTGGCGCAGTCATTGGGCATCTGCCTTCGGCTCAGGGCGTGATCCCAGCATTCTGGGATTGAGCCCCACATCAGGCTCATCCGCTGGGAGCCTGCTTCTTCCTCTCCCACTCCCCCTGCTTGTGCTCCCTCTCTCGCTGGCTGTCTCTCTCTCTGTCAAATAAATAAATAAAATTTTTAAAAAATTATTAAAAAAAATTTAAAAACTTTTTCCTTATGTCATTAGGGAATGGAGGCATCACATTTAATTTCTTTTCAGGGCCAAGCTAAATTATAAATTACTATTTTAATAAGCATTATCTTTTTTAATTTTCCAAATAAACGTTTTCATTCTTAAGATGCAAGTTTCTCTTGCTCTGCCCTTGCCAATTGGTGTATACACGAAAAGATAAATTACAATTAATGTTTATCTAAGTTGGAATTTCCCAAAAACATATTCTAAAAGCAGTGATCTTTAGATACTCCTTGCAATAAATGTTTGCCTTGGGCAAATAGTTTTGGATACACACAGTTTCTATCTCTTGGAAATGATCAATATAAAGTCGCATTTTTTAGTGTGAGGTTTTTGGTAGACAAAAAAACATGAACTCTAATACTACTCATTTTTCTAATTAGTTATGTGGTTTTTAGGTAATTAATTTCCTGTTTTTAAAATTTATTTTTATTTTTCATCGAGATACAATTGAGATAGAACAGTATGTAATTTTATGGTATACAATGTGTTGATTTGATGCATTTATCTATTACAATATGATTACTACAACAGCTTTAGTTAATACCTGTATGATGTCACATAATTATTTTTTTGAGGTGATAACATTAAGATATAGTCTCATAGCAGTTTTAAAGTATAAAATGTAGTGTTGCTGACTATAATCACCAGGCTGTGCCTCAGATCTCCATCCTCTAGTTGCAAATTCATATCCTTTGGGTCATTTTATCTCTCTTGACCCTGTTTCCTCATATGTATACTGAACATGTTGAATTCGAGGACTTTTTAACGGCTCTGTTTTTTAGTCTGTGAACTTATTTTATTCTAGATAAAATTTAGGTTGTATCTTTGTGCCCTTTGAAGTGCTTAGGTAGTGTCAACATTAAAAAAAAGTGACATTTGAAGTACTATGTGTTATAGTGGTTCCAAAGATATCCCCTACATAAAAGAGCAAAAAATATAGCAAGTAGTTTATGGATTAGAAAGATTTTGTGATGACTAAGAAAAATGAGTTCAGAAATTTAAAAAGACATACATAAAGGCCTTCAGTTATAGGATGAATAAGTCACAGGAATAAAGGACATAGCATAGGAAATATGGTCAGAAACATTGTAATTGTGTTGTATGGTGACAGATGGTAGCTTCATTTGTGGTGAGCATAGTATAATATATAGAGTTGTCAAATCCCTATGCTATATACCTGAAACTAATATAACATTGTGTGTCAACTATACTCAAATTTAAAAAAAATTAAAAAGAATATTCACAGTAAAAAAAAGACATGTATAACTCGAAGTTATAAAGAAAAGGAACTATTTGGCATGGTACAGCATGTTTGGTCAAATAAAATTCTATTAACATAGAAAATGGTAATTGCGTATTTAATGAAAATGCCTCCTTTCAATTTTTAAGGTTCTAGTTACCTCTATAATAAAGCCAATACTATAACGTCAGTCATTGTCAATTTTGAAGTGAATATTTCTTTGATCCAGTAGTAAACTAACTTAGGGAAATTCAGGACCCAGAGGGATATGGGTAGAAATATTAATATACAGATATGAGAAATTTATTTTATATTTGCAACATTGCTTTCACTGTAAATACGATGCTTATTATATTAATCACCTCACAAGTTTTGCATTTTGTATTCTTTTTTTTTTAAGATTTTATTTATTTATTTGACAGAGATAGAGACAGCCAGCGAGAGAGGGAACACAAGCAGGGGGAGTGGGAGAAGAAGAAGCAGGCTCATAGCGGAGGAGCCTGATGTGGCGCTCGATCCCACAACGCTGGGATCATGCCCTGAGCTGAAGGCAGACGCTCAACCGCTGTGCCACCCAGGTGCCCCGCATTTTGTATTCTTAACCTTTCACACAATTTGAACAGAAAATTTGATTTGAACTCCACCATTTTTGTGGTTCAGAATATGCAATCTACATAAGTACAATAATGTCACAGCTTATTTTTCAATCAACTGGAGATACACTTGGGTAACTTGAATTATACATCAAAATATTTGGATTTTTTAAATCATATCTTGCAGAATGATTTCAAATTAGCATTATTCAAAGGAAACTAAGTATTGGCCTGTTAACTTGTTATTACAAACTTAAAGTATGTAATTTTGTTTTAATACTGATTCTGTTATATTCTGCAACCTTCAGTACTTATGTAGCTTAGCATAAGGAAATAAATAAAGAATTTGCTCTCAAGAGTTAGCCCATAGTAACTTAGAACATGTGTTCGGTTTTAGGTAAATTGAATCTTGATTTACCATTTTTTTTCTCTGTATTAGAAAGCACAATAAATATTATAATGCACTAAGTTAAGGAGGAGAAATAGATGAATGTTATATAAAGCATTATCTTTCAATTGACTCTGGTGGCAAAGATATTTATTTTCAATTCAGTACCTTTAAAAATGTTTTCAAATCTTATTTACCTCCCAAATAATGGCCTTTTACAATTTTATTAAAGAAGATCATGTGAATTTTAAAATTATACATGAGGGGAACCTGGGCATCTCAGTTGATTAAGCATCTGCCTTTGGCTCAGGTCATGATCTAAGGGTTCTGGGATTGAGCCCCATGTCGAGCTCCCTGCTCAGTGGGGAGCCTGCTTCTCTCTCTCTCCCCCTCTGCATCTCCCCCTACTTCCTCTCTCTGTCTCTCTCTCTGTGTGTCAAATAGATAAATATTTTTTAAAAATTAAAAAAATTAAAAAAATACATGAGAAAACAATTGCAAGTGTTACTACCTTATTGAAGTAAATGGCAATTATAGGTCTATGCATGATTCTTGATAAACAAACATTACACTAACACTATCAATTTTGTGGTGAGCTCTGTTGACATTTTAGTGATTTGAGCATTATCTATTTATCAGTAATTCTTTCACACGCAGTCAGATGTTTCTAGAGAATGTTACGTTCTTGAATATTTGTGTTAGGATTACAAAGGAAATATTAAAGTACGCCTGTATTGAATAATACAGCATGTTTTGATACTGTTTTCATGATAAATTTTAGTAATTTTTATGTGATTTAAGTAGGAGCTGCATTTTTTACTATCAAATGTGTTTCCTTAATTTAAACTTTATAGTATAGGAATCACAGTAATTTCTTATTCATTTATTTTTTAGAGAGAGAGCGAGCATGCATGCATGAGTTGGAGGAGGGTAGGGACAGAGAGAGAGGGAGAGAATCCCAAGCAGGCTCCAAACCCAGCACAGAGCCTAATGTGGGCTCGACCTCATGACCCTGAGATCATGACCTGAGCTGAAATCAATAGTCAGACGCTTAACTGACAGAGCCACCCGGGTGTCTCAAGAATCCCAGAATTTCTATTGTTCTAAATAACTAATTAAGATTTGTTTGGGTCACAAAAGAAGCCACTCCCAAACTATTAGAAGTTATAGAGCAGGGGCGCCTGGGTGGCACAGCGGTTAAGCATCTGCCTTCGGCTCAGGGCGTAATCCCGGCGTTATGGGATCGAGCCCCACATCAGGCTCCTCCGCTGCGAGCCTGCTTCTTCCTCTCCCACTCCCCCTGCTTGTGTTCCCTCTCTCTCTGGCTGTCTCTGTCTCTGTCGAATAAATAAATAAAATCTTTAAAAAAAAAAAAAAAAAAAAAAAAAAGAAGTTATAGAGCAATTCAGTAACGTGGCGGGATACAAAATCAATGCTCAGAAATCAGTTGCATTTCTATACACTAATAATGAGAATGAAGAAAGAGAAATTAGGGAATCCATCCCATTTACAATAGCACCAAAAACCATACGTTATCTTGGAATTAACTTAACCAGAGATGTAAAGGACCTATATTCTAGAAATTATAAATCACTCTTGAAAGACATTGAGGAAGACATAAAAAGATGGAAAGATATTCCATGCTCATGGATCGGAAGAATTAACATAGTTCAAATGTCCATGCTACCCAGAGCAATCTACACTTTCAATGCTATCCCGATCAGAATACCAAGGACATTTTTCAAAGAACTGGAACAAATAGTCCTTAAATTTGTATGGAAACAGAAAAGGCCCCAAATCTCCAAGGAACTGTTGAAAAGGAAAAACAAAGCTGGGGGCATCACAATGCCGGATTTCGAGCTATACTACAAAGCTGTGATCACAAAGACAGCATGGTACTGGCACAAAAACAGACACATAGACCAATGGAACAGAATAGAGAGCCCAGAAATGGACCCTTGGCTCTTTGGGCAACTAATCTTTGATAAAGCAGGAAAAAACATCCGGTGGGAAAAAGACAGTCTCTTCAATAAATGGTGCTGGGAAAATTGGACAGCTACATGCAAAAGAATGAAACTTGACCACTATCTCACACCATACACAAAAATAAACTCCAAATGGATGAAAGGCCTCAATGTGAGACAGGAATCCATCAAAATTCTAGAGGAGAACATAGGCAGCAACCTCTACGACATCGGCCAAAGCAACCTTTTTCATGATACATCCCCAAAGGCAAGAGAAACAAAAGATAAAATGAATTTATGGGACTTCATCAAGATTAAAAGTTTCTGCACAGCCAAGGAAACACTCAGAAAAACTAAGAGGCAGACCACGGAATGGGAGAATATATTTGCAAATGACACTACAGATAAAGGACTGATATCCAAGATCTACAAAGAACTTCTCAAACTCAAGACACGAGAAACAAATAAACAAATCAAAAAATGGGCAGAAGATATGAACAGACACTTTTCCAATGAAGACATACAAATGGCTAACAGACACATGAAAAAATGTTCAAAATCATTAGCCATCAGGGAAATTCAAATCAAAACCACACTGAGATACCACCTTATGCCAGTTAGAATGGCAAAAATAGACAAGGCAAGAAACAACAATTGTTGGAGAGGATGTGGAGAAAGGGGAACCCTCCTACATTGTTGGTGGGAATGCAAGTTGGTACAGCCACTCTGGAAAACAGTGTGGAGGTCCCTTAAAAAGTTAAAAATTGAGCTACCCTATGATCCAGCCATTGCACTACTGGGTGTTTACCCCAAAGATACAGACGTAGTAAAGAGAAGGGCCATATGCACCCCAATGTTCATAGCAGCAATGTCCACAATAGCTAAATCGTGGAAGGAGCCGAGATGCCCTTCAACAGATGACTGGATTAAGAAGTTGTGGTCCATATATACAATGGAATAGTACTCAGCTATCAGAAAGAACGAGTTCTCAACATTTGCTGCAACATGGACGGCACTGGAGGAGATAATGCTAAGTGAAATAAGTCAAGCAGAGAAAGACAACTATCATATGATTTCTCTCATCTATGGAACATAAGAACTAGGATGATCGGTAGTGGAAGAAAGGGATAAAGGGGGGGGTAATCAGAAGGGGGAATGAATCATGAGAGACTATGGACTATGAGAAACAAACTGAGGGCCTCAGAGGGGAGGGGGGTGGGGGAATGGGATAGACCGGTGATGGGTAGTAAGGAGGGCACGTATTGCATGGTGCACCGGGTGTTATACACAACTAATGAATCATCGAGCCTTACATTGGAAACCGGGGATGTACTGTATGGTGACTAACATAATATAATAAAAAATCATTTAAAAAATAAATAAATAAAATAAAATATCTGCAATACTAAAAAAAAAAAGATTTGTTTAGGTCAAAATACAAAAAAAATTAAAAACGCAATTATATTTCGAAGTAAGCACTTATGTAAACTTAGATTTTATATTGTTATTGAATTTATGTAAATACAAATAATGGTACCTGAACTTTGTGTTTAAATGTAGAAATTAATACATTTGATTTCAGAATACTTAGTAATGTAAAACTAATTTTATTGGTAAAAGCAAATTTAACTTATAAACTCACTTTGTATATTAGTAATAATACATTTTAAGTTATACATAAATGATATACATAGTTGTTTATAATATTTGGTTGTATTAGTAAAAGAAATTCATTTTCATTATACTGATTCACATCCACCATAGAAACTCAAAGGAATAGTACTGTGCTTTTCTTGATATTGCAAAAATCTAGAGAAGTGTGCATGCTTCCAAAATATTAATGATAAAAGCCTTTAAACTTTAAGAAGCAATTGAAATTTAGGGATATATTTGGAGATGGACCTTATTTTATGCAAAAAAAACCCCCTGTGTAATTATAATGAATATATCTAAGTTTTTAAACTTTTATTTAAATCCTGGAGTATAACATTGGTTTCAGGAGTAGAATATAGTGATTAATCACTTACATATATCGCCCCTGTATTCAAGAAAACAAGTGCCCTCCTTAATATCCATCACCCATTTAGCCCATCGCCTGCCCACCTCCCCTCCATCAACCTCAGTTTGTCCTATATAGTTAAAAGTTTCTTATGGTTTGTTCCCCTCTCTTTTTTCCCCCTTCCTCTATGTTTATCTGTATTGTTTCTATATTCCACATATGACTGAAATCATATGGTATCTGTCTTTTACTGACTGACTTGTTTCACTTAGCATAATATATCCTAGCTCCATCTGCATCCTTGCAAATATCAAGATTTCATTCTTTTTGATAGCTGAGTAATAATACATTATATATATCTATTTCACAAATTCTTTATCCATTGATCAGTCAGTGGATATTTGGGCTCTATCCAAAATTTGGCTATCATTGATAATGCTGCTATAAACATTGGGGTGCATGTGTTCCTTTAAATCAATATTTTTGTATCCTGTGGGTAAATACCTTGTAGTGTAATTGCTAGGTCATAGGGTAGTTCTATTTTTAACTTTTTGAGGAAATTCGACACTGTTGTCCAAAGTGGCTGCACCAATTTGCATTCCCACACACAGTGTAAGAGGGTTCCCCTTTCTCCACATAATCACTAATATCTGTTGCTCCTTGTGTTGTTAATTTTAACCATTCTGACCAGTGTGAGGTCATATCTCATTGGGATTTTGATTTCTATTTCCCTGATGATGAATGCTTTTGAGCATCTTGTCTTGTGTCTGGTGGCCATCTGGATGTCTTTTTAGGAAAAATGTCTATGTCTTCTGCCTACAGAGACATGTCTAGTAAGAAGTTGCTATAGTTCAGAACAAAGAGGTTGCTGCCTGAGTTATCCTCTTGGATTTTGATGGTTTTCTGTCTCACATTTAGGTCTTTCATCCATTTTGAATTTATTTTTGTGTATGGTGTAAGAAACTAATCCAGTTTCATTCTTCTGCATGTGGCTATCCAGTTTTCCCAACACCATTTGTTGAAGAGACTGTCTTTTTTCCATTGGATATTCTTTACTGCTTTGTCAAAAATTAATTGGCCATATAATTGTGGGTCCATTTCTGCATTCTCCTTTCTGTTCCATTGATCTATATGTATATCTTTGTGTCAGTACCATACTATCTTCAAGACCACAGCTTTGTATTATAGCTTGACATCCAGAGTGATGCCCCCAGCTTTTTTTTTTTATTTTTCAAGTTTAACTTGGCTCTCTGGGGTCTCTCAGGGTTCCACATAAATTTTAGGATGGTTTGTTCTTTGTGAAAAATGCTGGTGGTATTTTCCTAGGGATTACAATAAATGTGTAGATTACTTGTGTAGTATACACATTTTAACATTATGTGTTTCTTCGATCCATGAGCGTGAAATGTTTTTCCATCTCTTTGTGTCCTCTTCAATTTCTTTCATGAGTATTCTATAGTTTCAGAGTATAAATCTTTTACCTCTGGTCTGGTTTATTCCTAGGTATCTAATCATTTTTGGTGCAATTGTAAATGAGATCAATTCCTTGATTTATCTTTCCTTCTTCATTATTCGTGTATAGAAATGCAACAGATTTCTGTACGTTGATCTTATATCCTGCAACTGCTGAATTCATGTATCAGTTTTAGCAATATATTGGTGGAGTCTTTCAAGTTTTCTATATAGAGTATCTTGTTGCCTGGGAATACTGACAGTTTGATTTTTCCTTGCTGACTTGGATGTCTTTTATTTGTATTTGTTTTCTGATTCCTGTGGTTAGGACTTCAAGTAATATGTTACATAATAATGGTGAGAGAGGACAGCCTTATCTTGTTCCTGACTGTAGAGGAAGAACTCTGTTTTTCCCCCATTGAGGATGATGTTAGCAGCGGGTCTTTCATATATGACCTTTATAATGTTGTGGTATGTTCCCCCATCCCTACTTTGTTGAGGGTTTTTATCAAGAATGCATGCTGTATTTTGTCAAATGCTTTTTCTGCATCTATTGAGGGGATCATATGGTTCTTATTTTTACATTTATTAATGTTGTGTATCATATTGATTGGTTTGCAAATATAGAACCACCCCTGCAGCTCAGGAATAAATCCTACTTGATCATGTTGAATAGTTTGTTTAATATTAATATACTGTTGGATTTTATTTGCTTTGTATCTTGTTGAGAATTTTTGCATCTATGTTAAACAGTGATGTTGGCCTATAATTCTTCCTTTTAGGGGGATCTTTGTCTGGTTTTGGAATCAAGGTAATACTGGCCTCATAGAATGAGTTTGGAAGTTTTCCTTCCATTCTAGTTTTTGGAACAGTTTGAGAAGAACAGGCATTAACTCTTCCTTAAATGTCTGATAGAATTCCTCTGGGAAGCCATCTGCCTGGACTTTTGTTTTTTGGGAAATGTTTGATTATTGATTCAATTTCTTTGCTGGTTATTCATCTGTTCAAATTTCTATTTTTTTGTGTTTCAGTTTTGGTAGTTTGTATGTTTCTGGGAATTTATCCATTTCTTCCAGATAGCCCAATTTGTTGGCTTATAATTTTTTATACTATTATCATAATTGTATTTCTTTGTTGTGGGTTGCAATCTCTCCTTTTTCATTCTTGATTTATTTATTTGGGTCCTTTCTCTTTTCATTTTGATATGTCTGGCTAAGGGTTTGTCAATTTTATCAATTCTTTCAAAGAATCAGCTCTTAGTTTCATTGATCTGTTCTACTGCATTTGTTGTTGTTGTTTGTTTGTTTCTATATCATTTATTTTTTTTAATATTTTTATAATAATTTTTTATTATGTTATGTTAGTCACCATACAGTACATCCTTAGTTTTTGCTGTAGTGCTTCATGATTCATTATTTGCGTATATCATTTATTTCTTCTTGATCTTTATTAATTCCTTTCTTTTGTTGGCTTTAGGCTTTGTTTGCTGTTCCTTTTCTAACTCCTTTAGGTGTAATTTTAGGTTGTGCATTTGAGACTTTTCTTGCCTCTTGAGGTAGGCCTATATAGCTATATACTTCGCTATATACTTGCCTCTCATGACTGTCTTTGGCATATTCCAAAGTTCTGGACTATTGTGTTTTCATTTTCATTTGCTTCCATATATTTTTTAATCTCTTCTTTAATTTCCTGGTTAACCTAGTCACTCTTTATTAAGATGTTCCTTAACCTCCATACATTTGTGGTCTTTCCAAATGTTTTTTTGTGGTTGAATTCAAGTTTCATAGTGTTGTGCTCTGAAAATATGCATGGTATGATATAATCACAATCTTTTTGTACTTGTTGATGCCTGATTTGTAACCCAGTATGTGATCTATTCTGGAGAATGTTCCATGTGCATTCTGAACAATGTGTATTCTGCTGCTTTAGGATGAAACATTCTGAACATATCTGTTAAGTCCATGTGGTCCAGTTTGTCATTCAAAGCCATTGTTTCCTTGATTTTCTGCCAGATGATTTATCCATTGCTGTAAGTTAGTTGTTAAGTGTCCTACCATTATTTTATTATTATCAATGAGTTTCTGTTTGTTATTAATTGATTTACATATTTCCGTGCTCCCACATTGGGAGCATAAAGATTTACAATTGTTAGATGTTCTTGTTGGATAGACCCCTTAATTATGATATTGTGCCTTTCATTTCTTGTTACAGTCTTTGGTTTAAAATCTAGTTTGTTTGATTAGAAGTTTTGTTGTTGTTGTTTTCTTTTGTTTGTTTTGGTCTAGGAGACTCTATCTCTTCTTTTATTCTGAGTGGCAGCCTTGATGGATAAAGTATCCTTGGCTGCAGATTTTTCCCATTCAATATGTTGAATATATCATGCCACTCTCTTCTGCCCTGACAGGTTTCTGTGCAGAGAGCTTCTGTGATCCTTATTTCCTTCCCCTTGTAAGTTGAGGATTTCTTTTCCTTTGCTTCTTTCATGATTCTTATCTTTGTATTTTGCAAATTTAAATTTGATATGTCTTGATGTTGGATGGCTTTTGTTGATTTTGATGGGAGTTCTCTGTGCCTTCTGAATTTGGATGTCTGTTTCTTTCCCCAGACTAGGAAATTTTCAGCTATAAGTTCATCCTATAAACCTTCCACGCCTTTTTCCCTGTCTTTTTTCTTTCTTTCTTTCTTGGACTTCTATGATATGAATGTTATTATGTTTTATGCAGTCACTGAGTTCCCTATGTTTACATTCTTGGTCTAATATTTTTCTTTTTCTCTTCTTTTCAGCTTCATTATGTTCCATAATTTTATCTTCTATATCACTTACTCATTCCCTGCTTCTTCCATATTGTGGGGCTACATCCATTTGGTTTTGCATCTCAGTTATAGCATTTTTAATTCAGCCTGACTAGTTTTTAGGTCTTTATCTCTATGGTAAGGGTCTCTGATTCCTCCATGCTTTTTTTCAGGCTCAGCTTGTTTTAAATTCTGGTTCACGCATATTATATCTATTTTGATTAGATCCCTGGCCATGACATCTTGTTCTTTCTTTTAGGATGAACTCCTCCATCTTGTCATTTTGTCTTTGTCTCTGTCTTTCATGTGTTAAGAAAGCCTGTGCCTGGTTCTATTTGTGCTAGAGCTGAAACTTTGTAGCACTCTATGACCAGTAGATGTGGTGAGTGTAGGGAGATTTGTGCTGGTTCTGAGGGAGGGAACTGCTGCCGCTCTGGCTCTCAATCACACTTGCCTTAGTAAAAAAGGCACCTGCACAGTGTATGGGGGTGGGACTGGTGTAAGTGTCTCAGGCTTCCACTGTGTGTGCTATGCCACTTACTGAAGTCCATCAGTGCTGATAGGAGGGGTGAAAAATATCTTCAGCCCCCTCTCTTCCCTGAATAGGGGAGTCCACACCCACTGCTGTTCAGGAAACCCTCACAAAAGAAAGAACTATCTCCCTTCTTATGTCCCAGGTTCTGTCAGATCCCTTCCTTCACCTTGTCTGTGTCAATACCATCTGTCCTCCTGGCAGTGGTGTAGCACTCCTGTGTTTTATCTCATGCTTATGGCTGGATTTTACAGCTCAAAATTTTAGGGACCTGGCCTGGCATGGATTTGCACTGATCCTCTGGGGTAGGGCCTCCCCATGCTGTGGCTGATACTTGTTTGTCCCAGAAAAGCAGTCATATAACTGCACAGGGGTTTGGAGTTCATGGCAAAGCAGAGCAAAAAGCCATCCTCCATGCTAGCTGTTCTCAGCACTTTCCTCTGCTTGTATGCTAATGAATGGGGCAATTTAATGGTGCTGGCTGGTTCTTTTATTCCCTGAGAGGCAATGCTCCTTCTCCCAACTGCACTCCAAGAAGGGGAACTGTGTCTCCCAGAATGATCCAGGGGATCCTCAGAGCACACTGTCTGTTCCTGTGCCTCTGCCCTCCTTCTTCACTGGATCAATACCATACCCACCAGACTCCACACTGGTGATGGTGCTGACTTCTAAAACTTCAGATTTTCAGTTCTGCTGCTTATAAAATCTCGCAATAATAATCCCCTCCTGTTTTCCCAGTCAGTGGTTTTGGGGAAGTGTTTTTCTTGTGCAATCCCCTGTACGCTGCTTTATCTCCCCTCATCTCTCTGTCTCTCTCTCTCTCCCCCCCTCCTTTCTCTCTCTCTCCTCTCTCCATGATCAGGGCTCCCTCCTCTGTGCAACATGTGGGATTTTTTTCTCCTCCAAATCACATCACTGTACCTCTTACCTTTCATGATGTTTCCTCTTTTCTCCCTCTAGTTATGCAGTTTGGTCTCTCAGTCCTCAGATTAATTTCATGGGTGTTCAGAATGATTTGGTAATTATTTAGTTGTGTTGGAGGGACAAGGCAAGCATAAGGTCCTCCTAGTACTGTGCCATCTTAACTCCTCCTCCTACCTAGATAACTTTAGAGAGGGAAAATGGTTTCATTTTTTGACCATTTCATGTCACGCATTTGTGTCTCTTCAGAATTAGTATTGAAAATTTTATACAGAGTCTGCTTATTGTCCTGAATTATAAAGAAAATTTATCAATATTTGACTTTAATAATTTGTAAAACAATTTTCATTTTTCAGCTTAAGAGCTAAAAACCTCCTAGGATATGTTTTTTAAATGTGCTTGTTTTCTTTTCCATAGTTGTCATGTCATCTGTTTTGCTTCTTTTATTCATACCTTTTACCCTTAGAAATAAGTCTAAATTATCATATGGTTTCTCTCATCTATGGAACATAAAAACTAGGAAGATTGGTAGGAGAAGAAAGGGATAAAGAAGGGGGGGGTAATCAGAAGGGGGAATGAAGCATGAGAGACTATGGAGTCTGAAAAACAAACTGAGGGCTTCAGAGGGGAGGGGGCTGGGGGAATGGGATAGACTGGTGATGGGTAGTAAGGAGGGCACGTATTGCATGGTGCACTGGGTGTTATACGCAACTAATGAATCATCGAACTTTACATAAAAAACCAGGGATGTACTGTATGGTGAATAACAAATATAATAAAAATATTATTATGAAAAAAAGAATTAAAAAAAAGAAATAAGTCTAGATCTTTTTTTTCTGTTATTTTCAGTTACCAAATTAGAAAAGATTTTGATAACTAAGGTTTATACCACATTAAAATTGTAGTCTTAAAATGAAAATAAGTAATTTACCTCTCTGCATAAAGCTGCCTTTTTTTCACACAATTTTACTTGAAAATTCTACATTTAAGTATTACTAGAGTTGACCGTTAATTCCAACAATAAGTTAGAATATTCTGCACGCGTGTGTGTGTGCGTGTGTGTGTGTGTGTGTGTGTGTGTGTGATAATTATCACTGAAGTATAACCATTTTATGAAGAGTGGAGTGTTATGGAATTTTATTTAGAAGATTGATTCGACCTGAAGTGTCCTGTGAAAGCATTGTGTTTTTTGTGTTTTGTTGTTGTTGTTGTTTTGTTTTGTTTTTATACTTCAGCTAGTACTACCA
The DNA here is from genome assembly GCF_023065955.2 of Ursus arctos. Classification (NCBI taxonomy): domain Eukaryota; kingdom Metazoa; phylum Chordata; class Mammalia; order Carnivora; family Ursidae; genus Ursus; species Ursus arctos. Next base: position 71,397,801 of record NC_079873.1, read on the forward strand.
TTCAGTTGCACTGCTTATAGATAAAACACCTTATATTAAAAAAATAAATGTGCTGTGTTATATCAATGAAACTTAAAATAGGCAATGCTTTTTCATCAATCATTATGACTGCATAGAGATATTGCTTTCACCTTCCCTTTTTCTATCTCTGACCTATTCCTTCTCTCTAAGCATTTCATATGTCTTTGGTTTCATAATGTTGCAGGGTTGCAGGGTTCTTGTCTCATGGTGTCAAAGAATGAATCTCATGGACACAAAAGGGTGAAGTGAAATGAAAGTTTATTAAGTGAAGGTGAGAACAGAAAGGAAAGAAAAGAGCTCTTTAGAGTGAAAGATGCCCCGAATGAGTTGCCACTGTGGGCTTTTAGTGGCAGTCTTTTATTGAGAACTGACTGGGAAGCTTGTGGCTTTGAGATTCTTGTGCCATTTTGGTTTGAACAGGGACTATTGATAACATCCTTAAAGGCTTATTTCTTTGAGGTCTGGTCATTTCCTCTGATTACAGTGTAGCTGCCAAACAAACAAACAAACAAACAAACAAACAAAAAAGTCCCTAACATTCAGGGCCAGGTATTCTGGTTTGTTCCCTTATCTCTGGTTTTGTAGCCTCAGCATTTGGGGTTTCTGTGAGTCTGGTCACGTAGCCCCCTGTGTGAGCCTAGTCGTGAGAGTCAGGGGCCTCCTATCTTTTCCTGCCTATACCTTAACCCTTTCCTTACTCAATAATGTTCTAATTTTATTTAAAACCGATTTTTAAACAGGTTCAAAATGTTTATCTTAAACGTTTTTATACTTACATGCTTATTATTAAATGTATCAGGAAATAATTTCTACTGTTGATCTTAAAATTTTAAGAAAGAATAATTTTGGTAATTGTCTAGATCAACATATATCCAAGTATTTGTAAACATGTAATTATTTTGTTTTAAAATAGACTTTTTAAAATTATCCCAGGTAAAGCATGATCTTAGTGTTTTGCAAGGAAGTCCATAATGCAATGCCTGAATTTATTTTCCTGGGAAATAATGATAATGATCTCTAATGCCCAACACTATAATTGTGAGAAATGAATTTTAGCTGTGAAAATAGCTGTATTATAGATAAAGTGTCTTAACCAAGATAAGAATACTTCTATTGGGTCATCCTCATGTTAGTGTCTGTTTTATGGTTTTTTCCCATTATTTTTTTCCACCTCAGATTTGGAGGCAGAGCAAGTTGTTAAGTCAAAAACAATGTTTTTCTTTATACTCCATTTCCTGTAGGAGGTTCCATGAGAAAGTTTCAATAGAGGACTCTACTTTGCTATCATAGGCAAGAAAACTAGAAAATCTACTGAGATCTTGCAAAATGTTGAGTTCAACAATACATTCCCTATAAGGAAAGGACAAATCACTACTCAAGAGGAGGCTAACATACAGCATAGGCTTGATCTGATTTTAGAAAAAAAAATATTTATAAGAGAAAGATTTTATGGGTTATCAGTCTTCTACCTTATCTATGTCAGTTGTCACATTCTCTGAAAAATGAAGTTGAAAGTATACTGCAATATATTACAGTTTACATTTCTTTAGTTAAATTAATATTACATGTTGGGAATAAGAGAAAATATTTATTGTATTTAACTTTATGAAACTCTCTTTCTAGCTTTCATCCCTGGACTAAAGAAAGGTACAGTAGAAATCAACATAAACCATTATCATGATGTATATTTCATTTTAAAATGAATTGCTAATTTGTGTTTGTTTTAAGAAGTTTTGGCCTTTTCAGTTATCAAAAACATTGCAATTTCAACTGTTTCAAACACATTTTTAGTATGTTTAACATGAACTGATATCTAAAAAGGGTATTCAGTCAGTTTGGTATCTCGTATAACTGAAACTGGATGTTTTTTCCAAGTTATGTGTGATTCCTATTTAGATAGCAAAATTAACATGACCTTATAGTCGTTTTTTGACTTACGTAATTACTTTTAAATTACCTCCAGATTTAATTATTCATTTTTCTTCTCTTACAGTTTAAGCATATTCAACATTTTGTCTGAGGAAGCATTCAAAATATAATTCTACTTTTCTATACTTTTATTCAAATTAGATTATAAATTGCATAAATTGTTATTTACATGCCTGACAAAATAATCATTTATATGCTTTGTGAACTTGTAAATAATATGAATTTTCTTTGCCAAATTATAATGTGTGATTACATGTGAATCTATATAAGTTAAGGTTGACAGAAAACAAATTTCTTTAATTATGGAGTTTAAGCAATCAGTTCAAATGCATATCGTTTTATTGTGCTGATAAAGTTTTAAAATGCTCCAGGATATTTTGAATGCTCCAAAAGTATTTACACTCTGCTTATAGACACCAATTTTTTATTGTCTACTTCATATTTGAGGATTTTGTTCCATTGTTATTTAAAACAATAATTTATTTCACTCCTTATGCTTTTATTTTAAAATGGAATTTACAGTCCTTTGAAATTTTGACCAAGTGGAAATCATACTCAAAAAATAAATCTTCTTGAAATGAGTCATAAAAATCTAAATTGTTACGTAAAGAACCTCACCATTCATCTTTAATTTTGACATATCTATACTAGCAGCATGCTTTATTTATTTAATTTTTTGTATTTTTAATGTTTTGGCCTTTTTACATTGTGCTGCAGAAGTTCTTGTGCGAGCTTGAATATGCAATGTTCATAGGGTAATTCAGGTGAAAGTGGATGCATTGCATGTGTTTCATTTTGTCTCTTCCCTTCTCATTAGTTTTTAGGAATCCCCTGATAAGTACTGTTCAGGAATTACAGTTATCTAATGGTCGTGGGAATGTGTTTGTGGTTGTGAAACAAAGTGAAGGTGTTATTATTATTATTATTATGGAAGTATAATTGAGATACAATAGTATATTATTTTGAGGCATACAACATAGTGATTCAATAATTCTATATAATACTCAGCACTTAAGTATAGCCACCATCTGTTCTCATACAATATTATTGACTATATTCTCTATGTTGTACTATTCATCTTTGTGACATATTAATTTTATAATTAGAAGTTTGTATCTCTTAATCCCAGTTATCTATTATTCCCATCCCCCCACTCACTTCGCCTCTGGCAATGACCAATTTGTCTTCCATATTTAAGAATACGTTTTTGTGATTTTTTGTTGTTCATTTGTTTTGTTTTTAGATTTCACATATAAGTGAAATCGTATGGTATTTCTCATTCTCTGCTGACTTAGTTCCTTAGCATAATACTTTCTAGGTCCATCCATGTTGTTGTGAATTACATCTCATTCCTTTTTATGGTTAAGTAATATTTGATTGTATACATACCACATCGTTATCTTTTTGTCTATCGATGGACACTTAGGTTGCTAACATATCATAGCTATTATAAATAATGTTAAAATAAACAGAAGGGTGAAGAACTACATAGTGTTTGCCACAGTGGTTGCACCAGCATACATTCCCACCAACAGGGCACAAAGGTTTCCTTTTCTCCACATCCTCGCCAACACTTGTTGTTTCTTGTGTTTCCTATTCTATCCATTCTGACAGGGGTGAAGTGATATCTCATTGTGTACCAATTTACATTCCTACCAACAGTGCACAAGGGTTCACTTTTCTCTGCATCCTTATCAACACCTATTATTTCCTGTCTTTTTCATACTAGCCTTTCTGACTGGCATGAGGTGATATCTCATTGTAGTTTTGATTGGAATTTTCCTGATTATTAGTGATGTGGGGCATCTTTTCATGTATCTGTTGGTAATCTGTATGTCTTCTTTGAAAATACATCTATTCAGGTCCTCTGCTCATTTTTTAATCTGGTTGTTTGGTTTTGGTGTTAAGTTGTATAGATTCTTTATAGATTTTGAATGTTAACCCTTTATCAGATACATCATTTACAAATATCTTCCATTCAGCAGGTTGCCTTTTCATTTTGTGGCTAGTTTCCTTTGCTCTGCAAGGCTTTTTTGTTTTGGTGTTGTCCCAATACTTAATTTTTGCTTTGTTTTCTTAACCTGAGGAGATATATCCATAAAAATGTTGCTGGGGTATATTTCCAAAAGATTATTGCCTACATTTTCTTTTAGGAGTTTTATGGTATCAGGTCTCATATTTAGGCCTTTAATCTAGTTTGAATTTATTTTTGTGTATGGTGTAAGAAAGTGGTCCATTTTCATTCTTTTGTGTGTAGCTGTCCCATTCTCCCAAACCGTTTTTTGAAAAGACTGTCTTTTACCCATTGAATCTTCTTCCCTGCTTTGTCATAGATTGAATGACCATATATAGGTGGGTTTATTTCTGGGATTTCTATCCTGTTTTATTGATCTGTGTGTCTATTTTGGTAGTAGTGCCCTACTATTTGATTACTATAGCTTTGTAGTGTATCTTGAAATCTGGGACTGTGATAACTCCAACCTTGTTCTTTTTTGTTCAAGATTACTTTTGTGGTTTTATACAAATTTTAGGATTATTTGTACTAGCATTGCAAAAAATATTTTTGGTACTATGATAGTGATTACAATGAATCTGTAAATTGCTCTTGGTAGTATGGACATTTTGACAATATTAATTTTTCTAAACCATGAGCATGGTATGACTTTCCATTTGTTTGTGTTGTCTTCAATTTCTTTCATCAATATCTTATAGTTTTCAGAGACTAAGTCTTTAACTTCCTTGATTGAATTTATTCTAGTCATTTTTTGGTGAAATTACAAATGTGATTATTTTCTTAATTTCTCATTGTGCTACTTCATTATTAGTGTATGGAAATGCAAAATATTTCTGTATATTAATTTTATATCCTACAACTTTACTGAATTCATTTATTAGTTCTAATCATTTTTTGGTGGAATCTGGTGAGATATAGATAGATGATAGATAGATAGATAGATAGATAGATAGATAGATAGATAGATATAACCTCTTTTATATCTATTTATAACACCTTATATCATGTATCATGTCATCTGCAAATAGCAGCAGTTTTACTTTTTCCTTGCCAGTTTGGATGCTTTTTAATTTCTTTTTCTTGTCTGATCACTGTAGCTATGACTTTCAGTACTATGTTGAATAGAGTGCTGAGAGTGGACATCCTTGTCTTGTTCCAGATCTTAGACGAAAAGCTTTTAGTATTTCACCATTGAGTATGATGTTAGCTGTGGGTTTTTAAGTTATGACCTTTTTAATATTGATATGTGCTCCCTCTGAATCTAATTTGTTGCACAAATATATTTTGTTAAGTGTGTTCTCTACATCTATTGAAATGATCATATGGTTTTTATCTTTCCTCTCATTAATGTGGTGTATCCTATTAACTTATGTGTCAACATTGAACTACTTTTCATCTCTGGAATCAATTCCACTTGATCATGGTAAATGATCATTTTAATGTATTGTTAAATTTGGTTTCCTAATACCTTTGTAAGGGTTTTTTGCATCTATGTTCATCAGAGATATTAGCCTGTAGTTCTCTTTCTTAGGCATGTCTTTATCTGGTTTTGGCATCAGGGTAATGGCTTCATAGAATTAATTTGGAAGTTTTTCTTCTTCTATTTATTGGAATAGTTTGACAAGAGAAAAGCATTAACTCTTCTTTAAATGTTTGGTAGAATTTACCCGTGAAGCCATCTCATCCTGGACTTTTGTTTGTTTGGAGTTTTTTGATTACTCATTCAATTTCATTACTCAGAATCAGTCTGTCCAAATTTTATACTTCTTCCTGATTCAGTTTTGGAAGATTGTGTTTCTAGGAATTTATCCATTTCATCTAGGTTGTCCAATTTATTGGCATATAATTTTTTATAATATTCTCTTATAATCCCTTATATTTCTATGGTGTCACTTGTTATTTCTCCTCCTTGATTGCTGATTGATTTATTTGAGGCTTCTATCTTTTTCCTGATGAATCTGACTAAAGATTTATCAATTTGTTTATCTTTTCAAAGAGCCAGCTCTTTGTTTCATTGACCTTTTCTAGTGGTGTGTGTGTGTGTGTGTGTGTGTGTGTGTGTGTGTGTGTTTCATTTATTGTCTCTAATCTATAATTTTCTCACTTCTAGGAGATTTGGGGTTTGTTCTTTTTCTGGCCCTTTTTAGGTGTAAAGTTATTTGATATTTTTCTTGTTTCTTGAGTTAGAAATGTATTGTTATAAACTTCCTTCTTAGAAATGTATTTGCTGCATCCCAAAGATTTTGTACTGTTATGTTTCCTTTTTCACTTGTCCATGTATTTTTTTATTTCCTCTTTGATTTTTTTTTATTAAGCCATTGGTTGTTTAGTAGTACGCTGTCTAGCCTTCATGTGTATGCTTTTTTCTTGATTTTTTTTTTGTAATTGATTTCGGGTTTTATACTGTTGTGGTTGGAAAAATAAATGCTTGATATAATTTTAATCTTAAATGTCAAGACTTGTTTGTGACTTAATATGTAACCTATCCTAAAGAATGTTCCATGTACACTTGAATAGAATGTGTATTCTTCTGGTTTTACATGGAATGTTCTGTATAAATCTGTTAGGTTGACCTGGTCTAATGAGTCATTCAAAGCCACTGTTTCCTTGTTGATTTTCTGTCTGGATGATCTATCCTTTGATGTGAGTGGGGTCTTCAAGTCCCTTATTATTATTATATCACTGTCAAATTCCTTCTTTATGTCTGCTAATATTTGCTTTATGTGTTCAGGTGCTCCAATTTTGGGTGCATAAATATTTATAATTGATTTCTTTAATATTATGTAGTACTCTGTCTTGCTATAGTTTTTGTTTTAATATCCATTTTGTTTGATATAAGTATTGCTACCCAGCTTTTTTGTTTTTCCCTTCCATCTGCATGGTACAACATTTTCTATCCTTTTGCTTTCAGTCAGTAAGGATTAGGGCTGAAGTAAGTATCTTGCAACATTTAAATAAGTCTTTTTTTTAATTTTTAAAATTAATTAATTAAATTTTTATCCATTCAGTCAACTTATGTCTTTTGATTGGTGTTTTTAGTGCATTTACATTAAAATTAATTATTGATAGGTATGTACTTATTGCCATTTTGTTCATTGCTTTCTGGTTGTTTTTTGTAGTTCTGTTGTTTCTTTCTTCTCTTGCTGTCTTTGATGTGGTTGGATGGCTTTCTTTAGTGTTATGCTTGGATTTCTTTTTCTTTATTGTTTTTGGATCTACTATAACTTTTTGACTTCTGGTTACCATCAGGGCCATATATAACATCTTAAACATATAGCAGTCCATATTAAGTTGATGTTCACTCAATTTCAAATGCATTCTAAAAGCATTAAATTTTTATTCCCTCTGTTTTATGTATGTGATGTCTTATTTTACATTTTAAAAAAATTTTGTGCATCCCTTGCCTAATTTGGTAGATATAATTGTTTTTAACTACTTTTCTGTTTTAACCTCTATACTGGTAATTGATTTTAACTACTTTTGTGTTTTAACCTTTATACTGGCTTGTAAGTGATTAATCTACTACCTTTTCTATATGCTTGCTTTTACCTGTGATTTTTTTCCATTTATAATTTATTTCTAGTTATGGCTTTTTCTTTCCACTTAAAAAATTCCCTTTAAAATTTCTTCTAAGGCTTGTTTAAAGGTGAAAATTAACTCTTCTTTGGGAACCTTTTTGTTTCTTCTTCTATTCTGAATGATAACTTTGCTGGGTAGATCATTCTTGGTCGCATTTTTTTTCTTACAGAACTTTGAATGTACCATACCACTTACTTCTGTTCTGCAGTTTCTGCTGAAAAATTAGCTGATAGCCTTATCATTTTAAGTAAATGTTTTCCTTTCTCTTGCAGCTTTTAAAATTCTCTTTATCATTACTTTTTGCTATTCGAATCATTACGTGTCTTGGTGTGTACTTCCTTGGGTTTACAGTACTAGATTTTCTCTTTGCTTCTTGGACCTGGATGTCTGTTTTCTTCCCCAGTTTAGAGAGGTTTTCAGTTATTATTTCTTGAAATAAGTTTTCTACCCCCTTCTCTCTCTTCTCCTTGATGTGTCCTTGGGATGCTGTGAGCTCAGGAAACTCCAACTCTGTCATCTTCCCTCCTCACAAGTCCAGATGTTTTGATTATAAAATTCCGAGGTATGGTGAAAAGATCATTTGAATGTGAACCAGATCACCTTGAGTTCTAATGACAGCTCTACACCTGACTAGATGTGTACATTTGGCCAAGTTACTTAAACTCAGAATCTATATTTTTTCTCACATTTAAAAAAATTGTAGTGATCATATTTATACTTAACCCTCACAGAGAAGTCATGCTGCTGAACCATGATAATATAACAGTGAACAAAAACACATTAGTTAGTATTTAAGTGTGCACTATGTTCTAGATACTCTCCCTAATAATCTGCAAATGTTTTCATTTCAATACTTATAATACTTCTATGTGTAAATTCTATTATTTTCCTTATTTTTGAGAAGGTGGAAACTGAGGCAAAGTTAGGTTAAATAAAATAGGAATTTGTTTGGTAATTTCTAAAGCACTATACCCGTGTAAGACATTACTATTATTTAGATTTTTGAGCTTTCATCAGTACACCAATGATCATTGCAATTAAACTTCTATTTTAAATTTTGCTCTAATTGCATATTTATTTAGTATATTCATAATGCAGTTGGGTTCTTACTCCAAGCTGCATTGAAACACCATAGTACCTTTTATGGTTATATTTTATAATTTTCATACCATATCTTATATATCCACTTTCCATTATCAGCTTATTCAAATAGACTTATACTATTTATCTCACTTAATACAATTTCTTAAGCATGTTTTGTGTAATTAAATGCTAGCACGTAAGAGGATGACCTATGTGTGAGAAATAATATAGTTATATATGTAGTACATAGTTATGTATGTAGTACATTCTCTATGACCCTAACCATAAATTTATGAGACTAAGATTATTTTATCCATTCAACTGGTCTATTGAAGGCTGACTGTTTACCAGGGATGAAATTGAGTTATTTTCTTAAATACAAAAATAGGTAGGCTTTTTCCCCTCGTAGTAAATTAGATATATATGTGCAAGTTCTTAGTAGTAAAAGAAACACTTCTACTCCTGGCAGTGCTTTACTTGTCTTCAAGGAACAAATTGCAAATATATACTTGTCAATTCAATCAGAGCAAATTCTTTCGTACCTCCTCCTAGGAAAATATATATTAATAAACATTTATAAATTAACTTGTTTTTTTAAGATTTTGTTTATTTATTTACTTATTTGACAGAGAGAGAGAGAGCCAGAGAGCAAAAGCAGGGGGAATAGCAGAGGGAGAAGGAGAAGCAGGTTCCCCGCTGAGCAGGAAGTCTGCTGCGGGGCTCAATCCCAGGACCCTGGGATCATGACCTGAGCCGAAGGCAGAAGCTTAACTGACTTAGTCACCCAGGCACCCCAATTTGTTTTATTATATTTGTTTGCAAGGATACTTTCCTTTTTTTGGATGTGTTTTAATTCAAGACTGAGTTTCAGGTATAATATATTAATTACCTTTTCTCTTTTCATTGAGGTTTATAATTTGAGCAGTAGAATGTCAACTGGTTTGTTTACCTGCAGTCATTTGTCTGCTTTCCACAATAATTCTCAGCTACCCAAGCTGATTTTAATCTCACAGTGTTTTATTAGACAACTCTTACCTTTCTGGCTCTCAGATAACTCTCAAGGATCTGTTCTTGAGCTACTTTACCATACCTATTTTTAGTACTAAATAATCAGTTGTAATTTAGGAATTCGTTACTTTATACTTGAGATGTTGAATTTGAAACAAGAACTGTTTAGGGATAAATGTGGGAGATGGGAAAGTAGTGTGTGGTAGAAGTTCCTAAGAGAGACTAAAAAAGTTGATTATGTCTCAGTCAAATTAATCACCTCACCTATCTTCATCTGAGTACCTAGTTAATAAGAGTTTGTGAACATAAAACATAACATAATTCATTCTTACGCAAGATAGATATGGAGCTTTTCATATGTCAATTAGTAGAAAAAATAATGTCTTTTCACACTTTTTTTTCCCCATGGCCAGGAGTTAATGAAAATGCATGTACAACTTTCCAAATGACAAATTTATTCCACAGGCCATAATATTAATCGCTTTATGTTAATCTAATAGCTACCTAAATTCCCAGACCAAAGGACAAAATCAAAATGCAGTTTTGTTAGTTTTGTGTTAGATTACTAATAGTACACTCTAGAATGACATAGAACAATATTTGTGAAAGGAATTAAGTTGTATTAGAGCATTTGGTTATTTTAACATTGAAAATTGCCTTCTTCAGGTAATATTTACCAATTTCATGTCACCATATTCATTATATATTATATACTGACACATGGAACTAGAAAAAGGTGTTTTATGATAAAATTGTATTGCTTTTTAATGTTTTTTTTCCATAATGAAGGGGGGAAAAGAAACAAACTATATTATTTCTCACACAAAACTAAATTAGGAAAGAAAAATCTCTCTGTATCTCTCTGAGGCTATGCAGTATTATTAAAGTTAGAAAATGGGTGTGGCACTGCAGTGTTCTCATTGTGATAAAAACTTGGCACAGCTTTGAAACAGTGTCTAATCTGTGAATAAAAAATGTATTCTTTTCAGTTTATGTTCTGGTTTTATACTACTTGCCTTTTTAAAAATCCATGTAGGTGAAATAAATGACATTACTAAGTGACATATTCGTTGCTTGTTGGTAAAACATGGTTTACTTGTTTAAATGAGCCACAAACATTGAAAAGATTCTGAATACTTATCTCTGCTACAACTAATTAGAATAGTAATCTTTATTTCATAAAGTATAATGTTAACATGATTAATAATATGTTTCTCTTGAATTTGATTCTATTTGAATGATGTAACAAAAATAAAATTTTATATTTTTTTACTTCCACTTATAGATACCACACCAAAATCTGGGTTGATAATGAGGGAAATTTTTTGGTTGAAATAAACTTTGAAAATATGCTGTTGAAAATATTTCAGGATATACACAAAAGTTGATTATTGAAACAGCAACTTTCTCATTAGGTAAATTGTCAATCTGAGAACATAGCCCAGAAGTCTTAAATTTCAAGTGATTTATTATAATTGAATATAATCAGCATTGTCAAATGGAAATATAATATAATATGTAATTATAAGTTGTCCAGGACACATTTAAAAAAAGCAAAAGGAACAGGTGAAATTAATTTTATTGATATGTTTCATTTAATGCAGTGTATCCAAAACATCATCATTTCAACATGTAATCAATATAAAAATTAATATATTTTGCATTCTTTTTCATATTGAGCCTTGAAATTTGATATGTATTTTACAGGTACAGTACATCTATCTCAATTCTAACTAGCCATATTTCATATGTTCAGTAACTATGTGTGGCTGGTGGCTATTGTATCAGCACAGTTTTAGGTCCTTTTCAAAGAAGAATTAGTGCTGGGTTTAATTCTTCAGGGTACAGAGAAATTCAACAGGCTGCAGAGAAAAAAGGTTTTGATGTACATTGGTTTGATATTATAACCCTGAAGAAAAACAAACAAAAAATCTTCTGAACCCCTTGAATTTATACTTGCTCATCTGAGAACATTTTCTCCCTGGCTGACCAAACTTCAAGGAAAAAAGAAAACATTTGGAAAACATACTCTGGTTGATTTTTACTGCCATTAGCAATGAAAAAAATGTCAAATGTGAAACAGAAAAGGGCTGTATAGATCAAAGTCAACACTTTTTTTTTAAAGATTGTATTTATTTATTTGACAGAGAGAGACAGCCAGCGAGAGAAGGAACACAAGCAGGGGGAGTGGGAGAGGAAGAAGCAGGCTCATAGCGGAGGAGCCTGATGTGGGGCTTGATCCCATAACGCCGGGATCACACCCTGAGCCGAATGCAGACGCTTAACCGCTGTGCCACCCAGGCGCCCCCAAAGTCAACACTTTTAATTGCAGACTTTGTGTCCTATCTTTGAGGCTCCTAAAAACCACAATTCATTGCAGTTTGATTTCTTTGAAATTCTTGAGTAGTTTCAAAAGCACACACCAATAGAGAACACTGATAGGCACTCGTTAATCTGTAGGCTATGCAGGAATAGATCATTTTAGAAAGTGTATTGTATAGTGTTTTATTCTAGTCAATATGTAATTCTACCAGAATTGGAGCCAATAAGCTAAAAAGTTTCTGTTCTTCAGTTCATATAAAATATAGTACTTCAATTTTAAAAGATTAGTAATATAATTTATTATGTTAATGTGAATGTAAAAATGTGAATTTCCAAAAGTATATAATATCTTAAATCTTTTTTAAAATGTTTTTTTATTACATTATGTTAGGCACCATACAGTACATCCCTGGTTTCTGATGAAAGGTTCGATGACTCATTAGTTGCATATAACACCCAGTGCACCATGCAATAGGTGCCCTCCTTACTACCCATCACCAGTCTATCCCATTCCCCCACCCCCCTCCCCTCTGAAGCCCTCAGTTTGCTTCTCAGAGTCCATAGTCTCCCATGCTTCACTCCCCCTTCTGATTACCCCCCTTTCTTTATCCCTTTCTTCCCCTACTGATCTTCCTAGTTCTTATGTTCCATAGATGAGAGAAATCATATGATAGTTGTCTTTCTCTGTTTGACTTATTTCACTTAACATTATCTCTGCCAGTGCCATCCATGTTGCAGCAAATGTTGAGAACTCGTTCTTTCTGATAGCTGAGTAATATTTCATTGTATATATGGACCACAGCTTCTTAATCCATTCATTTGTTGAAGGGCATCTCGGTTACTTCCATGCTTTGGCTATTGGGGACAATGCTGCTATGAACATTGGGGTGCATATGGGCCTTCTCTTCACTACGTCTGTATCGTTGGGGTAAATACCCAGTAGTGCAATACCTGGGTCATAGGATAGCTCAATTTTTAACTTTTTAAGGGACCTCCACACTGTTTTCCAGAGTGGCTGTACTAACCTGCATTCCCACCAACAATGTAGGAGGGATCCCCTTTCTCCACATCCTCTCCAGCAATTGCTGTTTCCTGCCTTGTTGATTTTTGCCATTCTAACTGGTGTAAGGTGGTATCTTAGTGTGGTTTTGATTTGAATTTCCCTGATGGCTAATGATTTTTTTTTATTTTAATAATGATTTTTTATTATATTATGTTAGTCACCATACAGTACATCCCCGGTTTTCGATGTAAGGCTCGATGATTCATTGGTTGTGTATAACACCCAGTGCACCATGCAATATGTGCCCTCCTTACTACCCATCACCGGTCTATCCCATTCCCCCACCCCCCTCCCCTCTGTAGCCCTCAGTTTGTTTCTCATAGTCCATAGTCTCTCATGTTTCATTCCCCCTTCTGATTACCCCCCCTTTCTTTATCCCTTTCTTCCCCTACTGATCATTCTAGTTCTTATGTTCCATAGATGAGAGAAATCATATGATAGTTGTCTTTCTCTGCTTGACTTATTTCACTAAGCATTATCTCCTCCAGTGCCGGCCATGTTGTAGCAAATGTTGAGAACTCATTCTTTCTGATTGCTGAGTAATATTCCATTGTATATATGGACCACAACTTCTTAATCCAGTCATCTGTTGCAGGGCATCTCGGCTCCTTCCACGATTTAGCTATTGTGGACATTGCTGCTATGAACATTGGGGTGCATATGGCCCTTCTCTTCACTACGTCTGTATCTTTGGGGTAAACACCCAGTAGTGCAATGGCTGGATCATAGGGTAGCTCAATTTTTAACTTTTTAAGGGACCTCCACACTGTTTTCCAGAGTGGCTGTACCAACTTGCATTCCCACCAACAATGTAGGAGGGATCCCCTTTCTCCACATCCTCTCCAACAATTGTTGTTTCTTGCCTTGTCTATTTGTGCCATTCTAACTGGCGTAAGGTGGTATCTCAGTGTGGTTTTGATTTGAATTTCCTTGATGGCTAATGATTTTGAACATTTTTTCATGTGTCTGTTAGCCATTTGTATGTCTTCATTGGAAAAGTGTCTGTTCATATCTTCTGCCCATTTTTTGATTTGTTTATTTGTTTCTCGTGTATTGAGTTTGAGAAGTTCTTTGTAGATCTTGGATACCAGTCCTTTATCTGTAGTGTCATTTGCAAATATATTCTCCCATTCCGTGGGCTGCCTCTTAGCTTTTTTGATTGTTTCCTTGGCTGTGCAGAAGCTTTTTATCTTGATGAAGTCCCATAAATTCATTTTATCTTTTGTTTCTCTTGCCTTTGGAGATGTGTCATGAAAAAGGTTGCTTTGGCTGATGTCGTAGAGGTTGTTGCCTATGTTGTCCTCCAGGATTTTGATGGATTCCTCTCTCATATCGAGGTCTTTCATCCATTTTGGAGTTTATTTTTGTGTATGGTGTGAGAGATTGGTCAAGTATCATTCTTTTGCATGTAGCTGTCCAATTTTCCCAGCACCATTTATTGAAGAGACTGTTTTTTTCCCACCGGATGTTTTTTCCTGCTTTATCAAAGATTAGTTGCCCATAGAGCCGAGGGTCCATTTCTGGGTTCTCTATTCTGTTCCATTGGTCTATGTGTCTGTTTTTGTGTCAGTACCATGCTGTCTTTGTGATCACAGCTTTGTACTATAGCTCGAAATCCGGCATTGTGATGCCCCCAGCTTTGTTTTTCCTTTTCAACAGTTCCTTGGCGATTCGGGGTCTTTTCAGGTTCCACATAAATTTAAGGACTATTTCTTCCAGTTCCTTGAAAAATGTCATCGGTATTTTGATTGGGATAGCATTGAAAGTGTAGATTGCTCTGGGTAGCATGGACATTTTAACTATGTTAGTTCTTCCGATCCATGAGCATGGAATATTTTTCCATCTTTTTGTGTCTTCCTCAATGTCTTTCAAGAGTGATTTATAGTTTCTAGAATATAGGTCCTTTACGTCTCTGGTTAAGTTAATTCCAAGGTAACGTATGGTTTTTGGTGCTATTGTAAATGGGATGGATTCCCTAATTTCTCTTTCTTCAGTCTCATTGTTCTTGTATAGAAATGCAACTGATTTCTGAGCATTGATTTTGTATCCCGCCACATTACTGAATTGCTCTATAACTTCTAGTAGTTTGGGAGTGGATTCTTTTGGGTTTTCCATATAGAGTATCATGTCATCTGCGAAGAGAGACATTTTGACCTTTTCTTTGCCGATTTGTATAACTTTGATCCCTTTTTGTTGTCTGATTGCTGTTGAAAGGACTTCTAGTACAATGTCAAATAATAGTGGCGAGAGTGGGCATCCTCGTTGTTTTCCTAATCTTAAGGCAAAGGCTTCCTGTTTTCCCCGTTGAGAATAATATTTGCAGTAGGCTTTTCATAGATGGCTTTGATGATCTTGAGAAATGAACCCTCTATTCTTACACTCTGAAGGTTTTTAATCAGAAAAGGATGCTGTATTTTGTCAAATGCTTTTTCTGCATCTATTGAGAGAATCATACAATTTCTGAAATTTTCTTTCTGAATAAAATCTAAGACACTGATTGATTTGCGAATGTTGTACCAACGCTGCATCCCAGGGATGAATGCCACTTGGTCATGATGGATACTCCTTTTAATGTACAGTTGGATTCTATTTGCCAGGATCTTGTTGAGGATTTTGGTGTCCATATTCATTAGGGAAATCCGGTCTATTATTCTCCTTTTTGTTGGGGTCTTTGCGTGGTTTGGGGATCAACGTAATATTGGCCTCATAGAATGAGTTTGGTAGCTTTCCTTCTGTTTCTATTTTTTGAAACAGCTTTCAGAGAATAGGTATTATTTTTTCTTTGAATGTTTGGTAGAACTGCCCAGGAAAACCGTCCGGGCCTGGAGTTTTAATTTTTGGAAGGCTGTTTATCACTGACTCAATCTCTTCATAATTAATTGGCCTGTTTAAGAAATCAATTTCTTCCTGTTTCAGTCTTGGTAGTTTATGGGTTTCCAGGAAGGCCTCCATCTCTTCCAGATTGCTTAATTTCTTGGCATAAAGCTGTTGATAAAAGTTTCTAATTATCCTTCCAATTTCATTGTTGTTGGTCGTGCCCTCTACTTTTTCATTCATAATTTTATTAATTTGGGTCCTTTCTCTATTCTTTCGGATAAGTCTTGCCAGTGGTCTGTCAATGTTATTAATTCTCTCAAAGAACCAGCTTCTAGCTGTGTTCATCTGCTCTACTGTATTCTTGGTTTCTAATACTTGGTCAACTGCTTCCCCATGCGTGGATTAGGCCTGTCCCTCTGTTGCTGTTCTTGCTTCCTGAGGTGAGAATATAAAAACTGCATTTTAGATTTTTCTATTCTTTTGAGTGAGGCTTGGATGGCTATGTATTTCCCTCTTAGGACTGCCTTTGCAGTATCCCATAGGTTTAGGACCGTTGTGTTTTCATTCTCGTTGGTCTCCATAAATTGTTTAAATTGATTTTTGATTTCCTGGTTTATCGAGTCATTCCTGAGCAGGATGGTTCTTAGTCTCCAAATGTTTGAGTTTATTCCAAATTTTTCCTTGTGGCTGAGTTCCACTTTCAAAGTGTTGTGGTCTGAGAATATGCAGGGAATAATTTCAGTCTTTTGGTATCGGTTGAGACCTGTTTTGTGTCCCAGAACATGGTCTATTCTTGAGAATGTTCCATGGGCATTAGAATAGAATGAGTATTCTTTGGTTCTGGGGTGAAGTGTTCTATATATAGCTATGAGGTCCAACTCATCAATTATGGCATTCAAAGCCTTTGATTCTTTGCTTAGTTTTTGCCAGGGTGTTCTGTCTATTTCTGATAGTGGGGTTTTGAGGTCCCCTACTATTAATGTATTTTTATCTATATGTCTCTTTATTCTGGTTAAGAGTTGGCTTGTGTATCTTGCTGCTCCCCTGTTGGGGGCATATATATTTATAATTGTCATATCCACTTGTTGGATACATCCTTTAAGAATAATATAGTGCCCTTCTGTGTCTCTAACTATAGTCTTTAGTTTAAAATCCAATCTATCTGATATGAGAATTGCTACCCCAGCTTTCTTTTGAGGTCCATTTGCATGAAAGATGGTACTCCATCCCTTTACTGTCAGTCTGAATGTATCTTTGGGTTCAAAATGAGTGTCTTGTAGACAGCAAATGGATGGGTCATTTCTTTTTATCCAATCTGCAACCCTGTGGCCTTTATGGGAGCATTCAAGCCATTCACATTGAGACTGAATACTGAGAGATATGATTTTAATGATGCCATGTTGCCAATAAAGTCTTTGTTTGTATCGGTTGTGACTTTCTGTTCTGTATCACTCTTGGGGCCTTTTTACCTTTATAGAACCTCCTTAATATCTCTTGTAGGGCTGGTTTCATGGTTACGAAATTGGTTAGTGACTGGCGATTCTGGAAGGTCTTTATTTCTCCATCAATTCTGAAGGACAGCCTTGCTGGATAAAGGACCCTTGGCTGCATGTTTTTCTCTGAAAGAGCTTTAAAAATGTCCCCCCAACACTTTCTCTCATTCCAGGTCTGTGTAGACAGGTCTGACATAATTCTGATACCTTTGCCTTTGTATGTGAGAAATTTCTTTGCCCTGGCCGCTTTCAATACTGTATCTTTGGATCTAATATTTGCAAATTGCACTATAACGTGACGTGACATAGGTTTGTCGTGGTTGAGTTTGGGAGGGGTCCTCTCTGCCTCTTGGACACGAATGTTTGTTTCCCTCGCTAGATTAGGGAAGTTTTCAGCTACAATTTGTTCAAATATCTCTTCTAGACTTCTGTTTTTCTCCACCCCCTCGGGGATGCCGATGATTCTGACATTGGATCGTTTCATTGAGTCAGTAATCTCCCGTAACCTACATTCGTGGGCGTGTATGTTTTTAAGTCTAGCTTCTATTTTCGCTTTTTCTTCTACTAACCCATCCTCCAATTCGCTAATACGTTCCTCTGCCTCATTCACCCTGACCATCAGAGCCTCTAGTTTTGACTTCATTTGGCACATGAAATTTTTTTTTAAAGATTTTATTTATTTATCGACAGAGAGAGAGAGACAGCCAGTGAGAGAGGGAACACAAGCTAGGGGAGTGGGAGAGGAAGAAGCAGGCTCCCAGCGGAGGAGCCTGATGTGGGGCTCGATCCCAGGACTCCGGGATCATGCCCTGAGCCCAAGGCAGATGCTTAACGACTGAGCCACCCAGGTGCCCTGGCACATAGAATTTTTAATTTCTGCCAGATTCGCTCACATTTCTGCCCTTAGAGATTCTATATGCTCATTAACATTTTCGTGAATACTTTCTTTAAGTCTACACATCATCTTGTCCATTGTTACTCTGAATTCCATTTCTGATAATTTGGTTACATCCATATCCACTAGTTCTGTGGCAGAGGCCACAGACTCATTGTCTTTTTTTTGCTGGGGGGGACTTCTCCTTCTCGTCATTTGATGAGGAGAGGTTGCGGGGTTGTCCAGATCCCAAATTATTGCCCGGTACCCAGGCCGTGTGCCCTTGTTTTATAGGGATCTTAGGGATTTGGGCTTCTTCTTTAAAGATTTTATTTATTTATGTGGCAGAGAGACAGCCAGTGAGAGAGGGAACACAAGCAGGGGAGTGGGAGAGGAAGAAGCAGGCTCCCAGTGGAGGAGCCCGATGAGGGATTCCTTTCCGGAACGCCGGGATCACGCCCTGAGCTGAAGACAGGCCCTTAATGACTGCGCCACCCAGGTGCCCCGGGATGTGGGCTTCTTGATTTTTCAGCCTGCCTTCTGGGAGAAGGGCCTGTCGCGCCAATACTCGGGCAACCCTGTTTGGGTAGAGTCTCCGTGTCCCCTGCGAGGGGGGATGGGGATGGGCACACTGTGAGCCGGTATTTCCAGGCTTTTGTTCTCTGGTGGCTTTCCCTGGTGGTTTGCTGTGCCTCTTCTGAGAGTCAGAGCAGCAGTGGCCCAATCTCAGCCTCTGTCTCAGAACAGAGGGATCGCGAACCGTTCTCTAGTGATGTTCTGGCCACTTTAACTCTGTTACTGTTGGTGTTGCTCAACCCTGCAGCGTCCTGGGATGTGTGCCCCACACCCGGTGTCCCAGCCCTCACTTCCATGGCCTTCGCATCTCTGTCCTTTGTGTTTCTAATACCGCCAGCCACCAGCCGACACCCCCCCTTGCGCGCTCCTGCCCGGAGCTCCTAGTCTCAGTCTGTTTCCAGTGAGCACACTGGAGTTCCGGAGTTCCGTGAGAAGTCTGGTGGCGCACGCTTCTGGCTCACGTTCTCAGTCTGCTGTCTCGCGGGTGCCATCCACAAGTCTACCCACTCCCCCGTGCGGGTGGCTACCGCTTCCTGGCGCCTGAACATGGTGGCTCCCTCCTCCTTCTACTTATCTTCTGATATCTGTGCGAGGTTTCACGGCTCTCCGCTTCGTACCTCAATACTCAGCACTGGAGATGTTCATTTGTAGAGACCCAGATGTATCTTCCTGCATCTCAGACTGATTCCGTGGATGTTCAGGCTGGTCTGGTACCATCCAACTCGACTCAGGGAACTGGCTGAAAAAGAGGTCCCCTACTCCTCCGCCGTCTTAACCCCCTAATATCTTAAATCTGAAATACTTATGTAATAGATGTGCATACATGGAATCCATGGTCCTTATGCTTACTGGGTATATTTCTTAGAATTAAGGTATAACAAAATTTTTTAAAATGCTGTATATCACATACAATTCAAAGCATTGATTTCTTCACTTGATAATCACTTTTTAGTGATCCAAAATATCACCAAACTAAAAATAGAAAACACCTTACAAAGCGATGATATACAATGCTCATTTAAGAGAGCAACATTCAATTAAATTGATAAATGTTTTATATTCTTAACTAAAATCATATCGAGTTATATCATTGCTCACTGGTAAATATGTGGAATAGAGTATTTAGCTATTATTCAGAATCCAAATGAGATTTGGAAATATATTTCAACGGTTTGCAGCTTGGAGAAAGTAAGTATTGGATGCTTTACACAGTTTGAATTTATGCCAGATTAACAAAGTTATATTTTCTTTGCTGTGATTATTTGTTGCTATTCTCCAAATGTAATAATATTCTAGAAGATTAGAGGGAAGAAATTAGGGAACTTTAGAGAACCACATTAAAAATTTTCCAAATATATTCTCTGGGGCCATTTTAAGCTTTTTCTAATGTATTTAAAATATAAAGGGGGTGACTGGGTGGCTCAGTTGGTTAAGCATATGATTCTTGGTTTCACCTCAGATCCTGATCTCATGGTTCCTGAGACCAAGCCCCACGTTGGGCTCCACACTCAGTGGAAGTCTGCTTGCATATTCTCTCCCTCTACCCCTTTCCACACTCTCTTTCTCCCTTTCTCTCTCTTTCCCTTTATCTCTCTTCTCTCAAACAAATAAATTTTAAGAAATAAAATAAAATATAAAGAATAAGAGTATTTTGGAAAGTAACACAAAGAGAAGAGAAATTCCTGTCAGCAAATGTCAGAATATGTAAAGCTTTAACAATAAAAGGTGGTAGCTGTGCAGAAATTGACAGATCAATGTAGTAAAATAATACTGAAACTGAACATAATGCATATCTGAAGTTAATAAATGGTCCAAAAATAATCAAAATGAGCAATGAAGTTTCAGTGCTGGGAAAGCTTTCAAAGTATTTGGAAAATGATCTTTGCTCCAAACTACAGATTCAAGAAAATTATAGTAGATCAAAGATATGACTATAAACCTGAAACCATACAATTTAGAAGAAAATATAAGTGGATATTAACCAAAGAAATATGCCTCATTTACATTTTTATTCTTTAACATCTGTATAATTAGTTGCAAAGCTAGTCCCAAACAGTTCTAATAAAAATATTTGGATTGAATTACTGAAATTAATTTGTATAGTAGGCTATGGAAATTATTGTTACTTCTGGTTAGTTTTACCAAAAGTTTCGACTCTAGAATCATTCTGTTGTCATTAATTTAGACAGCTCTTGAAAGGAAGGATGATTATAGAAGGCAAGGTATATAGCATTAAGTAAGTTATTTTGCTTTTTAATATTGATGATAATGATAACAATAATCACCAACTTTTTAATGAGCAGGTGTAAAACATTATTCATTATTCATATTTGAAAACAACAAATGAAGTGAGTCACTTTCAAATGATGGATTATTTTTAAATAGTGGTTGCATAATTTCTTTTAATAATATTTGATCAAATTAGCTTGCATTTGTACATGGAACTCTTGTTTCTTTAATGCTAATATAGCTTGAGTGTGGAGTTTTCTAAAAGCCTTGTACAATCCTCTTTTCCTCTCTAACATTTCCTTATAAAGACCTCTTGGCAACTCTCTTTCCCTTTAGCTTCATTTTATTCCATAATCTTTTTTGGGTACATGGAATGTGCCAGATACTATACTAAGTTCTCGTCCTTCATGCTCTAATTACTGTCCAATAGGCAAGGGATAACAGGAGAGAAAATTAGTAGTATATACATAGTTCTAGGTGGAAGTAAGAAGGAGATAGACTTAAGCTATTTATTAATAAATAGCTAAAAATAAGATTTTTAATATTAATGTTTCATGATATTTTAGGTAAGAAGATTTGATATACTCTAACCTTGTTTCAGTAAAGCATAGAGATAAATCTTGAATGGGATTTCTAAAAAAAAACTATATCATAATTTTTAACTTTCCCAAAATATTCAGAAGCAGAAAGTATAAGCCAAAGTGTCTGCCTGACTGGATCACTTGAGAATGTATTTTTGCATGCCTGCTATACGATTGCATTTCAGTTTTTTAAAATATTTATTTATATGAGAGAAAGAGAGAGAGAGAGATAGCACAAGAGGGAGGGGCAGAGGGAGAGGGAGAGAGAATCTTTTTTTTTTTTAAATGATTTTTTATTATATTATGTAAGTCACCATACAGTACATCCCCGGTTTCCGATGTAAGGCTCGATGATTCATTAGTTGTGTATAACACCCAGTGCACCATGCAATACATGCCCTACTTACTACCCATCACCAGCCTATCCCATTCCCCCACCCACCTCCCCCCTGAGGCCCTCAGTTTGTTTCTCATAGTCCATAGTCTCTCATGTTTCATTCCCCCTTTTGATTACCCCCCCCCCATTCTTTATCCCTTTCTTCCACTACCGATCATCCTAGTTCTTATGTTCCATAGATGAGAGAAATCATATGATAGTTGTCTTTCTCTGCTTGACTTATTTCACTTAGCATTATCTCCTCCAGTGCTGTCCATGTTGTAGCAAATGTTGAGAACTTGTTCTTTCTGATAGCTGAGTAATATTCCATTGTATATATGGACCACAACTTCTTAATCCAGTCATCTGTTGAAGGACATGTTGGCTCCTTCCACGATTTAGCTATTGTGGACATTGCTGCTATGAACATTGGGGTGAATATGGCCCTTCCCTTTACTACGTCTGTATCTTTGGGGTAAACACCCAGTAGTGCAATGGCTGGATCATAGGGTAGCTCAATTTTTAACTTTTTAAGGGACCTCCACACTGTTTTCCAGAGTGGCTGTACCAACTTGCATTCCCACCAACAATGTAGGAGGGATCCCCTTTCTCCACATCCTCTCCAACAATTGTTGTTTCTTGCCTTGTCTATTTGTGCCATTCTAACTGGCGTAAGGTGGTATCTCAGTGTGGTTTTGATTTGAATTTCCTTGATGGCTAATGATTTTGAACATTTTTCATGTGTCTGTTAGCCATTTGTATGTCTTCATTGGAAAAGTGTCTGTTCATATCTTCTGCCCATTTTTTGATTTGTTTATTTGTTTCTCGTGTATTGAGTTTGAGAAGTTCTTTGTAGATCTTGGATACCAGTCCTTTATCTGTAGTGTCATTTGCAAATATATTCTCCCATTCTGTGGGCTGCCTCTTAGTTTTTCTGAGAGTTTCCTTGGCTGTGCAGAAACTTTTAATCTTGATGAAGTCACATAAATTCATTTTATCTTTTGTTCTCTTGCCTTTGGGGATGTGTCATGAAAAAGGTTGCTTTGGCCGATGTCGTAGAGGTTGCTGCCTATGTTCTCCTCTAGGATTTTGATGGATTCCTGTCTCACATCGACGTCTTTCATCCATTTGGAGTTTATTTTTGTGTATGGTGTGAGAGAGTGGTCAAGTTTCATTCTTTTGCATGTAGCTGTCCAATTTTCCCAGCACCATTTATTGAAGAGACTGTCTTTTTTCCGTTGGATATTTTTTCCTGATTTTTCAAAGATTAGTTGACCATAGAGTTCAGGGTCCATTTCTGGAGTCTGTAGTCTGTTCCACTGACCTATGTGTCTATTTTTCTGCCAGTGCCATGCTGTACTGGTGATCACAGCTTTGTAATACAGCTTGAAATCAGGCAACGTGATGCCCCCAGCATTGTTTTTCTTTTTCAACATTCCCTTGACGATTCGGGGTCTTTTCTGATTCCACACGAATTTTACGATAGTTTGTTCCAGCACTTTGAAAAATGGCATTGGTATTTTGATTGATATGGTGTTGAAAGTATAGATTGCTCTAGGCAGCATAGACATTTTAACAGTGATTATTCTTCCAATCCATAAGCATGGAATGCTTTCCCATCTTTTTGTGTCTTTTTCAATTTCTTTCATAAGTGTTCTGTAGTTTCTAGAGTATAGCTCTTTTACCTCTTAGGTTAGTTTTTTGTTCTTTGTTTTTTTTTTTGGGTTTTTTTTTTAATGATTTTTGATTATATTGTGTTACTCACCATACAGTACATCCCCGGTTTCCGATGTAAAGTTCGATGCTTCATTAGTTGCGTATAACACCCACTGCACCATGCAATACGTGCCCTCCTTACTACCCATCACCAGCCTATCCCATTCCCCCACCCCCTCCCCTCTGAGGCCCTCAGTTTGTTTCTCATAGTCCATAGTCTCTCATGTTTCATTCCCCCTTTTGATTACCCCCCCTTCTTTATCACTTTCTTCCCCTACCGATCCTCCTCATCCTTATGTTCCATAGATGAGAGAAATCATATGATAATTGTCTTTCTCTACTTGACTTATTTCGCTTAGCATTATCTTCTCCAGTGCCGTCCATGTTGCTGCAAATGTTGAGAATTCGTTCTTTCTGATAGCTGAGTAATATTCCATTGTATATATGGACCACAGCTTCTTAATCCATTCATCTGTTGAAGGGCATCTCAGCTCCTTCCACGATTTAGCTATTGTGGATAATGCTGCTATGAACATTGGAGTGCATATGGGCCTTCTCTTCACTACGTCTGTATCTTTGGGGTAAACACCCAGTAGTTCAATGGCTGGATCATAGGGTAGCTCAATTTTTAACTTTTTAAGGGACCTCCACACTGTTTTCCAGAGTGGCTGTACCAACTTGCATTCCCACCAACAATGTAGGAGGGATCCCCTTTCTCCACATCCTCTCCAACAATTGTTGTTTGGTGCCTTGTCTATTTTTGCCATTCTAACTGGCGTAAGGTGGTATCTCAGTGTGGTTTTGATTTGAATTTCCCTGATGGCTAATGATTTTGAACATTTTTTCATGTGTCTGTTAGCCATTTGTATGTCTTCATTGGAAAAGGGTCTGTTCATATCTTCTGCCCATTTTTTGATTTGTTTATTTGTTTCTCGTGTATTGAGTTTGAGAAGTTCTTTGTAGATCTTGGATACCAGTCCTTTATCTGTAGTGTCATTTGCAAATATATTCTCCCATTCCGTGGGCTGCCTCTTAGTTTTTTTAATTGTTTCCTTGGCTGTGCAGAAGCTTTTTATCTTGATGAAGTCCCATGAGTTCATTTTATCTTTTGTTTCTCTTGCCTTTGGGGATGTGCATGAAAAAGTTTGCTTTGGCCGATGTCGTAGAGGTTGCTGCCTATGTTCTCCTCTAGGATTTTGATGGATTCCTGTCTCACATCGAGGTCTTTCATCCATTTGGAGTTTATTTTTCTGTATGATGTGAGAGAGTGGTCAAGTTTCATTCTTTGCATGTAGCTGTCCAATTTTCCCAGCACCATTTATTGAAGAGACTGTCTTTTTCCCACCGGATGTTTTTTCCTGCTTTATCAAACATTAGTTGCCCAAAGAGCCGAAGGTCCATTTCTGGGTTCTCTATTCTGTTCCATTGGTCTATGTGTCTGTTTTTGTGCCAGTACCATGCTGTCTTTGTGATCACAGCTTTGTAGTACAGCTTGAAATCTGACATTGTGATGCCCCCAGCTTTGTTTTTCCTTTTCAACAGTTCCTTGGAAATTCGGGGCCTTTTCTGGTTCTATACAAATTTAAGGACTCTCTGTTCCAGTTCTTTGAAAAATGTCCTCGGTATTTTAATCAGGATAGCATTGAAAGTGTAGATTGCTCTGGGTAGCATGGACATTTTAACTATGTTAATTCTACCAATCCATGAGCATGGAATATTTTTCCATCTTATATATCTTCCTCAACGTCTTTCAGGAGTGATTTATAGTTTCTAGAATATAGGTCCTTTACGTCTCTGGTTAAGTTAATTCCAAGGTAACGTATGGTTTTTGGTGCTATTGTAAATGGGATGGATTCCCTAATTTCTCTTTCTTCCATCTCGTTATTCGTGTATAGAAATGCAACTGATTTCCGAGCATTGATTTTGTATCCCGCCACATTATTGAATTGCTCTGTAACTTCTAATAGTTTGGGAGTGGATTCTTTTGGGTTTTCCATATAGAGTATCATGTCATCTGCGAAGAGAGACATTTTGACTTCTTCTTTGCCAATTTGGATACCTTTGATCCCTTTTTGTCATCTGATTGCTGTTGCAAGAACTTCTAGTACTATGTTGAATAATAGTGGCGAGAGTGGGCATCCTTGTCGTGTTCCTGGTCTTAAGGGAAAGGCTTCCAGCTTTTCCCCATTGAGAATGATATTTGCAGTAGGCTTTTCATAGATGGCTTTTATGAGATTGAGAAATGTACCCTCTATTCCTACACTCTGGAGGGTTTTAATCAGGAAAGGATGCTGTATTTTGTCAAATGCTCTTTCGGCATCAATTGAGAGGATCATATGGTTCCTGAGTCTTTTCTTGTTGATATGATGTATCACACTGATTGATTTGTGAATATTGAACCACACTTGCATCCCAGGTATGAATCCCACTTGATCATGATGGATAATCCTTTTAATGTACTGTTGGATTCTATTGGCAAGTATCTTGTTGAGGATTTTGGCGTCCGTATTCATTAGGGAAATCGGTCTGTAATTCTCCTTTTTGAGGGGGTCTTTGCCTGGTTTGGGGATCAAGGTAATATTGGCCTAATAGAATGAGTTTGGTAGCTTTCCTTCTGTTTTTATTTTGTGAAATAGCTTTAGGAGAATAGGTATTATTTCTTCTTTGAATGTTTGGTAGAATTCCCCAGGGAAACCGTCCGGGCCTGGAGTTTTGTTGTTTGGAAGGTTGTTTATCACTGGCTCAATTTCTTCATAATTAATTGGCCTGTTTAAGAAATCAATTTCTTCCTGTTTCAGTCTTGGTAGTTTATAGGTTTCCAGGAAGGATTCCATCTCTTCCAGATTGCTTAATTTATTGGCATATAGCTGTTGATAAAAATTTCTAATAATCCTTCCAATTTCAATGGTGTTGGTCATGACCTCTCCTTTTTCATTCATAATTTTAATAATTTGTGTCCTTTCTCTTTTTTTTTGGATAAGTGTTGCCAGTTGTATGTCAATTTTCTTGATTTTCTCAAAGAACCAGCTTCTAGTCCTGTTGATCTGCTCTACTGTACTTCTGGTTTCTGATTCATTGATTTCTGCTCTAATTTTGGTCAACTGCTTCCTCGTGAGTGCATTAGGCCTGTCCATCTGTTGCTGTTCCAGCTTCTTGAGGTGAGAATATAAAAACTGCATTTTAGATTATTCTATTCTTTTGAGTGAGCCTTGGATGGCTATGTATTTCCCCCTTACGACTGCCTTTGCAGTATCCCATAGGTTTTGGACCATTGTGTTTTCATTCTCGTTGGTCTCCATAAATTGTTTAAGTTGATTTTTGATTTACTGGTTTATCAAGTCATTCCTGAGCAGGATGATTCTTAGTCTCCAAGTGTTTGAGTTTCTTCCAAATTTTTCCTTGTGGTTGAGTTCCAATTTCAGAGTGTTGTGGTCTGAGAATATGCAGGCAATAATCTCAATCAATTGGTATCCATGTGCATTTGAGAATAAGTGTTCTGTTGGTTTAGGGTGGAATGTTCTGTATATATCTATGAGGTCCATCTGGTCCAGTGTGTCATTCAACGCTCTTCTTTCTTTGTTGATTTTCTGCTTAGATCACCTGTCTATTGCTGAGAGTGGAGTGTTGAGGTCCCCTACTATTAACATATTATTATCTAGATGTTTCTTTATTTTCGGTTAACAGTTGGCTTATGTAGTTGGCTGCTCCCATGTTGGGGGTATAGATATTTATAATTGTTAGATCCTCTTGTTGGATAGACCCTTTAGGAATGGTATAGTGTCCTTCTGTATCTCTAACTACAGTATTTAGCTTAAAATCTAATTTGTCTGATATAAGAGTTGCTACCCAGCTTTCTTTTGAGGTCTGTTGGCATGAAAATTTTTCTCCATCCCTTCACTTTCAGTCTGGATGTATCTTTAGGTTCAAATTGAGTCTCCTGTAGACAGCACATGGATAAGTCATGTCTTTTTATCCAATCTGCAACTCTGTGGCGTTTTATAGGAGCATTTTGGCAATTCACATTGAGAGTGATTATTGAGAGATATGATTTTAATGTTGTCATGTAGCTTGTGAAGTCCTTGTTTGTATAGATAGTCTCTGTAAATTTCTGTTCTGTGTCACTCTTGGGGTCTTTTAACTTTTATAGAACCCCCCTAAATATTTCTTGTAGGGCCAACTTGGTGCTCACATATTCTTTCAGTTTCTGTCAGTCTTGGAAATTCCTTGTCTCTCCATCCATTCTGAATGACAGCCTTGCTGGATAAAGTATCCTTGGCTGTCATGTTGTCGGTCTATTCTCATTGGTTTTGGGAGGGGTCCTCTCTGCCTCTTGGACACGAATGCTTGTTTCCTTTCCCAGATTATGAAAGTTCTCAGCTATGCTTTGCTCAAATATACCTTCTAGATCTCTCTTTTTCTCCACCCCCTCGGGGATCCTATTAATTCTGATATGGAACATTTCATTGAGTCACTTATCTTTCTCACTTTGATTCCTTGGCTTTTAATTTGTTTTTCCCATGCCACCTCGGTTTCCTTCTTTTCTATCATCTCATCCTCTAACTCCTTAACTTGTTCTTCTCCCTCGTTTAACCTGGTAAGCAGAGTATCCAGTATAGACTGTGTTTCATTGATAGCACTTTTAAGCTCAGCCTGATTAGATCTCATTTCTGCCCTTAGAGATTCTGTATTGTCATTTTCATACTTTCTCGAGCCCAGATATCACCTTGAAAACTGTTTCTCTGATGTCTATTTCTGACATCTTGCTTCTATCCATATCCATTAGTTCTGTGGCAGAGACCACAGTCTGTGATTCTTTCTTTTTGGGTGGTTCCTCCTCTTAGTCATTCTGTTGAGGGGTGGTTGAGGGAATGTGCAGGGTCCAAATTATTGACCAGGACCCAAGCAAGATGCACCTGTTTTACAGGGACTTCAGGGTTCTTGGCCTCTTGCTCTTCTAGTCTGTCTTCTGGAGGAGTGGCCTGCCACACTGTTACTTAGGCAAACTGTTTGGGCAGAGTTTCCCTGCCCCCTGTGGGGGAGGGATGGGGTCAATCAGAAGCATTTTGGGGGCGCTTTTGTTCTCTGGTGGCTTTCCCTGGCAGTTTTCAGCATATCTTCTGAGAGTCAGAGCAGAAGTGACCATATCCAAACCTCTGTCTCAGGACAGAGAGATCACAGTCTGTTCTTCACTGAGCTCTCCAGCCCACACTGTCTCCATTTCTTTCTGTGCTGCTAAAAACCCACAGTGTCCTGGGTTGTGGGCCCCACAGCAGGTCTCCCAATCCTTGCTTCAAGGGCCAAGCACGTATCTGCTCTTTGTGCTTCTAAATCCACCAGCTTCCCGTACTCACACGTGTGCCCCTGTAGTTCCAGGTTTCAGTCTGGGGGCTGTCCTAAAGTCCTTTCCAAGTTGCTACAGGTCTGAAAGTCTGTGCCATGTCCCCAGGACGGGAGGTTTTTGCCTTCCCAGGGCAAGTTCACAGAGGCTCCCTCCCCTTCCATTTATCTTCCAGTATGTGCCCACAAAATCAAGGCTCCCCACTTCATACCTTAAAACCAACTGCCAAAGGTATTCTGTTTGTAGAGATCCAGATATATCTTCTTACATCTCACGCTGATTTCCTGGATATTCAGAATGGTCTGGTAGATACCCAGCTCAATTCAGGGGACCTTTTAAAATAAGGTTTTCTACTCCTCTGCCATCTTATTTTCCAATCTCCCATGTATCAGTTCTATTTTTCTTATTGCATTTTTTTAAAAATACTTTTTTATTATATTGTGTTAGTCACCACACAGTACATCCCTGGTTTTTAATGTAAAGTTTGATGATTCATTAGTTGCGTATAACACCCAGTGCACCATGCAATACGTGCCCTCCTTACTACGCATTCTATCCCATTCTCCCACCCCCTCCCCTCTGAAGCCCTCAGTTTGTTTCTCAGAGTCCATAGTCTCTCATGCTTCATTCCCCCTTCTGATTACCCCCCCTTTCTTTATCCTTTTCTTCTCCTACCGATCTTCCTAGTTCTTATGTTCCATAGATGACTGAAACCATATGATAATTGTCTTTCTCGGCTTCACTTATTTTACTTAACATTATCTCCTCCAGTGCTGTCCATGTTGCAGCAAATGTTGAGAAATCGTTCTTTTTGATAGCTGAGTAATATTCCATTGTATATATGGACCACAACTTCTTAATCCAGTCATCTGTTGAAGGGCATCTCGGCTCCTTACATGATTAAGCTATTGTGGACAATACTGCTATGAACATTGGGGTGCATATGGCCCTTCTCTTCACTACGTCTGTACCTTTGGGGTAAATACCCAGTAGTGTAATGGCTGGATTATAGGGTAGCTCAATTTTTAACTTCTGGAGGGACCTCCACACTGTTTTCCAGAGTGGCTGTACCAACTTGCATTCCCACGAAAAATGGAGGAGGGACCCCCTTTCTCCACATCCTCTGGCGTAAGGTGGTATCTTAGTGTGGTTTTGATTTGAATTTCCCTGATGGCTAATGATTTTGAACATTTTTTCATGTGTCTGTTAGCTATTTGTATGTCTTCATTGGAAAAGTGTCTGTTCATATCTTCTGCCCAATTATTGACTTGATTATTTGTTTCCCGTGTATTGAGTTTGAGAAGTTCTTTGTAGATCTTGCATACCAGTCTTTTATCTGTAGTATCATTTGCAAATATATTCTCCCATTCCATGGGCTGCCTCTTAGTTTTTTTGACTGTTTCCTTGGCTGTGCAGAAGCTTTTTATCTTAATGAAGTCCCACAAGTTCATTTTTTATTGTGTTTCTCTTGCCTTTGGAGATGTGGCATGAAAAACGTTGCTGTGGTCGATGTCGTAGAGGTTGCTGCCTATACTCTCCTCTAGGATTTTGATGGATTCCTGTCTCACATCGAGGTCTTTCATCCATTTGGAGTTTATTTCTGTGTATGGTGTGAGAGAGTGGTCAAGTTTCATTCTTTTGCATGTAGCTGTCCAATTATCGCAGCACCATTTATTGAAAAGACTGTCTTTTTTTCCACTGAATGTTTTTCCTGTTTCGTCAAAAACTAGTTGCCCAAGGAGCCGAGGGTCCATTTCTGGGTTCTCTATTCTGTTCCATTGGTCTATGTGTCTGTTTTTGTGTCAGTACCATGCTGTCTTTGTGATCACAGCTTTGTAGTACAGCTCAAAATCCGGCATTGTGATGCCCCCAGTTTTGTTTATCCTTTTCAACAATTCCTTGGCAATTCGGGGCCTTTTCTGGTTCCATAAAATTTTAAGGGCTGTTTCTTTCAGTTCTTTGAAAAATGTCGTTGGTATTTTGATCGGGATAGCATTGAAAGTGTAGATTGCTCTGAGTAGCATAGACATTTTAACTATGTTAATTCCTCCGATCCATGAGCATAGAATATCTTTCCATCTTTTTATGTCTTCCTCAATGTCTTTCAAGAGTGATTTATAGTTTCTAGAATATAGGTCCTTTACGTCTCTGGTTAAGTTAATTCCAAGGTAACGTATGGTTTTTGGTGCTATTGTAAATGGGATGGATTCCCTAATTTCTCTTTCTTCCATCTCGTTATTCGTGTATAGAAATGCAACTGATTTCCGAGCATTGATTTTGTATCCCGCCACATTATTGAATTGCTCTGTAACTTCTAGTAGTTTGGGAGTGGATTCTTTTGGGTTTTCCATAGAGTATCATGTCATCTGCGAAGAGAGACATTTTGACTTCTTCTTTGCCAATTTGGATACCTTTGATCCCTTTTTGTCATCTGATTGCTGTTGCAAGGACTTCTGGTACTATGTTGAATAATAATGGTGAGAGTGGGCATCCTTGTCGTGTTCCTGATCTTAAGGGAAAGGCTTCCAGCTTTTCCCCATTGAAAATGATATTTGCTGTAGGCTTTTCGTAGATGGTTTTTATGAGATTGAGGAATGTACCCTCTATCTCTCCACTCTGAAGGGTTTTAATCAGGAAGGGATGCTATATTTTGTCAAATGCTTTTTCTGCATCAGTTGAGAGAATCATATGGTTTTTTGGCATTTTTCTTCTAGATAAAATCTATGAGACTGATAGATTTTCGAATGTTGAACCACCATTGCATCCCAGGGATGAATTCCAGGTGGTCATGATGGATAATCCTTTTAATGTACTTTTGGATTCTATTAGCAAGGATCTTGTTGAGAATTTTGGCGTCCATATTCATTAGGGAAATTGGTCTGTAATTCTCCTTTTTGATGGGGTCTTTGCCTGGTTTGGGGATCAAGGTAATATTGGCCTCATAGAATGAGTTTGGTAGTATCGGTCAATGACTGGCGATTTTGGAAGGTCTTTATCTCTCCATCAATTCTGAATGGCAGCCTTGCTGGATAATGTATCCTTGGCTGCATGTTTTTCTCTGAAAGAGCTTTAAAAAAGCCCCCCCAACCCTTTCTCATTCCAGGTCTGTGTAGACAGGTCTGACATAATTCTGATACCTTTGCCTTGGTACGTGAGAAATTTCTTTGCCCTGGCCGCTTTCAATACTGTATCCTTGGATCTAATATTTGCGAATTGCACTATGAGGTAAGATGGCATAGATTTGTCATGGTTGAGCTTGGGAGGGGTCCTCTGTGCCTCTTGGACACGAATGCTTGTTTCCTTTGCTTGATTAGGGATGTTTTCAGCTACAATTTGTTCAAATATCTCTTCTAGACCTCTGTTTTTCTCCAACCCCTCAGGGATGCCGATGATTCTGACATTGGAACGTTTCATTGAGTCAGTAATCTCCCGTAACCTACATTCTTGAGATTGGATTTTTTTGAGCTAAGTTTCTATTTCAGCTTTCTCTTCTACTAACCCATCCTCCAATTTGCCGATATGTTCTTCTGCCTCATTTACCCTGGCCGTCAGAGCTTCCAGTTTTGACTTCATTTGATTCATACGATTTTTAATTTCTACCAGGTTCGCTCTCATTTCCACTCTTAGAGATTCTATATTCTCATTAATATTTTTGTTAATACTTTTTTCAAGTCTACACATCATCTTGACCATTGTTACTCTGAACTCCATTTCTGATAATTTGGTTTTATCCATATCCATTAGTTCTGTGGCAGAGGCCACAGATTCATTGTCTTTTCTTTTTGGGGTGGATTTCTCCTTCTCATCATTCTAATGAGGAGAGGTTGCAGGGTTGTCCAGAACCCAAATTATTGACCAGGACCCAGACAGTGTGCACTTGTTTTATAGGGACCTTAGGGATGTGGGCTTCTTGATTTTTTATCCTGCCTTCTGGGGGAGGGGCCAGCAGCTCTAATACTCAGGCAATCCTGTTTGGGTAGAGTCTCCGTGTCCCCTGCCAGGGGGGGGTGGGGATGGGCACACTGTGAGCCAGTATTTCCAGGCTTGTGTTCTCTGGCGGCTTTCCCTGGCGGTTGGCTATGCCTCTTCTGAGAGTCAGAGCAGCAGTGGCCCAATCTCAGCCTCTGTCTCAGAATAGAGGGATTGCGGACCATTCTCCACTGATGTTCTGGCCACTTTAACTCTGTTTCTGTTGGTGCTGCTCAACGCTGCAGCGTCCCTGGATGTGCGCCCCACAGCTGGCCTCCCAGCCCTCACTTCCAGAGCTGGTACGTCTCTGTCCTTTGTGTTTCTAACACCACCAGCCACCAGCCGCCCCCGCGTGCTCCGGAGCTCCCGGTCTCAGTCTGGTTCCAGTGAGCACACTGGAGTTCCATTTCAGTCTGGTCGCGCCCGTTCCCCGGCTCACAGTCCCAGTCCGCTTGCTCTTTCGCGGGTGCTGGTCCGTGAGTCTGCCCGCTCCCCCGTGCATATGGCTACTGCTTCCCGGTGCCCGAACTCGGTGGCTCCCTCCCCCTTCCATTTATCTTCCGATATCTGTGCGTGGTTTCACAGCTCCCTGCCTCATACCTCAATACTCAGCGCTGGAGATGTTCATTTGTAGAGATCCAGATGTATCTTCCTGCATCTCAGGCTGATTCCGTGGATGTTCAGGATGGTCTGGTACCTATCCAGCTCGACTCAGAAGACCAGCTGAAAAAGGGGTCCCCTACTCCTCCGCCATCTTAACTCCTCCATGTATCAGTTCTAGCAAGTTTTTGTGGAGTCTTTCAGGTTTTCTACATATAGTCTCATGTCATCTGCAAATAGTAACAGTTTGATTTCTTCCTTGCCAATTTGGATATCTTTTATATCTTTTTGTTGTCTGATTGATGAGGGTAGGACTTCCAGTACTATGTTAAACAACAATGGTGAGAATGGTCATCCCTGTCTTGCTCCTGACCATAGAGGAAAAACTCTGAGTTTTTCCCCATTGAGGTTGATATTAACTGCTGGGATTTCATATATGATCCTTATGATGTTGAGTTATGTTCCCTCTATCCCTAATTTGTTGAGGTTTTTTTTATCAATAATGGATGCTCTACTTTGTCAAATGGTTTCTCTGCTTCTATTGAGAGGATCATATTGTTCTTATTCTTTGTTTTATCAATGTGGTTTGTCACATTGATTGATTTGTGACTATTAAACTACCATTCCAACCAAAGAATAAATCCCACTTGATTGTGGTAAATGATTCTTTTAATGTACTGCTGTATTTGATTTGCTAGTATTTTGCTGAAAATTTTGCACCCATGTTCATCAGGGATATTGGCCTGTAGTCTCTTTTTTGGTGGGGTCTTTTTCTGGGTTTAGAATCAAAGTAATGATGGCCTTCTAGAATGAGTTTGGAAGTTTTCCTTCCATTTTGATTTTGGGGAATATTTTGAGAAGAATAGGTCTTTCAGCATTTGCTAGCATTCTCCTGTGAAACCATCTAGATCTAGACTTTCTTTTTCAGATTTTTGATTAATAATGCAGTTCCTTTGCTAGTTGTCAATCTGTTCATGATTTCTATTTCTTCCTTTTTCAGTTTTTGTAATTTGTGTGATTCTAGGAATTTATCCATTTATTCCAGGTTGTCCAATTTGTTGGCGTGTAATTTTTCATAATATTCTTTTGTAATTGTTTGTATTATTGTGGTGTTGGTTGTGATTTATCCTCTCTCATTAGTGATTTTATTTATTTGGGTCCATTCTCTTTTCTTTTTGATTAGTTTGGCTAGGCGATTATCAATTTATTTAATTTTTTCAAAGAAGCAGCTCCTTTTATTGATCTGTTTTAGTGGGAGTTTCTTCGTTGTTGTTTCTTTACAATTTATTTCTGTTCTAATCTTTATTATTTCCTTTATTCTGCTGGCTTTAGACTTCATTTGTTGTACTTCTTTTAGCTCCTTTAGATATAAGGTTAGGTTGTGTATTTGATATTTTTCTTGCTTCTTGAGGTAGGCTTGTATTGCTATATACTTCTCTCTTAGGACCACTTTTGTTGTAGCCCAAAGGTTTTGGACCATCTTGCTTTCATTTTCATTTGTTTCCATTTATTTCTTTTGTTTTTCTTTCATTTCCTGATTGACCATTCTTTCTTTATTGGGTGTTCTTTTTTTTTTTTAAGATTTTATTTATTGGAGAGAGAGAGTGAGCATGAGCAAGGAGGAGGGGCAGAGGGAGAGGGAGAAGACTCCCCACTGAGCAGGGAACCTGACATGGGCCTCCATCCCAGGACTCTAAGATCATGACCTGAGCCAAAGAAAGATGCTTAACCAACTGAGCCACCCAGGCACCCCTAGTAAGATCTTTA
Source organism: Ursus arctos (assembly GCF_023065955.2). NCBI lineage: Eukaryota > Metazoa > Chordata > Mammalia > Carnivora > Ursidae > Ursus > Ursus arctos. Next base: position 71,433,156 of record NC_079873.1, read on the forward strand.
ACTTCCATATATTTGTAGTCTTCTCCCAATCTTTGTGTTGTGTGTGTGTGTGTGTGTGTGTGTGTGATTGATTTCAAGTTTCATAGTATTGTGATTGGAAAATATGCATGGTATGATTTCCATCTTTTTGTACTTTTTGAGATCTGATTTGTGACCTATGATGTTATGTATTCTGGAGAATGCCCCATGAGCACTTGAAAAGAATGTGTATTGTGCTGCTTTATGATAAAATGTTCTGAATATATATGTTAAGTCCATCTGTCTCAGTGTTTCATTTAAAGCCATTGCCTCCTGGTTGATTTTCTGCTTAGATGATCTCTCCATTGATGTAAGTGGGTTGTTACAGTTCCTTACTATAATTGTATTATTATCAATGAATTCCTTTATGTTTGCTCTTAATTGTTTTATATAGTTGTGTGCTTGCATGCTGGTGGCATAAATATTTAAGTTTGTCATATCTTCTTGATGAATAGACCCCTTTATTATGATGTATTACCTTCTTCATCTCTTGTTACAATATTTGGCTTGGTTTCTCTGATTTAAGTATTTCTACTCCAGTGTTCTTCTGACCTCCATTTGCATGATAAATGTTTTTTCCATCCCCTAACTTTCAATCTGCACGTGTCTTGAGGTCTAAAATGAGTCTCTGGTAGGCAGCATATAGATGGGTCTTGTTTATTTATCTATTCTGACACCCTATATCTTTTGATTGGGGCATTTAGTCTATTTACATTCAGAATGATTATTGATAGATATGAATTTAGTACAATTTTATTACTTGTTTTGGCTTTGTTTCTGGAGATTGGAGATTTTTCTCTGCTCCTTTCTCGTGTTTGTTGCTTTAGGGTTTTCTTTCGCACTCAAACAGTCCCCACTAATATTTCTTGAAGGGCTGGTTTAGTGATCATAAAACTTTAGTTTGTGTTTGTCTGGGGAACTCTTTATCGCTCCTTCTATTCTGAATGATAGTCTTGCGGAATAGAGTATTCTTGGTGGCATATTTTTCCTATTCAGCATGTTGAATATATCATGCACTGTCTTCTTGCCTGTCAAGTTTCTGTGGGGAGATCTGCTGCTAATCTTATTGGTCTTCCCTTGTAAGTTAGGGGCCCTTTACTCTTTGTCCTTTTAGAATTTTTTTCTTTAACTTTATATTTTTCAAACTTAACTATGATATATCTTGGTGTTGGCCTGCTTTTATTGAGTTCAGTGAGAGTTCTCTGTGCCTCCTGGATTTGCAAGTCTGTTTCCTTCCCCAGATTAGGGAAGTTTTAAGCTATAATTTTCTCAAATAAACCTTCTGCCCATTTCCCTCTCTCTTCTTCTCCTGGGAGTCCTATGATATGAATGTTATTATGACTTATGGAATCACAGAGATCCACAAGTCTATATTCATAATCCAATTTTTTTCCTTTCCCTCTTTTTTTCATCTTCATTATTTTCCATAATTATCTTCCCTATCACTGATTTATTCCTCTGCTTCTTCCATCATTGTGGTAATTACATGTGACAGTTTCAAATCTTGGTTATTACATTTTTCATTTCAGCCTGACTAGTTTTTAAGTCTTTTATCTATGTGGTAAGGGACTTCCTGGTGTCTTCTTTGCTTTTTTTGCAAGACCAGCTAGTATCCTTATCATCGTTGCTTTAAATTCTGAACCAGGCATATTACTTAAATCTGTTTCAATCAGATCCTTGTCCATGACCTTTTCTTGTGCTTTCTTTTGGATGAATTCCTCCATCTTGGCATTTTATCTAGGTTTCTGTCTCCTTCTCTGTGTTAGGAAAGCCTGTTATATTTCCTGATCCTGAGATTAAGGGCTTTATGAAGAAGAGATCATATAATATGCAGGGCCTCATCTTTCAGAAACTGTCTCTGGTGTATACCATGTGCACTCTGATGCTGTGTTTTGCCTGCTTTTTCCTTCAGGTCAGTCCTCTCCAGAGGTTCTCCTTGCCTGCAGTGGGGAGTTGTTTGAACTGTTGCCAAAGTTTGGTGAGTTTTAATTAAGTGGGCTCTGGTCTGATTGTTAAATTGGTCAGATCCTATTTCCACTAGAGCTGAAACTTTGCAGAACTCTATGGTCAGTGGACATGGTGCCTGCAGGGATTTGTGCTGTCTTCCGGGGGAGGGGACATTTTCTTCATTCTCAGGCACACTTGCCTGTGGAAAGAAGCATGAGGGACAGGGAAGGGAAATGGGACCAGCTTGCACCCAGGACCCTGGAGAGGGGAGTTTGAGCCTGCCATTGTCCAGGAAGTGCTCCCAGAAGAGCAAACAATTTTCCCTTGTGCATCCCAGGCATCCTTCAGATTGCTGCCTTCACCCTGTGTCCCAGACACCTGCCTGCCTAACAACACTTTGCACCTTGGACTCTATCCCAGGCAGGATGGCTGAGTTTTAAAACTCTAGACTTTTGGGACATGGTGTGGAAGATACCCATGCTGGTCCTCTGGGGGAGGGTTTTGCCATACTGGACTGATGCAGGTTTTTCGCAGAAGGATGGTTGCACCAAAGCACCAGAGTGTGGTATTTGGAGTAAAGAATAGCAGAGGACAAGTGTCCAAGTTGGCCACCCTCAGCAGCTATCCCTGCAGCTATGGTGAGGGGTGTGAGAGGAAAAAAATGCTCACTGGCTCTTTTGCCTCCAGAGAGGTAATGCCATCTCTCCGAGATGCATTCCAAGAAGCAGGGACTGTCTCTCCCAGTGTGTCCCAGTAGATCGTCAGATTGCTTGTCCTCTGCCCCCAGGCTATCTGATCTCTTTCTCCATAGGAGCACTGTAGCACCCTTAGGGCTCCAGACCATCCACACCACAGACCTCTAAAACTTCACTCTTTGAGCCCCACTGGTTGTAAAATCTCATGAAAATCAGCCTCTCTCATTTTCCAAGTCAATGACCTTAGGGAAGTATTTTCCTTATGAGATCCCTGTGCGCTTCTCTCTCTGTCTTGCCTCTCTCCATGACCAGGGCTTATTCCCCCTGGCAGCCCTTGAGATTCATTTCTCCCCTAAACTACATCTCTATACCTCCTACCTTCTACAATGTGGTTTCTTCTTTCCTTCTAGTTGTGTACTTTGTTCTGTCAGTCCTTGGATCGATTTCTTTGGTATTCAGACATATTTGATATTTATATAGTTGTTTTCTAGGGAGGAGGCAAGCCTAGGGTCCTCCTACTAATCCACCACCTTGGGTCCTCCCTGCTCAAGGGTTCCAGTTTTTCAAATTTTCAGCAACATTTGTTAATATCTGTCATTTTAATTGTAACCATAATAGTGGGTATGAAGTGTTATCTTATTGTGCTTTCGATTTACATTTCTCTAATGATTAATGACGGTAAAAAGCTTTACATGTGTTTACTGGCCATTTTATATCTTCTTTGGAGAAAAGTTTGACTCTTTTGGTCATTTTTCATTGGTATTTTTGTTTTTTATTATTAAGTTTTAAATAATTCTTCTCATTTTATAGATTGTCTTTTCATTCTCTTGATAGTCACCTTTGAAGCACAAAAGTTTTTATTTTGATAAAGTCTTACTTGGCTATTTTTAATTTGGTTGTTTGTACTTTATGTCTTTTATCAAGAAATAACTGTCCAAGCATGGGAGACTATGGACTCTAAGAAACAAACTGAGGGCTTCAGAGGGGAGGGGGGTGGGGGAATGGGATAGACTGGTGATGGGTAATAAGGAGGGCTCATATTGCATGGTGCACTGGGTGTTATACGCAACTAATGAATCATCGAACCTTGCATCAGAAACCAGGGATGCACTGTATGGTGACTAACATAATGTAATAAAAAAAAAACATTAAAAAAAAGAAAAAAGAAATAACTGTCCAACACATGGTCTTCAAGATTTGCATCCTAGTTTTCTTGTACTAATTTTATAGTCTTAGCTCTTAGATTTAGATCTTTGATCCATTTTGAGCTAATGTTTGTATATGGTATGAAATAAGGATCCAACTCTATTTTTCTGCATGTGGAAATTAAGTTGTTTCAACAGCATTTGTCAAAAAGACTAGCCCTTATCCCTGAACTGTCTTGGCACCCATGTCAAAAATTGATCAAAATGAATGGATTTATTACTGGACTATCAATTGTTGTCCATTAATTTATGCCTATCCTCATGATTGTACCATAGTCTTGGTTATTGTAATTTTGTGGTAAGTTTTGAAATCAGAAATCCTGATTCCTCCAAATTTCTTCTTCCTCTTCAAGATAGTTTTGGCTAATCTGGATCTTTTAAATTTTCATAAGAATATTAGGAGCAACTAGTCAATTTCTTAAAAGAATAACCTCAGATTTTAATAACAATTATCTTTGAACTGTAGAACGTTTTGGGGAGTATTGCCATCTTAATAATAACTGTTCCAATACATGAACACAAATGTCTTTCAATTTATTTAGATTTTCTTTAATTTCTTGATTTACACAATTGTTTCATAGTTTTAGTGAACAAATTTTGCACTTTTGCTAAATATATTTTAAAATATTTAAACAATGTGAATAGTATTTTTAACATGAATTTTCAAATTAATCATGGCTAGTGAATTAAAAAATTAATTTTTCTATATTGATTTTTCTCCTGCAATCTTACTAAACTGTTTATCAACTTTTATAGCTTTTAAGTGTATTTCTTTAGATTTTCTGTATACAAGGTAATCTCATCTGTGAATAGAGATAGTTTTACTTCTTACCCTTCAGTATGGATGTATTTTATCTCTTTTTCTTGCCTAATATTCTTCCTTTTCTCTAGTAACATTGTTTGTCTTAATGTTTTGCTTTTGTTTTTTGGGTTTTTTTGTCTCATGTTAGTATAATTACTCCACCATTCCTCTTTTTTTTTTTTTTGAAGGGCAGAGTATACCCAGTGTAGGTTTTTTTTTAATTTTTTATTTAAATTCCAGTTAGTTAACATATAGTACAATATTAGTTTCATGTGTAGAATTTAGTGCTTAATTACTTCAATACACACAGTGCTCCAACTCTCTTTTGATTACTGTTTGCATAATATCTACTTTTTTATCTTTTTACTTTCAACCTGTTTGTGTTTTTTAATCTAAATTTTTTCTCTTTTGGACAGCACATAGTTGAATCATTTTTGAATTTATTCTGTCAATCTATACCTTTTGATTGAGGCATTTAATGTCTTTATTTTTAATTAATTACTGAGTTAGGGTCTACATTTTTTCATTTTTCTATTTGTTTTCTACTTGTCTTATGTCTTTTTTCCTCCTTTATTCCTCCATTGCTGCCCTCATTTTTGTTAAGTAAATATTTTCCAGTGCATCATTTTAATTATTTTGTTATTTCTTTTATTATATTTTTGAGTCATTTTCTTAATGGTTAACCAGGAGATTACAATTAGCAATTTAACTTTTAAAATCTAGTTCTGATTAATACAAGCATAATTTCAATAGTACACAAAAACTTTGTTTCTAGATAATTCTATTCTCTCTCCCTTCCATTTTGCTATTATGTCATAGAAATTATGTCTTTATGCATTGTGTCTCAATGAAAAGATTTATAATTATTGTTTTATGAAGCTTTATTTCAAATCAGATAAGAGAAAAAATTACAAATGAAAACTATTATCTTTTATGTTTATCTATAAATTTATTTTACTAGTTTTTTAAAAAATATGGATTTGTGTTACTCTCTAATGTCCACTTATTTCAGTCCAAAGACATCCCTTTATTATTTTTTGTAGGGCAGATTTTCTAGCAATGGAATTTCTCATTTTGTTTAAAAAATCTGGGAATGTCTTAATTTCTTTTTCATTGTTAAATGTTAGTTTTATGGGATAAATAATTCTTAAAGTGTTTTTTCTTTTAATAATTTGAGTATATCATCCCACTGCCCTCTGGACTTCACAGCTTCTGATGGGAAGTCAGCTGTAAATCTTATTAAATTTTTTTTGTAAAAAATTTACAAAAATTTTTTTGCTACTTTCAAGTTATCTCTGCTTTTGTGTTTCAAGAGTTTGATTATGTTGTGTCTGGGTGTTTATCAGAGTTTATTGAGATTCTAAAATGTGTGCATTAATGTATTTTACCAAATTTGGGGGTGAGTTTGGTGATTATTTCTTTAAATATTATTTTTCCCCTTTCGCTCTTTCCTCTGGATTTAAGACTCCCATTATTCATATAGTGTTCCATCTGGTGGTGTGCCACAGGTCTCTGAAACTCTTCACCTTTTTTTGTTTTTATTTTAATCCCAGTTACATAATGTACAGTATTATATTAGTTTCAGGTGCACAATATAATAATTTAACACTTCTTTACTTCGTCCTATGCTCTTCACAAGTGTACTCCTTAACTCCTGTCACATATTTAGCACATCTTTAAACCCACCACCCCTCTGGTAACCATCAATTTGTTCTCCATAGTTAAGAATGTCTTTCTTGGTTTGTCTCTATCACTCTTTTTATTCCCCTTAGCTCATTTCTTTAGTTTCTAAAATTAAAAATATTAGTGAGATCATAGGGTATCTGTCTTTCTCTGGCTGACTTATTTTGTTTAGCATAATATTCTCTAGCTCCCAACATGTTGCTGCAAATGACAAGGTTTCACTCTTTTTTATGGATGAGTAATATTCCATAATATACATAAATACAATCTCTTCTTTATCCATTCATCTGTCAATGGACACTTGGGCCACTTCCATATCTTGCCTCTCGTAAATAATTCTACTATAAACATAGTGGTGAATGTACCCTATGAATTACTGTATTCATATTCTTTGGGGAAATACCCAGAAGTGTGAATGTAGGATATTTTATTTTTAACTTCTTGAGGAACCTGCATATAGTTTTTCACAGTGGTTGCACCACTTTGCATTCCAACCAAAAGTGCAGGGGGGCTCCTTTTCCTCCACATCCTTGGCAACACCTATTGTTTCTTGTGTTGTTCATTTTAACCATTCGGATGGGTGTGAGATTTTATTGTATTTTTGATTTGCATTTTCCCGATTATAATTGATGTTGAGCATATTTTCAAGTGTCTGTTTGCCATCTGGATGTCATTAGAGAAATGTCTGTTCATGAATACTGACCATTTTTAAATTGGATTATTTGTTTTTTGGGTGTTGAGTTGTGTAAATTCTTTATGCATTTTAGACACTAACCCTTTATCAGATATGTCATTTGTAAATATTTTCTTCCATTCAATAAGTTGTCTTTTAGTTTTATTGACTGTTTTCTTTGCCATGCAGAAGATTTTTATTTTGATGTCATCACAATACATTATTTTTGCTTTTGTTTCTCTTGCTTCAGGAGACATCTAGAAAACAGTTGTTATGGCTAATGTCAAAGAAGTTACCACCTGTGTTTTGTTCTAGGATTTTTGTGGTTTCATGTCTCACGTTTAGGCCTTTCAACCATTTTGAATTTATTTTTGTGTATGGTGTATGAAAGTGGTCCAGTTTCGTTCTTTTGCATGTAGCTGTACGGTTGTCCCAACAACATTTCTTGAAGAGACTGATCTTTTCCCAAATGGATAGTCTTTCCTTTGTCAAAAATTAATTGAACAGATAGTTGTGGGACTATTTCTAGATTTTCTATTCTCTTCTAGTGATTTATGGGTCTTTTTTTGTGCCAGTAACATATTATTTTGCCTAGTACAGCTTTGTAGTATAACTAAGAAGTCTGGAATTGTGATGTCTTCGGCTTGTTTTTGTTTTTCAAGATTGCTTTGGCCGTTCAGGGACTTTCATGGTTTCACACAACTTTTAGGATTATTTGTTTCAGTTATGTGAGTGATGCTGCTTGTATTTTGATAGGGATTGTCATTTAATCTGTAGATTGCTTTGGTAATACAGATATTTTAACAATATTTGTTCTTCCACTCTATGACCATGGAATGTCTTTCCCTTTCTTTGTGTGGTCTTCAACTTCTTTCTTTTGTTTTTAAAGATTTTATTTATTTATTTGAGAGAAAGAGAGAGAGAGAGAGAGAGACCATGAGTTAGGGGGAAGGATAGAGGGAGAAGCAGACTCCACACTGAGAAGGGAGCCCAATGTGGGACTCGATCCCAGGACCCTGGGATCATGAACTGAGCTGAAGGCAAGTGCTTAACCAATTGAGCCACCCAAGTGCCCATTAAACTTCTTTCATCAGTGTTTTATAGTTTTCAGATTACAGATCTTTCACAGCTTTGGCTAAGCTTATTCCTGTATTTTTTATGTAATTGTAAATTGAATTTTTTTCTTAATTTCTTTCTGCTGCTTTATCATTGGTGTATAGAAATGCAAACGGATGCTTTATCATTGGTGTATCAAAATTCAAAGGATTTTTGTATATTAATTTTGTATCCGGTAAATTTATTGAATTCATTTATCTATTCTAGCAATTTTCTTGGTGGAGTCTTCTGGGTATTCTATATATAGTATCATGTCATGTGCAAATAGTTTCAGTTTGAATTCTTCCTTACCTATTTGGATGCCTTCTTTTTCTTTTTGTTTTCTGATTCCTGCAGCTAGGATTTACAGCACTATGTTGAAAAAAACAGTGGTGAGAGTATATTTCCTTCTATTGTTGGTTACCTTAGGGGGAAAGCCCTCATTTTTCCCCATTGAGGATGATGTTCACTGTAGGTTTTTCATATGTGGTCTTTATTATGTTGAGGTATTTTCCCTCTAACCCTACTTTGTTGAAGGTCTTTATCAGGAATGGGTGTTGTACATTGTGAAACGTTATTCTGCCTCTATTGAAAGGATCATATGGTTCTTATCCTTTCTTTTGCTAATGTGGTCTATCACATTGATTCATTTGCAAATATTAAACCTCCCTTGAAGCCCAGAAATAAATCCCACTTGATCGTGGTGAAGCATTCTTTTAATGTACTGTTGGGATTCAGTTTGCTAGTATTTTATTGAGAATTCTTGCATTCATCAGGCATTTGGGTCTGCAGTACTCTTTTTTATTGCAGTCTTTCTTTGGTTTTGGTATTATGGTAATGCTGGCCCCATAGAATGAATTTGGAAGTTTTCCTTTTCTCTTTTGGAATCATTTGAGATTAGGTATTAACTCTTCTTTAATGTTTTGTTGAATTCACCCATTAAGCCATTGACTCTGGACTCCTGATTTTTGGGAAATTTTTTTTCATTAATGATTCAATTTCTCTATTGGTTTTAGCTTTGTTGAAATTTTCCTTTTCTTCCTGATTTGTTTTTGTAGTTTATATGTTTCTAGGAACTTAACCATTTTTTCCATGTTGTCCAATTTTTTCTCATATAATTTTTCATAATATTCTCTTATAATTGTTTTATTTCTTTGGTATTGTTATTCTCCATTCTCATTTGTTATTTTACTTATTTAAGTCTTTCCCCCTTTTTTCCCTTGATAATTCAGATGTTTATCAATTTTATTAATTTTTTTGAAGAACCAGTTACTAGTTTCATTGACCTTTTCTATTTTCTTGTTTGCTTGTATATAATTTATTTCTGCTCCAATCTTTATTATTTCTAACCTTCTGTTAGTTTTATGTTTTTGTATGTTGTTCTTTTTCTAGTTCTCTTATGTCTAAGATAAGTTATTTGAGACTTTTATTGCTTCCTGAGGAAGGCCTGTATTGCTATAAACCTCCCTCTTACTACAACTTTTACTGCCTCCCAAAAGTTTTGGACTATTCTGTTTTCATTTTCATTTGTTAATACATATTATTTTTATTTCTTCTTTGATTTATTGGTTAACCTATTCATTTTTTTTAGTTGCATGTTATTTAACCCCCATGTATTTGTGGTTTTTCCAGATGTTTTCTTGTGGTTGAATTCTAGTTTCCTAGTCTTGTGTTCACAAAAGTTTTGTGATATGACTTAGATATTTTTGGATTCTTTGAGGTTTGTTTTATGGGATGATACATGGTTTATTATGGAAAATGTTCAATGTGTAAATGAAAATAATATGTATCTGCTGTTTGAGAATGCAATGTTCTGAATATAACTTTTAAATCCATCTGTTCTAGTGTGTCATTCAAACCATTGTTCCCTTATTTATTTTCTGTTTAGATAATCATCCCATTGATATAAGTGTGTTTAAAGACACTTAATATTATTATCCTCAATTATTTCCTTTATTTTCATTATTAACTACTTTATCTATTTGGGTGTTTCTAGGTTGGGTGCATAAATATTTCCAATTGTTATATATTCTGTTGGACTGTCCCTTCTATTATTATTTAGTGTCCTTCCTTATCTTTTGTTACAGTTTTTGTTTAAAGTATATTTTGTCCTAGGGCGCCTGGGTGGCTCAGTTGGTTAAGTGACCTACTCTTGGTTTCAGCTCAATTTGTGATCTCAGGGTCATGGGATCGAGCTCCACATTGAGCTCCATGCTTAGCTTGGAGTCATTTTGGGACTCTCTTTCCCTGTCATTCTGCACCTCCTTCCAGCTCTCATTCTCTCTCTCTCTCTCTCTGTCTTTCTCTGTCTCCCTCTAAAAGCCTCCTGTGCTGGGGACAGGGCACAGACTGGCAGATCGGTAGTGGTGGTGAAAGGTCTTTAGAGCACCGCCCCAGACTGAAACCTGGAGCTCAGGGGTGCACATGCAAACTGGGATGGCTGACCGTTTTAGAACACAAAGGACAAACACACGCCCAGCCCTGGGAGAGAGGACTGGGAAAGCGTCTGTGGGGTGCACAAACCAGGACGCTGAGGGGTTTTAGCAGTACAGAGAGAAATGAAGTCAGTGTAGCCTGGAGAGCTCAGCAAAGAGCAGACTGCGATCTTCCTGTTCTGAGACAGAGATTTGGATATGGTCACTTCTGCTCTGACTCTCAGAAGAGACACAAAGCTGTCAGGGAAAGCAGCCAGAGAACAAAAGACCGGTTCTCACTGTGCCCATCCACCCCCACAAGGGTTATTACTTTGGACTCTGTACATTCCCTCAACCATACTTCATCAGAATGATAAAGAGGAATCCTTAACAAAAGAAAGAAAAAGAGACTGTGGCCTTTGCCACAGAACTAATGGATATGGATATAACCAAGATGTCAGAAATGGATTTCAGAGTAACAATTATCAAGATGATATCTAGGCTTGAGAAAAATATTAACAAAATATATAATCTCTAAGGGCTGAAATGAGATCTAATCTGGCCAAACTTAAAAATGCTATGACTGAAATGCAGTCAAAACTGGACGCTCTGCCTGCCAGGTTAAATGAGGCAGAAGAATGAATTAGTGAGTTAGAAGATAAGATGATAGAAAAGAAAGAAACTGAGGATGTCGGAGAAAAACATATTAAAGCCCAAGAGATCACACTGAGAGAGATTAATGAAGCCAGGAAGCATTCTAATGTCAGGAATTATTGGGATCCCTGAAAGGGTGGAGAGAAAGAGGTCTAGAAGGTATATTTGAGCAAATCATAGCTGAGAATCTCCCTAACCTGGGGAAGGAAACAAACATTCGTGTCCAAGAGGTAGAGAGAGCCCTTCCCAAGATCAATGAGAAGAGACCAATGGCCCGACATATAATAGTACAATTTGCAAATCCTAGACCCAAGGAAACAATTTTGAAAGCAGCAAGGAAAATAATTTCTTACATACAGGGGGAGGAATATCAGAATAACGTCAGACCTATCCACAGAGACCAGAAAGACATATTTAGGGAACTAAATGAGAAGAACATGCAGCCAAGGATACTTTACCCAGAAAGGCTGTCATTCAGAAAGGATGGAGAGATAAGGAGCTTCCAAGACTGGCAGAAAATGAAAGAATATGTGACCACTAAGCCGGCCCTGCAAGAAATATTAAGGGGGTTCTATAAAAGGCAAAAGACACCCAGAACAGAAATTTACAGAGACAATGTAAAGAAACAAGGACTTAACAGGCAACATGACAACATTAAAATCATATCTCTCAATAATCACTCTCAAAGTGAATGGCTTAAATGTTCCCATAAAACATCACAGAGTTGCAGATTGGATAAAAAGACATGACTTATCCATGCACTGTCTACAGGAGACTCAATTTGAACCTAAATGTACAACCAGACTGAAAGTGAAGGGATGGAGAAAAATTTTTGATGCCAATGGACCACAAAAATAGCTGGGGTAGCAATTCTTATATCAGACAAATTAGATTTTAAGCTAAAGACTGTAGTAAGAGATACAGAAGGACACTATATCATTCTTAAAGGATCTGTCTAATAAGATAATCTAACAATTGTAAATATCTATGCCCCTAACATGGAAGCAGCCAACTACACAAGCCAATTGTTGTTAACCAAACAAAGAATCATATTGATAATAATACTTTAATAGTAGAAAAGATCAATACTCCACTCATAGCAATAGACAGATCATCTAAGCAGAAGATCAATAAAGAAACAAGAGCTTTAAATGACACACTGGTCCAGATGGACTTCATAAATATATATGGAACATTCCACCCTAAAACAGTAGAATACTCATTCTTCTTGAAAGCACATGGAACTTTTTCCATAATGGACCAAATACTGGGTCACTAATCAGGTCTCAACCAGTACCAAAAGACTGAAATTATCCCCTGCATATTCTCAGACCACAGTGCTTTGAAACTGGAACTCAATCACAAGAAAACAATTGGAAGGAATTCAAACATTTGGAAGATAAAGAGCATTCTGCTAAAGAATGATTGGGTCAACCAGGAAATTAAAGAAGAACTTAAACAATTCATAGAAACCAATGAGAACAAAAACACATCAGTCCAAAACCTCTAGGATACTGCAAAAGTGGTCCTAAAGGGGAAATACATAGACATCCAAGACTCACTCAAAAACAGAGATTCTGAAAATACAAGCTAAGCTTACACCTTAAGGAACTGGAAAAAAAACAGCAAATAAATCCTAAACCAAGCATGAGAAGAGAAATAATAATGATTAGAGCAGAGATCAAGGAATAGAAACCAGAAATATAGTAGAGCAGATCAATGAAACTAGAAGCTGGGTCTTTGAAATAAATAATAAGATTGATAAACTTCTCAGATTTATCAAAAAAAAAAAAAAGAGAGACAGAGAGAGAGAGAGAGAGAGAGAAAGGTCCCAAATTAATAAAATTATGACTGAAAGGGGAGAGATCACAACTTTCACCAAGGAAATAGAAACAATTATTAGAAACTATTATCAACAACTATTGCCAATAAATTAAGCAACCTGGAAGAAATGGATGCATTCCCAGAAACCTATAAACTAGCAAGACTGAAACAAGAAGAATTGGCAATCAGAATAGATCAATAACTGTAATGCAGTTGAAGCAGTGGTCAAAAACCTCCCAAAAAACAAGAGTCCAGGCCATGATAGCTTTCCAGAGGAATTTTTTTTTTTTACGATTTTTTTATTTATGTGACAGAGAAACAGCCAGTGAGAGAGGGAACACATCAGGGGAGTGGGAGAGGAAGAAGCAGGCTCATAGCGGAGGAGCCTGATGTGGGGCTCGATCCCATAACGCCAGGATCACGCCCTGAGCCGAAGGCAGACGCTTAACGGCTGCGCTACCCAGGCACCCCTTTCCAGAGGAATTCTAACAAACACTTAAAGAAGAAATAATACCTCTTCTCCTGAAACTGTATCAAAAAATAGAAATAGAAGGAAAACTTCCAAACTTGTTCTATGAGGCCAGCATTAACCTGATCCCCAAACCAGGAAAAGACCCCATCAAAAAAGGATAATTACAGACCAGTATCCCTGAAGAACATTGAATGCCAAAATACTCAACAATATCCAAGCCAATAGGATCCACCAGTACATTAAGAGGATTATCCATCACAACCAGGTAGGATTTATTCCTGGGATGCAAGGGTGGTTCAACATTAGCAAATCAATCAACATAATAGAGCACATTAATAAAGGAAAAGACAAGAATTATATGATTCTCTCAATTGATGCAGAAAAAGCATTTGACAAAATACAGCATACTTTCCCAATTAAAATTTCTTAGAGTGTAGGGATAGAGGGAACATTTCTCAATATCATAAAAATGATCTATGATAAGCCCACAGCAAATATCCTTCTCAATGAAGAAAATCTGAGAGCTTTTTCCTTAAGGTCAGGAACACGACAAGGATGCCCACTCTCACCACTATTGTTCAACATAGTACTAGATGTTCTAGCATCAGCAATCAGACAACAAAAAGAAATAAAAGGCATTCAAATTGGCAAAGAAGTCAAACTCTCTCTCTTTGCAGATGACACGATACTTTATGCGGAAAACCCAGAAGGCTCCACCCCCAGAACACTAGAACTCACACAGCAATTCAGCAATGTGGCAGGATACAAAATCAATGCACAGAAATCATTTGCTTTTCTATACAGTAACAATGTAACTGTAGAAAGAGAAATTAAGGAATCAATTCCATTTACAATATCACCCAAAACAATAAGATATGTAGGAATAAACCCAACCAAAGAGGTAAAGTATCTATAATCTAGAAACTCCAGAACACTTATGAAAGAAATTTATGAAGACACAAAAAGTTGGAAAATGTTCCTTGCTCATGTATTGGAAGAATGAACATTGTTAAAATGTCTATGCTTCTTAGAGCAATCTACACTTTCAATTCCATCCCTATTAAAATACCATTGGCATTCTTCAAAGAGATGGAACAAACAATCCTAAAATCCGTATGGAAGTATAAAAGGCTCTGAATCATCAAAGGAATGTTTAAAAAGAGAAACAAAGCTGGGGGCATCACGTTGCCTGATTTTAAGCTATATTACAAAGCTGTGATCACCAATACAGCATGATACTGGCAGAAAAACGAACACATAGATCAATGGAACAGAATAGAGAGTCCAGATATGAACCCTCACTCAATGGTCAACTAATGTTAAACAAATCAGGAAAAAGCATCCCATGGAAAAAAGACAGTCTCTTCAATAAATGGTGCTGGGAAAATTGGACAGCTATATACAGAAGAATGAAACTTGACCATTCTCTTACATCATACACAAAGATAAATTCTAAATGGATGAAAGACCTCAATGTGAGGCAGGAATCCATCAAAATCCTAGAAGAGAACATGGGCAGTGACCTCTTCAGCATCGGCTACAGCAACTTCTTTCAAGACACGTCTCCATAGGCGAGTGAAACAAAAGCAAAAATGAACTTTTGGGACTTCATCAAGATAAAAAGCTTCTAAACAGCAAAGCAAACAGTCATCAAAACTAAGAAGCAACCCACAGAATGGGAGAAGATATTTGCAAATGAAATAATAGATAAATGGCTGATATCCAAGATCTATAAAGAACTTCTCAAACTCAACACCAAAAAACAAATAATCAAGTAAAAAATGGGCAGAAGACATGAACAGACACTTCTCCAAAGAAGACATACAAATGGCTAACAGACACATGAAAAAATGTTCAATATCATTAGCCATCAGGGAAATTCAAATTAAAACCACATACCAGTTAGAATAGCAAACATTAACAAGGCAGGAAACAACAAATGTTGGTGAGGATGTGGAGAAAGGGGAACCCTCTTATACTGTGGATGGGAATGCAAGCTGGCACAGCTACTTTGGAAAACAATATGGAGGTTCCTCAAAAAGTTAAAAATAGAGCTACCCTATGACCTAGCAATTACACTGCTAGGTATTTACCCCAACGATACAGATCTAGTGAAAAGAAGGGGCTCATGCACCCCAATGTTCATAGCAGCATTGTTCACAATAGCCAAACTGTGGAAGGAGCTGAGATGCCCTTCAAGAGATTAATGGAATAAGAAGATGTGATCCATATATACAATGGAATATTACTTAGCCTTCAGAAAGGATGAATGCCCACCATTTGCATCAACATGGATGGAACTGGAGATAATTATGTTAAGTGAAATAAGTCAAGCAGAGAAAGACTATTATCATATTTTTCCACTTATATTTGGAACATAAGGAATAGCACAGGGCATTAGAAGAAGGAAGGGAAAAATGAAGGGGGGGGGAATCAGAGGAGGAGCCAAACCATGAGAGGTTCTGGACTCCAGGAAACTGAGAGTTTCAGAGAGGAGGGCGTGGGGGATGGGTTAGCCAGGTGATGGGCATTACGGAGGGTATGTATTGCAATGAGCACTGGGTATTATATGCAAACAATGAATCTTGGAACAGTACATCAAATACTAATGATGTACTACTGTATGGTGACTAACATAACATAATAAAAAATAATAATAAATACAGTATATTTTGTCCTGTATATTTATTGCTCCTTTGACTTTCTTTTTACATCCATTTGCATGATAAATATTTCTCCATCCCCTCACTTTCAATATGCAGGTGTCTTTAGGTCTAAATACATACATTCTGTCACCCTATGTCTTTTGAATGGAGCATTTGTGCATTTATATTCAATGTAATTATTGAAAGATATGCTTTTATTGCCATTTTAATAGTTGTTTTTTCGTTATTGTTTCCTGAAGTTTTTCTCTGATCCTTGTTTTCTTTTTCTTTCTTTCATGGCTTTCTGGTTTTCTTTAGTGATATATTTAGATTTCTTTCTCTTTATTCTTTGCATATTAGTGGTTTTCATTATTTTTATCATTAGGCTTGTATATAACCTCTTCTGTATATATGAGTCTATATTATGTTGATGGTCACCTAAGTTTGAACACTGATTGATCAAGATGGTGGTTGCTGATGGACGGCACTGGAGGAGATAATGCTTAGTGAAATAAGTCAAGCAGAGAAAGACAACTCTCATATGATTTCTCTCATCTATGGAACATAAGAACTAGAATGATCAGTAGGGGAAGAAAGGGATAAAGAAAGGGGGGGTAATCAGAAGGGGGAATGAAACATGAGAGACTATGGACTACGAGAGACAAACTGAGGGCTACAGAGGGGAGGGGGGTGGGGGAATGGGATAGACCGGTGATGGGTAGTAAGGAGGGCACATATTGCATGGTGCACTGGGTGTTATACACAACTAATGAATCATCGAGCCTTACATCGAAAACCAGGGATGTACTGTATGGTGACTAACATAATATAATAAAAAATCATTATTAATAAAAAAAAAAAAGATGGTGGTTGCTGAAGGTTAGGGTGGCTGTGGTAATTTCTTAAAATAACAATGAAGTTTGCCTCATCGATTGACTCTTCCTTTTACTTGAACATGTAGAAGACCGCGTACAGTTGATTGACCTAAGTATAGTATTGCTGTGTCTCAGGGAATAGGAAGACCCAAGGAGAGGGAGGGTCATGGGGAAATATCACTGATCACAGATCACTATAACAAATAGAATAATAATGAAAAATTTTCAAATATTTTGAGAATCACCAAAATCTGACACAGAAACAGAAAGTGAGTAAATTTTATTGGAAAAATGACACCGATAGACTTGCTCGACACAAGGTTGCCACAAATCCTCATTTTGTAAAAAATACAATACCTATGAAGTGCAATAAAGTGACCACGTATGCCTGTACACTTGGACATATAGATATAAAGGGTATAGATAAAGATAGATGGGTATAAATTTTCTCAATCTTTTCAAGTATTGCATATCTTCTGTTTTCAAAGTTAATTTGTTAACGTACTCTTAAGAAATTTTTGTAACCAGCATTTTGGATAGCACCTAGAATACTAGTATAATAATCAAGCAGTTTAGAAGAATTTTCCTCTTGTATTAGAGTCTTACTTATCCTGTGACAAATTACCAGAAGTTTAGTCCCTTAAAACAGCATAAATTTGTTGTTTTACAGTTCTGAGAGCAGATGTCTGAATAAAATCAAGGCATTGGTGGGACTGTGTTGCATTCTGGAAGCTTTAGAGGAGAATCCATTTTCTTGCTTTTTGCCAGTTACTAGAGCCTGCCAGAATTCCTTGCTTCATTATCCCTCTCCATTTTAAAGCCAGAAAGGGCTGGTTGAGTTTTTACAATGTAATCTTTCTAGTTTTTACTCTACTTTTTCCTTCTTCCCCAATTAAGGACCTTATGACTACATTGTGTCCACTAGGAACATCCAGATAGTTTCCTTATCTTAATATCATGTGATTAGGCATCTTAATTCCACCCTTAAATGTATTTACCTCTTGCTATATAACATAACATATATAAACATTTCAAGGATTAGGATTTAGACATTTTGGGGTATTCTGCTTACCACACAATATTTTGCTTTTTGAAAAGCAAAGTTTAATACTATAACTATGCTTAAAAGTCTCTAAACATATTTTTATTAAAGTGGTTCCAACAACTTTGACCTTTGAGATTTATCCAAGAAAGTCAAGAACTATCTTGGAAATTAAGGTAATTTCTGACATACTAGGTTCATTCAGGTTGTTAGGATACTAACTTCTGGTCTATGTTAAGTGACTCATTCCACAAGTTAGAATCTGACTTGATATAAAAACATTTCTTGTTTTCTCATTTCAACTTATAAAGACTCATCTTCTTAGTAAAGACCCACTTATGCTCTTACAATCTCAGTTTCTCATTTGCAAGATATAAATATCAAAAGCAACTACCTCATAGTGTGGTGAGGATTTAATAAATTAATGTATACAAAGAATTTAGCACTGTCCTTTGGACATCATAGATGTTTAATATTATGCTGATATAATAGCATTATTATTTTCCCATTTTTATTATTTTTTAGATGCAAATTTTACTGGAGGCCTTCTTAGCCTTTAGACAAAATCATTTTCATTCCAAATTGAAATAAATAAGAGTTGTCCCTTGTTTCCATTAATCTATGAAATTTTCTATGAAATCGAAAAATAAAGGTACAGGTGTAATTCTGTTCTGTTATGATTGTCAGTATCTTAAGGCATACAAAAGTTAAAAAACATGAGAGATACTTTTTGGTGAGTTTACCAAGAAGCTTATAACTTTTTTTTAATAATAATTTTTTATTATGTTATGCTAGTCACCATGCAGTAGATCCTTAGTTTTTGATGATGATGATTCATTCTTTGAGTATAACACCCAGTACACCATGAAATATGTGCCCTCCTTAACACCCATCACTGGCCTATCCCAGTCCTGCACACCCCTCCCCTCTGAAGCCCTCAGTTTGTTTCCCAGAGTCCATAGATTCTCATACTTCATTCCCCTTCTCTTTACCCCCCCTTCATTCTTCCCTTCCTTCTCCTATGGATCTTCCTGCTATTTCTTTTGTTCCATAGATGAGAGAAACCATATGATAATTGTCTTTCTCTGCTTGACTTATTTCACTTATCATAATCTCCTCCAGTCCCGTCCATGTTGCTGCAAATGTTAGGTAATTGTCCTTTCTGATGGCTGAGTAATATTCCATTGTATATATGGACCACAACTTCTTCTTTTTTTTTTAAAGATTTTATTTATTTATTCGACAGAGATAGAGACAGCCAGCGAGAGAGGGAACACAAGCAGGGGGAGTGGGAGAGGAAGAAGCAGGCTCATAGCGGAAGAGCCTGATGTGGGGCTCGATCCCATAACACCGGGATCACGCCCTGAGCTGAAGGCAGACGCTCAACCACTGTGCCACCCAGGTGCCCCTGGACCACAACTTCTTAATCCAGTCATCTGTTGAAGGGCATCTCGGCTCCTTCAATGATTTAGCTATTGTGGACAACGCTGCTATGAACATTGGGGTGCATATGGCCCTTCTCTTCACTATGTCTGTATCTTAGGGGTAAATACCTAGAAGAGCAATGGCTGGATCATAGGTTAGTCCTATTTTTAGCTTTTTGAGGGACCTCCACACTGTTTTCCAAACTGGCTGTAACAACTTGCATTCCCACCAACAATGTAAGAGGGATGCTCTTTCTCCACATCTTCTCCAACATTTGTTGTTTCCTTCCTTGTCCATTTTTGCCATTCTAACTGGCATAAGGTGGTATCTCAAAGTGGTTTTGATTTGAATTTCCCTGATGGCTAATGATTTTGAACATTTTTTCATGTGTCTGTTAGCCATTTGTATGTCCTCATTGGAAAAGTGTCTGTTCATATCTTCTGCCCATTTTATGATGTGATTATTTGTTTCTCCCGTATTGAGTTTGAGAAGTTCTTTGCAGATCTTAGATACCAGTCTTTTATCTGTACTGTCATTTGCAAATATCTTCTCCCATTCTGTGGGCTGCCTCTTAGTTTTTTTGACTGTTTCCTTGGCTGTGCAGAAGCTTTTTATCTTGATGAATTCCCACAAGTTCACTTTTGCTTTTGTTTCTCTTGCTTTTGGATATGTGTCATGAAAAAGGTTGCTTTGGCCAATGTCGTAGAGGTTGCTGCCTATGCTTTCCTCTAAGATTCTGATGGATTCCCGTCTCACATCGAGGTCTTTCATTCATTTGGAGTTTATCATTGTGTATGTTGTGAGAGAGTGCTCAAGTTTCATTCTTTTGCATATAGCTGTCCAATTTTCCCAGCACCATTTATTGGAAAGACCATCTTTTTTCCACTGGATGTTTTTTCCTGCTTTGTCAAAGATTAGTTGCCCAAAGAGCCGAAGGTCCATTTCTGGGTTCTCTATTCTGTTCCATTGGTCTATGTGTCTGTTTTTGTGCCAGTACCATGCTGTCTTGGTAATCACAGCTTTGTAGTATAGCTTGAAATCTGGCAAAGTGATGCCGCCAGCTTTGATTTTCCTTTTCAAAAATTCCTTGGCAATTCTGGGCCTTTTCTGGTTCCACACAAATTTAAGGGCTCTTTGTTCCAGCTCTTTGAAAAATGTCAAAATTGGTGTTTTGATTGGGATGGCATTGGAAGTGTAGATTGCTCTGGGTAGCATAGACAGTTTAACTATGTTTCTTTTTCTGATCCATGAGCATAGAATATTTTTCCATCTTTTTGTGTCTTCTTCAATGTTTTTCATGAGTGATCTGTAGTTTCTAGAATACAGATCCTTTAACTCTCTGGTTAAGTTAATTCAGAGATAAAGTATGACTTTTGGTTCTATTGTAAATGGAATGGATTCCCTAATTTCTCTTTCTTCAGTCTCATTGTTCATCTATAGAAGTGCAACTGATTTCTGAGCATTGATTTTTTATCCCGCCACATTACTCAATTGCTCTGTAAGTTCTAGTAATTTGAGGGTGGATTCTTTTGGGTTTTCCATATAGAGTATCATGTCATCTGCGAAGAGAGACAGTTTGACTTCTTCCTTGCTGATTTGGATACTTTTTATCCCTTTTTTTTTTTGTCTGATTGCTGTTGCAAGGACTTCTAGTACTATGTTGAATAATAATGGTGAGAGTGGGCATCCTTGTTCTGTTCCTGATCTTAAGGGAAAAGCTTTCAGCTTTTCCCCATTGAGAATGATATTCGCTGTAGGCTTCTCATAGATGGTTTTTTATGAAATTGAGGAATGTACCCTCTATCCCTGCACTCTGAAGGGTTTTAATCGGGAGAGGATCCTTTAATTTTTTGAAAGCTTTTTCTGCATCAATTGAGAGGGTCATACGGTTCTTGACTCTTTTCTTGTTTTTTTTTTTAAGATTTTATTTATTTATTTGACAGAGAGAGAGGCAGCAAGAGAGGGAACACAAGCAGGGGGTGTAGGAGAGGGAGAAGCAGGCTTCTCGCTGAGCAGGGGGCCCGATGTGGGGCTTGATCCCAGAATGCTGGGATCACGCCCTGAGCCAAAGGCAGATCCCCAACCAATGAGCCACCCAGGCGCCCCGACTCTTTTCTTGTTGATATGATCTATCACACTGATCAATTTGCGAATGCTGAACCACCCTTGCATCCCAGGGATGAATCCCACTTGGTCATGATGGATAATCCGTTTAATGTACTGTTGGATCCTATTAGCTAGGATCTTGTTGAGAATTTTGGCGTCCATATTCATCAGGGAAATCGGTCTCTAATTCTTTTTGATGGGGTCTTTGCCTGTTTTGGGGATCAAGGTAATACTGGCCTCATAGAATGAGTTTGGTAGTTTTCCTTCTGTTTCTAATTTTTGAAACAGCTTCAGGAGAATAGGTATTATTTCTTCTTTGAATGTTTGGTAGAATTCCCCAGGGAATCCATCAGGCCCTGGAGTCTTGTTTTTCGGGAGGTTTTTGATCACTGTTTCAATCTCTTCATAATTAATCGGTCTGTTTAAATAATCAATTTCTTCCTGTTTCAGTCTTGGTAGTTTATAGGTTTCCAGGAAGGCATCCATTTCTTCCAGGTTATTTAATTTATTGGCATAAATTGTTGATAAAAGTTTCTAATGATCCTTCCTATTTCATTGGTGTTGGTCATGATCTCTCCCCTTTCAATCATAATTTTATTACTTGGGTCCTTTCTCTATTCTTTTGAATAAGTCTTGCCAGTGGCTTATCTTTTTTATTTATTCTTTCAAAGAAACAGCCTCTAGTTCTGTTGGTCTCCTCTACTGTGCTCCTGGTTTCTAATTCATTGATCTCCGCTCTAATCTTGATCAATTTTCTTCTCATGCATAGGTTAGGCCTGTTCTTCTGTTCTAGCTCCAGCTTCTTGAGGTGAGAATATAAGGACTGCATTTTAGATTTCTCTATTCCTTTGAGTGAGGATTGGGTGGCTATGTATTTTCCCCTTAGGACTGCCTTTGCAGTGTACCATAGGTTTTGGACTGATGTGTTTTCATTTTCATTGGTCTCCAAAAATTGTTTGATCTCCTTCTTAATTATCTGGTTTACCCAATCATTCTTGAGCAGGGTGGTTCTTAGTTATCAAGTGTTTGAATTTCTTCCAAATTTTTCCTTATGATTGAGTTCTGGTTTCAAAGCATTGTGGTCTGAGAATATGCAGGGAAAACTCTTAGTCTTTTGGTATCAATTGAGACTTGTTTTGTGACCCAGTAGTATTTTGCTTATTTCTTTCATTCTTTGAATAGGCCTTCTCTCAAAGCAAAAATTTTTTAATTTGATAAAATCCAATTTTGTTGTTTGTATTTTCATTGGCATTTCTAAGAAACCATTGCCAAACACAAGATCACAGTTTGTTCCATTGTTTTCTTCTAAGTGATATACAGGCATACCTTGAAGATTTTTCAGGTTTGGTCCCAACTGCAATAAAGTGAGTATTACAACAAAACAATTCATTCTTTTTGTTTTCCTACTACATATAAATGTAATGTTTGCACTAAATTGTAGTTTGTTAAGTATGCAATAGCATTATGTCCCAGAAAACAATGTACATACCTTAATTTAAAAATATTTTGTTGCTAAAAATGTTAAACATTTTCTCAGCATTCAGTTGGTCATAATCTTTTCTAGTGGATGTCTTTCTTCAATGTTGATGGCGGCTGACTGCTCAGGATGGTGGTTGTTGAAGGTTAGTGTGGCTATGGCAATTTCTTTAAAGTAGACAACAGTGAAGTTTGCCACATTGACCTTTCCTTTCACAAACCATTTCTGTGTAACGTGCAATGCTTTTTGGTAGCATTTTCCCGAAGTGGAACTACTTTCAAAATGGAAGTCAATCATCTCAAACCCTGTTGTTGTTTTATCAACTTTATCAATATCAATGTAATATTCTAAATTCTTTGATGCCATTTCAACAATCTTCAGAGCATGTTCACCAGGAGTAAGTTCCATCTTAGGAAACTATTTTCTTTGCTAATCCATAAGAAGCAACTCCTCATCAATTAAAGTTTTATCATGAGATTACAGCAATTCAGGTACCATTTTAGGCTCTGCTTCTAATTATAGTTTTCCTGTAATTTCCATCACATCTGCAATTACTTCCCCCATGGAAGTCTTGAATCCCTCAAAGTCATCCAAGAGGTTTGGAATCAACTTCTTCCAACTCCTGTTAATATTGGTATTTTCAACTCTTCCTATGAATAATGAATGTTCTTAATAACATCTAGAATGGTGAATCCTTTGCACAAGATTTTCAATTTATTTTGCCCAGATCCATCATTGGAATCACTATGGCAGCTCTAGCTTTACAAAATGTATTTTTAAATAATAAAATTTTAAAGTCAAAATGGCTCCTTGATCCATAGGCTGAAGAATGAATGTTGTGTTAGCTGGCATACAAACAACATTAATTTCATTGTACATCTCCATCAGAGCTTTTGGGTGACCAGGTGCATTGTCATTAACCAGTAATATTTTGAAATAAATATTTTTCTGAGCAGTAGGTCTCAACACTGGGCTTAAATATTTAGTAAACCATGTTATAAACAGATGTGCTGTCATCTAGGCTTTGTTTTTCCATTTATAGAAGACAGGCAGAGTAGAAATAGCATAATTCTTAAGGGTCCTAGGATTTCTGGAATGGTAAATGAGAATTGGTTTCAACTTAAAGTCACCAGCTGTATTAGCCCCTAACAATATAGTCAACCTATCCTTTGAAGTTTTGAAGTCAGGCATTCACTTCTTTTCTCTAGCTGTGAAAGTCCGAAATAGCATCTTCTTCCAATAGCAGGCTGTTTCATCTATATTGGAAATCTATTATTTAGTATAGCCACCTTCACTAATTATCTTAGCTAGATCTTCTAGATAACTTGTTGCAGTTTCTACATCAGCACTTGTCGCCTCACCTTACTCTTTTGTGTTATGGAAATGGCTTCTATCCTTAAACCTTATGAACCAACCTCTGCTAGTTTCAAACTTTTATTCTGTAGCTTTCTTACCTTTCTCAACTTTCACAGAATTGAAGAGAGTTAGGGCATTGTTCTGGGTTACGTTTTAGCTTAAGGGAATATTGTGGGTGGTTTGATCTTCTATCCAGACCACTAAAACATTCTTCATATTAGCAAAAATGCTGTTTTACTCTTTTATTATCCATGTATATACTGGAGTAGTACTTTTAATTTCCTTCAAGAACTTTTCCTTTGCATTCACAGCTTGGCTAACTGCTTGGCAGAAGATGCTAGCTTTCAGCATATCTTGGTTTTCAACATGCCTTTCACACTAAGATTGATCATTTTTAGCTTTTGATTTAAAGTGAAAGATGTGTGACTCTAACTTGAACACTTAGAAGTCATTGTAAGGTTATTAATTGGCCTAAATTCAATATTGATGTGTTTTAGGGAATAGGGATGCTCAATGAGAGGAAGAGAGACAAGGGAACAGCCAGTAGGTGGAGCAGTCAGAACACACACAACATTAATTAAGTTTGCTATCACATATGGGCATGGTTTGTTGTGCCACCAATTACAATAGTAACAACAAAGATCACTAATCACATCATCATAACAAATATAATAATTATGAAAATGTTTAAAATATTGTGAGAATTAACAAAATGTGGCACAGAAACAAGATAGAAATGCTGTCGGAAAATAATACCAATAGACTTGCTCAATGCAGGTTGCCACAATTCTTCAATATGTAAAAAATACAATATCTGTGAATAATAATAGAGTGAAGCATATAAAATAAGGTGTGCCTATATAGGTTTAGATCTCATGTTTAAATCTATAATGTAGTTTGAACTAATTGTAAATGATGTAAGGTAGGGTTCAGTTTTCAACCTTCTGCTTGTGGATATCTAGCAGAATTTGTCAAAAAGACTATTCTTTTCTCCCACTGAATTGATTGACATAACATTATACTTTAAACCATATCAAAAGATTAAATCCCTCTAAAATCTGCATTCTATTACAATTTTTTGATTGGTCAGCTGTACACATTTGAGGCTTAAAATATTGGACTTGAACAGTGAGTTAGAAAGGTACATCAAAATATGCACACAAAAAAGAGGGGGCTTGCTGTAAAAACGATCAGGACTGAACAATTACCCTGTTTGGTGCTCTGGGGTAGTATGGAGAGGACAGTGATTTTCAGTGAGATATTCATTTGGTAACCTATAGGAACATACAGAGAAATGGATTTTACCTCAATCTCAAGTCAACCTCAAAATCAAGAATTGTATTTTCTTTTGCTCTGTTCTTCACTTTCTAACTAGAACTCTATAACATATTCCAACTTTCTATAAAGTACTACAGTATCTAGTATTTTTTAACTCTCTGTACCTGTCAGGTACTTTGCCATATAATTTGCATAATTCCATGTTCTGAATACATGAATATAATAGTTTTTAAAGTGTGAAGTACTAGGTATGGAACATTTACCATAAAGATAAAGAATATCTATTGTTTTTCACTATATCAACATATATTAGTCATTCTATGACTTGTGGACATTTTTGGGAATGATATTTGATAGGTAATGGTACTTACTGTTTATCATTGGGACAAGTCACTTAATTTATCTGCCTCCAGGCTTTACATAGCAGTCTCACAGTTTAAACTCAGTCAACTTTACTACAAATCCCTTTCTCATTCTACTATACCCTTTCCAAAAGACATAATAAATGATACAACAAATGTAAATAATATAATAATTTGCAATGTCATCTTCTTTAAAAACAAAAGCATGTCTGGTTTTCAAATTATTTCACATAATTTTGATTATTTAGAAATTAAGAAATTCTGGATTCCATGTCATATCAAACAGAATAACTACCTTTGAATAAATAAACTTTACATAAGCAATGTTACAAATAAATTTAATACTAGCATTTTATTATTGTCTATAGCTTGAGAAACAACGGACTGCATTGTCTTGAGTGTTTTCATTTTATGGTTTCCTCTAAACTCATATGCCAAGTATCTGTGGAAACTCTGAGTCAGAGTTAGAAGGGTAGATCAAATGACTCTACACTGCATGAAGCCATATCACAAGTGGGTGTCAATTTGGAATATGTTCCTAGCTGAAAGTAGCTCCACAGTACTTTGGACATATAATGAGAGTATCTGAAACAAGTATCTTTGAGGAACTACAATTCAAATTAATGGGTGGATTGAAGGAAAAAGAGATGTGAAGACATACAGTAGGGAAGTTGATACACAATTAAAAGTAGGTATTTTTTGTCATCAGAGGTTATCCCTAACATTAAAAATTGCATTTAATGGTTTAAAAAGGAATGTGTTCATGATTACATGAGAAACTCACTTATAGATGATTTAGGTGAAGATTCAGAATTGTTTATAAGTTAAATGCTACTTGCATTTTATAACAGCATATTTTACAAAAAGGATTTATCACAAAATATTTAAGTACCCCACTTCTATTTTATCAAATATGATTCAGTGCATATTTATATACATATTTTTATTCATTCTGTTTTCCCTCGGTAATATAAACTTTAAAGAATACCCCTGTAAATTTTATTTGTTTTATTTTGAGATTTTGCTTAGATGGAGAAACAAAGCATTTAACTTGAGATTTTCATTCAATATAATGCTAATTTCATTTATAAACTTTCTGTTTATATATTAGATCTGCCAGGGAAATTGAAGGATATATCCGTCAATATATATATATATATATAAGTAAATTCAGTCTGCATTGCTGTTGACTCCAGGTATTCTTGTAAAAAGGCAATAGACAAAGTAGCTAAAATCTAGGCAACTTGAAATTCATTGGAAATTCAAACCCTTCGTTGTAATATCCTCAGCCCTGTGTGCATATAAGTGTTAGTAAAATCCCTAACTTCAGAAAGAAAAAATTTATCTTTTATTTTATTCTTTCATAATCCATTTCATAAGACAAATGACTTCTTTATGGATAGTTAGTTTTGAACATTTAAGCAATATTTTACATTTGACATGTTACCTACAAATCAAAGTCTCTATCCCAATGTGAGGTCATTTCTGAGTTTATATCATTTCTGCTAAAGAATGTGAATTGCTGAGGAAGCAGTGGTATAGCAATGTTATATGTAACTTCACTCCCCTGAATATTACTGGTTAGGGAAGGAGAATAGTTCTGTGGAAAGAACACTAAAGTAGATTTGAGAGATAATGGCTATACGCAAAATTAAGAAAATATTTGAATTACCTGAGCCGGTTTTGATGCTTGTAAAAAGTAATGTATAAGCCACAAAGTACCATTGAAATATAAGGAATCAGAGATGACTGATTTAAAAGTATCAATCATTTGTTAGACAAGTTTCTGCTGTGCCCAGATATTAAAAGTTATCGTGATATTAATATGTTTTTGTTTTGTTTTGTTTTCCATGCCCTGCATGTTGATATTCAGATTTCCTTAAGATGAGAAATACTGGGGTGATAATCTATGTTGAGAAAGTTTATCTTCATTCATATATAGATTATTTCTACCAAATTAGTACTTCAGATTGTCAATAACTAAAGTTAAAGTGATGAATCTTAATTTAGTTGGCTTTTCCCTTATGTTGGTCATAACAGTTAAGTTCAGAGAGTTGTTTAGTTATAATAATTTTGTACAGTTTCTGTACACTTTCTTTTCTCATTGACTAATAAAGATCAAAACTTGGAATGTTTTGTGCTGATACATATAAAAAAATGACTTCATCAAGATAAAAAGCTTCTGCACAGCAAAGGAAACAGTCAACAAAACTAAAAGGCAACCTATGGAATGAGAGAAGATATTTGCAAATGACATATCAGATAAAGGACTGGTATCAAAGATCTATAAAGAACTTAACAAACTCAACACCCCAAAAAACAAAGAATCCAGTCAAGAAATGGGCAGAAGACATGAACAGACATTTCTCCAAAGAAGACATACAAATGGCCAACAGACACATGAAAAAATGTTCAAATCACTTGTCCTCAGGTAAATAGAAATTAAAACCACAATGAGATACCACCTTACACTAGTTAGAATGGCAAAACTTAACAAGATAGGAAACAACAAATGTTGGTGAGGATGTAGAAAAAGGGGAACCCTCTTACACCATTGGTGGGAATGCAAGTTGGTACAGCCAATCTGGAAAACAGTATGGAGGTTCCTCAAAAAGTTAAAAATAGAACTACCCTACAACCCAGCAATTGCACTACTGGGTATTTAAACCAAAGATGCAGATGTAGTGAAATGAAGGGGCACCTGCACCCCAATGTTCATAGCAGCAATGTCCACAATAGTCAAACTATAGAAGGAGCCTAGATGTCTGTCAACAGATTAATGGATAAAGAAGATGTGGTCCATATAGACAATGGAATATTACTCAACCATCAGAAAGGATGAGTACCTACCATTTAAATCAACATGGATGGAACTGGAGGGTATTGTGCTAAGTGAAATAAGTCAGGTAGAGAAAGACAATTATCATACAGTTTCACTCATATGTGGAACATAAGGAATAGCACAGAGGACCTCAGGGGAAGGGAGGGAAAACTCAATGGGAAGAAATCAGAGAGAGAGACAAACCATGAGAGACCCTTAACTCTGGGAAACAAATTGAGGGCTGTTCAAGGGGAGGTGGGTGGAGGGATGGGCCAACTGCATGATGGGCATTAAGGAAAGCACATGATGTGATGAGCAGTGGGTGTTATATGCAACTGATGAATTATTGAACTCTACATCTGAAACTAATGATGTGCTATATGGTGGCTAATTGAATTTAAATAAAAAATATGAGAGAAATTCCATATTTTAATAAACTAGTACTTTAAAAAGAGATTGCTGTATAAAATGAAGAAGAGACATTGTATATAAAAAACATGTGTATAATTTAAGACATACTTTAGATGAGTATCTTTGAATTATATTAAAACTGTGTGATTTTCATCAAAGACCAATATAAATTTTCAACCAAAAAAATTGGTTGATGAATATTTATTTGTAAAATTAGACAGAAATTTCTTAATAAAATAAGTTTTAGAGTTATTTTATAATTATTATAATAGTAAAAATCATAAATATTGTAGGCATTCATTTTTTAGCATTTTTTCATTGGTCATATTCTTAAAATTGTCCAATCTTAAAAAAAATAACTGACATAAACATATATTTATCCCAGAAAAAAGTAACTGATGATAATAACATAGGAAAAGTTCAGGAAGTCTTCACCTATTATGCCAAAAACTATATATTTTTTACGTACCATAAAAAGTACATTTGCTATGAAGAATAATTCTATCTTTAATAAGGAAAGGATTAGGGAAGCCTGGGTGGTTCAAATGATTAAGCGTCTGCCTTTGGCTCAGGTCATGATCCCAGGGTCCCGGGATTGAGTCCTGCATCAGGATCCCTGCTGAGCAGGGATCCTGCTTCTCCCTCTCCCTCTGCTGTTCTCTCTGCTTGTGCTCTTTTGCTTTCTCCTGGATAAATAAAATCTTTTAAAAAAAGGAAAGGGTTAATAATGTACCAAGATGACATAATCTATTTAAATATAAATTATATCTATAAAGGCAATAAAATATGGAGCTATTTTTAAGGCTTAAAAGCATGAGTTAATTTATTATTTTTAATAATCAATAAAGTTTCAATTACTTGTGATAATAAAGTTGACATTATAATCCCCCAATATATAAACTCACATAATACTAAAAAGATGGACAAAATGGTCAGCAGTGTTAAACTTAGAAGAAACATTTATTATGAAAGAAAAAAGTCTTGCTGTAGTTCTCAAAATATTTTTCTGTCAACAAAGCAAAAATCGAAAATATGTATATTGCCTTATTAATCCATTAAATGTACAGCTGAAAGTCTTTTCAGGCTGCCTATTGAATTAGCAGGTAAAAAAATCAAGTACTTTGATTGATGTACCACCCTGCCAAAGATTCAACCAAATGGTTTGGGTAGTTTTGTTAAAACTGGGTTGGATGCAGACGCTGAACGCTATTTTTTTTTTATGTAGTAGAACACAAGGTCAAAACCTGCTTTAAAAAAATTATTTAAATTCAACTTAGTTAACAAAAGCTTGTCTTCCAAGACTTCTTTTTCTTTGCATTAGATTAACAAATTGAAAAGTACTGTCAGAATACAGAATTTATTATAGAACCAAGTGCTAACTATCTAGGTGCACTTTCACCAGTTTAACAGAAAGGAAAATAAAGTATTGCAATTGTTACTATTACTAAATAAAGTGACATTAATTCTCCCAAGTATTCAAGGTTTAGGAAAATATAAATTACCTATTTTAACTGTTAAATGGAATGTGGAAGTGGGCAAAATTCAATGACTGAATGATATAGAAACCATTATATTTAACATGGCAAATATTGTAAATTTATTAAAATCTTTTTAATAAATCTCTGCAAAGCTTTCATGAAAAGAATCCTGTATAAATGTATTAAATAATAAGCAGGACATTTATGAATCTTATTTATCTCCCATTAATGTTTATAGCTTGAAACTCTAATAGCTTTGATTTCTTCCTCAGAAAATGTGGGAGAGTACTGTGTTAAAAAAAATAGTTCAAAAACATTTTTCATATACAAATTCCTAGAAACCTATAAACCAAAACTGAAACAGGAAGAAATAGATAATTTGAACAGACCCAAAGCCAGAAAGTAATTGAACCAGTAATCAAAAATTTCCCCCAAAACAAGTCCAGAGCCATATGGTTTCACAGAATTCTACCAAACATTTAAAGAAGAATTAATACCTATTCTTCTCAAACTATTCCCAAAAATAGGAATGGAAGGAAAATTTCCAAACTCATTTCATGAGGCCAGCATTACCTTGATCCTAAAAGCAGAAAAGACCCCAATAAAAAAGAGAATTACAGTCCAATATCCCTGATGAACATGATGCAAAAATTCTCAACAAAATAACAAATTAAAAAAAAAAAAACAACAACTAACTGAATCCAAAAGTACATTAAAAGAATCATTCATGATGATCAAGTGGGATTTACTCCTGGGATGCAAGGGTGGTACAATATTCACGAATCAATCAATGTGATATACTACTTTAATAAAAGAAAGGATATGAACCTTATGATTCTTTCAATAGTTGCAGAAAAAGCATTTGACGAACTACAGCATACATTCAT
This sequence comes from Ursus arctos, assembly GCF_023065955.2. Classification (NCBI taxonomy): domain Eukaryota; kingdom Metazoa; phylum Chordata; class Mammalia; order Carnivora; family Ursidae; genus Ursus; species Ursus arctos. Next base: position 71,464,801 of record NC_079873.1, read on the forward strand.
GATAAAACTCCTTAATGAAGGAGGGCTAAGGGAACCTACCTAAACATCATAAAGGTCATATATGAAAGTCCCACAGGTAATATAATCCTCAATGGGGAAAAGATGCAAACTTTTTTCTCTGTGGTCAGGGAGAAAACAGGGATGTCCACTCTCATCATTTTTATTTAACATAGTCTTAGCCTTAGAAATCAGACAACAAAAAGAAATAAAAGGCATCCAAATCAGCAAGGAAGAAGTCAAACTTTCACTACTAGCAGAGGACATGATATTTTATGTAGAAAACCCAAAAGACTCCACCAAGAAATTGCTAGAAATGATGCATGAATTCAGTAGAGTCACAGAATAAAAAATTAATTTACAGAAATCTGGTGCCTTTTCGTACACCAGCAATGAAGCAGCAAAAAGAGATATCAAGGAATCAATCCCATTTACAATTGCACCAAAAACCATAAGATACTTAGGAATAAACCTAACCAAAGAGGGAAAAGTTCTGTACTTTGAGAACTATAGACCACTTATGAAAGGAATGAAAAAAAAAATCCATGCTCTTGGAGTGGAAAAGCAAATATTGTTAAAATGTCTGTACTACCCAAAACAATCTACACATATAGTGCAGTTCCAATGAACATACCAAGAGCATTTTTCAGAGTTAGAACAAACAATCCTAACATTTGTATAGAACCATAAAAGACCCCAAATAGTCAAAGCAATGTTGAAAAAGAAAAGCAAAGCTGGAGGCATCACAATTCCGGACTTCAAGTTGTATTACAAAGCTGTAGTGATCAAAACAATATGGTACTGGCACAAAAATAGATTTGTAGGTCATTCTAACAGAATAGAAAACCCAGAAACGAACCCACAATTATATGGTTAATTAATCTTTTTTAAAAAATATTTATTTATTTGAGAGAGAGAGTACGAGCAGGAGGATGGGCAAAGAGAGAGGGTGAAGCAGATTCCCTGCTGAGCAGGGAGTCCAATGTGGAGATCAATCCCAGGACCTCAAGATCATGACCTGAGCCAAAGGCAAATGCTTAACTGACTGAGCCACACAAGTGCCCCAATATGTTTAGTTAATCTTTGATAAAGCAGGAAAGAATATCCAATGGGAAAAAAAAGATAGTCTCTTCAACAATTGGTGTTGGGAAAATTGGACAGCAACATACAAAAGAATGAAACTGGACCACTTTCTTATACCATACACAAAAATAAACTTAATATGGATGAAAGATCTAAATGTGAGACAGAAACCCATGAAAGTCCTAGAGGAGAACACAAGCAGTAACCTCTTTGACACTGGCCATAGCAACTTCTTTTTGATATGTCTCCTGAGGCAAAGGAAACCATAACAAAAATAAACTATTGAACTTCATCAAAATAAAAAGTGTCTGCACATGAAAGGAAACAATCAACAAAACTAAAAAGGAAATCTACAGAATGGGAGAAGATATTTGCAAGTGACCTATCTGATAAAGTCTTAGTATTCAAAACCTATAAAGAATTTTTCAAACTCAACAGCCTCCAAAACAAATAATCCAATTAAAAATGGGTAGAAGAAATGAATAGATAATTTTCCAAAAAGACATACAGATGGCCAATAGTCATAGGAATAGAAATTCGATATCACTCATCATCAGGGAAATACAAGACAACAATGAGATATGCCCTCACTCCTGGCAGAATGTCTAAAATTAGCAATACAAGAAAACACTAAGTGTTGACGAGGATGTGGAGAAAGGGGAACCCTCTCACACTGTTGGTGGAAATGCAGCTACTCTGGAAAAACAGTATGGTTATTCCTCAAAAATTTAAAAATAATACTACCTTAAAATCCAGCAATTGCAATACTAGATATTAAACCAAGTATACAAAAATACCGATTCAAAGGGATACATGCACCTCAATGTTTATAGCACCATAATGTACAGTAGCCAAATCATGGAATATATATCATGGAATATTACTCAGCCATAAAAAAAGAATGCAATCTCCCCATTTGCAATGACATGGATGGAGCTAGAGTCAGAGAAAATCAAATACCATATGACTTCACTCATATGTGGAATTTAAGAAACAAAACAAATGATCATAGAGGAAAAAAGAGACAGGCAAACCAAGAAACAGACTCTTATCTATAGAGAACAAACTGTTACTAGAGGGGAGGTGGGTGGGTGGATGGGTTAAATAGGTGATGGGGATTAAGGAGTACACTTGTGACGAGCACAGAGTATTGTATGTAAGTATTGAGTCACAAAATTATACATCTGAAACTAATATTACCACTGTATCTAAACTAACTGGAATTTAAATAAGCACTGGTTGTTGTATGTAAATGATGAATCAGTAAATTCTACACCTGAAACCAATATTTTTTTAAAGATTTTTATTTATTTATTTATTTGAGAGAAAGAGAGAGAGTGAGAGGAGAGAGGGACAGAGAAAGAGGGAGAGGAAGGCTCAGCAGGCTCCTCAGGACCTGAGCCGAAAGCAGACACTTAACCACTGAGCCACCCAGGCACACTACACCTGACACCAATATTATCCTATATGTTAACTAACTAGAATTTACTTGAAACAAACAAACAAACAGAAATACTTCAAAAAATAAATAAAATAAAGCTTTCACCATATCAAACCATTTTTTTCAGTAGTGATATTCACTGGAATGTTTACTTACCACAGCTATTCTAATGCATTTATCTAATGCTGGGTTTTCTTCTTTGACACTATTAATATTTTGAGCTGAAAAATCATTTGTTTTGTGGGGCTTTCCTGTACATTGTGGGATGTTAAGCAGCATCCCCAGCCTCTATTTCCTATCAAGTGATGACAGTAGTAAACACACCCACTTCCTTAGTTGTGAAAAACAAAAATGTATCTACACATTACCACATGTTCCCCTGGGGGCAAAGTTACTTTCCGTTGAGATCACTGATCAAATGTCCTTTCATCTTTTATTTGAGCTAATACAAGATAGAATGCAGTTTTCTAACACTTTTATAACATATTAAATATTTCAGTACTCAATTATTCATTACTTCTGCATCACAGAAAAGAAATAACAGGAAAAAGTTAACATTTTCAAATATTTGTAGTTGTAAATGGTATTTTAAAACCTTCATTATTAAAAAAGAGCATGATTGTTCTTCAGTAATAGTTATGCTACCAACTTTGGTTTTCTTTTTCAATACTCCTCTGGCTATTCAGGGTCTTTTCTGGTTCCATACAAATTTTAGGATTGTTTGTTCCAGCTCTTTGAAAAATGCCATTGGTATTTTGATTGGGATGGCATTGAATGTGTAGATTGCTCTGGGTACCATAGATATTTTAACAATATTTGTTCTTCCAATCCATGAGCATGGGATGTTTTTCCATTTTTTTTTTTTTTGTCTTCCTAAATTTCTTTTGTAAGTGTTCTGTAGTTTCTAGAGTACAGATCATTACCTCTTTTGTTAGGGTTATTCCTATGTATCTTATGGTTTTTGGTACAATTGTAAATGGGATCAATTCCTTAATTTCTCTTTCTTCTGTCTCATTGTTAGTGTATAGAAATGCAAATGAATTCTGTCCATTGATTTTATATCCCACCATGTTGCTGAATTCCTGTATGAGTTCTAGCAATTTGGGGGTGGAGTTCTTTGGGTTTTCCACATAAAGTATCATGTCATCTGAGAAGAGTGAGAGTTTGACTTCTTCTTTGCAAATTTAGATTCATTTTATTTCTTTTTGTTGTCTGAGGCTAAGACTTCTAGTACTGTGTTGAACAACAGTGGTGTGTTTACATTCCTGTCATGTTTCTGACCTTAGGGGAAAAGCTCTCAGTTTTTCCCCATTGAGAATGATATTCACCCATTGATATGCTACTATGAGAGACTCATTTTAGACCCTAAGTAACCTGCAGATTGAAAGTGAGAGGGTGGAGAAATATTAATTATGCTAATGGATGTCAAAAAAAAAGCCAAAGTAGCTATATTTACATCAGAAAAACTAGATTTTAAACAAAAGACTTTAGAGGAGAAGAGGCAAGATGGCAGAAGAGTAGGGGACTCCATTTCAACTGGTCCCCTGAATTTAGTTGGATATCTACCAAATCATTCTGAACAGCCTGAGATGTAAATATATATATATCTGGATCTCTACAAGCAGAAAAACACTGCCTGTCGAGAGAAAGGAAGGGCAGAGTAGTGTAGCTGCAGGAAGATATTGGAAGGTAAACAGAAGGGGGAGGGAGCATCCATAAGCTGGATCTGGAAAGTGATATAACACTGGAGCACAAAAGTGTCCTACACCAAGTACCAGGCAAAAACTCGTAGAGTGGTAGCGGCTGGGAAAGGGCTTTAGAGCAGTGGTCAGGCAGGATCCAAGAGCTGTAGCTGCTCGTGGTTTTAGAAGCACAAAGGGCAGGGACATGCCCAGGTCCATGCCACAACCTCTGAGAGAGTCACTGTGGGTGCACACTGCAGGAGGCAGCAGTTTTCAATGGTGCCTACAGAAATGAAGACTGTATATTCTGGAGGGTTTAGTGAACAGAACAGACGGCAATTTCTCTGCTATGGGACAGAGGTTTGGGTGAAGCCATTTTTCCTCTGACCCTCTAAAGGGGCACAGAAAGCCACCAGAGAACAAAAACTCAAAAAACCAGTTTCCATGCAGCCCATCCTCCTGACAGGGGGCAAGGCAACTCTGCCCAAGCAGAGTTGCCTGAGAAACAGCACGGCAGGCCTCTCGTCCAGAAGACAGCCTGGAAAAACAAGAAGACAACAACCCTATGGTCCCCATAAAACTGTAAAATCCCAACACTGGGGCAAATAGTATACTGAGCCCCAGTTGTTGCTTCACGGTGGAAAATAGTATACTGAGCTCCAGTTGTTGCTTCACAACTTGTTTATTTTTCAGATACCACTCTCTTTTTCCTTTTATTCTTTCTCTTATGCTTCTTCTGTTTTTTTCTTTTTACCATTTTCTCATGTCAACTAGATATTTAATACAGCAACCTATATTTCATAGTAGCTTTTTAACTTGTACTTTTTCACACCTGTATTTTTTCTATAGACATATGCTTCAATGTAGTCCTTTTTTCCCTATTCAATATTACCTTTATATATATACATGTTTTACTTTTCCTGTAATTTTCGAAAGTAGTGTCCTCTAACTGTGTTCCAAACAGAACACAATACACCCAGGAACAACCGAAACACCCTACTTCATCCACACAGAGAGATTATATCCCCCATTCCCCTCAACTCCCACACTTTTATTTTAAAGTTTTAATTATTTCTAATTTTTTTTAAATTTTTATATATTTTAAGCTTGTGTTTCATTTTGGCTTTGTCTTTTCGGTGGTGGCTTCCAACCACTCCGGATTGTCCTAGGGTGCATCTTGTTAGGGTAGTGGTTGATATTTTGGACTCTGTACATTCCTTCAAACCTCCCTGAACAGAATGACTAGGAGAAGGATTCCCAACAAAGAAAAGATCCAGAGACAATGGCCTCTGCCACAGATCTAATGGATATAACTATAAACAAGATTCAGAGATAGATTTCAGGGTAGCAATTATGAAGTCAATAGCAAGGTTTGAGAAAACCATTAGTGACAATATAGAATCTCTAAGGGCAGACATGAGATCTCATCAGGCCAGATTTCAAATGCTATGAATGAGATGCCATCTAAACTGGATGCTGTAAGAGCCAGAGTAAATGAGGCAGAAGAATGAATTAGTGATCTAGAAGATAAGCTGAGAGAAAGGAAGGAAGCTGAGGAGGATAGGGATAAACACCTAAAAGCCCATGGGATCAGACTTAGAGAGATCAATCATGCCATGAAAAGTTCTAATGTAAGAATTATTGAGATCCCTGAGTTACTGGAGAGAGAGAGAGGACTGGAAGGTATATTGGAGCAAATCATAGCTGAGAACTTCCCTAATCTGGGGAAAGGAACAAGCATTTGTGTCCAAGAGGCATAGAAGACCCCTCCCAAGATCAATGAGAACAGACAAGTACCCCAGGATATAATAGTAAATCTTTCAAATCTTAGAGCCAAGGAAGCTATTGTGAGAGCAGCTGGGGGAAGAGATTTCTTACATAAGGAGGGAGGAACATCAGAATATGTCAGACCTGTCCACAGAGACCTGGCAAGCCAGAAAGGGATGGCAAGACATATTCAGGGTGCTAAATGAGAAGAACAAGCATCCAAGAATACTTATCCAGAAAGGTTATCATTCAGAATGGATAGGGAGACAAGTAGCTTCCAAGACCAGCAGAAACTGAAAGAATATGTGCCCAACAAGCCAGCCTTGTGAGAAATTTTAAGGGGGATTTTCTAAAAGAAGAAAGACCCCAAGAGTAACACAGACCAGAAATTTAGAGAGACAATCTATAGAAACAGGACTTTGTAGACAATATGATGGAATTAAATTCATATCTTTCAATACTTATTCTCAATGTGAATGGCCTAAATGCTCGAGTGAAATGGCAGAGGGTTGCAGATTGGATAAAAAGACAGGACCCATCCATATGCTGTCTACAAGAGACTCATTTTGAACCTAAAAATACATCCAGATTGAAAGTGAGGGGATGAAGAACCATCTATCATGCCAGTGGATCTCAAAAGACAGCACAGGTAGCAGTTTCTCATATCAGACAAATTAGATTTTAAACCAAGGACTGTAGTAAGAGACGTAGAGGGACACTATATCATATTTGAAGGGACTATCCAACAACAAAATCTAACAATTGTAAATATCTATGCACCCAACATGGGAGCAGCCAACTACACAAGCCAACTGTTAACCAAAATAAAGAATCATACTGATAATAATAGATTAATAGTAGGAGACCTCAACACTCAACTCTGAGCAATAGACAGATCATCTAAGCAGAAGATCAACAAAGAAACAAGAGCTTTGAATGATACATTGCACCAGATGGATTTTGTAAATACATTCAGAACATTCCACCCTAAAACAAAACAAAACAAAACAAAATAAAACAAAACAAAACAAAACAAAAACCTCATTCTTCTCAAATGCACACAGAACTTTTGCCAGAATAGACCACATACTGGGTCACAAATCATGTCTCAGCTGATGCTAAAATATTGAGATTATTTCCTGCATGTTATCAGACCACAGCATTTGAAACTGGAACTCAAATAAAAAAAAAATTGGATAGAATTCAAACACTTGGAAGTTAAGGGGCATCCTGCTAAAGAACGATTGGGTCAACTAAGAAATTTAAGAAAAACTTAAACAATTCATGGAAACCAATGAGAATGAAAGCACATTGGTCTAAAACCTCTGGGATACTGTAAAGGCAATCTTAAGGGGGAAATACATAGCCATCCAAACCTCTCTCAGTAAAGTAGAAAAATCCCAAATGAACAAGCTAACCTTACACCTAAAGGAGCTGGAGAAAGAACAGCAAATAAAACCTAAACCAAGCAGGAGAAGAGAAATAATAAAGATTAGAGCAGAGATCAATGAAATAGAAACCAGAAATATAGTAGAACAGATAAATGAAACTAGAAGCTGGTTCTTTGAAGGAATTAATAAGATAGATAAACCTGTGGCCAGCATTATTCAAAAGAAAAGAGAAAGGACCCAAATTAATAAAATCATGAATAAAAGAGGAGAGATTAGGACTAATAGCAAGGAAATAGAAACAATCATTAAAAATTATTACCAGTAACTATATGCCAACAAATTAAGCAACCTGTAAGGAAAGGATGAATTCTTGGAACTTATAAACTACCAAGACTGAAACAGGAAGAAATAGATCTGAATATACCAATAACCAGTAAGAAAATTGAAGCAGCAGTAAAAAGTCTCCCCAAAACCAAGAGTCCAGGGCCAGGTGGCTTCCCAGGGGAATTCTACCAAACGCTTAAGGAAGAAATAATAACTGTTCTACTGATGCTGTTTCAAAAAAATAGAAACAGAAGGAAAATTTCCAAACTCGTTCTATGAGGCCAGCATTATCTAGATCCCAAAACCAGGCAAAGACTCCACCAAAAAGGAGAATTACAGACCAATATCCATGATGAACACTGAATGCCAAAATACTCAACAAGATCCGAGCCAATAGGATCCACCAGTATATTAAAAGGATTTTCCATCACAACCAGGTAGGATTTATTCCTGGGATGCAAGGGTGGTTCAACATTAGCAAATCAATCAACATAATAAAGCACATTAATAAAGGAAAAGACAAGAATTATATGATTCTCTCAATTGATGCAGAAAAAGCATTTGACAAGATACAGCATACTTTCCCGATTAAAATTCCTTAGGGTGTAGGGATAGAGGGAACATTTCTCAATATCATAAACGATCTATGAAAAGCCCACAGCAAATATCCTTCTCAACGGAGAAAAGCTGAGAGCTTTTTCCTTGAGGTCAGGAACATGACAAGGATGCCCACTCTCACCGCTATTGTTCAACATAGTAGTAGATGTTCTAGCGTCAGCAATCAGACAACAAAAAGAAATAAAAGGCATTCAGATTGGCAAAGAAGTCAAACTTTCTCTCTTTGCAGATGACACGATACTTTATGCGGAAAACCCAAAAGGCTCCACCCCCAGAATACTAAAACTAGCACAGCAATTCAGCAACGAGGCAGGATACAAAATCAATGCACAGAAATCATTTGCTTTTCTATACAGTAACAATGTAGCTGTAGAAAGAGAAATTAAGAAATCAATTCCATTTACAATACCACCAAAAACAATAAGATACCCAGGAATAAACCTGACCAAAGAGGTAAAGGATCTATGCTCTAGAAACTCCAGAACACTTATGAAAGAAATTTATGAAGACACAAAAGGTTGGAAAAATGTTCCTTCCTCATGTATTGGAAGAATGAACGTTGTTAAAATGTCTATGCTTCTTAGAGCAATCTACACTTTCAATTCCATCCCTATTAAAATACCATTGGCATTCTTCAAAGAGATGGAACAAACAATCCTAAAATCTGTATGAAACTATAAAAGACCCCAAATCACCAAGGGAATGTTAAAAAAGAAAAACAAAGCCTGAGGCATCACATTGCCTGACTTCATGCTATATTACAAAGCTGTGATCACCAAGACAGCATGGTATTGGCACAAAAACAGACACATAGATCAATGGAACAGAATAGAGACTCCACAAAAGGATCCTCAACTCTATGGTCAAATAATCTTTGACAAATTACAAAAAAAAAAAAAATTCCAATGGAAAGAAGACAGTCTTTTTAAAAAATGGTGCTTGGAAAATTGGACAGCTACATACATAAGAATGAAATTGGACCATTCTTGTACAGCATACACAAAGATAAACTCAAAATGGATGAAAGACCTGAATGTGATACAGGAAACCATCAAAATCCTAGAGGAGAGCATAGGCAGTCACATCTTCGACACTGGCCACAGTAACTTCTTTCAAAACACATCCCCAAAGGCAAGGGAAACAAAAACAAAAATGAACTTTTGGGACTTCATCAAGATAAAAAGTGTCTGCACAGCAAAGGAAACAGTTAACAAAACAAGAGGTGACCTACAGACATGAACAGACACTTCTCCAAAGAAGATATACAAATGGCTAAGAGACATATGAAAAAAATGTTCAACATCATTAGCCATCGGGAAAACCACACTGAGATACTACATTACACCAGTTAGAATGGCAAAAATTAACAAGGCAGGAAACAACAAATGTTGGTGAAGATGTGGAGAAAGGGAATCCCTCTTATATTGTTGGTAGGAACGCAAGTTGGTACAGACACTTTGGAAACCAGCATAGAGGTTCCTCAAGATGTTAAGAATAGAGCTATCCTATGACCCAGCAAGTGCACTACTAGGTATTTACCCCAAAGATACAGATGTAGTGAAAAAAGGGGGCACATGCACCCCAATATTTATAGCAGCAATCTCTACAATAGCCAAACTGTGGAAGGAGCCAAGATACCCTTCAACGAATGAATCAATAAAGAAGATGTGGTCCATATATACAATGGGATATTACTCAGCCATCAGAAAAGATGAATGCCCACCATTTGCATCCACATGGATTTAACTAGAAGGGATTAGGCTAAATGAAATAAGTCAAGCAGAGAACGACAATTATCATATGGTTTTACTCCTGTGTGGAACATAAGGAAGAGCACGGAGGACCGTAAGGGAATGGAGGAAAAACTGAAGAGGGGGAAATCAGAGGGGGAGACAAACCATGAGAGATTATGGGGTCTGGGAAACAAACTGAGGGTTTCAGAGTGGAGAGGGTTGGGGGAACTGGGTAGCCTGGTTATGGGTATTGGGGGGTGGTCACTTGTTGTGATGAGCACTGGATGTTGTATGCAGCTATTGAATCATTCAACACTTCATCAAAAACTAATGATTTACTATATGATGGCTAACTGAACATAATAAAGAAAGTAATAAAAATGAAAGACTTTAACAAGTGATTAACAAGAACACTATATCATAATAAAGGGGTCTATCCAACAAGAAGACCTAAATATTGTACATATTTATGTGCCCAACTTGGGAGCACCCACATATATAAATAAATGGAAATAAACTCTTTGATAATAATACAAAAATAATAGGAGCCTTTAACACCCCACTTAGCATCAATGGGACAGTTCATCTAACTAGAATATGAACAAGGAAACAATGGCTTTGAATGACACTTGCACCAAATGGACTTAACCTATATATTCAGAACATTTCATCCTAAAGCTGCAGAATGAATGTTGTTTTTGAGTGCACATGGAACGTTCTCCAGAATAGGTCACATACTGCATCACAAATCAAGCCTCAACAAATACAAAAGGTTTGAGATCATATCATGCATATTTTCTGATCAAAACATTATGAAATTTGAGTTCAACCCAAAGAAAAACTCTGGAATGACTGCAAATACATGGATGTTTAAGAAGATCTTTCTAAAGAATGAATTGGTTCACCAGGAAATTAAAGAGGAAATAAAAATATGCATGAAAGCAAATGAAAATGGAAACATGCCAGTCCAAAATCTTTTGGATGCAGCAAAGGCAGCCCTAAGAGGGAAGTATATTGTAATACAGGCCTACCTCAAGAAGCAAAAAAGGCTCAAATACGCAACCTGTCTTTACACCTAAAAAAGCTAGAAAAAGAGCAGCAAATGAAGCCTAAAGCCAGCAGATGAAGGGAAAAATAAAGATTAGGGCAAAAATAAATGATATAGAAACAACAGTAACAACAATAAAAAACAGTAGAACAGATAAAAGAAAGTAGGAGGTGATCCATTGAAAGAATTAATAAAATTGATAAACCCTTATCCAGACTTGTCAAAAGAAAGAGAAAGGACCCAAATAAACGAAATCAGTAATGACAGTGGAGAAATCACAATCAATGCCACAGAAATACAAATAAGAATATTATGGAAAAACTGTATGCAAACAAATTGGGCAATTTGGAAGAAATGTATACACTCTTCTTTCATTTAGGATACATTTCTCCATCTTGGCATTTTGTCTAAGTCACTGGTTTATTCTCTGTGTTAGAAAAGACCTTAAAACAAACACTTAAAAAGAGACAAAGAAGGGTATTATATAAACATAAAGGGGACAATTCAACAAGAAGATAAAACAACTGTAAATGTTATGCACTCACGCTGGAGCACCCATATATATGAAATAATTAAAAACAAACACAAAGGAATTAATTGATAATAAGACAATAATAGTAGGGGACTTTAATAACCCATTTACATCAAGGGACAGATCATGTAAACAGAAAATCAACAAGGAAACCTGGCTTTCGATGACGTATTGGCACAGATGGACTTAACAGATATATTCAGAACATTCAAACCTAACACAGCAGAATACACATTTTTTTTTCAATTACAAACAGGACGTTCTCCAAAAGAGATCACATATTTGGTCACAAAACAAACTTGAACAAACACAAAAGTTTGAAATCACATCTTGCACCTTTTCTGACCACAAGAGTATGAAACTAGAAGTCAATCACAAGAAAAAAAATTAGAAAGAGCACAAATACACGAAGGCTAAGGATCATGCTACTAAACAATGAACAGATCAACCAGGAAATCAAAGAATAAATTTTAAAAAATACATACAAATAAATTAAAATGGACATGGGGGGGCATCTGGGTGGCTCAGTCGTTTAAACATCTGCCTTTGGTTCAGGTCATGATCTTGGGGTCCTGGGATGGAGCCCTTCATTGGGCTCCTTGCTCAGCAGGGAGTCTGCTTCTCTCTCTGTCCCTCCCCCTGCTCATGCTCTCTCTCTCTCTCAAATAAATAAATAAATAGAATCTTTAAAAAAATGAAAATAGACACATGGCAGTCCAAAACCTTTGGGATGTAGCAAGATGGGTCCAAAGAGGGAAGTATAAAGCAATACAGGCCAACCTCAAGAAGCAAGAAACATCTCAAATAAACATCCTATCCTTACATGTAAAAGAGCCTAAAAAAGAAAAAAAAGAAAAAAAAAACCTAAGCCAGAACAGCAGAAGGAAGGAAATAATAAAAATTACAGCAGAAATAAATGATATAGAAATAAAACAAAACAAAAAACTAGAAAAGATCAATGAAACCAGGAGCTATTTTTTTTGAAAAAAAAAAACTAATAAATTTAATAAACCTCTAGCCAGATGTATTAAAAAGAAAATGGAAAGAACCAAACAAATACAATTCAAAAAATGAGAGAGGAGAAATAACAATCAACACCACAGAAATACATTCAATAACACTATGAAAAACTATACACTGACAACTTGGACAACTTAGGTGAAATGCACAAATTTCTGTAAGCATATAAACTACCAAAACTGAAGCAGGAAGAAATAGAAACTTGAACAGACCAATAACCAACAATTAAATGGAATCAGTAGTCAAAAAATCCCAACAAACACAAATGTAGGGCCAAATGGCTTCACAGGTGAATTCTACCTGTGGAAGAAGTGTTAATAGCTATTCCAAAAAAAAAAAAAAAAAAGAAAGAAAGAAAGAAAGAAAGAAAGAAAGAAAGAAAGAAAAAAATCTTCCAAAGTCATTCTATGAGGCCAGCATTTCCCTGATACCAAAACCAGATGAAGACTCCACTAAAAAATGAACTACAGGCCAAATTCTCTGGTGAACATGAATGCAAAAATTCTCAATAAAATTACTAGCAAACAGAATTCAACAATGAATTAAAAATATAATACACCACGATCAAGTGGGATTTATTTCTGGGCTGCAAGTGTGGTTCAATATTTGCGAAACGATCAACATGATACACCACATTAATAAAAGAAAGGATAAAAACCATGTGATAACTTCAATAGATGCAGAAAAGCATTGGAAAAAGTAAAGCATCCATTCATGATAAAAGCCCTCAGCAAAGTAGTTTTAGAGGGAACATGTTTCAATATAATAAAGTCCATATATGAAAAACTCAGAGCTAATATTATCCAGCATGGGGGAAAACTGAGACCTTTTTCTCTTCAGTCAGGAACAAGACAAGGATGTACATACTCACTACTGTTATTTAACATAGTACTAGAAGTCCTAGCCATAGCAATCAGACAAAAAAGAAAGAGAAGACATCCAAATCAGCAATGAAGAGGTCACACTTTTACTATATGCAGATGACGTGATACTCTATAGGAAAACCTGGGGTGCCTGGGTAGCTCAGTTGGTTAAACATCTGCCTTCAGCTCAGGTCATGATTCCAGGGTTCTGGGATTGAGCCCCATGTCAGGCTCCCGACTCAGCGGAGAGCCTGCTTCTCTGTTTCCTTCCCACTCATGCTCTCTCACTATCTCTGTCACTATCTCTGTCTTTCTCTCTCAAATAAATAAATAAAATCTTAAAAAAAGAAAAATCTGAAAGACTACACCAAAAACTGCTAGAACCAATATACAATTTCAATAATGTTACAGGATACACAATGCACAGAAATCCATTGCATTACTATACAGCAATAATTAAGAAGCAGAAATGGGAATTAAGGAGTCAATCCCATTTACAATTATCTATCTATCTATCTATCTATCTATCTATCTATCTATCTATCATCATCTCCTAGGGGTGTCTGGATGGCTCAGTCAGTTAAGTGTCTGCCTTCAGCTCAGGTCATGATCCCAGGGTCCTGGGATCGAATCTGGCATTGAGCTCCTTGCTCAGCAGGGAGCCTGTTTCTCCCTCTGCCTCTGTTCCCACTGCCTGTGAGCACTCTCTCTCTCTCTTCCTCTGACAAATAAATAAATAAAATCTTTTTAAAATATATCCTAGGAATAAAGCTAACCAAAGTGGTGAAAAGAACTATACTCTGAAAGTTATAAAACTCTGATGAAGGAATTTGAAAATTACACAAAGAAATGCAAAAATATTCCATACTCATGGATTAGAAGAACAAATATTGTTAAAATGCTTATACTGTCCAAAATATTAAAAAAAAGTCTATACTACCCAACATAATCTACACATTTAATTCATGGAACATTTCCAATGGGAAAAAAAAATACAGTCTTTTCAACAAATTGTGTTGGGAAAACAGGACAGCAACATGCAAAAAATAAAACTGGACCACTTTCTTACACCATATGCAAAATAAATTCAAACAGGTTAAAGACCTAAATGTGAGACAGGAAACTATCAAAATCCTAGAGGAGAACACAGCCTGTAACCTATTTGACATTGGCCATAACTACTTCTTTTAGATATATCTCCATAGGCAAGGGAAACAAAAGCAAGAATAAACTATTAGGACTTCATCAAAATAAAAACTTCTGGGGTGCCTGGGTGGCTCAGTTGGTTAAGTGTCTGACTAGATTTTGGCTCAGGTCATGATCTTAGTGTTGCGAGATTGAGCCCGAAGTCGGGCTCCACACTCAGCAGGGAGTCTGCTTGAGATTCTTTCTCTGAGCCCCTCCCCTGACTCTTGATCTCTAAAATAAATAAATATATCTTTAAATAATACAATCAAATAAAAGTTAAAAAAAAAACAACTTCTGTATAGCAAAGGAAAAAAAAGCAAAGCTAAAAGGCAAACTATGGAATTGGAGACGATATTTTCAAATGACATCTCTGATGAAGGGTTAGTATCCAAAATCTATAAAAACCTTATCAAGCTCAACACACAAAAAACAAAGAATCAAATTTTTTAAAAAATGGGCAGAAGATATAAGTAGACATTTTTCCAGAGAAGACATCCCAATGACCAACAGCACATGCAAATATGTTCAACATCACTCATTCATCAATGAAATACAAATCAAAACTACAATGAGGTATCACCTCACACTTGTCAGAATGGCTAAAATCAACAACACAGGAAACAACAGGTGTTGGCAAGGATGTGGAGAAAGGGGAACCCTCTTACATTGTTGGTGAAAATGCAAACTGGTGCATCCACTGTGGAAAACAGTTTAGAAGTTCCTTAAAAAGTTAAGTACAGAAGTACCCTATGATCTAGCAATTGCATGATTAGGTATTTACCCAAAGAATACAAAAATACTAATTCAAAGGGATACACATATCCTAATGTTTATAGCAGCATTATCTCCAATAGCTAAATTATCTAAACAGCCTAAATGTTCATTGTTTTATGAACAGACAAAGAAGCAGTGGTATATACATACAATGGAATAGTACACAGCCATAAAAAATAATGAGATCTTTCCATTTGTAAATACATGATGGAGCTAAAGTGTATTATGCTAAGTGAAATAAGTCAGTCTGAGAAAGTCAAACACCATATATTTTCACCCACATGTGGAATTTAATAAAGAAAACAAATGAACAAGGGAATAAAATAGAGATAGGCAATCTAAGAGACAGACTCTCAACTACGTAGAACAAACTAATGGTTACCAGAAGAGAGGTGTGTGGGTGGATGGATGAGACAGGTGATGGGGATTAAGGAGTTCACTTGTGGTGAACACCAGGTGTTGTATAGAATTGTTGATTTACTATATTATATACCTGAAATAAATATTACTCTGTTTGTTAACTACCTGGAATTTAAATAAAAACAAAAAAGTGAACTCATTAAATATTATTTTTGCATTAATATTAGGAAATCCTGAGAAGTAATGATTCATGAGGAAATGCATAAGCTCTGTGTGCTGCTTGTGATTCTGCTATAAATAAGTCTTAATTCAGATGATTCCCAAAGTACTTTGCCTTTAAAAGTGTTCCATAATGCCTTACTCTGTATTTCATTGTTTGGCTAAAAGAACTATTAGCACCTTTGAAAGTGTCCAGTGAATTACAAGATTACAGTAAAAAAAACATTGTTTTTATATATTTTAAGAGCTCAACAGGGGGTGCCTGGATGGCTCAGTCATTAAGCGTCTGCCTTCAGCTCAGGGCGTGATCCCAGCGTTCTGGGATCGAGCCCCACATCAGGCTCCTCCGCTAGGAGCCTGCTTCTTCCTCTCCCACTCCCCCTGCTTGTGTTCCCTCTCTCGCTGGCTGTCTCTCTCTGTCAAATAAATAAATAAAATCTTTAAAAAAAAAAAGAGCTCAACAGAGCCAAAATTTTGTGGCTCCACATGTTTTAGAAAAAAAAATTATAAGAAATGATTTGAAGCCAACCTATACATGAAATACATAATATTCTCCTTTTAGATAAAATAATAAAACATTGTTTTCTGTGAAAATAGAAAAAAAATAACATCAACATGTGGAATTTTTGTACCATTAAAATATTTATCATTTATTTTCTGGTGACTAGTATACACTATGAAAAATCTAAAACCTCACAAGAGGCAGAAATCTACAAAGTTCAGTGAGGTTCTAATAAAAAGAATACATCATCTTTTAAAAAAATGAAATAAAGGCAGCTCTTTCTGCCCATGGCTTCTGTCACTGTGCTTTAATAAAGCCACCTTTTTTGCACTAAAACATCTCAAGAATTCTTTCTTACCCATTTGCTCCTGGACCTCACATCAAATCACATCATTTTCGTGTACAAAGTGGGGCCTAAGTCTTCTCATCTGGACTCAGAGCCTTGATGCAAACTTGGTGAGTACTTCCTCTTTTCTTCCTTTACTTTCATTTCATGGGCTTTTCAAGGAATACAGTTGTACTGGAACGCTCCCATGTCAATTGCTCAGGCTGCAATCCTGTAGCCGCTGGCTACTCTATGGAAAGGAATAAAAAGGCTGTCTTTTGGCTGGAAGCTATTACCCTGGCCAGAATGGTAATAAGACCCAGAAACTTGATGTCTTCTTTTTATTCATAGTCTTATACAAAGTTGTCTTTCCTAGGCACAGGACAGCTACCTAAGCCACTAGGATGGCTGCCAGTCTTAAGACCCCTATGTGAATTTTCCTCCTCATTGGTCTAATGTGGTCACCTTCAAATCTCTGGTCTAACCACTTCTGGCCACAAGACCTCCACTCAGAGCTGGCTGAAACCGGTACCCAATTGAATTAAAACCCAACCAGGGATAATTTCCTAGGGAAGTTGGCTGTAAGGAGTAGGTGTGTTAGAACATCACTTAGACCATTACGGATTTCTATCTTAACTGCTTTGGCAATGTCCCCAATGTCCCCTACTAACTACTTAAATTACAAAATTGGGTAATTTCCCCTTATAAAACTATTCTAGTGTTTTCCATAGGTTAAAACAGTGGGTTCTTCATGGCACACCATAGCACAACATGGTACTTTTGTCCAATCACCAGCACCCATTTGTAGTCTAGAATGCAATGAGGAAGCTAGGGGAGACCAGCATCCCTCCTACAGGGCACGATGGTTATCATGGGGATTTTGTTTGAGGGACATCTCCTGTTGCTTTGACACCAGGAAACTCTGGTATATTCTGTGTGGGGTGCCACTCAGGACCTTTGGTTGGGGGGTAGGTTTTCTTGAAAATGGACCTTCTCTAGGCTTCTTTGGTTCCTAAGGACTCTCCCTTGGGATGACTTTTAACCCACTGGAAACAATTCAGATTGCAAGATTTAAAAAGAGAACTGTATGGTCTCAGTAATCCTTAGAAGATGAGGAAAAATGGCCCATTAATGGGACATTAAACTTCAATATGATCTATCTGTTTGATCACTTCTGCAGAAAACTGGGCAAATGGATGGAGGTACCGCATGTCCAGTCCTGCATGGCCCTAAATCAGGACTCTGACCTAGGGGCTTCTTGCAGAATGTGTTTGGCTGCTAATCAGGCTAATAACCCCCCTCCTGATATATTGGATGATAATTGTCTAAATAGGCCTCCTCCTAATAAACCCAGGTTGCCGGAGGAAACACAGGCTATCCCTAACAAAGGGGATGCTGACCCTCTCTCACTCTTCCTCCTCCTAATAAATCCAGGTTATTCTTGCTGTATGTGGGGACTTTTCCCTCATAGCCAGAATCCCTCAGGGTTATTAGCAATGATAATTGAAGTCAACTGTCTCTGTTTAGTCTCCCTTGGGACAGGGACTTTAGGGAATATTCCCAAGCAGCTGTGAAAACTCCTTTTGTTTTAGGAAGTTCCCTGTCTTCTCTTTCTCAATATGGACTGCCTATTTTCACTTGTTGGTGGAAAAAAATGTGTCTTTCCATCTGTCTGAGATGAAAACCTTTAGGATGAGGAGTTCTCTTTCTCTGCCTTCTGAGCTTTTATCTACCTCCAGCCTTGCTGGTGGCAACTCTCCTCTTCTGCCTTCCCCACCCCCTCCTCCTGTTTCAGCATAACCTTGGGTATGGCCTGCATAACTGGCTCCTATACCATCCTGGGTGCTCCTCCAATGGCTCCTATGCTTGCTGTCATGGAGTGAAGAGCACCCCCTTGGATTTACACCACTCACTTCAGGTTTCCCCTTCAGTGTTCCAGGTAAAACTTAACAATGGGGAGCAAAATGACTCTTAAGTGGACCCAGGTGAAACATATTTGGTATTTAAATTAATTTGTTTGTTGGTTTTATTAAGATAGAAATGTCTTTAGTGTTATCAGCATTAAATATGAAACTTTTATTCTATCAAGGTTTACTAAAGGTCAAATAAGTTCATGTTATCTCTGTTACAATTTGTTAGCAAAATGACTTAAATTGATGGTAAATTTTGTCTGTCTCAAAGTTTTCATGGGTAGTTGTTAAGACAGTTTTCAAAGTCTTTGCTAGCCTGAAACTTTAAAGTTTTGCTTGGATAATAAATTGGGTTGCATTCATTGGATATATAAGTCTTTTCCAAATGATACTGAAGCATTGATCTGAATGTAGGTTTGTGCTTTTGGCTTCATATTGCAGAGAAGCTGGGGATACTTGGGTCTGTTAGTAGACATGCTCTGTGCTTCACTGAATGATCGTACTACAGGAAAACATATATTTTCCTTAAATTGTGAAATGTATTTATAAATTTCAGATCTAAATAATTCTGGTATAACAGTTCACAGTTGGTTATTACTTAGTTTTCACTGGGGATTAAGGTTTCTAAGAGTTAGAATTCATCTGCTAGATGTAATCAAGACTGATGGAAATAAGGGAAGTAACTGAATGAAGAAGTTGTAGGTTTATGAATGGAGGTCTTTGGAATGGAATTTTATATGTGGTCAGGACTAAGATTGAAATGAATGGATTCTGAAAGTACACTGGTATAAGATGGAAATTCTTCTTTTTCTCTCTGTTAAAAAAAGATAAAGTTTTCTTGGATTGTTGGTCTGCTCTTGATAAGAAAATGTAAGCAAGTTTGTTTTGTTTTGTTTTTCTCTTATGTCTGCCGGGAAAACCAAAACTTAGTTTTGTCTTTATCAGGTCCTTGATTGCTGAAGGTAGTAAAACTTCTCAATATTAAAGGAACTAAGTTTTGCTAATGACTGTATAACCCTACCTATTTGCCTTTGGAATCTCTTACTGCCACGTTGGTTAAATAAATAATTAAGTTTTAGGGTTTGTATGATCTGTAATATGATTTAGGCATGTGATTTCTAAGGTTTTCTGAGGTTTTTAACAAACTTCCCCAAGATTTGAATTGTAAATGAAGTCTCTTTGACTAATTTGGCTTATTTGGTATGCTATGTTTTGGTATAAGGCCATCACTTGATATTCTGATTATTGAAGTGTTACATGTCACAGAAACAACTGGATTTCCTTGCTAGCTATATTATAATGAAATCTCATGTCAAATCTTGAACCATGTCCATTTTTAAGTGTTTTGTCATTTATAGTTATTTTTCTTATTCTCTTGAAAAACATATTTCATTTTCAAGGAGATTTATAAAGAGAGCTTTTGACAAATACAGATTTTTGATATCTTTAAAATCATAAAACTAAAATTGGTAAGAATTTCCAGAACTAACTAAAAAAAGCTATGTTCAAGATGAGCAAGACATAGTACTATGGAACTAAATGAACTGAGGAAGATGAGTATAGTTTTTGGGAGTCATGTTTGAAACATTGCTGTTTCTCTAATGTTTCCTCTTCTAGATTAAGGAAACTTTCTCTTAAGATATCCATGATATACAGAAATATGATAAAATATTCCTTTGTGACCAAATTGAAGCATTTAACTTTTCTCTCTACTTAAATCCTCTTAAATTAAAAACAAAAACAAAAACAAAAAGCCTCAGTGTTCTTTCTTCCCTGCCAATTACGATTATTTGCATAAGTTCAATAAGAATCTGTTTTCCTTGTAAACAGGACACCTTTGGAAACATTGGTTATTTTACCAAGGCTTTTGAATGGAATGTCATATTTGAGAGACATGCATAGACTCCAAGATGACCAGACAGCTTTAAGGAACTAAGGTTGACTTTATGAGGCATGAAGCGAATAGAGCCCCTTGGAAAGTTTCACCCGATACCTTGCTTACAGAGTTCCCAGCAGACTTACCAGGTGAATAAAAATTTCATTTCCTGGCAGGCGAAGGAACCTCAGAAAGAGGAATTCACCCAAATCTACAGGTATTACAGGAATGTCTGGTGGAAAGTATTTGGCTTGGTTTCTGGCCTAGAGAAGCTACTAGAAGTTCAATCTAGAGATTCCTCATAAAAAGTTCCAGCAAAGCAGATTTTAAAAGATCTATATGATCAACCGCTATTCTTGCGGAGCTTATGTAAATAATTAGGCCAAGTTTATTCAATCTGTACTTATTTTTCAAGTGAATTAGTCATGATTTGGTTATCTTTGATAAAAATTAGGCTGGGTTAATTAATAAATCTCTAAATGAATATGCAGGTCATATCCTCCCTAATCCTGATCTGACAGTTACTAAAAACCCACCCCATATAAACCAAGGATATATGGTTTATTTAAAGGATTGAAAGTCTAACACAACAGGGGATTTAACTCCAAAATGGAAGGGCCCCTACCAGGTCATATTATGTATTCCCACTGCCACAAAACTAAGAGGACATTCCTCATGGACTCATGTCAAGAATTAAACCATACCTTCCCCACAGGAATCCAGCGTGGCAGCTAATGTGACTTCTTATTCCTGCAAACCTGTGCAAGACCTCAAACCTTTCAAATGACAATGAAGGACTGGAAGAAAAGTTTAGTCAACCATCAAAGGCCATTTTATTGGGCTTCTTTTTCTCATAATAATATTAACCTTACGTTTGTGTGTGTGTGTGTGGTCTCCCTGCCTGGTGCCAAGATTCCTTCACTGCCATAACTTCAAGCTGACAGATAATCCTTTCTACTCAAAGAAGTTCATTTATGTTGTCTATTTTGGATTCAGCTGCCTCCATCTTTGTTAACTCCTCTATGTAAGTTCACAAACTGACCAGTGTTGACCCATAGGTAGGGACATCTCTATGCCCCTATTCAGCAGGAAGAAGTTACACAAGATAAGAACTTCCACCCTCAACAACCTTAACGACTAAAGGGTCAAAATTGTTAGGGGTTGGAGGGGGTGGGTAATGACCTGGAGAATAAAAGCAAAAGGAAATGTAGATAAAATTAAATTTCCTTACAACTTATAGCCCGTTGACAAATACTTGAGACAAGAACTCCCACTGTCTTAATGTTAATGCTTTACTAAAGGCAAAAAGCAACCTTGACAATAGTCAGACCCCCAGGATCCTGTAATCTTTCTTAACACAAGAAATTCATTTTGGAAACTTCTTTGTCTCCAACCCCCCAGCTTAAAAGTATATAACTAATTAACCAATCACTCCTCACAATCCCAGTGAAGCTCTTTATTCCCACAGGTCTTGTACCTGAGCTTTAATAAAACCACATTTTTTGCACATAAATAAATAAATTAATTAATAAAATAAATAAATATAAAACAAAAAAAAGAATATCATTTTATTCTGTGGAGATCCAAATTTCTAAATACTTGACAACACAGAAAAAAGATGAAGTATTTCAGCCAATTCTGTTACTAATGATCCTCAAGAGGATTATTCATAAGAGATCAAAATTCCTTAACACATAATTTCATCTTATAAAAAAAAGCATCTTTTAAATCTAAATTATAAAAGCATACTTTCTTTTTTCATTTAGAATATGAACTGGTAAGAGTATCTGATTTCTGCAAATATTCAAAAGAGTTATGTTTATTTAAAAAATCTAAAATCACTATTCAGTTTAAAATCTTCTGAATGTTAGGACACTGCAGTCCTTGATCATACAATACTAATTATACAACCTTTGAAAAGTTGATCC
Source organism: Ursus arctos (assembly GCF_023065955.2). Lineage (NCBI taxonomy): Eukaryota > Metazoa > Chordata > Mammalia > Carnivora > Ursidae > Ursus > Ursus arctos. The sequence continues at coordinate 71,487,382 of NC_079873.1, forward strand.
TTAATAACTTCTGAAATTTTATTTTTAAACATTGTCACAATTTGCTGTAGATATATGTAAGATTTTAAATTCCTGCTTAAAAGCAATTATTGCATAAAATTGACTGTCATTTATATGCAAGTAATGAATCATGGAACATTACAACAAAAACTAGGGTGTACTATATGGTGACTAACATAACATAATAAAAAATCATTATAAAAAATTGACTTTCATACTATTAAGATGATTTTCATTTATCAAGACAGCATTAAATTTTTATTCAAATTAACATTTCTGTCCTGCTTATTCTGAACGTATAGGTGTGTTAAGACTATACAAGGTAATAGACTTTATTTTCAATCTTTACCACCCCAATAATCTCTATTAATTAAAAAGTAGAATGAAATCTCTAGTAACTCATTTTTTAAAAGATTTTATTTATTTATTTGAGAGAGATATTATTTGAGAGATAGAGAGAAAGAGCACAAGTGGGGGTGGTGTGGGGGGGAGGGGCACAGGGAGAAGGAGAAGAAGGTTCCCCACTGAGCAGGGATCCCTTCTGAGCCCCATCCCAGGACCCTGGAATCATGACCTAAGCCAGAGGCAGACTGACTGAGCCACCCAGGCACCCCTAACTCATTTTTTTTAAACTTTCTAAATAAACTGGAAGCTGTCATATAAATTCTTGAATCAGGATCAAGTCGTTACATGGAAAATCAGTTTTATCATAGTATCTAGGTTGGGAGAACAGAAGGATATGCTATACTCAAATCATCTAAAGGAAGTCATCAAAAGCCAATTTTGTTTTCCAAATATGTAAAAGATAAATAAGAATAAAAAGATGCTAAGGTTAAAAAAAAGAAAAGAAAATCTTGTAAGTAGCATAGATGACAGAAAATTGAATAAAAGAGGAAAACAAATAAGGAAAATTAAAAAGCAACAGTCTTCTGATAATTTTATTTCCCTCTTGGATAAAACTCGTAGATTTAGGGGAACACTTTCTTTACTATGGCCTCCATAAGTATTTGAAATAAAACCTTAAATTTCAAGCAGGTATTGATGAGGGAACAAAAAGGAAGCTGAGGACAAAGCAGAAACTGACGCCCTGCACCCCCCCCCATGGGATGTACATGACATTCCTCAGGCACCCCTGGCTGCCCAAAAGCTAAGGAAAAGAAAAACGAATGGTTAACTAACAGAGATCACAGTCCTGAAAGACCTGAGTCTCCCTCAGTTTACACATGTCCTAGTGATTTACAAGGAAGAAGCTTTCTTATCAATAACCTAACTTCCAGAGACCCATAATTCAGTTTCCTGGAGCCCTAACATTACCACCCCCTCCATAAAATTGCAGGAGACTGAGGCATAAGGAAATGTAAATAAAATGGAATTTCTTTTAAACCTGAAGCCCATTGACAAGGACTTGTGATCATTCCTCCGGGAGACTCCCAACGTCTTCATGTTAGTGCCTCATTAGAGGGAGGGACAGCCTTGGCTTGACAATAGCAAGGCCTCCAATATCCTGTGAATCTTCTTTAACATATGAAAGTGTTTTCTCAACCTCCCTTTTTCCTCACCTCCCCCAACCCCATGGTATATAATTAGCCACCTCTCACAACCCTAGGCAGCAGCTCTTTTCTGCCCACGGGTCCTGTCCCCATGCTTTAATAAACCACCAATTTTGCACCAAAGGCGTCTCAAGAATTATTTCTTGGTCATCCGCTCTGGACTCCACCCCACTGAGCCTCACCTATATTTCCAACCTCATCAGGTATAAATTCCTTTTATGGCGTGATTTTGATGAGGGAAAGGAAGGCAGGCTGAGGGCAAAGCAGAAGCTGACACCCTGCAACCCCCCCCCCCCATGTATGCGGCATTCCTTGGGCACTCCTGGCTGCCCCAAAGGACAAAGAAACAGTTAACCTATAGATATGTCAATTTTGCAAAACTAAGTCTCCCTCAGTTTGCAAATGTCTTAGCAGTTTACAAGGACAAAGCATTTCTATCACTAACCTAGTTTCCAGAAGGATATGTAAATGCAGCTAATGTCTTACAGCCTGCAAACTATAGACAGATACTTTTAGGAATCCAGGAAGTTCCCAACTATCTTGATGTTAATGCCTTGCTAGAGGAAAAAACAACTTAACTCGAAAATGGCAGGGCCTCTCCTGTCTTGTGAGTCTTCTTTAACATATGAAAAAATCCTCTTGAAGTCTCCCTTTTTCCTTATCTCCTCAACCCCATGGTATATAATCAGCCACTCCTCACAACTGCATCGCAGCTCTTTCTGCCCACGGGTCCTGTCCCCATGCTTTAATAAACCACCATTTTTGCACCAAAGACGCCTCAAGAATTCTTTCTTGGTCGTCGGCTCCGGACCCCTCCCCACTGAACCTCGTGAGTATTCCGTGTCCTCATCAATTTCATAAATTTCATGTTTTTAAATAAATTGGTTAATTAGGATAGCAAAATGTCTTAAAAGTGTATCAGTTAAAGGCATTAGCTTTTTTCTTAGGTGCATAAGTTACCCTTGGAGAAAATATAACTATATTCCCTCCAAAATAATTTCTATGAAGAACACAGGTCTTGGAGAACAAAAGAAAAATGATTGGCTATGTTTAACCAAAAGTACAGCAAAATACTTTGCCCTTGATTTATTTTCTCTAAATAGTGGACTAGAAAAACTGTTTAAGCTTATGTTGTATTTAGTTAGGCAAAGAAGTACACTGAGAATTCGGCACTGTGATTTTGCTTTTTTTTTCTTTTGTTTTATTTTTTCTTACCCATTTTACAATTGCCTTATGTAAACAGTTACCATTGGAGATATCTTGACATTTAACCCCATCATATGTCTTATTTAGTTCAAAGGGTTGAATACATTTAGTTAAAATGAATAGATTTTCGTAATCTCATCTTAAAGGCCTAATTTAGTCAAATCTCTCCTGAAAATCAAGTTCCACAAATGCCTTTAATGAGGAAAATTTCTTGGTGTGAATTAATGTGTATTAATTATATTAAATATTATAATTATACATATATAATTGTAATTATTATATATTAATTATATTAAATATAAAATATTTATGTTATATTTTTATATTATTTTATATATAATTTATATATCTGATATATATATACACATATATATAATACTATAATTTATAGTTTAAAACTATAATTTATATATCCAGACTCATACCCCTCAAAATCCAGACAGAATATACTGTCACCTATCTTTTCCTACTACTTGCACCCATGTTTCATGACTCCCAGAAATGGACAGAAAATTTAGTGCATAGTATAGCAATTATAAGAACATCGTTGGACATGCTGTTGTCTAAAAGCATGCTTCATTGTTGTAGCCTGGAATAAAAAGGCCACTAATCTTTTGATATACTCCAAGGGAGAGAGTGGAGAGAAAAGTCATAATGATAAGCATATGAGTTTTGTGAGTTGTATGGCCCCCAGGGGAGCATATGAGTATTGAGTACATTGTTCCACTTTTATCAGAACCAATTTATTGGTTCCAAAGATGAGTAATATCTTGACACAGAAGATATATTTACTCTGTGAGATAAGGAGACTTGTAAAACTGCATTTTTTCACTAACTTTAGACTTAAATTCTTCATTGTGTGTGTGTGTGTGTGTGTGTGTGTGTATGTGTGTCACACCCTCCTTATTCATTCTTCAGTTGATGGTCACTTGGGCTGTTTCTATAATTTGGCTATTGTAGATAATGCTGCTATAACATTGAGGTATATATATACCTTTGAATTAATATTTTTGTATTCTTTGCGTAAACAGCTAATAGTGCAATCATTGGATTGTAGAGTAGTTCTATTTTTAACTTTTTGAGGAACCTCCATACTGTTTTCCACGGTGGTTGCACCAGTTTGCATTTTCACCAACAGTGTAGGAGGGTTCCCCTTTTTCTACATCCTTGCCAAAACCCGTTGTTTCTTGTGTTGATGATTTTAGCCATTCTGACAGGTGTGAAGTGATATTCCATTGTAGTATTGATTTGCATTTCCTTAATGATAAGTGATATTGAGCATGAGCATCTTTTCACGTGTCTTTTGGCCATCTGTATATCTTTGGAGAAATGTCTATTCGTGTGTTCTGCCCATATTTTAATGGATTATTCAGTTTTAGGGTGTTGAGTTGTATAAATTATATATTTTGGATAGTAACCCTTTATTGAATATGTCCTTTGCAAATATCTCCCATTCAGTATGTTGCCTTCCAGTTGTGTTAACTGTTTCCTTCACAGTGTGGAAGTTTTAATTTTGTTGTATTTCCAATAGTTCATTTTTGCTTTTGTTTCCCTTGCCTCAGGAGATATATGTAGAAAGATGTTAGAGCCCATGTCAAAGAAGTTGCTGCCTATGTGCTCTTCAAGGGTTTTTATGGTCTTTACTCCATTTTGAATTTTTGCATGTATATGGTAAAAGAAAGTGGTCCAGTTTCAGATATTGACATGTTGCTGTTCAGTTTTCCCAACACTATTTGTTGAAGAACCTGTATTTTTCTCATTGGATATTCTTTCTTGCTTTGTCAAAGATTAATTGATCATATAGTTGTGGGTTTATTTCTGGGTTTCCTATTCTGTTCTATGTGCCCGTACCATACTATCTTGATCACTACACCTTTGTAATATAACTTTGTAATGTAACTTTGTGATATAACATGAAGTCCAGAATTGTGATGTCTCCAGCTTTGCTTTTCTTTTTCAGGATTGCTTTGGGGTCTTTTATGGTCCCATACAAATTTTAGAATTATTTGTTCTAGCTCTGAGAAAAATGCTGTTGGTAATTTGGTAGGGATTGCATTAAGTGTGTAGATTGCCTCGGATATCATAGACATTTTAACACTATTTGTTCTTCCAATCCATGAACATGGAATGCCTTTCCATTTCTTCGTGTCATCTATTTATTTCAGTAGTGTTTTATAGTTTTCCAATTACAGTTCTTCACCTCTTTAATAAGTTTATTCCTAGGTATTTTAATATTTTTGGAACAATTGTATAAGGGATTGTTTTCATAATTTCAATTTCTGCTGTTTCATAGTTGGTATATAGAAATGCAACAAATTTCTGTTTATTTTATATCCTACCACTTTACTGAATTTGTGTATCAGTTCTAGCAGTTTTTTATTATTTTGTGTTTTGCATATATAATATCATATCATTTGCTGATAGTAAAAGTTTTATTTCTTCCTTACCAAATTGGATGCCCTTTGTTGTTTTTGTTGTCTGATTGCTGTGGATAGGACTTCCAGTAGTTTGTTAAATAACTGTGGTGGGGGCGCCTGGGTGGCACAGTGGTTAAGCGTCTGCCTTTGGCTCAGGGCGTGATCCCGGCGTTGTGGGATCGAGCCCCACATCAGGCTCCTCCTCTATGAGCCTGCTTCTTCCTCTCCCACTCCCCCTGCTTGTGTTCCCTCTCTAGCTGGCTGTCTCTATAAAAAAAAAAAATAACTGTGGTGACAGTGGATATCCCTATCTTGTTCCTGACCTTAGAGAGAGAGGTCTCAGGTTTTGCATATTAAAAATGATGTTAACTGTGGGTTTTTTCATATATGGCCTTTATTATGTTGAGGCATGTTACCTCTAACCCACTTTGTTGGGGGTTTTTATGATCAATGGATGTTATACTTTGTCAAATGATTTTTCTGCACCTATTGACATGACCATATGGTTCTTATCCTTTATTTTATTGATGTGATGTATTAAGTTGATTGATTTGTGAATATTGAACCACATTCATAACCCAGAAATAAATCTCACTATCCCACTTGATCATGGTGACTGATTTTTTATTTTTTTTAATTTTTTGCTGTACTGTTGGATTTGGTTTGCTAGTATTTTGTACTGGCCTGTATTCCCCCCCCCCCTTTTGGGTGGTAACTTAATCTGGTTTTGGTATCATGGTAATGCTGGCCTCATAAAATGAATTTGGAAGTTTTCCTTCCTCTTCTAATTTTTGGAATATTTTTAAAAGACTGGGTATTAACTCTTCTTTAAATGTTTGGTAAAATTCATCTGTGAAGCCATCTGGTCCTGGACTTTTATTTATTGGGAATTTCTTTCTTACTGATTTGATTTCTTTGCTGGTTATTGGTCTGTTCAAATTTTCTATTTCTTCCTGTTTCTGTTTTGGTAGTTTATATGTTTCTAGGAATTTATCCTTTTCTTCTAGGTTGTCCAGTTTGTTGGCATACATTGTCTCAAAATATTCTCTTATATTTACATTTCTGTGGTGTTGGTTGTTATTTCTCCTCTCTCACTTGTGATTTTATTTATTTGAGTCCTTTCACTTTTTCTCTTGAGACATCTGGCTAGAAGTTTATCATTTTTTTTTTAATTTCAAAGAACCAGCTCCCAGTTTCATGGTTTCATTGATCTGTTCTGTTGGTTGTTTTTGGTTTTGTGTGTGTGTGTGTGGGGGGGGTTAGTTTCTATATCATTTATTTCTGCTATAATCTTTATTTCCTTCCTTCTGCTGGTTTTAAGTTTTTGTTGCTGTCCCTGTTCTAGCTCCTTTAGGTGTAAGGGTAGGTTGTTATTTGTGATTCATCTTGCTTCTTGGTATAGGGATGCATTGGCATAAACTTTCTTATTAGAATCACTTTTGCTACCTTTCAAAGATGTTTGAACATTGTGTTTTCATTTTCATTTTCATTTGTTTCCATGTATTTTTTATTTCTTCTTTTATTTCCTTTTGATCTCTTCAATTTTTGGTAGCATGTTATTTAACCTCCTTGTATTTGTGGTCCTTCCAGATTTTTTTCTTGTTGACTTCTAGTTTCCTAGGATTGTGGTCAGAAAAGATGCATGGTGTGACTTTGAGCTTCTTGAATTTGTTGAGACTTGTTTTGTGGTCTAATATGTGATCTGTTATGGAGGATGTTCAACATGCACTTGAAAAGAATGTGTATTCTGTTGTTTTAGGATGGAATGTTCTGAATATATCTGTTAAATCCCTCTGGTCCAGTGTATCATTCAAAGCCATTGTTTCTTGTTTATTTTCTGTTTAGATGATCTATCCATCGATGTAAGTGTTGTGTTAATGTCCTCTATTATTATTGTACCTTTATTGATTAGTTCCTTTATATTAACTGTTATATTAACTGTTTCATGTACTTGGGTGTGTCTATGTTGGGTGTGTAAATGTTTACATTTGTTATGTTTTCTTGTTGGCTTGTCCCCCTTATTATATAGTGTCCTACTTTGTCTCTAGTTACCATCTTTGCTTTAATGCCAATTTTGTCTATATAAGTATTGTTACTCTGGCTTTCTTTTGACATCCAGTTGCATGATAAACATTTCTTCATCCCCTCACTTTCCATCTGCAGGTGTATTTTGGTCTAAAATGAGTCTTTCGTAGGTAGCCATGTGCTAGGATGTGTGCATAGATAGGTCTTGTTTTTTAATCCATTCTTTCACTTTATGTTTTTTTAATGGGAGTTTTTAATCCATTTACATTTATAGTAATTAGTGACAGATAATGTATTTATTATCATTTTATTTTATGTTTTGTGATTATTTCTGAAGATTTTCCCTGATCCTTTCTTGTCTTTCTCTCTTTTATGGTTTGCTGGTTTTCTGTAGTGATATATTTGATTTCTTTCTCTTTATATTTTGTATATTTTTTAGTGGTTTCTGATTTGTGGTTACAATTAGGTTTGTATATAACATCATCTACATACAATAGTCTATATTATGTTGATGGTTGTTTAAGCTTGAACCCATTCTTTACTCCTCTATTCCCCACCTTTTAGGTACATGCTGTCATATTTTACATCCCCTTATTTTGTGAGTTTCTTGGCTGATAGTTTACCAAAAATATTTATTTTTTACTGTTTTTCCTACTTACATACTGTCACTTATGTTCTGCTGCATAGAGTATTCTTGGCTACAGATTTTCCCCATTCAGCACTGATATATCATCTATCTATCTATCTATCTATCTATCTATCTATCTATCATCTATCTATCTATCATCTATCTATCTAGATATATAGATATATACCATTAAAAAACAGAGTGAAATAATGGATTAAAAAACAAGACCTATCTATGCACACATCCTAGCACATTGCTACCTACCTATTTATATCACTGATACAAATACATATCCACTCCTTTCTGACTTGAAAAGTATGTGCTGAAAAATCCCCTGTTAGCTTTATGGGATTTCCCTTGTTGATTTTCAATATTTTTTCTTTATCACTATATTTTGCCAATTTAATTACGATGTATCTTTTTGTGGATATGCTTTTGTTGATTTTGTTGGGGATTCTCTGTACCTTCTGGATATGCATATCTGTTTCCTTCCCCAGATCAGGGAAGTTTTCAACTATTATTTCATCAAATAAATGTTCTGCTCCTTTTTTCTCTCTTTCTTTTGTGTCTCTTATAATATGAATGTTATTTCATTTGATGATGTCACTGATTTAACAAAGTCTCTTCTCATTTTGCATAATTGTTTTTTCTCTCTTTTGTTCAGCTTGATTACTTTCCATTACTCTGTCTTGTAGGTAGTTAATTCATTCCTCTGCTTCTTCCAGCTTGATTTTCATTGCATTGAGCCTGTTTCTAATCTCATTTGCTCTCTTCAACTCTGTTTCCTTTTTTTTTAAATTTGTGTTAAGGTTCTCACTGATCTTTTCCATTCTTTTCTGAAGACTAGTGACTATCCTTATGATCATTGCTTTAAATATTCTATCAGACATGATACTTATATTTGTTTCACTTAGATCTCTGGCTGTGGTCTTGTTCTGTTAATTCATTTGGGGAAATTCTTCCATCTTCCCATTTTCTCTAAGTTTCTGTGCCTGTTTATGTGTGTTAAGAAAGTCAGCTATATTTCCTGTTCTTGAGGGTAATGGCCTTATGAAGAAGAGGACCTTTAGTGCCCTGGTGTATAGTGTTCACTGTTCCCCAAGTTTGGGCACTTCCAAGAGTGTCTCCAATGTGTTCTGTGTGTGTTCTGCTGCTTTGTCCTGGCTACTTTAACCTTTCAGGCCAGTTATCTGCAGAAGTTCTCTTTCTCTGTTGTGGGCAGTGTTTGGTCCCTTGATGTGACCCATGGTAACTAAGTGTGCTCTGGTCTGCTTTTGAAATGAGTGCTGTCTCCACCACCAAAATCAAAGCCATGCAAAACTCCCATTTGGAAGACGAGGTGTGAGCATGGGTTTGGGCTGGAGCCTGGTGCACTGGGACGGAGGCAAGTGTGACTGGGAAGGGTAGTTTAAGCAGATCATAGGAGGTGGGGTTTGGTGTAAGCAAGTTAGGTATTGAGTGTTGCTGCTGTCCTAATGCCTGTAGGTGGCTTTGTGTTTATGCTGAGGTGCTGGGGAGGGAAATGGCACCTTCCAGTTTCTTTGTTCCCAGATGGGTCTCTTCCGTGAATGGTGCACCTCTCAGACAGGTTCTTAGGTGAACAAATAACCTCCCCACTGTGTGCCCCAGGTGCTCTTCAGATTGTCGTTTCTGTGCTGTATATTTGTGGGCTGTTTGCCTGTTTCCTCTCCAAGAGCAGCACAATGCCTATGGGCTCCATCCCTGCCAAGCCTGCTGACTTTTAAAACTCTAGGCTTTAAGCCCTGCTGGTTGTCAGAACTCATGAAATTCATCTCCTCTTACTTTCCAAGCCAATTGCTATAAGGATTTGTTTTCCCTGTGCATTCTCCTGTGTGTTAGTCTATCTCTAGCCCTTCTCTGTGACTGCAGCTTCCTCTAAGCTCAGCGGCCATGATCCATTTCTCTCCCAAATCATGTCTCTGCATTTCCTACCTTCTTTGATGTGACATCTCTACCTTTAGTTGTGGAGTTTGTTCTGTCAGTCTTCAGATCTATTTCCTGGGTATTTAGGATGATTTGATAGTTATTTAATTGTGTTTGTGGGACAAAGTGAGTCTAGGGTCCTCCTACTCTGATGTCATCTTATCCCAACTCCATAACCCATATCTTTAATGTGTAGGGAAAGAGTGTAATTATAATTAATTAATTAACTAAAATCAGGTTTAAAATTTACTACTCAATATTTTAAAACATATACCAGGTATATCTGACCACAATAGAACTAAACATTATTTTAAAATTCTCATATGTTCTCACTACTTAATGAAGAATGAAAAATTGTAATTAGTAAATCTCACAGTAAAGTTCAATTCAGAAATCATACACACACACACATTTGACTTTATTTGTTTAATTTAAATTTTAGTTTGATACCTGACATTGCCTTATTTAGAGCAGTCATTTATAGTTTATATAGACTTTCATGCACATTATCTTATTTTATTTTTAACATGAAGTGGATTTTTATTTCATTTAATTTGTTGCTTACTAAGACAGTGTTAGGAAGAAATTTTCTCTACCCTTCAAGATTATTTTGCCTAGTTAAGAATTAAATTGACATGAGTTAATAGGAGAAAATCTAATTTAATCATGTATGTATGGAGGATACATAAGAATATGAAGCCCACATCCAGTCAGGTAATTGAGGCTTATATGCTATCCTAACAAGGGGGTAGGGGTCTGGGTTTACAAAGGGAAGAAAAAAAATTCATAGGAAGATGAAAAAGATTAAATATTTGGGAAAAAAAAAGTCGGCTGGGCTATACAGAAACAATGAGACACAGAAAGGAATTTCAATAACAGACATTGCTAGTTTCCTCCCTGTCTACCACACCTAGTTCATATTATGCTGTAGTTATCTATGGCGATAGCTCCCTTTCTGGTACAGGTCTTCTATCTAAATTATATAGGCAGTTAGGGGGCAAGTCAAAGACTCTTTCTGAGGTTCCCAGGCCTTGATTGTTTTCAGCTCAAAAAAATCTGCATGCTAACCTAGCACATCTTGGGACAATATATTTTGAACTCCTACAACATCTATGCTGCAGAATAAATTAAACAAAATCATGTCACTAAAATATCAGTGAAAAGAAAAACATGCATAACACTAACAGTGCAGCATATAATTTTTAAAAGAATTAAATATGCTATTAAATATAAGATTAATAGATTTTCTGTTGTTATATGCTAAATACTCTCTTCAAATATCTAGATTCTTTTTCGATCATATAGTTACAGAGAAAGTATGCCTACTTTAGTACAATTTTCTAGAATTCTAGATAAATAGCCAAAACCACCTTTTACATTATGTAGAATTGAGAATATTTATGGGTTGCAGAAGTGACAAAGAATGAGGAGTAAAAGTTTGATAAATTCAATATCTCACTCTATCATTATTAGAGAGATTTCTTTTTTGATCCAGAGTCAATTTTATCCCAGTGGGATGAGCACTAGGTCATCACTGTTAGACAGCCAAGGAAGAGTCCTGCAACCATAGAACTGGTGCAAGCAGAAGGTCAGAGGACCCAGGGGGAAGGGGGTCCTGCAGGATCAACCAAGAGGGTCTTTAGCTACATGCAGGATAGAAGCCAAACACAAGCTGGAGAAAGTAAAAGCAGAGCTTATTGAATAGTGTGAGAGGTATAGAATAACAGACAGTGGGGATGCCTGGGTGGCTCAGTCATTAGGTGTCTACCTTTGGCTCAGGGATGATCCCAGAGTCCTGGGATCGAGCCCCACATTGGGCTCATCCACTGGGAGCCTACTTCTTCCTCTCCTGCTCCCCCTGCCTGTGTTCCCTCTCTCACTGGCTGTCTCTCTCTCTGTCAAATAAATAAATAAAAACTTAAAAAAAAAAAGAAAAGAATAACAGACAGTGTTGGGGAGACTCAGAAGGGAAAGGAGAATGGGTCTTGTCATTGCTTGGGTTTATGTGTTTATATTGGAAAAGGGTCCAAGATGTTATTTTATAAATCATCAAAGACGGGGGTATTGATGCCAGTGTCAGCCAAGGTTTGTTCAAAGTTAATGTCCTGGGACATGTTTGGGATCTGGTTCTTATTGGATGTTATCAGGTGTTGGGGGCCTAGGACAAAACTCAGAGAAAGAATTTTCTTGCTTCCCCCTTAGAGTGGGAACATAGCTTCTTTGCTTTTTACTCAGATGCAAAATAATATAACATGATTAAATGGGGCCTAGCAAAAATAGAACTTTTCTAAAATGGAGTCTCTTCAGCTTCCCTATCTCTGAACAATTTATTTTAGAGGTGGAATATACCTTAAAGATGAGCTACCCTGATTCTTCTTAGCATTTTCCACAAAGGTGCCCCCAGCAGTGAAAGAAAGTGAACTGGCCACTTCAGTGACCTGGGAATTCATCAAAATTTAGTATTACTTTTAAGTATTACACGTTTATTATTGAAAAATAAGGACATTTTGAATTCCACTCTTCACTGTTTTGTACTTAGACAATTAAAAACATTTTTATGTCATATGCTTTTATTCATGTTACTGCCCTTGAATTAGAATCAGCTAAAGTTCTTGCATTGTCTATATCTAAATATGTAAATTCAGCCTGGCATTCAATATGCTCTAGTATCTGGATTTAGTCTAGTTAAAAACTTATAAAATTTAGAAACAGAAATGTCTATATCAATTACACAGTTCAAACATGAATATCCAACTATCACGCCTTCAATAATCCCCCATTTCAGATAAACTGGCTATTCTTTATCCTAAAGCACTTCTCTGTTGTTAATTTTTCAATAATTCATTAATGCCAACAAAGAATGATTGAACTACCTTCATATGTCTTTTTTTAAATTCAATTTAATTTAATTTTATTTTTTATGTAAAGTTCGATGATTCATTAGTTGCGTATAACACCCAGTGCACCATGCAATACGTGCCCTCCTTACTACCCATCACCAGCCTATCCCATTCCCCCACCCCCCTCCCGTCTGAAGCCCTCAGTTTCTTTTTCAGAGCCCATAGTCTCTCATGTTTCATTCCCCCTTCTGATTCCCCCCCCTTTCTTTATCCCTTTCTTCTCCTACCGATCTTCCTAGTTCTTATGTTCCATAGATGAGAGAAACCATATGATAATTGTCTTTCTCTGTTTGACTTATTTCACTTAGCATTATCTCCTCCAGTGCCATCCATGTTGCAGCAAATGTTGAGAAATCATTCTTTTTGATAGCTGAATAATATTCCATTGTACATATGGACCACATCTTCTTTTTTTTTTAAAGATTTTATTTATTTATTTGACAGAGATAGAGACAGCCAGCGAGAGAGGGAACACAAGCAGGGGGAGTGGGAGAGGAAGAAGCAGGCTCATAGTGGAGGAGCCTGATGTGGGGCTTGATCCCACAACGCCGGGATCACGCCCTGAGCCGAAGGCAGACGCTTAACTGCTGTGCCACCCAGGTACCCCTGGACCACATCTTCTTAATCCAGTCATCTGATGAAGGGCATCTCTGCTCTATCCACAATTAAGCTATTGTGGACAATGCTGCTGTGAACATTGGGGTGCATATGGCCCTTCTCTTCACTATGTCTGTATCTTTGGGATAAAAACCCAGTAGTGCAATGGCTGGATCATAGGGTACCTCAATTTTTAACTTTTTAAGGGACCTCCACACTGTTTTCCAGAGTGGCTGTACCCACTTGCATTCCCACTAACAATGGAGGAGGAATACCCTTTCTCCACATCCTCTCCAACAATTGTTGTTTCCTGCCTTGTAAATTTTTGCCATTCTAACTGGCTTAAGATGGTAACTCAGTGTGGTTTTTATTTGAATTTCCCTGATGGCTAATGATTTTGAACATTTTTTCATGTGTCTGTTAGCCATTTGTATGTCTTCATTGGAAAAGTGTCTGTTCATATCTTCTGCCCATTTTATGATTTATTTGTTTCTTGTGTATTGAGTTTGAGAAGTTCTTTGTAGATCTTGGATACCAGTCCTTTATCTGTAGTGTCATTTGCAAATATATTCTCCCATTCCGTGGGCTGCTTCTTAGTTTTTTTGACTGTTTCCTTGGCTGTGCAGAAGCTTTTTATCTTGATGAAGTCCCACAAGTTCATTTTTTCTTTTGTTTCTCTTGCCTTTGGAGATACATCATGAAAAAGGTTGCTTTCGCCGATGTCGTAGAGGTTGCTGCCTATACTCTCCTCTTGGATTTTGACGGATTCCTGTCTCACATCGAGGTCTTTCATCCATTTGGAGTTTATCTTTGTGTATGGTGTGAGAGAGTGGTCAAGTTTCATTCTTTCGCATGTAGCTATCCAATTTTCCCAGCACCATTTATTGAAGAGACTGTCTTTTTTCCACCGGATGTTTTTTCCTGCTTTATCAAAGATTAGTTGCCCAAAAAGCCGAGGGTCCATTTCTGGGTACTCTATTCTGTGCCATTGGTCTATGTGTCTGTTTTTGTGCCAGTACCATGCTGTCTTTGTGATCACAGCTTTGTAGTACAGCTTGAAATCCAGTATTGTGATGCTGCCAGCTTTGTTTTTCCTTTTCAACAGTTCCTTGGCGATTCGGGGCCTTTTCTGGTTCCATACAAATTTAAGGGCTGTTTGTTCCAGTTCTTTGAAAAATGTCATTGGTATTTTGATCAGGATAGCATTGAAAGTGTAGATTGCTCTGGGTATATGTCTCTTTATTCTGGTTAAGAGTTGGCTTGTGTATCTTGGTGCTCCCCTGTTGGGGGCATATATATTTAAAATTGCCATATCCACATAAATAATAATATAATACCCTTCTGTATATTATAGTGTGTAATATAGAATAATATTGTGCCCTTCTGTATCTCTAACTATACTCTTTAGTTTAAAATCCAATATGTCTGATATGAGAATTGCTACCCCAGCTTTGTTTTGAGGTCCATTGGCATGAAAGATGGTATTCCATCCCTTCACTTTCAGTCTGGATGTATCTTTAGGTTCAAAATGAGTCTATTGTAGACAGCATATGGATGGGTCCTGTCTTTTTATCCAATCTGCAACCCTGTGGTGTTTATGGGAGCATTTAGGCTATTTACATTGAGACTGATTATTGAGAGATATGATTTTAATGATGCCATGTTGCCTGTAAGGTCTTTGTTTCTATAGATTGTGACTTACTGTTCTATATCACCCTTGGGACCTTTTACTTTTATAGAACCCCCCTTAATATCTCCTGTAGGGTTGGTTTCATGGTTATGAAATTGGTGAGTGACTGGCGATTCTGGAAGGTCTTTATCTCTCCATCAATTCTGAATGACAGCTTTGCTGGATAAAGGATCCTTGGCTGCATGTTTTTCTCTGAAAGAGCTTTAAAAATGCCCCCCCCAACCCTTTCTCTCATTCCAGGTCTGTGTAGACAGGTCTGACATAATTCTGATACCTTTGCCTTGGTACGTGAGAAATTTCTTTGCCCTGGCCACTTTCAATACTGTATCCTTGGATCTAATATTTGCGAAATGCACTATGATGTGACGTGCCTTAGGTTTGTCGTGGTTGAGCTTGGGAGGGGTCCCCTGTGCCTCTTGGACATGAATGCTTGTTTCTTTTGCTAGATTAGGGATGTTTTCAGCTACAATTTGTTCAAATATCTCTTCTAGACCTCTCTCTTTCTCCACCCCCTTGGGGATGCCGATGATTCTGACATTGGAACATTTCATTGAGTCAGTAATCTCCCATAACCTACATTCCTGAGATTGTTTTTTTTTTTTTTTTTTTTTTAGCCAAGTTTCTGTCTTAGCTTTCTCTTCTACTATCCCATCCTCCAATTCGCCAATTTGTTCTTCTGCCTCTTTCACCCTGGCCATCAGAGCATCTAGTTTTGACTGCATATGATTCATAGCGTTTTTAATTTCTGCCAGACTCGCTCTCATTTCTGCCCTTAGAGATTCTATATTCTCATTAATATTTTCATTAATGTTTTTTCAAGCCTACACATATCTTGACCATTGTTACTCTGAACTCCATTTCTGACAATTTGGTTATATCCATATTCATCAGTTCTGTGGCAGAGGCCACACACTCATCTTTTCTTTGCTGTTGGGATTTCTCCTTCTCGTCATTCTGATGAGGAGAGGTTGCGGGGTTGTCCATAGCCCAAATTATTGACTAGGACCCAGGCAGTGTGTACTTGTTTTATAGGAACCTTAGGGATGTGGGCTTTTTGATTTTTCAGCCTGCCTTCTGGGGCAGGGGCCTGCCGCGCTGATACTCAGGCAACCCTCTTTGGGTAAGTCTCCCTGTCCCCTACGAGGGGGGATTGGGATGGGCACACTATGAGCCAGTTTCCAGGCTTTTGTTCTCTGGCGGCTTTCCCTGGCAGTTTGCTGTGCCTCTTCTAAGAGTCAGAGCAGCAGTAGCCGAATCCCAGCCTCTGTCTCAGAACAGAGGGATCACAGACCACTCTCCACTGGGTTCTTCTGGAGACTTTAACTCTCTTTCTGTTGGTGCTGCTAAACCCTGCAGCATCCCGGGATGTGCGCCCCACAGCCGGCATCCCAGCCCTCACTTCCAGGGCTGGCAGGTCTCTGTCCTTTGTGTTTCTAACACTGCCAGCCGCCAGCTGCCAGCTGCCCCTGTGCGCTCCGGAGCTCCGTTTCAGTGTGGTTCGTGGGCGCTCCGGAGCTCCTGTTTTCAGACTGGTCGCGCCCATTCCTTGGCTCACGGTCTCAGTCTGCTCTCTCGGGGGTGCTGGTCCGCGAGTCAGCCCGTGCCCCAGTGCAGGTGGCTACTGCTTCCCGGCACCTGAATCCTTTCATATGTCTTTAATCTGTCCCCTGAATTCTGTGAGAGTCATCTCTCTGTTTCTTCTAATGTGCCCTATTCCCCAAGTATAAGTCTACAGATAGTCCAGCAAGGGAGTCATACTTTCTTGCCCTAGCACTTTTCTGTAGCGTAGCCCTTCCTACTGTCAATATCCCACTTTCAACTAAACATTCTGTACTGTATTAGACTTTCCTTTATTTCTTTAGCCTTCAGAAATATGTCCATTCTTTAATTTGCACATTCTAGTGTAATTATTTGTTTACCTATGTGTGTTCTCCACTTGAATAGCAGTCTTAATGGCAGGGTTTTTGTGACATTTATCTTTGTTTCTGCAATGCTTAGCATTATACAATGTAGAAGCCTCATTATTTTTTAAAAGCCATGCTAAATGGCTTTAGATAATATTAATATTAGAAAGGAACTTAGAGATTATCTAGTTTTACAACTACTTTAATACATATACATTTTAGTTAGCGTACAGACAGTGCAATATTGGTTTCTGGAGTAGAATTCAGTGATCCATCACTTACATACAACACCCAGTGCTCATCCCCAAAAATGCCCTCTTTAATATCCATCATCCATCTAGCCCGTCCCACACCCACCTTCCTCTATCAACCCTGTTTTTCTTTATCATTAAGAGTCTCTTATACTTTGTTTCTCTCTCTCTCTCTCTCTCTTTTTCATTTATCCCCTTCCAATATGTTCATCTGTTTTTCTTAAATTCCACATATGAGTGAGATCATATGCTATATGGCTTTCTCTGACTGACTTATTTCACTTGGCATAATACACTCTGGCTCCATCCATGTCTTTGCAAATGGCCAGATTTCGTTTTCTTTTTCTTTTTCTTTTCTTTCTTTTTTTATCTTTTTCTTTTCTTTTCTTTTCTTTTTTTTTGATTGCTGACTACATTTTTAAAGAAAGGAAAATTTTGTCCCGTACAGTAGTAGGGATTTGTCAAATTTATAAGGCTGGGACTTTGGGGTGGAAAGTATTCTTTAATTCAAATGTAAAGTATAGAAAGTGGAAGAAATAGTTGACCATTAGCAACTCTTTTAGATATTTATGTAGGATTTATCATGATAATCTCTAAGCACTCAGATAAAAAAATAAGGTTTATGATGGGGAGAAAATTATTTTTTAACTTTACTTATTTCCCAATTGACTTGAAATTTTGGCCAAAGAATATCCAGTATTTTCTTGTGTATGACAGTACTATGATTTTGATATAACCAAAAGAAATATGAATCATATAGACTAAAGATTTCAATAGAATATTTTAAAATTCAATCTAGACAGTGCTTGACATTTGGAAAAGTGAGTTCTTAAACTAGAATGCTTCATACTTTGGATAAAGAGCACTACTGCATTTCCATAGCCATAATTTTATTTTCAAAAGTTACAAATAGTTGTTAACTATTTGTAAAACATTTTCACTACTGTAGCTTTTAATCAATTTTGGCAAGGTTCTGTCTTTGTCATAGTTAAAATAATTATTAGTAAGGAGTCTTAATTCATAAACTATTATGATAAAGGTCCTAGAAAGTCCCTTTGTCAAATACATATATGTTTCCTAGGTGACTCAGTATTCAAATATACACCGCTCAAAATGTCACAATTAAATCTTGTCAATACTTTTTCCTTGTACATGCTTGTATCACAACATTCATTAGGTCTTTTCTTACCTTACTATTTCCTCAGGAATTCTGTGTTCTGTTCCTTGGACATTTTGTAGAAAATAAATAAATTTGCTGAGTGAAAAGATGAATAAATCATCTTTTAAAATACATCTTTAAGAAACTCTTAGATGAATTGATACATGGTTACTAATATCATAATATAGGAGAATATACCAAATATTTTTCAAAGTATCTGAAAATATAGAGTTCATGGGGAAGGGGCCAGTTAAGAAAAAAAATAGATCAAAACTTAAGTAAGCACTTGAAGTACTATGTGGAAATAAGAAAACTAATTAAAACTCTCCGCCATTGCACTCAATTTATCAGTGAGTTGGCATGCTTTACTGGACTAAGGGAATAAAATAAAGCACTTTAAAGTATCAGAAAACACACTAACCCTCATGAAGAAATATTGTTTTAAATGGAATGTGAAAAAGGTGAGAACTGAGTTGAAATAACGTCCTACAAAAATGTTTGCCATCCTATAGATCTGTGTTTTAAATGTACTTGTTTCATGATTAAAGAAGTATAGATAGCTTCAGGAAAAGTTGGTGATATCATAATTTGATTAATTAATGATTAGTCACATACACTTTCAATTAATTGACGTGTCAAATAACAATCAAATATAATTATCTTTGCTAGGTTTTTAAGCTTATTTCTAGCATTAAATTTTTAAGAAATTATGGGTCATATATTTTTTCAAAAATATATACTATGTAAACACATTGTCATTGGTAACACTAAGATCTAAATTGAATACTCCTTGCTGAATTTTCCTTTGGGGATGCAGTTTATTTTACTTGTCAGTAATCCAAAGTAACCAGCAGGCACTTAGAGATGTGTGTGATGACACTGGATATTTTGCAAATAATTCAGAAGTTTTTCATGAAAAAAGAGATGTCAATAAACAGCTGAAAATTATACTCATTTATTATGAGTAGTTTGCAAAATCTATAAGAAAAGAATCATTTGCAGGATTAAGAAAAAAATAATTTAAATACTATATTACGATCTATGTTCTTAAATGCTTATGGCTAACCAATATTGCTGTTTGTTAAATGTGCCATTTTTTAAAAATACAAATAATATGGTTGGTTCATCTTAACCAAGGATGTATTTACATTTAAGATATACTAGAGATGTTCAGAAAAGTTATTTTGGTGAATGTGATTTTGTACACGACATCTATATCCAAATGATATCAACAGGAAATGTTAAAAAAAATGGCTTTTCATTGTTTTGATCTAAATATTACCAAGTAATCAGCTACACAAAATCCAAACTAATTCACTGGGCCATATTAATTCAAGAAATTTATCAAAACTCTAGGCGATACAAGAAAGTAGAACATGGAGTTATTTATTGTATTTCCATATTATTTAAGCATTAGATAATGATGTGAAATATATTAGAGAATATGCAAGGGCCAAACATCGATATAAAAACATGAAAAATAATTCTAAGAAGAGTTCATTAAAAAGTTTGAGTTAACTTGACCTCTTTGGGACGCCTAGGTAGCTCAGTCGGTTAAGTGTCTGCCTTCAGCTCAGGTCATGATCTCAGGATCCTGGGATCGAGTTCTGTGTTGGGCTTTTTGCTCAGCAGGGACCCTGCTTCTCCTTCTGCCTGCTCTGTCTAGTGTCTGTCCTGCCTGCCGCTCCCCCAATTGTGCTTTCTCTCTCCAACATAAATAAAATCTTAAGAAAAAAAAACTTGACCTCTTTGAGTATTTTAATTGATGTAGAAAGAAATGTAAAATACAGTTACAAATAAATGTTGAGCTATATAAACATGTTGAGTTATTTAAACAATCATATACATATGCATTTGTTTAACCATATTTAGATTAATTAAATCCAAATTTAGAAACACAGGCTCTAAAGAACAACCTGAATGTTTCCCTACACTTTAAAATACACATTGTTACCCAGAGAAATATGGTAACACTAATGTTTGATGATACTTTACTTCTTTCTTTCAATATGTCCCTACATTTCAACTGTATAAAAATTTAAAACAACTACTTTCACTTTATTGTTTCATATATTAAAAGAAAATATTTTAGGTAACTGAGCATTATTTTCATTGTACTTTAAACATTTATTTTACCATTTTAAAATGATTTAAACTTTTTATTGAGTTATTGTACCTCACTGATATTGGATTCTCTGGTGTTTCTCCAAATACTGTGTATTTTATACATTTTAATTGTTTCAAGAATTTTTGGAATTATTTTATGATATCCTTAAGCCAGACAAGAAATCAACATTAACCTGAGCTAATAAATACCCATGAGTAATAATAACCCATAGATCAGATCCAAGAAGTGTGTCTTTTTGAATGATATTAATACTTAAAAAATCTCTGAAACTCTTTAATTTTTTTCTTGAATGTCCTTTTATTTATTTATTTTACATTTAAATACAATTTAGATCACATATACTATATTACTAGTTTCGGGGATAGAATTTAGTGATTCATCAGTTGTATATAACACCCAGTGCTCATTACATCAAGTAACCTCCTTAATGCCCATTACTCAAATTACCTCATCTGCATCCCCCAACCACCTCCCCTCCAGCAACCCTGTTTGTTCCCTACAGATAAGAGTCTCATGGTTTGCCTTCCTCTTTTTTTTTAAATCTTATTTTGTTTTTCCTTCCCTTTCCCTATGTTCATCTGTTTTGTTTCTTAAATTCCATGTAGGACTGAAATCCCATGGTATTTGTCATTCTCTAACTGACCAATTTCACTTGGCATAATACCTGCTAGTTCCATCCACGACATTGCAAATGATAATATTTTTGATGACTGAGGAATATATATATATATATATATATATATATATATAGTCACATCTTCTCTATCCATTTGTCTGTTGATGGATATCTGGGCTCTTTCCATAGTTTGGCTATCGTGGACATTGCTGTTATAAACATTGTGGTGCAGGTGTCCCTTCAAATCACTACATTTGTATCGTTTGGATAAATACCTAATAATGCAGTTGCTGGGTTGTAAGGTAGTTCTATTTTTAACTTTTTTAAGAACTTCCATACAATTTTCCACAGTGGCTGCACTAATTTGCATTACTATAAGCAGTGTAAGAGGGCTCCCTTTTCTCCACCTCTTTGCCAGAATCTGTTGTTTACTGAGTTGTTAATTTTAGCCATTTTGACCAGTGTGAGGTGGTATCTCATTGTGGATTTGGTTTGTATTTCTCTGATGACATGTGGTGTCGAGAATTTTTTCATTTGTCTGTTGGCTGTTTGTATGTCTTCTTTGGAGAAAAGTCTGTTCCACGTCTTCTGCCCATTTCTTGACTGGATTTTATGGTTTTGGGGTGTTGAGTTTGATAAGCTCTTGATAGACTTTTGATACTAGCCCTTTATCCAATATGTCATTTGTGAATACCTTCACCCATTCCATAGGTTGTCTTTTACTTTTGTTGATTCTTTCCTTTGCTATTCAAAACCTTTTATCCTGATGAAATCCAAATAGTTCATTTTTGCTTTTGTTTCCGTTGCCTCTGAAGATGTGTCCAGCAAGAAGTTGCTGTGGCTGAGGTCAAAGAGATTGCTGCTAGATTTCTCCTCTATTATTCTGATGGGTTCCTGTCTCACATTTAGGTTTTTCATCCATTTTGAGTTTACTTTTGTATATGTTATAAGAAAGTGGCCCAGTTTCATTCTTCTGCATGTGACTGCCCAATTTTCCTAACACCATTTGGTGAGGAGACTCTCTTTTTTCCATTGGATATTCTTTCCTGCTTTATCAAAGGTTAGTTGACTATAGGGTTGAGAGTCCATTTCTGAGTTTTCTGTTTTGCTCCATTGATCTATGTGTCTGTTTTTGTACCAGTACTATACTGTCTTATGATTACAGCTTTGTAATACAGATTGAAGTCTGGGATTGTGATACTTCTGACTTTACTTTTCCTTTTTAAGAGTACTTTGGCTATTCAGGAACTTTTCTGGTTCCACACTAATTTTAGGATTGTTTGTTCTACTGCTGTGAAAAATGCTGGGATTGCATTGAATGTGTAGATTGCTTTGGGTAATATAGACATTTGAACATTTGTTCTTCCATCCCATGAGCATGGAATGTTTTTCCATTTCTTTGTGTCATCTTCAACTTCTTTCATAAGTGTTCTATAGTTTTCAGCATACAGATCTTTTATCTCTTTGGTTAGGTTTATTCCTAGGTATCTTATGTTTTTAGATGCAATTTTAAATGGGATTGATTCCTTGATTTCTCTTTCGGCTGCTTCATTATTGCTGTATAGAAATGCAAAACATTTCTGTACCCTTGTTTTATATCCTATGACTTTGCTAAATTCTTGAATCAGTTCTAACATTTTTTTTGGTGGAATCCTTTGGATTTTTTAGGGTATCATGTCATCTGTGAAGAGTAAAGGTTTGTCTTCTTCCTTCCTAATTTGGATGTCATTTATTTCTTTTTGTTGTCTAATTGCTGAGGATAGGACTTCCAGCACTATGTTGAACAATATGAGAGGGCATTGCTGTCATGTTCCTGATTTTGGGGGAAAAGCTCTCAGTTTTTCCCCATTGAGGATATTATCTATGGGTATTTCATATATGGCCTTTATAATGTTGAAGTATTTTCCCTCTATCCCTACATGGTGGAGGGTTTTTATGAAGAAAACATGTTGTTTTTGTTGAATTCTTTTTTTCCCATCTATTGAGAGGATCATATGTTTCTTATACTTTATTTTACTAATGTGATATATTACATTGATTGTTCCACAGATATCGAACCACCCCTAAAGTACAGGAATAAATCCCATTTGGTTTTTATGTACTGTTGGATCCTATTAGCTAGTATCTTGTTGAGAATTTTGGCATCCATGTTCATTGTTCCTTTTTGATGGGGTTTTTGTCTGGTTTTGGAATCAAGGTGATGTTGGCCTCATAGAATGAGTTTGGAAGTTTTCCTTCCATTTCTGTTTTTTGCAATAGCTTCAGAAGAATAGGTATTAATTCTTTAAATGTTTGGTAGAATTCCCCTGGGAAGCCATGCAGCCCTGGACTCTTGTTTGTTGTGAGATTTTTGATTACTGATTCAATTTCTTTGCTGTTTATGGGTCTGTTCAGGTTTTCTATTTCTTCCTGTTTCAGTTTTGGTAGTTTATATGTTTCTAGAAATTTATCCATATCTTCCAGATTGCTGAATTTGTAGCATATAATTGCTCATAATATTCTCTTACAATTGTTAGTATTTCAGTTCTGTCGGTTGTGATCTCTCCTTTTTCATTCATGATTTCTTAATTTTGATTTTTTCTCTTTTCTTTTTGATAAGTCTGGTTAAGGATTTATTAATGTTATTAATTCTTTCAAGGAAACAGCTCCTGCATTTGTTGATTTGTTCTACTGTGTTTTTTTTTTTTATTTCTACATCATTGATTTCTGCTGTAATCTTTATTATATCTCTTGCTGGAGGTAGGCATTATTTGCTGTTATTTTTTGAGCTCCTTTAGGTGTAAGTTAAGGTTGTGTATTTGAGACTTTTCTTGCTTCTTGAGGAACGTCTATATTGCTATATACTTCCCTCTTAGGACTGCCTTTGCTGCATCCCAAAGGTTTTGCACTATCATGTTTTTGTTTTCATTTGCTTCTGTGTACTTTTAAAAATTATGTTAAAATTTCCTGGTTGACCCATTCATTCTTTAGTAAGATGTTCTTTAACCTCCAAGTATTTGTGGTCCTTCTAAATTTCTTCTTGTGGTTGACTTCAAGTTTCATAGCGTTGTGGTCTAAAAATATGTATGGTATTATATCAATAGTTTTGTATTGGTTGAAGCATGATTTGTGACCTAGTATGTGGTCTATTCTGGAGAATATTTCATGCACATTCAAGAAGAATGTGTATTTTCTGCTTTAGGATGAAATGCTCTGAATATATCTGTGAAGTCCATCTGGAAGGCCCTTGTTTCCTTGTTGATCTTCTGCTTTGATGATCTGTGCATTGCTGAGAGTGGGATGTTGAATTTCTCTACTATTATTGTATTATTATCAATGAGTTTCTTTAAGTTCATTATTAATTGATTTATATATTTGGCTGCTCCCAAGTTAGGGGCATAAATAATTACAGTTGTTAGATCTTTTTGTTGGATAGACCCCTTTACATGATATAGTGTTTTCCTTCACCTCTTACAGCTTTTGGTTTAAAATCTTTTTTTTTTTAATTTAAGAATGGCTTCTCCATCTTTCTTTTGATGTCCATTAGCATGATAAGTGGTTCTCCACTTCCTTAGTTTCAATCTGGAGGTGTCTTTGGTTAAAAATGTGTCCCTTGTAAGCAGCATATCGATGGGTCTTATTTTTTTTATCCATTCTGATACCTTACGTCTTTTAATTAGAGCATTTGGTTCATTTACATTCAGAGTAATTATTGAATGATATTAATTAAGTGCCACTGTAAAGTTACTGTTCCTATGGATTGTCTCTGTTCCTTTCTGGTGTTTGTTTCTTTTGGTCTCTCTCTTTGCTCAAAGGATCTGCTTTAATATTTGTTGCAGGGCTGGTTTAGTGTTCACAAATGCCTTTAGTTTTTTTGTTTGTTTGTTTTGTTTTGTTTTTGTCTTGGAAACTCTTTTCTCTCCTTCTGTTCTGAATGACAGCCTTACTGGATAAAGTATTCTTCCCTGCATATTTTTTCCTATTTAGCACATTGAATATATCTTGCCACTCCTCTCTGGCCTGCCATGTTTCTGTGGACAGGTCTGCTACCAGCCTTATGTGTCTACCCCTGTAGGTTAAGGACCTCTTGTTCTGAGCTGCTTTCAGGATTTTCTCTTTATCTTTGTAATTTGCAGATTTCCCTGTAATATGTCGTGGTGTTGAACTATGTTTGTTCATTTTGAGAGGAGTTCTCTGTTCCTCTTGAACTTGAAAGCCTGTTTGCTTCCTCAGATTAAGGAAGTTTGCATCTATAATTTGTTCAGGTAAACCTTCTACCCCTTGCTCCTGCTCTACTTCTTCTGGGACTCCTATAATAGAGATATTATTTCATTTTATGTGATTGTTGAGTTCCCTCAGTCTACCTTCATGATCTAATAGTTTTCTTTCCCTCCTCTTTCTGCTTCATTGTTTTCCATAAGTTTATCTTCTAGATCAATGACTCCTCTTCTGCTTTGTTCATCCTTGTTTTTATGACCTCCACTTGGAACTGCATTTCAGCTTTGGCATTTTAAATTTCTGCCTGACTAGATTTTAGTTCTTTTATCTCTACTGTAAGAGATTCTCTAGTGTCTTCTATGTTCCTTTCAAGCCCAGCTAGTATCTTTATAATAATTTTTAAAATTCTAGTTCAGACATCTTACTTATATCCTTGTTGATTAAATCCCCTGCTGTGAGTACTACTTCCTGTTCTTTCTTTAGGGATGAATTTCTCCATTTCATCATTTTGTCCAGAAAAGAAAAGAAGACATTAAACACACACACACACACACACACACACACACAGCAAAAACAATAACAACAAGAACAACTTCAGGAAGTGTTTCTATGTTATGTACTCTGCTGTTGTGTTTTGGTTGCTTTTTCACACTGGTTTGTCCTATGCAGAGTTTCTCCTTGCTTGTAGTGGGGTGTTTGGACCTTTAACTAGGTGTGTTTTGATTTGTTTGTTAAAATAATCCTGGAAAAGAAAAAAACCTCCTAATCCAAGACAAGAGAAGAGGAAAAGGGAAAATATGCAAGCAAACAAACAAAAATTATAAACTTGATTCCAAAGAATAAGAAAGAAAGAAGGAAAAAAGAATAAGGAAAGAAGAAAAGAAAAAAAGAAGTCTGAACCAAAAAATAAGAGAAGGAAAGAAACAAGCTAACCAACATATGAACAAAAATTTATAAGCCTGATACCAAAAAAAAAGTTAAAGAGAAATATATATATATAATATAAAAGAAAAATGAAATATGAAATATAAGAAAAAGAAAAATTAAAAAATTAAAAATTAAACAATTAAGAAAAAAAATAATCAAGCCTGGCCCTATTTGCACCATAAGCTGATGTTTTGGAGCACTCTTTAATCAGTAGACATTGTACTTGTGGGGGGCCTGTGTTAGTCCTCTGAGAGAGAGACCTGCTGGCCTGGCTCACAAGCTACCTTGCCCTTGTAAAGATGTCTCTCCCAGGTGCAGGGGGTGGGGTTTAATGTAAGTGTTTCCAGCCTTCACAGGAGGTGCTGTGTTTCTCTCTGAAGTCAGATTGTGCTGATGGTGGGGGAGGAAGGGTGTTGGAGGAGGAATTTGACATCAACCTGCCCTCTGGTCCCCAGAGAGGGGAATTCCTAGACAAAGCTGTTCAGGAGGCCCTCTCAGAAAGGCAATCAATCTGTGTCCCAGGCTTTCATCAGATCCCTGCCCTTAACGTGTCTGTTCCCAGGCTGTCGGTGTGCCCAGCACTACAGATCTCTTGTTATTTTATCTCTGGCCAGTGGCTGGGGTTCCAAACTCTAATATTTAAAGGGCCTGGCAAGGTGGGAACCCACTTGCCTTCCCCAGAGGAGAGGCTCATAGCAAGCCCAGCACCATATTGTCCCAGAAAAGCAATAGGATGGTGTGAGCATGGAGGCTAGAGTTTATTTTGAGGCACAGCCAAAAGCTGCAACAAGGTTATCTGCCCTCTGTGGGCAACTCAGTCCCTTATGATGTTCTGTCTCAGAAAAGGAGTCACACAGTCTTGAATCTATAGTGGCAGACAGGTTATCTGCAGTCTGCCCATGTCTCTGCAGTTTAAGCCTATTGTGGTTCACAGCAAAAAGGTGCTACAAGGGCATCTGCCCTTTGCCTACACCTCTGTCCCCACTGTTGAGTGCCACTCACTGACTCCCAGCTAACCTCTTGTCCTTGGAGAGGCAAAATATGCTCTTCCACAAGTACCCCAGGAAGGGGACCAATCTCTCTCAATGCAACCCAGGGGATCTCCTCACCATGGCTTATAGTGTAATCCCTAGCCCCCGTGCTCTCTCCCACTCTCTTCCTCTCCTTGACTTTACTCCACAAAAAGTGGTCCCTCCCTTCCTGGACCCTCAGCTCTCCTCTTCCCTGATGCGCAGCTCCAAACCTCGAACCTGCCAAGTTCTCTCCCTCCATCTGTGCGTATTGTTTTCTTAATCCTCAGATTGTATTTCTAGTTGTTCAAAATAGCTGGATGTCAATCTAGCTTTGTTCAAGGAATGAGGCAAGCTCAAGGTCCCCCTACTACTCTGCCATCTTAACTCCTCCCTCTCTGAAACTCTTTAAAAGTTATATTTAAATACCCAGAATCTTAAGATAAAATTTCATCATGACTAGCACCATTTTATTATGAATTCTGGAAGAAGGATACAACCTAAAGCATTATAATTGTACAGAGTATTTTACAATAAAAGTGAGATAGGATAAAAAAATGATGCAAAGAAATCTGCGAGTTACAAGGTGGGTTATTTACATGTCTTTTAAATATATTGGCTGATTACCAATTTCTAAATTCCCAATCTGAAACTAAGTAAAATTTATAAAATTATTTATTATATTAAATGACTATATAAGTTTATCAAAAAAGTTTTAAAATTGAATTCAATATTCAGTGATTTGATTACACGTTTTCTCATCCTAGAAGATAATGAAAATAGAGTGTATTAACCTAGTCTTCAACTTTTTTCTTATGAAATCTTAAATAGTTAAAATCTCTCTTTCTGGTTCATATTGATCCTTAGTTTAAAGGAAAGAAGTGATGAAATGTTACATACTGCTAAAAAATATGCAGTAGTTATTGGGGATCCATTGTGCTGAAGTAGAAACAGTACAAGACTTTGAGTCAAGGCCAATGTGTTTTTAAATCTTGTTTTATTCACGTAATTAGAAATTAAAAACTGGCCAGTTTTCTTTGAATGCTTTGGGTTTTTTTTTTTACCCTTTTTCACTTTTATTATAAAATATTTTGTACAGTTCTAATGTTTTGGGTTGCATGCTTCTCCCAGAATTTATTTATTTAACCTCCTGACTTTCAGTTTCCTCATCCATTACATTAGAAAAAAAAATACATACTTCACAGAGTTGCTGTAATAATTAAATAAAATATCACATAAAATATGCCAGACACTGAATTTTGGCATGTAGTTTTTTCTTAATAAATGTTATTAATCGTTTATTGAAAGGTCAGACTGTATGTTCAGTAGTATGTCACAAAGCAACACACACACTCACACACACAAAGCATATGTATATATTTAAATTGTATTTATTTTCTCCATGTATTAATGCATGTGTATAAATTTGTAAGGAATACCAAACATGTAGAAAACATTAAAACATTAAGAATAAATTCTTAGGCATAATTACTGTTAAAATGTTGGTGTGATTCCATGGTTTATTTCAAACATTTCTTTGTTGTGACTCTCTTGTGGGGTAGTTGGATAAAATTAGGCAGCTAGATTTTTCAATCCCAGGTGCTTTGTAAGTGAAAGAAATAAGTAGGTTATAAGTTGACTTGCAGGCATAACGTAGGAACTATCCTGCATACTGGGAAGGTGTGTGTGTGTGTGTGTGTGTGTGTGTGTGTGTAAACAGGTGAAAATTTCCAACCAGGCACATACCATTCAATTTTCTGTCCATGACACTGTTGTATAAAGCAGCAAAACTGAAGGGGGGGGGGAATGATTGTTGTATACACTGTAAATTGCTTTCCCTGGTCTCTTTTGAAATAATTGGTGGAAGACTCTTGACTTTTTATATTTGGAGACCAAATAAAAATGGCAATAAATTATACTTTTTACATTAAAAAAATACACATATGCTTTCATGGTTTGGTTTTAAAACATTGTGTTCATAAATTATTTGATTTCTTCATTTGTTTTTAACTTAACATTATTCCATTAGCTCTTCTAATGTCATTAACTATGGTTTAAAATTTCGGTTTTAGTGGTGCATTTTATTGTATGCCCTCTATTGCATTTTTATTCCTTTTTGATCAATTAACATTTAAAATTATATATTCATTGAAGTATATCCAATATGTTATGCTATTTTTATATGTTCATCATCAATTTAACTCTAGTAGTAATCATCTAAGTTTTTAAAGAACTATAATATATCAGTGAACTTATATTACATACCTGCTATTTTTAAATAAGTTTGTTTTACCATATGCAATAAAAATGTTTTCTCTATTGAAGTACACATGTACATTTTTATCTGCTACCTTGCTAGAAAAACTTAATCGATAGTTATCATTGTCATATTTTAGAACTGTATTAATTCATATTTTATGAAATGCAATTATAGATACTATATCAAGAATAAAAATGTATTGTCTAACTTGAATCACTTGACTCTGTTAGTCTATTGATTAATGGCTTGCAATTTTCTGTGAATCAATGTGTTTCTGAAAACCTAAATGACTCATTGTCAATCAAGTTACTCCTTTGAGGTGTTGTAACAAAACTACAATTCTTTGCTGTTTGTGAAATGGATTCAGTGACCTTACTGATCATTATAGGTTTGTGGTAGCAGGGAGTAAAGGGGGGATTTTATTTTATTTTGTTTTATTTTATTTTAAAAAATATTTTATTTAGTTATTTAACTGAGAGAGAGAGAGCACAAGCAGGGGCAGTGGCAGTCAGAGGGAGAGGGAGAAGCAGACTCCCCACCAAGCAGGGACCCCCATGTGGGGCTTGATCCCAGGACCCTGGGATCATGACCCAAGCTGAAGGCAGATATACAACTGACTGAACCACCTAGGCACCCCAAAAGGAGGGGGGGATTTAAAAATGTAATCAAATTCACTATTGGGAAACCTGCAAAATTTAACTTCATTTTTCACCATTTTCTAATCACCCCTACCACAGAATACTCTAACATTACATTTTTATCTTCCAACTCTCAAACATCCCCGTTGGTAGGAAGCTTATTCATAGCCATAATAAATTATTTTCTGTCAGAATCTATATTTAAATTGTTTTCAAGTATGATCACTTTGATGAATATATTCTCTTAACATTAGCTTCAGTAAAAACAGTGAGCTATAGGGGCGCCTGGGTGGCACAGCGGTTAAGCGTTTGCCTTTGGCTCAGGGCGTGATCCCGGTGTTATGGGATCGAGCCTCACATCAGGCTCCTCCGTTATGAGCCTGCTTCTTCCTCTCCCACTCCCCCTGCTTCTGTTCCCTTCACTCGCTGGCTGTCTCTATCTCTGTCGAATAAATAAATAAAATCTTTAAAAAAAAACCAACAGTGAGCTATAATAAATTAACTATAGAAATATAAACGGCATTTTCTTGGGAAGGCAGGTTAGAAAATAAATAAGAGTAGGAAAAATAATAAACAGGTAGATATTTAACAACCTTTACAAGACCTCTTAATTTACATATATTAACTGAATAGTAAAGATAGTAAATGATTTTTGGCCAATTTTCAGAACTTAAATATATTACCTCACTTTTTTTTCCAAATTAATGTCAGAGTTAATTCACAGGTTTTGTAAAACCAGAACTCATCCTTATTTTTATTCACAGACACATGTAGTGAGTGATGCACAGGATAAGTGCATTAGCTTCCATTCACACCCATGGCTGTTCTTTCTGGGAAGAGTCTACTCAGATGCTTACAGTTTTGATTTATGTATTATAAGGAAAAATATGTGGCTGGTCTCTTTAGTCTTCTGGTTAGAATACACAAACTTAGTTATTATTCTCTGTTAAATATTTAATATTGTTAAATTAATATTTTAGTAAATTTAATTCATAAAAGTAAATGAAAATTTAAAATAGGATGAGCACTGGGTGTTATACACAACTGATGAATTTTTGAACTCTACATCTGAAACTAATGATGTAATATATGTTGGCTAATTGAATTTAAATGAAAAAAGGGGAAAAGGAAAAAAGTAGTTATTAAATATTAAATCAGTGTTGGGGTGCCTGGGTGGCTCAGTTGGTTAAGCACTTGTCTTTTGGTCAGGTCATGATCCTGGGGATCTGGGATTGAGCCCCACATTGGGCTCCTTGCTGAGCAGGGAGCCTGCTTCTCCCTCTCCCTCTGCCTGCCACTCCCCCTGCTTGTGCCCTCTCTCTCTCTGTGTCAAATAAATAAAGAAAATCTTTAAAAAACAAATTAAATAAATATATAAATATTCAATTAGTGCTAAAGGAAATTATTTGTTGGAAAACCATGGAACTGATATTTGGTATTATAATAAGATGCAGTACAATTGCTTAAAATCTCCTGGACTATAACTCAAAAACTTATGAAAAGAAAGCAATCTGTGTTCTTAATTAACTGCTTGGCATTTTAAATATTGTTGGTTTACAAAAAGCTCTAGATATAAGAATTGTGGTGATAGGTCACAACAATGGCTATCATTGAAGAAAAATTATACTCTATATATGATCTGGTAGTTTCATTTGATTTAAGGCAGGTTTTAATAGGAATTCCTACTGAGAAATTATCTGTATTCATTGCAGGCTTAAATTCTTATTCACCACCACCTACTACCTAATCCATGTTTTAAGTATCACTAGGTTCAATGGAAAGAAAGGAGAAAATGTGGGATGAGATCAATATAAATTTGGTGGGCTAAAAATAGTATTTGACTTTTTAAGGGACTTCCACACTGTTTTCCAAAGTGGCTGTACCAACTTGCATTAACATCAACAGTGTAAGAGGGATCCCCTTTCTCCACATCCTCTCCAACATTTGTTGTTTCCTGCCTTGTCAATTTTTGCCATTCTAACTGGCGTAAGGTGGTATCTCAAGGTGGTGTTGATTTGAATTTCCCTGATGGCTAGTGATGTTTAACATTTTTTCATGTGTCTGTTAGCCATTTGTGTGTCTTCTTTGGAAAGTGTCTCTTCATGTCTTCTGCCCATTTTTTGACTTGATTATTTGTTTTTTGGGTGTTGAGTTTGAGAAGTTCTTTATAGATCTTGGATACCAGTCTTAAAAATAGA
Organism: Ursus arctos; assembly: GCF_023065955.2. Lineage (NCBI taxonomy): Eukaryota > Metazoa > Chordata > Mammalia > Carnivora > Ursidae > Ursus > Ursus arctos. The sequence goes on from NC_079873.1 coordinate 71,519,627, forward strand.
GCTACCCTATGATCCAGCAATTGCACTACTGTGTATTTACCCCAAAGATACAGACATAGTGAAGAGAAAGGCCATATGCACCCAAATGTTCATAGAAGCATTGTCCATAATAGCTTAATTGTGGAAGAAGCCAAGATGCCCTTCAACAGATGACTGGATTAAGAAGATGTGGTCCGTATATACAATGGAGTATTACTGAGACATCAGAAAGAACGATTACCCAACATTTGCAGCAACATGGATGGGACTGGAGGAGAGTATGCTAAGTGAAATAAGCCCAGCAGAGAAAGACAATTATCATATGGTTTCACTCATTTATGGAACATAAGAAATAGCAGGAAGATCAGTATAGAAGAAAGGGAAGAAAGAAGGGGGTTAAACAGAAGAGGAATGAACCATGAGAGACTATGGACTCTGGGAAACAAACTGAGGGCTTCAATGGGGAGGGGGTGGGGGACTGGGATAGGCTGGTGATGGGTAGTAAGGAGGGCACGTATTGCATGGTGCACTGGGTGTTATACGCAAAGAATGAATCATGGAATATTACATCAAAAACTAAGGATATACCATATGGTGACTAACATAACATAATAAAAATTATTATGAAAAAAAAAATAAATAAAAATAGTATTTGAAAACTATGATATCAACCAAATGAACATTTGAAATAAAAAAATTCTCAGTGAAATGGGATTTGATATAATGTGAAAGATTAAATTACAACTTCAGATTAAAACTATGCAATTGTATTACTCAGCTATCAGAAAGAACGAGTTCTCAACATTTGCTACAACATGGACAGCACTGGAGGAGATAATGCTAAGTGAAATAAGTCAAGCAGAGAAAGACAACGATCATATGATTTCTCTCATCTATGGAACATAAGAACTAGGATGATTGGTAGTGGAAGAAAGGGATAAAGAAAGGGGGAGTAATCAGAAGGGGGAATGAAACATGAGAGACTATGGACTATGAGAAACAAACTGAGGGCCTCAGAGGAGAGGGGGGTGAGTGAATGGGATAGGCTGGTGATGGGTAGTAAGGAGGGCACGTATTGCATGGTGCACTGGGTATTATACACAACTAATGAATCATCGAGCCTTACATCGGAAACCGGGGATGTACTGTATGGTGACTAACATAATAAAATAAAAAATCATTATAAATTAAAAAAAAACTATGCAATTGTAGATAAATTTTAGAATTAATATGTAAATAAGTCTTTGAAATTTGACTTAAAAATCATCCTCAACATTTTAATGGAAATAAGTAGATTATGTTCACTGTGTATTGGTACCAGAGATAAAACTTAAAAACTAATTCTATTCATGATTAAACGTCCTATTAAACGTCCTATTGCAAATTATAAATCAATAGAATATTTGCCATTTTCTTTGATTTTTGGATAAGAGCAGTTCTCAATAGGCATGTATTATATCATAGATTTGAGCAGCAGAGAACTATAAAGTTCAGTTGACAATTCACATTGGCTTATAGTCTAAAGAGAAGAAAGAGAAATGATAAATACCTTGTCTATTTGAAAGCTGATTACCAACTTCAAGACTGGTTGAATTTTATGAGTTTATGTCTAAAGCATAGGAATGCTTGGCAGAGAGTTAAGATGGTGGAGGAGTAGGGGTCCCCTTTTTCAGCTGGTCCCCTGAGTCAAGCTGGATACGTACCAGACCATCTGGAAAACCCACGGAAGCAGCCTGAGATGCAGGAAGATACATCTGGGTCTCTACAAATGAACATCTCCAAAACTGAGTATTGAGGTACGAAGCAGGGAGCTGTGAATCTGCTTACATACATCAGAAGAGAAATGGAAGGGGGAGAGAGCCTCCACGCTTGGGCGCTGGGAAGCAGTAGCCACCTGCACTGGGGAGTGGCCGGACTCGTGGATGGGCACCCACGAGAGAACAGACTGAGACCGTGAGCCTGGGAATGTGTGCACGTCCAAACTGAAAATCTGCGCTCCGGTGTGCTCACTGAAACTGGACTGAGACCGGGAGCTCAGGAGCGCACATGCGACCAGACTAAAAACCTGCGCTCCGGAGTGCGAGGTAGCACACTGAAACAGAGAGCTCAGGAGCGTGTGCGGGAACAGGGGGGGCTGGTAGTGTTAGAAACACAAAGGACAGAGACGTGCCGGCCCTGGAAGTGAGGGCTGGCATACAGGTTGTGGGGCGCACATCCCGGGTCGCTGCAGGGTTTTTAGCAGCACCAACACAAACAGAGTTAAAGAGGCCAGGAGAGCTCAGTGGAGAGTGGACTGCGATCTCTCTGTTCTGAGAGAGAGGCTGGGATATGGCCACTGCTGCTCTGACTCTCAGAAGAGTCACAGAAAACCACCAAGGAAAGCCGCCAGAGAACAAAAGCCCAGAAATACCGCCTCACAGTGTGCCCATCTCCATCCCCCCTCGCAGGGGAAAGGGAGACTATACCCAAACAGGGTTACCTGAATATCAGCGTGGCAGGCCCCACTCCAAGAACACAGGCTGAAAAATCAAGAAGCCCACATCCCTAAGGTCCCTATAAAAGGAGAACTGTGCCTGGGTCCTGGTCAATAATTTGGGCTCTGGACCACCCTGCAACGTCTCCTCATCAGAATGACAAGAAGGAGAAATCACCCCACAGCAAAGAAAAGATAATGAGTCTGTGGCCTCCACCACAGAACTGACGAATATGGGTATAACCAAATTATCAAAAATGGAGTCCAGAGTAACAATGGTCAAGATGATGTGTAGGCTTGAAAAAACATTAATGAAAATATTAATGAGAATATAGAATCTCTAAGGGCAGAAATGAGAGCGAGTCTGGCAGAAATTAAAAACGTGATGAATCAAATGCAGTCAAAACTAGATGCTCTGGCAGCCAGGGTAAATGAGACAGAAGAACGAATTAATGAATTGGAGGATGGGATGGTAGAAGAGAAAGCTAAAACAGAAACTTGGCTCAAAAAAATCCAATCTTGAGAATGTAGGTTATGGGAGATTACTGACTCAATGAAACGCTCCAATGTCAGAATCATTGGCATCCCCAAGGGGGTGGAGAAAGAGAGAGGTCTAGAAGAGATATTTGAACAATTTGTAGCTGAAAACTTCCCTAATCTAGCAAAGGAAACAAGCAGAGGCAGAGAGGACCTCTCCAAGGTCAATCACAGCAAACCTACACCACGTCACATCATAGTGGAATTCGCAAATATTAGATCCAAGGATACAGTATTGAAAGGGCGAGGGCAAAGAAAGTTGTCATGTATAAAGGCAAAAATATTAGGATTAATCAGACCTGTCTACACAGACCTGGAATGAGAGAAAGGGTTGGGGGGCATTTTTAAAGCTCTTTCAGAGAAAAACATGCAGCCAAGGATCCTTTATCCAGTAAGGGTGTCATTCAGAATTGATGGAGTGATAAGGACCTTCCAGACTCGCCAGTCACTGACCAATTTTGTAACCACGAAACCAGCCCTACAGGAGATATTAATGGGGGTTCTATAAAAGTAAAAAGGCCTGAAGAGTGATACAGAACAGAAAGTTACAATCTTTAGAAACAAAGACTTTACAGGCAACATAACATCATTAAAATCAGATTTCTCAATAATCACTCTCAATGTGAATGGCCTAAATGGTCCCATAACACACTGCAGGGTTGCAGACTGGATAAAAAGACATGACCCATCCATTTGCTGTCTACAAGAGACTCATTTTGACCCTAAAGGTACATCCAGCCTGAAAGTGAAGGGATGGAAAACCATTTTTCATGCCAATGGACCTCAAAAGAAAGCTGGAGTAGCAATTCTCATATCAGACAGATTAGATTTTAAACTAAAGTCTATAGTTAGAGATACAGAAGGGCACTATATTATTCTTAAAGAATGTATCCAAGAAGTGGATATGACAATTATAAATATCTACACCCCCAACAGGGGAGCAGCAAGATACACAAGCCAACTCTTAACCAGAATAAAGAGACATACAGATAAAAATACGTTAATAGTAGGGGACTTCAACACTCCATCTCAGCAATAGACAGATCACTTAAGCAGAAAATCAACAAAGAAACAAGAGCTTTGAATGCCATACTAGACCAGACGGACCTCATAGATATATATATATATAGAACACACCCCAGAAAAAAGGAATACTCATTCTTTTTGAATGCACATGGAACATTCTCCAGAATAGACCATATGCTGGGTTACAAAACAGGTCTCAACTGATACCAAAAGATTGAAATTATTCCCTGCATTTTCTCAGACCACAGTGTTTTGAAACTGGAATTCAAACACAAGGAAAAACTTGGAAGAAACTCAAACACATGGAGACTAAGAACCATCCTGCTCAAGAATGAATCGAATAACCAGGAAATCAAAAATCAATTTAAACAATGTATGGAGACCAACGAGAATGAAAACACAACAGTCCAAAACCTATGGGACACTGCAAAGGCAGTCCTAAGGGGAAAATACATAGCCATCCAAGCCTCACTCAAATGAATAGAAAAATCTAAAATGCAGTTTTTATATTCTCAACTGAAGAAGCTGGAACAGTAACAGATGAATAGGCCTAATCTACGCACGAGAAAGCAGTTGATCAAGATCAGAGCAGAGATCAATGAATCAGAAACCAGGAGCACACTAGAGCAGATCAACAGAACTAGAAGCTGGTTTTTTGAAAGAATAAATAAAATAGATAAGCCACTGGCAAGACTTATTCAAAAGAATAGAGAAAAGCCCCAATAGAAACCCAATAGAAATAGGAAGGATCATTAGAAGCTTCTATCAACAGCTTTATGCCAATAAATTATATAATCTGGAAGAGATGGAGGCCTTCCTGGAAACCTATAAACTACCAAGACTGAAAGAGGAAGAAATTGATTTTTTAAACAGGCTGATTAATTATGAGGAAATTGAAGCAGTTATCAAAATCTCCCGAAAAACAAGACTCCAGGGACAGATGGATTCCCCGGGGAAGTCTACCAAACATGCAAAGTAGAAATAATACCTATTCTCCTGAAGCTGTTTCAAAAAATAGAAACAGAAGGAAAACTACCAAACTCATTCTATGAGGCCAATATTACCTTGATCCCCAAACAAGGGAAAGCCACCATCAAAAAGGAGAATTACAGACCGATATTCCTGATGAATATGGACGCCAAAATTCTCATCATGATCTTAGCTAATAGGATCCAACAGTACATTAAAAGGATATCCATCATGACCAAGTGGAATTCATCCCTGGGATGCAAGGGTGGTTCAACATTCGCAAATCTATCAGTGTGATACATCATATCAACAAGAAAAAAGCCAAGAATCATATGATCCTCTCAATAGATGCAGAAAAAGCATTTGACGAAATACAGCATCCTTTCATTAGTAAAACCCTTCAGAGTGTAGGGATAGAGGACACATTCCTCAATTTCATAAAAGCCATCTATGAAAAGACTACAGCGAATATCATTCTCAATGGGGAAAAGCTGGAAGCCTTTCCTTTAAGATCAAGAACACGACAAGGATGTCCACTCTCACCATTATTATTCAACATAGTACTAGACGTCCTTGCAACAGCAATCAGAAAACAAAAAGGGTAAAAGGTATACAAATTGGCAAAGAAGAAGTCAAACTGTCTGTCTTCACAGATGACATGATAATCTATACGGAAAACCCAAAAGAATCCACCCCCAAATTACTAGAAGTTATAGAGCAATTCAGTAATGTGGTGGGATACAAAATCAATGCTCAGAAGTCAGTTGCATTTCTATACACGAACAATGAGACTGAAGAAAGAGAAATTAGGGAATCCATTCCATTTATAATAGCACCAAAAATCATACGTTATCTCGGAGTTAACTTAACCGGAGACGTAAAGGTTCTATATTCTAGAAACTACAAATCACTCTTGAAAGACAATGAAGAAGACACAAAAAGATGGAAAAATATTCCATGGTCATGAAGGGGAAGAACTAACATAGTTAAAATGTCTATGCTACCCAGAGCAATCTACACTTTCAATGCCATCACTATCAAAATACCAATGACATTTTTCAATGAAATGGAACAAACAATCCTAAAATTTGTATGGAACCAGTAAAGTCCCCGTATCGCCAAGGAATTGTTGAAAAGGAAAAACAAAGGTTGGGGCATCACATTGCTGGATTTCAAGCTTTACTACAAAGCTGTGATCACAAAGACAGCATGGTACTGGCACAAAAGCAGACACATAGACCAATGGAACAGAAAGGAGAACCCAGAAATGGACCCTCAGCTCTTTGGGCAACTAATCTTTGACAAAACAGGAAAAAACATCCATTGGAAAAAAGGTAGTCTCTTCAATAAATGGTGCTGGGTAATTGGATATTCATATACAAAAGAATTAAACCTGACCACTCTCACACCATACACCAAGATAAACTCCAAATGGATGAGAGACCTCGATGTGAGACAGGAATCCATCAGCTGCAACCTCTATGACATCGGCCACAGTAACTTTTTTCATGACGCATCTCCAAAGGCAAGAGAAAGAAAAGAAAAAATGAACTTGTGGGACTTCATCAAAATAAAAAGCTTCTGCGCAGCTTAGGAAACAGTCAAAAAAACTAAGAGGCAGCCCACGGAATGGGAGAAGATATTTGCAAATGACACTACAGATAGAAGATTGGTATCCAAGATCTACAAAGAACTTCTCAAACTCAATACACAAGAAATAAATAAACAAATCATAAAATGGACAGAAGCTATGAACAGACACTTTTCTAGTGAAGACATACAAATGGCTAACAGACACATGAAAAAATGTTCAAAATCATTAGCCATCAGCGAAATTCAAATCAAAACCACACTGAAATACCAACTTACGCCAGCTAGAATGGCAAAAATTGACAAGGCAGGAAACAACAATTTTTGGAGTGGATGTGGAGAAAGGGGATCCCTCTTACATTGTTGGTGGGAATGCAAATTGGTGCAGCCAATCTGGAAAACAGTGTGGAGGTCCCTTAAAAAGTTAAAAATTGAGCTACCCTATGACCAGCCATTGCACTTCTGTGTATTTACCCCAAAGATACAGACGTAGTGAAGAGAAGGGCCTTATGAACCTCAATGTTCATAGCAGCATTGTCCAGAATAGCTAAATCGTGGAGGGAGCCGTGATGCCCCACAACAGATGACTGGATGAAGAAGATGTGGTCCATATATACAATTGAATATTACTCAGCCATCAAGGAAGGATTTCTCAACATTTGTTGCAACATGGACGGCACTGGAGGAGATAATGCTAAGTGAAATAAGTCAAGCAGAGAAAGACAGTTATCATATGGTTTAACTTATTTATGGAACATAAGAAGTAGGAAGATCGGTAGGAGAAGAAAGGGAAGAAGAAAGGGGGGGTAAACAGAAGGGGGAATGAACCATGAGAGACTATGGACTCTGAGAAACAAACTGAGGGCTTCAGAGGGGAGGAGGGTTGGGGAATGGGATAGGCTGGTGATGGGTATTAAGGAAGGCACATATTGCATGGTGTACTGGGTGTTATATGCAAGTAGTGAATCATGGAACTTTACATAAAAAACTAGGGATGTACTGTATGGTGACTAACATAAAAAATAAAAACAAAAAATAAAACATAGGAATGCTTTTATTCAGCAGCTTAAATATTATTACTATATTATTTGTATCTTAGTTATGTAATCTCTTAGCAGAGTGACAAGTAAATTAGTAAAGTAGAATGTATTTTTTTTAAAAGCAAGAACTAACGGAATTTAAAGACTGAATCTTATTTTCCAGAAGAATCAGAACACAAACTGTGATGCACTTCTGAAATATTGTGTTCTAACATAAATCCTAAAAATCATTGTATCTTTTCAGATATGAATCAAATGCTTTCGAATGGAGAATATAGCACATTGCATGTTTTGCTCATTACCCCACAAGAGCAAAGAGTAATTTATTTTTTTAAGATTTTATTTATTAGAGAGAGAGAGTTAGCGAGAGAGAATGTGAGTGACTGGTTGGGGTGGGGGAAGCGGAGGGAGAAGCAAACTCCCTGCTGAGCAGGGAGCCCAGTGTGGGACTCAATCCCAGGACCCTGGGATCATGACCTGAGCCAAAGGCAGATGCTTAACTGACTCAGCCACTCAAGCAAAGAGTAATTTAAAAAACAAGTAGTTGAGAGTAAGGAGAATAGAATTATAGGCCTGCCTCTATTGCTAAGGAGTCCTGTGCCTTTGGGTAGTTCACTTAACTTCCCTTTGCCTTAGTTTCTTATTCTGCAGTATGAGTACATGATCTCTCAGGTTGTTACCAAACTAACTTGAGTTTGTTTCTTGGTGAGTTACAGATAGAAACTATACCAGGTGCAGTTGTCACACAAAAGAAACTTTATTTAGGGCAGATAAGGAGATGATGAGGAATAACTTCCAAAGCCATGACTCTCCAAGCAGGGGCGAGCAGATTCTTTTTATTTTCAGTTTAGGATGAATATTCAGAAAGGGGAGCTTTGTTATTGCAGGTAAAGGTGGACCTAATTTTGCACAGGCCTACTTAGAAAACATGCCTATATGTGCATCTTATGTTAATAAAGCTTCTGTGCCTCCCACAGCAGAGACTTTAAAATTATAATGAAGCAACCAGTAACTGTCAGACAGAGAGAAGGGACTATGGACAAGCTCCAAAAGCCAGTATGAACTGGATGGGGTCTTGGGCTCCTTATCTCAGGTAGGAAATGTGGGGCCTCACTTGTTCATAGGCTGAAATGGTGTCAGTTGACCTGAGTGCAGACTTCTGCAGAGAAAGCCAATGTATTTGTTAGTGAGGTCTGAAAAGAAACAATAGCTGAATAGGGAAAAACAGTTCTCTGAAAAACAAGTTTTAAATTTTCTGCTTGTTTCAATCTTATTAACCCTATGGCATATGGTTTCAATCTTGCAAAAACAACTCAAGAATGTGCACTAGATCAGTCTTTTGAAACCATCCTGGGAGTTTTACCATCAATTTACTCTCTCTGATATGGTTAGGCTATTTCCTGGCCTGGCAGAGGCTGTTAGTTTTTGCATTCCCTTTGTTCCCTTGAAATCCTTAATTATTGAGGTTTTTGCATTTCTTTGTAATGTGTGCTAGGGCAAGTAGAGCTGGTAAGGCATAGATCACTGAAAATAACTGGGGGTTTAAAATGACTTCTCTAATGAATCATCAAACTTTACATCAAAAACCAGGGATGTACTGTATGGTGACTAACATAATATAATAAAAAATATTATTATAATAAAAAAAAATAAGTAAATAAAATGACTTCTCTATGTCTCCAAAGCTATGTCTTCTCTTTTTCTGGGAATCCTTAACTACTTCTCCTTTCAAGGTATCTCCTTTTACAAAAAAATGAAAAAACAAAAACAAACAAACAAAAAACACCCTTTCCATTTAAGGGAATTAGATTGGAGTAAGAGAATTGTCCTGCCATTTTTTTGAACAATCCATAATAAAATAAACAATACCAAGAAAAGAGTCATTATTCAGTCTCACTCCCTGTATAGGCTCTACTAAAAAATGTCAAGTTTACCCTTGAGCTCTGGAAGGGCATTCATTCAACATGTACTGAACCTAATGCAGCATTTATGATATAATGGTGATACAATTTTTACCACAGTCCAATGGAAATGAAAGTGAAGTTTTTGTTAATGTTTGTAAAGAAGTCAAGATATTTGCATCAAAATCATTTAAATAAATTCAGTTACATGCACAAAAAACCATATTTTTTCATGCATACCCATTATATCTTTAAATTTTGTCAATTTCTTTTTTTTTAAGATTTATTTATTTATTTTAGAGAGACAGAACAAGTGGATGGAGGCACAGAGGGAGAAATTTTCAGACTCCCCGCTGAGTGCAGAGGCTGACTTGACAGTCAGTCTCACAATCCATGAGATCATGACCTGAGCCAAAACCGACAGCTGGGTGTTTAACCGACTGAGCCACCAAAGTGTCCCTGTCATTTTCTTGAAAATAAAAATAATAGATATAATAAGGGAATAAGGTAAAGTTTTGTATGATTCTAATATGAAGAAAATTGGGTAGGGTTTCCATGATTATAAATACATGCTTAAAGAGAATAATAAAAATTGTCACGAGGATACAAATTAGTCCTCTTTTATACAGATTATCTTAGTTAAAATCAAACATCTCATTTCCGAAGGAAAAAAAAAACTACAGTTTAATGCATGTTCATGAAAAGTAGGGTAGTTTTTAATGCTGGTAGGTGTAATTCATGTGTCCCATTTAAGACTTAGAATGTTTTCTTCCAGTATAATTATAGTATTCAGAATGCATAAATGCAATCATACTAATGTTGTTGGACAGGAAAAACATCTAAATTATTTTCATCATAGTATGAAGAGTTAAGATAACTAGTTCCCCTTCCCCTTTGAAAAAAAGGTTCACTTTTGAGTGCAAAGTATTCTTGCCGTGCCCTACAAGAAAATTTTCTATGCTATCAACTGTGCTGTTATATTCAAAATGGAGAGGGTGTTTTATCTTAAATTCAGTACTGAAAGTTTAAGTGAAATTAGTAAGTAGTGATCTGACTAATTCACCTCCAAGTTATTTTGGAGAGCAATAGTTACATTTTATTTATAAAAGAGTAGAAGATGTTCACTATGATGATTTACATACAATTTATCAAGACCGACAAGTGTGAAATGGCTTCATCATGATGCATTAACTCAGCCTGATAATATCCAAGTGTTGAGATGATTAAGGTAAATATACGGGGTTTCATGAAAATCCTTAGCCAAAATTCAAATTATGCTTTTGAGATGCTTTTATACTCTCCTCAACTCATGAATAGAGTATATAGAATAAAGGAGATCATTAATTCTTTCTCTTAAACTAATATAGTAAACTTTGCAGTTATCTGTCAATTATTAAAATGCCCAAGTGTTTTAATATCATCATCTGATGGAAATAATTGACTTAGTTTGTTTTTCCTGCAGACCTGGTGCATAGACATGAAGTGATAAGATCTACTAAATACTGAACTAAATAGTTGTTTATATGATTCCAGTGACTAATTATACATTTACAAAAGTTTATATTTTGAAAGGTAGTATTTTAATATTAGATACACTGATAAGCAGATTTTCTGTATTTAAAGATTATTATAAGGTTATCCAGTATTTAGTTGATAGTTATTTCTCTTTTAACATTTTTTTTTAAATTCCAGTTAGTTAACACAACTGTAATATTAGTTTCAGTTGTACAATATAGTGATTCAACATTTCCATACATCACTCAGGGCTCATCACAAGTGCCATCTTTAATCCCCATCACCTATTTAACCCATAATCCCACCCACATCTGTTCTGGTAACCATCAGCTCTCTAAAGTTAAGAGTCTGTTTCTTGGTTTCCCTCTCTCTCTCTTCCCTTTGCTGGTTTGTTCTGTAGTTTAAATTCCACACATGGTGAAATCATATGGTACCTGCCTTTCTCTGACTGACTTATTTTACTTACCCTAATACTCTCTAACTCCATCAACCTTAGAATTTCATTCTTTTTTAAGGCCGAGTAATATCCCATTGCATGCATATCTATATATGTATATAGATATATATATACACACACATATATACATATATATTAAGTTATTAATATAAAGTATTAATATACTTTTATTATAATTATAATCATATATAATTATATTATGTAAGTAATTATATATAATTATTATATAATCATATAATATAATTATAATTAATATAAATATAAAATATAATTATATTATAAATATAATTATATATTATATATTTATGATTATAATTATATTATAAAATATAATTATTAATATAAAGTATTAATATAATTATTAATTATATATTGTAATGATATATAATATAATAACTTATATATTATATATTTATAATGTCTTTATTGATTTGTCAGTGGATAGACACTTGGGCTGTTTCCACATTTTGGCTATTGTAGATAATGCTGCTATAAACATTGGGGTGGATGTATCCCTTTGAGGTAGTATTTTTATTCTTTGGGTAAATATCAAGTAGTAGTGCAATTGCTGGATCATGGGATAGTTCTATTTTTAATACTTTGAGGAATCTCCATACTATTTTCCAGAGTGGCTGCACCAGTTTGCATTCCCACCAACAGTGTAAGAGGGTTCCCCTTTCTCCATATCCATGCCAACACCTGTTGTTTCTTGTGTCATTGATTTTAGCCATTCTGACAGGGGTGAGGTGATATCACATTGCAGGACTGATTTTCATTTCCCTAATGATCAGTGATGTCAAGCATCTTTTCATGTGGCTGTTGGCCATCTGTATATCTTTTTTGGAAAAATGTCTATTCATGTCTTCTGCCCATTTGGAATTGGATAATTTATTTATTGGTTGTTGAGTTTTATAAATTGTTTATATATATATATATATATATATATATATATATATATATATATAAATGGGAGGAGATACTTGCTAATGATGTATCTGATGATGGGTTAGTTTTATATATATATATATATATATATATATATATATATATATATATATATATATATAGAAAATAGACTAAACACTCGAATCAAAAGACATAGGTGTCACAATGGATTAAAAAAGAAAAAGTTATCTATATGCTGCTTATAAGAGACTCATTTTAGTCCTAAAGACACCTGAACACTGAAAGTGAGAGGATGAAGAAACTCTATTTTTAATACTTTATCTCCTCCCATTCTGCAGATTGCCTTTTAGTTTTGTTGATTGTTTTCTTTGCTATGTGGAAGCTTTTTATTTTAATGAAGTCCCAATAATTTATTTTTGCTTTTCTTTCCCTTGCCTCAAAAGACATATATAGAAAGAAGTTTCTAAAGCCGATGTCAAAGAGGTTACTGCCTGTGTTCTCTTCTAGGATTTTATTGGTTTCAGGTCTCACATTCATGTCTTTAATCCATTTTGAATATATTTTTGCATATGATGTAAAAAAGTGGTCCAGTTTCATTCTTTTGCACGTTGTTGTCCAGTTTTCCCAACACCATTTGTTGAAAAGACTGTTTTGCCCCATATTAGATATTCTTTCCTGCTATTTCAAGCATTAATTGACCATATAGTTGTCAGTTCCATTCTGTGTTTTCTATTCTGTTCCATTGATCTATGTGTTTGTTTTTGTGCCAGAATCATACTGTTTTGATACTAAAGTTTTGTAGTAAAACTTGAAGCCCAGAATTGTGATGTGTCCAGTTTTGATTTTATTTTCAAGATTGTTTTGGCTATTCAGGGTCTTTCATATTCCATACAAATTTTAGATTTTTTGTTCTAGCTCTGTGAAAAATGCTGATGGTATTTTCATAGGGATAGCATTAAATATGTAGATTGCTTTGGGTAGTATAGACATTTCAAAAATATTTGTTCTTCCAATCCATGAGCATGGAATTTCTTTCCATTTCTTTGTATCATCTTCAATTTCTTTCATTGGTGTTTTATGGCTTTCACAGTACAGGTCTTTCACCTCTTTGGTTAGCTTTATTCCTAAGTACTTTATTGACTTGGTGCAATTGTAAATGGGATTGATGTCTTAGTTTCTCTTTCCTGTGCTTCATTATTGGTGTATAGAAATGCAACAGATTTCTTTACATTGATTTTGTATCCTGTGACATTTTTGAATTCCTTTATCAGTTCTACCAGTTTTTGGTGTTTTTTGGACTTTCTACATAGAGTATCATGTCATCTGAAAATAGTGAAAGTTTTAATTCTTTTTTGAGTATTTGGATGCCTTTTACTTCTTTTTGTTGTGTCATTGCTGTGGCTAGGACTATTTTGAATAACTATGTTAATTAACAGTGGTGAGAGTGGACATCCCTGTCTTGTTACTGACCATAGAGGAAAAGCTCTCATTTTTTCCCCACCAAGGATTATATTACCTGTGGATTTTTGTATATGGCCTTTATTATGTTGAGATATTTTCCCTCTAACCCTACTTTGTTGAGGGTCGTTATCACAGGATGTTGTACTTTGTCAAATGATTTTTCTGCATCTATTGAAAGGATCAGATGGTTTTAACCTTTCTTTTATTAATGTGATATATCACACTGAGTAATTTGCAAATATTGAACAACACTTCCAGCCCAGGCATCCGGCCCTGGAATACTTTTTCTTTGGAAGTTTTTGATTAATGATTCAATTTCTTTGCTGGTTATCTGTTCAATTTTTCTATTTCTTCCTGTTTCAGTTTTGGTAGTTTATATGTTTCTAGGAATTTATCCATTTCTTCTAGTCGGTCCAATTTGTTGGCTTATAGTACTCATAATATTCTCTTAGAATTGTTTGTATATCTATGGTGTTGGTTGCTATTTCTCCTCTCTTATTTGTGATTTCATTTATTTGAGTCCTTTCTCTCTCTTTTTTTAAGATTTTATTTGTATATTTGACAGAGAGAGAGACAGCCAGTGAGAGAGGGAACACAAGCAGGGGGAGTGGGAAAGGAAGAAGCAGGCTCCCAGCAGAGGAGCCTGATGCTGTCCTCGATCCCAGGACCCTGGGATCATGCCCTGAACCGAAGGCGGACGCTTAACGACTGAGCCACCCAGGCGCACCATTTCTCTTTTCTATTTATAAGTCTGGCCAGAGATTTATCAATTTTCATTATTTTTTTCAAAGAACCAGCTCCTGGTTTCATTGATCTGTTCTATTGTTCTTTTTATTTTCTGTATCATTTTTTGTGATCTAATCTTTATTATTCCCTTCCTTCTGCTGGCTTTAAGCTTTGTTTGTTGCTCTTTTTCTAGTTCCTTTAGGTGCAATGTTAGGTAGTTTATTTGAGATTTTCTTGCTTCTTGAGGTAGGCTTGTATTGCAAGTTACTTCCTTCATTTGTATAGTTTGTCTGACATTTTATACTCCAGTTTTGTTTTGATATCCTTATAAGTGATGTTTCTTCATCCTCTCACTTTCAGTGTTCAGGTGTCTTTAGGACTAAAATGAGTCTCTTATAAGCAGCATATAGATAACTTTTTCTTTTTTAATCCATTGTGACACCTATGTCTTTTGATTGGAGTGTTTAGTCTATTTTCAAAGTAATTATTGATAGATACGCACTTATTGCCATTTTATTACTTGTTTTGCTGTTGTTTCTAAAAAATTTCTCTGTACCTTTCTAGTCTTTGTTGCTTTTTATCTTTCTTCCACACTCAATGTGTCCCCTTTAATATTTCTTGCAGGCTGCCTTGGTGGCCATGAACTCTTTTAGTTTTTGTTTGTCTGGGAGACTCTTTTTCTCTCCTTTTATTCTGAATGCTAGGCTTCTTGGATAGAGTACTCCTAGCTGCAGGTTTTTTCCCATTCAGCACTTTGAATATATCATTCTCCTCACTTCTGGCCTGCCAAGTTTCTGTTGAGAAATCTGCATGAAGCCTTATGGCTCTTCCTTTGTAAGTTAAGGACGTCTTTTGTCTTGTTTTTTAAGATTTTTTTCATCAATATATTTTGCAAATTTAATTACAATATGTCTTTTTATCAGCCTGCTTTTGTTTATTTTGATGGGAGTTTCTGTGCCTCATGGATCTGGATGTCTGTTTCCTTCTCTAGATTAGGGAAGTTTTTAGCTATAATTTCCTCAAATACATTTTCTGCCCCCTTTTCTCTCTTCTTCTTCTTCAGTGATTCTTATAATATGATTTTTATTACATTTGATTGAGTCTCTGATTTCCCTAATTCCATTCTCATGTTCTATAATTCTTCTGTCTCTCATTTATTCAGCTTCATTATTTTCCATTGTTTTGCCTTCTATATCACTTTTTCATTCCTCTGCTTCTTCCAGCCTGTGTTCATTGCATGAAGCCTGTTTCCAATTTCAGTTAATGCCTTCTTCATTTCTTTCTTTTTTCTTCTCTTTCTTTCATTCCTTCTTTCTTTCTTTTCTTTTTGCATTCTTCATTTCTTTCTTTTCTTTTTTTAAAAAATTTTGTTTATTTATTTGACAGAGAGAGAGGCAGTGAAAGAGGAAACAAAGCATGGAGAGTGGGAGAGGAAGAAGCAGGCTTGAGCAGGGAGCCCGATGTGGGGCTCGATCCCAGAATGCTGGGATCATGACCTGAGCCAAAGGCAGATGCTTAATGACTAAGCCACCCAGGCGCCCCTGCATTCTTCATTTCTCAATGTTTTTTAATTTATTTATGTTTGTGGTAAGGGTCTCCCTGATGTCTTCCATTCTTTCCTCAAGCCCAGTGAGTATCTTTATGATTTAAATTCAAATTCTCCATCAGGTATGTTACTTATATCAGTTTTGCTCAGATCTCTGGCCATGAAATTACCTTGCTTTTTCATTTAACATGAATTCCTCCATTTTGGCATTTTTTTCTAATTCTCTGCCTTCCTCTCTGTGTTAGAAAAGCCAGTTAAGTGTCTTGACTGAGAGCAATGGCTTTATGAAGAAGAGGTCCTATAGTTTCCAGGACTTGCTGCTTCAGGGAGTTTCTCTGGTGTGTGCTGCATGTGCTCTGCTGTTGTGTTTTGGCTACTCTATCCTTCAAGCCAGTCATGTGCTGAGGCCCTCCTTGCCTGCAGTGAGCAGTGTTTTATTCTTGGTCAGAATGTGGTTCTTTTAGCTAGGTGTATTCTTGTCTGCTTCTCAAATTAGACCTGATACTATTTCCACTGGAACTGAAATCCCTGCCAAACTGGCTGGGAGATGTGGTGTGGGGATGGGTTTGTGTTGGTCTTCTGGGAAGGAGTCTGTTGCACTGGAACTGAGGCAAGCTTGACTGAGAAGGGCAATCCCACCAGCATGCAAGGTTGTGGGATTTGGTGTAAGTTAGATAGCCTATGCAGGTGCTGTGCTGCTTTCAACAGGTGGTCCTCTTTTTATGACTAGGGGTAGGAGAGGGATATGGAGCAGGCTGGCTCCTTTGTCCATGCTACCTCTCAGAGAAGCACTCCAAGAAGAATAAATAATTCCCCCCTCCCCCCTGTGTCCAACTTTTTTCAGATCCCTATTTCCACACTGCCTCTGGGTTGTTTGCCTGCCTTCTCTTCAGGAGCAGGGCAGTGCCCTCAGGGCTCTATCCCAGCTAAACCTGCTTACATTTAAAACACTAGGCACCAAGCCCCTCACTTTTTCAAGAACTCACAAAAATCAACCCCTCTTGTTTTGGCCAATGGCTTCAGGGAAATGTTCTCCTTATGCATTTCTCTGTGTGCTCTACTCTCTTTTGCCCTTTTCTGTGGCCGCAACTCCCTTAACTTCACAGAACCTGTGATCTGTTTCTCCCCTAAACCATATCTCTGTATTTCTTACCCTTTTGATGTGATCTCTTCTCTCCCTTTAGTTTTGGAGTTTGTTCTGTCAGCCTTCAAGTTGATTTTTGGGGGTATTTAGAATGATTAGATATTTATCTAGTTGTGTTCATGGGAAGAGTTGAGCTTAGGGTCGGTCCTCCTACTCTGCTGTAATTTTCCCCATTTGGGACCATATGTAAATCTTAATATATTTAAAATAATTAAAAACACATGGAATATGTTTGTTGATGTTAATGGAATTAAATATTTAGCATTAAGAGATGTAGAAAAAAACACAATATTGGGAAAATAATAACTTCAATCAGACAAAGAGGAAATAAAAAAGCAAATCAGCAAGTATTTTAAACTGAATTGTAATAAAAATGCAATATATCAAAATTAAGAAAATTCAATTAACTAAAAGTATACTCAGAGGAAAAGGTATAACTTTAAATGATTGTATTAGAAAAGAAGAGAGGACTACACTTAATGGCCCGAGATACCACCTTAAGAAGTTAGAAAAATAAATACAAAGTAAACCCAAAGCATGTAGAAGGAAATAATAATTAATAATAATAATAAACACAGCTACACAGCTCAACAAAATAGAAAACATTCAAGAGAATCAATAAACCAAGAACTTGTCCATTGAAATCACGAATAAATTTCATATAGCCTTAGCTAGACCTACTAAGAAAAAACACAGGGAACAAAAATTGTCAGTATCAGGAACAAAAGAGTATCCATCTCCTCAGATCCTACAGACAGTAAAAAATAATTTGAATAATTTTAAAGAACTTTTTTCCAACAAATTGGACAATTTAGAAGAAATTGACAAATTCCCTGAAAGACACAAGCTACCAAAACTCTATCAAGAAGGAAATAAACAATCTGAATAGTTTTGTATCCATTATAGATATTAAATTTTTTACTACAAATCTTCCCACAAGGAAAACATAAGGCCCATATGGCATCAAATGTAAACTTTAGCAAATACATAAGGAAAAAGGGTAATAATCCTACACAAACTTTTTAAAAAAATATGAGTGAGGGATGCTTTACAACTCATTTAAGGTGACAACATTATTTTGACACCAAAAACCAGGAAAATATATTATAAAAGAGAAAAAGGAAAGAATAAAAGAACTACAGGCAATATTCCTCATCAATACACAAAAGCCCTTTTAAAATATTAGCAAATCAAATCTAACAATCTAAAACAATGAGGTATATATTAGGGAATAAAGTATATTCCAGGAATCCATGGTTTGTTTAATATTCCAGAAATTTGTCTATGTAATTCACCCCAGTAACATAGCAAATATAGTACCTTAACTTATGATGGTAAGAGTGTAAGCAGCATCATGGGCTTGGCTCCTTCATAATTATTTTGAAACCGAAGTTTTGTTGCAATAGTGTGTAAATGCAGGTTCACTGTTACAGCCTACATGTAACTGAGACACTATGAAACTTAATGAGTTAATGAGAGAATAAAAATTTGAGATCACTCCTACGCCCCTCCATGTATATGTACTGAATTGCACTTAAATTGTGAACGTATGTATACACAATAAAATCCACTTTTGAGAAGGAAAATACATTTTAATAGTGAAGAAAAATAATTTCAAGAAAAAAATTTATTGAAGTAAGTATTCTGGTTAATTCAGGGAATGTTTCCTTATATTTTATCTTAATCTGGCAGCCTACACAAAATTCATACATCTGACCTATTTCTTTTGTTTGTTTCATTTATTTCTGTGCCCATTTATTAGGAATCATTTTTGGTTTATTTCCCTCATTTGAAAAGAAGTAGTGCCTTTTGAAAAAGACTTTCTCTTCACTTAAGGTCACAATTAGCTGTCCAAAAGACTGTTCACACTAGCTTACTGAATAGCTCTCCATACCTATTTCTTTCATATATTTCTGTCATCCCCACTCCTCTATGGATTTTGTACTCTCTCCACCATGCCCACTGCAATTATGTCCTATCTTTACATGTACACACAGACAAATCTTTCACTTTTTTAACACAACCCATACTTTATTTACCAACTTTCTCTTAAATGGAATAAATTGGCTGTCATTCAAAAAATTGCATACAGGGAGAGGAGTTAAGATGGTAGATTAGTAGGGCAATGCTGGGCTTGCCTTATCCCTCAAACACAGCTAGATCAATATTAAATCATTTTGAACAACTAGAAAGTTGATCTGATGGTTAAGAAAATAATCTGCACAATTAGAGGGAGAGAACATGGCAGGTGCGAGGTTTGTAGATGTGAGTTCGGAGAGACAAGAGTAGTGGTGCTACAGAAGGGTGGGAACATTTTCATAGAGCAAATTCAGGGATAGAGGGAGAGAGTGGGACAGAAAGCGGTGCATAGGGTTCACCCACAGTGTTCTGGTGTGGGTATCCCCTGGATTGTAAGGGAAGAGAATGTTCCCCTTCCTGAAATGCATTTGGAAGAGGGTATTTTGTCTCTCCAAGGACAATAACCCACCAGGCGGTATTGAGAAGCCATTCAACAACAGGGGACAGAGACCCGAGCAGATGACAGATAAACTGGTCACGGCTTTTTGCTGTGTTTCAAGGCTCCAGGCACTTGTACAGGCATGCAACTGCTTTTCTGGGACAGAAAGGTGCCAGGCACAGCACTGCAAAGCTCTCCTCTGGGGAAAGGAGCACGTCCTTGTGCTGCCAGGTACTTTGAGATTTTTTGTTTTGAATCCCGGTTGCCAGGCAGAGATAAAACACAGGAGAACTGTGGCATGGGGTATACTGCTGCCTGGGCACAGACAGGTTGAGGGCAGGGATCTGATGAAAGCCTGGGACATAGGAAAATATTGTTCACTTTTCTCTGAGGGCTTCCTGAACAACTGATGCCATGAGTTCCCCTCCTGGTGATGAAAGTGTGGGTTGATGCCATCTTCACTCCTCCCCATCATTCCCAGCATGTTTAGACTTTCGGAGAGAAACACAATGCCTCCATGGGAGGTTACAGTTGCATGTAACAAAACCTGCCCACCTACACCTGGAAGAGACTTCTTTATTAGGGTGGGTCTGACTGTGAGCCAACCAGTGGACCTCTCCCTCAGAAAACCAACACAGACCCTCTGTATGCATCAAAGCTACTGATCGTAGAGTGCTCCAAAGCACCCACATCTGTTCTGGTGGAAATAGAGCCAAGCTTTTCTTTCTTTCTTTCTTTCTTTCTTTCTTTCTTTCTTTCTTTCTTTCAATTTTATTTTTTTTACTTTTTATTTTTAAATTTTTATATTTATATTATTTTTAAAATTTCTAAATAATTTTCTTTGGCATCAGGCTCATAGTTTTTTGTTCATTTGGCTTGTTTGTTTCCTTTTCTCGTTTTTTGGATCAGACTTTTTTTTCCTTTTTATTTTTTCCTTCTTTATTTCTTTTTCTTTGTAATCAGGGTTATACTTCATTGTTTGCTTTCTTGTTCATTTCCTTTTTCTCTTTTATTGGATCAAGCTTTCTTTCTTTAAATCAGGCTTATCAAAACAAACAAATCAATGTGCATAGTTAAATTCCAAACATTCCCCACTGCAAGCAAGGAGGAACTCTGTAGAGGACTGACCTGTGTGAAAGAGCAACCAAAACACAACAGCAGTGTACACACAGAATACACCAGAAATATTTCCTGAAGCACCAGGCCCTGGACAGTGTAGGACCCATTCTTAATATATAGTATTACTCTCAGGAGCATAATATTTAAGTTTCACAACATGCAAAAGACAGAAATCTAGACCTAAGAAGAAGAGCAGAGGAATTCTCCCATAAAGGAAAATCAAGAAGAAATCACAGCCAGGGATTTGCTCAAAACAAATATAATCAATATATCTGAAGAAGAATTTAGAACAACAGTCATAAAAATACTAGCTGGGCTTGAAAAAAACAAAGAAGACAGCAGAGAAACCCGAGCTGGAGAGATAACAGATGTAAAAACTAGTAAGGCTAAAATAAAGAATGCTGTAATTGACATGCAAAATAGATTGGCTGTAATCACAATGAGAATAAAAGAAGCAGAGGAATGAATAGGTGACACAGAAGATAAAATTATGGAAAATAATGAAGCTGAAAGAAGAGGAAAAGAAAACCATTAGATCATAAATATAGACTTAGGGAACTCAGTGATTCCATAAAACAAAATGATATCTGTTTCATAGGAGTCTCAGAAGAAGAGAGGGGAAAAGGGGGCAGAGGGTCTATTTGAACAAATTATAGCTGAAAACTTCCCTAATCTGGGGATATGAACAGGCATTCAAGTCTAGGAGGTACAGAAAATGCCCCTCAAAATCAACAAAAACAGGTCAACACCAAGACATATCATTGTGAAACTTGGAAAATACAAAGATAAAGAGAGAATTCTGAAAGCAGCTGGGGAAAAAAAATGGGTCCTTAATCTATAAAGGTAGATGCATAAGGCTAGTAGTTGACCCGTGCGCAGGAACTGTGCAAGCCAGAAAGAAATGGCATGATATATTCAATGTGCTAAATGGAAAAATATGCAGCCAAGAATAATTGATCCAGCAAAGCTGTCATTCAGAATAGAAGGAGAGATAAAAGAGTTTCAAAGAAAAGCAAAAACTAAAGGAGTTCATGAACACTAAACCAGCTCTGCAAAAATATTAAAGGGGACTCTCTGAGCCAGAAAGAGAAACCAAAGTCAACAAAGACTAAAAAGGAAAAGAGACGGGGCGCCTGGGTGGCACAGCGGTTAAGCGTCTGCCTTCGGCTCAGGGCATGATCCTGGCGATCTGGGATGGAGCCCCACATCAGGCTCTTCTGCTATGAGCCTGCTTCTTCCTCTCCCACTCCCCCTGCTTGTGTTCCCTCTCTCGCTGGCTGTCTCTATCTCTGTTGAATAAATAAATAAAATCTTAAAAAAAAAAAAGGAAAAGACAATTTATAGGAACAACAAATTTATAGGTAATGTGATGGCACTAAATTCATATCATTCAGTAATAACTCTGAATGTAAATTGACTAAATGCTCCAATCAAAAGACATAGAGTATCAGAATGCATTTAAAATAAAAAACAAGATCCATTGATATGAGGCTCACAAGAGACTCATTTTAGACCCCGAAACACCCCTAGATAGAAAGTGAGGGGTAGAGAACCATCCATCATGCTATTGGACATCAAAAGACCTGGAGGAGCCATACTTATATCAAAAAATCTAAATTTTAAACCAAAGACTATAATTAACAGGTGAGGAAAAGCACTATGTCATAATTAAGGTGTTTTCCAACAAGATCTAACAATTGCAAATATTTATATCACCAACTTGGGAGTAAACAAATATATAAATCAATTAGTAAACTTAAAGAAACTCATCAATTATAGTACAAAAATAGTAGGAGACTTGAACACCCCATTCACAGCAATGCACAGATTATCAAAGCAGATCAACAAGAAAACATGTGCTTTGAAAGATAAATTGGATCAGATGGGCTTAACGGATATACTCAAAGCAATTCATTCTAAAACAGCAGAATACCCATTCTTTTCAAGTGCACATGGAATATTCTCCAGAATAGATAATATACTGGGTCAGAAATCAGGCCTCAACCAATACAAAAAGATTGAGATCATAACACGCATGTTTTCAGATCACAATGCTATGGAACTATAAATCAACCACAAGAAATTTGGAAAGACTGCACATACATGGAGGTTAAAGAACACCCCACAAAATAATGATTGAGTTAATGAGGAAATTAAAGAAGAAATAAAAAAATGCATAGAAGCAAATGAATATGAAAACACGACAGCCCAAAGCCTTTGGGATGCAGCAAAGGCAGTCCAAAGAGGGAAGTACATAGCAATAAAGGGCTTCCTCAAGGAGCAAGAAGAGTCTCCAATAAACAACCTAAGCCGACACCTAAAGAAGCTGGAAAAAAAAAAAATCCTAAATCCAGCAGAAAGGGGGAAATAATTAAGATAAAAGCAGAAATAGATGATAGAGAAATTTTTTTAAAAAACAGTAGAACAGATCAATGAAACTAGGAGCTGGTTCATGGAAAAAATTAACAAGATTGACAAACCCCTAGCCAGAATTATCAAAAAGAAAAGAGAAAGGACCCAAATAAATAAAATCATGAATGAAACAAAAAAGATCACAACCAATACAGAAGAAATGCAAACAATTATAAGAGAATATTATGAGCAATTATATGCCAACCAATTGGACAATCTGGAAGAAATGTATAAATTTCTAGAAACATAAACTACCAAAACGGAAACAGGAAGAAATAGAAAACCTGAAGAAACCCATAACCAGCATAGAAAGTGAATTAATAATCAAAAATCTCCCAGCAAACAAGAGTCCAGAGCTGGATGGCTTCCCAGGGGGCTTCTACCCAACATTTAAAGAATCAATACCTATTCTTCTGAAGCTATTGCAAAAAAACACATGGATGCCAAAATTCTCAACAAGATACTAGGTAATAGGATCCAACAGTACATAAATATCAAATGTGATTTATTTCTGTACTTTGGGGATGGTTCAAAGTCTACAAACAATGTGATACATCACATTAGTACAATAAAGTATAAGAATCATATAATCTTCTCAATAGATGCAGAAAAAAGCATTTGAAAAAATACAGCATGTGTTCTTGATACAAACTCTCCACCATGTAAGAATAGAGGAAAAATACCTCAACTCATAAAGGCCATGTACAAAAGATCCACAGCTAATATCCTCAATGGGGAAAGCTGAGAGCTTTTACCTTAAGGTCAGGAGCATGACAGGGATACCCACTCTCACAACTGTTTTTCAGCATAGTACTGGAAGTCCTAGCCCCAGCAATTAGACAACAAAAAGAAATAAATGACATCAAATTGGCAAGGAAGAAGTCAAACTCTCATTATTCACAGACGACAAGATACTCTATATGGAAAACCCAAAAAATCCACTCCCAAACAATTAGAAGTTATAGAGCAATTCAGTAATGTGGCAGGATACAAAATCAATGTTCAGAAATCAGTTGCATTTCTATACACAAATAATGAGACTGAAGAAAGAGAAATTAGGGAATCCATCCCATTTACAATAGCACCAAAAACTATACGTTACCTTGGAATTAACTTAACCAGGACCTATATTCTAGAAACTATAAATCACTCTTGAAAGACATTGAGGAAGACACAAAAAGATGGAAAAATATTCCATGCTCATGGATCGGAAGAACTAACAAAGTTAAAATGTCCATGCTACCCAGAGCAATCTACACTTTCAATGCTAACCTGATCAAAATACCAATGACATTTTTCAAAGAACTGGAACAAACAGCCCTTAAATTTGTATGGAACCAGAAAAGGCCCCGAATCTCCAAGGAACTGTTGAAAAGGAAAAAGAAAGCTGGGGGCATCACAATGCCTGATTTCAAGTTGTACTACAAAGCTATGAGCACAAAGACAGCATGGTACTGGCACAAAAACAGACACATAGACCAATGGAACAGAATAGAGAACCCAGAAATGGACCCTCGGCTCTTTGGGCAACTAATCTTTGATAAAGCGGGAAAAAACATCTGGTGGAAAAAAGACAGCCTCTTCAATAAATGGTGCTGGGAAAATTGGATAGCTACATGCAAAAGAATGAAACTTGACCACTCTCTCACACCATACACAAAAATAAACTCCAAATGGATGAAAGACGTCGATGTGAGACAGGAATCCATCAAAATCCTAGAGGAGAACATAGGCAGCAACCTATAGGACATAGGCCAAAGCAACCTTTTTCATGACACATTTCCAAAGGCAAGAGAAACAAAAGATAAAATGAACTTATGGGACTTCATCAAGATTAAAAGTTTCTGCACAACCAAGGAAACAGTCAAAAAAAGTAAGAGGCAGCCCACGGAATGGGAGAATATATTTGCAAATGATGCTACAGATAAAAGACTGGTATCCAAGATCTACAAAGAACTTCTCAAACTCAATACGTGAGAAACAAACAAATCATAAAATGGGCAGAAGATATGAACAGACACTTTTCCAATGATGACATACAAATGGCTAACAGACACATGAAAAAATGTTCAAAATCATTAGCCATCAGGGAAATTCAAATCAAAACCACACTAAGATACCACCTTATACCAGTTAGAACGGCAAAAATTGACAAGGCAAGAAACAACAATTCCTGGAGAGGATGTGGAGAAAGGGGATCCCTCCTACATTGTTGGTGGGAATGCAAGTTGGTACAACCACTCTGGAAAACAGTGTGGAGGTCTGTTAAAAAGTTAAAAATTGAGCTACCTTATGACCCAGCCATTGCACTACTGGGTATTTACCCCAAAGATACAGACGTAGTGAAGAGAAGGGCCATATGCACCCCAATGTTCATAGCAGCAATGTCCATAATAGCTAAATCGTGGAAGGAACCGAGATGCCCTTCAACAGATGACTGGATTAAGAAGTTGTGTTCCATATATACAATGGAATATTACTCAGCTATCAGAAAGAATGAGTTTTCAACATTTGCTGCAACATGGGCGGCACTGGAGGAGATAATGCTAAGTGAAATAAGTCAAGCAGAGAAATACAACTATCATATGATTTCTCTCATCTATGGAACATAAGAACTAGGAAAATCGGTAGGGGAAGAAAGGGATAAAGAAAGGGGGGTAATCAGAAGGGGGAATGAAGTATGAGAGAGTATGGACTCTGGGAAACAAACTGAGGGCTTCAGAGGGGAGGGTGGTGGGGGAATGGGATAGACTGGTGATGGTTAGTAAGGAGGGCACGTATTGCATGGTGCACTGGGTGTTATACGCAACTAATGAATCATCAAACTTTGCATCAGAAACCAGGGATGTACTGTATGGTGACTAACATAATATAATACAAAAACATTAAAACAAAAAAAAAAAGAAAATCTGAAAGACTCCACCAAATAATTGCTAGAACTATTTCATGAATTTAGCAAAGTCAGAGGATATAAAATCAGGGCACAGAAATCTTTTGCAATAAGGAAGCAGCAGAAGGAGAAATCAAAGAACTGATTCCATTTAAAATTGTACCTAAAAACATAAGATACCTAGGAATAAATCTAACTAAAGACATAAAAGATCTGTATGTTGAAAACTATAGAACACTTATGAAAGAAATTGAAGGAGACACAAAGAAATGGAAAAACATCCCATGCTCATGGTACGGAAGAACAGATATTGCTCAAATGTCTATACTACCTGAAACAATCTACACATTTAATGGAATCCCTATCAAAATACCCCCATCATTTTTCACAGAGCTGGAACAAACAATCCTAAAATTTCTATGCAACCAGAAGAGATCCTGACTAGCCAAAGTAATGTTGAAAATGAAGAGCAAAGTTGGTGGCTTCACAATCCCAGACTTCAAGCTGTATTACAATGCTGTAATCATCAAGAGAGTATGGAACTGGCACATAAATAGAGACATAGACTAGTGGAACAAAAAAGAGAACCCTGAAATGGACCAACAACTACATGGTCAACTAATCTTTGAAAAAGCAGGAAAGAATATCCGATGGAAAAAAAAGATAGTCTCTTCAACAAATGGCGTTGGGAATATTGGACAGCTACATGCAGAAGAATGAAACTGGAGCACTTTCTTACACCATACACAAAAATAAATCCAAAATGGATGGAAGACCTTAATGTAAAACAGGAAGCCATCAGAATCCTAGAGGAGAAATACAGCAGCAATCTCTTTGACCTTAGCCACAGCAACTTCTTGCTAACACACTTCCAGAGGCAAGGGATACAAAAGGAAAAATGACCTATTGGGACTTCATCAGGATAAAAAGCTTATGCACAGCGAAGGGAACAGTCAAACTAAAAGGCAATCGACAGAATGGGAGAAGATATTTGGAAATGACATATGAGATAAAGGGTTAGTATCCAGAATCCATAAAATCTCAATAAAATCAACACCCAAAAAATGAATAATCCAGTCAATGTGCAGAAGACATGAACAGACATTTCTCCAAGGAAGACATACAAATGGCTAAGAGACACATGAAAAAATGCTCAAATCACACATCAGGGAAATACGAATCAAAACCACAATGAGATATCACTTCACACCTGTCAGAATGGCTAAAATTAAGAACTCAGGAAAAAAACAGATGTTGGCATGGATGTGGACAAAGCAGAACCTGTTTGCACTGTTGTTAGAAGTGCTAACTGGTGCAGCCACTCTGGAAAACCTTATGGATGTTTCTCAAAAAGTTAAAAATAGAAATACCTTGCAGGGGCGCCTGGGTGGCACAGCAGTTAAGCGTCTGCCTTCGGCTCAGGGCGTGATCCTGGAGTTATGGGATCGAGCCCCACATCAGGCTTCTCTGCTATGAGCCTGCTTCTTCATCTCCCACTCCCCCTGCTTGTGTTCCCTCTCTAGCTGGCTGTCTCTATCTCTGTCAAATAAATAAATAAAAGCTTTAAAAAAAAAAAAGAAATACCTTGCAACCCAGCAAGTGTACTAGTAGGTATTTATCCAAAGGATACAAAAGTTCTAATTTAAGGTGCACATGCACCCTGGTGTTTATATCAACACTGTCCACAATAGCCAAAGTATGGAAAAAAATCCTAACGTCCATTGAGTGATGAGTGGATAAAGAAGATATTTTATATATATATATATATATATATATACAATGAAATATTATTCAGTCAAAAGAAAGAATGAAACATTGTCATTTGCAATGACATGGATGGAACTAGTGTGTATTATGCTAGGTGAAATAAGTCAGTCAGAGAAAAACAATTATCATAGGATTTCACTCATATATGGAATTTAAGAAATAAAATGGATGATCACAGGGGAAGGGAAGGAAAAATAAAATAAGATAAAAACAGAGAGACAGAGGCAAACCATAAAAGACTCTACAGTCAGAGAATAAACTGATGGTTACTGGAAGGAAGGTGGGTTGAGGGGATGGGCTAAAGGGTTGATGAGTATTAT
Source organism: Ursus arctos (assembly GCF_023065955.2). NCBI lineage: Eukaryota > Metazoa > Chordata > Mammalia > Carnivora > Ursidae > Ursus > Ursus arctos. The sequence continues at coordinate 71,547,863 of NC_079873.1, forward strand.
AGAAGACACTTGTCGTGATGAGGCCTGGGTGTTATGTGTAAGTGATGAATCAGTAAATTCTACTCCTGAAGCCAGTATGATGTTATATGTTAACTAACTTGAATTTAAATTAAAAAAAAATTACATACAGAGGTTTGGATCAAATACATTTTAAGAATTCTCACTTTTTCTTTCTTCCTTCAGGCATTTCATAAATAACATATGATTTGTCTACTACTTTATGAAAGTTTATTTATCTATGTCATTAATTGAAACTTTTGTTTACTGTGAAGAAAAATCATTGTTTATATTAAGATTATACTGTATAATTCTCTGTGCTTTTCTGGCACACACACTTGCCTTTGAAATCTTCTACACAGTAATTCAAATACAAGTTTTCTGTAGTGCCAATATTAAAGTTATGGTTTATTAGAGTAAATTTGATTCATTATTTGCCCACCATACATCTGTACATTCTAATGCTTCCTCATTACAAAACTTCAGATAGCATAATATATCCACAATATGCTTAATGCATTTGGAACACCAATTACATTAGTAATATAAAATTATATGAAGCATTATTGTTCTCAATGATCTACTAACATGCATGCAAATGAACAATCAATACAATTGCAACTAGGAAAGCAAATATCAGGCATTCTTGTTTAAAAATGCAAAGCAATTCTTTTTTCCTCTCTTGGTCAAAGGCAATGAACATATTAACACCAGGAACATAATAAATTTGACTAATAAAAACACAAAATACTGAATTAAATGCTCACATATTAAATATTTCATTCAAATAAAATGTACTACTTTATGGTTAATTCCTATACACTAATATTATGGAACATTGTTAATAAACAACAGGAGTAAGAATAGTCCCCCTGGAGAAAGTTTTCATTAATTCTCTCATATTTGGACCAGTTCATACTAAATTACTTTAGAATAAATGTTTTCACATTTGTTTCATTATGTACTTTGACATTTCCAAACCCTAGCCTAGAATAACCTAGAGATGATCCCAGCAGTGGGAATGTCTGGTGACCCTGCTGTATACCCTTGTTCTTTTTCATATCCTATTCAGAGAGCTTCATTAGAGGAAGAATCCCTTTCTCTTTTCCAAGTCATAAGTAGTAGCAGTGATAGTAGTGATAGCTCACACTTCCTCTGCTGTTTGTGTCACATATATCTTGAGTATGAAAATCAATTTTAGGGGGCGCCTGGGTGGCTCAGTCATTAAGCGTCTGCCTTCGGCTCAGGGCATGATCCCAGCATTACGGGATCGAGCCCCACATCAGGCTCCTTCACTGGAAGCCTGTTTCTTCCTCTCCCACTCCCCCTGCTTGTGTTCCCTCTCTCGCTGGCTGTCTCTATCACTGTCAAATAAATAAATAAAATCTTCAAAAAAAATCAATTTTATGTAAGTGAGATTATTTAAATGAGTTGTTCAATGTAATTTGAATATCTTTTTTCTATGTACATCTTTTATAAATGTTCCATAGAATTATATATAATAGACTTAGCATTTAAGTTTGTTTTTTAATAAGCATGAAATGGTGCTTTTCAGGATCTTTGAATATATTTTATTCTTGTATTTCCTATTCTGTATGTCAAAGTCAAAGATATCCACAGTGTAGAATGTGTTGTAAGACATATTTAAATGGCATATTTTTAAAATTATCATTATAATTAATTGATTATATATCTCTGTATTCATTAACATTAACTCTTGCTTTTGCCAAATACAATTATTGAATAAGTAACTGATAGTAATTTATGAACTAATATTTTCCCAAAAGAATCACTAAAATATCATGATATTACTTCAATCAACACCTATATGTTTCCAAAATAATATGTTTTAACATGTTTAACTAGAATAGGCTTTGCTAATAAATAAAATGGATAATAATTATTAATGATTCATGATTCTAAAACAACTTATTTGAAGAGCCTAACATGCTGGCAAGAAACCCAGAACATATAAAAGTTGAAGTTTATAATGGTAGCATTATTTTTAAGTGGAGAGAACAATTTATATTTCTTGTAAGATAAAAGACCAGAATGGGCTAAAATTAACATCTGAATATTTACCCAAATGAGTCCTAGCACAAGACACCCATGTTCCAGTTTTCCTAGTTTAAACAAAAACAGGCTTCTCCTTTATAGAATAGCTATAGTTATTATCAAGCCCACTTCATTAGCACAAATGGGCCAAAATTATTGGATGAATAGATTGGTGACATTTATTAATCATTAATAATTTTGTATGTTTTTCATAGTGTCTATGGCCATAGACCAAAAAGTACTTTCTCCGTATTGCCAAAGGAGAATCTGTATGTCTGAAAAATATTCCATTAAACTAAAAAAAGTTGAAAGTCATACCAAAGGCAATGGCCTTGTTCTGCTGTGGACTTTGGTAAATGCTATGTTCAGGCTATCAAACTTCAAAAGCATAATAAAAAAAATATCCCCCAGAAAATACAGCAAAATATTGGCTTTCCGATTTCTAAAGCCAAATACAAATAATGCTTTTGGAGTATACTTTGCATCACAACATTCCTAGCATGATAATGTTTTGCACCAAATTGTCATTGTATCTTCATCAAAGATGTGTCCATTATCTCAACCATTCCAGTAATATGATAAAATGTAAAAGGATAGCATGATTAAAAGGTTGGCATGTAGGTCCATGATCCTCTAATTTGGGGTAGATTTAGGTATTTAAATATATTTTACAATTACATGATGCAGAAAAATATGTTGTGGAATTTTGAAATTAAAGCTATCATAACTTATTTTATTAAAGCATATCAATTCATATTAACACATCAGTTTTAATTATTCAAAGTATTTCAAATAGACATAAAACAAAATTTGTTTGATATTATCCATGGGATTATCTTTGTTTTCTGAGGTAATTCAGAGGGTTATTTTTTCTTATATCATGCCCGAATTCCTATTTTCATAAATAGCGCTTTTAAAGAGGAAAGAAAAAATTTTCTTTTAAAGCAGAAATAAAGACTTTTATGGGGAAAGAAAGACTTTTCTTAGTGGAGATTGTTAACTGAACCAGTGTAAGGTTCAAATTTAAACCCAGCTCTTTATTAAGCAAGGTAAGTTATTTAATTTAGGTTTTAGGCTATATAGGAATAAAACTTTGAGAAGCTAAAAATTAAAAATTATATGGTTATGGAACCATGGATTAATTAAAGGTCTGGTGTAGAATAAATATAATTTATTGACATAAAGTACAGCTATACTTATAGCTATAAAATATCCAACTCTAATGATACTTTCATAGTAAGCTCTCCCACCACAACAATTTCCAGATGTTTGCCTACCCCTGTAGGCCCCAAATTACTATTTCAAGGATGATCACTTGCCAGGAATGGCCTGCAATCCCTGTACCAACAAATGAAAGATTACCCCAAACTTTGCCAAGAAAGAGAGGAGAAGGCAAGGGGGTAAATGCTCAGAGGCGAAGACCCTTTGCTCTTCTTTGCTCCCACTTTTATTGGTCCTTCAGGATAATCACAAATTCTTACCACTGTTTCTCAAGCACATGATGTGTGACAAGGGGTCTTGCTAAAACTGGGAGGATTTGGTTACGGGAAAGATACAATATGCTTATTTGCATGTTCTATGAGTTCTCCTAAACACAGCCTAAGGGACAATGCCTACATCTCTTAGATCACAGGGCAGCTGTTTGGGCTAGGAAAGTTTTGGAAGGCAACTCCCTGCAGCATTCCAAGGGTAGAGTGGTCACACAGGCCTCAGTATTCCAAAGGCCTATGCCCTTCTCTGAAATATTCCCTGCCTTCAGTGGCCTCCATGTTACATTTTAGCAAGCCAGGTATTACGGCTGATTTCATGCTCTATGTTAAGCCCAACAATCACTTCACTTAGTTTATTCTCAAAAAATTCCAGTGGATATTGAAAAGATGTTAGTTGTAAATAGGATCACTTATGATATTTGTTTCTAGAGTATCTTTTTGCTGCTCTAGCTAGTTTACTTACATGAATAGATTGAAGCAATCAATTTGCAACAGATTATCTTCAAAAAATATTAGTAGAACCTTAAGTCAATAAAAAACAGTAAATAAAAAATTAAGATCTAGACTAAACATTTCAAATTATTTTACTATGCATTTGGACTATATTAAATCGAACTTTAAAGTGTCAACCCATTAGGCAAGTTGTATATTTCCCAGTTATTGGCTTGGGAAAACCAAATGATAAATTACTCAGAACAGTAAGTTTCTGAAATGAATGCATCAGTTACAGCCTGATATTTCCATAAGATGCAATATTGAATATCTTCAATGGTGCAATTAGAAAGCTACTGAAAGGACAAAAGAAAGAAATATCAAAACAAATTGACAGTAATATCTCATTCTTTCCCATGAGAGTTCATCTTTACACACTAATCAAATAATCTATATAAGATCTCTGTATGTGAAATTTGCTATTAGAGATTAACAGATCTATTGAATGGAGTAGTTTGGAGATTTCTATATAATGAACATTTAATTCAGATTTGAGAGAGCACTAAGGAAAATGTCAATGAAATATGCATTTTTCTTCAAATTGATAAAGGTTAAAGAATGATAGGGAGTATTGCCAGAGCACATTTAATCATATCTGTGAACCTGACATCTGAATTTTAAACGACTGGGATTTGCTCCTCTATTTCTTGAAACACATTTTCTGTATCAGCCAATTAAATAAATGGGTTAATTATCAGGAGCAATTTAAAGGTCAGAAAATGTAAGCACTTGGAATAAAGGAATAGAAGTCTAAATGAATTTGTTTTACCTCATAAGAGCATATTTTCTCTCTGAGACAAAATAGATAAATTGCACTCTAACTTCATTTCATTGACTGAAAATATATTTCAATATTCTGTCATTTTTCCTTACTCCTCAACAACTTCAGATAGTAATAGTTCTCTTGTGATTTCCAAAGAGAGATATGGAGGGAGTTGTCTCGGCAATATTTTATTTGCTAGTAGGTAATTTTATTTCCTTGTTTATATTCCATTTTCCCAGCATACTTGAGTAATACCCATATTAATGATATTTTTGGCCATCATTTAAATCATAACTTTGATTTACATTTTCAACTTGATAAATTGATCAACTCTATGATTATATCACATTTTTCCTATAGATGACTACTGTGATATCAACAGGGTTATTTGGTGCTGTGCAACGATAATATAATTCCCTGGGAAAAATATTAATTTCTTCAAAGTTATGTCATTAATGTGTTACAGAAGACTACAGAAAATGTTACTTTAAGTGTAATTAATTTGAACTCAGGTAGTTCACAACACATGCTGTTATGAACTTTCACTGATTTAATCTGTGCTTGTTTCATACTGTTTCTTTGGAAAATAGGTAAGTTAATTCAACGGTGTTGATAATATTAAGGGAGACTGTACAGTCCACTAAAGAAAATATGTTTAAAGCAATATTTTAACAGCATTTATTAAATAGAAACCCTTAGAATATTAATTACACTTCAGTTTTCTGTGAATTTATTTAATATTCACTAGTAGTTTGTGGATTTTTATGTACTTAGATATGCAACAGCGAAGTTTATTAAAAATTGTTTTAATTAAAACTAGGTTAAAAAAACAAGGATTTTCACCAAAGTATTCTGAATTACTAAGTTTAGAAACATTTAGCTAAACACATTATTTATTAATAAATTGTACACAAATGTACATATTGTGGACACTCTCCTGTCCACCAAATTGGGTAAAATAATTACATTTAGTAGCTCTGGATATATGATTTCATCTTATTGTAGCTGGTAAATACTTTTTTTTTTAAAATCACAAGTGTTACTAACTGTAGCAATAATCATTACTTAAAGAAAAAATAGTTTTTTAAGGCAAATAATATTGATGAGTTTCTGGTTATTTATTATCAAAACTTCATACCTATTTGATAAAGGCTGTATTCAATGAGTACTTGTGTTTTCTTTTATTCATCATGAATCAACTAGGTAAGTGATAAAATGCAAAAGAAGTTGCAGATTATTGTTTAGGTGAATTTTGGAGAGAAGCTCTAAAGTTGAATTGAATTATCCATATTCTATAGTAAACTATCATTTGAACAACAGTATTACATTGTTCTACCAGATTTTGGGGGAAGCATTTTATGTGAAATATTATCTGTCCATCTAAATGATTATGTCATGATACTATACATAGAAAATTCTAAACACTCCATAATAAAAACCTACCAGAAGTAATAAATGAATAGAGTAAATTTGCAGGAAACAAAGTGAATACACAGAAACCAGTAGTTTTTCTCAACCCTAATGACATTAGCAGAGAAAAAATTAAGAAAACAACTTCATTTACAAGGATACCAAAGAGGTGAAATACCTAGGAATAAAACTTGTTTAAAGATTTTTATTTATTATTTATTTGAGAGAGAGAGAAAGAGCAAGCGAGAGATAATGAGAGAGATCACAAGCAAGGGGAGATGCAGAGGGAAAGGGAGAAGAAGGCTCCCCACTGAGCAGGGAGCCCAACATGGGGCTCAATCCCAGAGCCCTGAGATCATGATCTGAGCTGAAGGCAGATGCTTAACTGAGTCAACCAGGTGCCCCTACCTAGGAATAAACTTAGCCAAAGAGGTGAAAGCCCTGTACTCTGAAAACTATAACACATTGATGAAATTATTTGAAGACAATACAAACAAATGCAAAGATATCCCATGCTCATGGATTGGAAGAAATAATATTGTTAAAATGTCTATATTATCCAAAGCCATATAGAGATTCACTGCGTTTCTTATCAAAATAACAACAGCATTTTTCACATGACTAAAACAAAGAATCCTAAATTTTGCATGTAACCACAAAAGAACCTAAAGAGCCAAAGCAGTGTGGAGAGAGAAAAATCAAAGCTCAAGATATCACAATTTGAGATTTCAAGATAAACTACAAAGCTGTAGTAATCAAAACAGTATGGTACTGGCAGAAAAATAGACACATAGATCAAAGGAACAGAACAGAAAGCTGAGAAATAAACCCATATGTAAATGATCAATTAATCTATGACAAAAGGGGCAAAAATGCACAATGGGGAAAAGATAGTCTCTTCAATAAATGGTACTGGGAAAACTGGACAACTACATATAAATAATGGAACAGAACCGCTTTTTAACACCATACAAAATAATATATTCAAAATGGATTAAAGACCTAAATGTGAGACCTAAAACCATAACAATCTTAGAAAAGGACAGAAGCAGTAATTTATGTGAATCAACCTTAGCAATATGTTTTTACATATGTCTTCTAAGACAAGGGGAATGAAAGCAAAAATAAACTTTTGGGACTATACTAAAATAAAAAGCCTTTGTGCAAGGAAACCATGAACAAAACAAAAGGGCAACCTACTGAATGGGGAAGGTATTTGTAAATGGTATATCCCATAAGGGGTTAATATCCAAAATACATAAAGAACTTAAAAAAATCAACACCAAATAACAATCTTCTTTTAAAATATTTTTTTATTATATTATGTTAGTCACCATACAGTACATACCCAGTTTCCGAAGTAAAGTTCGATGATTCATTAGTTGCGTATAACACCCAGTGCACCATGCAACACGTGCCCTCCTCACTACCCATCACCAGTCTATTCCATTCCCCCAACCCCCTCCCCTCTGAGGCCCTTATTTTGTTTCCCAGAGTCCATACTCTCTCATACTTCATCCCCCCTTCTGATTACCCCCCCTTTCTTTATCCCTTTCTTCCCCTATCGATCTTCCTAGTTCTTATGTTCCATAGATGAGAGAAATCATATGATAGTTGTCGTTCTCTGCTTGACTTATTTCACTTAGTATTAACTCCTCTAGTGCCGTCCATGTTGCAGCAAATGTTGAGAACTCGTTCTTTCTGATAGCTGAGTAATATTCCATTGTATATATGGACCACAGCTTCTTAATCCTTTCATCTGTTGAAGGGCATCTCTGCTCCTTCCACGATTTAGCTGTTGTGGACATTGCTGCTATGAACATTGGGGTGCATATGGCCCTTCTCTTCACTACGTCTGTTTCTTTGGGGTAAATACCCAGTAGTGCAATGGCTGGGTATGGGGTAGCTCACTTTTTAATTTTTTAAGGGACCTCCACACTGTTTTCCGGAGTGGTTGCACCAACCTGCATTCCCACCAACAATGTAGGAGGGATCCCCTTTCTCCACATCCTCTCCAGCAATTGCTGTTTCCTGCCTTGTTAATTTTTGTCATTGTAACTGGTGTAAGGTGGTATCTTAGTGTGGTTTTGATTTGAATTTCCCTGATGGCTAATGATTTTGAACATTTTTTCAGGTGTCTGTTGGCCATTTGTATGTCGTCATTGGAAAAGTGCCTGTTCATATCTTCTGCCCATTTTATGATTTGTTTATTTGTTTCTCGTGCATTGAGTTTGAGAAGTTCTTTGTAGATCTTGGATACCAGTCTTTTATCTGTAGCATCATTTGCAAATATATTCTCCCATTCCGTGGGCTGCCTCCTAGTTTTTTTGATTGTTTCTTTGGCTGTGCAGAAGCTTTTTATCTTGATGTAGTCCCACATGTTCATTTTATCTTTTGTTTCTCTTGCCTTTGGACATGTGTCATGAAAAAGGTTGCTGTGCCCGAAGTCGTAGAGGTTGTTGCCTATGTTCTCCTCTAGAATTTTGATGGTTTCCTGTCTCACATCGAGGTCTTTCATCCATTTGGAGTTTATTTTTGTGTATGGTGTGAGAGAGTGGTCAAGTTTCATTCTTTTGCATGTAGCTGTCCAATTTTCCCAGCACCATTTATTGAAGAGGCTGTCTTTTTTCTACTGGATGTTTTTTCCCGCTTTATCAAAGATTAGTTGCCCAAAGAGCTGAGGGTCCATTTCTGGGTTCTCTATTCTGTTCCATTGGTCTATGTGTCTGTTTTTGTGCCAGTACCATGCTGTCTTTGTGATCACAGCTTTGTAGTACAGCTCGAATCTGACATTGTGATGTCACCAGCTTTGTTTTTCCTTTTCAACAGTTCCTTGGAGATTCAGGGCCTTTTCTGTTTTCATACAAATTTTAGGATTGTTTGTTCCATTTCATTGAAAAATCTCATTGGTATTTTGATCGTGATGGCATTGAAAGTGTAGATTGCTCTGGGTAGCATAGACATTGTAACTATGTTAATTCTTCGATCCATGACCATGGAATATTTTTCCATCTTTTTGTGTCTTCTTCAATGTCTTTCAAGAGTGATTTGAAGTTTCTAGAATATAGGTCCTTTACGTCTCTGGTTAAGTTAATTCTGAGATAACGTATGATTTTTGGTGCTATTGTAAATGGAATGGATTCCCTAATTTCTCTTTCTTCAGTGTCATTGTTTATCTATAGAAATGCAACTGATTTCTGAGCATTGATTTTGTATCCTGCCACATCACTGAATTGCTCTATAACTTTTAATAGTTTGGGAGTTGATTCTTTTGGGTTTTCCATATAGAGTATCATGTCATCTGCGAAGAGAGACATTTTGACCTCTTCTTTGCCAATTTGGATACCTTTTATCCCTTTTTGTTGTCTGATTGCTGTTCCAAGGACTTCTAGTACTATGTTGAATAATAGTGGCGAGAGTGGGCATCCTTGTCATGTTCCTGATCTTAGGGGAAAGGCTTCCAGCTTTTCCCAGTTGAGAAGAATATTTGCTGTAGGTTTTTCATAGATGGCTTTTATGATCTTGAGAAATGTACCATCTATTCCTACACTCTGAAGGGTTTTAACCAGGAAAGGATGCTGTATTTTGTCAAATGCTTTTTCTGCATCTATTGAAAGAATATTATGATTTCTGAATTTTTGTTTCTGGATAAAATCTAAGAAACTGATAGATTTGCGAATGTTGTACCACCCCTGCATCCCAGGGATGAATCACACTTGGTCATGATGGATAATCCTTTTAATGTACAGTTGGATTCCATGAGCCAGGATCTTGTTGAGGATTTTGGCGTCCTTATTCATTAGGGAAATCGGTCTATAATTCTCCTTTTTGTTGGAGTCTTTGCCCGGTTTGGGGATCAAGGTAATACTGACCTCATAGAATGAGTTTGGTAGCTTTCCTTCTGTTTCTATTTTTTTGAATAGCTTTAGGAGAATAGGTATTATTTCTTATTTGAATGTTTGCTAGATTTCCCCAGGAAAACCAACCGGGCCTGGAGTTTTATGTTTTGGAAAACAGTTTATCACTGACTCAATCACTTCATAATTAATTGGCCTGTTTAAAAAATCAATTTCTTCCTGTTTCAGTCTTGGTAGTTTATGGGTTTTTAGGAAGGCCTCCATCTCTTCCAGATTGCTTAATTTATTGGCATAAAGCTGTTGATAAAAGTTTAATAATCCTTCCAATTTCATTGGTGTTGGTTGTGACCTCTCCTTTTTCATTCATAACTTTGTTCATTTGGGTCCTTTCTCTATTCTTTTGGATAAGTCTAGTCAGGGGTCTGTCAATGTTACTAATTCTCTCAAAGAACCAGCTTCTACTTCTGTTGATCTGCTCTACTCCTGGTTTCTAATTCATTGATTTCTGCTCTAATCTTGGTCAACTGCTTCCTCGTGAGTGCATTAGGCCTGTCCCTCTGTTGCTGTTCCAGCTTCTTGAGGTGAGAATATAAAAACTGCATTTTAGATTTTTCTATTCTTTTGAGTGAGGCTTGCATGGCTATGTATTTCCTCCTTAGGACTGCCTTTGCAGTATCCCATAGATTTTGGACCATTGTGTTTTCATTCTCGTTGGTCTCCATAAATTGTTTCAATTGATTTTTTATTTTCTAGTTTATCGAATCATTCCTGAGCAAGATGGTTCTTAGTCTCCAAGTGTTTGATTTTCTTCCAAATTTTTCCTTGTGGTTGAGTTCTAATTTCAGATTGTTGTGGTCTGAGAATATTTTGCAGGGAATAATTTCAATCTTTTGGTATTGGTTGAGACCTGTTTTGTGTCCCAGAACATGGTCTATTCTTGAGAATGTTCCATGGGCATTAGAATAGAATGAGTATTCTTTGGTTCTGGGGTGTAGTGTTCTATATATATCTATGAGGTCCAACTCTTTGAGTATGGCATTCAAAGCTTTTGTTCCTTTACTGAGTTTTTGCAAGGATGTTCTGTCTATTTCTGATAATGGGGTGTTGAGGTCCCCTACTATTAATGTATTTTTACCTATATGTCTCTTTATTCTGGTTAAGAGTTGGCTTGTGTATCTTGCTGCTCCCCTGTTGGGGGCATATATATTTATAATTGTCATATCCACTTGTTGGATACATCCTTTAAGAATAATATAGTGCCCTTCTGTGTCTCTAACTATAGTCTTTAGTTTAAAATCCAATCTATCTGATATAAGAATTGCTACCCCAGCTTTCTTTTGAGGTCCATTTGCGTGAAAGATGGTATTCCATCCCTTTACTTTCAGTCTGAATGTATCTTTAGGTTCAAAATGAGTCTCTTGTAGACAGCAAATGGATGGGTCATTTCTTTTTATCGAATATGCAACCCTGTGGTGCTTTATGGGAGAATTTAAGCCATTTTCAATGAGACTGAGTATTGAGAGATATGATTTTAATGATGACATGTTGCCAGTAAAGTCTTTGTTTCTATAGATTGTGACTATCTGTTCTGTATCACTCTTGGGGCCTTTTTACCTTTATAGAACCCCCCTTAATATCTCCTGTAGGGCTGGTTTTGTGGATACGAAATTGATCAATGACTTGCAATTCTGGAAGGTCTTTATTTCTCCATTAATTCTGAATGACAGCCTTGCTGGATAAAGGATCCTTAGCTGCATGTTTTTCTCTGAAAGAGCTTTAAAAATGCCCCCCCCCAACCCTTTCTCTCATTCCAGTTCTGTGTAGACAGGTCTCACGTAATTCTGATACCTTTGTCTTGGTACATGAGAGATTTCTTTGCCCTGGCTGCTTTTAATACTGTATCCTTGGATCTAATATTTGCAAATTGCTCTATGACGTGACGTGGCGTAGGTTTGTTGTGGTTGAGCTTGGGAGGGGTCCTCTCTGCCTCTTGGACTTGAATGTTTATTTCCCTTGCTTGATTTGGGAAGTTTTCAGCTACAATTTGTTCAAGTATCTCTGCTAGACTTCTGTTTTTCCCCACCCCCTCGGGGATGCCAATGATTCTGACATTGGATCATTTCATTGAGTCAGTGATCTCCCGTAACCTGCATTCGTGGGCGTGGATTTTTTTAAGTCCAGCTTCTATTTTTGCTTTTTCTTCTACTAACCCATCCTCCAATTCGCTAATACGTTCTGCCTCAGTGACCCTGGCTGTCAGAGCCTCTAGTTTTGACTGCATTTGGCTCATAGAATTTTTAATTTCTGCCAGATTCCCTCTCATTTCCACACTTAGAGATTCTATATTCTCATTAACATTTTCGTTAATACTTTTTTCAAGTCTACACATCATCTTGACCATTATTACTCTGAATTCCATTTCTGATAATTTGGTTATATCCATATCCATTTGTTCTGTGGCAGAGGCCACAGACTCATTGTCTTTTCTTTGCTGGGGGGGATTTCTCCTTCTCCTCATTCTGATGAGGAGAGGTTGCAGGGTTTTCCAAAGCCCAAATTATTGACCGGTACCCAGGCCGTGTGCTCTTGTTTTATAGGGATCTTAGGGATGTGGGCTTTGATTTTTCAGCCTGCCCTCTGGGGGAGGAGCCTGCCACGCCAATACTCAGGCAACCCTCTTTAGGTAGAGTCTCTGTGTCCCCTGTGAGGAGGGATGGGAATGGGCACACTGTGAGCCGGTATTTCCAGGCTTTTGTTCTCTGGTGGCTTTCCCTGGTGGTTTGCTGTGCCTCTTCTGAGAGTCAGAGCAGCAGTGGCCCAATCTCAGCCTCTGTCTCAGAACAGAGAGATCACGGACCGTTCTCCACTGATGTTCTGGCCACTTCAATTCTGTTTCTGTTGGTGCTGCTCAACCCTGCAGCGTCCTGGGATGTGTGCTCCACACCCGGCATCCCAGCCCTCTCTTCCAGGGCCAGCACGTCTCTGTCCTTTGTGTTTCTAACACCGCCAGCCACCAGCTGCCCCCGCGCGCTCCCTGAGCTCCCGGTCTCAGTCTGTTTCTAGTGAGCACACCGGAGCTCTGTGAAAAGTCTGGTGGCGTGCACTCCCCGCTAACGGTCTCAGTCTGTTCTCTCACAGGTGTCTGTCCATGAGTCCGCCCGCTCCACCGTGCAGGTGGCTACTGCTTCCCAGTGCCCGAACGCAGCGGCTCCCTTCCCCTTCCATTTATCTTCCGATATCTGTGCGCGGTTTCATGGCTCCCTGCTTCGTACCTCAATACTCAGTGCTGGATATGTTCATTTGTAGAGATCCAGATGTATCTTCCTGCATCTCAGGCTGATTCCGTGGATGTTCAGGCTGGTCTGGTACCTATCCAACTCGACTCAGGGGACCGGCTGATAAAGGGGTCCCCTACTCCTCCGCCATCTTCCCCAGTCTCACACCAAATAACAATCTGATTTAAAAATGGACAGAGGATCTGAATAGACATTTTTCCAAAGAAGACATACAGATGGCCAATACACACATTCAAAGATGCTCAACATCACTCTTCATCAGGGAAATACAAATCAAAACCACAATGAGATACCACTTGCCATCTGTCAGAATGGCTAAAATCAAAAACAGAAGAAACAACAAATATTGGTGAGGATGTGGAGAATTAGGAAACCTTGTGTACTGTTGATAGGAATGCAATCGTGCAGCCACTGTGGAAAACAGTATGGAGTATCCTCAATAAAGTGAAAATACAACTACCTATAACCCAGTAATCACCGTACTGGGTGCCTGGGTGGCTTAGTTGATTGAGTGTCTGACTGTTGATTTCAGCTTAAGTCATGATCTCAGGGGCATGATACAGAGCCCCACCTCAAGCTCCATGCTCATCCTGGAGTCTGCTTCTTTCCTTCTCTCTCTCCATCTGCCCCTCCCTCCGGTCTCTCTCTCTAAAATAATTTTTTTTTAAAAAAAGGAATGAAATCTTCTCATTTACAACAACATGGATGGAGCTAGATAGTATAATGCTGAGTGAAAAAATTTAGTCAGAGAAAGATAAATACCATATGATTTCACCACATATGCAGAATTTAAAAAAACAAAACAAATGAGCAAAGAGGGAAAAAAAGAGAGAGAGGCAATCCAAGAAACAGACGCTTAACTATAGAGAGCAAATTGGTGGTTACCAGGGGGGAGGTGAGTGGGGGGATGGGTAAAGTAAGTGATGGAGATTATACTTGATATACATGATAAGAGTATACTTATCATGAAGGGCACTGAGGAATGTATAGAATTGTTGAATCACTATATTGTACACCTGAAATGACTATAACATTATATGTTAAGTATACTGATATTAAAATAAAAAATTTAGGGATGCCTGGGTGGCTCAGTCAGTTAAGTGTCTGTCTTTGGCTCAGGTCATGATCTCAGGGTTCTGGGATTGAGCCCCACATTGGGCTCCCTGCTTAGTGGGGAGACTGCTTCTTCTTCTGCCTGTCACTCCTCCTGCTTGTACTCTCTCTAGCTTGCTCTCTCTCAAATAAATAAATAAAATATTTTAAAAATTAAAAATTTAATAAAATTCTTTAAAAATTAAAAATATAAATAAGTGGAAAGACATCTCATGTTCAGAGATTGGAAGATTTAATATTGTTTAAGTGCAGTAATTCAGACATTGATCTTCAGATTAGACACAATCCCTATTGAAATCCATGCTGAAATTTTGCAGAAAGAGAGTAGAGCAACTGGAATATTCATATATTGCTGGTGGTAATGTAAAACTGTGCAACCTATTTGAAAAACAGTTTGGCAGTTCTCAAAAGTTAAACATAGAATTGTCATATGACCCAGCAACTCCAATTGTGTATGTATATTCCCAAGAGAAATGAATAACATAAAAACTTTTACACAGATGTTTATAACAGTATTACTCATGTTATCTAAAATGTGGAAACAACCCAAATGTCCATTGACTGATGAATGAATAAATAAAATGTGATATATCCCTACAAAGTATAATCTTGGGCAATAAAAATAATTATTAATAGATGCTACCATATATATGACTCAAAACATTATGCTAAATGGAAAGAGAAATTACAAAAGACTTCATTGAAGAATTTAAAGAATTCCATTTATACTACATGTCCAGAATAGGCAAATCTATAGAAGAAAAACATAGATTAATGGTTGCTTAGAGATGTGAATTTGGGGGGAGAAATGGACAGTGACTTCTGATAGAGACCAGGTTTTGTTTTGGGGTGAAAAGGATGTCTCAAAATTGGCTGTGGTGATAGTTGCAAAACTCTGTGAATATAATAAAAACTATTTTACTGTTCATTTTGGGTGAATTTTATGGTATGTGAATTATGGAATGAATAAATAAACCTGTTTTAAAAAAGAATGACATAGGAGAGAGGAAGATGATGGTGGATTAGGAGGACCCTAGGCTCATCTTATCCAATGAACACAACTAGATAACTGGCAAATCATCCTAAATACGCTAGTTATTGACCCAAAGACTGAGAGAACAAATTCCACAACTAAAGGGAAAGAAGAGGTCACATCAAAGAAGGTAGGAGGGACAACTGGGTGGCTCAGTTGGTTAAGCATCTGCCTTCAGCTCAGGTCAGGATCCCAGAGTCCTGGGATCAGGTCCTGCATTGGGCTCCTTGCTCAGTGGGGGACCTGCTTCTCCCCCTGCTTGTGCGTTTGTTCTCTCTGACAAATAAATAAAATCTTAAAAAGGAAAAACAAGCAAACAAAAAAAAACCACACCGAAGAAGGTAGGAAATGTGGAGACCTGGTTTAGGGGAGAAATGGGTCATGGGTGCTATGGAGGGTAGGGAGCCATTGTCATGCAGAAGGGCCAGAGAGAGGGGAGCACACAGGGGAACATGCAAAGAGAATGTTACCCCTGAGCCATTGGCTTGGAAAATGAGAGGGGCTGAATTTGGTGAGTTCTTGCAATAAGTAAGGTGGAAACAGCATGAAAATAACAATCTGAAGAGTGTCTGGGGCACACAGAGGGGAAATTATTCACCCTTCTCAGATCTTGACCCTGAGAAGTAGTGTTCAAGGAAATACCTCTCCTGCAACAAAGGAGTTGGCTGATGACACTTCCATCCCCCCCCCCACACACACACCTCAACATAAACAGAGTTATTTGCAGGAAGCAACTCTGCAGGGACACTGGCTGCCTAACTTGTTTATACCAAGCCCCACCCCCCATGCTTTGGCAGGACTGCCCTTCTCAGTCAAGCTTGCCTCAGTCCCAGCACTACAGGCCCCAACCCTAGAAGACCAGTACAAAACCCTCTTCCCACCACATCTCCCAATCAGAGTTTTGTAGGGCTTCAGTATTGGTAGAAGTCCTGTGAGGTCTAATTTCAGAAACAGACCAGAGCACGCCTAGTTAAAACCTAGTTGAAACCACCTTAAGGCCAGGGAACAAACAAGATCACAGCAGGCAAGGAGAGTCTCTGCAGACAAATATAAAATGCAGTTACAAATAAATGTAAAATATAGTTACAAACTAAATGTTATTTAAACAATTTGGATTTAATTAATCTAAATATGCTTAAACAAATGCATATGTATATGATTCTTTAAGCTTTTTATCCTGATCAAGTCCCAAAAGACCATTTTTATTTTTATTTTTTTTTGATAGCTGAGTAATATTCCATTGTATATATGGACCACAACTTCTTAATCCAGTCATCTGTTGAAGGGCATCTCGGCTCCTTCCACGATTTAGCTATTGTGTACATTGCTACTATGAACATTGGGGTGCATATGGCCCTTCTCTTTACTACGTCTGTATCTTTGGGGTAAACACCCAGTAGTGCAATGGCTGGATCATAGGGTAGCTCAATTTTTAACTTCCAAAAGACCATTTTTAAATTTTGTTTCCCTTGCTTCTGGAGACGTGTCTATGGAGACGTGTCTATCAAGATGTTGCTGTGGTTGAGGTGAAAGAGATTGCTGCCAGTGTTCTCCAGGATTTTGATGGATTCTTGTCCCACATTTAGGTCTTTCATCCATTTTCTTTTAAAGATTTTATTTATTTATTCGACAGAGATAGAGAGCCAACGAGAGAGGGAACACAAGCAGGGGGAGTGTGAGAGGAAGAAGCAGGCTCATAGCAGAGGAGCCTGATGTGGGGCTTGATCCCATAATGCCAGGATCACGCCCTGAGCTGAAGGCAGACGCTTAACCGCTGTGCCACCCAGGCGCCCCTCTTTCATCCATTTTGAATTCATTTTTTGTACAGTGTAAGAAAGAGGTCCAGTTTCATTTTTCTGAGTATGGCTGTCCAAGATTTTCAACACCATTTGTTGAAAAGACTATCTTTTTCCCATTAGATATTCATTCCTGCTTTGTTGAATATTAGTTGGCATAGAGTTGAGGGTCCATTTCTGGGGTCTCTATTCTAATCCATTGATCTATGTGTCCGTTTTTGTGCCAGTAACATACTGTCTTGATAATTACAGCTTTTTAATCAGCTTGAAGTCCAGAATTATGATGCCTCCAGCTTTGGTTTTCTTTTTGAACATTACTTTGGTTATTCTGGGTCATTTCTGGTTCCATATAAATTTTAGGATTGTTTGTTTCATCTCTGTGAAAAAATGCTGATGTTATTTTGATAGGAATTGCATTGGATGTGTAGATTCCTCTGGGTAGCACAGACATTTTAACACTATTTGTTCTTCCAGTCCGTGAGCATGGAATGCTTTGTCATTTCTTTCTGTCATCCTCAATTTCTTTCATTAAGGTTCTATAGTTTTCAGCATACAGATTTTTCATATCTCTGGTTAGGTTTATTCCTAGGTATCTTATGGGTTTTGATGTAATTGTAAACAGGATCGATTCCTTATTTTCTCTTTCTGCTGCTACATTGTTAGTGTATAGAAATGTAACAGACTTCTGTGTGTTGATTTTGTATCCTGTGACTTTGCTGAATTCCTGTATCGATTCTAGCAATTTTGGGGTGGAATCTTTTGGGTTTTCTGCATAGATTATCATGTTGTCTGCAAAGAGTGGAAGTTTAACTTCTTTGTTGATTTGAATGCCTTTCATTTCTTTTTGTTGTTTGAGTGCTGAGGCTAGGACTTCCAGTACTATGTTCAACAACAGTGGTGATAGTGGACATCCCTGTCATGTTTCTGACATTAGGAGAAAGGATTTCAGTTTTTCCCCACTGAGGATGATATTCGCTATGGAACTTTTGTATATGCCCTTTATGATGTTGAGGTATGTTCCCTCTATCCCTACATTGTGGACAGTTTTAATCAAGATAGGATGCTGTATTTTGTCAAATGCTTTTTCTGCACCCATTGAGAGGATCATATGATTCTTCTCCTTTCTTTTATTAATGTGGTGTATCATGTTGATTGATTTCCAGATGTTGAACCACCCCTGCATCTCAGGAACAAATTTGGTTGTGGTGAATAATCCTTTGAATGTACTGTTGGATCCTATTAGCTAGCATCTTGTTGAGAATTTTGGCATCTGTGTTCATCAGGGATATTGGACCGTAATTCTCCTTTTCAGTGGGGTCTTTGTCTGGTTTGGGGATCAAGATAATGCTAACCTCATAGAATGAGTTCGGTTGTTTTCCTTCCATATTTATTTTTTGGAATAGTTAAGAAGAATAGGTATTAATTCTTCTTTAAATGTTTAGTAGAATTCTTCTGGGAAGCCATCTGGTCCTGGACTCTTGTTTGTTGGGAAATTTTTGATTACTGATTCAATTTATTTGCTGGTTATGGGTCTGTTCAGGTTTTCTATTGCTTCCTAAGTTTCAGTAGCTTATATGTTTTTAGAAATGTATCCACTTCTTCCAAATTGTCTAATTTTTTTGGTATATAATTTCTCATAATAGTCGCATAATTGTTTTTCTTTGGTGTTGCTTATGATCTCTCCTCTTTCATGCATGATTTTATAATTTGGGTCCTTTCTCTTTTCTTTTTGATAAGTCTAGTTAGGGGTTTATCAATCTTGTTAATTCTTTCAAATAATGAGCTCCTACTTCCATTCACCTGTTCTGTTTCTTTTCTTTTCTTTTTTTAATTTCTATATCATTGATTTCTGTTCTTATCTTTATTATTTCTCTTCTGTTGGATTTAGGCTTTATATGCTGTTTTTTGTCCAGTTTCTTTAGGTGTAAGGTTAGGTTGTGTATTTTCTTGCTTCTTGAGGAAGGCCTGTATTGCTATATACTTACCTTTTAGGACTGCTTTTGCTGTATCCCAAAGATCTTGAACTATCATGTTTTCATTTTCATTTACTTCCATGTATTTTCTTTACTTCTTTAATTTCCTGGTTCATCCATTTATTCTTTATTAAGATGTTCTTTAGGGGAGGTGAGGTTAAGATGGCGGAGGAGTAGGGGACCCCTTTTTCAGCCGGTCCCCTGAGTCGAGCTGGATAGGTACCAGACCAGCCTAAATAACCACGGAATCAGCCTGAGACGCAGGATGATGCATCTGGATCTCTACAAATGAACATCTCCAGCGCTGAGTATTGAGGTACCAAGAGGGGAGCTGTAAACCGTGCACGGATATCGGAAGATAAACGGAAGGGGGAGGGAGCCGCCGCGTTTGGGCGCCGGGAAGCGGCAGCCACCTGCACGGGGGAGCGGGCGGACACACAGAGGGCAGCCGCGAGAGAGCGGACTGAGACCGGTGAGCCGTGAACGCGCGCGCCACCAGGCATCTCCCGGAACACCGGAATCCCGGTGTGCTCACGGGATCCAGACTGAGACCGGGAACTCCCGGAGCGCGCGCAGGGCGGCTGGCGGCTGGCGGGCCACCTGCATGGGGGAGCGGGCGGACTCACGGTCGGCACCCGCGAAACAGCAGACTGAGACCCTGAACCGGGTGTGCGCGCCACCAGGCTTCTCACGGAATCGAGGTGTGCTCACTGGGCATAGACTGAGACCGGGAGACCCGGGAGCGCGCGGGGCGGCCGGTGGCTGGCGGCATTAGAAACACAAAGGACAGAGACGGGGCGGCTGGTGGCTGGCGGCATTAGAAACACAAAGGACAGAGACGCGCTGGCCCTGGAAGTGAGGGCAGGGTCGCCGAGTTGGTGCGCACATCCCGGGACGCTGCAGGGTTGAGCAGCACCAACAGTAACAGAGTTAAAGTGGCCAGAACATCAGTGGAGAACGGGCCGCAATCCCTCTGTTCTGCGACAATGCAGCCTCTGCTGCTCTGACCCTCAGAAGAGGCATAGCCGGCCGCCAGGGAAAGCCGCCAGAAAACAAAAGCCTGGAAATACCGGCTCAGAGAGTGCCCATCCCCATCCTCCCTCGCAGGGGACACGGAGACTCTAACCAAACAGGGTTGCCTGAGTATCGGTGCGGCAGGCCCCTCCCCCAGAACACAGAAGGCAGGCTGAAAAATCAAGAAGCCCACAACCGGAGGCACCTGGGTGGCGCCGTCATTGAGCGCCTGTCTTCGGCTTAGGGCGTGATCCCGGCGTTCCGGAAAGGAGTCCCTCATCCGGCTCCTCCGCTGGGAGCCTGCTTCTTCCTCTCTCACTCCCCTGCTTCTGTTTCGTTCTTGCTGACTGTCTGTCTCCCTCTCTCAGATAAGTAAATAAATAAAATCTTTAAAGAAGAAGCCCACATCTCTAAGATCCCTATAAAACAAGGGGCACGGCCTGGGACCCAGTCAATAATTTTGGGCTCTGGAAACCCCGCAACCTCTCTTCATCAGAATGACAAGAAGGAGAAGCCCCCCCCAGCAAAGAAAAGACAGTGAGTCAGTGGCCTCTGCCACAGAAGTAACGGATATGGATGTAACCAAATTATCAGAAATGGAATTCAGAGTAACAATGGTCAAGATAATGAGTAGACTTGAAAAAAGTATTCAGGAAAATATTACTGAGAATATAGAATCCCTAAGGGCGGAAATGAGAGCGAATTTGACAGAAATTAAAAATTCTATGAGCCAAATGCAGGCAAAACTAGAGGCTCTGACGGCCAGGGTCACCGAACCGGAGGAAAGGGTTAGTGAATTGGAGGATGGGTTAATAGAGGAAAAAATAAAAATAGAAGATGGTCTTAAAAAAATCCACGCCCACGAATGTTGGCTACGGGAGATTACTGACTCAACGAAACGATCCAATGTTAGAATCATCGGCATCCCCGAGGGGGTGGAGAAAAACAGAGGCCTAGAAGAGATATTTGAACAAATTGTAGCTGAAAACTTCCCTAATCTAGCAAGGGAAACAAAAATTCGTGTCCAAGAGGCAGAGAGGACCCCTCCCAAGCTCAACCATGACAGACCTACACCACGTCACGTCATAGTGCAACTCGCAAATATGAGATCCAAGGAAACAGTACTGAAAGAGGCCAGGGCAAAGAAATTTCTCACGTACCAAGGCAAAGGCATCAGAATTACATCAGACCTGCCTACACAGACCTGGAATGAGAGAAAGGGTTGGGGGAGCATTTTTAAAGGTCTTTCAGAGAAAAACATGCAGCCAAGGATCCTTTATCCAGCAAGGCTGTCATTCAGAATTGATGGAGAAATAAAGACATTTCAGAATCGACAGTCACTAGCCAATTTCGTAACCACGAAACCAGCCCTACAGGAGGTATTACGGGGGGTTCTATAAAAGTAAAAAGGCCCCAAGAGTGATACAAAACAGAAAGTCACAGCCAATACAAACAAAGACTTTACTGACAACATGGCAGAATTAAAAGCATATCTCTCAGTACTCAGCCTGAACATTAATGGTTTAAATTCTGGTTTCAAACGCCACAGGGTTGCAGATTGGATAAAAAGAAATGACCCATCCATTTGCTGTCTACAAGAGACTCATTTCGAACCCAAAGATGCATTCAGACTGAGAGTAAGGGGATGGAGTACCATCTTTCACGCAAATGGACCTCAAAAGAAAGCTGGGGTAGCAATTCTCATATCAGATAAATTGGATTTTAAACTACAGACTATAGTTAGAGACGCAGAAGGGCACTATATTATTCTTAAAGGAAGTATTCAACAAGTGGATATGACAATTATAAATATCTATGCCCCCAACAGGGGAGCAGCAAGATACACAAGCCAACTCTTAACCAGAATAAAGAGACATATAGATAAAAATACATTAATAGTAGGGGACCTCAACACTCCACTCTCAGAGATAGACAGAACACCCTGGCAAAAACTAAGCAAAGAATCAAAGGCTTTGAATGCCATACTCGACGAGTTGGACCTCTTAGATATATATAGAACACTACACCCCAGAACCAAAGAATACTCATTCTATTCTAATGCCCATGGAACATTTTCAAGAATAGACCATGTTCTGGGACACAAAACAGGTCTCAGCCGACACCAAAAGACTGAAATTATCCCCTGCATATTCTCAGACCACAACGCTCTGAAATTGGAACTCAACCACAAGGAAAAATTTGGAAGAAACTCAAACACTTGGAGACTAAGAACCATCCTGCTCAGGAATGACTCGATAAACCAGGAAATCAAAAATCAAATTAAACAATTTATGGAGACCAATGAGAATGAAAATACAACAGGCCAAAACCTATGGGATACTGCAAAGGCAGTCCTAAGGGGGAAATACATAGCCATCCAAGCCTCACTCAAAAGAATAGAAAAATCTAAAATGCAGTTTTTATATTCTCACCTCAAGAAGCTGGAACAGCAACAGAGGGACAGGCCTAATCCACGCACGAGGAAGCAGTTGACCAAAATTAAAGCTGAAATCAATCAAGCAGAAACCAGAAGTACAGTAGAGCAGATCAACAGGACTAGAAGCTGGTTCTTGGAGAGAATCAATAAAATTGACAGACCACTGGCAACACTTATCCAAAAGAAAAGAGAAAGGACCCAGATTATTAAAATTATGAATGAAAAAGGAGAGGTCACGACGAACACCATTGAAATTGGAAGGATTATTAGAAATTTTTATCAACAGCTATATGCCAATAAACTAAGCAATCTGGAAGAGATGGAATCCTTCCTGGAAAGCTATAAACTACCAAGATTGAAAAAGGAAGAAATTGATTTCTTAAACAGGCCAATTAATTATGAAGAAATTGAGTCAGTGATAAACAACCTTCCAAATAACAAAACTCCAGGCCCGGACGGTTTTCCTGGGGAATTCTACCAAACATTTAAAGAAGAAATAATACCTATTCTCCTAAAGCTATTTCAAAAAATAGAAACAGAAGGAAAGCTACCAAACTCCTTCTATGAGGCCAATCTTACCTTGATCCCCAAACCAGGCAAAGACCCCCTCAAAAAGGAGAATTACAGACTGATTTCCCTAATGAATATGGATGCCAAAATCCTCAACAAGATACTTGCTAATAGAATCCAACAGTTCATTAAAAGGATTATCCACCACGATCAAGTGGGATTCATACCTGGGATGCAAGCGTGGTTCAATATTCGCAAATCAATCAGCGTGATACATCATATCAACAAGAAAAGACTCAAGAACCATATGATCCTCTCAATCGATGCCGAAAAAGCATTTGACAAAATACAGCATCCTTTCCTGATTAAAACCCTTCAGAGTGTAGGAATAGAAGGTACATTTCTCAATCTCATAAAAGCCATCTATGAAAAGCCTACTGCAAATATTATTCTCAATGGGGAAAAGCTGGATGCCTTTCCCTTAAGATCAGGAACACGACAAGGATGCCCACTCTCGCCACTATTATTCAACATAGTACTCGAAGTCCTTGCAACAGCAATCAGACAACAAAAAGGGATCAAAGGTATTCAAATCGGCAAAGAAGAAGTCAAAATGTCTCTCTTCGCAGACGACATGATACTCTATATGGAAAACCCAAAAGAAGCCACTCCCAAACTATTAGAAGTTATAGAGCAATTCAGTAACGTGGCGGGATACAAAATCAATGCTCAGAAATCAGTTGCATTTCTGTACACGAATAACGAGAACGAAAAAAGAGAAATCAGGGAATCCATCCCATTTACAATAGCACCAAAAACCATACGTTACCTTGGAATGAACTTAACCAGAGACGTAAAGGACCTTTATTCTAGAAACTATAAATCACTCTTAAAAGACAGTGAGGAAGACATAAAAAGATGGAAAGATATTCCATGCTCGTGGATCGGAAGAATTAACATAGTTAAAATGTCCATGCTACCCAGAGCAATCTACACTTTCAATGCTATCCCGATCAAAATACCGAGAACGTTTTTCAAAGAACTGGAACAAATAGTCCTTAAATTTGTATGGAACCAGAAAAGACCCCGAATCTCCAAGGAACTGTTGAAAAGGAAAAACAAAGCTGGGGGCATCACAATGCCGGATTTCGAGCTGTACTACAAAGCTGTGATCACAAAGACAGCATGGTACTGGCACAAAAACAGACACATAGACCAATGGAACAGAATAGAGAGCCCAGAAATGGACCCTCAGCTCTTTGGGCAACTAATATTTGATAATGCAGGAAAAAACATCCGGTGGGAAAAAGACAGTCTCTTCAATAAATGGTGCTGGGAAAATTGGACAGCTACATGCAAAAGAATGAAACTTGACCACTATCTCACACCATACACAAAAATAAACTCCAAATGGATGAAAGACCTCGATGTGAGACAGGAATCCATCAAAATTCTAGAGGAGAACATAGGCAGCAACCTCTACGACATCGGCCAAAGCAACCTTTTTCATGACACATCCCCAAAGGCAAGAGAAACAAAAGATAAAATGAATTTATGGGACTTCATCAAGATTAAAAGTTTCTGCACAGCCAAGGAAACACTCAGAAAAACTAAGAGGCAGCCCACGGAATGGGAGAAGATATTTGCAAATGACACTACAGATAAAGGACTGGTATCCAAGATCTACAAAGAACTTCTCAAACTCAATACACAAGAAACAAATAAACAAATCAAAAAATGGGCAGAAGATATGAACAGACACTTTTCCAATGAAGACATACAAATGGCTAACAGACACATGAAAAAATGTTCAAAATCATTAGCCATCAAGGAAATTCAAATCAAAACCACACTGAGATACCACCTTACGCCAGTTAGAATGGCAAAAATAGACAAGGCAAGAAACAACAATTGTTGGAGAGGATGTGGAGAAAGGGGATCCCTCCTACATTGTTGGTGGGAATGCAAGTTGGTACAGCCACTCTGGAAAACCGTGTGGAGGTCCCTTAAATAGTTAAAAATTGAGCTACCCTATGATCCAGCCATTGCACTACTGGGTGTTTACCCCAAAGATACAGACGTAGTGAAGAGAAGGGCCATATGCACCCCAATGTTCATAGCAGCAATGTCCACAATAGCTAAATCGTGGAAGGAGCCGAGATGCCCTTCAACAGATGACTGGATTAAGAAGTTGTGGTCCATATATACAATGGAATATTACTCAGCAATCAGAAAGAATGAGTTCTCAACATTTGCTACAACATGGACGGCACTGGAGGAGATAATGCTTAGTGAAATAAGTCAAGCAGAGAAAGACAACTCTCATATGATTTCTCTCATCTATGGAACATAAGAACTAGAATGATCAGTAGGGGAAGAAAGGGATAAAGAAAGGGGGGGTAATCAGAAGGGGGAATGAAACATGAGAGACTATGGACTATGAGAAACAAACTGAGGGCTACAGAGGGGAGGGGGGTGGGGGAATGGGATAGACCGGTGATGGGTAGTAAGGAGGGCACATATTGCATGGTGCACTGGGTGTTATACACAACTAATGAATCATCGAGCCTTACATCGAAAACCGGGGATGTACTGTATGGTGACTAACATAATATAATAAAAAATCATTATTAATAAAAAAAAATAAATAAAATAAAATAAAATAAAATAAAATAAAATAAAAAGGAAAAAAAAAAGATGTTCTTTAACCTCCATGTATTTGTGTTCCTTCCAATTTTTTTTTCTTGTGGTTGACTTCAAGTTTCATAGCATTGTGGTCTGAAAATATCCATGTTATGATCTCAATCTTTTTGAACGTGCTGAATCCTGATATGTGACCCTGTATTTGATCTGTTTTGGAGAATGTTTCATGGGAACTCAAAAAGCATGTGTATTCTACTGTTGTAGGATGAAATGCTCTGAATATGTCTTTTAAGTCCATCTGGTCCAATGTGGCATTCAAAGCTCTTGTGTCCTTGTTGATCTTCTGCTTTGATCATCTGTCCATTACTGTGAGTGAGGTATTAAAGTCTTCTAATACTATAATATTATTATCAATGAGTTTCTTTAATTTTGTTATTAATTGATTTTTATATTTGACTGCTCCCATATTGGTGACATAAATACTTACCATTGTTAGATCTTCTTGTTGGATAGACTCCTTTATTATGATATAGTGTCCTTCTTCATCTCTTACTACAGTCTTTTATTTCAAGTCTACTTTGTCCATATAAATATGGCTCCCCCAGCTTTCTTCACGTCCCTTAGCATGACGGATGGTTCTCCACCTGCTCACTTTCAATCTGGAGGTGTTTTTGGGTTTCAAATGAATCTCTTGTAAGCAGCATATCAACCGGCCTTAGTTTTTTATCCATTCTGAAACTTTATGTCTTTTGATTGGAGCATTTAGTCCTTTTACATTCAGAGTAATTATTGAAAGATATGAATGCAGTTCCATTGTATTTCCTGTAAATTTACTGTTCCTGTAGATTGCCTCTGTTCCCTCCCAGTCTTTGTTACTTTTGGTCCCTCTTTCCACACAAAGGGTCCCCTTTAATATTTCTTGTAGGGCTAGATTAGTGTTCACAAACTCCCTTAGTGTTGTGTGTCCTGGAAACGTTTTATCTCTCCTTCTATTCTGAATGACAGCTTTGCTGGATAAAGTATTCTTGGCTGCATATTTTCCCCATTTAGCACATTGAATATATCATGCCACTCCTTACTGGCCTGCCATATTTCTGTGGACAGGTCTGCTGCCAGTGTTATGTGTCTACCTTTGTAGATTAAGGACCTCTTGTCTTGAGCTGCTTTCAGGATTTTATGTTTATCTTTGTAAATTGCAAGTTTCACTATAATATTTTGTGGGGTTGGGCTATTTTTGTTGATTTTGAGGAAAGTTCGCTGTGCCTCCTGGACTTGAATGCTTGTTTCCTTCTCTAGATTAGGGAAGTTCTTGGCAATAATTTCTTCAAAGAAACTTTCTGCCCTTGTTCCCACTCTTCTTCTTCTGGTACTCCGATAGTATGGATATTATTTCACATTATTGGATCACTGTGTTCCATAAGTCTACCTTCCTAATCTAATAGTTTTCTTTCCCTCTTTTTTTCAGCTTCATTATTTTACATAATTTTATCTTCTATATTACTGATTTGATCTTCTGCTTCATTCACCCTTGTTTTTATGGTCTCCACTTGGGACTACATCTCGGTTATGTCATTTTTAATTTTGGCCTATCTCAGTTTTAGTTTTTATATCTCTACAGTAAGGGATTCCCCAGTGTGTTCTGTGCTGTTTTCAAGCCCAGCTAGTATCTTTATAATTATTGTTTTAAATTCTAGTTCAGACATCTTACTTATATCTGTATTGATTTAATCTTTGGCTGTGAGTACTACCTCCTGTTCTTTCTTTTGGGGTAAATTTCTCGATCTCATCATATTGTCCAGAAAAGAAAAGAAGAAAGAAATAGAAAACAAAACAACAACAACAAAAAACCAATAACAACAACAACAACAAAAACAAAACTAGATCTTGGGTGTGTTTTGGTCTGCTTGTTAAAAGAAACTAGTTCCCAAAATAAGAAAGGAGGAAAGAAAGAAAGAAGAAGATTATAAAATACAAAGAAAGGAAACAAACAACAAAATATTTGGAGAAAGTATATATAAAAATAAAAATTAAAAAAGAACAAAAGAAAAGAATTGAAAGAAAATAACTCAAAAATAATAAAAGACTAAAGAATAAAAATAGAAAGAATTCTAGATATGTTTTCCCCTAGAGCTGAAGCTTTGCAGACCTCCATGATCAGCAAACTTGGTATGAGTGAGTTGTTTGTGCTGGTCTTCTGCAGGAGGGGCCTGTTGGGCTGATTCTCAGGTGGACTTGCCCTAATGGAAATGTGCCTCCAGTGTACAGGAAAGCAGGGCTTGATTTAAGTGGCTCTGGACTCCACCAGGTGGTGCTGTTTTGGTCCCTGAATGTTTTCAACATTAATGGGTACAGTGCCCTGCTCCCTAGCCCTGGAGCTGAAAATTCTCTCCCCCGCCATGAGGCTTCACAGAAGAGCAATCAATCACTGTTGTCTCCCCGGTTTCTGTCAGAACTCTGTTCATCCTGCCTTTGTCTGAGCTTTTTTATCTCAGACATGTGACTGAGTTTCAAAACTCCAAATTTAAGGACTCTTGCAGCACAGATACATGCTCTTCCTCCAAGGAAGAGTCTCACCAAGCTTCTGCCTTTTGCTGGACCCGTCCCAGGAAAGCAGTTGCACGACTATGTAGCAGTTCACAGTTAATGGCAACACAAAGCAGAACACCAGCACCTAGACTTGCTGTTCTTAGCCAGCTTCCATGCTCCTATGACTGGGACCATGCCGCACCTAGGTGCCACACTTTCTTCTTGCGACCCAGGGGATCCTCAGATATGCTGTCTGTCACACGTGGGATTCTGTTCCACTTTGCCACCTGAGCACCTTTAAGCCAGGCATAACCTTCACTGTAGCAGACGTCTGAAAGTCCCAATTTTGCACTCAGCTGTTTATAATATTTTGTGGTGGCCTCCTTAAGCAGGGTCCCTCCCCACAACCGTATCCTCAGCTAAATCACACTGGATTCAAGTCTCCACACATCCTACCTACCAAATGTTGGTTGCTTTTCTACTTGTAGAATTGCAGCATTTGTTTTCTCAGACCTCTGATTGATTTCTCAGATGTTCAGAATGATTTGATAACTATCTAGTTGTATTCAAGGGATGAGACAACCTTAGGTTTCCCTACTCTTCCATCATTTTAACTCCTCTTCTGATGGAAAATTTAAAGCAATAATCACAAGGATACTCACTGGGCTTGGGAAAAGAATAGAAGGTATCAGTGAGACCTCACCACAGAGAAAAGTGCTCAAAAATATCAGTCAGAGATGAAAAATGTAAATGCAATAAACAAGATTTGAAACAGGCTTGATACAATGAACTGCATGCTGGAAGAAGTAAAGGAACAACTTAGTCACATAGAAGACAAAATAATGGAACATAATGATGCTGAACAAGAGAGAGAAGAATTATGGAACATGAGAATAGAATTAGGGACCACAATGAGTCCATCAAACATAATACAATTTGTATTATAGGAGTCAGAAGAAGAAGAAAGAGAAAAGGGGGCAGAAAATTTATTTGAAGAAATAATAGCTGAAAACTTCCTTAATCTGGGAAAGGAAACAATCATCCAGATCCAAGAGGCACAGAGAAAACCCATCAAAATCAACAAAAGCAGGGCAACACCAAACATATTGTAATTAAATTTGCAAAATGTAGTGATAAAGAAAAAATTCTTAAAAACAACAAGACAAATGAAGTCCTTAACTTACAGAGGAAGACCCTTAAGGCCAGCTGGAGATTTCCCAATGGAAACTTGGTAAGCCAGAAGGGTGTGGCATAACATATTCAAAGTACTGAATGGGAAAATTCTGCAGCCATGAGTACTCTATTCCGCAAGGCTATCATTCAGAATAGAAAGAGAGATAAAGTGTTTCCCTGAGAAACAAAGACTAAAGAAGTTCATAGCCACTAAGCCATCTCTGTAAGAAATATTAAAGGGGTTTCTTTGAGTGGAAGGGAAAGTCCAAAGGTGACAAAGACAAGAAAGGGTCAGAGAAAATCACCAGAAACAATGACAAAACAAGTAGTAAAATGGCAATAAATACATAGCTATCAATAATTACTATGAATGTAAATGGACTAAATGGTACAATCAAAAGACATAGGGTGTCTGAATGGGAAAAACAAACAAACAAACAAAAAAC
This sequence comes from Ursus arctos, assembly GCF_023065955.2. NCBI lineage: Eukaryota > Metazoa > Chordata > Mammalia > Carnivora > Ursidae > Ursus > Ursus arctos. Next base: position 71,577,887 of record NC_079873.1, read on the forward strand.
CCAAAAGACTCATCTATGTGCTGTCTACCAGACTAATTTTAGACCTAAAGACACCTGCAGAATAAAAGTTAGGGAATGAGGAAGCATTTATCTTGCAAATGGATGTCAAAAGTAAGCCTGAGTAACAGCAATTATATTGAACAAAATTGACTTTAGGACAGAGACTATAAAAAGAGACAAAGAGGGCACTATATAATCATAAAGGAGAGAATCCAATAAGAAGATGTAACAAGACTAAAATTAATGCACCAAACACGGAAGCAGCAAAATATATATAACAATTAATAACAAACATAAAGGAACTCATTGATAATAATACAATAATGTTACAGAACCTCAACACCCCACTCTCATCAATGGATTGATAGTTTAATTTTTTAAATTATAATATTTTTTATTATATTATGTTAGTCACCATACATTACAATCCTGGTTTTTGATGTAAAGCTCCATGATTCATTAGTTGCATATAACACCCAGTGTACCATGCAATACGTGCCCTTCTTACTACCCATCGCCAGCCTATCCCGTTTCCTCCACTGCACACCCCTCCCCTCTGAAGCCCTCAGTTTGTTTCTCAGAGTCCATAGTCTCTCATGGTTCATTCCCCCTTCTGATTACCCCCCTTTCTTTATCCTTTTATTCTCCTACCGATCTCCCTAGTTCTTATGGTCAATAGATGAGAGAAACCATATGATAATTGTCTTTCTCTGCTTGACTTATTTCACTTAGCATTATCTCCTCCAGTGCCATCCATGTTGCAGCAAATGTTGAGAAATTTTTCCTTTTGATAGCTGAGTAATATTCCATTGTATATATGGACCACATCTTCTTAATCCAGTCATCTGTAGAAGGGCATCTCGGCTCCTTCCATGATTTAGCTATTGTGGACAATGCTGCTATGAACATTGGGGTGCATATGGCCCTTCTCTTCACTATGTCTGTATCCTTGGGATAAATACCCAGCAGTGCAATGGCTGGATCATAGGGTAACCCAATTTTTAACTTTTTAAGGGACCTCCACACTGTTTTCCAGAGTGGCTGTTCCAACTTGCATTCCCACCAACAATGTAGGAGGGATCCCCTTTCTCCACACCCTCTCCAACAATCGTTGTTTCTTGCCTTGTCAATTTTTGCCATTCTAACTGCGTAAGGTGGTATCTTAGTGTGGTTTTGATTTGATATTCCTTATGGCTAACGATTTTGAACATTTTTTCATGTGTCTGTTAGCCATTTGTATGTCTTCATTGGAAAAGCGTCTGTTCATATCTTCTGCCCATTTTATGATTTGTTTATTTGTTTCTTGTCTATAGAGCTTGAGAAGTTCTTTGTAGATCTTGGATACCAGTCTTTTATCTGTAGCATCATTTGCAAATATATTCTCCCATTCCATGGGCTGCCTCTTAGTTTTTTTGGCTGTTTCCTTGGCTGTGCAGAAACTTTTTATCTTGATGAAGTCCCACATGTTCATTTTATCTTTTGTTTCTCTTGCCTTTGGACATGTGTCATGAGAAAGTTTGCTTTGGCCGATGTCGTAGAGGTTGCTGCCTATGCTCTCCTCTAGGATTTTGAGGGATTCTTGTCTCACATCAAGGTCTTTCATCCATTTGGAGTTTATCTTTGTGCATGGTCTGAGAGAGTGGTCAAGTTTCATTCTTTTACATGTAGCTGTCCAATTTTCCCAGCACCATTTTTCGAAGAGGCTGTCTTTTTTCCACTGGATATTTTTTCCCACTTTATCAAAGATTAGTTGCCCAAAGAGCTGAGGGTCCATTTCTGGGTTCTCTATTCTGTGCCATTGGTCTATGTGTCTGTTTTTGTGCCAGTACCATGCTGTCTTTGTGATCACAGCTTTGTAGTACAGCTTGAAATCCGGCATTGTGATGCCCCAGCTTTGTTTTTCCTTTTCAACAATTCCTTGGCGATTCGGGGGCCTTTTCTGGTTCCACACAAATTTAAGGGCTGTTTGTTCCAGCTCTTTGAAAAATCATTGGTATTTTGATCAGGATAGCGTTGAAAGTGTAGATTGCTCTGAGTAGCATGGACATTCTAACTATGTTTCTTCTTCCGATCCATGAGCATGGAATATTTTTCCATCTTTTTGTGTCTTCCTCAATGTCTTTCAAGAGTGATTTGTAGTTTCTAGAATATTGAACCTTTACGTCTCTGGTTAAACTAATTCTAAAAGAACGTATGATTTTTGGTGCTATTGTAAATGGGATGGGTTCCCTAATTTCTCATTGTTCTTGTATAGAAATGCAACTGATGGGGCGCCTGGGTGACTTAGTGTTTTAGCGTCTGCCTTTGGCTCTGGGGGTGATCCTGGCCTTCTGGGATCAAGCCCCACATCGGGCTCCTGGGCTGGGAGCCTGCTTCTTCCTCTCCCACTCCCCCTGCTTGTGTTCCCTCTCTCCCTGGCTGTCTTTCACTCTGTCAAATAAATAAAATATTTTTTAAAAAAAGATATGCAACTGATTTCTAAGCATTGATTTTGTATCCTGCCACATTATTGAATTGCTCTATAACTTCTAATAGTTTGGGAGTGGATTCTTTAGGGTTGTCCATATAGAGTATCATATCATCTGTGAAGAGAGACAGTTTGACTTCTTTGCCGATTTGGATACATTTTATCCCTTTTCGTTGCCTGATTGCTGTTGCAAGGACTTCTAGTACTATGTTGAATAATAGTGGCGAGAGTGGGCATCCTTGTCGTGTTCCTGATCTTAAGGGAAAGGCTTTCAGCTTTTCCCCATTGAGAATGATATTTGCTGTAGGCTTTTCATAGATGTCTTTTATGAGATTGAGGAATGTACCCTCTATCCCTACACTTTGAAGTGTTTTAATCAGGAAAGGATGCTGTATTTTGTCAAATGCTTTTTCTGCATCTTTGAGAGGATCATATGGTTCTGACTCTTTTCTTGTTTATATGATTTATCAAACTGATTCATTTGCGAATATGGAACCACACTTGCATCCCAGGGATGAATCCCACTTGCTCATGATGGATAATCCTTTTAATGTACTTTTGGATCCTATTAGCTAAGATCTTGTTGAGAATTTTGACGTCCATATTCATGAGGGAAATCTGTCTATAATTCTCCTTTTTGATGGGGTCTTTGCCTGGTTTGGGGATCAAGGTAATATTGGCCTCATAGAATGAGTTTGGTAGCTTTCCTTCTGTTTCTATTTTTTGAAATAGCTTTAGGAGAATAGGTCTTATTTCTTCTGTCAATGTTTGGTAGAATTCCCCGGGGAATCCGTCAGGCCCTGGCATTTTGTTTTTTGGAAGGTTTTTAATCACTGTTTCAATATCTTCATAATTAATTGGTCTGTTTAAAAAATCAATTTCTTCCTGTTTCAGTCTTGGTAGTTTATAGGTTTCAAGGAAGGCCTCCATCTCTTCCAGATTGCTTAATTTATTGGCATAAAGCTGTTGATAAAAGTTTCTAATAATCCTTCCTATTTCATTGGTGTTGGTTGTGACCTCTCCCTTTTCATTCATAATTTTGTTAATTTGGGTCCTTTCTCTATTTTTTTGGATAAGTCTTGCCAGTGGTTTGCCAATTTTATTTATTCTTTCAAAGAACCAGCTTCTGGTTCTGTTGATCTGCTCTACTGTGCTCTTGGTTTCTAATTCATTGATATCTGCTCTAATCTTGATCAGCTGCTTTTTTGTGCGTGGATTCGGCCTATTGTTCTGTTGCTGTTCCAGCTTCTTGAGGTGAGAATATAAAAACTGCATTTTTGATTTTTCTAATCTTTTGAGTGTTGCTTGGATGACTATGTATTTGTCCCTTGGGATTGCCTTTGCATTGTCCCACAGGTATTGGACTCTTGTGTTTTCATTCACATCGATCTCCATAAATTGTTTCAATTGATTTTTGATTTCTTGATTTATCGAATCATTCTTGAGCAGGATGGTTCTTAGTTTCCAAGTGTTTGAGTGTCGTCCAAATTTCCCTTTGATTGATTTCCAATTTCAAAGCATTGTGGTCTGAGAATATGCAGGGAATAATTTCTGTCTTTGGGATTGGTTGAGACCTGCTTTGTGATCCAGAGGATGATCTTTCTTGAGATGTTCCATGTACATTAGAATAGAATGAGTATTCTGTTGTTCTGGGGTGTAGTGTTCTATATATATATCTATGAGGTCCAACTCGTCTAGTATGGCATTCAAAGCTCTTGTTTCTCTGTAGATTTTCTGCTTTGGTGATCTATCTATTGCTGATAGTGGAGTATTGAGTTCCCCTATTATTAACGTATTTTTATTTATTTGTCTCTTTATTTTGGTTAAGAGTTGGCTTGTTGGGGGCATAGATATTTATAATGGTCATATCCACTTGTTGGATACACCCTTTCAGAATAATATAGTGCCCTTCTGTATCTCTAACTATAGTCTTTAGTTTAATATCTAACCTGTCTGATATGAGAAATGCTACTCCAGCTTTCTTTTGAGGTCTATTGGGATGAAAGACTGTGTTCCATCCCTTTACTTTCAGTCTGGATATACCTTTAGGTTCAAAATGAGCCTCTTGTAGACAGCAAATGGATGGGTCATGTCTTTTTATCCAATCTGCAACACTGTGGCATTTATGGAGCCATTTAGGCCATTCACATTGAGCGTGATTATTCAGAAATAAGATTTTCTTCTTTTTTTGGTTTCTTTTATATATATATATATATATTATGTTAGTCACCATACAGTACATTCCCGGTTTCCGATGTAAAGTTTGATGATTCATTAGTTGCGTATAACACCCAGTGCACCATGCAATATGTGCCCTCTTTACTACCCATCACCGGTCTATCCCATTCCCCCACCCCCCTTCCTCTGAGGCCCTCAGTTTGTTTCTCATAATCCATAGTCTCTCATGCTTCATTCCCCCCTTCTGATTACCCCCCTTTCCTTATCCCTTTCTTCCCCTACCGATCTTCCTAGTTCTTATGTTCCATAGATGAGAGAAATCATATGATAATTGTCTTTCTCTGCTTGACTTATTCCACTTAGCATTATCTCTTCCAGTGCCGTCCATGTTGCAGCAAATGTTGAGAATTCATTCTTTCTGATAGCTGAGTAATATTCCATTGTATATATGGAACACAACTTCTTAATCCAGTCATCTGTTGAAGGGCATCTCGGTTCCTTCCATGATTTAGCTGTTGTGGACAATGCTGCTATGAACATTGGGGTGCATATGGGCCTTCTCTTTACTACATCTGTATCTTTGGGATAAATACCCAGTAGTGCAATGGCTGGGTCATAGAGTAGCTCAATTTTTAACTTTTTAAGGGACCTCCACACTGTTTTCCAGAGTGGCTGTACCAACTTGCATTCCCACCAACAATGTAGGAGGGATCCCCTTTCTCCACATCCTCTCCAACAATTGCTGTTTCTTGTCTTGTCAATTTTTGCCATTCTAACTGGTATAAGGTGGTATCTTAGTGTGGTTTTGACTTGAATTTCCCTGATGGCTAATGATTTTGAACATTTTTTCATGTGTCTGTTAGCCATTTGTATGTCTTCATTGGAAAAGTGTCTGTTCATATCTTCTGCCCATTTTTTGATTTGTTTATTTGTTTCTTGTCTATTGAGTTTGAGAAGCTCTTTGTAGATCTTGGATACCAGTCCTTTATGTGTAGTGTCATTTGCAAATATATTCTCCCATTCCGTGGTCTGCCTCTTAGTTTTTTTGACTGTTTCCTTGGCTGTGCAGAAGCTTATTATCTTGATGAATCCCACAAGTTCATTTTATCTTTTGTTTCTCTTGCCTTTGGACATGTGTCATGAAAAAGTTTGCTGTGGCCGATGTCGTAGAGGTTGCTCCTTTGTTCTCCTCTAGGATTTTGATGGATTCCTGTCTCACATCAAGGTCTTTCTTCATTTGGAGTTTATTTTTGTGTATGGTTGTGAGAGAGTGGCCAAGTTTCATTCTTTTGCATGTAGCTGTCCAATTTTCCCAGCACCATTTATTGAAGAGACTGTCTTTTTCCAATGGATGTTTTTTCCTGCTTTATCAAAGATTAGTTGCCCAAGGAGCAGAGGGTCCATTTCTGGATTCTCTATTCTGTTCCATTGGTCTATGTGTCTGTTTTTGTGCCAGTATCATGCTGTCTTTGTGCTCACAGCTTTGTAGTACAGCTCAAAATCCGGCATTGTGATGCCGCCAGCTTTGTTTTTCCTTTTCAACAGTTCCTTGGAGATTCGGGGCCTTTTCTGGTTCCATACAAATTTAAGGACTATTTGCTACAGTTCTTTGAAAAATGTCATCGGCATTTTGATCAGGATAGCATTGAAAGTGTAGATTGCTCTGGGTAGCGTGGGCATTTTAACTATGTTAGTTCTTCTGATCCATAGGCATGGAATATTTTTCCATCTTTTTATGTCTTCCTCAAAGTCTTTCAAGAGTGATTTATAGTTTCTAGAATATAGGTCCTTTACATCTCTGGTTAAGTTAATTCGAAGGTGACGTATGGTTTTTGGTGCTATTGTAAATGGGATGGAATCCCTAATTTATCTTTCTTCAGTCTCATTGTTCTTGTATAGAAATGCAACTTTTTTTCTGAGCATTGATTTTGTATCCTTCCACATTACTGAATTGCTCTATAACTTCTAATAGTTTGGGAGTGGATTCTTTTGGGTTTTCCATATAGAGTATCATGTCATCTGCGAAGAGAGACAGTTCGACTTCTTCTTTGCTGATTTGGATACCTTTTATTCCTTTTTGTTATCTGATTGCTGTTGCAAGGACTTCTGGTACTATGTTGAATAATAGTGGCAATAGTGGGCATCCTTGTCGTGTTCCTGAATTTAAGGGAAAGGCTTCCAGCTTTTCCCCATTGAGAATAATATTATCAGTAGGCTTTTCATAGATGGCATTTATGAGATTGAGAAATGTACCCTCTATTCCTACACTGTGAAGGGTATTAATCAGGAAAGGATGCTGTATTTTGTCAAATGCTCTTTCGGCATCAATTGAGAGGATCATATGGTTCCTGAGTCTTTTCTTGCTGATATGATGTATCACGCTGATCGATTTGCGAATGTTGAACCACCCTTGCATCCCAGGGATGAATCCCACTTGGTCATAATGGATAATCCTTTTAATGTACTGTTGGATTCTATTAGCCAGGATCATGTTGAGGATTTTGGCATCCATATTCATTAGGGAAATCAGTCTGTAATTCTCCTTTTTGAGGGGGTCTTTGCCTGGTTTGGGGATCAAGGTAATATAGGCCTCATAAAATGAGTTTGGTAGCTTTCCTTCTGTTTCTATTTTTTGAAATAGCTTTAGGAGAATAGGTATTATTTCTTCTTTGAATGTTTGGTAGAATTCCCCAGGAAAACCATCCTGGGCCTGGAGTTTTGTTATTTGGAAGGTTGTTTATCACTGACTCAATCTCTTCATAATTAATTGATCTGTTTAAGAAATCAATTTCTTACCATTTCAGTCTTGGGTGTTTATAGGTGTCCAGGAAGGCCTCCATCTCTTCCAGATTGCTTAATTTATTGGCATATAGCTGTTGATAAAAGTTTAATAATCCAGTTTCATTGGTGTTTTTCATGACCTCTCCGTTTTCATTCATAATTTTATTAATTTGGGTCCTTTCTCTATTCTTTTGGATAAGTCTTGCCAGCGGTTTGTCAATTTTATGCGTTTTCTCAAAGAACCAGCTTCTAGTCCTGTTGATCTGCTCCACTGTACTTCTGGTTTCTAATTCATTGATTTCTGCTCTAATCTTGTTCAACTGCTTCCTCGTGAGTGCATTGGGCCTGTCCCTCTGTTGCTGTTCCAGCTTCTTGAGGTGAGAATATAAAAACTGCATTTTAGATTTTTCTATTCTTTTGAGTGAGGCTTGGATGGCTATGTATTTCCCCCTTTGGACTGCCTTTGCAGTATCCCATAGGTTTTGGTCGTTGTGTTTTCATTCTCGTTGGTCTCCATAAAATGTTTAATTTGATTTTTGATTTCCTGGTTTATTGAATCATTCCTAAGCATGATGGTTCTTAGTCTCCAAGTGTTTGAGTTTCTTCCAAGTTTTTCCTTGCAGTTGAGTTCCAATTTCAGAGCGTTGTGGTCTGAGAATACGTAGGGGATAATTTCAATCTTTTGATATCGGTTGGGACCTGTTTTGTGTCCCAGAACATGGTCTATTCTTGAGAAAGTTCCATGGGCATTAGAATAGAATGAGTAGTCTTTTGTTCTGGGGTGTAGTGTTCTATATATATCTCTGAGGTCCAACTCGTTGAGTATGGCATTCAAAGGTCTTGTTTCTATGTTGGTTTTCTGCTCCGGTGCTCTGTCTATTGCTTACAGTGGAGTGTTGAGGTCCCCTACTATTAATGTATTTTTATCTATATGTCTCTTTATTCTGGTTAAGAGTTGGCTATACGATCTTGCTGCTCCCCTTTTGGGGGCATATATATTTGTAATTGTCATATCCACTTGTACATCCTTTAGTAATAAAATAGTGCCCTTCTGTGTCTCTAACTGTAGTCTTTAGTTTAAAATTCAATCTGTCTGATATGAGAATTGCTACCGCAGCTTTCTTTTGAGGTCCATTGGTATGAAAGATGGTATTCCATCCCTTCACTTTCAGTCTGGTTGTATCTTTAGGTTCAAAATGAGTCTCCTGTAGACAGCAAATGGTGGGTCATGGCTTTTTATCCAATCTGAAACCCTGTGGCACTTTATAGGAGCATTTAGGCCATTTACATTGAGACTGATTATTGAGAGATATGATTTTAATGATGCCATGTTGCCAGTAATGTCTTTGTTTCTATAGATTGTGACTTTCTGTTCTGTATCACTCTTGGGGCCTTTTTACTTTTAGAGCACCCCTCTTAATATCTCCTGTAGGGCTGGTTTCTGGTTACAAAATTGGTCAATGACTGGCGATTCTGGAAGGTCTTTGTTTCTCCATGCATTCTGAATGACAGCCTTGCTGGATAAAGGATCCTTGACTGCATGTTTTTCTCCTAAAGAGGTTTAAAAATGTCCCCCCCAACCCTTTCTCTCATTCCTGGTCTGTGTAGACAGGTCTGACGCAATCCTAATATTTTTGCCTTTGTAAGTGAGAACTTTCTTTGCCCTGGCCACTTTCAAACTGTATCCTTGGATCTAATATTTGTGAATATGCACTATGATGTGACGTGGCGTAGGTTTGTCATGGTTGAGCTTGGGTGGGGTCCTCTCTGCCTCTTGGACATGAATGCTTATTTCCTTTGCTAGATTAGGGAAGTTTTCAGCTACAATTTGTTCAAATATCTCTTCTAGACCTCTGTTTTTCTCCACCCTCTCGGGGATGCCGATGATTCTGACATTGGAATGTTTCATTGAGTCAGTAATCTCCCGGAACCTACATTCGTGGACGTGGATTTTTTTAAGTCCAGCTTCTATTTTTGCTTTTTCTTATACTAACCCATCCTCCAATTCGCTAATACGTTCCTCTGCCTCATTCACCCTGACCATCAGAGCCTCTAGTTTTGAGGGCATTTGGCTCATAGAATTTTTAATTTCTGCCAAATTTGCTCTAATTTCTCCCCTTAGAAATTCTATATTCTCATTAACATTTTCGTTAATACTTTTTTCAAGTCTAAACATCGTCTTGAGCATTGTTACTCTGTTTTTTTTTTTATAATGATTTTTTATTATATTATGTTAGTCACCATACAGTACATCCCCAGTTTTCGATGTAAGGCTCGATGATTCATTAGTTGTGTATAACACCCAGTGCACCATGCAATATGTGCCCTCCTTACTACCCATCACCGGTCAATCCCATTCCCCCACCCCCCTCCCCTCTGAGGCCCTCAGTTTGTTTCTCATAGTCCATAGTCTCTCATGTTTCATTCCCCCTTCTGATTACCCCCCCTTTCTTTATCCCTTTCTTCCCCTACTGATCATTCTAGTTCTTATGTTCCATAGATGAGAGAAATCATATGATAGTTGTCTTTCTCTGCTTGACTTATTTCACTAAGCATTATCTCCTCCAGTGCCGTCCATGTTGTGGCAAATGTTGAGAACTCATTCTTTCTGATTGCTGAGTAATATTCCATTGTATATATGGACCACAACTTCTTAATCCAGTCATCTGTTGCAGGGCATCTCGGCTCCTTCCACGATTTAGCTATTGTGGACATTGCTGCTATGAACATTGGGGTGCATATGGCCCTTCTCTTCACTACGTCTGTATCGTTGGGGTAAACACCCAGTAGTGCAATGGCTGGATCATAGGGTAGCTCAATTTTTAACTTTTTAAGGGACCTCCACACTGTTTTCCAGAGTGGCTGTACCAACTTGCATTCCCACCAACAATGTAGGAGGTTTCCCCTTTCTCCACATCCTCTGCAACAATTGTTGTTTCTTGCCTTGTCTATTTTTGCCATTCTAACTGGCGTAAGGTGGTATCTCAGTGTGGTTTTGATTTGAATTTCCTTGATGGCTAATGATTTTGAACATTTTTTCATGTGTCTGTTAGCCATTTGTATGTCTTCATTGGAAAATTGTCTGTTCATATCTTCTGCCCATTTTTTGATTTGTTTATTTGTTTCTCGTGTATTGAGTTTGAGAAGTTCTTTGTAGATCTTGGATACCAGTCCTTTATCTGTAGTGTCATTTGCAAATATCTTCTCCCATTCCGTGGGCTGCCTCTTATTTTTCCTGCTGTTTCCTTGGCTGTGCAGAAACTTTTAATCTTGATGAAGTCCCATAATTTCATTTTGTCTTTTGTTTCTGTTGCCTTTGGGGATGTATCATGAAAAAGGTTGCTTTGGCCGATGTCGTAGAGGTTTGTCCTTTGTTCTCCTCTAGGATTTTGATGTATTCCTGTCTCACCTCGAGGTCTTTCATCCATTTGGAGTTTATTTTTGTGTATGGTGTGAGATAGTGGTCAAGTTTCATTCTTTTGCATGTAGCTGTCCAATTTTCCCAGCACCATTTATTGAAGAGACTGTCTTTTTCCCACCGGATGTTTTTTCCTGCTTTATCAAATATTAGTTGCCCAAAGAGCTGAGGGTCCATTTCTGGGCTCTCTATTCTGTTCCATTGGTCTATGTGTCTGTTTTTGTGCCAGTACCATGCTGTCTTTGTGATCACAGCTTTGTAGTACAGCTCGAAATCCGGCATTGTGATGCCCCCAGCTTTGTTTTTCCTTTTCAACAGTTCCTTGGAGATTCGGGGTCTTTTCCGGTTCCACATAAATTTAAGGACTATTTCTTCCAGTTCCTTGAAAAACGTTCTCGGTATTTTGATCGGGATAGCATTGAAAGTGTAGATTGCTCTGGGTAGCATGGACATTTTAACTATGTTAATTCTTCCGATCCATGAGCATGGAATATCTTTCCATCTTTTTATGTCTTCCTCAATGTCTTTTAAGAGTGATTTATAGTTTCTAGAATAAAGGTCCTTTACGTCTCTGGTTAAGTTCATTCCAAGGTAACGTATGGTTTTTGGTGCTATTGTAAATGGGATGGATTCCCTGATTTCTCTTTCTTCGTTCTCGTTATTCGTGTACAGAAATGCAACTGATTTCTGAGCATTGATTTTGTATCCCGCCACGTTACTGAATTGCTCTATAACTTCTAATAGTTTGGGAGTGGCTTCTTTTGGGTTTTCCATATAGAGTATCATGTCGTCTGCGAAGAGAGACATTTTGACTTCTTCTTTGCCGATTTGAATACCTTTGATCCCTTTTTGTCGTCTGATTGCTGTTGCAAGGACTTCTAGTACTATGTTGAATTATAGTGGCGAGAGTGGGCATCCTTGTCGTGTTCCTGATCTTAAGGGAAAGGCATCCAGCTTTTCCCCATTGAGAATAATATTTGCAGTAGGCTTTTCATAGATGGCTTTTATGAGATTGAGAAATGTACCTTCTATTCCTACACTCTGAAGGGTTTTAATCAGGAAAGGATGCTGTATTTTGTCAAATGCTTTTTCGGCATCAATTGAGAGGATCATATGGTTCTTGAGTCTTTTCTTGTTGATATGATGTATCACGCTGATTGATTTGCGAATATTGAACCACGCTTGCATCCCAGGTATGAATCCCACTTAATCGTGGTGGATAATCCTTTTAATGAACTGTTGGATTCTATTAGCAAGTATCTTGTTGAGGATTTTGGCGTCCATATTCATTAGGGAAATCGGTCTGTAATTCTCCTTTTTGAGGGGGTCTTTGCCTGGTTTGGGGATCAAGGTAATATTGGCCTCATAGAAGGAGTTTGGTAGCTTTCCTTCTGTTTCTATTTTTTGAAATAGCTTTAGGAGAATAGGTATTATTTCTTCTTTGAATGTTTGGTAGAATTCCCCAGGAAAACCGTCCGGGCCTGGAGTTTTGTTATTTGGAAGGTTGTTTATCACTGACTCAATTTCTTCATAATTAATTGGCCTGTTTAAGAAATCAATTTCTTCCTGTTTCAATCTTGGTAGTTTATAGGTTTCCAGGAAGGATTCCATCTCTTCCAGATTGCTTAGTTTATTGGCATATAGCTGCTGATAAAAATTTCTAATAATCCTTCCAATTTCAATGGTGTTCGTCGTGACCTCTCCTTTTTCATTCATAATTTTAATAATCTGGGTCTTTTCTCTTTTCTTTTGGATAAGTGTTGCCAGTGGTCTGTCAATTTTATTGATTCTCTCCAAGAACCAGCTTCTAGTCCTGTTGATCTGCTCTACTGTACTTCTGGTTTCTGATTGATTGATTTCAGCTTTAATTTTGGTCAACTGCTTCCTCGTGCGTGGATTAGGCCTGTCCCTCTGTTGCTGTTCCAGCTTCTTGAGGTGAGAATATAAAAACTGCATTTTAGATTTTTCTATTCTTTTGAGTGAGGCTTGGATGGCTATGTATTTCCGCCTTAGGACTGCCTTTGCAGTATCCCATAGGTTTTGGACTGTTGTATTTTCATTCTCATTGGTCTCCATAAATTGTTTAATTTGATTTTTGATTTCCTGGTTTATCGAGTCATTCCTGAGCAGGATGGTTCTTAGTCTCCAAGTGTTTGAGTTTCTTCCAAATTTTTCCTTGTGGTTGAGTTCCAATTTCAGAGCGTTGTGGTCTGAGAATATGCAGGGGATAATTTCAATCTTTTGGTATCAGCTGAGACCTGTTTTGTGTCCCAGAACATGGTCTATTCTTGAGAATGTTCCATGGGCATTAGAATAGAATGAGTATTCTTTGGTTCTGGGGTGTAGTGTTCTATATATATCTAAGAGGTCCAACTCGTCGAGTATGGCATTCAAAGCCTTTGATTCTTTGCTTAGTTTTTGCCAGGGTGTTCTGTCTATTTCTGAGAGTGGAGTGTTGAGGTCCCCTACTATTAATGTATTTTTATCTATATGTCTCTTTATTCTGGTTAAGAGTTGGCTTGTGTATCTTGCTGCTCCCCTGTTGGGGGCATAGATATTTATAATTGTCATATCCACTTGTTGAATACTTCCTTTAAGAATAATATAGTGCCCTTCTGCATCTCTAACTATAGTCTGTAGTTTAAAATCCAATTTATCTGATATGAGAATTGCTACCCCAGCTTTCTTTTGAGGTCCATTTGCGTGAAAGATGGTACTCCATCCCCTTACTCTCAGTCTGAATGCATCTTTGGGTTCGAAATGAGTCTCTTGTAGACAGCAAATGGATGGGTCATGTCTTTTTATCCAATCTGCAACCCTGTGGCGTTTAAAGCAAGAATTTAAACCATTAATGTTAAGACTGTGTACTGAGAGATATGCTTTTAATTCTGCCATGTTGTCAGTAAAGTCTTTGTTTGTATTGGCTGTGACTTTCTGTTTTGTATCACTCTTGGGGCCTTTTTACTTTTATAGAACCCCCGTAATACCTCCTGTAGGGCTGGTTTCGTGGTTACGAAATTGGCTAGTGACTGTCGATTCTGAAATGTCTTTATTTCTCCATCAATTCTGAATGACAGCCTTGCTGGATAAAGGATCCTTGGCTGCATGTTTTTCTCTGAAAGAGCTTTAAAAATGCTCCCCCAACCCTTTCTCTCATTCCAGGTCTGTGTAGACAGGTCTGACGTAATTCTGATGCCTTTGCCTTGGTACGTGAGAAATTTCTTTGCCCTGGCCGCTTTCAATACTGTATCCTTGGATCTCATATTTGCGAGTTGCACTATGATGTGACGTGGTGTAGGTCTGTCATGGTTGAGCTTGGGAGGGGTCCTCTCTGCCTCTTGGACACGAATTTTTGTTTCCCTTGCTAGATTAGGGAAGTTTTCAGCTACAATTTGTTCAAATATCTCTTCTAGACCTCTGTTTTTCTCCACCCCCTCGGGGATGCCGATGATTCTAACATTGGATCGTTTCGTTGAGTCAGTAATCTCCCATAGCCAACATTCGTGGGCGTGGATTTTTTTAAGACCATCTTCTATTTTTATTTTTTCCTCTATTAACCCATCCTCCAATTCACTAACCCTTTCCTCCGGTTCGGTGACCCTGGCCGTCAGAGCCTCTAGTTTTGCCTGCATTTGGCTCATAGAATTTTTAATTTCTGTCAAATTCGCTCTCATTTCCGCCCTTAGGGATTCTATATTCTCAGTAATATTTTCCTGAATACTTTTTTCAAGTCTACTCATTATCTTGACCATTGTTACTCTGAATTCCATTTCTGATAATTTGGTTACATCCATATCCGTTACTTCTGTGGCAAAGGCCACTGACTCACTGTCTTTTCTTTGCTGGGGGGGGCTTCTCCTTCTTGTCATTCTGATGAAGAGAGGTTGCGGGGTTTCCAGAGCCCAAAATTATTGACTGGGTCCCAGGCCGTGCCCCTTGTTTTATAGGGATCTTAGAGATGTGGGCTTCTTCTTTAAAGATTTTATTTATTTACTTATCTGAGAGAGGGAGACAGACAGTCAGCAAGAACGGAACAGAAGCAGGGGAGTGAGAGAGGAAGAAGCAGGCTCCCAGCGGAAGAGCCCAATGAGGGACTCCTTTCCGGAACGCTGGGATCACGCCCTAAGCCGGAGACAGGCGCTCAATGACTGCGCCACCCAGGCGCCTCCGGTTGTGGGCTTCTTGATTTTTCAGCCTGCCTTCTGTGTTCTGGGGGAGGGGCCTGCCGCGCCGATACTCAGGCATCCCGGTTTGGTTACAGTCTCCGTGTCCCCTGCGAGGGAGGATGGGGATGGGCACTCTCTGAGCCGGTATTTCCAGGCATTTGTTCTCTGGCGGCTTTCCCTGGCAGCCGGCTCTGCCTCTTCTGAGGGTCAGAGCAGCAGAGGCTGCATTGTCGCAGAACAGAGGGATTGCGGCCCGTTCTCCACTGATGTTCTGGCCACTTTAACTCTATTACTGTTGGTGCTGCTCAACCCTGCAGCGTCCCGGGATGTGCGCACCAACTCGGCGACCCTGCCCTCACTTCCAGGGCCGGCGCGTCTCTGTCCTTTGTGTTTCTAATGCCGCCAGCCACCAGCCGTCCCGCGCGCTCCCGGGTCTCCCGGTCTCAGTCTATGCCCGGTGAGCACACCTCGATTCCGTGAGAAGCCTGGTGGCGCACGCACCCGGTTCAGGGTCTCAGTCTGCTGTTTCGCGGGTGCCGACCGCGAGTCCGCCCGCTCCCCCATGCAGGTGGCCCGCCAGCCGCCAGCCGCCCCGCGCGCGCTCCGGGAGTTCCCGGTCTCAGTCTGGATCCCGTGAGCACACCGGGATTCCGGGATTCCGGGAGATGCCTGGTGGCGCGCGCGCGTTCACGGCTCACCGGTCTCAGTCTGCTTTCTTGGGGGTGCCCTCTGTGAGTCCACCCGCTCCCCCGTGCAGGTGGCTGCCGCTTCCCGGCGCCCAAACGCGGCGGCTCCCTCCCCCTTCCGTTTATCTTCCGATATCCGTGCATGGTTTACAGCTCCCCTCTTCGTACCTCAATACTCAGCGCTGGAGATGTTCATTTGTAGAGATCCAGATGCATCATCCTGCCTCTCAGGCTGATTCCGTGGTTATTTAGGCTGGTCTGGTACCTATCCAGCTCGACTCAGGGGACTGGCTGAAAAAGGGGTCCCCTACTCCTCCGCCATCTTCTGCTTCAAAAAACGAGCATTGTTACTCTGAATTCCATTTCTGATAATATTGTTATATCCATATCCATTAGTTCTGTGGCAGAGGCCACAGTCTCATTGTCTTTTCTTTGCTGGGGGGGACTTCTCCTTCTCGTCATTCTGATGAGGAGAGGTTGTGGGGTTGTCCAGATTCCAAATTATTGACTGGGACCCAGGCAGTGTGCACTTGTTTTATAGGGATCTTAGGGATGTGGGTTTCTTTTTTTTTTTTTTTTAAGGTTTTTATTTATTTATGTGACAGAGAGACAGCCAGCAAGAGAGGGAACACAAGCAGGGGAGTGGGAGAGGAAGAAGCAGGCTCCCAGCAGAGGAGGACGATGAGGACCTTGATACCGGAATGCCATGATCACGCCCTGAGCCGAAGACAGACGCTTAAGGTCTGCACCACCCAGGCGCCCAGGGATGTGGGTTTCTTGATTTTTCAGCCTGTCTTCTGGGGGAGGGGCCTGCCGTGCTGGTACTCAGGCAGCCCTGTTTGGGTAGTCTCTTGTCCCCTGCGAGGTGGGATGGGGATGGGCACACTGTGAGCCGGTATTTCCAGGCTTTTGTTCTCTGGCGGCTTTCTCTGCCTGTTTGATGTGCCTTTTCTGAAGAGTCAGAGCAGCAGTGGCTGACTCTCAGCCACTGTCTCAGAACAGAGGGATTGCAGACCATTCTCCACTGATGTTCTGGCCACTTTAACTCCGTTACTGTTGGTGTTGCTCAACCCTGCAGCGTCCCGGGATGTGTGCCCCACACCCGGAGTCCCAGCCCTCTCTTCCAGGGCTGTTGCGTCTCTGTCCTTTGTGTTTCTAACACCGCCAGCTGCCAGCCTCCAGTTGCCCTGCACACTCCCGGAGCTCCCAGTCTCAGTCTGGTTCCAGTGAGCACACTGAAGTTCCGTGAGAAGTCTGGTGGTGAGCGCTCACGGCTCACAGTCTCAGTCTGTTCTCTTAAGGGTGCTGTCCGCAAGTTCACCTCCTCCCCAGTGCAGGTGGCTACTGCTTCCCGGCACCCGAACGTGGCGGCTCCCTCCCCCTTCTGTTTATCTTCTGATGTCTGCGTGGTTTCACGGCTCCCCGCTTCGTACCTCAATACTCAGCACTGGAGATGTTCATTTGTAGAGATCCAGATGTATCTTCCTTCGTCTCAGGCTGATTCCGTGGATATTCAGGCTGGTCTGGTACCTATCCAGCTCGACTCAGGGGACCGGTTGTAAAAGGGGTCCCTTACTCCTCCGCCATCTTAACTCCCTCCCGAGAAATAAGATTTTAATGATGTTATGTTGCCTGTAAATTCTTTGTTTCTGTAGTTTTTAACTTTCTGTTTTGTATCACATTTCAGGCCTTTTTACTTTTATAGAACCCCCCTTAATGTCTCCTGTAGGGCTGGTTTGGTGGTTACGAAATTGGTCAGTGACTGGCAATTCTGGAAGGTCCTTATCTCTCCATCAATTCTGACTGACAGCCTTGGTGGATAAAGGAAACTTGACTGCATGTTTTTCCCTGAAAGAGATTTAAAAATGACCCCCCCCCAACCCTTTCTCTCATTTCAGGTCTGTGTAGACAGGTCTGACATAATCCTAATATTTTTGCCTTTGTACGTGATAACTTTCTTTGCCCTGGCTGCTTTCAATACTGTATCCTTGGATCTAATATTTGCGAATTGCACTGTGATGTGACGTGGTGTAGGTTTGTCATGGTTGAGCTTGGGAGGGGTCCTCTCTGCCTCTTGGACATGAATGCTTATTTCCTTTGCTAGATTAGGGAAGTTTTCAGCTACAATTTGTTCAAATATCTCTTCTAGGCCTCTGTTTTTCTCCACCCCCTCGGGGATGCTGATGATTCTGACATTGGAATGTTTCATTGAGTCAGTTATCTCCCATAACCTACATTCTTGAGATTGGATATTTTTGAGCCAAGTTTCTATTTTAGCTTTCTCTTCTACGAATCCAACCTCCTATTTGCTGATTTGTTCTTCTGCCTCATTTACCGTGGCCGTCAGAGCATCTAGTTTTGACTGCATTTGATTTATAGCATTTTTAATTTCTGCCAGATTTGCTCACATTTCCGCCCTTAGAGATTCTATATTATCATTAATATTTTCGTTAATATTTTTTTCAAGTGTACATGTCATCTCGACCATTGTTACTCTGAACTCCATTTTTGATAATTTGCTTATATCCATATCCATCAGTTCTGTGGCAGAGGCCACAGACACATTGTCTTTTTTTTGCTGGGCGGGATTTCTCCTTCTCCTCATTCTGATGAGGAGAGGTTGCAGGGTTGTCCATAGCCCAAATTATTGACCAGGACCTAGTCAGTGTGCACGTGTTTTTTTAGGGATCTTAGGGATGTGGGCTTCTTGATTTTTCAGCCTGCCTTCTGGGGGAGGGGCCTGCTGTGCTGATACTCACGCCACCCTGTTTGGGTAGAGTCTCCCTGTCCCCTGCGAGGGGGGTTGGGGATGGGCACACTGTGAGCCGGTATTTCCAGACTTTTGTTCTCTGGCGGCTCTCCCTGGTGGTTTGCTGTGCCTCTTCTGAGAGTCAGAGCAGCAGTGGCAGAATCTCAGCTTCTGTCTCAGAACAGAGGGATCACAGTCCGCTCTCCACTGATCTCTTCTGGCCTCTTTAACTCTGTTTCTATTGGTGCTTCTAAAAACCCTGCAGTGTTCCAGGTTGTGTACTGCACAGCTGGTGTGTCAGCCCTCACTTTCAGGGCAATCTCGTCTCTGTCCTTTGTGTTTCTAACACCGCCAACCACCAGCCGCCCCCGCACGCTCTGAAACTTTGTTTCAGTGTGGTTCATGTGCACTCCAGAGCTCTGGTTTTCAGACTGGTCGCGCGTGTTCCCTGGCTCACAGTCTCAGTCCCCTGTCTCACGGGTGACGGTCCACGAGTCAGCCCGCTCCCCAGTGCAGGTGGCTACTGCTTCCTGGCACTCCAACATGGCAGCTCCCTTCCCCTTCTGTTTATCTTCTGATATCTGTGCACAGATTCATGGCTCCCTGCTTCGTACCTCAATACTCAGCACTGGAGACATTCATTTGTAGAGATCCTGATGTATCTTCCTGCATCTCAGGTTGATTCCATGGATGTTCAGGCTGGTCTGCTACCTATCCAACTTGATTCAGGGGACCAGCTGAAAAAGGGGACCGCTACTCCTCCACCATCTTAACTCCTCGAACTGGATTGATTGTTTAAACAGAATATAAACAAGGAAGCAATCGCTTTGAATGGCACACTGGTCCAGAATGACTTAACAGATATCTTCAGAAAATTCCATCCTAACACAGCAGAATACACATTCTTTTCATGTGAACATGTGATATTCTCCAGAGTAGATCACATGTTAGATCTCATACCAGGCTGGAACAAACACAAAAAGACAAATCATACCATGCAATATTTCTGAGCCCAGTGCTTTGAAGCTAGAATTTGATCACAAGAAAAAATCAGGAAGAACAATAAATACGTGGAGTGTAAACAATATGCTATTAAGCAATGACTGGGTCAACCAGAAAATCAATGGAAAAATTAAAAAATACATGGAGACAAATGAAAAATAAACACAATGTTCCAAAACCTTTGCTATACAGCGTAAGTTGTCCTAAGAAGGAATTACATAGCAATGCAAGCCTACCTCAGGAAGCAAGAAAAATCTCTTATAGACAACCTAACCTTACAACTAAGGAACCTACAAAATGTACAATAAATGAAGCCTAAAGTGGTAAGAAGGAAGTACATTAATAAAAATTAGAGCATAAATGATGTAGAAACTAAAGAGACAAAACAAAACAACACATCAATGAAACGAAGAGCTATTTCTTTGTGAAAAATAATAAAATTGGTAAACCTCTATCCAGACATATCAAAAAGAAAAAAGAAAGGACCCAAATAATAAAATCATAAATGAAAGTGGAGAAATAATAACCAATACCACAGAAATATAAATAGTTGTAAGAGAATATTATGGAAAACCATATGCCAACAAATTGGACAACCTAGAAGAAATGGATACATTCCTAGAAACGTAAACTACAAAAACTGAAACAGGAAAGAAATAGAAATCTTGAACAGACCAGTAACCAGCAAGGAAATTGAATTAGTATTAAAAAAAATCTCCCAAGAAACAAATGTTCAGGGCCAGATGGCTTCACAGGAGAATTCTACCAAACATTTAAAGAAAAGTTAATACCTATTATTTTCAACTATTCAAAAAAAATGGAAAAGGAAGGAAAATTTCCAAATTCATTTTATGAGGCCAGCATTACTGCAAATCAGATAAAGTCCCCCTTAAAAAAGAACTAGGGGCCATGATCCCTGATGAACATGGATGCAAAAATTCTCAATAAAATATTAGCAAATTAAATCCAACCATACAATGAAAACACCATTCACATGATCAAGTGAGATTTATTCCTAGGTTTCAGGTTGGTTCAATATTCAAACTCAATCAACATGATATACCACATTAATAAAAGAAAGGAGAAGAGCCATATGATCATTTCAATAGATGCAGAAAAATCATTTGACAAGGTACAACATCCATCCATGATAAAAAAAAAAAACCCTCAACAAAGTAGGTTTAGAGGGAACACATCTCAACATAATAAACCCATATATGAAAACCCCATAGCTAATATCATCCCCAATGGCGAAAAACTCAGAGCTTTCCCCCTATGGTCAGGAAAAAGACAGTGATAGCCACTCTTACCGGTGTTAACATAGTACTAGAAGTCCTAGTCTCAGCATTCATAAAACAAAAAAGAAATTAAAGTCATCCAGATTGGCAAGGAAAAAGTCAAACTTTCAGTATTTGCACATGACATACCGTATATAGTAAACCCCCAAGACTCCACCCAAAAACTCCTAGATTGATAAAGGAATTCAGTAAAGTAACAAGATACAAAATGAACATACAGAAATCTGGTGCATTGCTATACACCAATAATGAAGCTTCAGAAAGAGAAATTAATTAATCAATCTCATTTACAATTGCAGCAAAAACTGTAAGATATCTAGGAATAAACCTAACAAAAGAGGTGAAAGACCCATACTGTGAAAGCTATAAGACACTGGTGAAAGAAATTGAAGATGACACAAAGAAATGGAAAAATAAAACATCCCATGCTCATGGATTGGAAGAACAAATATTGTTGAAATGTCTATACTACTCAAAGCAACCTGCACATTTAATGCAATCCCTATCAAAATACCAACAGCATTTTTCACATAGCTAGAACAACCCATCCTGAAATTTGTGTGGAACCACAAAAGACCCTGAATACACAAAGAAACCTTGAAAAAGAAAAAAACAGCCGGAAGCATCCCAATTTCACACTTTAAGCTATATTCCAATGTTACAGTAATCAAAACAATATGGTACCGGCACAAAAGTAGATACG
Organism: Ursus arctos; assembly: GCF_023065955.2. Taxonomy (NCBI): domain Eukaryota; kingdom Metazoa; phylum Chordata; class Mammalia; order Carnivora; family Ursidae; genus Ursus; species Ursus arctos. The sequence goes on from NC_079873.1 coordinate 71,599,335, forward strand.
TAGATCAGTGGAACAGAAGATAAATCTCAGAAATGAACCCACAATTATAAGACAACTGATCTTCAAAGCAGGAAAGGATATCCAAGGGGAAAAAGATAATCTCTTCAACAAATGGTGTTGGGAAAACTGGTTAGCTACATGCAAAATAATGAAACTATACCACTTTTTTTTACACCATACAAAATAGTAAATTCAAAATGGATCAAAGAACTAAATGTGAGACCTGAAACAATAAAATTCTAGAGGAAAAAAGAGGCAGTAACCTCTTTGACATCAGATGTAGCAACTTCTTTCTAGATAGTCTCTTGAGACAAAGGAAACAAAAGCAAAAATAAACTATTGGGACTTAATCATGATAAAAACCTTCTGCTTAGTAAAGGAAACAATCAAAACTAAAAGAAAACCTACAGAATAGGAGAATATAGTTACAAATGATGTATCTGATAAAGGGTTAGTAACCAAAATATATAAAAAACTTAAAACTAAACAACCCCAAATCAGATAATCCAAATTAAACATTGGCAGAAGATATGAGTATACATTTTTCCTAAGAAGATAAAAAGATGGCCAACAGACACATGAGAAGGTGTTAAACATCACTGATCATCTGGAAAATGCAAATCAAAACTACCAGGTGATATCACATAACACATGTTAGAATGGCTAAAATCAACAATACAAGAAACAACAGGTGTTGGTGAGGGTGCGGAGATTGGGTAATACCCTTGCACCTTTGATGGGAATGCAAACTGACACAGCCACTGTGGAAAACAGTGTGGCGGTTCCTCAGAAAGTTAAAAATTGAATTACTGCATGATCCAGCAATTGCAATACTAGATAATTACCCAAAGAATTCAAAAATACTAATTTAAAGGTACACATGCACCCCAATATTTATAACAGCATTATCTGCAATAGCCAAATTATGGAAACAGCCCAAATGTCCATGGACCAATGAATGGATAAAGAATATATGGTATTTATATGAAATGGAATATTACTCAGCCATTAAACAGAATGAAATCTTGCTTTTATAATGACATAGATTGAGCTAGAGAGTATTATGCTAAGTGAAATATGTCAGGCAGAGTAAGATAAATACCGTATGATTTCACTCATTAGTGGAATTTAAGAAAAAGAAGCAAAGGGAAAGAGACTGGCAAACCAAGAAACAGACTCTTAATTGTAGATTACAAACTGATGGTTACCCGAAGGGTGGTGGGTGAGATGTGGGTTAAGTAAGTGTTGGGAATTAAGGAGTGCACTTGAGATGTGCAATAGGTGTTGTATGAAAGTGTTGAACGTGATAAAGTACACCTGAAATTAACATTACATTGTATGTTAACTGGAATTTAAATAAAAACTTTTAAAAAAGAATGCCCATAAATCATAGCTTCTTTCTGTGAAAATGATTTTGTATAAATTTCCTAATCATATATAGGCAAATATTGAAACTATGTCTTATTTTGTTGCAAAATTTAAGGCTGCTGGATGAGTAGTTTTTGATGACCCGTACTGTAAATTTTGTTTTAATGTGTAGTTATGTGTGTTCAAATATTTCCGTGTTTGCTTTTATTATTGAATATCACCCAATATACATAAAATTCTATCTTCCCAACTACTTCTCAAATATAACTATGCAAAAAATATAGGCTATCTTAAATGTCAATGTGATAGTGACAATTTTTAAGTGTCCTGTAAATAAAGATAAGTGATTATCTAATGGAGTGAATTAATCTTTAATGATTTTGTTATTTCATGCTATATTCTTTGGTTTTAAATGTGATGAGATAATGACAGTACCTGGATCTTTTATCCTGTTGAGGATTTGTAGGAAGCTGTATTTCTATTTTTAATTTTTAGGATTGTTATTTCTTCTCAGAAAACCGGCTTTTTTGTCATGAGGTAATTTCCTTCATTGTACCTGGTAGCATTCCTTACTCTAAAGTCAAGTTTTATATTTATATATCTTCTCTAGCTTCATTTTGCTAGTCTTTCTATGGTATGCTTATTGATATTTCATACCCATTGGCATTTGAAAACTTTACAGAAACCTTTTTTTTAAAGATTTTATTTATTTTATTTGATAGAGATAGAGACAGCCAGCGAGAGAGGGAACACAAGCAGGGGGAGTGGGAGAGGAAGAAGCAGGCTCGTAGCAGAGGAGCCTGATGTGGGGCTCGATCCCACAATGCCGGGATCACGCTCTGAGCCGAAGGCAGACGCTTAACGGCTGTGCCACCCAGGCACCCTTACAGAAACCTTATAAAAGAGTTTTAGAAAGTTTTATGGTTTAAAGCTAAGTAATTTAGATCTGTAGTTTATCAGGATTTCAGAAAATGAGGAATATAGGAATCATTTATCTTTGAGATAATTATAGCTATATTTCATTCTTGAAACTAAAAGCTGTATCTTAGAGTTAAATAAACTATTTTTCCAAATTAACTTAATTTATTCTTAGGTTTATTCTCATTAATTAATTATATTATTAACCAAATTGTGAGCTGTAATTGGTTAATTCATTATATATTTCTATGCCTGGTTTTCTCATTCATTTAATTTATTTATTCATTTTTTTTTAAAGATTTTACTTATTTATTCGACAGAGATAGAGACAGCCAGCAAGAGAGGGAACACAAGCAGGGGGAGTGGGAAAGGAAGAAGCAGGCTCATAGCGGAGGAGCCTGATGTGGGGCTCGATCCCGTAATGCCGGGATCACGCCCTGAGCCGAAGACAGATGCTTAACCGCTGTGTCACCCAGGCGCCCCTCATTCATTTTATTTTTATGTCCTCTCTTCATGTTAGTTAGGAACCACATTACAACTGACTTATATATATAGGTCAATGACCCTAGATTCTATTTATAGTCAAACACAGTGAAAAATACCTACATTTGGGAGACTAGGTCAAAGTATTCTAATTATAAAAATGAGACGCCCATCTACCCACTCCTGATTATTTATGTTTTCCTAGGAATTACCTCTTGACAAATCAAGTACCAATTGTGAAAATACTGTAAGTCTTTGATGTATTTATATGTAATTCGCTATTCCTATAACAATATGATTTGCTTTAAGTAGCTAATAAAAATATGCCTTGGATGTATGGTGACTAACATAACATAATAAATTTTTTTTTAAATAAAATCTAGTTTGTCTGAAAAAAATATGCTTTGGAAATATAAATTTTATTTGTTTTCCATCCCAACAGCTACAGAAATAACTGTTCAACCAACTGTGGAAGAGGCCTCTGACAACTGCACTCAAGAATGTCTCATCTTGGGCCATTCTGATACCTGCTGGATGCCAGCTTCTCTGACTCATTCCAGCCCTTCACAGGCAGAAGTCCCTGCTCTATGCCACAGCCCATCCCTGTCAAAGACCTCTGCTTGCTGCTGTAGCCCTCCAGTGACACAGACCATTTGTCTCAGCCACAGCCTTCCAGTGACTCAGGCTATTACACTGCACCACAGCCCTCCACCAGCACAGGCCTCAGTCCTCCAATACAGCCCCCCTCCAGGCACAGGCTGCTGCAATCCACTTCAGCCTTCCTTTGCCACAGGCTGCTGTCTTCCATCACAGCCCTAGGAAGACACCAAAGGCTTTGCAGCAAGGTCGGGGCAAGGTTCTGGAGCTGATATACTACTTTCTATTGATCAGGGAGTGCAAGGTAGTGCAAGATCTCAGTTTTACACCATGTCTGAAGGACTTCATCCTAGTGATTAGTCAAGTAAAGCTATTCTCTTGACAACATTCAATCTAGCCCAACAGGCCAGACCCTCTAGGGGTGATTCCCCATTATGGAAGAACATCCTTTATAAAGCTAAAATGGCTACTTCACATTTTCCAATAGGATGTATACAACAAAAATTGAAGATCCAATTTCAATGAATATTTCAAATTGTTAGGTTTGTAAATAGCTATGTAAATAGAAGCAGATACCAGAATGAAGTCTAGAGCGAGTCACTTAGTCAAAAGCTAAAAATAGGGGCGCCTGGGTGGCACAGTCGTTAAGCGTCTGCCTTCGGCTCAGGGCATGATCCCGGCGTTCTGGGATCGAGCCCCACATCGGGCCCCTCTGCTGGGAGCCTGCTCCTTCCTCTCCCACTCCCCCTGCTTGTGTTCCCTCTCTTGCTGGCTGTCTCTCTCTGTCAAATAAATAAAATCTTTAAAAAAAAAAGCTAAAAATAAATTTACAATTTTCTTAATTCAGAATGTATATGAAAAAGAAATTGAAAAATTCACATCCACTTGTACAGAAAGGTTTATTATGACAGATATTAACATGTAGTGTATATAATTCCTGATGCACTGTATTTTTGTTTATTTGTACCATGTGCAATCTTACTGATTTGTCCCATTTTGATTTTTTATGGACTAAGTACATAGCAAGTAGACTAATAGCAATATCTGATTTTCCAAGAGTATCCTTAGTTTATATAAATTTTTGTTCAGATAACATTAGAAGGTACTAGGATGGTAGAATTTTTGTCTTTTTGTTTGATATTTGTTATTTGTCTCCAGCGTTTTGCTATTCGTGTTTTTACAAAAATGCATAGTAGGGAGTGTAAATATTTCTTAGAACTTTTTTTGTCTCTGTTTCTTATGTTTTCTACTTTTATTTCAGAAAATATGTACATTTTCGTAAAATGTATATACATTTTCAGTAACATATATGAACTGTACAGATTTATGTCTATAACCTAATTCTCTACTCTTCAGTAGAGTTCGAGACAGTGAAGTGCAATAACTACCTGAAAAGGCAACTATTCACTAAAAAGGATCTCTTTTTTAAACTTATTTTTGTAGTTTAGGGTAAAATGCATCACAAACCACATTATATCTGCCATTTTAAGCCTATATTCCATTAATTGGATCTTTAGCTTCTGGAGTTTGTATATAACAGCATAGAAAGTCACAAGGAATGTAGACGCATTTAATGCATGATTCTTTTACAGCTATGACATAAACTGCTATGTTCTTAGAGAATATCAGGAAGATTTAAATGTTGATTTGACAGGGGAATAGGCTGATACAGAAATATGTTCAGTAAAAAAATAAAGAAATAAAAGTAAGTGTAGATAAAACTATATTCTAAACCTGTAAAACTAAGGGAATTTTTTTTTTCATTCTAGCTCAACTTACTGAGGAAAACCACAGATAACAAGATGGAAGTTAGGAAGGAACTTTTCAAGGGATGTAATTATAAATCTATATCAAATGTGTTACAATATAGAATTTTCAGGAGATGTGCAGAGGGAAAAATGAGGTTCATGATTGCTTCTTGGAATGGATAAGAAATACCTCAATAACACATTCAAAAAAAGAAAACCCCACAAAATCTCATGTATGAAACAAAATATGTCCTTCTTAACATAGAATATAGTAATATTCCTAGGGAATGCCGGTTTGCTTCTATTGTCTGTAATTTATATTCTTTTTGTCTTCTTACTTGGCCATGATCTTCTATGTGCATATTTCATCAATGTACAGAAACACCACCAATTTAATTTTCTTCCATAGCAAAATCAAGAAAATGTTCGTTTCAGTATTACAGTAAACAAGAAACCATTAATGTTTCAGTTGGGGGAGTGAATGTTTCTTGTTGGTTAAATTAGATGTAGAATTTGTAATGTAACTTGAAGATATTTAATTTATGACTAAACTGTGTGTAAATGTTGTAACAAACTATAGTAAATTTATTATTTCTTTGGTGAAGATTTCAAATGAATGTTGAGAATGCTACTTTTCATGTGCCCAGCAGTTTATGTAGTGTTTGAGAATATATTGTTCCCACTGTGATGCTCTTTAAATCATCCTTGATTTGGTGTGTAGAATAATTTATCTTTTAACTAGATTTTAATTAGTGAAATTTCAAATTGATTATTATAGATTTTTTCTCCTTTGTGTTTGTTAATGTTCAAAGGAATTTAGAATGAATTATATCCCAGGTGCATGTGAACCCTGAAGGACTAATGATTTTTGAAACTTTATTGAAATAAGACTGTGTATTTGTATTGATATTGCTGTTGCTATTGGTGATGGTAATTTTAAACTTGAGGAAGATAAAGAAATCCAGAATGACAAAATCAGAGCTTCCAGTAGATTCTAGAATGTTTTTTCTCTAAAAACTTGCAAAGATAATATGAATGAAAATTTTATCTTCTATTGTGGTTATTTCCACAATTTTTCTTTCCATATCTTTGGGAAGATCTACCCACACAAAAATAAACAAATAAATAAATAAATATTAGATAAAAAGGAGAAACTAAAAGATCATAAATAACATGCCAAGAATATGAATGGTTATTATCCATGTGAATGAAAATCAGAAGAACAAAAGTTAGATGTTTGTGAATATTTTCATATAGTGTGATTTATTGAGTTATAAAGGGTGGCTCTTAAATTCTAATATCTAAAATTTTTTGAAGTTTTGGTACCTTTCCTAAAAATATAGGAATGAACAAATATGCTCTTTTTTTTTTTAAATCAGAAAGCATATATTTAAAGCACTGCTCTGCAACATATATTTGGAAACATTCAGAAAACTATACATCTTATATGTTCTTATCACCTTTCTAACTCTGAGTATATAGTCAGACTTAGATTATGTTTTGAATATTAAATGACTGGGCACCCTCTTCTGGGTTTGTACCAGAGAGGCTTTGAATGGAAGCAGGTTAGAGTAGCCAAAGAGGCAAGGGGTGTGAGCCCAGTTATTTTTTCCTATGCGTTCTCTTTCTAAGCTTCCACTGGGTCTGTCCTTGACAACCTATAACTTCAAGGCTTCAGATCTGATGACATCTTTCTTATCACATTGCAAATTCTTTCTTTGAATGGACAGAGCTACATGTTGACAAAATTCACAGGTGACTCTTTTGATGTGCAAAATGTTTAGTCTCAGAACTACAAAAAGTCTTATTTTACCGTCAGTCAAAAACATTTCTCTTGAAATGATTTAGTTTGAAATTAGGGTTTCAAATTGAATGACAGTATGATAATAATATGTTCAGCCAGATTGGTTATTCTGTTTTGTGGCCATATTCAGTTATATGTGATTATTAATTTACTAGCTATAGAGTTAATATCCTACATTTGTAAGTATGTATTTAAACACTTTATCTTATATGCTAAGTGCATACACATTTTTTTCTTGAACATTTTCAAGTTTCAGCTAATACAGTGCTAGTATTTTAAAAACAAGCAAATATTATACAAAGTGTAATAAATTTAGAGACTATATTTTGCGTAGTCTAATTTAGTTATTTAATTTTTTTTGTTAATGTAAATTGGCTAGAAAACGTGGTTGTTAAATGACTAGTGCTATGGTGTACTGGTAACAGTAACAAAGAGCTTCTCTGCTTTCCCAAACTAATATTTGTCAAACCCTTTCATTAAAATGAGAAAAAAGCATAACTAAAAGAATAAGTAAAATGTATAGTCCTTAAAATACATCATGTCACAGGCCAAAAATATCCTTTCATTCAGAGCGCCTGGGTGGCTCAGTCTGTTAAGCATCTGACTCTTGGTTTCAGCTTGGGTTGTGAGATTGAGCCCCACCACTCATTCTCTCTCTCTCTCTCTCTCTCTCTCTCTCTCAAAATAAATAAATAAATAAATAAATAAATAAATAAAATCTTTAAAATGAAAAAAAACTTTCATTCAATGGAAAATTATGTACATTTTATCGACATGTATATTTCAACATTAGTTTTTTTGTTTATATTAAGACTGAATGTTCATATATCTCTTAATATACATTTATAAGTATTTATTTGGTTATATTCTTTTTTTACCCTCTTCAGATTTACATTTTACACTCTTTACATATACATTTTCCATATGGTTATCATTTTTTGTCTTTCTTCTTTCATATTTGTTCCAAACCAAATTTATAGTTATGTTTGGATAAACTTACATTTAGACAAACTTTTTTTAAGATAATGACATGTTTTATTTTTTTTTAATTTTGCATTTACTTTTATTAGTTTCAGAGGCAGAGTTTAGTGATTCATCAGTTGCATATAACACCCAGTGCTCATTACATCAAGTGCCCTCCTTATTGCCTATCACCCAATTATCCCTTCCCCCCAAACCCCTCTCCTCCAACAACCCTCAGTTTGTTTCTTAAGAGTTAAGAGTTTTTTATGGTTTGCCTCCCTCTTCATTTTTATCTCATTTTATTTTCCTTCCCTTCCCCTATGTGCACCTGTTTTGTTTCTGAAATTCCACATATGAATGAAATCATATGGTATTTATCTTTCTCTGACTGACTTCTTTCACTTAGCATAATACACTCTAGTTCCATCCATGTCATTGCAAATGGCAAGATTTCATTCTTTTTCATGGCTGAATAACACACACACACACACACACACACACACACATATATATATATATATATATATATATATATATATATTCACATCTTTATCCATTCATCTGTCAATGGACATTAGCATACTATACTCCAGTACTGTCCATGCTCCTGCAAATGTTGGGTAATCATTCTTTCTGATGGCTGAGTAATATTCCATTGCATATATGGACCACATCTTCTTAATCCAGTCATCTGTTGAAGGGCATCTCACCTCCTTCCACAATTTAGTTATTGTGGATGAAGCTGCTATGAACATTGGAGTGCATATGGCCCTTCTCTTCACTACGTTATGTATCTTTGGGATAAAAACCATCTATGAAAAGCCTACTGTGAATATCATTCTCAATGGGGAAAAGCTGAAAGCCTTTCCCTTAAGATCAGGAACACGACAATGATGCCCACTCTCGCCATTATTATTCAACATAGTACTAGAAGTCCTTATAACTGTAATCAGACAACAAAAAGGGAAAAAAGGTATTCAAATTGGCAAAGAAGAAGTCAAACTGTCTCTCTTCACAGATGACATGATACTTTATATGGAAAACCCAAAAGACTCCACTCTCAAACTACTAGAACTTACAGAGCAATTCAGTAATGTGGCAGGATATTTTTAACTTTTTGAGGAAACTCCGTACTGTTTTCCAGAGTGGCTGAACCAGTTTGCATTCCCACCAATAGTGTAAGAGGATTCCCCTTTCTCTGCATCCTAGATAAACTTTTTATCACAATCATTAGACATTATTTTGGCTATTTCCAACTGGCATGATTGCCCTGGAAAACATGGAAGCAAGAGAAGCTGAACTATATTTGGACAGGAACCTTTTCACATTATGTACCAATTACCAAACCAGAGAGATTTTATGCAGAGGCCTTAAGATAGTTATTCATAGTAGCTTTCTTACACTAACTAGTCATGTGATTTTTGTAAATGTGATTTTTCAAATCAGTGTAAATTGAAAATAACAAAAGTATTTATGAAAAGTCTGCTCAGAAAAATGTGTGTGCACAAATGAAAAAAAAATGAAGTCACTTGTTTAGCAATTGTATGTGACACATAGGATAAAATGTGTGAAATTTATGCTACCCCTGCTTAAAATACTTAGAATTTTATGAAATATGTATTAATCTTCATATTTTGGAAAGATTCCTCTTCTGTGACATCATACATAATCTGAAAGTGAATAATATCCTAAAGCAGCTCTAGCCCTGCTTTGGAAGTGAGAACACTGGATAGTGTGTGACCAAGGATGGTAGTATGCAGTCCAGCAGCAAATGAGTATTAATTGTTCTATTTCAGGTTCTGTATTGCATGTTTTCTTAGTCATTGATATAAGTATTAATAAAATTATGAGAAATAGAAATGGATTTTATTGTGTGTTTTTTAATTCAAAATTCGTATGTTTTAATTTCATTTTTTATTTACATAAAGTAAAATACACTTTTTTGTGGAATACTTCTGTGAATTAGCTTATTTTTTTTGTTTACTCTGATACTCTCTTCAATACAATTCTTTGAATTAAATGTCATTTTATTCACTTTTTAGAGTTATTGACCAATATTGTAGTATTTTAGAACATTTATTTTGCATCTTCCAAGAGATATTTATTTACTCCTGAATAGGCTTATTGTCTGATTTCAAGCAAAAAACTACCTACGGATTTCTCTGTACAAGCCTTGAGCATGCAAATGAAATACATTTCTGGAAAAAGTTAATATTTGTGTAATAAAATAACTTCATTCCTGGGACCATTTGGTGGCTCAGTTGATTAAGTGTCTGCCTTCGGTCCAGGTCGTGATCCAGGGGTCCTGGGATAGAACCCCACATTGGGCTTCCTGCTCAGTGGGATGCCTGCTTCTCTCTCTCCCTCTGCTCCTCTCCCCCTGCTCATTCTCTCTCTCTGTCAAATAAATAAAATCTTTAAAAAAATAACTTCACTCCTGGCTTCACTCTTACTTTGACTAAATGGAGAGAATCCTAGTACACTGAAACCTCTCAAGCTGCATAGGGTCAGTAAATACTCATTTGCATTTGGCATTTTTATTAGTCCTCACATTTGATTAAGTTATAGAGGACATAATCTGGTGAATTTTGTCTTTTTTTCACTTATCTTTCCATTATTGTAATATTAATTTACTCATTCTCCCCAAGGATTAACTGATGAAGGAAGGAAAGAAACAAATTTTAAATTAAGCGAAACATTTGCTTTTGGCAAAAAGAGATTGGAATTAAAAAAGAGAGAGAGAGAGAGATTGGAATTTTGAAAGAAGTATAATACATGTGTAGGTTAATTTGTGTTATTTCTCAGCCTGACTCCAACTCTTTGGGGAAAGACACAAGCTTTAGTGAATAATAATGCATAGATTAGGAATCACCAGGTTGCATACAGACATTATATGCATAATAACTATATCCATAATAACCTTGGCAAGAACTCTAAAAGCTTGAAAAAGTGAATATGATGAATATATACTTCGTGAATGGAGAAAAAGTGCCCTATTGGAAAAGAATGTTAAAAATTTGTAGTATTTCAAGTGGAAAAGTTAGTAAGCTAATATTTAGTTTCATTAAAAACATGGAATATGCTACTTTTATTGCCAGAACTGGTCACACTGATTTATAAAATTAAATATTAATGGTGTAAGGAAATTGCTTCAAACAAATCAAAGCAAAAACAAAAAAACAACAAAAGTGAAATGGGCAAGCTGGTTCATAGTGTAATCTCTGTAATTTGAATTATAAATTCCATTGCAATTTTAAGTATTTGAGGACCTATAGCTGCATAAGAACAACTGAAGTTTAATTTGTGCACAGTCTTAATTCATGTTTTGCCTATCAAGTATTCTAAAGTTAATTGGGAAAAACAGAAGCAAAAGACAAAAATAAAGAAAACCACAAATGGAAGTTTAAACCTGTCAGCAACATAAGTAATTCAGAGATCTGCTTGTGTTACATTTTCTTCATAAACGTTTTTGAAAAGTTTTAGATTTATAGAAAAATTGCAAATATAATACAGTTTCTGAATACCGCATTCCCAATTTCCTCTATTATTAACATGGAATATTTGTCACAATTAATGAACCAATGCTGATACATTGCTATCAATTGAAGTTCATAGTTTATTCAGGTTTCCTTAGTTTTTTCCTAGCGTCCTTTTCCTGTTTTAGGATCCCAGCAAGGATTCTACATTACACTTTGTGGTCATGGCTCCTTTGGCTCCTATAGACTGTGACAATTTCTCAAACATTTTCTGTTAATGATGGAATTGACAGTTTTGAGAAATAATGGTGAGGTTTGTAGAGTGTCCCTCAATTAGGACTTTTTAAAATTTCTCTTGATTAGACTGCATTTATGGGTTTCTAGGTGGAAGACCACAGAGATAAAGTGCTTGTTTCATCACATCTAATCAGGTGTACATGATATTTCATTATTTAACCTGTAGAGTTAGTGTTTGGCATCATCTCACTGTGTTTGGGTTTCATTCTTCACCATTGAATAAAAGACCCACAGTTTTTCAAGTGTGTGTACTCAGATCAAGGTATATCCACAATGTGCCCTCCCTAGACTAGAAGTCCCTGGCTCAATTCAGGATACACTAATTCATAAATCCATATCTCCCTCTCTCCCTCTCCCCCTCTCTTCTTTTTTTTTTATTTTTTAATGATTTTTTATTATATTATGTTAGTCACCATACAGTACATCCCTGGTTTCCGATGTAAGGCTTGATGATTCATTAGTTGCATATAACACCCAGTGCACCATGCAATATGTGCCCTCCTTACTACCCATCACCGGTCTATCCCATTCCCCCACCCCCCTCCCCTCTGAGGCCCTCAGTTTGTTTCTCATAGTCCATAGTCTCTCATGTTTCGTTCCCCCTTCTGATTACCCCCCCTTTCTTTATCCCTTTCTTCCCCTACTGATCATCCTAGTTCTTATGTTCCATAGATGAGAGAAATCATATGATAGTTGTCTTTCTCTGCTTGACTTATTTCACTTAGCATTATCTCCTCCAGTGCCGTCCATGTTGCAGCAAATGTTGAGAACTCGTTCTTTCTGATAGCTGAGTAATATTCCATTGTATATATGGACCACAACTTCTTAATCCAGTCATCTGTTGAAGGGCATCTCGGCTCCTTCCACGATTTGGCTATTGTGGACATTGCTACTATGAACATTGGGGTGCATATGGCCCTTCTCTTTACTACGTCTGTATCTTTGGGGTAAACACCCAGTAGTGCAATTCTCCCCCTCTCTTCTCCTCTCTTTTTATTAGGGTCCATGCATGGGTGCAGGGCTTTTGGGGTTCTAAGGTTAAGGACAGATTGTCAATACAAAGCAAAAAAAGAGTGGGGATCGGTAAACTCCACAGAGATCTTATTTAAGGGGTGGATAAGGGGAAGGAAGTGGGAATCAGGAGACGTTGTTTTTCCACCTGGGGTGTTGGGGAAGTCATATCAGGAATTTACACTAAGTTGTGATACTGAGGGCTATTATCTAGAGCATACACCTATGGGTGAGACTAGTGTCAGTTCAAGGACACTGTAGGTCACATAGCCACACAAAAGGGATGCAAGAGCTGCAATATTATGGAGTAGTTTAGCCAACTCTCAACAACTTTAGAAGGGTTAAGAGACATGAACATACAGTTCTCCAAAGAAGACATATGTATGGACAACAGACACATGAAGATGCTCATCATCACTGATCATCAGGAAAATCCAAATCAAAAACACAATGAGATATCACCTCATACCCATCAGAATGGCTAGAATCAACAACATAAGAAACAACGGGCTGGCGAGGATGTGGAGAAAAGGAAATCCTTGTGTACTGTTGGTGGAAATGTAAACTTGTGCAGCTACTCTGGAAAACAGTATGGAGGTTCCTCAAAAAATTAAAAATAGAACTACCTTATGATCCAGCAATTGCACTATTGGTATTTACCCAAAGAATAAAAGTACACTTATTCAAAGGGATAAATGCACCCTAATGTTTATGGAAGCATTATTTATAATACAATAGTCAAGATATGGAAGCAGTCTAAATGTTCATCAATTGATGAATGAATGTACAAAAAAATGTGATACATATAATTAAATTAGTTACATAAATATTTATGTATATATGCATAAAATATAAATACATAAATAATATATATGTATTATATATCAATTATGTGTATATTAATTATGTGTATGAAATACATATTTAATCGTGTGTAATATAAGTTATATATAGTATAAATTACATATACAATAAATTAATTACATATAAATTTTGTATCTTAATTATATATTAATTGATATATATATATATATTTTTTAAAGATTTTATTTATTTATTTGACAGAGATAGAGACAGCCAGCGAGAGAGGGAAGACAAGCAGGGGGAGTGGGAGAGGAAGAAACAGACTCATAGTGGAAGAGCCTGATGTGGGGCTCGATCCCATAACGCTGGGATCACGCCCTGAGCTGAAGGCAGACGCTTAACCGCTGTGCCACCCAGGCGCCCCTGATATATATTTAAATTAATGTAATTATATATTAATGCACAATCAATAAATGATAATTACAATAATTTAATGAATTAATATATAATCATATATTTAAGTAAAAAGAATGAAATCTTGCCATTTACAGCAACATGGATAGAGCTAGAGAGTATAATGTTAAGCAAAATAAACCAGTCAGAGAAAGACAAATACCATATGATTTAACTCATATGTGAAATTTAAGAAACAAAAGAACAAAGTGGGGAGAGAGAGAGAAAGAGAGATCAAGAAACAGACTCTTAATTATAGAGAACTGATTTTTACCAGAGGGCAGGGGGTGGGAGACAAGCTAAATAGCTGATGGGAATTAAGGAGTTCACTTGTGATGAAAACAGGATGATTGATAGAAATGTTGAATTACTATATGGTACACCTGAAACTAATATAGCAATGTCTGTTAAATAACTGGAATTAAAAGAAATTTGAAAAAAAAATTTTTAATTCCCCGTCATCAGAAGATATATATATATATATATTTTTTTTTTGCTAGATTTTTGCAATCTGGAACTTTGCTCTGATGGTGTTTGCTGTTTTAACTTTGATCGGGGCCTTTCTATTAAGGAATAAGCTATTTCATTGTTTATTTTCCATTTACTAAATGCTTATCACCAACTACAGTGAGGTCAAGTTTTGTTCAAAATCTAATTGTTATTTTGAAGTCAATCAAATAAAATAATAACTGGGATCACTTTATGCAGAAAACTTCAAATGATGTGAGCTCTCCACCACCCCTTCCAGTTAAAATCTCATGGAAAAGTACTTAATTATAGAAGTATCAAGAAATAGCCTAAACTATTTTTAATTGTTTTATTTATTAAATAAATAAGCAAATAAATAAAACAAAAAATATGCAAAATATGATGAATGAAGACAGGGAGGTAGAGATAATAGAGATGGAAGAAGAGACAGGAAGATGGTGGCTCAGTGGGAACACCCTAAAATTGCCTCATCTCACAAATACAAATAGATAACAATCAATTCATCCTAAATAACCCAGAAATTGACCAGAAGACTGACAGAACAAACTCAAAAACTAAAGGGAGAGAAGAACCCATATTGAAGAATGTGGGAAGTGCAGAGATGTGGTTTAGGGGAGAAAAGGATCCTGGCTACTGTAGGGGGAGAAAGCCCTGGTTGCAGAGAAGGGTAAGAGAGAGAGAGGAACACACAGGGGAAAACACAAAAAGAATGTTTCCACACAGCCATTGGCTGGGAAAATGAGAAGAGTTGACTTTTTTAAGTTTTTTGCAACCAGCAGGACTTAAAGCCTGGAGTCTTAAAAGTCAGTGGGCTTGGCTGGGATAGAGCACAGAAGGCACTCCCTCCTCTTGGAGTGGAGTCAGACAAACACCGAGGGACATACAATGTGGAAACAGTGATCAGAAGTGTGCCTGGGGCCCAAAGTGGGAAGGTCATTTGCTTTTCTTGAAGCATGCCCCTGAGAGGCAGTGTTCACAGAGAGTCCTCTGAGAACAAGGGAGTTGACTGGTGACATTTCCGTTTGCTGCTCCTCAGCATAACCACAGAGGTACCTAGGGAAAACAGCCCAGCACAGACACTGGCTTCTTAACTTGCTTGCATTAATCCCCACCTCCCTGCATTCTGAAAGAACTTCCCCACCCAGTCATGCTTACCTCAGTCCCAGTGCAGTGGGCCACTAGCCCACAAAACCAGTACAAACACCTACCAATAACATATCTTCTGACCAGAGAGTTTTACAAGACCACAGTTCTGATGGAGATAATAACAAGTCTCCATAGTCAGGCCAGGGGCCAAACACTGCCCACAGCAGGCAAGGAGAGCCTCTGCAGATCACTGGCCTAAAGGATAGAACAGCCAAAACACAAAAATAGAGCACATGCAATGCACACCAGAGGCATTTCCTGAAGCATGAGGCCCTGGGCACTACAAAACCTCTTCTTCACAAGGCCATTATCATCAGGAGCAGAAGACATCACTGGCTTTTCTAACACAGAGAAGAAGTTAGGGACATAGACAAAATGAGAAGACAATAAAATTTATCCTGGATGAAAGAACAGGACAAGGCCACAGTGAGAGTTCTAAGTGAAACAGATATAAGTAACATGTCTGATGGAAAATTTAAAACAACAATCATAAGAATAATCACTCGGATTCAGAAAATAATGGTAGACATCAGTAAGACCCTTACCACAGAGATAATAGTGTTAAAAAACAATTGGTCAGAGATGAAAAATTCAATGAATGAGATTAGAAATACGTTGCATTCAATTATCAGCAGGCTGGAGGAAGCAGAGAAAGGAAATAATGACCTAGAAAACAAAGTAATTGAAACAATGCTGAACAAAAAAAGAGACAGAAGAATTATGCAACACAAGAATAGACTTAGGGACCTTTGTGACTCCATCAAACCTAATAACATTTGTATTATAGAAGGACCAGAAGAAGAGAGAGAACCGGGGGCTGACAATTTATTTGAAGAAATAATAGCTGAAAACTCCCCTAATCTGGGGAAGGGAACAGACATCAAGATCCAGGAGGCACAAACAATGCCCATCAAAATCAACAAAAACAGGCCAACAAAAGGACATATTGTAATTAAATGTGCAAAATACAGTGATATTATATTGTGCAAAATACAGTGATATTATATTGGGAGTGATTATTGAGAGATATGATTTTAATGATGCCAAATTGCCAGTAAAGTCTTTTTCTATAGATTGTAACTTTCTGTTCTGTATCACTCTTGGGGGCTTTTTACTTTTATAGAACCCCCTTGAATATCTCTTGTAGGGCTGGTTTCATGGTTACAAAATTGGTCAGTGACTGGCGATTCTGGAAGGTCCTTATCTCTCCATCAATTCTGAATGACAGCCTTGCTGAATAAAGGATCCTTGGCTGCATGATTTTCTCTTAAGGAGCTTTAAAAATGCCCCCCCAACCCTTTCTCTCATTCCAGGTCTGTGTAGAAAGGTCTGATGTAATCCTGATACTTTTGCCTTGGTATGTGATAAATTTCTTTGCCCTGGCTGCTTTCAATACTCTATCCTTGGATCTAATATTTGCAAATTGCACTATGACATGACGTGGCTTAGGTTTATCGTGGTTGACCTTGGGAGGGGTCCTCTCTGCCTCTTGGACACGAATGCTTTTTTCCTTTGCTAGATTAGGGAAGTTTTCAGCTACAATTTGTTCAAATATCTCTCCTAGTCCTCTGTTTTTCTCCACCCCCTCGGGGATGCCGATGATTCTGACATTGGATCTTTTCATTTAGTCAGCAATCTTCCATAACCTACATTCTTGAGATTGGATATTTTTGAGGCAATTTCTGTTTTAACTTTCTCTTCTACCAACCCATCCTCCAATTCGCTGATTTTTTCTTCTGCCTCATTTACCCTGACCGTCAGAACATCTAGTTTTGACTGCCTTTGATTCATAGCATTTTTAATTTCTGCCATATTCGCTCTCATTTCCACCCTTAGAGATTCTATATTCTCATTAATATTTTCGTTAATATTTTTTTCAAGTCTACTCATCATCTTGACCATTGTTACTCTGAACTCCATTTCTGATAAATTGGTTATATCCATATCCATCAGTTCCGTGGCAGAGGCCACAGACTCATTGTCTTTTCTTTGCTGGGGGGGATTTCTCCTTCTCATCATTCTGATGAGGAGAGGTTGTGGGGTTGTCCAGAGCCCAAATTATTGACCAGGATCCATGCAGCATGCGCTTGTTTTATAGGGACCTTAGGGATGTGGGCTTCTTGATTTTTCAACCTGCCTTCTGGGGGAGGGGCCTGCCGTGCTGATACTCAGGCCACCCTGTTTGGGTAGAGTCTCCCTGTCCCCTGCAAGGGTGGATGGGGATGGGCACACCGTGAGACAGTATTTCCAGGCTTTTGTTCTCTGGCGGCTTCCCCTGGCGGTTTGCTGTGCCTCTTCTGAGAGTCAGAGGAGCAGTGGCTGAATCCCAGCATCTGTTTCAGAACAGAGAGATCGCAGTCCACTCTCCACTGAGTTCTTCTGGCCACTTTTTTTTTTAAAGATTTTATTTATTTATTTGACAGAACAACAGCCAGCCAGATAGGGAACACAAGCAGGGGGAGCGGGAGAGGAAGAAGCAGGCTCCCAGCAGAGGAGCCTGATGTGGGGCTCGATCCCATAATGCTGGGATCACGTCCTGAACCGAAGGCAGATGCTTAATATCTGCGCTACCCAGACGCCCCTCTTCTGCCCACTTTAACACTGTTTCTGTTTGTGCTGCTAGACCCTACAGCTTTCTGGGATGTGCGCCCCAGAGCCGGCATCCCAGGCCTCACTTCCAGGGCAAGCACATCTCTGTCCTTTGTGTTTCTAACACCGCCAGCCGCCAGCCACCCCTGGGCTCCGGGGCTCCGTTTCAATGTGGTTTGTGCACACTCTGGAGCTCCGGTTTTCAGACTGGTCATGCACATTCCCAGGCTCACTTCTAAGTCTGCTTTCTGGCGCGTGCCAGTCCGAGAGTCAGCCCACTCCCCAGTGCAAGTGGCTACCGCTTCCCGGAGCCCAAGTGCAGAGGCTCCCTCCCCCTTCTGTTTATCTTCCGATATGTGTGCGTGGATTCATGGCTCCCTGCTTTGTACCTCAATACTCGGTGTTGGAGATGTTCATTTTTAGAGATCCAGATGTATCTTCCTGTGTCTCAGGCTGATTCCGTGGGTGTTTAGGATGGTCTGGTACCTATCCAGCTCAACTCAGGGGACCAGCTGACCCTTTTTCAGGAGACCCCTACTCCTCTGCCATCTTAACTCCTCCCCCCGATCTTCCTATTTCTTATGTTCCATATATGAGTTATTCTTTTCTTCCTTTCTGTGCTGTGCACCGTTGAAATGGGCACATAATTCTGTGTGTGTTTGATGAAACAGAGAGAGAAAAAAAGATGGACAGACTAATTGAGCATGTTGCAGGCAGTTTTCTGGACCCTAAGTTTTTCAGAAAAATGTACAGTTTGGTATAAGCTCATATAAAGAACAACTCATTCTTCCTAATGGAAGCCAACGAAAGTTTCATGGAAGAGGTAGAATTGGCCATTGAAAGATGAGTGGGAGTTCTATAGGGAGATAAGGAGAAGGAATTTTACAGCAGAGAAAATAGCACTAACATTAGAAAGAAGGCATTAAAAAGCATGATTGGTTTTATGGAGACAATGTAACTTATTGTGTTTTGAATACACATTTTATATGATAAAGATAAAAATTATTGTCAGATTTGGGTTGCCCAGACACTATTTGGGTCATGATGCCAGCATGAATTAACCCAACTAGCTTGTTTCACCATAGCAGCAAACAGGGAATGGGGTAGAGAGTAGACGTATGTGAAGGAAATTGGGTGACTGGATAGATGGTAAACATAATGATGTTCAACCAGGAAGACATATGACTGAGATTGACAAAGAAGCCAAAGGAATGGTAAACTAAGATGAACAATCAGTGATAGGATATTTAACGACGGACAAGAACAAGAAATTGAGAAGAAACTCCTGTTTAACATGAATTGTGCAACCTCTTGTGTAGTAAAACCTGCTAACAACCAAGTTTCTGTACAGAGATCTAACAATAAAGCTGGTTCTGTGAAAACAACCTCCAATTTCCCTTTTAGCACTGTACTCCTACCATATGTAATCAGCCCCAGCTCCTTTATGTATACACTATCCTGTGCCTCTATGTACCAGATGTTCTCACGTTATTCTTTGGTTGCTTCAAGATCTCCATAATGGTATTCTGTTCAGGTTTATTATGCCTGGCTGGAACACATACTCTGCCAATTTTCCATCCTCCTTCAACTCAATATTCTCTCCTCTGTGTCCTAGGTCTTATCAGCTCTATCTCTCAATGCATATCAAATATGTCTACTCCTTTCTGTCCAAAGAACCTTTGCCTTAGTTTAAGCCTCCATCTTTCAATGATTCCCTATTGCTAACAATATAAAATTCAAACTGTAATGATGATCATCTGAAATAAGTTAATGGCAGTCCTAAAATTACATTTTATAAATGTGTTTACACTTTAAAAAAATTTGCCTTATTATCAGCAAGATATAAAGTACATGAAAAAATAGTTAATAATAATAATAGTTAATAATAGTTAACAGTTAATAATAATTTTTTTAGAAGAAGTGGGTTGGATGTGATATTTTGTAAATTTAAAGATTGGGTGTAACACAGTCATAAGAATTTGTCTCCTTGATGTAAGCTTTTGCAAAAAAAATGAAAACAAAAACAAAACAAAAACTAAAAAACAAAATTTCTAGGAACACCATAAAAATGCTTAATTTGTACATATACTTGCATTCTCTGTAAACTATTAGTAGCAAAACTCCTATTTTATGAGGTACTGTGAAATTTTGATGGTAATTATGTAATGAATTGGAATGTCTTTGAATAGTGTTTTTTTTTTACATTTAATTTTCCATCTTTTCTGCAGAAGACCTAATCTTTGAATACAGCATTGTTTAGATTGTAAAATCAGAGCAATGTCTGTAATCCCCTAGAAACTCTGTGATATATTCTTCCTGTTCTTATAAAAGGGGAGTTTTGCAGAGATGTGTATAAAAGGAAGACAATGTAAAGACATAGGGAGAAGATTAGGGAGAAGACAACCATACACAAATCAAGGAGAGAGGCCTGGAACAAATCACTCACTGGACTCAGAAGGAATCAACATGACCATCACCTTGATTTTGGACTTCTGGCCTCCAGAACTCTGAGCAACAAATTTTTGTTGCTTAAGCCACCCGGTTTGTAACAGCCTGTTATGACTTCCCTATCAAACTAAGCAGACTCTACTGAAATTGGAGTAAAGGAGGACAAGTTGAGAGCAGATGCAGATAAGACTCACTGGCAAGAAGGAAGATAAAAGAGTCCATGGCTGACTGTTTTTGTAGAATAATATGTGAAATAGTCTATTAAAATGAGTATGTAGAGGGATAGATAAAAATGATGATTTGAACTAGCTTTTCTGAAGAATAAGGTACAAAGCTGACAGGTGATATTACAAATTTATTATCAGGCAGTATTGGAAACACAGCTAAGATGAGCAGGTGTGGGCTTATAGTGAGTGATACCTATGTGCACTGCTATGTTCTCTTGTAATGTTCATAAACCTGGAGGTAAATGGGGAGAAGTAGATAAATGAACTGGTTGTGGATTTTAGGGCATGACTGGTGAGGGCAATAGAACAATAGAACATGGCAAGTGAAATAGTAATGGATAGCAAAGGACTGTAAAGTTTTGATATGTTCAGAGAAAATGGACAGATTAAAGAGCTAATGTCCTCAATGAGATAAGAAAGGAAGTAAACTAGAAGAATAGCAGTTCTGGATTAGATAGTGACATTTTTCAGTTTAAAATTTAAAGTCTGGAGCAGTTCTGGGCATAGATAAATGACTGAGATATAAAATTTATTGGAGTTGAGGTGAACACTGTGATGTTAGGGTGATAGATAAATTATCCACATAAACTTTATTTTTTTTTATTTTTTTTTAATTTATTTTTTTAAGTTCCATGATTTATTACTTGTGTATAACACCCAGTGCACCATGCAATACGTGCCCTTCTTAATACCCATCACCAGCATATCCCATTTCCCCCCCTCCCCTCTGTAGCCCTCAGTTTGTTTCCCAGAGTCCATAGTCTCTCATGGTTCATTCCCCCTTCTGTTTACCCCCCGTTTCTTCTTCCCTTTCTTCTCCTACTGATCTTCCTACTTCTTATGTTCCATAAATGAGTGAAACCATATGATAATTGTCTTATTTTGCTTAGCATTATCTCCTCCAGTCCCATCCATGTTGCAGCAAATGTTGAGAAATCGTTCTTTTTGATGGCTGAGTTATATTCCATTGTATATATGGACCACATCTTCTTAATCCAGTCATCTGTTGAAGGGCATCTCGGCTCCTTCCACGATTTAGCTATTGTATCCACATAAACTTTAAAGTTACCAATGGTGATATCAGTATTTGGGATAAAGAGGAAGACTGTGATCTAGATACTAGATTTTCAAAAGTAGCTAAAAGATTAGTTGGATGAAGAGGACAAGGCAAGATAGAAGATGATGGTAATATAGATGGAAACTGCAGGACTTAAAGGAGAAGGAATTTTCAACTACAGGTGGAGGAGTAATTATATTATCTATTGTATTTATGTTGTAAATAAAACCTTATTATGTCATATATATGTGTATATATATATGCATATATATAGTCATATTTATATATCTATGTCATATCTATTTATATATGTCTTTATCTGTATCTAGGTACATATAGATATAGATATATATATGGCAGCGTTAAATTACGCATGTACTTCCAAGAAATAATATTTAATGCCTGGTAAACATAACAACATGAAAACAAATATTAAATTTAAGTATGTATGTGGTGTTTTTAGTTATCACCTACTTTCAGGTTAACACCAGATAAAATGTGACTCCAGTCTACTAATTGTAAATTTGTCTCAACTAGCAAAGTCTTATTAATGAAACTCATTGAGATGTTTAAGTTCATATTTCATAATAATTATACAACATGAAGTATGCTCTGCAATGGAGTAAAAATCATTATTTTTTTTAAAGATCGGTTTCTAATATCCCTTAAAATTGCCACATTCATGATATTAATTAGTATACTTTACATGTGAAGGTGATCCTATGGATTCACCATAACTTGCACATGTAAGATGTTCATATTAAGCAGCAGAGTGATGTTCCTGGGTAGTTGACTTAAGCTAAGGAGTGTAATTATAACCAGTGCATTAAACCACATTATTTTAACCCAGGATTCTCTGTAGCAAAACTCTACCCAAGTCTGTTATTCTCAGGATACATCCCCAGGTTCTGATCCTTTCCAGCTTGCTCATGTTGGTTGCTCACAAAACATTACCAATATATCAGCACTGTCTAATAGAATTCCCCCCCAATTATGTAAACATTCTACAGGTGCACTGTTTGGTATGGTAGTTGCTAGCCACATTTGCCAATTAAGCACTAGAAATGGGGCTAATGTGACCAAGGGACTGAATTTTAAATTTGCTTTGACTAAAAATTTAATTTAGGTTTAAGGAAATCTAATCTAGAGCTTGTTAGATAATCTAAAAACATAATTCATGCCAACAAGTTAATGGCTGATCTCCAGTGTGCCCATTCAAGATGACTGAGTTTCAAGGCAGTTTTTTAGGGTACATTGTAGGTACCATGCTTTAACACCAGGAAATGATTCTATAATGATACAATGAGAAGAAATTTGACAAGTTAACACAGCAGGAACTTTTTGGGATATAGATTTTTACATGGTGGCCAGAAAATTCCACTACATAGTGAAGAGTCTATTATGCTTGCATGTAAGACTAACCTTATAGTATAGGTTGACTTGTTAAAGCCTCAACTTATTAAGAAGTCAGAATTCTTACCTCCCAGATGTATACAATCAACATATTTTATATTACCATCTGATTTCCAAGCCAGAAATCTGTTACTTGCCATTACACTATATTTAAAAAATGCATGTGATCTGAGATCTCCAGTTTGTGAAGGTTAATAAGTAACAATCTTGGGAGGAAGGTGAACTTATGGAGAAAGAGCCCCAGTACACTAGTTGTTCGCATTAAGCAATTCTCTTTTTTGACATTTCTATACTCTTCTCCATTTCCTTCACCACCAAAAGTTAATTTTACTCAGAGCAGGGATGCAAAATTCTTATCTTTATTTGACTAAGATTTACTGGAGTCTTAGAGCATATGGCATTGAAAGTAATTTTTTCCAGTGCTATTGGAATGACAACTTTGAAATTCAACATATTTACTTACTATGGATTACATTTTATCTCCTGCTATTTCCCAATATGAACTCTCTCCAGTTATATTATTTCTGTGCCTAACAAACGTTTCTTGCCTTTCTTCTTCCAGTCTCCCTCTAAGTTCAGTGTCAATTTCCTTTTTAAAAATGAGACAGTAGTGCTTTTATCCCCAGGGTTTTGTAAGGATTTTTATTTTCTATGGGAAAATAGATGACACAAAACATGGTACATGATATATATACAATTATAACTTAAATGCTAGTGTTCTTTTTTCTTTTATGTTTTCCTCCTTTCTCTAAACTTCTATCATAATTTTTTGCTATTTATACTACACTGCATGCTAAGGGATCTTTCTGTATCTGTATATTTCATAAAACTTCACTTAGATTGTAATGTCACTGAAAGCAAGAGGTAGGGGGCAGCTTATATTTCTTTGTAGGTATAGTTGTATCTATTATATAGTAGGAGCCTGATAAATTAAAGTTTGTTAATTGATTTTTAGGGATTTGTGGTGATATATTAGAACAATATAGAATGATCACGCATGCTTAAAAGGAACATGACTGTAGACAAGTTTCCTAACATCCCTGAATCTCTATTCTCCTCATACATAAAATGGAGATGATAATAATAATGCCTATTTAAAAATGTTATTGTAGGGTAAAGAGCAATCTAAGCATGGGGAGAAATTAAGAAGGTTCAGGTCCATACCACATCTGTTTATGTGTGTTTAGCTTGGGATAGATTTTCCCAAATCAGAGATTGTTGAGAAGATAGTGATCATGGAGATGAGATTTTTAGAGAAAACAAAGGAAAAAAGAACATACCATTAATTTTTAGCTGTATGAGCAATTTCATGGGGAAGAAGATCAAAAATAGGATTGTCAGGAGAGTTATAACAATTTCATGGGGAAGAAGAGCAAAAATAAGATTATCATGAGAGTTATTAACAATAAGGGCTTTAAGTTACTTCAATTTGATTTCCCTATGGTATGTAGTAGAGGAAGCATGAGAAAAGGCATGAAAACACATAGATTCTAGTCTCAGCTTTGCAACGATATAGCCGTGTAATCTTGGACAAGTCATTTTTATCAACCAGAGCCTCAGTTCCCAATATCAAAAATAAGGTTACTCTGCTCAACTAAAAATTCTCAAAGGTTCAAAACTGAAAATTCTAGGATCTTAATTTACCCAAGAAATAAAATGTACCTTCTTTTAAAAGTCATACTTGAGAAATTAGTTTTTCTAGGAAATGTACACAAAGCAATTGAATTTTTAGAATTATTAAGATTGTGGACTAAATTGAGTTTGTACTAAATCATAATTCTAGAAAAATGATTCTATTTCCTGATTTACTTCCCTCTAATATTTATTGCAAAGATTCATGGTTCATACAAAGTAACCTATCCAAAGCCTACATTCTTGAATAATATATTAAATGATAGCTAACACAAAGACCTAAGAATGTTGAAAGTATATGTAACTCTCTGCTGTGGAAGTTTTATTTTTAAATAGAATTGAGGTCTTTGTACAACTTTCAGAGTAAATGGATAGTGTTTGTCTGATAAGAAACAAATATGACAGAAATAGAGATCTGCTTCTTTTTTTTTTAATGTTTTTTTATTACATTATGTTAGACACCATACAGTACATCCCTGGTTTCTGATGCAAGGTACGATGATTCATTAGCTGCGTATAACACCCAGTGCACCATGCAATATGTGCCCTCCTTACTACCCATCACCAGTCTATCCCATTCCCCCACCCCCTCCCCTCTGAAGCCCTCAGTTTGTTTCTCAGAGTCCATAGCCTGCCATGCTTCACTCCCCCTTCTGATTACCCCCCCTTTCTTTATCCCTTTCTTCCCCTACCGATCTTCCTAGTTCTTATGTTCCATAGATGAGAGAAATCATATGATAATTGTCTTTCTCTGCTTGACTTATTTCACTTAGCATTATCTCCTCCAGTGCCATCCATGTTGCAGCAAATGTTGAGAACTCATTCTTTCCAATAGCTGAGTAATATTCCATTGTATATATGGACCACAGCTTCTTAATCCAGTCATCTGTTGAAGGGCATCTTGGTTCCTTCCACGATTTAGCTATTGTGGATAATGCTGCTATGAACATTGGGGCGCATATGGCCCTTCTCTTCACTACGTCTGTATTGTTGGGGTGAATACCCAGTAGTGCAATGGCTGGGTCATAGGGTAGCTGAATTTTTAACTTTTTAAGGGACCTCCACACTGTTTTCCAGAGTGGCTGCACAAACCTGCATTCCCACCAACAATGTAGGAGGGATCCCCTTTCCCCACATCCTCTCCAGCAATTGCTGTTTCCTGCCTTGTTGATTTTTGCCATTCTAACTGGCATAAGGTGGTATCTCAGTGTGGTTTTGATTTGAAATTCCCTGATGGCTAATGATTTTGAACATTTTTTCATGTGTCTGTTAGCCATTTGTATGTCATCATTGGAAAAGTGTCTGTTCATAGCTTCTGCCCACTTTATGATTTGTTTATTTCTTTCTCGCGTATTGAGTTTGAGAAGTTCTTTGTAGATCTTGGATGCCAGTCTTTTATCTGTAGCATCATTTGCAAATATCTTCTCCCATTCCGTGGGCTGCCTCTTAGTTTTTTTGACTGTTTCCTTGGCTGTGCAGAAGCTTTTTATCTCGACGAAGTCCCACAAGTTCATTTTTTCTTTTGTTTCCCTTGCCTTTCGAGATGTGTCATAAAAAAGGTTGCTTTGGCCGATTTCATAGAGGTTGTTGCCTATGTTGTCCTCCAGGATTTTGATGGATTCCTGTCTCACATCGAGGTCTTTCATCCATTTGGAGTTTATTTTTGTGTATGGTGTGAGAGAGTGGTCAAGTTTCATTCTTTTGCATATAGCTGTCCAATTCTCAAAGCACCATTTATTGAAGAGACTGTCTTTTTTCCACTTGATGTTTTTCCTGCTTTATCAAAGATTAGTTGCCCAAAGAGCCGAGGGTCCATTTCTGGGTTCTCTATTCTGTTCCATTGGTCTATGTGTCTGTTTTTGTGCCAGTACCATGCTGTCTTTGTGATCACAGCTTTGTAGTACAGCTCGAAATCTGGAATTGTGATGCCCCCAGCTTTGTTTTTCCTTTTCAACAGTTCCTTGGCGATTCGGGGCCTTTTTCGGTTCCACACAAATTTAAGGACTATTTGTTCCAGTACCTTGAAAAATGTCATTGGTATTTTGATCGGGATAGCATTGAAAGTATAGATTGCTCTGGGTGGCATGGACATTTAAACTATGTTAATTCTTCCGATCCATGAGCATGGAATATTTTTATCTTTTTGTGTCTTCCTCAATGTCTTTCAGGGGTATTTCCCTTTAGGACTGCCTTTGCACTGTCCCATAGGTTTTGGACCATTGTGTTTTCATTCTTGTTGGTCTCCATCAATTGTTTAAATTGATTTTTGATTTCCTGGTTTATCAAGTCATTCCTGAGCAGGATGGTTCTTAGTTTCCAAGTGCTTGAGTTTCTTCCAAATTTTTCCTTGTAATTGAGTTCCATTTTCAAAGCAGTGTGGTCTGAGAAAATGCAGGGAATAATCTCAGTATTTGTGACACAGTATATGGTCTATTCTGGAGAAAGGTCCATGTGCATTCAAAAAGAATGAGTATTCTGTTGTTCTGGGGTGTAGTGTTCTGTATATATCTATAAGGTCTGTCTGGTCTAGTATATCATTCAAAGTTCTTATTTCTTTGTTGATTTTCTGCTTAGGTGATCTGTCTACTGCTGATAGTGGAGTGCTGAGGTGCCCTACTATTATGGTATTTTTATCTATATGTCTTTTCATTCTGGTTAAGAGTGTATCTAGCTGCTCCCCTGCTGGGGTCATAGATATTTATAATTGTCATATCCACTTGTTGGATACATCCTTTATGAATACTATAGTGTCCTTCTGTATCTCTAACTACAGTCTTTAGTTTAAAATCCAATCTGTCTGATATGATAATTGCTACCCCAGCTTTCTTTTGAGGTCCATTGGCATGGAAAATGGTCCTCCATCCCTTCACTCTCCATCTGGATGTAACTTTAGGTTCAAAATGAGTCTCTTGTAGACAGCAAATGGATGAGTCCTCTCTTTTGATCCAATCTGCAACCCTGTGTCATTTATGGGAGCATTTAGGCCATTTACATTGAGAATGATTATTGAGAGATATGATTTTAATGATGTCATGTTGCCTGTAAAGTCTTTGTTTCTATAGACTGTAACTTTCTGTTCTGTATCACTCATGGGGCCTTTTTACTATTATAGAACCCCACTTAATATCTCCTGTAGAGGTGATCTCGTGGTTTCGAATTTACTAAGTTTCTGTCGATCCTGGAAGGTCCTTATCTCTCCATCAATTCTGAATGACAGCCTTGCTGGATAAATGATCCTTGGCTGCATGTTTTTCTTGGATAGAGCTTTAAAAATATCCTGCCAACCCTTCCTCTCATTCCAGGTCTGTGTAGACAGGTCTGACGTTATTCTGATACTTTTGCCTCTGTACGTAAGAAATTTCTTCACCCTGGCCACTTTTAATACTGTATCCTTGGATCTAATATTTGCGAATTGCACTATGATGTGATGTGGCATAGGTTTGCCATGGTTGACCTTGGGAGGGGTCCTCTCTGCCTCTTGGACAAGAATGCTTTTTTTCCTTTGCTAGATTAGGGACGTTTTCAGCTACAATTTGTTCAAATATCTTTTCTAGACCTCTGTTTTTCTCACCCCCTCGGGGATGCTGATGATTTTGACATTGGAACGTTTCATTGAGTCAGTAATCTCCCGTAATCTACATTCTTCAGATTGGATTTTTTTCAGCCAAATTTCTGTTTTAACTTTCTCCTCTACATTCCCATCCTCCAATTCACTAGTTCGTTCTTCTGCCTCATTTACCCTGGCTGTGAGAGCATCTAGTTTTGACTGCATTTGATTCATAGCATTTTTAACATCCATATCCATTAGTTCTGTGGCAGAGGCCACAGACTCATTCTCTTTTCTTTGCTGGGGGGGGGGATTTCTCCTCCTCCTCATTCTGATGAGGAGAGGTTGAGGGGTTGCCCAGAGCCCAAATTATTGACCAGGACCCAGGCAGTGTGCACTTGTTTTTTAGGGACCTTAGGGATGTGGGCCTCTTGATTTTTCAGTCTGCCTTCTGGGGGAGGGGCCTGCTGTGCTGATACTCAAGCCACCCTGTTTGGGTAGAGTCTCCCTGTCCCCTGCGAGGGGGGATGAGGATTGACACACTGTGAGCCAGTATTTCCAGGCTTTTGTTTCTGGCAGCTTTCCCTGGAGGTTTTCTGTGGCTCCTCAGAGAGTCAGAGCAGCAGTGGCCTTATCCTAGCCTCTGTCTCAGAACAGAGAGAATGCAGTCAACTCTCCACTGAGCTCTCTTGGCCTCTTTAACTCTGTTTCTGTCGGTGCTGCCAAAAACTGCAGCATCCTGGGTTGTGCGCCCCACAGCTGCTCTCCAAGCCCTCACTTCCAGGGCCGGCAAGTCTCTGTCCTTTGTGTTTCTAACACCACCAGCTGCCCCCAGTTCCCATGCACTCTCCCCAGCTCTCTGTTTCAGTGTGGTTTGTGTGCACTCTGGAGTGCCGGTTTTCAGTCTTGTCGCACGCGTTCCGGGGCTCAAGGTCTCAGTCTGTTTTCTCGCGGGTGCTGGTCCAGGAGTCCAGCCCGCTCCCAGAGCAGGAGGCTACTGCTTCCCGGTGCCTGAGTGTGACGGCTCCCTCCCCCTTCCATTTATCTTCCGATATCTGTGTGCTGATTCATGGCTCCTTGCTTTGTACCTCAATACTCAGTGCTGAAGATGCTCATTTGTAGAGATCCAGATGTATGTTCCTGCATCTCAGGCTGATTCCGTGGGTTTTCAGGATGGTCTGGTACATATTCAGCTAGACTCAGGGGACCAGCTGAAAAAGGGGACCCCTACACCTTCTCCATCTTTTTGTTTTATTATTTTTTCTTGCATTACAAACTTGGACCCAATGCTAAAATTTTTCTCTTAAAAATACAGTCAAATTTCTTCTCTTATGTTTATGTGGATCTATTCATCAAAACCCCAATAATGAATTAATTCTAAAATACCTTTCATCCATACATATACATGGGAAAATAGAGCACTGCTGAAATAAACCAAAAAATCACCTTACAAGTGTATACAGGGTTCATTGCAAATATGCAATAATCCCCTTCATCTGGGCCTTCAATGTTATCTTTCACTTCCTTTACTTGATTTGATTCAACTCTTTCTAGTTATCTCCATGAATATTCTAAATATTGTAATTTTTCTCAATCCCCTATTCAAAGTTTGACACATACCTTTTCAACAGATGGCAGAGGGAATCGAGATATCCTCCTTCAGTTTCTAATCCTTTTATCTACAAACTCATCTATACTTACATTGTTCTTCATATCCTTTCCTGTAGTCTCAATGAAAATTTCTTGCAAGACAATTCATTCCACTTTTAACTATTCACTCCTCCCTACATCCTCTGCATCTTCACAATCTCCTCCCTCTCTATGGGTTTTCTTCTCTTATTCTATAAATATACTCTGCCAAAGAGTATTACTCAACACTTCTTTGATCACTGTAGGTATAATTCAGTTTTATCTCTGAAATTTTTGAAAGGGTAATCGACATTCAGTATCTCTACTTTTTATTTGATTATTCAAGTATAATTAATATAGAGTGTTATATTAGTTTCACGCATGCGATATAATCATTCAACAATTCTGTACATCTATCATCAAGATAAGTGTATTCTTAATCCCCTTTATCTATTTCACACATTCCTCCCACTCACCTCCCTACCACCAACCACAAGTTTGCTCTCTGTATTTACGGACCTGTTTTTTATTTTGTTTTGTCTTGTTTTTGTTTGTTTATCTCTTTCTTTCTTTGTATTGTTTGTTAAATCACACATACACATATTAATAAAGTCATATTTGTCTTCTTCAGACTGACTAATTTCACTTAGCACGAGGACTTCTAGTTTTATCCATGTGGTTAAAAATGGCAAGATTCCATTCTTCTTTAAGATGGAGTAATATTCCATTGTGTGTATGTGTGTGTGAATGGATAATCACTCTTTATCCATTCATTTATTGATGGACACTTGGGGTTATTTTCATACCTTGGCTATTATAAATAACACTGGAATAAACATAGTGGTGCATATGTATTTTCAAATTAGTGTTTTCATTTTCTTTGTGTGATAAATACCCAGTAGTAGAATTACTGGATCATATGGTAATCTATTTTTAAAATTCGAAGGAATGTTTGTAAAGATTTGCACAGAGGCTGGATGAATTTACATTCCTACCAACAGTGCAGGAGGGTTTCGTTTTCTCCACATCCTTACCAATACTTGTTATTTCTTGCCTTTTTAATTTTAGTGATTTTGGCAGGTGTAACTTGCTATGTCATTGTGGTTTTTCTGATAATTAGTAATGTCGAGCATCCTTCCATGTGTCTATTGGCTATATGTATATTTCCTTTGGAAAAATTACTATTCAGATCTTCTGCCTATTTTTAATCAGATTATTCATTTCCTCTTTTTTGGTGTTGAATTATATGTTTAAATATATTTTGGATATTAACATCCTATAAGATACATAATTTACAAATATCTTCTCCCATTCAGTAGGTCACTTTTTTACTTTGTTGATGGTTTCCTTTGCTATGTCTTTTATGTTGGTGCAGTGCCAATTGTTCAGTTTTGCTTTTGTATCCCTTGCATGAGGATACATAGCTAGAAAAAAATGTTTCTATGGTTGATGTCAAAGAAATTACTGCGTATAATTTCTTCTATGAATTTTATGAT
Organism: Ursus arctos; assembly: GCF_023065955.2. Taxonomy (NCBI): domain Eukaryota; kingdom Metazoa; phylum Chordata; class Mammalia; order Carnivora; family Ursidae; genus Ursus; species Ursus arctos. The sequence continues at coordinate 71,630,930 of NC_079873.1, forward strand.
TTCAGGTCTCACATTAAGATCTTTCTTTTTAAATCATACGTTAGTCACCATATAGTACGTCCTTAGTTTTGATGTAGTGTTCCATGACTCATTGTTTGTGTATAACACCCAGGGCTCCATGCAATACGCGCCCTCCTTAATACCCGTCACTGGGCTAGCCCGTCCCCCACCCCTTGCCTCTAAAACCTTCAGTTTGTTTTCCTGAGTCCATAGTCTCTCGTGGTTCATTTCAACCTCTGTTTACCCGCCCCCCCTCATTTTTCTCTTCCTTCTCCTAACGATCTCCCTGCTATTCTTTAAGTTCCACAAATGAGTGGAAACATATGATAATTGTCTTTCTCTGCTTGACTTATTTCACTTAGCATAATCATCTCCAGTCCCATCCATGTTTATGCAAATGTTGGGTGACCATTATTTCTGATGGCTGAGTAATATTCCATTGTATATATGGACCACATCTTCTTTATCCATTCGCCTGTTGATGGGCATCTCAGCTCCTTCCACAGTTTGGCTATTGTGGACAAGGCTAGTATGAACTTTGGGGAGCATATGGCCCTTCTCTTCACTACGTCTGTATCTTTGGCGTAAATACCCAGTAGTGCAATTGCTGGGTCATAGGGTAGCTCTATTTTTAACTTTTTGAGGAACCTCCACACTGTTTTCCAAAGTAGCTGTACCAACTTGCTTTCCCACCAACAGTATAAGAGGTACCCCTTTCTCCACATCTTCTCCAACATTTGTTGTTCCTTGCCTTGTCAATTTTTGCCATTCTAACTGGTGTAAGGAGCTATCTCAATGTGGTTTTGATTTGAATTTCCCTGATGGCCAATGATGTTGAACATTTTATCATGTGCCTGTTAGCCTTTGTATGTCTTCATTGGAAAAGTGTCTGTTCATATATTCTGCCAATTTTTGATGTGATTATTTGTTTCTTGGGTATTGAGTTTGAGAAGTTCTTTATAGATCTTGGATACCAGCCTTCTAACTGTAGTGTCATTTGCAAATATCTTCTCCCATTCTGTGGGTTGCCTCTTAGTTTTGATGACTGTTTTCTTTGTTGTGCAGAAGCTTTTTATCTTAATGAAGTCCCACAAGTTCATTTTTTCATTTGTTTCCCTTGCCTTTGGAGATGTGTCATGAAAAATGTTGCTGTGACTGATGTCAAAGAGGTTACAGCCTATGTTCTCCTCTAGGATTTTGATGGATTCCTGTCTCACATCGAGGTCTTTCATCCATTTGGAGTTTATCTTTGTGTATGGTGCAAGAGAGTGGTCAGGTTTCATTCTTCAGTATATGACTGTCCAATTTCCCAGCACCATTTATTGAAGAGACTGTCTTTTTTCCACTGGATGTTTTTTCCTGCTTTGTCAAAGATTAGTTGACCATAGAGTTGAGGGTCCATTTCTGGAGTCTATTCTGTACCATTGGTCTATGTGTCTGTTTTTGTGCCAGTACCATGCTGTCTTTGTGATCATGGCTTTGTAGTATAGCTCGAAGTCAGGCAACATGATGCCACCAGCTTTGTTTATCTTTTTCAACATTTCCTTGGTGATTCGGGGCCTTTTCTGGTTCCACACATATTTTAGGATTGTTTGTTCCAGCACTTTGAAAAATGTCATTGGTATTTTGATCGGGATGGTGTTGAAAGTGTAGATTGCTCTGGGTAACATTGACATTTTAATTATGTTTATTCTTCTGATCCATGAGCATGGAATGTTTTTCCATCTTTTTGTGTCTTCTTCAATTTCTTTCATCAGTGTTCTATAGTTTCTACATTGTAGACCCTTTACCTCTCTGGTTAAGTTTATTCCGAGATATCTTATGGTTTTTAGTGCTATTATAAATGGAATGGATTCCCTAATTTCTCTTCTTTCAGTCTCATTGTTACTGTTTAGAAATCCAACTGATTTCTGAGCATTGATTGGTATCCTGTCACATTACTGAACTTTAGTATGAGTTCTAGTAATTGGGGGGTGGTGTCTGTTATGTTTTCCATATAAAGCATCATGTCATCTGCGAAGAAAGAGAGTTTGACTTCTTTGCCAATTTGAATAAATTTTATTCTTTTTTGTTGTCTGATTGCTGTTGGTAGGACTTCTAGTACTATTTTAAACAATAATGGTGAGATGCGCATCCTTGTCATGTTCCTGATCTTAAGGGAAAGGCTCTCAGCTTTTCCCCATTTAGAATGATATTCGCTGTGAGCTTTTCATAGATGGTTTTTATGAAATTGAGGAATGTACCCTCTATCCCTACACTCTGAAGGGTTTTAGGAAAGGATGCTGTATTTTGTCAAATGCTTTTTCTGCATCATTTGAGAGGTTCATATGGTTCTTGACTCTTTTCTTGTTGATATGATCTATCACACTGATCGATTTGTGAATGTTGAACCACCCTTGCATCCCAGGGATGAATCCCATTTGGTCTTGATGGATCATCCTTTTAATGTACTGTTTGATCCTATTAGCTAGGATCTTTTGAGAATTTTGGCATTCATATTCATCAGGGAAATCGGTGTGTAATTCTCCTTTTTGATGGGGTCTTTGCCTGGTTTGGGCATCAAGCTAATACTGGCCTCTTAGAATGAGTTTGGTAGTTTTCCTTCTCTTTCTATTCTTTGAAACAGCTTCAATAAAATAAGCATATTTTTTCTTTGAATGTTTGGTAGAATTTCCCAGGGAATCCATCAGGCCCTGGACTCTTGTTTTTTGGGGGGTTTTTGATCACTACTTTAATCTCTTCACTGTTAATTGGTCTATTGAGACAATCAATTTCTTCCTGTTTCCATCTTGGTAGTTTATGGGTTTCCAGGAAGGAATCCATTTCTTTGAGGTTAATTTATTGTCACATAGTTGTTGATAATAGCTTCTAATGATTGTTTTGATTTCCTTGGTGTCAGTTGTGATCTCTCCCTTTTCACTCAATTTTATTAATTTGGGTCCTTTCTCTATTCTTTTGAATAAGTTTGGCCAGGGGCTTATTGATTTTATTAATTCTATCAAAGAACCGTCTTCTAGTTTTGTTGATCCACTCTACTGTATTTCTGGTTTCTAATTCATTGATCTCAGCTCTAATCTTAATCAATTTTTCTTTTTGTGTGTGGATTAGACCTGTTATTTTGTTCCATCTCCAGCTGTTTTAGGTGTGAGTATAAGGACTGCATTTTATATTCTTCTATTCTTTTGAGTGAGGCTTGGAGAGCTATGTAATTCCCCCCTGAGGACCTCCTTTGCAGTGTCCCATAGGTTTGGGACCAATGTGTTTTCATTCTCATTGGTTTCCATAAATTGTTTAACTTCTTCTTTAATTTCCTGGTTTACTCAATCATTCTTAAGCAGGATGGTTCTTAGTTTCCAAGTGTTTGAGTTTCTTCCAAATTTTTTCTTGTGGTTGAGTTCCAGTTTCAAAGCATTGTGGTCTGAGAATATGCAGGGAATAATCTCAGTCTTTTGGTATTGGTTGAGCCCTGTTTTGTGACCCAGTATATGGTCTATTCTGGAGAAAGTTCCATGTGCATTCAAAAAGAATGAGTATTCTGTTGTTCTGGGGTGGAGTGTTCTGTATATATCTATGAGGTCCATCTGGTCCAGTGTGTCATTCAAAGCTCTTGTTTCTTTGTCGATTTTCTGCTTAGATGATCTGTTTCTTGTTGAGAGTGGAGTGTTGAGGTCCCCTACTATTAACGTATTATTATCTATATGTCTCTTTATTCTGGTTAAGAGTTAGCTTATATAGTTGGCTGGTCACATGTTGGGGGCATAGATATTTATAATTGTTAGATCCTCTTGTTGGGTACACTCTTTATGAATAATATAGTGTCCTTCTGTATCTCTAACTACAGTCTGTAGTTCAAAATCTAATCTGTCTGATATGAGACTTGCTACCCCAGTTTTCTTTTGAGGTCCATTGGCATGAAGAATTGTTCTCCATCCCTTCACTTCAGTCTGAATGTACCTTTAGGTTCAAAATGAGTCTCTTGTAGACAGCATATGGAGGGGTCATGTCTTTTTATCCAATCTGCAATCCTGTGGTATTTTATGGGAGCATTTAGGCCATTCACATTGAGAGCAATTATTGAGAGTTATGATTTTAATGTTGTCATGTTGCCTGTGAAGTCTTTGTTTCTATAGATTGTCTCTGTTAATTTCTGTTCTCTGTCACTCTTGGAGTCTTTTGACTTTTAAAGAACCCCCCTTAATATTTCTTGTAGGGATGACTTGGTAGTCACATATTCTTTCAGTTTCTGTTGGTCTTGGAAGTTTCTTGTCTCTCCATCCATTCTGAACGTCAGCCTTGCTGGATAAAGTATCCTTGGCTCCGTGTTCTTCTCACTTAGTTCTCTGAATATGTCTTGCCAGCCATTTCTGGTGTGCCAGGTCTCTGTAGATAGATCTGACATTATTCTGATGTTCCTCCCTCTGTATGTAAGGAATCTCATCCCCCTCACTCCTTTCAAGATTGTTTCTTTGGATCTAAGATTTGTCGTGGTGTTGGTCTGTTCTCACTGATTTTGGGAGGGGTACTCTCTGCCTCTTGGACACAAATCCTTCTTTGCTTCACCAGATTAAGGAAGTTTTCAGCTACAATTTGTTCAAATATCTCTTTTAGAGCTCTCTCTTTCTCCACTCCCTCAGGGATGCCAATAATTCTGACATTGAAACGTTTCATTGAATCAGTAATCTCCCGTACCTTTTTTTCATGAAAATGGAGTTTCCTTTCCCATGTTCCTTCTCTTTTATTCTTTTCTATCATCTCATCCTCTAACTCACTAATTCATTCTTCTGCCTCATTTACCCTGGCAGTCAGAGCATCCAGTTTAGACTGCATTTGATTCATAGAATTCTAAATTTCTCCTAGATTTGTTCTCATTTCAGCCCTTAGAGATTCTATATTTTTGTTAATATTTTTCTCAATTCTGTACATCATCTTGGCAATTGTTATTCTGAAATCAATTACTGACAAGTTGGTTATATCCATATCCATTTTTGTGTGGCAGAGGCCACAGTCTCTGTTTCTTTTCTTTGTTGGGGTTCCTCCTTTTGTCATTCTGATGAGGTTAGGTTGCAATAATGTACAAAGCCCATATTATTGACCAGGACTGAAGCAAGATGCACCTGTTTTATAGGGACCTTAGGGATGTAGGCTTCTTGTTCTTTCAGCCTGCCTTCTGGGGGAGGGGTCTGCTGTGCCTATACTCCAGCAACCCTGTTTGGGCAGGATTGCCCTGCCCCTTGTCGGGGGAAGGGGGGGAGCGGTGGGAAAAGGCACAGTGAGAACCGGTTTTTCTGGGCTTTTGTTCTCTGGTGGCTTTCCTTGGCAGCTTTCTGTGACTCTTCAGAGGGTCAGAGCAGCAGTGACCGTATCCAAACCTGTGTCTCAGAACAGAGAGATTTCAGTCGGTTCTTCACTGAGCTTTCCAGGCCACACTGACTCCATTTCTGTTGGTCCTGTTAAAAACCTGCAGCGTCCCGGGTTGTGCACCCCACATCCACTCTCCCAGTCCTCCTTCCCATGGCCAGCACGTCTCTGCCCTTTGAGCTTCTAAAGCTGCCAGCCACCCCTGGTATGCACATGAGCTCCCGAGCTGCAGGTTTCAGTCTGGTTTCCCCGCTGCTACCAGTCTGCTTGTGTGGCCACTCCCTAGTGTGGGAGGCTTCTGCTGTCCCTGTGCATGAGCAAGGTGGCTCCCTCCCCCTTCCGTTTATTTCTGATATCTGTGGGCAGACTCAGGCTCCATGCTTCATACCTCAAGACCAAGTGCTGGAGATGTTCTGTTTGTAGAGATCCAGGTGTATCTTCTTACGTCTCAGGCTGGTTTCATGGGTGTTCAGGATGGTCTGGTAGATATCCAGCTCAATTCAGGGGACCATTTGAAATAGGGTCCCTTACTCCTCTGCCATCTTTCCCCCTCAAGCCCTAGATCTTTAATCAATTTGAGTTTATTTTTTGTATGTTGTGTCAGAAACTGGTCCATTTCCATTCTTTTGCATGTAGGTGTCCAGTTCCATTTGTTGAAGAGACTGTCCATTCCCAATGTTATATTTTTCTCCCTTTGTCTTAAATCAATTGACCATATAAATGTGGGTTTATTTCATGACTCTATTCTGTCCCTTTGATGTATGTTTCTTTTTTTGGTACCACTTCTGTACTGCTTTGATTACAGCAGCTTTGTTGTATACCTTGAAATCTGAGATTGTAATACCTCCAGTTTTGTTATTTTGCAAAATTGGTTTGGGTACCCTGTGTCTTTTGTGGTTCCATACAAATTTTACAATAACTCATTCTAGTCCTTTGAAAAATACTATTGATATTTTAATAGGGATTTCAGTGAATATGTTGATCACTTTGGGTAGTATGGACATTTTAACACTATTCTTCTAATCCATGAGCATGCAATGTCTTTCCGTTTGTGTCATCTACAATTCCTATCTTCTAAAATTTTTTATTCAAATTCTAGTTAGTTAACATATACAGTAATATTGGTTTCAGGAGTAGAATTTAGTGATTCATCTCTTACATATAACACCTAGTGTTCACCACAACAAATGCCCTCTTTAATACCCATCACCCATTTAGCCCATCTCCCACCCACCCTCCCTCCATCAGCACATAGTTTGCTCTCTATAGAAATGAGCAGAAGACATGAACAAACATTTTTCTCCAAAGAAGATATATAAATGGCTAGCAACAACACTGGGAAGTACAAATCAAAACCACAATGATATACCACCTCACACCAGTCAGAACGGCTAAAATTAACAAGCCAGGAAACTACAGATATCGTTGAGGATATGGAGAAAGGGGAATCCTATTACACTGTTGGTAGGAAATTCAAACTGGCGCAGCCTCTCTGCAAAACAGAATGGAGGTTCCTCAAAAAGTTAAGAATGGAACTACCGTATGGCCCAGCAATTGCACTATTAGGTATTTATCCAAAGGTTAAAAACATAGTGATTTGAGGGAGCACATGAATCCCAAAGTTTATAGCAGCAATGTCCACAATAGTCAAAATATGGAAAGAGGCCAGATGTCCATGGTGAGATGAGTGGATAAAGAAGAGAGTCAGTCAGAGAAAGACAAATGCCATATGATTTCACTGATACATAGAATTTAAGAAAAAATTGATGAACATAGGGAAAGGGAAGGAAAAATAAGATAAAAACGGAGAGGGTGGCAAATCATAAGAGACTCTTAACTATAGGAAACAAACAGGGTTACTGGAAGGGAGGTGGGTAGGGGATGGGGTAACTGGGTGATGGGCATTAAGGAGTGCACTTGATGTAATGAGCACTGGGTGTTAAATGCAACTAATGAATCATTAAATTCTACCCCTGAAACTAATAGTACACTATATGATAGCTAAATTGAATTTAAATTAAAAAAAATTAAAAATGTGTAGATTGTTTGGGGTAGTACAGACATTTTAACAACATTTGTTCTTTCAATCAAGGGGGTTGGATTGTTTTTCCATTTCCGTATGACATCTTCAATTTCTTTCATCAGTCTTCTGTGGTTGTCAGAGTGCAGATATTTTACCTCTTTGGTAAGGTGCATTTTGAGGTATCTTATGTATTTAGTGCAATTGTAAATGGTATTAACTCCTTGATTTCTCCTTCTGATGCTTCATTATTGGTGTATATAAATACACAAGATTTGGGGGCACCTGGGTGACTCAGTTAAGCAGCTGACTCTTGATTTTGGCTCAGATCATGATCTCAGGGTCTTGGGATTGAGTCCCGTGTTGGGCTCTGCCCTCAGCTGATCGTCTGCTTGAGATTCTCTCTTTCCCTCTAACCCACCTCTCCCCTTCGCTCTCCCTCTTTCATAAATAAATAAATAAATAAAATCTTAAAACAAAACAAACAAGCAAACAACAGCACCCAACAACCAAATACTGTCCTCCCCTCCATTCTCTCTCATTGTTGGGCTGGTTCAGATGCTTCTCCAAGCCAGCATTGAAGAACACCGTTGCTATGTAGCATCTACCAGTCTAAGGAAATTCCTGGGGATGTAGCCAGTAATCTGGCTGTGCCCCTGACAAAACACAGCATCAAGTCTCCACACGCTTTGCCTTTCCCTCCATTTCTACACCAGAATTAGCAGGCATTCTTCTCTCAGAATTAATCATCCACTGCACCCACAACATTGCCTAGGAATGACTTTCCTATACAGACTCATTTGCTTTAAAATCATAGAATCTAGCTAATTTATATAAATTTGAGCAAATAATAAGGGGAATATGTGTCTCTTAAAGAATTAGTTTGTAGTAATTTACAAAACCCCTTTCTCCCCACAATCCGGAGGTACACTAGGATGTCCTAACAGGATGAGATGAGTCTCAACAGTGCACTGGACAGTGAGGTGCATGAAAGCAAGGACTGTGCTAAATTTGCTGGGGACTTCAATAGTAAGCTCTAGGTAAATATGAATAAAGCTCTATAATAAATAAATACATGAACAAATTATACCTAAACCCTCCAGGTTTGTAAAGCATGGAAACATTAGAAGATCAGAATTATGTATCTTAACATATGAAGACATGGTACAGTGATTTACAGTACAGGCCCTAAAGTGAGAAATATTTGAATGACTTACTACTAAGTCACCTAGACTAGTAAACTTAGGTAAGCCACTGAAACTTCCTGACCCTTAGTTTTTTATGTACGATAAGAATAACAGTAGTATATATGTGATAGAGATGTTGTGTTAAATAATATATGTAAAAATTTTGGCATCATTCCTGATAGAAGAAAGCACACAGTAACTGTTAGCAGCATTATTAATATAATCATTATTACTATTGTTCTGGTGTCAACATCTGATCTAGTATGCAAATGGCACAGTTATGAAAATCCTTTAAAAACTGTTAAGATAAGATAAAATTTGCCATTATTTTTCAATTTTATAAAAATTATCATTCATTAAAACTGATCGAGGTCAGCATTCATTTATTTGTACAGATGCATCCATTCACTTCTGTGATGGACAAAAGAGGTATACACATATTCATATTCACATAGTTTCTCTTCTGCTGTTTGCCCTGTTCATCCTCCACAGTCCCATGGGCTTGGTCATAAATGCTTTTGGAAGACCAAGAGAATGCATTTCTGTGCTATGCCTTCCTTGGGAAAAAAATGGATTATTCATGAAATATTAACACCAAAAGGATTCAGCAAAGAAGTGCTTATATAGGTTTCATTGATTTGAAATGACCTCACAGCTATGTCTGCATGGGCCACAGAAAGTGTTATAGTTCGAGCAAGAAGAAATTCTTTAGCTCCTTTTCATCTAGCCTTTATTTTTCTTTTCAAACAAAACTGCAGTTTGACTATAGCCTTGGTCTTTGTAACATATGAATCACTGGGTAAAATTTCTAAACTTTAGGGATATTAGGGGGATATCAGGGTGAATGTTTATTCTTCAATAATTTGGCTTCCCTGAGGAGGAATTAAAACTCTAGGCCTCTTGCTCCACCCCTAACCCCTCAACAATGAGACACAGTGAGTTACCTGTTGGGTAGGTTATAGTCGTTGGTCTAGAATTATACTAGTTGGCCAATAATCTAAATCTGTAAGAATTCCCTTCCTTCTTCACATCAGACCTGTGTAAAGCAGCAACTCTACATAAGTGGTATACTCTCAGAATCAAATTTACCCACAGGTGGGCAATTTCAAGATTCCAAGATGGGGTATGGTGCCACTGCCTCAAATATAACTTAATAATAAATGTGATGTTATGCTCTCTATCTTCAGGCCATTATGTTCATTGTTCAATTGGTTCTGAGTGTGGGTGAATACTACATATGTCTTTTTTTTTTTTTTTTTTTTTAGCTAGACATCTGGAACCTTGTTTCTGCAATGAGATCCAATCTGATTCCTTCTCCATGTATGAGTCTAGGGTGGGGCAGAGTATGGAAGACTCACGTAGCAGCCTAGTATGATAAAAAGCATAAGCTTTAGAGTAAGACAACAGTAAATATGAATCCTGCTTTGCTACTTTCTACCTTTGTGACTTGGGACATGTTAACCAATCTGGGCGTCAGTTTGCTCATTTGTAAAAATGAGGACAATAATAATAACAAAGTTTTTGTAAAACTAGATGCGCTTATGAATATTTGTTACATGGTAAACTCTCAATAAATGCTGCTTTTCTAGGAACATTATTATTTTTTATCACCATCAAAATCATTATTTTATAGGAAGCCTTCTGTAAATTCTCATGTTCCCCTCCATGACTAAGGAACATGCCTGATGCTTTGTGCAAACCTAGTTATATAGCTCAGCTCTCAAAAGTAGAAATCAGTGCCTGTACCCAATATGATGCCCTTACTTCAAAAAGATTTCTGTGCTCTTTTAGGAACAGGAAAATAAAGATGCTATGGCCCCACATGATTTCAGAAGTAATTTTTTGATAGATTAAAAATTAAGGATAGAGATAAAAAAAAAAGATGTTATCTGTGTCTTCCCAAGGACAACTCTGCCTGACTCTAGAGGCTACACTCTTAAATTCTATATTGCCTCTTCCTGGCATCTTCCTAGAAAGAACAACTTCTGGTTTAAAAAAACATATATATATGTAGGAAAGATTTTCTAGGTTCAAAACATGGTAAGACCTCACCGCCCCAAACAGTACCTGTTTAAAAGCCTCAGTCTAATATAATACCACATATCTTAAAAGTTATCCAAACAAAACAAAACTGTGTTTATGATCAAAGGCATAGCCTTTAAAATGCTCTCAATAAATGGACAAAGGAAAGAAGTTCTGGAGACCCAACTATTTCAACTAGTATATTACAATTGGTCAATTCACTATGCAGTGTGAAAGGAGTTTTCTGTTGACTGGTGATTTATATAAAAAATCAACCAAAGATATATCATGCAAAAATAAATAAAGAAAATATTAAATAAGTAAGGAAGAAAAAAGAAAAGGATATATCAGCAGTGACTTGAAGAAGTTGGGAGACAGGAGTAGCAAAAGGCAGCGTATATTAAGAAGAAGATAGTTAACAATGAAGAGACAAAAGACAAACCTGCTTGCTAGTGTAGTTAAGGGTGGGATAATGATTGAGAGTCTATTGACTACATTAATATCATAGTAGGTATGAGAAGCTAGTAAATGCATAATAGGGCCTCAATAAAGTGCCTCTGAAGACCAGATATCTCTATGGACACAAGGTGACCTATATTAGAATAAGCAATAAATCTCAACTGATAACATGTGCACAAGCAACACAGCAGAAATGGGTGCAGTGTGAAAATCATCAAACTATCTCCCTTCAAGGAGAGAAAGGAGCAGAAATGGAAAATGGAAAAGGAAAAGCAACCAAGAACTAAAAGAAAAAAAAAGGATTACAGATCTAAATGATATTTATAGGGATAGGTAACATATATTGATTGTTTCCTAGGTGTCAGATACACAATTAAATGTTTTATTGCACTATACTATTTAATGCAGCAACCCTGAAAGTGAAGTACTACTATTACATCCATTTTACGGATGAAGAAGCTGAATAGTAAAAAAGTTAAGTAACTTAGACTTAGCTCTATCTGATGTCAGAGTTTACAATCTTAAACGTTATGTTGTCCCTTCTCCGTGTCTTCCCCCAAAAAACTAGTGCTTGATTTTTAAAATAGATTTCCAATCATTAAAACTCTGGATAATCAAATTAGAAGACCCAGGCCATGTCCTGTGTGAATGGTTTTTAAAGTCCTCTTATCTTTGTCCCAGTGCTCACTGAGTAGGTGAAAGATTTTTATTAGGCAATATATTTGACCTAATTGTGTGACTTTTCAGAAGGATGGCTTTGGCATTTCAAAGTGAGATGGAGCATTAGACAGCTACATATAGTTGGTATTAAAAAAAAAAAGACAGCAATTTATGATGCTGGAAGAGAATGCAATTTTTTTCCAGGAAAAAAAAATATATCCCGAAAGTTACCTGGACATATTATATATTTGTAATACTAATACTGAACCCCTTTTTTTGGGGGGGGGGTTGCTATTTATTTAGGACAAATATTCCACATCCATGATCCTCTCCAGCCAGAAGTTCTTTGAAATGATGATGTTGGCCTTGGCCAGGTGGAGGATGGAGTCATCTGACTCATGCAACCTACAAATGACTCCACAGATAGTGTAAATTTTAAACTGGCCATTAAACCTACCTGTCACCTTGTCAACTTCAGCCATGTTCATCTGGATAGACACATGGCCATTGGAGCCCATGATGAAGCTGCTGGTGGAGCATCTCCACAGCATGTACAGGTCCACAAACTCCCCGGCATCTTTCTGCACGTGGAGGGTGCACCTGCTGCCACTGTCACAAGTGGGAGCACAGAAAAGGAAAACTGAACACATTTGGCAATAATTGATAACCTTGATTTTTTTAAAGTGCCTGTCAAAAAATTATTCCCACACACATCAACAATCCTCTCTAAACACAGACACACCTGGGTGGCTCAGTTGTTTAAAGGTCTGCCTTCAGTTCATGTCATGATTCCACAGTCCCGGTATGGAGCCCCAGACCTGTGCCCTCCTGGGCAGAGAGCCTGTTTCTTCCTCTGCCCCTCACCACGCTCGTGCCTCTCTCTCAAGCACTCTCTTCCTTTTTCTCTAAAATACATAAATAAAGTCTTTAAGTAAGTAAATAAATACACAGAGACACACATGTGCATGCACATATAGAGTACAATGGAACTTTAAGTACAATAAGGATAGACTATCAATTCTTCCATGTACCGGTCTGAACCAGGGTTTGGCAGGAAGTGATCTGGGTTGGAGATCACACAGACCTGCTTGGAGATATGGAGAATCCCTAGCAAAAATCATTTGTAATATGGTGCTAGGGGATCTGGAGTGCTATTGAAATGGGCAGTAGTCAAAGATTCAAGGAAGCAAACCTTCAGCTTCATACAAGTCTATCAGCAAATTATGGGGGTAAAGACTTGACCACTGCATTTAACAAAAAGAATAACCTCAGGAAGGACCATGGGAAAGCAAACAGGGCTGTTGTTCCTCAGGAACCCACTTTAGAGGCCTGGAACTTAAATTTAAAACCCAGGCAAGGTTTATTACAGTGGCACGGATTAGAAATTTACTTTTTAAAGTTTTTATTTAAATTTCAGTTAGTTAACATACAGTGTAATATTAGTTTCAGGTGTACAATATAGTGATTCAACACTTCCATACAACACCTGGTGCTCATCACAACAAGTGATGCTTCTTAATCTCCATCACCTATATAGCCCATGCCCCCCCCCACTCCAATTACCTCTGGTAACCGTCAGATTGTTATCTATAGTTAAGACTCTGTTTCTTGGTTTGCCTCATTCTCTTTTTTCCCCTTTGCCCATGTGTTTCTTAGACTCCATATATAAGTAAAATCATATGGTATTTGTCTTTCTTTGGCTTATTTTGCTTAGCATAAAACTGTCTAATTCATTCCTTGTCATCACAAACGGCAAGATTTCATTCTTTTTTATGGCTGAGTAATATTCCATTGTATATAAATAAAATCTTTATCCATTCATCAGTAGATGGACACTTGGACTATTTCCATAATTCGGCTGTTGTAGATAATGCTGCTGTAAACATCTGGGTGCATGTATCACTTCAAATTAATATTTTTGTATTCTTTCAGTAAATACCTAGTAGTGCAATTATTTTCCAGGGAGTCTGCACCAGTTTCCATTCCCACAAACAGTACAAGAGGGTTCCCCTTTCTCCACATCCACATCAACACCTGTTGTTTCATGTGTCCTTAATTTTAGCCACTCTGACAGGTGTGAGGTGATCTCTCATTGTAGTTGCATTTCCCTGATGATCAGTGATGTTCATCATCTTTTTATGTGCCTCCTGGCCATCTGGATGTCTTCTTTGGAGAAATGTCTATTCATATCTTCTGCCTATTTTTTAACTAGATTATTTGGTTTCGGGGTGTTGAGTTTTATATATTCTTTATATATTTTGGATATTAATCCTTTATCGGGTATGTCATTTGCAAATATCTCCTGCCATTCCATAGGTTGCCTTTTAGTTTTGTTGATTGTTTCCTTCACTGGGCAGATGCTTGTTATTTCGATGTAGTCTCAATACTTTATTTTTGCTTTTGTTCCCCTTGCCTTAGGAGACATCTAGAAATAAGTTGCTAAGGCCGATGTCAAAGAGGTTATTGCCTGTATTCTTCTCTAGGATTTTCACGGTTTCAGGTCTCACATTTAGGACTTTAATCCATTCTGAATTTATTTTTGTGTATGGCATAAGAAAGTGGTCCAGTTTCTTTATTTTGTATGTTGCTGTCCAGGTTTCCCAGCACCATTTGTTGAAGAGACTGTCTCCCCACCCTCCCTTTGGGTATTCTTTCCACTTTACTGAAGAATGACCATATAACTGTGGGTTCATTTCTAGGTTTTCTATTCTGTTCTATTGATCTATGTGTCTGTTTTTGTGCCAGTACCATGCTGTTTCGATCACTACAGCTTTGTAATACAACTTGGAGTCCAGAATTGTGATGCCTCCAGCTTTGATTTTGTTTTTCAAGAATGCTTTGGCTATTTGGGGTCTTTTGCAGCTTTTTCTATACAAATTTTAGGATTTTTTTTTCTAGCTCTGTGAAAAATGCTGTTGGTATTTTGATAGGGATTGTATTAAATATGTAGATTACTTTGGGTAGTATAGACATTTTTAACAATATGTGTTCTTCCAATCCATGAGTATGGAATATCTTTCGACTGCTTTCTGTCATCTGAAATTCCTTTCATCATTGATTTATAGTTTGCAGAGTACAGGTTTTTCAACTCTTTGGATAGTTTTATTCGTAAGTATCTTATTATTTTTGATGCAATGGTGAAGGGGATTGGTTCCTTAATTTCTCTTTCTGCTGCTTCATTATTGGTGTATAGAAATTCAAAAGATTTCCATACATTGATTTTGTATTCTGTCAATTTACTGAATTCATTTATCAGTTCTAGCAGTGTTTTGGTGGAGTCTTTTGGGTTTTCTATATAGAGTATCATGTCATTGGCAAATAGTGAAAATTTTACTTCTTCTTTGTAGATGTAGATACCTGTTATATCTTTTTGTTGTCTGATTGCTGTGGCTAGGACTTCTAGTAATGTGTTGAATAACAGTGGTGAGAGTGGACCTCCCTGTCTTGTTCCTGACCATGGAGGAAAAGCTCTCGATTTTTTCCTGATTGAGGATGATATTAGCTGTGGGTTTTTCATAAAAGACCTTTATTTTGTTGATTTATATTTCCTCTAACCCTACTTTGTTGAGGGTTTTTTTTTTTTTTTTGTGAATGGATGTTGTACTTTGTCAAATACTTCCTCTGAGTCTATTGAGATGATCATATGATTTTTATCTTTTCTATTATCGATGTGATACATCACCTTGATTGATTTGTGAATCCTGAAGTACCCTTGTGACCCAGAAATTAATCTCACTTGATCATGGTGAATGATTATTTTTTAACATATTGTGGGATTTGGTTTGCTAGTATTGTATTGAGAATTTTTGCATCTATGTTCATCAGAGATATTGGCCTCTAGTTCTCTTTTTGGTGGTGTCTTTATCTGGTTTTGTAATGAGGCTAATGTTGGCCTCATAGAATGAATTTGGAAGTTTTCCTTCCTTTTTTATTTTTTGGAATAGTTTGAGAATAATAGGTATTAAGTTTTCTTTAAATGTTTGGTAGAATTCACCTGTGTAGCCTTCTGCTCCTGGACTATTGTTTGTTGGGAGCCTTTTGATTACTGATTCAATTTCTTTGCTGGCTATAGGTCTGTTCAAATTTTATATTTGTTCTGGTTCAGTTTTTGTAGTTTGCATGTTTCTAGGAATTTATTCATTCTTTTAGGTTGTCCAATTGGTTGGCATATATTTTTTTCATAATATTCTCATTGTTTGTACTTCTATGGCTTGTTTTTCCTCTCTCATTTGTGATTTTATTTATTTGGGTCCTTTCTGTCTTTACTTAGATAAGTCTGACTACAGTTTTATCAATTTCATTAATTATTTCAAAGAACCACCTGCTGGCTTCATTTATCAGCTCTATTGAGATTTTTTGGTTTTGTTTTTATTCTTTAGTTTCTATGTCATTTATTTCTGCTATTTCCTTCCTTCTGCTATCTTTAGGCTTTGTTTCTTGTTCTGTTTCTAGCTCCTCTAGGTATAAGGTTAGGTTGATAGTTGAGATTTTTCTTGTTCTTGGGGTAGGCCTGTATTGCTTTTAAATTCCCTCCTAGAACTGCTTTTCCTGCATCCCAAAGGTATTGGACCTTTGTGTTTTTATTTTCATTTCCTACCATATTTTTTCATTTTTTAAATTTCCTGGTTTTCATTCACTTTTATTAGCATGTTATTTAACATCCATGTATTTGTGATCTTTCCAGATTTTTTCCTGTGGTTGACTTCTAGTTTCATAGCATTGTGATCAGAAAGGGTGCATGGTATAACTTTGATTTTCTTGAATTTGTTGAGGCCTGTTTTGTGGCCTAATATTGTAGCCTAATTGTGATCTATTCTGTAGAATGTCCCATGTGCACTTGAAAAAAATGTGTATTCTGCTGTTTTAGCAGAATGTTCTGAATATACCTCTTAAGTCTATCAGGTCCAGGGTGTCATTCAAAACCACTGTTTACTTGTTGATTTTGTGTTTAGACTATCTGTCCATTGATGTAAGTGAGGTGTTAAAGATCCCTACTATGAATGTATTATTATCGATTAGTTCCTTTATGTTTGTTATTAGTTATTTTATGTATTTGGGTGCTCTCATGTTGGGGGCATAAATATTCACAACTGTTATATCTTCTTGTTGGATTATCCCTTTTACTATTATAAACTTTCCTTCATTGTCACTTCTTACAATCTTTGTTTTCATGTCTATTTTGTCCAATATAAGTATTGCTACTCCAAGTTTCTTTTCGCATCCATTTGCATAAGTGTTTCTCCATTCCAACACTTTAAATCTGAAGGTGTCTTTAGGTCTAAAATGAGTCTCTTGTAGGCAGCATATAGATGGGTCCTGTTTTTGATTGTTTGTTTGTTTCTTTTTTCATTGTTTTGTTTTGTTTTTGTTTTTTTCCCCCATCCTGACAGCCTACATCTTTTGATTGGGGCATTTAGTCCATTTACATTTAAAGTAGTTATTAATAGATAATATTTATTGCCATTTTATTACTTGATTCATGGTTGTTTTTGGAGATTTTCTCAGATCCTTTCTTGTCTTTCCCTCTTTCATTTTGTGGTGATATTCCCTGGTGATATATTTGGGTTTCTTTTTTCTTTATTCTTCATTCTTTGCATGCTTACTAGGCTTTTGATATTTGGCTTTTGATTTTTGGCTTTTGATATTTGTTTACTGATAGATTTGTATATCACCTCTTCTTCATATAGCAGTCTATTAAGCTAATGGTCATTTACATATGAATCCACTCTTTTCTCTCCTCCTCCCCATAATTTTGGTACATGTTATTATATTTTAAATAATTTTTGTGAGTTCCTTGACTGAAATGTTTACAGTAATATTCATTTTTTTAAAAGATTTTATTTATTTATTCGACAGAGATAGAGACAGCCAGCGAGAGAGGGAACACAAGCAGTGGGAGTGGGAGAGGAAGAAGCAGGCTCATAGCGGAGGAGCCTGATGTGGGGCTCGATCCCATAACGCCGGGATCATGCCCTGAGCTAAAGGCAGACACTTAACCGCTGTGCCACCCAGGCACCCCAGTAATATTCATTTTTAATTGCTTTTGTGTTCCTTACCTCTGTGTTGTCACTTTGTGTCTCTACTTTCCACTTAAAGAGTCCCTTTTAAGATTTCTTGCAAGCCTGGTTTATTGGTCATGAGCTCCTTTAGTTTTTATTTGTCTGGGAATCTCTTTATCTTTCCCTTTACTCTGAATGATAGTCTTACTGGATAGAATATTCTTGGCTACAGATTTTTTCCATTCAAGTATTTGAATATATCACACAATTCTGCTTTCTTTAGCATCACGATTATTGATATCTTTACAGGGACTAGGGAAAAGTGAGTGAAGTATTCACCTCAGGCACAAATTTCCAAAAAGCTCAGAAGTCAAGATAAAAATATTTTATGCAATATTATAAATCATCAAAATTGATCAAAAAATTCAGTGATAGCTAAATTGTGGAAGGAGCCAAGATGCCCTTCAACAGATGACTGGTATAAGAAGATGTGGTCCATATATACAATGGAATATTACTCAGCTATCAAAAAGAATGATTTCTCAACATTTGCTGCAACATGGACAGCACTGAAGGAGATAATGCTAAGTATAATAAGTCAAGCAGAGAAAGACAATTATCATATGGTTTCTCTCATCTATGGAACATAAGAAGTAGGAAGATCAGTAGGAGAAAGAAGGGATAAAGAAAGGGGGGTAATTAGAAGGCAGAGGGGAGGGGGTGGGGGAATGGGATAGGCTGGTGATGGGTAGTAAGGAGGACACATATCGCATGGTGCACTGGGTGTTATATGCAACTAATGAATCATGGAACTTTACATCAAAAACCAGGGATGTACTGTATGGTGACTAACATAATAAAATAAAAAAATATTATTATAAAAAAAATTCTGTGATGAACAAAATATCAAAATTTTAGGGGAACTCAAGTGGCTCAGTCAGCTAAGCATCTGACTCTATTTCAGCCTGTGTCATGATCTCAGGATTGTGGGATTAAGCCCCATGTCAGGCTCCATGCTGGGCATTTAGCCTGCTTGGGATTTTAGCTCTCCCTCTCCAACTGCCCCTCCCCATCTCTCCCTTGTATAAATAAATAAATAAATAATAAATACAGTTACCTAGATTTTTCCCATTTAGCACTTTGAATATATCACGACATTATTCTAGCTTGCAAGTTTCTATTGGAAAATCTCTTGGCAGCCTTATGGGCTTTCCCTATATTGAAACATTTCCTACATTCTTTGGTGTGGCCACTTCTCTACCTTTAGTTGTGAAATTGCTTCTTGCAGTCTTCAAGTCAATTTCTGGGGGTATTTAGGATGATTTAATGTTTACTTATTTGTACTCAGGATGTGGTGAACCAAGCGTCCTTCTCCTCTGCTACCATCTTCCTGTCTTCATATGTTTATTGTTTAATTTAAATTTATGTAATTTGGGAAGCTATATTTGTTCATATTCTAGAGCACTGTAAAATCATTATTTAAGGTTATCTCCATTAAGAACCAAATATCTTGGGATACCTGGGTGGCTCAGCTGGTTAAGTGTCTGCCTTTGGCTCAGGTCATGATCTTGAGGTCCTGGGATCGAGCCCCACATCAAGCTTCATGCCCAGCGTGTAGTGTGCTTCCCCCTTTCCCTCTGCCATTCCCTCTGCTCCTTCTCTCTCTTTCGCTCACTCTTTCTATCTCAAATAAATAAATTAAATCTTCAAAAAAGAACCAAATATCTCTTTAATATTTTAATTATTCTCCCTTAATTTTGAAAATATTAATAAACAATAGCATACTTTCAGCCAAATATATCCTTACTGTATACTTGATTTAACCATGAAATATGTGAAATTTCAACAAGTCGAAGTTCAAATGATAGAGTGATCTGAATTCCAGAATCAGCATTTATTTGAACTCTCCAATTACATTATATGTAGGAGATGCTACTTTTTTGATATCTTCTGCAGAATGTATGTTAAAGTTTGTATCTATTCTTTAGGTTTTTATATTTTTGAAGTTATTGTAAAGGCAATCATAAAATTTGTTATTCATTTGAAATTTTTATTGCACCCTCTTTATACTCTTTTTTTTTAATGATTTTTTATTATATTATATTAGTCACCATACAGTACATCCCTGGTTTCCGATGTAAGGCTCGATGATTCATTAGTTGTGTATAACACCCAGTGCACCATGAAATACGTGCCCTCCTTACTACCCATCACCAGTCTATCCCATTCCCCCACCCCACACCCCTCTGAGGTCCTCAGTTTGTTTCTCATATTCCATAGTCTCTCATGTTTCATTCCCCCTTCTGATTACCCCCCCTTTCTTTATCCCTTTTTTCCCTACTGATCATCCTAGTTCTTATGTTCCATAGATGAGAGAAATCATATGATAGTTGTCTTTCTCTGCTTGACTTATTTCACTTAGCATTATCTCCTCCAGTGCCGTCCATGTTGTAGCAAATGTTGAGAACTCGTTCTTTCTGATAGCTGAGTAATATTCCAGTGTATATATGGACCACAACTTCTTAATCCAGTCATCTGTTGAAGGACATGTTGGCTCATTCCACGATTTAGCTATTGTGGACATTGCTGCTATGAACACTGGGGTGCATATGGCCCTTCTCTTCACCACGTCTGTATCTTTGGGGTAAACACTCAGTAGTGCAATGGCTGGATCATAAGGTAGCTCAATTTTTAACTTTTTAAGGGACCTCCACACTGTTTTCCAGAGTGGCTGTACCAACTTGCATTCCCACCAACAATGTAGGAGGGATCCCCTTTCTCCACATCCTCTCCAACAATTGTTGCCTCTTGCCTTGTCTATTTTTGCCATTCTAAATGGCGTAAGGTGGTATCTCAATGTGGTTTTGATTTGAATTTCTTTGATGGCTAATGATTTTAAACATTTTTTCATGTGTCTGTTAGCCATTTGATGTCTTCATTGGAAAATTGTCTGTTCATATCTTCTGCCCATTTTTTGATTTGTTTATTTGTTTCTCGTGTATTGAGTTTGAGAAGTTCTTTGTAGATCTTGGATACCAGTCCTTTATCTGTAGTGTCATTTGCAAATATATTCTCCCATTCCGTGGGCTGCCTCTTAGTTTTTTTTTTTTTTAAGATTTTATTTATTTATTTGACAGAGATAGAGACAGCCAGCAAGAGAGGGAACACAAGCAAGGGGAGTGGGAGAGGAAGAAGCAGGCCCATAGCATAGGAGCCTGATGTGGGGCTCGATCCCATAACGCCGGGATCACGCCCTGAGCCGAAGGCAGACGCCTAACCGCTGTGCCACCCAGGCGCCCCTGCCTCTTAGTTTTTTTGACTGTTTCCTTGGCTGTGCAGAAACTTTTAATCTTGATGAAGTCCCATAAATTCATTTTATCTTTTGTTTCTCTTGCCTTTGGGGATGTGTCATGAAAAAGGTTGCTTTGGCAGATGTCGAAGGGGTTGCTGCCTATGTTCTCCTCTAGAATTTTGATGGATTCCTGCCTCACATCGAGGTCTTTCATCCATTTGGAGTTTATTTTTGTGTATGGTGTGAGATAGTGGTCAAGTTTAATTCTTTTGCATGTAGCTGTCCAATTTTCCCAGCACCATTTATTGAAGAGACTGTCTTTTTTCCAATGGATGTTTTTTCCTGCTTTTTCAAACATTAGTTGCCCAAAGAGCCGAGGGTCCATTTCTGGGCTCTCTATTCTGTTCCATTGGTCTATGTGTCTGTTTTTGTGCCAGTACCATGCTGTCTTTGTGATCACAGCTTTGTAGTACAGCTCGAAATCTGGCATTGTGATGCCCCAGCTTTGTTTTTCCTATTCAACAGATCCTTGGAGATTCGGGGCCTTTTCTGTTTCCATACAAATTTAAGGACTATTTGTTCCAGTTCTTTGAAAAATGTCTTCGGTATTTTGATCGGGATAGCATTGAAAGTGTAGATTGCTCTGGGTAGCATGGACATTTTAACTATGTTAAATCTTCCGATCCATGAGCATGGCATATCTTTCCATCTTTTTATGTCTTCCTCAATGTTTTTCAAGAGTGATTTATAGTTTCTAGAATATAGGTCCTTTACGTCTCTGGTTAAGTTCATTCCAAGGTAACGTATGGTTTTTGGTGCTATTGTAAATGGGATGGATTCCCTAATTTCTCTTTCTTCAGTCTCGTTATTCGTGTATAGAAATGCAACTGATTTCTGAGCATTGATTTTGTATCCCGCCACGTTACTGAATTGCTCTATAACTTCGAATAGTTTGGGAGTGGCTTCTTTGGGGTTTTCCATATAGAGTATCATGTCATCTGCGAAGAGAGACATTTTGACTTCTACTGTGCCGATTTGAATACCTTAGATCCCTTTTTGTCATCTGATTGCTGTTGCAAGGACTTCTAGTACTATGTTGAATAGTAGTGGTGAGAGTGGGCATCCTTGTCAAGTTCCTGATCTTAAGGGAAAGGCTTTCAGCTTTTCCTCATTGAGAATAATATTTGCAGTACGCTTTTCACAGATGGCTTTTATGAGATTGAGAAATGTACCTTCTATTCCTACACTCTGAAGGGTTTTAATCAGGAAAGGATGCTGTATTTTGTCAAATGCTTTTTCGGCATCGATTGAGAGGATCATATGGTTCTTGAGTCTTTTCTTGTTGATATGATGTATCACGCTGATTGATTTGCGAATATTGAACCACGCTTGCATCCCAGGTATGAATCCCACTTGATCGTGATGGATAATCCTTTTCATGAACTGTTGGATTCTATTAGCAAGTATCTTGTTGAGGATTTTGGCGTCCATATTCATTAGGGAAATAAGTCTGTAATTCTCCTTTTTGAGGGGGTCTTTGCCTGGTTTGGGGATCAAGGTAATATTGACCTCATAGAATGAGTTTGGTAGCTTTCCTTCTGTTTCTGTTTTTTGAAATAGCTTTAGGAGAATAGGTATTATTTCTTCTTTGAATGTTTGGTAGAATTCCCTAGGAAAACCATCCGGGCCTGGAGTTTTGTTATTTGGAAGGTTGTTTATCACTGACTCAATTTCTTCATAATTAATTGACCTGTTTAAGGAATCAATTTCTTCCTGTTTCAATCTTGGTAGTTTATAGCTTTCCAGGAAGGATTCCATCTCTTCCAGATTGCTTAGTTTATTGGCATATAGCTATTGATAAAAATTTCTAATAATTCTTCCAATTTCAATGGTGTTCGTCGTGACCTCTCCTTTTTCATTCATAATTTTAATAATCTGGGTCCTTTCTCTTTTCTTTATGATAAGTGTTGCCAGTGGTCTGTCAATTTTATTGATACTCTCAAAGAACCAGCTTCTAGTCCTGTTGATCTGCTCTACTGTACTTCTGGTTTCTGATTGATTGATTTCAGCTCTAATTTTGGTCAACTGCTTCCTCATGCGTGGATTAGGCCTGTCCCTCTGTTGCTGTTCCAGCTTCTTGAGGTGAGAATATAAAAATTGCATTTTAGATTTTTCTATTCTTTTGAGTGAGGCTTGGATGGCTATGTATTTCCCCCTTAGGACTGCCTTTGCAGTATCCCATAGGTTTTGGACTGTTGTATTTTCATTCTCATTGGTCTCCATAAATTGTTTAATTTGATTTTTGACTTCCTGGCTTATCGAGTCATTCCTGAGCAGGATGGTTCTTAGTCTCCAAGTGTTTGAGTTTCTTCCAAATTTTTCCTTGTGGTTGAGTTCCAATTTCAGAGCATTGTGGTCTGAGAATATGCAGGGGATAATTTCAATCTTTTGGTATCGGTTGAGACCTGCTTTGTGTCCCAGAACATGATCTATTCTTGAGAATGTTCCATGGGCATTAGAATAGAATGTGTATTCTTTGGTTCTGGGGTGTAGTGTTCTATATATATCTATGAGGTCCAACTCGTCGAGTATGGCATTCAAAGCCTTTGATTCTTTGCTTAGTTTTTGCCAGGGTGTTCTGTCTATTTCTGACAGTGGAGTGTTGAGTTCCCCTTCTATTAATGTATTTTTATCTATATGTCTCTTTATTCTGGTTAAGAGTTGGCTTGTGTATCTTGGTGCTCCCCTGTTGGGGGCATATATATTTATAATTGTCATATCCACTTGTTGAATATTTCTCTTAAGAATAATATAGTGCCCTTCTGCGTCTCTAACTATAGTCTGTAGTTTAAAATCCAATTTATCTGATATGAGAATTGCTACCCCAGTTTTCTTTTGAGGTCCATTTGTGTGAAAGATGGTACTCCAACCCCTTACTCGAAGTCTGAATGCATCTTTGGGTTCAAAATGAGTCTCTTGTAGACAGCAAATGGATGGGTCATTTCTTTTTATCCAATCTGCAACCCTGTGGTGTTTTATGGGAGAATTTAAGCCATTAACATTAAGACTGAGTACTGAGAGATATGATTTTAATGATGCCATGTTGCCAGTAAAGTCTTTGTTTGTATTGGCTGTGACTTTCTGTTCTGTATCACTCTTGGGGCCTTTTTTCTTTTATAGAACCCCCCGTAATATCTCCTGTAGGGCTGGTTTCGTGGTTACGAAATTGGTTAGTGACTGGCGATT
The DNA here is from genome assembly GCF_023065955.2 of Ursus arctos. NCBI lineage: Eukaryota > Metazoa > Chordata > Mammalia > Carnivora > Ursidae > Ursus > Ursus arctos. The sequence goes on from NC_079873.1 coordinate 71,655,173, forward strand.
CTGAAATGTTTTTATTTCTCCATCAATTCTGAATGACAGCCTTGCTGGATAAAGGATCCTTGGCTGCATGTTTTTCTCTGAAAGAGCTTTAAATATGCTCCCCCAACCCTTTCTCTCATTCCAGGTCTGTGTAGACAGGTCTGACGTAATTCTGATGCCTTTGCCTTGGTACATGAGAAATTTCTTTGACCTGGCCGCTTTCAATACTTTATCCTTGGATCTAATATTTGCGAAATGCACTATGACGTGACGTGGCATAGGTTTGTCGTGGTTGAGCTTGGGAGGGGTCCTCTCTGCCTCTTGGACACGAATGTTTGTTTCCCTCACTAGATTAGGGAAGTTTTCAGCTACAATTTGTTCAAATATCTCTTCTAGACCTCTGTTTTTCTCCACCCCCTCGGGGATGCCGATGATTCTAACATTGGATCGTTTCGTTGAGTCAGTAATCTCCCATAGCCAACATTCGTGGGCGTGGATTTTTTTAAGACCATCTTCTATTTTTATTTTTTCCTCTATTAACCCATCCTCCAATTCACTAACCCTTTCCTCCGCTTTGGTGACCCTGGCCGTCAGAGCCTCTAGTTTTGCCTGCATTTGGCTCATAGAATTTTTAATTTCTGTCAGATTCGCTCTCATTTCTGTCCTTAAGGATTCTATATTCTCAGTAACCTTTTAGTTAATAGTTTTTTCAATTCTACTCATCATTTTGACCATCGTTACTCTGAATTCCATTTCTGATACTTTGGTTACATCCATATCCTTTATTTCTGTGGCAGAGGCCACAGACTCACTGTCTTTTCTTTGCTGGGGGATGGGGTCTTCTTCTTGTCATTCTGATGAGGAGAGGTTGCGGGGTTGTCCAGAGCCCAAATTATTGAGTGGGTCCTAGGCCGTGCCCCTTGTTTTATAGGGATCTTAGGGATGTGGGCTTCTTCTTTAAAGATTTTATTTATTTATTTATTTATGTGGCAGCCAACCAGCGAGAGAGGGAACAGAAGCAGGGGAGTGGGAGAGGAAAAAGCAGGCTCCCAGCAGAGGAGCCCGATGAAGGACTCCTTTCCTGAACGCTGAGATCACGCCCTAAGCCGAAGACAGGCGCTCAATGACTGCGCTACCCAGGCCCCCGGGTTGTGGGCTTTTTGATTTCTCAGCCTGCCTTCTGTGTTCTGGGGGAGGGGCCTGCCACACCGATACTCAGGCAACCCTGTTTGGGTAGAGTCTCCATGTCCCCTGCGAGGGGAGATAGGGATAGGTACGCTGTGAGCCGGTATTTCCAGGTTTTTGTTCTCTGGAAGCTTTCCCTGGTGGTTTGCTGTGCCTCTTCTGAGAGTCAGAGCAGCAGCGGCCGAATTTCAGCCTCTGTCACAGAACAGAGGGATTGCGGCCCGTTCTCCACTGATGATCTGGCCACTTTAACTCTGTTACTGTTGGTGCTGCTCAACCCTGCAGCATCCCGGGATGTGCGCACCACACCTGGCATCCCAGCCCTCACTTCCAGGGCCGGTGCGTCTCTGTCCTTTGTGTTTCTAACGCCGCCAGCCATCAGCCGCCCCGCGCGGGCTCCAAGATGTCTGGTGGCACGCGCACCGGGCTCACAGTCTCAGTCTGCTGTTTTGCGGGTGCCGACCGCGAGCCCGCCCCGCTCTCCCGTACAAGTGGCTACTTCTTCCGGGCGCCCAAACGCGGCGGCTCCCTCCCCCTTCTGTTTATTTTCCGATATCTCTGCACAGTTTCATGGCTCCCCGCTTCGTACCTCAATACTCAGCGCTGGAGATGTTCATTTGTAGAGATCCAGATGCATCTTCCTGCGTCTCAGGCTGGTTCTGTGGTTGTTTAGGCTGGTCTGGTACCTATCCAGCTCGACTCGGGGGACCGGCTGAAATAGGTGTTTCCTACTCCTCCGCCATCTTAACTCCTCCTCCTATACTCTTGAGATCTCTGAGAAGCTACCTGTCCAGCTTCTAAACAAAATTTTATAAAACACAGAGGAGGGAGGTAGAGAACCAAAATATCACCTTTATTATTGATAAACTATAATTTGAAGGATGCAGCATCAATTCTGTTAATCAAGTGGACTTATTAATAATAAACCCTGGAATCAGACGAGTGAATTCACTGATTCATAGCAGAGTGGAACCAGGACAGGCCTTCTTCCTGGTAGAGGCAAGAGCACAATATGTCTCCTTGCAGGCAAGCCCATTCTCAAAAAGGAGAAAGGAACTTAGCCAAGCACACCATTTGTTCACCAATTATATAAGTCATTCCAACTCACCTGGGGCAGAGTGATTTAAAGGAGTGCAGAGCTGTCAGGAATGTGTTTAGAAAATTCTCTCCTCATGGAATCCAGAGAAATTGGAAGGTGTCATTCCAGTCTAATAGAAATTATGGAAGATTTGATCCAATTCTTGTTTTTTTAAATTTATTAATTTATTTGATAAGGAGTGCATGTGCATGCACATGCATGTGAGCACAAGCTGGGGGAGGGAAAGAGGTAGAGGGAGAAGAAGACTCCTCACTGAGCAGGGAGCCCGAAGTAGGGCTGGATCCCAGGGTCCTGGGATCATGAGCTGAGCTGATGACAGACTTAACCACCTGAGACATGCAGGTGCCCCATCCAATTCTTGTTAATGATGCTTTGTCTCTCTCCGTACTTCAGTCTCCGTGACTTCACTGTCATCCCTCACTTCTGCTGTTTTATCACTTCCTCATGTTCTCACTCTATTTACCACTAGGGTGAATAGGGATCTGCCCTTCTTTGGCTCAAGTGGATAAGGTGATGGAAGGCACTTAACAGAGAACCTTAGGTGAACTCATAGAGATTGCCCGGTCCTTAACCAAACAGTCATAGAAACAAAAGAGTAAGGTCACAAAAAGAGGTGAGAAATATAATATTATTAAAATCTAAAATTTTCATCATCAGGGAAATGCAAATCAAAACTACAATGAGATTTCACTTCACACTTGCCAGATGGCTAAAATCAAAACACAAGAAACAAGTATTGGTGAGGATGTGGAAAAAAAGGAACACTTGTGCACTGGTGCAGCCATTCTGGAAAATTGTATGGAGGTTCCTCAAAAAATTACAAATAGAATTACCATATGACCCAGCAATTCCATTACCGGGTATTTAAACAAAGAACACAAAAACACTAATTCAAAAAGTTATATGCATCCCCTGCTTATTGCAGCATTATTTACAACAGCCAAATTATAGAAACAGCCCAAGTGTCCATCAATAGATGAGTGGAATTTTACTTAGCCATAAGAAAAAAGAAACTTTCCCATTTGCCACAACATGGTTGGATCTAGAGAGTATAATGGTAAGTGAAATCAGTCTGTCAGAGAAAGACAAATACGATATGATTTTACTCATATGTGGAATTTAAGAAACAAATCAAATGAACAAATGGGGGCGGGGTGAGGAAGACAAACCAAAAAAACAGACTCCTAACTATAGAGAACTGTTGGTTACCAGAGAGGAGTTGGTGGGGAATAAGCGAAATATGTGAAGGAGATTAAGAGTCCATTTATCATGATAAGTACTGAGTAATGTATAGAATTGTTAAATCACTATATTGTACACCTGATACTAATATAAAGCTGTAAAATATTCTGAAATTTAAACAGAAAGAAATGTGAAAGGTCTTCCTTAAACTGAAAAGAAAAGGCACTAAATAATCATGAGAAAACATGAAAGTAAAAATCTCACTGTTGAAGGTAAAGTTTTAGTAGTTAGTGAAATAACTAATTATAAAGCTAGTATGCAGTTTGGAAAACAAAAGTTATAAAACTAACTATATCTACAATCACTAATCAAGGGACACAGAAAATGAAAAGGGATACATAAATTATGACATCAAAAACAGAAAACATAGTGGGGGAAGTAAAAATGTAGTTTCCAGAATGCACTCTAATTCAAGTTCCTACCAACTTAAATAGACTACTGTATGTATAGACTGTTTTATATTAACCTCATGGTAACCACAAAACAAAAACCTACAGTAAATGCACAAAAATGATGAAAAAGGAATAGAAGAAATTCATCAAACCACAAAGAGAGCAAGAGAAGAAGAAAGGAACAGAGGAACTATTCAAACATAAAAAAATTAACAAAATGGCAAAAGTACATACTCTATCAAAAGTTACTTTAAATGCAAATGGACTAAAATCTCCAGTCAAAAGACACAGAGTGACAGAATGGATGTAAAAATGAGACCCATTTATAGGCTTCCACAAGAGACTCACTTCAGATCTAAGGACACACACAGAATGAAAGTGAATCACAAATAAGTGGAGATTAAATAGAATGTTACTGAACAGCCAATGGATCAACGAAAAAATTAAAGAGGAAATTTAAAAACTACATAGAAACAGATAAAAGTGGAAATACAACAAACCAAAATCTATGGGATGCAACAAAAGCAGTTCTAAGAGGGAAGTTCATAGGAATACAAGCCTACATCAAGTAACAAGAACACTCTCAAATAAGTAATTTAAGTTTACACTTAAAGGAACTAGAAAAAGAAAAGAAAATAAAGGCAAAGTTACTAAAAGGAAGTAAATAATAAAGAATAGGTGGAAGTATGGTGGAGGAGCAGGGGACCCTATTTCAACCTGTCCCCTGAATTTTCCTGGATATCTGCCAAACCATTCTGAACACCCATGAAATCCGCCTGAGATGTAAGAATTTCTACAAGCAGAAAATCTCTAGTGGTCTTGAGGTATGAAGGGCGGAGCTGTGATTCTGTGGGCAGATAACAGAAGATAAACAGAAGGGGAAGGGAACTCTCATAAGCTGGCAACGGGAAGGTGATATAACATTGGAGTGCAAAAGAGTCCTGACTTGGGGATCAGGCACAGACTTGCAGAATGGTAGCAGTGGGGAAAGGACTTTAGTCCAGCCCCCAGACAGGATTCAAGAGCTGCGGGTGCACATGCACAAACTGGGGGTGGCTTGCATTTTTAGAAGAGCAAAGGGCACAGACTGTCCTGGCCCCTGGGAGCAACTTCTGGGAGAACTGCTGTGGGGTGCACAACTAAGGAGGCTGTGGTTTTTAGCAGCATAGACAGAAATAAAGACTGTGTGTCCTGGAGAGCTCAGTGAAGAGCAGACTGTGATTTCTCTGTTTTGAGACAGAGGTTTCAGAGTGGTCACATCTGCTCTGACTCTCAGAAGACAGAGAAAGCTGCCAGTGAAAGCTATCAGATAACAAAAGCTCAAAAAGCTGATTTTCACTGAGCCCACACCTCCCCCCGACAGGGCGCAAGGCAACACTGCCCAAGCCAGGTTGCCTGAGTAACAGCACAGCAGGCCCCGTCCCCAGAAGACAGGATAGAAGAACAAGAGGATGACAACCCTAGGGTCCCTATAAAACAGGTGCTTCTTGCTTGGGTCGTGGTTAATACTTTGGACTCTATACATTCCCTCAACCACCCCCCAACATAATGACTAAGAGGAGGAACTCCAAACAAACAAACAAAAAAGAATAGGAGACTATGGCCTCTGCCACAGACCTAATGGATATGGATATAAGCATGATGTCAGAGATAGACTTCCGAGTAATAAATATGAAGTTGATATGTAGGCTTGAGAAAAATATTAGCAACAATATAGAATCTCTAAGGGCAGAAATAAGATCTAATCAGGCCGAACCTAAAATGCTATGAATGAAATGCAGTCTAAACTGGATACTCTGACTGCCAGGGTAAACAAGGCAGAAGAATGAATTAGTGAGCTAGAAGATAAGATGATAGAAAAGAAGGAAACTGAGAGGCCTGGGACAAACAGATTAAAGCCCAAGAGATCAGACTGAGAGAAATTAATGAAGCCATGAAACATTCCAATGTCAGAATAATTGGGATCCCTGAGGGGATGGAGAGAGAGAGATCTAGAAGATATACTTGAGCAAATTGTAGCTGAGAACTTCCCTAATCTGGGGGAAGGAAACAAGCATTCATGTCCAAGAAACAGAAAGGACCCCTCCAAGATCAAAGAGAACAGAACAATGCCTTGACAAATAATAGTAAAACTAACAAATCTTAGATCCAAGGAAACAATCATGAAAGCAGCTAGGGGGAAGATATTTCTTACTTCAGGAGGGAGGAACATCAGAATAACATCAGACCTGTCCACAGAGACCTGGCAAACCAGAAAGGTCTGGCAAGACATATTCAGGGTACTAAATGAGAAGGACATGCAGCCAAGGATGCTTTATCCAGCAAGGCTGTCATTCAGAATGGATGGAGAGACAAGGAGCTTTCAAGACCGGCAAAAATTGAAAAAATGCGTGACCACCAAGCCTGACCTGCAAGAAATATTAAGGGGAGTTGTATAAAAGTAGAAAGACCCCAAGAGTAATAAAAACCAGAAATTTACAGAGACAATCTATAGAAACAAGGACTTCACAGGCAACATGACAGCATTAAAATTGTAGCTCTCAATCATCCCTCTCAATGTGAATGGCCTAAATGTTCCCGAAAAAATGGAACAGGGTTGCAGGTTGGATAAAAAAACATGGCCCCTCCATATGTTGTCTACAAGAGACTCATTTTGAACCTAAAAATACATCCACATTGAAAAGGAGGGGATAGAAAACCACTTATTATGCCAACGAACCTCTAAAGAAAGCTGAGGTAGCAATTCTCATATCAGACAAATTAGATTTTAAGCTGAAGACTGTAGTAAGAGATGCAGAGGATACTATATCATACTTAACAGGTTTATCCAACAAGAGGATCTAACAATTGTAAAAATATATGCCTCAACATGGGAGCAGCCAACTACATAAGCCAACTATTTACCAAAATAATCATATTGATAATACTTTAATAGTAGGCGACCTCAACACTCCACTCTCAGCAATGGACAGATCATCTAAGCAGAAGATCAACGAAGAAACAGGAGCTTTAAATAACACATTGGACCAGATGGACTTCGTAGATATATATGAAAAATTCCACCCTAAATCAACAGAACACTCATTAATCTCGAATGCACATGGAATGTTCTCCAGAATAGAGCACATACTGGGTCACAAATCAGGTCTCAACTGATACCAAAAGGTTGAGATTTTCCTTGTTTATTTTCAGACCACAATGCTTTGAAACTGGACCTCAATCACAAGAAAACAATGGGAAGGAATTCAAACACTTGGAAGTTAAAAAGCATCCTGCTAAAGAATGTTTGGGTCAACCAGGAAATTAAAGAAGACCTTAAACAATTCATGAAAAACCAATGAGAACAAAACACATTGGTCCAAAACCTATAGGATACTGCAAAGGCAGTCCTAAAGGGGAAATACATAGCCATCCAAGCCTCACTCAAAAAAATCTCGAATGCACAAGGTAACCTTACACCTAAAGGAGCTGGAGAAAGAACAGCAAATAAAACCCAAACCAAGCAGGAGAAGAGAAATAATAATGATTAGAGCAGAGATCAATGAGACAGAAACCAGAAATGCAGTAGAACAGATCAACAAAACAAGAAGCTGGTTCTTTGAAGGAATTGATATGATCAATAAGCCTCTGCCCAGACTTATCCAAAAGAAAAGAGAAAGGACCCAAATTAATAAAATGATGAATGAAGGGGAGTGATCGCAACTAACACCAAGGAAGTAGAAACAATTATTAGAAATTATTATCAACAACTATATGTCAAGAAATTAAGCAACCTGGAAGAAATGGATGTATTCCTGGAAATGTCTAAACTATCAAGACTGAAAGAGGAAGAAATAGATAATCTGAATAGACCAATAACCAGTAACAAAATTGAAGCAGTGATCAAAATCTTCCCAAAAAACAAGAGTCCAGGGCCAGATGGATTTCCAGGGGAATTCTACCAAACATTTAAAGAAGAAATAATATCTATTCTTCTGAAGCTGTTTCAAAAAATAGAAACAGAAGGAAAACTTCCAAATTCATTTCATGAGGCCAGATTTACCTTGATCCCCAAAACTGGCAAAGATCCCATCAAAAAGGAGAATTACAGACAAATATCCCTGATGAACATGGATGCCAAAACACTCACCAAGATCCTAGAAACAGGATGCAACAGTACATTAAAAGGATTATCCATCATGACCGAGTGGGTATTATACCAGGGATGCAAGGGTGGTTCAATATTCACACAAGAATCAACGTGATAGAGCCATTAATAAAAGAAACGACAAGAGCCATATGATCCTTTCAATTGATGCAGAAAAAGCATTTGACAAAATAAAGCATCTTTTCCTGATTAAAACTCTTCAGAATGTATGGATAGAGCAAACATTACTCAATTTCATAAAAAGCATCTATGAAAAGCCCACAGTGAATATCCTTCTCAACTGAGAAAATATGAGAGCTTTTCCCTTAAGATCAGGAACATGACAAGGATGCCCACTCTCACCACTATTGTTCAGCATAGCACTACAAAGTCCTAGCAACAGCAATCAGACAACAAAAAGAACTAAAAGGCATCCAAATGGGCAAAGAAGTCAAACTCTCTCTCTTTGCAGATGACCCGATACTTTATGTGGAAAATCCAAAAGACTCCACTCCCAAATTTCTTGAGCTCATACGACAATTCAGGAATGTGGCAGGATACAAAATCAATGCACAGGAATCAGTTGCTTTCCTATACACTAATGAAGAGAAATTGGGGAATCAATTGCATTTACAATCACAACAAAAATGATAAGATACCTAGGAAAAAGCCTAAACTAAGATGTAAAGGATCTATACTCTAGAAACTACAGAACACTTATGAAAGAAATTGAGGAATACACAAAAAGATGGAAAAACATTCCATGCTCATGGATTGGAAGAATAAACATTGATAAAATGTCTATGCTGCCCAGAGCAATCTATACTTTCAATGCCATCCCTATTAAAATGCCATTGTCATTTTTCAAGAAGCTGGAACAAACAATCCTAAAATTTGTATGGATCAGAAAACATCCCAAATCTCCAAGGGAATGTTGAAAAAGAAAAACAAAGCTGGGGGCATCACATTGCCTGATTTCATGCTATATTACAAAGCTGTGATCACCAAGACAGCATGGTATTGGCACAAAAACAGATACATAGATGAATGGATCAGAATAGAGAGCCCAGAAATGGACTGTCAACTAATCTTTGAGAAATCAGGAATAAATATCCAATGGAAAAAAGACAGTCTCTTTAATATATGATACTGGGAAAATTGGACAGCTATATACAGAAGAATGAAACTCTACCATTCTCTTACACCATACACAAAGATAAACTCTAAATGGATGAAAGACCTCAATGTGAGACAGGAATCCATCAAAATCCTAGAGAACATAGGCAGTTACCTCTTTGACATTGGCCACAGCAACTTCTTTCAGGACACATCTCCAAAGGCAAGAGAAACAAAAGCAAAAATGAACTTTTGGGACTTCGTCAAGATAAAACGCTTCTGTACAGAAAAGTAAACTGTCGACAAAACTAAAAGGCAACCCACAGAATGGGAGAAGATATTTGCAAATGACATTACAGATAAAGGGCTGGTATCCAAGATTTATAAGGAATTCTGAAACTCAACGCCCCAAAACAAATAATCTGGTCAAAAAAATGGGCAGAAGACATGAACAGACACTTCTCCAAAGAAGACATACAAATGGCTAACAGACATACGATAAAATGTTCAACATCATTAGCCATCAGGGAAATTCAAATCAAAACTACCTTGAGATACCACCTTACACCAGTTAGAAAGGCAAAAATTGACAAGGCAGGAAACAACAAATGTTGGAGAGGATGTGGAGAAAGGGGATCCCTCTTACACTCTTGGTGGGAATGCAAGTTGGTACAGCCACTTTGTAAAATAGTGTGCGGGTCCCTTAAAAAGTTAAAAATAAGACTAACCTATGATCCAGCAATTGCACTACTGGGTATTTACCCCAAAGATACAGACGTAGTGAAGAGAGGGGCCATATGGACCCCAATGTTCATAGCAGCACTGTCCACAATAGCTAAATTGTGGAAGGAATCGAGATGCCCTTCAACAGATGACTGGATTAAGAAGATGTGGTCCATATATACAATGGAATAGCACTCAGCCATCAGAAAGAACGATTACACAACATTTGCAGCAACATGGACGGGACTGGAGGAGATTATGCTAAGTGAAATAAGTCAAGCAGAGAAAGACAATTATCATATGGTTTCACTCATTTATGGAACATAAGAAATAGGAAGATCGGTAGGAGAAGGAAGGGAAGAATGAAGGGGGGGGTAAAGAGAAGGGGGAATGAACCATGAGAGACTATGGACTCTGGGAAACAAACTGAGGGCTTCAGAGGGGTGGCAGGTGGGGGAATGGGATAGGCCGGTGATGGGTATTAAGGAGGGCACATATTGCATGGTGCACTGGGTGTTATACGCAAATAATGAATCATGGAACATTGCATCAAAAACTGGGGATGTACTGTATAGTGACTAACATAAAATAAAAATCGTATTAAAAAAAACAACACATTGAGATACCTACCACATTACACCAGTTAGAATGGCAAAAGTTAACAAGGAAGGAAACAACAAATCTTGGCAAAAATGTGGAGATAGGGGAACCCTCTTACACTGTTGGTAGAAATGCAAGTTGGTACAGGGACTTTCGAAAATAGTATGAAGGTTCCTCAAAAAGTTAAAAATGGAGCTACCTTATGACCGAGCAATTGTACTGCTGGATATTTACCCCAACGATACAGTGAAGTAAAAAGAAGGGCCACATGCACCCCAAAGTTCATAGCAGCAATGTCCACAATACAAAAACTGTGGAAGGAGCCAAGATGCCCATCAAAAGATGAATGGATAAAGAAGATATAGTTCATATATACAATGGAATATTACTCAGCCATCGGAAAAGATGAATTCCCATCATTTGCATTGACATGGATGGACCTGGATGGGATTATGCTAAGTGAAATAAGTCAAGCAGAGATATACAATTAGCACGGAGGACAATAGGGGAAGGAAGAGAAAACTGAAGGGGGGAGGAAATGAGAGTGGGAGATAAGCGTGAGAGACTGTGGACTCCAGGAAATAATCCGAGGGTTACAGAGGGAAGGGGGTTAGGGTCATGGGATAGTCCAGTGATGGGTACTAAAGAGGGCATGTGTTGTAATGAGCACTGGGTGCTCTATGCAAATAATTAATCATGGAACACTACATCAAAAATTAATGATGTACTGTATGGTGACTAACATAACATAATTTAAAAAACACAAAATTTTTCCTATTCTATGTATATTTATTAAAGATATAGTTATATCTCCTACAAAACTTATCAAAATAAAATGAAAATTTTTCTAAGAAAAAAAATAAAGGATGCCAAAATGTAAAAAAAAAAAAAAAAGAAGGAAATAAATAAAATAAAGACTTGGAAACAATAGAAAATATTAATAAAACTAATACCTGTTCCTTTGAAATGATAACAAAATTGACACACCTTTAGCTAGACCCACCAACAAAAGAAAAAAAAAAGGAATTCTGACACCTGCTATAGGGATGAACCTTGAGGATATTATGCTATGTCAAACAAGACAAATATTCTATGATTCCACTTACTTGAGAGTTCTGGAGTAGTCAAATTCATAGGGATGGAAAGTAGAGTGGTGGTTGTCAGGGGCTGGGGGAGGGGAGAATGGAGAGCTGTGTACAGATGGGGAAGTTTAATAAGTCCTGAAAATGATGATGGTGATGGTTCCACAACAATGTGAATGTAGTAATGGCACTGAACTGTACACTTAAAAATGGTTAGGATAGTAAATTTTATGTTATGTATATTTTACCACAATAAAAAAGGGGGGAAGAAAAGGAAAGAGAAGACTCAAATACAAGTTATCATAAGAGACCATTATGAACAGTTACATACCAACAACCTGCACAACATAGAAAAATGCATAAATTCCTAGAAACATACAATCTTCCAAGACTGTATCAGGAAGAAATAGAAAATCTAAATAGACTGATTACTAGTAAGGAGATAGACTCAGAAATCAAAAACCTCCAAACAAACAAAACTCCAGAACTGAAAAGCTTCAGTGGTTAATTCTACCAAAAATTCAATGAAGATTTAAAACCTATCATCTCAAGCTCTTCCAGATAACTGAAGAGTGGAGAACACTCATTTTATAAATCCAGCATTATCCTGAAACCAAAATCAGATAAGGACATTACCATAAAAGAAGATCACAGGCCAATATCCCTAATGAACATAGATGCAAAAATCCCCAATAAAATATTGGCAAACTTAATTCAACAATACATTCAAAGAATCATACACCTTAATCAAGTGGGGTGTATTCCAGGAATGCAAGAATTTCTTAACCTCTGCAAATCAGTCAACCTGATACACCACATTAACAAAATGAAGGATAAAACAATCACATGATCATCTATGCCCATTTTTACTTTTATTCCACATAGTATTGGAAGTCCTAGCCACAGCAATTAGGCAAGAAAAAGAAGTAAAATACATTCATTTGGAAAAGGAAGAGGTACAAACATTACTATTTGCAGATGAAATGATTCTATATATAGAAATCCCCAAAGAGTCTACAAAAATACTCTTAGAACTAATAAATGACTTCAATAAAGTTGAAGGATACAAAATCAATATACATACCTTGATCGTTTCCATACACTAATAATGAACTACCAGAAAGAGATACTAAGAAAGAAATCCAATTTGTAATTGCATCAAAAACATAAAATACCTAGGAATGAATTTAACCAAGGAAATGAAAGTCCTGTATACTGAAAATTATAAAAACACTGATGAAGGAAATTGAAGGTACAAAGAAATGGAATATATTTTATGCTAATTGGAAGAATTATGTGGTAAAGTGACCATGCTACCCAAAGTCATCCATAGTCTTGGTATATTCTCTATCAAAATTCCACTGACATATTTCAAAAGGAGTAGAAAACATAATCTTAAAATTTGTATGGAACCACAAAAGATTCCAAATAGCCAGTGCTATCTTGAGGGAAAAAAAGTACAAAGCTGAAGGTGTAGTGTTCTCTGATTTCAAACTATGCTATAAAAATATAGTAAGAAAAAAAAAAGTATGGCTTGTCATAAAAACAGATACATAGATCAACGTAATACAACACAGAGCCCAGAAATAAACCCACACATATATGGTCAATTAATTTATGACAAAGTAGGCAGGAATAAACAGTGGGGGAAAAGACAGTCTCTTCAATAAAAGGAGTTGGGAAGACTGGACAGGCACATACAAAAGAATGACATTGAATCCCTCTCTCACACCATAAACAAAAATAAACTAGAAATGGATAAAAGACTTGAATTTAAGACTGGAAACCATAAGACTCCTAGAAGAAAATGTAGTTGCTAAATTCCTTGACATCACTCTTGGCAAAATATATACATATATATATATATATGTATTTGAAAGTGACTTCAAGGCAATGGTGACAAAAACAAAAATTAACAAATAGGACTATATCAAACTAAAAGCTTCTGCACAGCAAAGGAAAAAATCAACAAATCTATAGGTAACTTTCTGAATGAGGGAAGATATTTGCAAATCATAGACCTAGTAAGGGGCTAATAAAAATATATAAAGAACTCATACAACTCAATAACAAAAAACAAACAATCTCACTAAAAAATGGGCAGAGGATCTGAAAAGACATTTTTCAAAAAAGACATACAGATGGCCAATAGACACATGAAAAGATGCTCAACATCACTAATCAATGAAATGCAAATCAAAACCACAATTAGAGGGCCCACCTTCCCCCCTTCTCAAACTGGCTCCTCGCTGTGATATGGATGGAACTGCAATAAACCTGTATATCAATTTGGGGAGAATTGACATCTTTGCTGTGTTTAGTCCTCTAATCCAGGAATGAGAGATTGGAAGATGGCAGTGGAGTAGGAGGACCATAAGCTCACATCCTCCCATGAATACAAATGGATAACAATCAAATCATCCTAAATACTCCAGAAATTGAATTGAAGACTGGCAAAACAAACTCTACAACTAAAGGGAGAGAGGAGGCCACATCAAAGAAGCTAGAAAGTGCAGAGATGTGGTTTGGGAGAGAGACAAATCCTGGCGACTGCAATAGGGAGGGAGCTATGGTTGCAGAGAAGGGTGAAAGACAAACTAGCACACAGGGGAACAACACACGAAAAACAAATCTTCATAGCAATTGGCTTAGAAAGCGAGAGGAGCTGAATTTCATGAGTTTTTCAATCAGAGGGGCTTAAAGCCTGGTGTTTTAAAGGTCATTGGAGTTGGCTGGGATACAGCCCAGAAGGCATTGTGCTGCTCCTGGAGAGAAGGCAGGCAAACAACTAACAATCTGCAGACACACAGCATGGAAACAGATCTGAAGAGCTCCTGGGGCACACAGTGGGGAGGTTATTTGTTCATCTTGGAGTGCACCCTAGAGAGGCAGTATTGACAGAGAGACCCCTCTGGGAACAGAGGAACAGGCTGGAGCCATTTCCATCCCCTGCCTCTCAGTGTAAGCACAGGACCACCTGCGGGAACCAGCACAGTGCTGACTCTCCTGCCTAACTTGCTTACACCAAGCCTCACCCTTCCATGCTCTGGTGGAAAAGCCTCTCTCAGTCACTGTTGCTTAAGTCCCAGTGCAGTGGGCTCCATCCCCCAGAAGACTAGCCCAAACCCTAGCTCACAACTCTCTTGACATGGGAGTTTTGTGGAGCCTCTGTTCTGGTGGTGGTGGTGACAGGTCCCATTTCACAAACAGGCCATAGCAAACATAGTTAAAATGCACCACATTCACGCCAGGAAACAAACATTGACCAAAACAGGCAAAGAGAGCCTCTGCAGATGACAAGCCTGATGGATAAATTTGGCCAGGACAAAATAGCAGATCACACATAGCACAGATTGGACACAATCCTGGAAGCATGAGGCACTGGGGAACAGGAGACAGTACATGCCAGAACACTACAGGACCTCTTTTTAAAAGGTCATTATCATCAATAACAAGAGACGTAGCTGACTTTCCTATCATACAGAAGCAGGCACAGAGATTTAGACAAAATGAGAAGACAGAAAATTATCCCAAATTAAAGAACGTGAAAAGGCCATGGCCAGAGATCTCAGCAAAACTGATGTAAGTAAGATGCCTGAAAAAGAATTTAAAGTAATGACCAAAAGGATACTCTCTGGACTTGAGAAAAGAGTGGAAGACATGAGTGAAAAGTTGTTTTTGTTGTTGTTGTTGTTTAGTTTCAGAGGCAGAATGTAGTGATTCATCAGTTGCATGTAACACCCAGTGCTCATTACATCAAGTGCTCTCCTTAAGTCCCATCACTCAATTATCCCACCCCCCCACCTCCCTTCCAGCAGCCCTCAGTTCATTTCCTAGAGTTCAGTGTCTCTTATGTTTGTCTCCCTCTTAATTTTCATCTTAGTTTTCCTTCCCTTCCCCTATGTTCATCAGTTTTGTTTCTTAAATTCCACATATAAGTGAAATCTTATGGTATTTGTCTTTCTCTGACTGACTTATTTCACTTAGCATAATACCCTCTGGTTCTATCCTCATCTTTGCAAATAACAAGATTTCATTCTTTTTGAAAGCTGAGTAATAGTCCATGATATAGATAGATAGATGATAGATAGATAGATGATAGATATAGATAGATAGATAGATAGATAGATAGATAGATAGATAGATAGATAGATAGATAGATAGATGATAGCTAGCTAGATAATAGACAGATATAGATGTATGGATACATAGAGGATATATATCCTCTTCTTTATTCATTCCTCTGTCGGTGGACATCTGGGGTCTTGTCATATTTTGGCTATAGTTGGCTATTGCTGTCAAAAACATTGGGATGCATGTGCCTCTTTGAATCATTATGTTTGTATCCTTCAGATAAATACCTAGTAGTGCAATTGTTGGGTTCTAGGGTAGTTCTATTTTTGATTTTTGAGGAACTTACATACTATTTTCCAGAGTGGCTGCACCAGTTTGCATTCTCACCAACAGTGTAAGAGGGTTACCCTTTCTCCACTTCCTTGCCAACATTTGCCATTTCCTGACTTGTTAATTTTAGCCATTCTGACTGGTGTGAGGTGGTATCTCATTGTGGTTTTGATTTGTATTTCCCTAATGCTGAGTGATGTTGAGCATTTTTTCATGTATCTGTTAGTTATTTGTATGTCTTCGTTGGAGAAATGTCTGTTCCTGTCATTTGCCCATTTCTTGACTGGGTTTTTTGTTTTTCAGGTGTTGAGTTTCATAAGTTCTTTAGAGATTTTGGATGGTAGCTCTTTATCTGATAAGGCATTTGCAAATATCTTGTCCCGTTTTGTAGGTTGCCTTTTATTTTTGTCAACTGTTTATTTTGCTGTGGAAAAAGCTTTATATCTTGAGGAAGTCCCAATAGTTCATTTTTGCTTTTGTTTCCCTTGCCTTTGAAGACGTGTCTAGCAAGAAGTTGCTGCTGCCAAGGTTAGAGTTTGCTGCCTGTGTTCTCCAGGATTTTGATGGATTCTTGTCTCAAATTTAGGTCTTTCATCCACTTTGAATTTATTTTTGTGTATAGTGTAAGAAAGTAGTCCAGTTGCATTCTTCTGCAAGCATGTGGCTGTCCAATTTTCCCAATAATGCTTGTTGAAGAAATTATCTTTTTTCCATTGGATATTCTTTCCTGCTTTGTCAAAGATTAGTTGACCATATAGTTGTGGTTCCATTTCTGGGTTCTCTACTCTGTTCCATTGATCTATGTATCTGTTTTTGTGCCAATACCATATGGTCTTGATGATTAAAGCTTTGTAATACTGCTTGAAGAATTCTGATACCTCTTGCCTTGGTATTCTTTTTCAACATTCCTTTGGCTGTTGAGGTTTTCTTATGGTTCCACACATTTTAGGATTCTTCCAACTCTGCTAAATGTTGATGGTAATTTCATATGGATTGCATTGAGTGTATAGATTGCTCTGGGAAGCATAGACATTTTAACAATATTTATTCTTCCAATCCATGAACATGGAATATTTTTCCATTTCTTTGTTCCTTCCTCAATTTCGTTCATAAGTGTTCTACAGTTTTAATAGTACAGATCCTTTACCTCCTTGTTTAGGTTTATTCCTAGGTATCTTATGGTTTTTGGTGCATTGTAAATGGGACCAGTTCATCGATTTCTCTTTCTTCTGCTTCATTGTTAGTGTATAGAAATGCAACTGACTTCTGGGCATTGATTTTATATCCTGCCACTTGGCCGCATTGCTGTATGAGTTCTAGCAGTTTTTGACTGGAGTCCTTTGGGCTTTCCACATAAAGGATCATGTCATTTGTAAAGAGTGAAAATTTGATTTTTTTGCCAATTTTTGTTTGTTTGTTTCTTTTTGTTGTCTGACTGCTGAGGGTAGCACTTCTAGTACTATGCTGAACAACAGTGGTAAGAGTGGGCACCCTGTCATGTTCTTGACCTTAGGGGGAAAGTTCTCAGTTTTTCCCTATTGAGGATGACATTCGCTGTGTTTTTTTTTTCCTTTGTATATGGCTGTTATGATATTGAAATATACTCCTTCCATCTCTGCATCGCACAGATTTTTAATCAAGAAAGGATGCTATATTTCATTAAATGCTATTTCTGCATCTATTTAGAGGATCATAGGGTTCTTGTCCCTTCTTTTGTTAATGTACTGTATCACATTGGTTGATTTGTGGATGTTGAACCACCTTGAAGCCCAGGAATAAATCCCACATGGTCGTGGTGAATAATCCTTTTAATGTACTGTTGGATCCATTAGCTAGTATCTTGTTGAGAATGTTTGTATCCATGTTCATCAGGACAACATTATTGTCCTGTAATTTTCTTTTTTGGTGGGGTCTTTTTCTGGTTTTAGGATCAAGGTAATGCTGGCCTCATCAAACAAGTTTGAAAGTTGTCCTTCCATTTCTATTTTTTGAAACAGCATCAAAAGAGTAGGTATTAATTCTTCTTTAAATATTTTGTAGAATTCTGCTGGGAGGTAGTCTGGCCCTGGACTCTTGTTTGTTGGGAGATTTTTAATTACTGCTTCATTTTCTTCACTGTTTATGGGTCTGTTCAGGTTTTCTATTTCTTTCTGTTTCAGTTTTGGTAGTTTATATGTTTCTAGGAATGCCTCCATTTCTTCCAGATTGCTTAATTTCTTGGCATAAAATTGCTCATAATATTCCCTTATAATTGTTTGTATTTCTCCAGTGTTGGCGGCAATTTCTCCTCTTTCATTCATGATTTTATTTATTTGGATCTTTTCTCTTTTCTTTTTCATAAGTCTGGCTAGGAGTTTATCAATCTTATTAATTCTTTCAAAGAACCAACTCCTAATTTCATTGATGTGTTCTACTGGTTTTTTTTTCCTTTTTTATTTCTATATCATTGATTTCTGCTCTAATCTTTATTATTTCTCTTCTTCTGCTGGATATAGGCTTTATTTGCTCTTCTTTTTCCAGGTCCTTTAGATGTAAGGTTAGATTGTGTATTTGAGACTTTTATTGTTTCTTGAGGAAGGCCTGTATTATATACTACCCTCTTAGGACTGCCTTTGCTGCTTTGCAAAGGTTCTGAAATGTCTTATTTTCATTTTTTCCCATGATTATTTTTTTAATTCTTTAATTTCCTGGTTGACCTATCATTCTTTAGTAGAATGCTCTTTAACCTCCATGTATTTGTGTTCCTTCCAGATTTTCTCCCATGATTGAGTTCAAGTTTTAAAGCATTGTGGTCTGAATTATCTCAATCTTTTGGTTCCTGTTGGGACATGATTTGTACCTAGTATCTGATCTATTCTGGAGAAGGTTCTATGTGCACTCGAGAAGAATGTGTATTCTGTTGCTTTAGATGAAACATTCTGAATATATCTGTGAAGTCCATCTGGTCCAGTGCATCATTCAAAGCCCTTGTTTCCTTGTTGATCTTCTGCTTAGATGATCTGTCCATTGCCATCAGTGAGGTGTTAAAGCCCCTACTATTATTGTACTATTATCAATGTGTTTCTTTAATTTTGTTATTAATTGGTTTATATAATTGGCTGCTCCCAAGTTAGGGTCATAAATACTTATAACTGATAGATCTTCTTGTTGGATAGACCCTTTTATTATGATATAGTGTCCTTCTTCATGTCTTTTTATAGTCATTGGTTTAAAATTTACTTTGTCTGATATAAGGATTACTCTTCCAGCTTTCTTTTGATGTCCATTAGCATGATAAATGGTTCTCCATCCCCTCACTTTCAACCTCAAGGTGTCTTTGTGTCTAAAATGAGTCTCTTGTAGACAGCATATTGATGGGCCTACTTTTTTTTTTATCCAATCTGATGTCCTGTGTCTTTGATTGGAGGATTTAGTCCATTTACATTCAGAGTAACTATTGAAAGATCTGAATTTCATGCCATTGTATTACCTGTAAAGTTGCTGTTTCTGTAGATTGTCTCTGTTCCTTTCTGATCATTTTACTTTTGGGCTCTTTCCATCTCAAAGAATCTACTTCAATATTTCCTGCAGTGCTGGTTTAGTGTTCATGAATTCCTTTAGTTTTTGTTTGCCCTGGAACCTCTTTCTCCTTCTTTTCTGAATGACAGTCTTGCTGGTTAAAATATTCTTGGCTGCATATTTTTCCCATTTAGCACATTGAACATATATCATTCCAGTCCTTTCTGGCCTTGCCTGTATCTCTGGATAAGTCTGCTGCCAGCTTTATGTTTCTACCCTTGTTGGTTAAGGACCTATTGTCCTGACCTGCTTTCAGGATTTTCTCTTTATCTCTGAAATTTGCAAGACTCACTATTATATGTTGAGGTGTAGACCTATTTTTATTGATTTTGGGGGGGTTCTCTGTGCCTTCTGGACTTGAATGCCTGTTTCCTTCCCCAGATTCAGGAAGTTATCAGCTATAATTTATTCAAATACACCTTCTTCATATCTTTCTCTCTCTTCATCTTCTAGGATGCCTATTATTCAAATATTATTTCACTTTATGATATTGCTGATTTCTCAAATTCTCCCTTCATGATCCAGTAGTTGTTTTTCTGTCTTTTCTCAGCTTCCTTGTTTTCCATCATTTGTCTTTTATATGACTGACTCACTCTTCTGCCTCATTTACCCTAGCTGTTAGAGCCTCCATTTTTTTACTGCATCTCAGGAATAGCATTTTTAATATTGGCCTGACTAGATTTTATTTATTTTATTTCTTCAGTAGTGATTGTTTAGTGTCTTTATGCTTTTCTCAAGCCCAGCTAGTATATTTATAATTGTTGTTTTGAATTCTAGTTGTGACATCTTACTTATATCAGTATTGATTAAATCACTGGCTGTGAGTTCTTCCTTCTTTTTTTTTTTTTTTCTCTTTTGGGGTGAGTTTCTCCATCTTTTCATTATGTCCAGAAAAAATAATAGAAGAAAGAGAGAAAAGAGAAAAAATAACAAGACTAGAAAAGTACAAAAACAAACAAACAGCAAAACAAAAAACAAACCAGAAGAAAATGGAAGCGAAACAAAATAAGACTCAAACAAGAAGGAAACCAGAGCAAAATAATAAATTAGATCCTGGGTGTATTTTGGTTGGTTGGTTTGTTTGATAAAAGAAAATAGATCTCATAATAGGAAAGAAAGAAAGAAAAATATATATGTACGAAATAAAAAGTTGAAACAATGATAAAATAGCTGAAAATAGTTAAAACATATAAAACTGAAAGTTTAAAGAGTAATTTAAAAAAAACCCTTCAAATGCTATGTTTCCCCAAGAGCTGATGTTTTCCAATTCTCTATGATGGGTATACTTGGTTCTAGTAAGTTGTCCCTGCTGGTCTTCTGGCAGAGGGCCCTGTTGCACTGATTCTCAGTTGTCCTTGCCTGGGTGAAATTGTGTCTCCCTTGCCAGAGGCCTGGCCCCAGTATAAGCAGCTCAGGATAGCACTATGTGGTGTTTTTTGCTCCCTGAAGGCTTTCAGCACTGATGGGGGGATGAAAATGGCACTGTCCCAATCTCTAGCCCTAGAGGTGAAAGTTCACACTCCAGACTCTTCAGTGAGCCCTCACAGAAAAGTACTCAATCACTCTTATCTCCCTGGTTTCTATCCAAACTCTGTGTTTACCCAGGCTATGACAGAGCAGTTTAATGTCAGGCACACAATCCAGTTTGGAGTCTCTAAACATAGGGACTCCTGCAGCACAGACCTATGCCATTTCTCCCAGTGGAGGGAGGGGTGTCTTACTGTGCTTCTGCCTGTGCAGCAGTTCACAGTTCATGGCAATACCGAGAAGAAAGCCAGAGCCTAGACTTGCTGTTTTCAGCCAGCTTCCCTGCTCTGATACCTGGAAACTTTGCCACACCCAGGCAATCCTATTCTTCTTGTGACCCCGGGTATCATAAGGCCATGCTCTCTCACCTGGGATTCTGCCCTGCTTCACCACCTAAGCACATTTAAGCCAGGGACGCCAGCCCCCCCCTCCCCCCGTAGCTGACATAAAGTTTTTTTGTGCTCCACTGCTTATAATACTTTGTTGCAGCTTCCTTAAGCAAGGTCCTGCTCCTCGGCCCTATCTTCAGATGTATTGTGCAGGATTCATATGTCTGCACCTCCTACCTTCCAAAAGGTGGTCACTTTTCTATTTCAGAATTGCAGCAATTCTTTTCTCAGATCTCTGATTTATGTTGCAGGTGTTCAGAATGATTTTATGTCTACCTAGTTGAATTCCAGGAACCAAAGAAAATTGGGGTCCCTTACTCCTCTGTCATTTTGACTCCTCCCCAAGACAAAGCAATCTTGAAAAAGAAAGGCAAAGCTGGAGACATCACAATTCCAGACTTAGTGTTACATTACAAAGCTGTAGTGATCAAAACACCATGGTACTGGCACAAAAATAGATACATAGATCAATGGAACAGAATGGAAAACCCAGAAATGAACCCACAACTACATGATCAATTAATCTTCAACAAAGCAGGAAAGAATATCCAATAGAACAATGTCAGTCTCTTCAATAAATGGTGTTGGGAACACTGGTTAGCTGACTGGCAAAAGAATGAATCTGGACCACTTTCTTACACCATACAGAAAAAGAAATACAAAATGGATTGAAGCCCTAAATGTGGTACCTGACACCATAAAAGTCCTAGAGGAGAACACAGGCAGTAACTTCTTTGACATCAGTGGTAGCAACTTTTTTTCTAGCTATGTCTCATGAGGCAAGGGAAACAAAAGCAAAAATAAACTATTGGGACTACACCAAATTAAAAGTTTCTACACAGCAAAGGAAACAATCAATAAAACTAAAAGGCAACCTACTGAATAGGAGAAGATATTTGCAAATAACACATCTGATGAAGGGTTTAGATCCAAAATATGTGAACAAATGATACCATTCAACACCAAAAATAAATAAATAAATAAATAAATAAATAAATAAAAATGGGCAGGCCACATGAACAGACATTTCTCCAAAGAAGACACCCAGATAGCTAACAGATACATGAAAATATGTTTATCATCACTTACCATCAGGGAAATGCAAATCAAAACTACAAGGACATATCACCTCACATCTGTCAGAATGTCTAAAATCAACAAAACAAGAATCAACAGGTGTTTGCAAGGGTGAGGAGAAAAAGGAACGCTCTTGCACTGTTCATGGGAATGGAAACTGGTGCAGCCACTCTGGAAAAGAGTATGGTGTTTCCTCAAAAGTTAAAAATATAACTACCCTATGATCCAGCAGTCACACTACTAGGTATTTACCCATAGAAAACAAAAACACTAATTAAAAGGGATACATGCACCCCTGTGTTTATAGCAGTGTTATTTATAATAGCCAAGATACGGAAGCAGCCCAAGTGTCCATAGATTGATGAATGGATAAAGACATGGTATACACACACACACACACACACACACACACACACACACACACACAATGGGATATTATTCAGCCATAAAAACGAATGAAATCCTGCCCTTGCTACAACATTGCTGGAGCTAGAGAGTGTCTTGTTAAGCAAAAGAAGTCAGTCAGGGAAAAACAAATACTATTTGATTTCCGTCATTTGTGGAATGAAGTGCAAAAAAAAAGGAAAGTGAGAGAGACAAACCAAGAAACAGACCCTTAGTTATAGGGAAAAACTTGATGGTTTCTGGAGGGGAGAGGGTGGAGGGATGATTATAAGGATGTTGGAGATTAAGGAGTGCACTTATTGTGATGAGCACCTGGTGATGTATGGAATTGTCGATCACTACATTGTCTACCTGAAACTAATACAACACTGCATTTTAACTAAGTGGGATTAAAATAAAAAGTTAAAAAATAAAAAGAATACTATGAGATATCATTTCACACCTGTCAGAATGGCTATTATGAAAGTGACAAGAAATAACAAGTTTTATAGAGGTTGTGGAGAAAAGGCATCCCTCATACTCTTTTGATAAGAATATAAACTGGTGTAGCCTCTATGGGAAATAGTATGGAGGTATCTCAGCAAATTAAAAAATTAAAAATATAACTACCAAAGGATCCAGTTATTCCATATCTATCTATCTATCTATCTATCTATCTATCTATCTATCTACATACACACACACACACACACACACACACACACACATGATGGAATACCAGTCAGCCATAAAAGAGAATGAGATGTAGCCATTTGTGGCAACACAGATGGACCTTGAAGGTCTTACCCTAAGTGAAATAAGTCAGAAAAAGAAAGACAAATACCATGTGATTTCACTTATGTGGAATTTTTTTAAAAAATGACAAAAGCCATAGATACAGAGAATAGAATGGTTATTATCAGAGGGGATGGGAGTTGAAGGGTGGGTAAAAAAGGGTGAAGAGAGTCAATTGTACTGTAAGAGAGACAATTGTATTGTAGTGTAAGAGTCGATTGCAGACTTATTGTGGTGATCACCTGGTAATGTAAACAAAGATTTAATTATTATATTGTATACCTGAAATTAATATAATGTTACATGCTAATTTTATCTCAATAAAAAATTAAAATTATAAGATAGGTTTCCATCTCCCTAGTTTTAAAAATGAGAAAACTGACATTCAGAGAGAATTGACTCATTCAAGGCTATAGGGCAGTAAGTGGCAAATCTGACACTGGAATCCAACCCAGACCTGTTTGGTTACAAAGCCAACACATCTTTCCACCCTATCACTTTATTTCTTAGGTAGAAAGAAATGGGTATCAAGAAGGAAGATGGAGTGGCAAAGACCAATTTGACAGAATTCACAATTTTGCTGATGACTGGTCCTGTTTTCATTTCTATTTCTGGATGTGTTTTAGGGCAATGTGCATAAAGTAAATATTCAGTGTGCGTGGATTAAGTTTATTTTCTTGTGTGCTCCAGCTATCAATGGATCATTTTTATAACATCAGCTCTTTGCAACAAAATATTGATCTCATGGTTGAGTAGACATTTATTCATTAATTTAAACTTTTATTTAGCATACATGTATTTAGCCACTTCTACGTGCTATGCACTGTGTTAAATGCCAAGGGTACAAATAGTTAAAAAAAAAAAAGCAGCTCTCTTAAAAAAGGAAATAAATTAAAAGTACCTGCCCTCAAACAGCTACTTGCATTAGTGAATGTGAGGCAGGAGTATAAAGGGAAGCCATTTATACACAAGACACTTCTTTTTCTTTCTGGATTCTCAGAGCAGAATGTTACCCTCAAGGATTGATGCCATAAGATAAAAGGAACCAGCTAAAATAGTCAACCTAATTCACCTCAATTCAAACTTTCAAGGGCGTAATCTCCCAAGACACAGTGCCTGAAGGATTGGAAATATAAAACCATATGAGATTTTAACATTCTGTCAATTTAAACTGGATGAAATTTTCTCTCTTTAACAGTGTCTTCATATAAATAGACTGTATGCATTTTTAAGAGTTTAAGAAGCTTAAACACTTAATTATTTAAGTCTTAACTTGTTCACTCATGCCAATTTTCCTAAATTCAAAGGATAAAAGAAAGAAAAGTTATTTCAAAAGCCATACCATAACAAACTGAGGGCTTCAGAGGGAAGGGGGGTGGAGGACTGGGATAGGCCGGTCATGGGTATTAAGGAAGGCACATATTACATGGGGCACTGGGTGTTATATGCAAATAATGAATCATGGAACATTGCATAAAAAAAAAACAGCGAAACAAACAAACAAAAAGCCATACCATAAAAATTTTTAAAAGGATCTTTCTTATAGCCAAGAGATCATGGTATCAAAATCACGAAGTGTTTTTAACCTAAGACTACCTCACTCTTCCAACAGTATTCCTCATGAATGAGTTTTGAATATATTTTTTTCAATGCTGGTTTATTTAGAAGCTACCTGCCTACATCTATAGCATGAAGCATGTTTTGTTTAGATTCATTTCAGTTAAATGGCATTATTGCTAAGAATATGTGCAAGAAACAAATTTTAAAACTGCATAGTCCATTCCATCCCATTGATTACATATTTCTGTAAAATAACTTGAACCTAATCAACAAAGCTGACTAGTTAAAGAATTACAAGTAAATAAACTTGTAGAGAGGAAGGAGAATGTAGAATATAAACGGGGACAAATCTGACTCTAGAAAAACTCTTGTCTAAATGGAATTCTTACAAATGGAAGAAAAGATGTTCTACTGAAATGTATGACTAAAGTAACACATTTTCCTGCCTTGACCTCTTAGCTTGTAGGTCATTTTGAATGTCAAAGCTGCCAAGGTCATCTTTGGCAGTGTGTGTTTGTGTATGTCTCTCTGTGCGTCCCACATTTTCAAAAGCCCAACATGTTCCAAATCGCTGAAATTCCATATATATATATATATATATATATATATATATATATATATATATACATATCATCCTGGATACGTATAAATAATATAGTCCTGGATACAAAGTTAAATCACCCACTGTATAGGGAATTTCTGTTCCAGCAAATACTACAGTTTATTTCTGAAAGGAAATGCATATTTCCTCATATCTTAGAATGTTTCTCTGGAAAAAAATGCTTTGCCTTGTGTATCTAAGAGAATAAGAAGATTTAAATACAAAAATCACTTTTTTATTTCTGAATTTCTTTACTTGTATTATCTTCCCTATCATTTTTTTTTTGTTCTTCAGCAACTAATTCATGGTCCTTATCGTATCGTGCCACCTACTGGTAATCAAGAAGTATTGCAAATTTTTGAACTTCAAAGAGAAATATGCCTAAAGCTCATTTCACTCGGGAGTAAAGTTTGACAGAGAGCAGAGAGGGAACCATGCTTTTGCCCTTAGAATTACTTATCCCTAGAAAAAAAACAATATTTAATCATTTTCACTATTTTTTCATGCTGAGTATTTGATTCAGGTGTTCTTGGTAGCAGTTATTTAGTGAGTCCATTTCCCTACATCTGGAGAACCACAATAAAAATAAAAGTGGATGATTTTGGGCTTCTCTATTAGAGCTACTTCCTTCTTCTCTGTACATAAAGGGAAAGCTTCTAAAGGGCAACTATACCCTTCCCAAGGAAATAGAAAATTAGCAAATGTTTTTGAAGGCCTACATTTGATAAGTTTTGCATTAGAGCCTGGGGTAAAACTAAAGGAGTTGATGGAGGGGATGCCAGGTGGCAATTATAAATATTTTGTATTAGAACTATCTGTAACCTTAATCTCTGTAGGGATAACTCTTTTACTCTTTCTCTAAGTGTAGAGCTGGGACCCACTCCTAGCAGCTGGGTAATTTGAAGCGGATCTCTAATTCATTCCCTCTCACTAGGATTGCAAGACAAAGGATTGAATAGGAATAATTTAGAGAACTACTTTCTCTCCCTGGAAGGGAGTATGGGGTTCACTGCTAGCCCTCTGATTATTTCAAAGCAGTCAATAAAGCCTGAATTGCCTGTTGTAAGAGAGAAACTGAGAGAGGGTAGAGAGCAGGGAGGGAGAGAAAGGGAGGGAGGGAACTGCATCAGGATTCTTTATATTTATGCGAGTCATTATATCCAAATTGAGTATAAATCAGGAAAGAGGATGTATTGGATATAGAAGAAATTCCTAACTCCCAGAACTCTAAGAACATGCCACTTATTTACAACCTTTCTCTTTTTTTATCACTTCATCCTTTTCCAATGCCATTAATCACACTTCTTCTATTTTTTATTTCTTTAAAGATTTTATTTATTTATATGAAAGAGAGCGAGAGAGAGAGAGAAAGAGAGAGAGAGTGAGAGAGGGAGAGCATGAGTGGGTGAAGAGGGACAGAGGGAGAGGGACAAGCAGATTCCCTGCTGAGCAGGAAGCCCAATGTGCTGATCTTGGGATCATGACCTGAGCCTAAGGCAGCTGCTTAAATGGTGCTTGGACAACTGAATATCTCATGCAAAAGAATGACATTAGACCCCAATCTCATACCATACACAAACATTAACTCAAAATAGACCATAAATCTACATGTATGAGGTAAAACTATAAAATTCCTAGAAGAAAACAAAAGAGTAAATCTTCACGATCTTGGGTTATGTAATGGTTTTGTTATAGAACACCACAAAGTTTAAGTGACAAAAGAAAAAATTAGAGGGGCCCCTGGGTGGGTTCAGTTCACTAAGCATCTGCCTTCAGCTCGGGTCATGATCCCAGGGTCCTGTGAGAGAGCCCCACGCTGGGTTCTCTGCTCAGTGGGAGCCTGTTTCTCCCTCTCTCTGATGCTCCCCCTGCTTGTACTCTCTCTCTCTCTGCCAAATAAATAAATAAAATCTTTTAAAAAAAACCTTAAAAAAAGAAAAATTAGATTAATTGGACTTCACCAAAACTAAAACCTTTTGTACTTCAAAAGACATCATCAAACATATGAAAAGACAAGCAACAAAATGGGAGATAGTATTTGCAAATCATATTTCTAATAAGGGACTTCTATTCAGAATATATAAGAATTCTTACTACTCAACAATTAGAAGACAAATAACCCAAGTAAAAATACGATCAAGATATTTGAATAGGCATGTCTCCAAAAGGACAAAAAATGGCCAACAAGCATGTGAAAAGATGCTCAACATCATTAGTCATCAAGAAATATCAAATCAAAACCATATTGAGATACCATGTCACACCCTCTAGAATGGCTGAAATCAAGAACACAGAAAATAACAAGTATTGGCAAAGATATGAAGAAATGGATCCTTCATATATTCCTGGTGGGAATGTAAAACAGTACATTCATTTTGGGAAAATGTTTGATACTTCCTCAAAATAACAAACACAGACTTACCATATGACCCAGCAATCTGTCTCCTAAGTATATACCCAAGAGAAGTGAAAACATATATAAACTCAAAAACTTGTATAAAAATGTTCATAGCAGCATTAATAATGGTCAAAATGTGGAAATAATACAAACATCCACCAATTGATGAACGAATATATAAAAAGTGGTATATCCATACAAAGGACTATTATTCATCAGTAAGAAGAAATGAAGTACTGCTACATGCTACAACATTGATTAACTTTGAAAAGATGCTAACAGAAAGAAGCCAGTGACAAAGGATGGTATATGATAACATTTATATGAAATGTCCAGAGTAGGTAAATTCAATGGATGGGAGTTGGTGGGTGATGGCTAAGGAGTATGAAAATGTTCTAAGATTAAATTGTGGTGATGGTTGCAGTTCTGTGAATATATTAAAAGCCACTGAAATTCTCACTGTAGATGGGTGAATTTTATGGTATGTTAAATACATCTCAAAGCTGTGAAAAAGAAAAGAATAAAAGTGGAAACACCTTAAACTTTTCTTTACTTCTCACTTTTGTTGGTCACTTAATCTTTAAATAAATGGAAACTGAGCTTAATTTTTTAAAAAATCTCATATTATTAATCATATTTAATTGGCTTGTCTGTTATCACAATAAAGCATAGTACAACTAAATACTAAGTGACATGCTAATTTTTAGAGAAAAGAAAAACTGCATGGCGAGATCTAGTTTTTTTTTTATGGCTGAGTTAGAAACAAACAAAAAACAGACTCTTAAATACAGAAAAAACTGGTGGTTGCCATAGGGGAGGTGGGTGGAGGGATGGGTGAAATAGATAAAGGGAATTAAGAGGTACAATCTTCTAGTTATAAAATAATAGGTCACAGAGATGAAGAGTACAGCATAGGGAATACAGTCAATAATATTGTAATAACATTGGTGAAGATGGTGACTACACTTATTGTGGTGAACATTGAATAATGTATAGAATTGTTGAATCAATATGTTGTACACCTGAAACTAATAAAACATTGCATGTTAATTATACTTCAGTTTAAAAAAAACCTGCATGATTACAAAGATGATAATTCTTTATTCATGGTACAAAATTAAATGGGATACAACTTCAACTGAAAGAAATATATTTCAATTTATATTTGAATATAATTAACTGAAAATGAAAAATATTTGGAAGTTATCTTACATTACAAAGAGTACATGTATACCCTTTGAAAAGTATAGCCTTTAAAATTCTTTAAACATTTCTTTTTTTAGAAAGAGTTATTTATCTATAGCCATGTCACTCCACAACCTAAATTAAGATAGTCTTAATAGTGGAAGTCCTCCTCCTCTTCATTTTTCACTTTCTCCTCTTCTTTTTCTGTATTCACAATAATGGCCATTTATGAAGTGCTTGCTGGGTCTATAAAAACATATCATCTTATTCTACAACTTCCCATTATAGGTACTATTATTATCACCATTTTACTGAGGAGGTATAATTCACTTCATTGCCTAAATTCACACAGCTGATAAGTTATGAAACACAGAATCAATCACAGGCTAACTGGCTTCAAAAATGAATGTTTTTAGCCATTACTTTTCCTGTATTAGGAAACAATGCATTTTAGCAAAGTAACTAGTTCTATTTTCATTATAAAGGTGTGCTTTACACAGGTCCAAAAAACCTTATTGTCTCTTGTATTTAACTCTTTTGCTTCTCTTTTACTGATTTTAACTAATATTTTCACATGAGTGGAAAATTTCTCCTTCCCTGGCCCAGCAAACCATGCCTTTTCCCCCTCTCCATGCTGTACCTTAGTGAAACCTTCAAATCTCCAAAAAAGATTTTGTTAAACAGATCATTCCATTCTGCCAGCACTACCCTACACTCAAGCATTCACCCAGATTTTACATTTATTAAACAGTATGGTGGTTATGAAGATGAGCTCTGGAGCTCAGCCATCAGGATTTGAATCTTGATTCTCCCAATCAATACCTTTGTAACCTTTGGGTGAGTTACTTAAAACTATCTGTTGATTTCACCGTCTGTAAAATGAGCTTAACAGTAGCACCTACATCACTGGATTGGGTGTTGTGATTAAATGAGCTATTCACGTAACACAGTGCCTGGCATTTTGTGGGAGCTCATTAAATTTTAGCTAATATTAACTTATTCAAAAGACGTTCTTTGTCCCCCTATATTGTGGATCTTTCCATCGCCTTGGTCTTCTGTCCTTTAACCTTCCTAGGAACCATGCAGCCCCATGTAAATGCAGTAGCAACTAAAGGAGAATGAAGGATCAGCTTTGGCTTCTGTGTTGAGGGACGTACACTAGGAACATTTACTCATAATTGATGAAGAGGACATGACCATGACCATAGAGATTTCCATTAAGCAACTATGTTGTCCTACAACTGTTGCTTTCAAGATAAGGAATGGTGGATTTTTCAATAAGAACAAGGCGTTAACTAGATAATAAATAAAATGAGAGATGACTCCCCAACATTAAGACCATAAGACAATTGTTTCTCAAGTTTTTTCCTGACAGTTGCAATTTTCCTGTGGTTGAGGTGATTGAATTTCACTAGATTCATATATTTCAAAGTACCATCTCCCCTTCCACACCCAGATTGCATGATCTAGTGTACACTGAATATCCTTTCTGTACTTTTGATAAATTCTTAGCCTAAGTAATGTTAATGGAACACAAAGAGTCAACATTAATTAGAGTTCATAAAAAATTAAAACTCTCTTCTAATTACTATGTGTGTCTGACATCTTGCCTGCACTGAAATTTAACTAATTAATAAATTTAATGCTGCACTTTTCTTTTCCTAATTCCTTGAAATGGATTTAGCAAAGACTGTCAGCAAGTCCAAATGAAACATTCTCTTGAAGGCAGTTTTCAGCATGGAATTCCTATCTTGGAGGCATCCATTCCCACCTGAGTAATACCCATTGAGGGGTGGGGACACATGTGTAATAGGATAGTTATGGCCTAGAAAGTCATTCTGTCTATACACTATATAAAATCTCTCTGTCTTCTGCATCATTATTGTCATCTTTTCCTCCATTCCACTTACAAGCTACAAGATAGCAAACTGGACATATACAAAAATGTGGGTTTTTTGAAAAAAATTGTTTAAAGAAATTCAAGATATTTTTCTGAATGAACCAGAAAAGAATTTTTTTCCAGTCTTTTTTCTATTTTAGGTATAAAATAGAAAAAAATATTATTTCTGTCATGATTATTAAGAGAATTACACTTTAATTCCACTGAAGATACTAAAATTAAGGTATCCAACAAAAGGTTGACAATCCCATTATGATATGTTTCTATTATAAAGAGAGTTATGAATACATTCAGTTAATAATCTCAAAAACAAATTACCTAAGTATAATCTAAACACATTCCTTTTGGGCCAGTCCTCACTAAACATATATCATGCTTATTTAGGGGGGAAAAAAAGCACACCTTAGCAATCAAGAAACAAGTATTTTAATTTCTTTATCTTAGTGGTTTTCAGCATTGTATCTATTCTCTTCTTCTTGGGTATATATTAAATTTATTTGTAGTCACATCTTCAATTATTTTTTCTGACCTTTTGTTGTTGGTGTTGTCCAATTGTGTTTATCCCTAATTTCTCCTAAATATGTTTATATTTTTATATTTTAATCTTCCCATTCTTTTTGAATAATTTATTGTGTCAAATAAAAACAAATCCAGACTTGGGTAAGAATTTTTCTTTTTTCAAAAGACTACTGCAAAAGAAAGAACACTTCAACCTCAGGATCTTTAAGTGTCTCAAAATCAAAAAGAAGAAAGGTTTATTTTTAATAGGGAGGTATAATAAGGTTAATGGGAAATTTTGAGAGGAAATTAGTCAAAGGAGTAAGACTGAATAGATGGCATATTCAGGGGAGTCTGAGAAAAATGTTTCTCACTGTAGTTGACCCATTTCAATTCTATGGATGTGCTATGCATTAGTCATTGTTCTCCAGAGAAACAAAACCAAAAGGGCATGTGTATAGAGAGAGACATTTATTTTATGGAATTGCCTCACATGATTGTAGAGATTTGGTAAGTCTAAAATCTTCAAGGTGAGCCCAGCACAATGGAGACCCAGGGATGAGTTGCAATTCAAGTCCAAAGGTAGATTTCTGGCAAAATTCCTTCTTGCCTTGGGGAGGTCAGTCTTTGTTCTATTATGGCTTCGACATAATAATTGGATGAGGCCCACTCACAATATGAAGGATTATCTGCTTTATTCAGTCTACCAGTTTAAATGTTATTCTCATCCAAAAAAACACCTTCACAGAAATATCCAGAAAAATGTTTAACCAATTATCTGGGTATTACTGCCCAGGCAAGTTGATAAATAGATTTATGCATTACCTGTTTTAAAAAGGATATGTTATATATTTTAGTGCTTATTCAGACCTGGGGGAAGCCACAGTCCAGGAGTCCATTGAGAGGAAATAAGCCTGATTAAAATTTAGTCAAGATAAAGCAAAGAATAAGAAATGCACAATTGTGAGCACTTGGTCACTTGTTTTCCTTCAAACTTTAGTTTCCTGTACATATTTGTCAGATCCAACACAAACTAAGTAAGTAGTTGACAATACCACATGTTGGAGCACCTGGGTAGCTCAGTCGGTTAAGCATCTGCTGGGATCCTGGGATCGAGTCCTGGGATCGAGCCCCACATTGGGCTCCCTGCTCAGCAGGGATACTGCTTCTCCCTCTCCTTCTGCCCCGCCCCCCACCTCCCCATGCTCTCTCTTATGCACTCTCTCTCAAATAAATAAAATCTTTAAAAAAGAGAAAGTACCCTATGTTTCCTATCAGAATTAACACTTTAACTTCATCCCCTGATATATTAAATGAGATAAGAGCATTGGAAGGGTTCATTGAGGAACTATTTTGAAAAGAAGATATTTCGGTAGGTTAGGTAAAGAAATTAAAACAGTAGATATTATTAAAATTATTCAAAGTAGATATTTCAAAAATTCAATCAAAAGTAAAAGGCTTGGGGCACCTGGTTGCCTCAGTCAGTTAAGCATCGGAGTCTTGATTTTGCCTCAGGTCTTGATCTCAGGGTCCTGAGATGGAGACCCACATGGTGCTCCACGCTCAGCCCAGAGTCTGCTTAACCCTCTCTGTCTGCCTTTACCCCTCCTCCCACTCATGCTCTCTCTCTCTCTCTAAAATAAATAAAATATATTTTTTTTAAAAAGTAGAAGGCTCAAAGGCTTGCAAAGATCCCATAAACTAGTAGTAACATCAGACGATCTATTTCATTAAGTATCAGGAATGCTTATACATTCAATAGTTAATGTGTGTTTAATATGGGCTGACACTGCAAAACAATGGCAATTCATATAAGGTTGAACAAAATGAACACTCTTCCCTGATATTATAGAGGTAACAGTAATAGCAGGGAGAGAGACATGAGTGTATCACATAACTCCACATCACTTGAGTGCCACAAAAAATTAAACAGCTTACTTTCATGTATATGTGTGTAAGTTTGTGCATAGATATAAATAATATGCATATAAAATATATGCCCCCAAGTATTTTACCTTGCAAGTCAGTCAAGGTATCAATATAAACTCTAGCTTTGTATAATAATACTGTTCACAAAACTGGGAGGGAAAAAAACCTTTCTTTTAATTATGTGATCTTTCATTATCTTTCACATAGAATATTCCCTTTGTCTAGAATACTTTTTTTTTTCTATTTATGTTCACCTGGAAAAATTCTACTCATCTTTCAAGACAGAGTTCACATTCACAGTGTCACATTCTCTGGAAACATTTCCTTTATCCCTCTCAGGCAGTTAATTGTTCCTTAATCTGTGTTTCCATAGCACTTTGCATACACAGGTTTTTATTTCTTTTCATGTTAGATTTAAGTGACTTGCTTACTCATATGTCTCCCCCACCAAACTATGAGCTGCTTGGGAATAGCAACAATGTCTTTTTGAGCTTTGCAAATTAAAGCCCAGCATAGAATCTGTTGATACATAAGAAGTATATTGAATAAATAAATGATTGCATGAATAAACAAATCAGCATGTCCTGTAATTGAACAGAATGTTGCTTGGATGTTTGCAATGTTTATCAGTCAGAATCAATTGGGTTATGTTGTAGGAACATAGGTATAAAACAACAAAGGTTTATTTATACTGTACACTACATGATCTATCATGGATCCACAGAGAGGATCATTTCATCATAATCAGAGTTTACAGGCATCCACTGTCTTGAATTTTGCTAGCCACCAGCCAAAAGGAAAAGAAACATTTAAAGGATTGTACACAGAAGTTAAATGTTGGGATTAGAAGGGAGTCTGGTTATATTTACTCACAATCCATAGGCAAAGCTGGTCTTCAGGTTACACCCAATTATAAAGGAAAAAGAAAAGATTGCCAAGAAGAAGCAATCCTACCACTTGCCTGTGAGGAAAGGACCAGTAAACAGCATTAATTTCTGCTACACTTTCTTTAGTTAAGAAAGCAATCTTTTGCATGGTGCACTGGGTGTTATATGCAACTAATGAATCATTGAACTTTACATCAAAAACCAGGGATGTACTGTATGATGACTAACATAATATAATAAAAAAACATTAAAAATATATATATACTTTTGTGAATAAAGATGAAACATTTAAAAAAAAAGAAAGCAATCTTTTGTATCACTAGAAGACATATGCTTAAAAGTTATAAGAGAAATTGTAGAACAAAAATTAACCATGGGACACATAAATTCAGTATAAAAGCCCTATTTTTACTATAGCACTATAAAGTAATATTTTAATATTGTCTAATTTTCATCATTATCTTTTTAAAAAGTCTCATTCTTTCTATACCAGTTTATGTCAATTTTTTGGCCACTAATATTGCTAGAATTTTCAGCTATAGCTAAATATTACAAAAATATTGTAGTGGGAGTATCACAAAGCAAGGGCAAAACACTAATATTATAATTTGACACTGCTCTAACAAGTAGTTAACCTAGACCCCTTTTCATCAGACACTCATTTTAAGTGTTCTAAATTAGTTGTTTGGGGGCTGATTTTCATAAAGCTGTTAGAGTCCGACGTACTTATATAGGCTTTGTATATAAAACTGTTAACCTGGGTAACAAGGATTAGTAGATAAGATCACAGAAAGCAAATCCCAAAGAACACAATTTCTACATCTTCCCTGAACTAGTGGTATCATATCCAATAATGTAGAGAAGAGAGGGAAAACACTTCTTAAAAATAATTTTACAAATATGATAAAGCAATACGTGGTATGATGCAGTGGGAAGAGCCCTAATGTTAGATCGAGAAGACCTGATTTTAGTCTCAGCACCTCTGATTATCAGCTGTATGATTCTGAAACTTCAAACTTTCTTTAAGATATTTTATTATCTATTTGTCAGAGAGAGAGAGGGCACAAGCAGGGGGAGTGGCAGGCAGAGGGAGAAGCAGGCTCCCTTCTGATCAAGAAGCCCGATGCAGAACTCAATCTCAGGACCCTGTGCCACAGGCAGACACATAACCAACTGAACCACCCAGGCATCCCAACCTTCCTGAAACTTTCAAAGCCTGTTTTCTCTTTTGTGAAATGGGGAAATTAATACTTGTTCCATCTTATTCCTAGGATTCTTTAGAGACTCATTTGAGACTATGTATGAAGGAAGTTTTGAAACTGTGAAACATAACTGTCATACTATTATTATTAGTTATATAAGATCATCCCTCAAAAAACACTTGAGACACTAAGTATTAGATTCCATAATGCTCCTCTTTTTAAGAAAGAAGAATGATATTGGTTTATAACTTATTTAAAATCAGAAACCAAAGAACGAAACTATTTTGTATGATATTGTAGGAGTAGATACATAACACTATCCATTTGCCAAAACCCATAGAAATTTGCAATACAAAGAGTGAATGTTAATGTATGTGTATATTTAAAATATCATTTAAAAAGTCATTGAAAAACATATATCTTGTGAAATATTCATGAACGTGTTTTGCTCAACAGGTATGTTACTTGGTTGAGGAAGATTTCTCATCACAACATTTCTGTATTTTCACATAAGTGGACAAAATCGTGGTTTGGGGCTGTTACAGTCAAATTGATTTTTTTTCCCCAAATAACAATTGGAAACATGTTTGAACCCAAAAGTCTAGAGATAGGTGAGCTGCTAATTCCTAATTCCCTGTTTTTTTTGTTTTTTGGTTTTTTTTTTTTTTTTGCTAAGGTGCAAATTCCCTGCCTTCTAACAAGTGGCCCATAGTAGACTCAATTTAAAAATATGACTCTTTTACTCTATGTACATAGCACAATTTAACTACAAATGTGAATAAATAATATAAAGAGTATGGACATGCAGACATGATCCATAACTCTATATATGCTCTTATTTTAAAAGTGATTCCCTTGCCCAAGATGACATAATTGATAACTAGAGAAGCAGTATTTGAATCCTTCTTCAGGTCTGGGTCACCTTAGCATGAAGAATGTAAAAAAAGTATGAACTATGATCAACAGGGGCACCTGGGTGGCTCAGTCAGTAAGCACCTGCCTTCTGCTCAGGTCATGATCCCAGGGTCCTGGGATCTAGCCTCACATCACATCTGGCTCCCTGCTCAGGGGGGAGCCTGTTTCTCCCTCTCCCTCTACTCCTCCACCCCACTCATGCTCTCACTTTCTCTCTCTCTTTCTCTCAAATAAATGAATAAAAATAAATATAATCTGAACTATGATCAACATCAAAATTTGTTCTATTTTGATTTCTAGTCAATACTATGAACATATGTGTGTATGTATAGAAAAAAAATTAAAACTTATCCACGCATAAGTGTTGGTTTTTTTCAAAATGCAAGCAATGATATACCTGAACAACTGGAATGTAACATCATTAATAACTTTCTCTTTTCTTTAGAAACTCCTCAAAGACAGGGGTTGTTTTATGATAGGTAGTAATACAGCTGTCAATTTTGGAAAAATTCATTTGCAATTTCCTCATATTTTATCCAAATTTTCATGTAGAAAATCTTAGGCGTGCACTTTAAATATTGCTTCTTCTAGCACCGTAAATAACTCTTCCTGTTTTTTTTAATGAGATTCATCACAGGTTCTGAGATTAATTTCGTTTACTGAAAACCTACTCCAAATCTTGTCAATCAGCATATGTATTCTCTGTAGAGCAGGAAAAATGAGCTAAATTTTCCAGAGAATCATCTCATATATAGGACTAAAAATATATATCTTAGAGGTAGAGAAACAAGCTATAAAGAATAGGGATAGAATTTCATTGATCTCCTAAGTCTATTGAATAGTAATACTATTAGCACTGATTATAGTTAGAATTTACTTATTATTTACTATGTGGCAGAGACACTGCGCTAAGAGTTATACACAATATCTTATTTTTTTAGTAGAAATTTATGAGGTAGATGCTATGATTATTCCCATTTACTGATGAATAAACTGACTTGGAAGAAATTAAACTACACTGCTTCACATATTTTGGTTTTGAATTTAGTTCTGTTGAACTCCAAAACCAGTTCTCTCACATATATGTGTAGCAGAGGCACTGCCAGAGAAGAAAGCATGGTAATGATGAAACTTGTGGTTTATTTATCCTTTTTCAGTGAGAAAAATTGCCAACTAACAGAGTTGACTTCCAGTTATGATGCCAGGAGATATAAAAGAGGACCAATTATTGCTTTAACAATTGGAATTGCCTGGAAAATACAAAATAATTTGTGAGTGGAGGGCTACTCCTTATGTAGTGGTAGAGAGACTAGAACTTAAAATATATATAAAGTAAAACCTTCCTTAGAAGGGTGGGGGATATTAGACCTCCATGACTCACTGAAATTAGCCTCTATCAGAAGGGTAGTTAGAGGTTGCATAAGAGTTATGAGAGGAAAAAAAAAAGTTTTTCCAAGGTGGAAGTGGGGAGAGGAGTTACTGTAGAGAAAAATAAGTATAAAAATGAATATACTGGATGTAGTAGTCAGGGTTCTCCAGAGAAATAGAACCAATAGATTTTATAGTTGTATATGTATATATATGTGTGTATGTATTATATACACATGTATATACAAAGAGATTTATTATAAGGAATTGTCTTATACAATTTAGAGGCTGACAAGTCCCAAGGCCTGCAGTCAGCAAGCTGAAGACCCAGAAGAGCCAATATCATTGTTTCAGTCCAAGTCCAAAGGCCTGAGAACTGGGAGAACTGATGGTATACCAGGTGGAGCCTATATTTTGGTTTGAAGTCCAAAGGCAAGAGAAAAACAATGTCCTAGCTTCAGGGCAGTGAGACAGAAGGAGTTCCCTCTTACTTGCGAGACAGTTGGCCTTTTTGTTCTGTTCTCATCCTTTAACTTACTGGGTGAGGCCCACCCACATTAGAGAGGTCAATCTACTCTGCTCAGTCTACCAATTCAAATGTGAATCTCATTTCAAATCACCCTCACTGGCACACCCAGAATAAAGTTTGACCAAATATCTGGGCACCTCATAACTCAATTAAGTTATGTCATTAAAGTGGTGGTTGCTACATCTAATCCTCCTCACACAACACTCCTGGGGCAGGCAGGAAATGGTTATGTGGAAAAATTGCAACAGCTAATTGATAGAACAGTAATATAATGGGCTCATGGCTACAAGATCATTAAGGCTCTGACATTGAATATTTCCCCATAAAGAACTGCTGAAGCAGAGCTCCTTATAGTAACCAACTGAGCAGTAGATCCAGTAGAGTTTTATGGGTAAATACTCCTTAAATACTGCTTCTAAGAATGAGTCTTGTCCTCACACTGTATAGTAGAAAGATACTAACCAACAAAATAGTAGATCTCTGATCTCCCTCTCGTATAGCACAGAACTACGTAAGCAACTGACGGGGGGGGGGGGGCGGAATCACCTAAAGTAGCATGGAAGTCAGGAAGTTCTGCGATGGATCTAAATTAAAGGCCTGTATGAAAATGGGAACTCTTTATTGAAAGAATTATCACTAACCACAATGCAAATGCTTAGCCCATTCTCCTTTCTACCACTCTCCAAGAGGAAGCATATAATAAATAACTTTTTAAGGGAGAAATACAGATCCTTACACAAGACAGAAAACAAATAAAGCCTATGGAATACCAGAAGGTAGACAGAGAAACAAAAGATAGATTTAAATCGGAGACCTATACAAAAAGAGAAAAAAAATTTCAAGAAAAAAGAAAAGTATTGATAACACTGTACTATAGAAATGAAATTTGCTGAGGGTAGAGAACCTAAATGTTTTCACCAAACCATAAGTAAATAACTGTGTTACGTAAATGGATATATTAATTACTAGAAAGTGGAAATCTTTTCACTATATATATATATATATATATATATATATATATATATATATATATATAAAATCACCACAATGTACAATACAAACATTTTAGAATTTTGTCAATTAAACTTTAATAAAGCTAAAAAAAGAATTAAAAGTGGAAAAGGAAGGCAGAGGAGTTGCTGGCTTTAAAGAAGAAAGAAGGGGTTCATGAACCAAGACATATGAGTGGCTCTAGGAACTGGGTAAGCTGACAGCCACCCAAGGAAATGGAGACATCATCCTACAACCATGACTAACTACGTTCTGCCAACAACTTAAATGGGCAAGGAAACAATGTTCTTGTAGCACTTCCATAAGGGAACCCAGCTCCCATTCCATGGGTTGCCTCTTTGTTTTGATGACTGTTTCCTTTGTTGTGCAGAGACTTTTTATCTTGATGAAGTCCCGAAAGTTCATTTTTTCTTTTGTTTCCCTTGCCTTTGGAGATGTGTCATGAAAAGTGTTGCTGTGGCTGATGTCAAAGAGGTTACAGCCTATGTTCTCCTCTAGGATTTTGATGGATTCCTGTCTCACATCAAGTTCTTTCATCCATTTGGAGTTTATCTTTGTGTATGGCGTGAGAGAGTGGTCAAGTTTCATTCTTCTGCATGTGGCTGTCCAATTTTCCCAGCACCATTTATTGAAGAGACTGTCTTTTTTCCATTGGATGTTTTTTTCCTGCTTTGTCAAAGATTAGTTAATGAGGGGTGCCTGGGTGGCACAGCGGTTAAGCGTCTGCCTTCAGCTCAGGGTGTGATCCCGGCGATCTGGGATCGAGCCCCACATCAGGCTCCTCCGCTATGAGCCTGCTTCTTCCTCTCCCACTCCCCCTGCTTGTGTTCCCTCTCTCTCTGGCTGTCTCTCTCTCTGTCGAATAAATAAATAAAATCTTTAAAAAAAAAAAAGATTAGTTAATGAATCATGGAACACTACATCAAAAACTAATAATGTACTGTATGGTGACCAACATAACATAATAAAAAATTTAAAAAAAAAGAAAAAAGGAAAAAATCAAATTGTAATAACCTTGCATGATGACAGATAGTAACTACATTTGTGTAGAAGATTGTTAAATCACTATGTTGTACCACCTGAAACTAATAGAATATTGTATGTCAACTATACTTCAGTAAAAACTTAAAATCTAAAAAGAGGAAAGAGATCTTTAAATAAAAAAAGAAGTAAAAAAAAAAAAAAAAAGAAGGGAACCCAGCTCTGCCGACACCTTGAGTTTAGCCTAACAAGACCCATGCTGGACTTCTGACCTACAGAAATGTAAGATAATAAATTTATGTTATTTTAAGCTGCTAAACGTGTAGTGATTTGTTACAGCAGCAAGAAAAAACTAATGCACACCAGTGATGTGTAGAAAGTCGAGGAAGAAAGAGGTGGGATATGTTACTCAGCTCCCTTTTGTCTAAGGAGATTTCTAAGCAGCAAATCCTTCAACTTAAGGAAAAAATGTAAATGGTGCTGAGGCAAAGAAAATAAACATAATTTGACTTGTCCTGACTGCAGACTCTTGGTTATGCCCAACTTTTAATTAGCCATGTAAACAGTAGTGAGGCAGTATTTTTAAAAGGGGGGGGGAGGGTATTCAAATCATTTATATTTGGCTTTGTAATTGATGTTGATTATTATTAAAAGGGAGCAGATTTTCTACTCTTTTCTTTATCCTGAGAAACTAATCAATAATCAATAATTCTATGTCTTCTTTTAGATCTGGCAGAATATCATTGAAAATCAAAATCAAGGAAATTCAAATAAAAACTATACTGAAATAGCATTTCACCCCCTCTAGAATGGTTAGAATCAGGAAAAGAGATAATAAGTACTGGGAATGCATAGAGAAATGAAGCCCTCCTATTTTGCTTGTGGGAATATAAAGTGGTTCAGCCACTTTGGCACTTTCTAAAAACGTTAAACACAGTTATCACATGACCCTGCAATTCTACTCCTGGGTATTTGCTCCAAAGAAATGAAAATATGTCCACATGAAGTTCATAGTAGCATTATTCATCATAGGCAAAAAGTGGAAACAAGCTAAATATCATCAGTGGGTGAATACATACACAAAGTGGTATATCCATACAATGGAATATTATTTGGCCATTTCAATGAGTGAAGTATTGATACATACTACAATATGGATGAACATTGGAAATATGTTAAGTAAAATGAATCAATCATAAAAGGCCACATTTCATATGATTCCAT
The DNA here is from genome assembly GCF_023065955.2 of Ursus arctos. NCBI lineage: Eukaryota > Metazoa > Chordata > Mammalia > Carnivora > Ursidae > Ursus > Ursus arctos. Next base: position 71,697,039 of record NC_079873.1, read on the forward strand.
TTATATAAAACTTATAGAATAGGCAAATCTATAGAGAGGGATAGTAGTGGATTAGTGGTTGCCTAGGACTGAAGGAAAGGGGAGCTCTGGGAAATAATGAGTGAGTGTTAATGGATATAAAATTTATGTGGTGATGAAAACGTTGGTTGTAGTGGTAGTTGTACAACTCTAAATATACCAAAACCCATTGAACTGTATACCCTAAAAGTAAATTATAATGTTTTTGTATTGTATTTCAATAAACCTGCTATTTTCAAAAGCATAGAAAAACAAAATTTATTTTGAGGGTTGGAGAAGGGAGAAATGTTCTTGATTTTTTTTCTCTGTGATCTTGTGGAGGGGAATGAGTGATAATAGACAGGAGAAATATAGGGTTCCTTTTACTTCAGTATTATTTAAAATAGAATGTTATAGACTTGTCTCAAGGATTTAGCAACTACAGAAAACATACCTTGTCAATTACTAACAAGAAAACTTGAAATCTTAAAGTAAAGAATGCTAAAAAGGTATAACTATGTTCGACATTAAACTTTATTCTGATGTCTGTACTGGGGTTGTTTGAAATTTTTCAGGCATTGTCTTCCACCGAGGGTGTCACTGTTAACGTATTTTGTATCTCTATGAAAACAGTAACCTCTGTTGGATAGTCATTTTCTCAGCTGGGATTTTTAGAACTAGGTTAATTGGTAAATTTATCTTAAACAATTTAAAATTAAAAATAATCTTCCTGAGACTTCCAATTCACCTTTACAGATTACAGTGCACTTAACCATGCAACAACAACAACAAAAGGTAATAGAAAAGAAGTAGCAAAGCCAAAATTGACTTAATCATCAGTCCAGGAAGCCAAAAGCAAGCAAATATGTAAAAAGAGAAGGGGGATTGAAAGTAGACAAAGCTAGAGAGAAAGTAGATCACTAGGAAAAAGTGAAAGACAAGCTGAAGCAAAGAGAAAGAAAGAAGGGGAGGCAGTTGAAAAGATGGTTCAGGACCTGCAGTTAAAAATTATTTTGTTGGGGGCGCCTGGGTGGTTCAGTCGTTAAGCGTCTGCCTTCGGCTCAGGGCGTGATCCCAGCGTTCTGGGATCGAGTCCCACATCAGGCTCCTCCACTGGGAGCCTGCTTCTTCCTCTCCCACTCCCCGGCTGTGTTCCCTCTCTGGCTGTCTCTCTGTCAAATAAATAAATAAAATCTTTAAAATAAATTATTTTGTTCGTTCACAGAAGGAAATTCACATACTCCACACATATATGAATAATCTGGACTGAGAAATGTGCTATTATAATTGTCTTATCTGGTATATAGTGACTAGACCAGTTGTGGCAACTGTGGAATATCTCTTGAAGGAACTGAGTTTTTCAACTTCCTCATTGGGAAAATAATAGGCCTTTGATAAGAAGAAAGGAAGATACTCCTTTTTTCTTTAATCCCCAAGAAAAATGGGAGCTCTAGTCACCTGTAAAGAAGTAAAGGGGTCAAGGGGACTCTTCAAGTGGGAAATAAGTTGACACAACATATATGACACCAGGAAGGGCTGTCATTAAGAGATCCCTGTGCAGAGGCATAGATGATGGATCTCTGATAGCTAGCTTTAAAATTTCCTTTTTCTATCTGATAATTTCCTTCTCCTATTCCCAAATCATCAGTAAAATTTTGTTAAGCACAAGAGTGAGATATTAACTGTGTTTTAGGGGTTTACTTTTTGGTGTGATGTGTTAATTTTTAGTGTAATGTGGATTTGGGTAAGTAGCAGCAACATAGAGAAGTGGTTGTGAGACAGCACAATATGACCAAGGGAAAAGTCTGAAGCACTTGCCCTAAGAAAACACTAATGAAGGACAAGCAGACACACTTTTGGAACATATAACCAAGCATTCTTTAGTTTTCTCAGAAATACTTGGAAAAGGAAACTAGGCAGAGAATACTGACATTACTTGAGAGAATGAAGGCTGAGGTTAGGTTATTTGGGTATTAACAAGAAAAGTAACCACTGAAGGTCAAAGAGGTTAGAAAAAAAACTCTGTTTTATAGTAATTGTTAATTATCCAAAAAATTGAAAGGGAAAGCAGCATGGTTCTTTCCATTACTACCTGTTGTGTGACCTTGGATAGTACTTAGATACAATGAGCCCAAGATTTCTTATCTACGAAATGAGAAAGTAGATCATCTTTAATGTTCTGCTAGTGTCAACATTACTGGAATTTGTGTTTGGTCTTAAGGAGACCACTGTGAAGGGTCATACATTGCTTGAATGATTTTAATACATTATTTAAAAAATTAGTCGCCAATACTGTGTAGCTCAAATATGTGCCTATGTAGCGCCTTCATAATTCTTTATGTTTTCTGACTCTACAGTTCCACATAATTGCCTATTAATTCTAACATATTCGTTTCTCCCACTATACTTTTTCTGATCACAACAGTTAAGTTCTGGCCATTATATAAAATTTAAAATCCCAAAAATTGTGACTATAAATTACCTAAAACTCCATTACATATAGATAACTAGTATCAACATTTTTTGTGTACTATACATAATTTGCATATATATGCATTCATTTCCATATTTTTGAGATCATTTTCATTAAACAATTTATCTTAGCTATCATTCAAGGTCAGTATAGATCTATCTACATCATTACCTTAAATACCTTTATATTATTCAACTATAGGAATAAATAATAACTTATAAATTGAATCCCCTCTTTTTGGATATTTAACTTGTTTCTGAGATTTCAGTATTATAAGCAACACTGAAATGAACATTCTTACAATTGGTTTTGTGATTATTTTCAAATTAAGATAAATTCCTTGAATATTTGCTAGGTGAAGGAGTAGGCACATCTTTCAGGTTTTTATTAAGTATTGCCAAATAATACTCTAGAAAATATGTACTAAACTTTCTACTTGTGCATGTGACATGGAATTTCTTCACATTATAGAACAATGGTGGGAACTTTTAAATTTTAATTTAAATGAAACAGATAAATAGCAGTATCTCATTGTTATTTTAATTGTCATCTTTTTTATTAGTAGTGCATGTGAGATTTTTCATATTTATTAGCCAAAAGGCTAATATACATATAAAAATACTTTTCTGAATTACCTATTTATCTCTTTTACAAGTAGTTTTCTCCTCAGTTTGTTCATTTATCATATATATATAGATATATCTATATTTATCTCATATATAATATATACATATACATATATAAAAGGTGTTAGTATGGTTTAAGTTGAGAATATCAAGACAGATCCTAAAATTAAATGAGGAATGTCACCAGTATTCTCTCTTCTACCTTTCCTTAGACACAAAGTGTCCATAGGACAACTCTCACAAAGCAGGTTGCTGGATAGAGAAGAGAGGCCAACTAAAGGATCTTAAACATCAACAAATTCTGGTATTATTTAAAATATCACATAATACATTTTTGGTGGATGACGATTTGTTAATCTATCCTGAGTAACAAACTTTGACTCAACTGCACTCTCCTAGGCACAAACACTTTTTATTTACTAAAAATATTAAGAAAATATAGAGGTTTAAGCCATATTTAATATCAAATAAGTTTCTGCATTAAATAAAACAACTAAATATTCTCTTTTCACATATAAATATTATAGTAATTGAGGCATGGATTACCATTTGTGATCTCTTGCTTCCTCATGAAAATATATTAAAATGAAAATCAAACTACTGAGATAATACTTCAAACATGTTGTTTAAGGCATAGCATTTGTTTTGTTGAGTCTTGTAAAGATTTTTTTTCTCTATTATACTTGTGAGAATATTTAATAACACAAGCTAAACAAACCTAAACACATTTGAAAAGACCTAACTTATTTCTAAAACTGTTGTCTAGAAAATCAACCAGGGATTTTGCTGCTTAGGGATTCTTGCTTTAGTATAGATTCAGTTGCAAACAGTCAGGATTCATTTTCCTAAAGCCTCATCATTTATACAGATTTTTAAAAATAGCTATGCTCTTTCTCTAACCCGTGAGCCTAATTAAATACAGCTGCAGGCTTGGCATAAAGGAATTTAAAAACAATTAATTGGCAACCTGCTGACATGGTAAATAGGCTGTGAAAATCCAATTCCTCCAATATTTAAAAGTATATTACATTTGTTGAAATGTTTTCCTTGCACCCTGAACCCAGCTAAAAGTAACAACAAAATTTTTTCTTAAGTGACTTATTTGTCCTGGTGCTTCTCCTTGTTTTGTTTTTCAATCCAAAAATTGAAGAACTTGGAGGGAGAAAAAAGATGGTGGAGGAGTAGGGGACCCTATTTCAACCAGTCCCCTGAATTAAGCTGGATATCTACCAGACCGTTCTGAACACGGACGATATCAGCCTGAGATGTAAGAAGATATATCTGGATCTCTACAAACAGAATATCTCCGGAAGTTGGTCTCAAGGTATGAAGTGGGGAGCCATGATTCTGGGGGCAGATATCAGAAGATAAACAGAAGGGGGAGGGAGCCTCCATGAACTTGCAGACCAGGCACAGATGCACAGACCAGTAGCGGTGGGGAAAGGAATTTAGGACAGCCTCCCAGACTGAAACCTGGATCTATGGGGGCATGCATGCAAACCGGGGGCAGCTTGCAGGTTCAGAAGTACAAATGGCAGAGACATGTGCGGCCCCGGGAGTGACAGCTGGGAGTGCTGCTGTGGGGCGTACAACCCAGGATGCTGTGTGCTTTTAGCAGCACAGACAGAAACGGAGACAGTGTGGCCTGGAGAGCTCATTGAAGAGCAGACTGCAATTTCTCTGTTCTGAAACAGAGGTTTGGATGTGGTCACTTCTGCTCTGACTCTTGGAAAAGATGCAGAAAGCCACCAGGGAAAGCCACCAGAGAACAAAAGCCCCCCAAAAATGTTTTTCACTGAGTCCACTTGCCCCCCACAGGGGGCAGGGCAGCTCTGCCCAAACAGGTTTGCCTGAGACACAGCACAGCAGGCCCCTCCCCCAGAAGACAGGCTGGAAGAACAAGAGGAGGACAACCATAAGGTCCCTATAAAACAGGTGCATGTTGCTTGGGTCATGGTTAATACTTTGGACTCTACACATTCCCTCAACCACCCCTGAACAGAACGATTAAGAGGAGGAACCCGCAAAAAGAAAAGAATCAGACTGTGGCCTCTGCTGCAGAACTAATGGATATAGATATAACCAACATGTCAGAAATGACTTCAGAGTAACAATTATCAAGGTGATATCTAGGCTTGAGAAAAATATTAGCAATAATATAGAATCTCTAAGGGCAGAAATGAGATCTAATCAGGCCAAACTTTAAAAAGGCTATGAATGAAATGCAGTCTAAACTGGATACTCTGACTGCCAGGGTAAACGAGGGAGAAGAACGAAATAGTGAGCTAGAGGATAAGATGATAGAAAAGAAGGAAACCAAGGCAGCATAGGAAAAACAGATTAAAGCCCAAGGGATCAAACTGAGAGAGATTAACGACTTAATGAAATGTTCCAATATCAGAATTATTGGGATCCCTGAGGGGGTGGAGAGAGAGAGGTCTAGAAGATATATTTGAGCAAATCGTAGCTGAGAACTTCCCTAATCTGGGGGAAGGAAACAAGCACTTGTGTCGAAGAGGTGGAGAAGACCCCTCCCAAGATCGATGAGAACAGACCAATGACACGACATATAATAGTACAATTTGCAAATCTTATATCCAAGGAAACTTAGTCTTGAAAATGGCTAGGAAGAGATTTCTTACTTCAGGAGGGAGAAACATCAAAATAATGTCAGACCTGTCCGCAGAGTCCTGGCAAGCCAGAAAGGGCTGGCAAGACATATTCAGGGTACTAAATGAGAAGATCATGCAGCCAAGGATATTTTATCCAGCAAGGCTGTCATTCAGAATGGATGGAGAGACAAGGAGCTTCCAAGACAGGCAGAAACTTGAAAGAATATGTGACCACCAAGGTGGCCCTGCAAGAAATATTAAGGGGGGTTCTATAAAAGAAGAAAGAACTCAAGAGTGATATAGAACAGAAATTTATAGAGACAATCTATAGAAACAAGGACTTCACAGGCAATATGATGGCAATAAAATCGTATTTTTCAATAATCGCTCTCAACATGAATGGCCTAAATGCTACTATGAAAGGGCACAGGGTTGCAGATTGGATAAAAAGACATGACCCCACCATATGCTGTCTACAAGAGACTAATTTTGAGCCTAAAGATACTTTCAGACTGAAAGTGAAGGGATAGATAAATATTTTTCATGCCAATGGACCTCAAAAGAAAGCTGGGGTAGCAATTCTCATATCAAACAAATTAGATTTTAAGCTAAAGACTGTATTAAAAGATCCAGAAGGACACTATATCATTCTTAAAGGGTCTATCCAACAAGAGGATCTAACAATTGTAAATATCTATGCCCCCAACATGGGAGCAGCCAACTACATAAGCCAACTGTTAACCAAAATAAAGAGACAAAGTGCTAATAATACATTAATAGTACAGTACCTCAACACTCCACTCTCAGCAATAGACAGATCATCTAAGCAGAAAATCAACAAAGAAATAAGAGCTTTGTATGGCACACTGGACCAGATGGGTCTCATAGATATATACAGAAGCTTCCACCCTAAAACAAGAGAATACTTATTCTTCTCAAATGCACATGGAACTTTCTCCAGAATAGACCACATACAGGGTCACAAATCAGGTCTCAATTGATACCAAAAGATTGAGATTATTCGCTGTCTATTCTCAGACCACAATACTTTGAAACTGGAACTCAATCATAAGAATAAATTTGGAAGAAATTCAAACACATGGAAGCTAAAGCCCATCTTGCTTAAGAAAATTTGGGTCAACCAGGAAATCAAAGAAGAACTTAAACAATTCATGGAAACCAATGAGAATGAAAACACATCGGTCCAAAACCTATGGCATACTGCAAAGGCAGTCCTAAGGGGGAAATACATAGCCATCCAAGCCACACTCAAAAAAAAAAAAAAAAAAAAAAAAAGAAAAATCCTGAATACACAAACTAACTTTACACGTTAAAGAACTGGAGAAAGAACAACAAATAAAGCCTAAGCCACACACAAGAAGAGAAATAGTTAAGATTAGAACAAAGATCAATGAATTAGAAACCAGAAATACAGTAGAGCCAATCAAAGAAACTGGAAGCTGGTTCTTTGAAGGAATTAATAAGATCGATAAACCCCTGGCCAGACTTATCCAAAATAAAAGAGAATGGACCCAAATTAATATAATTATGAATGAAAGGGGAAAGATCATGACTGCCATCAAGGAAATAGAAACAATTATTAGAAATTATTATCAACAACTATATGCCAATAAATTAAGCAACGTGGAAGAACTGGATGCCTTACTGGAAACCTATAAACTACCAAGACTGAAACAGGAAGAAACTGATAATCTGAATAGACCAATAACAGGTAATGAAATTGAAGCAGTCATCAAAAACATCCCAAAAAACAAGAGTCCAGGGCCAGATGAATTCCCAGAGGAACTCTACCAAACATTCAAACAAGAAATAATACCTATTCTCCTGAAGCTGTTCCAAAAATAGAAACAGAAGGAAAACTTCCAAACCCGTTCTATGAGGCAGCATTACCTTGATCCCAAAACCAGGCGAAACCCCATCAGAAGGAGAATTACAGATCAATATCCCTGATGAATATGGATGCCAACATTCTCAACAAGATCCTAGCTAATAGGATCTAACAGTACATTAAAAGGATGATCCATCACGACCGCGTGGGATTCATCCCTGGGATGCAAGGGTGGTTCAACATTTGCAATTCAATCAGTGTGATAGAGAATACATTAATAAGTGAAGAGACAAGAACCATATGTTCCTCTCAATTGGTGCCAAAAAAACATTTGACAAAATACAGCATCCTTTCCTGATTAAAACTCTTCGGAATATAAGGATAGAGGGAATATTCCTCAATTTCATAAAAACCATCTAAGAAAAGCCCACAGTAAATATCATTCTCAAAGGGGAAAAGCTGAGAGCCTTTCCCTTAAGATCAGAAACATGACAAGGATGCCCACTCTCACCACTATTGTTCAACATAGCACTAGAAGTACTAGCATCAGCAATCAGATGACAAAAAGAAATAAAAGGTATTCAAATTGGCAAAGAAGAAGTCAAACTCTTTCTCTTCACAGATGCCATGATGCTTTAACTGGAAAACTCAATAGGTCCACCAAAAAAAATTGCTAGAAATCATACAGCGATTCAGCAATGTGGCAGGATACAAAATCAATTCACAGAAACCAATTGCTTTTCTCTACACTAACAATGTAACTGTAGAAAGAGAAATTAGGGAATTGATTCCATTTAAATAGCACCGAAAACATAAGATACCTTGGAATAAACTTAACCAAAGTATCTATAATCTAGTAACTAGAAAATATGTATGAAAGACATTGAAGAAGACACAAAAGATGGAAAAACATTCCATGCTCATGGTTTGGAAGAATAAATATTGTTAAAATATCTATGCTGTCCAGAGCAATCTTTACTTTCAATGCCATCCTGATCAAAATACCAATGGCATTTTTCAAAGAGCTGGAACAAACAATCCTAAAATTTGTATGGAACAAGAAAAGACCCCAAATCACTAAGGAAATGGTGAAAAAGAAAAACAAATCTGGGGGCATCAAGTTGCCTAACTTCAAGCTTTATTACAAAGCGGCGATCACCAAGACACCATGGTACTGGCACAAATACAGGCACATAGATCAGTGGAACAGAATAGAGAGCCCAGAAATGGACCCTCAATTCTATGGTCAACTAATCTTCGACAAAGCAGGAAAAAATACCCAATGGAAAAAAAGACAGTCTCTTCAATAAATAGTGCTTGGAAAATTGGACAGCTGTACACAGAAGAATTAAACTCGATCATTCTCTTACACCATATACAAAGATAAACTAAATGGATGAAAGACTTCAACGTGAGACAGGAACCATCAAAATCATAGAGGAGAACATAGGCAGTAACCTCTTCAACAACGGCCACAGCAACTTCATTCAAAACATGTCTCCAAAGACAAGGGAAAGAAAAGAAAAAATGAACTTTTGGGACTTCAACAAGATAAAAACCTTCTGCATAGCAAAGGAAACAGTCAGCAAAACAAAGAGGTACCCCATGGAATGGGAGAAGATATTTGCAAATGACACTACAGATAAAGGGCTGGTTTCCAAGATCTATAAAGAATTTCTCAAACTCAACACCCAAAAAACAAATAATCAAGTAAAAAAAATGGGCAGAAGATATGAACAGACACTTCTCCAAAGAAGACATTCAAATAGCTAACAGACACATGATAAAATATTCAACATCATTAGCCACCAGGGGAATTTAAATCAAAACCACACTGAGATACCACCTTACGCCAGTTATAATGGCAAAAATTGACAAGGCAAGAAACAACAAATGTTGGAGAGGATGTGAAGAAAGGGGATCCCTCTTACACTGTTGGTGGGAATGCAAGTTGGTACAGCCACTTTGGAAAACAGTGTGGAGGTCCCTTAAAAAAAAAATAGAGCTACCCTATGATCCAGCAATTGCACTACTAGGTATTTACCCCTAAGATACAAATGTAGTGAGAAGAAGGGGCACATGCACTCCAATGTTTATAGCAGCAATGTCGACAATAGCCAAACTGTGGAAGGAGCCGACATGCCCATCATCAGACGAATGGATAAAGAAGATGTGGTCCATATATACAGTGGAATATTACTCAGCCATCAGAAAGGATGAATACCCACCATTTGCATTAACATGGATAGAACTGGAGGAGATTATGCTAAGTGAAATAAGTCAAGCAGGAAAGACAATTATCATATGGTTTCACTTATATGTGGAACATAAGGAATAGCATGGAGGACATTAGGAGAAAGAAGGGAAAAATGAAGGGGGTGGAAATCAGAGGGGGAGAAGCACCATGAGAGTGGGGACTCTGGGGAACAAACTGAGGGTTTTAGAGGGGATGAGGGTGGGGGATGGGTTAGCCCAGTGATGGGTATTAAGGAGAACATGTATTGCATGGAACACTGGGTGTTATATGCAAACAATGAATCATGGAACACTACTTCAAAAACTAATGATGTACTGTATGGTGACTAACATAATAAATTTTAAAGAAACTGAAGAACTCTATTAAAAGTTGAATTCTACGTAATTAATTATATGTAATGCATCTTATTCCCATAATTCTTTTCTGAAGGTATTTAAAGAGACTTTTTTCCTTAAAGCAAGACAGGCTGGTGTGAGTTAATACTAAATTCAGCAGATCTAAAATCATGATATTTTACCTGAATTTGTAATTAGTGGTTATAATTAAAGGAAAATATTACATGAAATATTTTTACATTCCTCAGGATTCATTTTTTTTGGGGGTGGTGGTGCATTTTTTTAAGTAGATGCCATCCAATATGCTATTCATTACCTTTCACTTCTCACCTTTTGTGTTCTCTTAAACTTTTGCAAGCAATTCCTAAAAATAAACTTCCTCACCAAAAGTACATTTTTAGAAACCAAGGCAAAACTGAAAAAGGTCGAATAGAAAGCATTTCACCTGGAAATATTTTGTAAATCCCTATTTTACATAGAAATAGGCAACTGGGGTCTGTTAGTGATCCAGTTCTATTCAACATTACTAAAGAAAGAGTTTATGTCATAGACTTTTGGTAAGGAAACACACTGGGTAGAGTACTAGCTCTAAAGAAATGGATAAAAAGAGAGAGGAGTTAAGATGGTGGAGGAGTAGGGGTCCCATTTTTCATCTGGTCCCCTAAGTCGAGCTGGATAAGTACCAGACCATCCTGAACACCCACGGAATCAGCCTGAGATGCAGGAAGATACATCTGGATCTCTACAAATGAACATCTCCAGCACTGAGTATTGAGGTATGAAGCGGGGAGCCGTGAATCTGCGCACAGATACCGGAAGATAAATGGAAGGGGGAGGGAGACTCCGTGCTCGGGTGCCGGGTACCGGTAGCCACCTGCACTGGGGAGCGGGCGGACTTGCGGACCTGCATCCGCGAGAGAGCAGACTGAGACTGTAAGCCCGGGAATGGGCGCGACCGGACTGAAAAGCAGAGCTCCTGAGCGCACATGAACCACACTGAAATGGAGCTCCGGAAGGCGCGGCGGGGGGGGGTGGGGGGGGGCGGGGCTGGCAGCTGGCAGTGTTAGAAACACAAAGGACAGAGACATGCCAGCCCTGGAAGTGAGGGCTGGGACGCCGGGTGTGGGGTGCACATCCCGGGACGCTGTAGGGTTTAGCAGCACCAACAGAAACAGAGTTAAAGTGGCCAGAGGGGCCCAGGGGAGAAGGGTCCGCAATCCCTCTGTTCTGAGACAGAGGCTGGGATTCGGCTACTGCTGCCCTGACTCTCAGAAGAGGCACAGCAAACCGCCAGGGAAAGCCACCAGAAAACAAAAGCCTGGAAATACCAGCTCACAGTGTGCCCATCCCCATCCCCCCTCACAGGGGAGAGAGAGACTCTACCCAAACAGGGTTGCCTGAGTATCGGCACGGCAGGCCCCTCTCAGAAAGCAGGCTGAAAAATCAAGAAGCCCACATCCCTAAGGTCCCTATAAAACAACTGCACACTGCCTGGGTTTTGGTCAATAATTTGGGGGCTGGCAACCCTGCAACCTCTCCTCATCAGAATGCCGAGAAGGAGAAATCCCCCCCAAGCAAAGAAAAGATAATGAGTCTGTGGCCTCTGCCACAGAACTGATGGATATGGACATAACCCAATTGTCAGAAATGGAGTTCAGAGAAACAATGGTCAAGATGATGTGTAGGCTTGAAAAAACTATTAATGAAAATATTAATGACAATATAGAATCTCTAAGGGCGGAAATGAGAGACAGTCTGGCAGAAATTAAAAATGCTATGAATCAAATGCAGTCAAAACTAGATGCTCTGAAGGCCAGGGTGAATGAGGCTGAAGAATGAATCAGCGAATTGGAGGATGGGTTAGTAGAAGAGAAAGCTAAGACAGAAACTTGGCTCAAAAATATCCAATCTCAAGAATATAGGTTACGGGAGATTACTGACTCAATGAAACGTTCCAATGTCAGAATCATCAGCATCCCCGAGAGGGTGGAGAAAAACAGAGGTCTAGAAGAGATATTTGAACAAATTGTAGATGAAAACTTCCCTAATCTAGCAAAGGAAACAAGCATTCGTGTCCAAGAGGCAGAGAGGACCCCTCCCAAGCTCAACGATGACTAACCTACGCCATGGCACGTCATAGAGCAATTCACAAATATTAGATCCAAGGATACAATATTGAAAGCAGCCAGGGGAAAGGAATTTCTCACGTACCAAGGCAAAGGTATCAGAATTACGTCAGACCTGTCTACACAGACCTGGAATGAGAGAAAGGGTTGGTGGGGTATTTTTAAAGCTCTTTCATAGAAAAAAACATGCAGCCAAGGATCCTTTATCCAGCAAGGCTGTCATTCAGAATTGATGGAGAGATAAGGACCTTCCAGAATTGCCAGTCACTCAACAATTTCATAACCATGAAACCAGCCCTACAGGAGATATTAAGGGGGGTTCTATAAAAGTAAAAAGGCCCCAAGAGTGATACAGAACAGTAAGTCACAATCTATAGAAACAAAAACTTTACTGACAACATGGCATCATTAAAATCATATCTCTCAATAATCAGTCTCAATGTAAATTGCCTAAATGCTCCCATAAAACACCACAGGGTTGCAGATTGGATAAAAAGACATGACCCATCCATTTGCTGTCTACAAGAGACTCATTTTGAAATTAAACATACACCCAGACTGAAAGTAAAGGGATGGAATACCATCTTTCATGCCAATGGACCTCAAAAGAAAGCTGCGGTAGCAATTCTCATATCAGACAGATTGGATTTAAACTAAAGAGTATAGTTAGAGATACAGAAGGGCACTATATTATTCTTAAAGGATGTATCCAACAAGTGGATATGACAATTAGAAATATATATGCGCACAACAGGGGAGCAGGAAGGTACGCAAGCCAACTCTTAACCAGAATAAAGAGACATATAGATAATAATACGTTAATAGTAGGAGACCTCAACACTCCACTATCAGCAATAGATAGATCACCTAAGCAGAAAATCAACAAAGAAACAAGAGCTTTGAATAACATACTAGACCAGTTGGACCTCATAGATATATATAGAACACTATACCCCAGAACAAAAGAATACTCATTCTATTCAAAGCAGATGGAACATTCTCAAGAATAGACCATGTTCTGGGTCACAAAACAGGTCTCAACCGATACCAAAAGATTGAAATTATTCCCTGCATATTCTCAGACCACGATGCTTTGAAATTGGAACTCAACCACAAGGAAAAATTTGGAAGAAACTCAAGCACTTGCAGACTAAGAAACATCCTGCTCAAGAATGATTTGATAAACCAGGAAATCAAAACCAATTTAAACAATTTATGGAGACCAACGAGAATGAAAACACAACGGTCCAAAACCTATGGGACACTGCAAAGGCAGTCCTAAGGTGAAAATACATAGCCATCCAAACCTCCCTGAAAGAATAGAAAAATCCAAAATGTAGTTTTTATAATCTCACCTCTAGAAGCTGGAACAGCAACAGAAGAACAGGCCTAATCCACGCACGAGAAAGCAGTTGATCAAGATTAGAGCAGAGATAAATGAAGTAGAAACCAGGAGCACACTAGAGCAGATCAACAGAACTAGAAGGTGGTTCTTTGAAAGAATAAATAAAATAGACAAACCACTGGCAAGACTTATCCAAAAGAATAGAGAAAGAACCCAAATTAATAAAATTATGAATGAAAAGGTAGAGGACACTACCAATACCAATGAAATAGGAAGGATTATTAGAAACGTTTATCAACAGCTTTATGCCAAGAAATTAAGCAATCTGGAAGAGATGGAGGCCTTCCTGGAAACCTATAAACTACCAGACTGAAACAGGAAGAAATTGATTTTTTAAACAGACCAATTAATTATGAAGAGATTGAAACAGTGATTAAAAACCTTCCAAAAAAACCAAAACACCAGGGCCTGATGGTTTCCCCGGGGAATTCTACCAAACATTGAAAGAAGAAATAAGACCTATTCTCCTAAAGCTATTTCAAAAAACAGAAACAGAGGGAAAGCTACCAAACTCATTTTATGAGGCCAATATTACTTTGATCCCCAAAGCAGGCAAAGACCCCATCAAAAAGGAGAATTACAGACCGATTTCCCTGATGAACATGGACGCCAAAATTCTCAACAAGATCCTGCTATTAGGATCCAACAGTACATTAAAAGGATTATCCATCATGAGCAAGTGGGATTCATCCCTGGGATGCAAGCGTGGTTCAACATTTGTAAATCTATCAATGTGATAGATTATATCAACAAGAAAAAAGCCAAAAATCATATGATTCTCTCAATTGATGCAGAAAAAGCATTTCACAAAGTACAGCATCCTTTCCTGATTAAAACACTTCAGAGTGTAGGAATAGAAGGTACATTCCTCAACCTCATAAAAACCATCTATGAAAAGCCTACAGCAAATATCATTCTCAATGAGGAAAAGCTGGAAGCCTTTCCCTTAAGATCAGGAACACGACAAGGATGCCCACTCTCACCATTATTATTCAACATGGTACTAGAAGTCCTTGCAACAGCAATCAGACAACAAAAAGGGATAAAAGGTATCCAAATCAGCCAAGAAGAAGTCAAACTGTCTCTCTTTGCAGATGACATGATACTCTATATGGAAAACCCAGAAGAATCCACCCCAAACTACTAGAACTTATAGAGCAATTCAGTAATGTGGCGGGTCACAAAATCAATGCTCAGAAATCAGTTGCATTTCTATACACGAAAAATGAGAATGAAGAAAGAGAAATTAGGGAATCCATCCCATTTACAAGAGCACCAAAAATCATATGTTATCTTGAAATTAACTTAACCAGAGATGTAAAGGATCTATATTCTAGAAACTATAAATCACTCTTGAAAGACATCGAGGAAGACACAAAAAGATGGAGAAATATTCCATGCTCATGGATCGGAAGAATTAACATAGTTAAAATGTCCATGCTACTCAGAGCAATCTATACTTTCAATGCTATCCTGATCAAAATACCAATGACATTTTTCAAGGTACTGGAACAAACAGCCCTTAAATTTGTGTGGACCCAGAAAATGCCCCGAATCGCCAAGGAACTGTTGAAAAGGAAAAACAAAGCTGGGGGCATCACAATGCTGGATTGCAAGTTGTACTACAATACTGTGATCACAAAGACAGCATGGTACTGGCACAAAAACAGACACATAGACCAATGGAACAGAATAGAGAACCCAGAAATGGACCCTCAGCTCTATGCTCAACTAATCTTTGAGAAAGCAAGAAAAAACATTCGGTGGAAAAAAGGCAGTCTCTTCAATAAATGGTGCTGGGAAAATTGGACAGCTATATGCAGAAGAATGAAACTTGACCACTCTCTCACACCATACACAAAAATAAACTCCAAATGGATGAAAGACCTCGATGTGAGACAGGAATCCATCAAAATCCTGGAGGAGAGTATAGGCAGCAACCTCTACAACATTGGCCACAGCAACCTTTTTCATGACACATCTCCAAAGGCAAAAGAAACAAAACAAAAAATGAACTTGTGGGACTTCTTCAAGGTAAAAAGCTTCTGCACAGCCAAGGTTACAGTCAAAAAAACGAAGAGGCAGCCCACGGAATGGGAGAAGATATTTGCAAATGACACTACAGATAAGACTGGTATCCATGATCTACAAAGTACTTCTCAAACTCAATACACAAGAAAAAAATAAACAAATCATAAAATGGGCAGAAGATATGAACAGCCATTTTGCCAATGAAGACATACAATTGGCTAACAGACACATGAAAAAATGTTCAAAATCATTAGCCATCAGGGAAATTCAAATCAAAACCATGTTGAGATACCACCTTACGCCAGCTAGAATGGCAAAAATTGAGAAGGCAAGAAACAACAATTGTTGGAGAGGATGTGGAGAAAGGGGATCCCTCCTACATTGTTGGTGGGAATGCAAGTTGGTACAGCCACTCTGGAAAACAGTGTGGAGGTCCCTTAAAACGTTAGAAATTGAGCTACCCTATGATCTAGCCATTGCACTACTGGGTATCTACCCCAAAGATACAGACGTAGTGAAGAGAAGGGCCATATGCACCCCAATGTTCATAGCAGCATTGTCCACAATAGCTAAATCATGGAGGCAGCCGAGATGCCCTTCAACAGATGACTGGATTAAGAAGATGTGGTCCATATATACAATGAAATATTACTCAGCTATCAAAAAGAACGATTTCTCAACATTTGCTGCAACATGGACGGCACTGGAGGAGATAATGCTAAGTGAAATAAGTCAAGCCGAGAAAGACAACTATCATGGTTTCTCTCATCTATGGAACGTAAGAACTAGGAAGATCGGTAGGAGAAGAAAGGGATAAAGAAAGGTGGGGTAATCAGAAGGGGGAATGATTCACGAAAGAGTATGGACTCTGGGAAACAAACTTAGGGCTTCATAGGGGAGGGTGGTGGGGCAATGGGATAGGCTGGTGATGGGTAGTAAGGAGGTCACATATTGCATGGTGCACTGGGTGTTATACACAACTAATGAATCATCGAACTTTGCATCAAAAACCAGGAATGTACTGTATGGTGACTAACATAATATAATAAAAAAATATTATAAAAAAAAGAACTATGAAGCACAAGAGACTATGGACTCTGGGAAAGAAACTGAGTGTTTTAGAGGGAGGGGTGTGGGGGGATGGGGTAGCCCGGTGATGAGGATTAAGGAGGGCACGCATTGCATGGAGCACTGGGTGTTATACGCAAACAATGTGTCATGGAACGCTACATCAAAAACTAATGATGTACTGTATGGTGACTAATATAACATAATTAAAAAAAAAGAACTACGCACACACATACACACGCATACACACATTCATGCAAACACATACAGGAATGCATGTAAAATGTGACAAAATCTGAATGAGGCCCATAGATTGTACCAATGTTAATTTCCTGGTTTGGGTACTGTACTATATATAGTCATTTAAGGTGTTACCATTTGGGACAGCTGGGTGTAGGCTGTAGAAGTCCTTTCTGTACTATATTTGCAACTTTCTATGAGTTCTTTAATTGTCTCAAAAAAAGTTTCTTTTTAACAGAAGCTTTTTTTTTTGAGTGTCAAGAGATGTTTTTACCAATAAATGAAGATGGGCTAATTTACATTTTTAGCCAAAGCCAGATTCACCAAACCGGTATTTAAGGTACACTATTCAATTAGGAAAGTTAATAGCTGTGCTGCAGAAAAGGTTTTCTGAGGTCAATACATTATGCCCCTCTTGGTGATTCTTCTCTACATTGCTCTGTGGTTCTCAATTCTGCATGTGCAACAGAATCATCTGAATAAAAATAAAGGCAGAAATGATCTTCAAATCAAAGAAACAGACACAATCACAAGTGACACACACTGGAAAGAATATCTTTGAGTTTCAATGAAATTTTAACCAAAATTTTTTTAAAAATGCACAGCTATGGGGGCGCCTGGGTGGCTCAGTCGTTAAGCGTCTGCCTCTGGCTCAGGGCGTGATCCCGGAGTCCTGGGATCGAGCCCCACATCAGGCTCCTCTGCTATGAGCCTGCTTCTTCCTCTCCCACTCCCTCTGCTTGTGTTCCCTCTCTCATTGGCTGTCTCTCTCTCTGTCAAATAAATAAATAAAATCTTTAAAAAAAAAAAAGCACAGCTATGAGTTAATGCTTCCTTTCACAGGTCTCCGGCAATGTGTAGATTCCCTTAAGGGGTCAAGCCCTGAATTTAGATCAGATGGTGAAAGCAGCCAAAAATAACCCTTTTTGGAAACAGCTCCATAATACAGAACAAAAGGGGAGCTGAGGTAAAGAAGAAAAGTATACCAGCATATCATCTTTATTTTGGAGATTGCTTCAATATAAGAAAGACAAGCAACAAGTAACTACAGGTGCTGGCCAGTGAGTTGATCAGAAATTAACTATTACATCACCACAGAACACCTCTAACTCAAGACATTTCACTGAGTCATGCTGACCTACTGTTCATCGCAAAGCTGGTAATGGAGAGAAAAACATAGATTGAGAGAAATGGCCTCAGGCAGAAGATATAGCAATTTAGAGAGAGAATGATATGAGACAAACCTGAATTGAAGCTCCTGAGATGCTCAAGCTCATTTCTTCCTACCTCTTCACACATCACATTTCAGGAAACAATTGCCCCCATTCAAAGCTGAAAGAAAGGGACAATACCAAAGTGTAGATGATTTAAAAATAAGAAGCAAAACAGCATAACCAAAAGGCAGACTAAGGAAGAAGAAACTAAAGAACAAGTTCTGAATATTTTCGAAAAGCCTATTTTAACAGGTTAATTTTAAAATTCTATTGAAGGATGTAAGAAAGACTTGATTAAATGGAAAGACACATCTTGTCATTGGATAAAAAGACTGAATAATATGCAATTCTTGATTCTCTGTAAATTTTTCTATAAATTCAAACAAACTCTAATCAAAATAATCCATAGGCTTTGGGGAGGGTGCCTGAAAAAGAAAAGCAATGCTGAAGCTCATCGGGAAAAATAAATAGGTGAAAATATCCAAAAAAAATCTTAAAAACAAGTATTTTAAGGAACTTTCCTTAACAGATAATAAAATGTATATCAGAGATTTTTTTGAAAGGATTTATACTGGCACAGGAATAACTATTTTGAACAGAACAGACCAGGAGTAGACCCAAACACGTGAAGTAATGGATTATATAATAAAGGTGGCAATTAATTACACTGGATATTTGATATTCAATAAATGGTATTGAAACAACTGGCGAATTGTGTTGAGAGAAAAAAAAAAGTGGTACAGCTGCCTCAATCTTTATATCAAAATTATTCCAGAAGGATTAAAGCATTAAATGAAATTATAAGAGTACTGTAAGAAAACATGACCAACAAAAAACATGATCTTGACGTGGAAAGGTCTTTCTAAGCCAAATACCCAAAATGTATTATGGGGAGGGGGGGAGGAAAAATGTGACTGTATTAACATTTAAACTCTTCTGCAGGGAAAAAAACGAACAAAATTAAAAATGTTTCCACATATGAAACATTTTTCCTTAATTCAAAGACAGTGTTTACAATTACTAATCAATTAGAAAAAAGATGCTCCTAACCTAAATGCACATGATAAGAAGCTGATGCAATAAATTATGGCATATCCATTTCATATATGTTAAGACAAAATATATTAAATGAAAAGTTATAGTGATAGTAGTTATATTAATAAAGCTATAGACATTTTCATGTAAACTGTGGTTATCTTTGAAGGCAGAATTGTTTAAAATAATTTTTATGCTTTTCAGTATAGTTTCCAAATTTTCTATAATGAACATATTTCATAATCAGAAAATGTAATAAAACTGATAACGTGACAACTTTCAGTGAAGCGTAGTAGAAAGAAAATATACTCCATCAAGCACTGGGAGTTATACGCAAACAATGAATCATGGAACACTAAAATACACACACACACACACACACACACACACACACACTCCATCACCTTACGTACACACTCCATTACCTTAGCGTACATAACTCATGAGTACAGGTGAATGAAACACTTGCAAACACTAACTTTTATCGGCACTACAAGGGAAAAACAGCTTCATTATGTTTATTTTTTTTCTTTATAAATCTATATGTCACACAAAAATTTTAAAAAATTAATCTAGGAGACTTGATATTAATGTGTTCTTGAAAATTCTTAACTCTATGCTACTTTATTCAAGTGATAAAATTTTGTAAGGTACCATATCACAACAAATCACATTTTTACAGCACAATAATGAAGGCACACCTGGTGCAAGTTGACTTAAACTCTTCTACTTCTGAGCTGGAGGCAAAACACACACTTAGATTGGCTCTCCAAGTATGCTTTTTTTCCTCCAAGTAAATATTAGCTTCAGTGAAGAGTTCTAATAATTTTCCCACTCTCTAAAAGCTATATCACACACAAAAAAAATTGTAAGGACTGAACTACATAATAAGCAACAATGCTCTAGAGAATCTGTTGTGTTCTGCATCTCTTGAAGAAAAGTATACTTCTAAATGCTATGTATTTTAATACTTAAATATTTCATTTTAATTAAAAAATGTACTCTGCAAAAACCACAAAACAATATTTGAAGTAATCCATAAGTGTATTGAAATTATTACACTGACCGTTGTCCTAATCAATACATGCGGTGGTGGGCACAAACACCTATCTCATCAAGTGAGGGTTTATACTTTTTTTTAAGAGCCTGCAGTCCACTTTAAATTTGGCTTCTATCTTATCACCTGGTCCCTGAAGTTTTTGAGGGCAGGGTCACCAGTATCATTAGATTCAGACATAATGGGTAATTTGCATCATTTGACTATCTGTACTGTCACTTTGTCCACTTAGATGGAGAGTGGATGGAGCAGCCCTTAACTGCTGCTTAGTCAGGAGGAGGAGGGAAGGTGGAGGGGGAGGAGTCCTCCTTGGTCCAGTTGGAGCAGGAAAGGAGGTAGCTTGCCTCGGCCTTGAGTCATGGCAAAAGAAAAATAGTGTGCCACAAAGAAGTCACAAAAGACTGAGTAAAAGCTCTTCTCTGGCTTCTTCCCCCTGTTCATGAGTTTCAAGTCCAGTCAGCTCCTCCTTCTGCCATTAGTCATTGGCTGGGTAAGTCTGATGGACAAACCTGCAGCCCAGCGAATGTGCAAGCCCAAAGGTTTCTCTGCTCTAGCCACCTTCACTAGCCAAGGTGGCAGAAGCACCAACCACAGACAGCTTGCATTTCCGGAATTCTAGCTTTACTGATGGAAAAATCTTTGGCACCTACCCTGCCCTTCCCTTTCCCCTACCCTGCCACCTGTGCCCTAAACAGGAAAGGTAAATATACCAATAAACTTCCTTTCCACTTCACTTTACACTCACCCAGCTTGAATTAACCTTTAGATTTGAGCCAAGAAGTTGTGATAAAACCTAATCGAGTGACAGACTGGGAGGAAATACACCAATCTACAAACAGGATATCTTTCTGTAGCATGCTTCTGAATCATTTTTATATTCTGCATTTCTACTTCTTTTTTGCAAATATTCTGAGATGCGTTCCTTTAATATTGGAAAATACAGAGTGGGAAGAGGCTAAATACTTCAGTAAGTGTTTTAAGATGCAATAAGAGTTTTGCATTCCATGTAGAAGTTTTAAGGGCTCTGCTGTGTTGTCTGGCAAGCACAATATATGCCCAATTTGGGAACCTCTGCAGCAGTGATCCAGGTACACCATATTTTAGTCTTTGCTTTGGCCCTGGCATATAAGTAAATCTGCTCCCATACCCTTTCTTGATGGATGCAAATATCTCAGATATAAAACAAAGGCACTCTC
The DNA here is from genome assembly GCF_023065955.2 of Ursus arctos. Taxonomy (NCBI): domain Eukaryota; kingdom Metazoa; phylum Chordata; class Mammalia; order Carnivora; family Ursidae; genus Ursus; species Ursus arctos. Next base: position 71,718,560 of record NC_079873.1, read on the forward strand.
AAAATTGCAGTGGTGTTTCTAAAAGCAATAATCTGCTTCCTGATTTTGTACAAATCCTAACAGTCTAAATATTTAAACATACATGATTGGCTAAATATAGTGTCATGGATTGTAATATTTTTACATTTATAGATATGGGGCTGGGCTATTGTTAAACATGGAAAAAAGCAAGATATTAAACTATCTGATGGGATTTGGAAAGACTATTAAGTAATTTTATTCCTAGAGACCCAGAAATCCCCAAATCCTCCTGCCACAGCTTTCCTTCAGGTTTTGAAGGAAGATATATGTGCATGGGGAAATGGCAAACGTGAAATAAAATACTACTTTACTATTTGTTGTGCTTGTGCCTTTGTCCCCTGTGCAAAACTCTCTGGTAAGCTGAGTTTTATGGGGCCTCCTCTTCACACCAATTTCAACCCAAAAATCTCAGGATCTCATTACCCTGTAACCAGCTGCATGGTGCTGAAGAGGTAAAGTTTGTTGCCACCTATTTAAAAAAAATGCCACACCTGGGAGTGTGACCTCCCAAGTCAGGTGAGGGGTGGGCCTGGGTCACTTACTCATTCTAGGTCATTAACCCATCCTACTCTTGGAAGTGAAAGCAACAACTTATATAGATGTCCTTTCTGGCAGAGGCACTCTCTCCCTCTTCCCCCTTCTGCCCCAACCCCACGCCCTCCCATCCCTTCCACTCCCCACCCTCCTCCCTTTCCCCTCCACCCCTTTTCCTTCCTTCCCTACTCTCCTTCCACCCTCCTTCTCACCCTCCTCCTTCTCCCTCTTCCTTCTCCTTTTCCTTCCCTCTCTCTCCTCACCTTCTCCTCTCCCTTAGCCTTCCTCCCCTGTTCCATTTCTCTCCAATCACTTGAATGTGTATCCTCCAAAGAAGAGCTAAGATCTGGGAAACAGAATGTTATTAATAGTTATATATTCTTTTTAAATTTCCCTTTTCCTCAGTATTTTCTACTTTTTCTAGAAGACCCACTTTTTTATAATTAGGAAAAAATGTTAGATTTTTACAGCATGATACACTTTATTTGACATTTATTTTAGGATGCAATAGAACATGAAAAAAATATCAAATGATATAAAGTGATCATCTCTGTGAAAGACAAAATATAACATATTACAAAGAAAATGTGGTTAGTAACTTTAGTTTACAATTACACAGTATGAGGAAACTTTTAAAAAGTACTGCCATATTAACACTTCAGTGGTAAACAATAACTTCATTATTATTAATTTATAGAACACTATGTCACATAAATAAGTTCAGTCATATCATATATGGTCTTGACGGACATTCTTAAATTTATGCTAATCTTTTTTCAAGCAAATTTCACTGTTTAGCTGTTTCTAGTTAATTTAAGTACTGTATTTCTATAGCAAAGTAATGAAGGCACAGCTAGGGCAAGCAGACTTAAACATTTAGTTTTCTGGGCTGGAAAAGAAAAACCACTTGCATTGGTATTTCAGGAACTCTTTTTTTCAAGCAAATATTTGTCTCAATTGACAATTATGACAGTTTTCACAGCTATATTCTAATAGGAACATGACAAAAGGACTTCACAAAAATCAAAACTCTAGCACCAAAGGAGCATGCTTTAGATAACTGACAGCATTTACATATTTTGAAGACTATTACACTACAACAGGCTAGATACTGATACTTAGACACTGTAAGACAATTTTTTTAGACTATCAAGAAAATATGAAAACACAAGATTGTAAGGAATGCTAGCCTTGAGGTTATAGAGCAGCCCCCATCTCGCCTGAGGCTGTATAAACCTGCTTCATTCTTGAAGTTTTGAGATGCTTGAAAATTCCTCCAGGCAGCCTTTTTTATTTTCGATATTTCCTGTTTCCATAATCTTTACCATCATCATAGGTACCTTTGACTTCTCCTGTATAATAATAGATTGATTTCAGGATGACGTTATCATGTAAAATTTGACCAATTTCAAAGTCCTCATCCAGGATAGCATCTTCTCGTGGTTCCAGCTTTCCAATCTTAGGAATCTCAGGAGGGCTAAAGAAATTGAAGAATGATGCATTAGGAACCACCCTTGGCTGAATTTCAATTTCTCCAGTAGCAGTTGTGCGACTCTGGGTGGTTGTCACGGTAACATCCTTTCCTCTTTTCCAATCTATCTTACAGCCTTTGCAATCTTGGATTTCCCATCCCCAAGAGAAGAAGGGATCATTGTGATCTGGTTTTGACTTTATTATATATGTCTTGGTCAGCATCTCATTTCTGAAGTATGGATTGGGTAGAAAATAAAATTCAAACGTGTAGCTTATAGGTTGGCCAGGTTTTGAGAACTTCAGGCTAATATCTGACAAGAATTTCAAAATGGGGGCATCATACTTCTGAATCATGGGCCCGAGCTTGTCAACATTCTTTAAAACAGTCAGCCAGTAGTCAGGAATGCCTTTAGGATCTTCTTTTTTAGGCTTTCCCTTACGAGCTCTTTTAAGATTCACTCTTTCTTTAGGCCTGACCTCAAGAATTCTTTTAGGAGCCTCTATTACAGCAGCCTTTGCCTTAGCCTCTGCTGCCTTAGGCTGTTCTTTATCTTCTGCCTTTGCCTGGGGGACTACTTTAGGCTCTTCTTTCATTTCAGGCTTAACCCCCAGAAAATCTTTAGACTCTGCGTTTTCTTCAGCCTTTGCCTCAGGAATTTCTTTTTGAACCTCATTTTCTTCAGCCTTTACCTCAGGTTTTTCTTTGGGGTCATCGTCATCGTCTTCTCCCTCACCCTCTAAAGCAGGCATTTCACTAGGAGTGTCTTCCTGCACCTCCTCATCACTGCTGAACACCTCATCCTCTGAATTCCATTCATATTCTTCTTCTGCAGGTTCATATTCTGCATTGATTATTTGAAATCGCCGATCATACAGAGGCTTATTGAGTTCGGCATATTTTCTTTCGAGATCGTGAATTGCCTTTAAAAACAGGATGTCTACCTTGTCACATTCATCTTGAATATTTCTGAGCGCCTGCACACGATTTCTAACTGCCTGAGGCAGCCGATCCACGAAACTTTTACCCAGCGGAGCCCGCCGTGCTCTTCTGGAAGGCCCAGATACCCTCTTCTTTCTATATAAGCGGCTGCGGCTACTGCTGCTGCTGCTGCAACTAGTGCTGCGGCTAGAGCTACTGCTGTCAGATTCTTCCCCAGAATCACTAGACGAGCTAGCCATCTTCTCTTCAGCAACCCCTTGGGCGGCAGGTTCCGAGACCATGTTAAGATCCGCTTCTGCCATTTTGCAACCCTGCAAACCTCTTAATGTGGTGACTACCACTGAGACCGCGCGCTCGGAGACGGGCAGAAAATGACTCACGGATGCTTGGGTAGCGGCGGAGGCCGGTGCTGAGGAGGTTGCAGCGGCGAAGGTAGCAGTAGCGCAGGGCGGGGCTGGGCGGCCGTGATCGCGCAGAGGTGGAAGCGGCAATACAGGCCTGGGCGAGAACGGCGGTAGCAAAACCTCTCACCGTAGCTGCCGCGGTCTGAAGCGTGCCGCAGCCTAATGGCGCAGTGTAAGACCCCAAGATGTCTTCAGGGTTTAGATCGCAAACCCCCACCCCTTGCAGTCAAAACGGCCGTTAATTTAGTTCCCAGGGTGCCCTTAGCTCGTGCCTCATTTGCTGGGCAAGCTTGATTGACAAGCTCTAAGCCTAATGAAAGACCAAACGCACCCGCCGCCCTTCAAGCTCCGCCCACCTTCCCAGATGCTCCTTGATAGCTGAGGCACACACCCTTGGAAGACGTTAATTTCCCCTCAATTCTATCTTTATAGTTATATAATTCAAAAACAAGCTTAGATATGAGGTAAAAATACTAGCCATGGTTCCTAACAAGGGAAGAGGGGTATCTTTCTCCAATCATCTCATCCCGAATTCCCGTTTGGTTTGTCAGGAGCCTCTTGACAAAAATCTGTTTTTAAAAAATTGGATGAAAGTACTCCAAATGGCATCATTGGGTAGTGTGATTATGGATGATTTTTTAAAAATTCTCTTTATCTAAATATCCTTGGGCGTGTATTTTTACACTGGGGAAAAAGGAGAGTCGTTTATTGGCAAAGGAGGAAGGGGCTAAAAAAGCAGGCATAATGCGTCCACGTAACAGTTTTAATAAGTACTATCTGTAGTGTTTGGCAAGCCTGGTTTATATCCATCTACAAGGGTTGTGACCCATGTTGCCGTGAGTCCGTTACACCATTTTTACTATATTTCTCTTTTTAAACTGGCATATAATATACCCCAGCCTTGCTTCTGACAGCTGTTCTCAGTGCTTGCAACAACCTTGTAGACGAAATACAAGGACATTCAAACGTTAGGTAGTATTATTTAAAAGCAGACGGTTTGCTCTATACTTTTGTGCAGCAGTTTTGAATCCCATGAACAGCAGGATGGGAGGGGGAATTTGTGCTGACGAAAAGTGCATCCTCTGTCAGGGTATATCTTACAATGCCATCTGCCACCAATTACTTCTAACATTGTAATATTCCAGCCACACTAAAGTATGATTTACAAATCCAGTAATATGTGAATAAACTTTTGTAAAATGAAGTTTAAAAACAGGTATCTGTTATTTTTATTTACAGGATTCATATCTGCTACAGAACACCTCCCTTGGTACAACCCAAAAGACCAGTGTTTACTTTTCATTAAAGGTAAGAAACATATTTAGCCCATTTTTATGAATGACAGGAATTACCTATCTGTATTTGGATAAAAATTCACAGAATATATTAAAGTCTTTTAAAGACGTAGTTGGAAGATATCTTGATATTTCTGTGGAAGCAAAAAACCCCATAGAGGTAATTTGATATACTAATGTAGAAAATAACCTCATTAATCACAGTCAGTGTCTAAACTTGCTCATAGAATACAAGTAGCAAATTAAAATGTAAGACATGAATTATCACTTCAAATGAGGAAAAATATTGAAGTTAGATTAATCTTTGTGTTACCTTTTTATTATAGAATTTATGCTTTGTCATTTAGTCATATATTTTTTAAAAGTTAGGGAACACTTTTCTATTTTGTAAATAAATTTACAAATAAATAAATTTATTATTCAAAATGAATTTCAAGGTATATAAGCATTGTAAAGAAAAAATATAGGAAATTCTGATGATGGTAAAAATACATAATCTTAACCAAATGATAACCATTGTTAGCATTTTGATGCATTTCCTTCCAGAAATTTCTTTGTACATCTACATACCTGCCTGTTTATATAAACTGTTCTCAATATAAAACATATTGTTTTGTAATCTGCTCATTTAATTTATCAGTTGTGGATATATTTGCATGGTAAATGATCAACATCTAATTTTAAAATAGGTGCATATTCCATGGAAATATTTGACTTAACTTATTTAACCAGATTCCTGTTGTAGAGCACCTCCTTGTCACACCATCTCTCCACTAGCATACACTTTTTTCCTGTTATAAAAAAAATTAGCCCTGGATACCTACTATATGGATTTGTGAAAATTAATCATAAGATGAATTCCTAGAAACGGGAGTGCTGGAAAAAATTGTGTGTTCATTTTATTTTTTGACACATATTGCCAAACTTCTCCTCAGAAAAGTTATCACAATTTACAATTCCACCAACAATGCATAAGAATTCATTTATTTAATCATTCAACTGATGTTTTCATGCCTGCCATGTGCCGGGCACTTGTGGTAGAGGATGGTAATATAATGGTGAATAAAACTTAACTGAGTGTATATTCTTTCATTTCATAATTTTAATCAAAACATATACTATGGAAACAATGATTTAAATCAGTGGGGTTATGCCATAAATATTGTTCTGCAAATTATTATTTTCATTTAAAATGATAGATATCCTTTTTGTAATGAGTGCTCTTATATTTTGATAGTACTATAGTGGTTTCATTTACATGTTAAATTTTGTACCATCAGGAATTAGTATTTTGGAGTAAGCAATGAGTTAGGGATTCAGATATTTTTTAAAATATATTTTTATTAGCTAGCTAAATTTTTTTGTATTGTTTATTTGATAATCTCTCTGTCTCACACTTACTCAAGATGCCACTTTTACCGTATTAACTAAACTGCTTGGTTCTGTTTCTGAATTCTGTTTTCTGATCCATTGGCCTTAATTTTTCTGCTGACAACTAATGAGGTAGTGGCTGTTTTTTTAATAACATTATATTTTGTGAAAATGATATGCATTGAAAAAAGTTAAATAATATTTTGAAATCCAGGGGCGCCTGGGTGGCTCAGCTGTTAAGCGTCTGCCTTTGGCTCAGGGCGTGATCCCGGCGTTCTGGGATCGAGCCCCGCATCAGGCTCCTCTGCTGAGAGCCTGCTTCTTCCTCTCCCACTCCCCCGGTTGTGTTCCCTCTCTCGCTGGCTGTCTCTCTCTCCGTCAAATAAATAAATAAAAATTCTTTAAAAATATATTATATATATTGAAATCCAAACAAGAAAAGTAACTAAAAACACACTGAGAGATAATCACTATTCACATCTTTAATGACCGTCCCCAAATTAATTTCTTATCATTATGTATTTGTATTTCTTAGGTTAGCAGTAAGATTGAATGTCCTTTCATATTTTTATTATCCATTTGAGATTTGCCTATTTATATCCTTTGCTTGCTTTTCCACTGAATTAAGAAAGAAATTGATCGGTGATGAAATCCTACAGGTAAAATAATTTTGGCCTTGATTTAGAGCAACTGTGACTCCTTTAGAAAATACATCTGTTCTGACTTATAACATTGGACAAATTCATCTTAACTACAGCTTTCATTTTAAATTACCTAATTTCAATTTAAATTGTCATCTAAACAATGTTTTTCAAGGACTTGTACTTAATCACACTGAAACAAAAGTTTGGAATGAAACAAGGAGAATAAAAAGAGAAAAACTTGTAAAAAAAAAACTCATACAGAGATATTAATGAACTATTTTGATTTTTTGGTTCATCTTTTTTTCCAAGCCAGACTATAGGTGACTTCTAACTATAGTGCTCTACTTTTGTTGTGTATGTATTACCTTAGTTATCTTATAATGTAATTTCATTTTTGTAGCTTTTCTTGGTCTATTAGTTAGCTTAATTTTATTATGGCAGTTTCCTAAAAGAAAATAAGTATTTCCTTTATGTAATGCATTTAATTTATGTGTTATATCATATATTTTCTACTGTGAATATTTTTGTAAGTATTAGTTCTAGTATATAATATGCTTATTTTTCTTTATAAGGCCATCTTTAAATTACTTGCATAGTGATATGTTCTCTGTTTCAATATTTTATGATATTCTTTAGAGTCAAATGTCCATACTTCTACATGAGATGATGCTTAACACAGAATCTATTGTTATATTCAGGCTGAACATGGCTCTTTGACAGCTGTTTATACCTTCCCTATTATGAACATATACACGATCCCAACTACCCCCTCTGTCACACAAACACATACACGTAATATGCAATAAGTGCTATAGCATTATCTTTGTTGTAGATATTTAAGCCAAACATTGCAATTTCATTTATTTGTGGACTTATGTTTTTCTTTTTTTGTCATTATTCATCTAGACAGGTTTTATCTGAATACACAATTCTTTTTAAAAACAATTTTATTAAAGTACAGTAGATTCAACTGTACATAAAGTACACAATGTGATATTTTAATAAATTTTTATACCTGTGAAGTCATCACCAACAGTCAAGATAATGAAAAATTTTTTCACCCCCAAAAGTTTCGTTATGCCTATCCTTGTCCCTACCTAGGCAACTACTGATCTGCTCTCTGTTTCTATAGACTAGTTTGCATTTTCTGGAATGTTATATAAATAAACTGATGAGTCACATGCTATGTGTATGTTTAACTTTTTAAGAATTAACTGTTTTCCAAAGTGGTTGTGCAATGTTGCATTTCTACTAGGAGCACCAACACTTGGTATGGTCATTCTTTTTAAATTCAGCCATTTTGGTAGGTTTGCAGTAGTATCTCATTGTGGTTTTACTTTGCATTTCCCTAATGACTAAGGATGTTAAACATCTTTTTTGTAGTGATTTACCATCCACATATCTTCTTTGGTGAACTGTCTGTTCATATTTTGCCCATTTTCCTATTGGGTTTTGGTCTTACTATTGAGTTTTGAGAATTTGTTATGTACTGTGGATATAAGTCCTTAGCAGATATAAGTTCTGCAAGTATTTTCTCCCAATCCAAGGATTTTCTTTTTATCCTCTTAACAGTGCCTTTCACAGTTTTTCAGAGGACAGAAGTTTGTAATTTTGATGCAGTCCAGTTTATCATCTTTGTTTCTTTTATGAACCATGTTTTTGGTGTCATCTCTAAGAAATCTTTGGCTAGCCCAAGATCACGAAGATATTCTTCTATGCTTTTTTAGAAGTTTTATACTTTGAGATTTCACATTTAGATCTGACCTATGTATATGTGGTACAAAATATACATTGAAATTAGGTATCTAATTGTCCCAGCATAATTTGTTGAAAAATTATACTTTCTCTACTGAATTACCTTTGTACCTTCATCAAAAATTAGTTGTCCATATATGTGTGGGTGTATGTTGGCCTCTCTATTCTGTTCCATGGTGTACTTATTTTAATTGCCTAATTTGTAAACATGTCTTAGATATTTTTGGGAGGTAATGAGAAACAAATTGTGGGATAACAGAATTTAATTATAGTGGAGACAGTTACAGTAGCTGGATCTTCATCCTTGTCCTTTCACTTCTGTTCTCAAATACCTGAGAGAAAAGGAAAATAACAGCACTGGTAACCTAGAAAACAAATCAAAACAAGAAGTATAAATGCTTTCTATTTTTGTGGAGTTGCCAGTGTGTGGCTGTCTACAGCCCAGCCACAGGAATGGTAGCTAGCATTATGCAGGAGCACAAATAATGCCTTTGTTTTTCTCACCTTTGATAAGAGAGACCAGTTTGCTAAAATGTAAATAGAAAGTATTTTCAAGATGTTAATAAATTATGATTAATGTTATATATGATTGGTTATTATTTCATAATATGGGTTTCAGAGCAACATTATCTCATTCCATACTCATGCCTAAAGTAAGTATATACACAAATGAATAGAATATAGTATGTAGCTATAATATTTAATTTTTAAAGGAAATATTTGTGATTTATATTTCTGGCATTATAGCCTTTACTTCATGGTGTTTAAAAGGGCAGTTACAATTAATGCAATGGCAGAGAAGAAAAATCAGTTATTAATTTGGATATTTGTTCTTTTTTTTCTCCATATTCTTATCAAAATTTTTTATTTTTTATCTTTTTGAAAGTAGCTTTTCTAACACAGGTATGAGGCGATATCTCATTGTGGTTTTGATTTGCATTTACCTGCTTACTATTGATGATTAGTGATGTTGAGCATCTTTTTTTTTTAATGTTTTTTTATTATATACGTTAGTCACCATACAGTACATCCCTGGTTTCTGATGTAAAGTTCGATGATTCATTAGTTGCGTATAACACCCAGTGCACCATGCAATACGTGCCCTCCTTACTTCCCATCACCAGTCTATCCCATTCCCCCACTCCCTTCCCCTCTGAAGACCTCAGTTTGTTCTAATGCTAGTTTTCAACTTAAAAATATCATACATGTTCAAAAATGTAAATCCACATTGCAGAGGGACACTTTTACGAGGGCGTTCAAAAATCTTTTGCCCATGGTACTCATTTGAGGAATTCTTACATCAAAACTCAAATAAAGCAAACTTTATTAGAAGTGTGGAAACATTTTATTTAACTCTTCTAAGCGAGCAGTGTCCATGCATGTGTATATGACTACAGTAACTATTTCTAAATTTTGCATTATATTTGGACAATGTAGAAAAAGCCCAAATGGACATTCTCTGCCAAATTTTATCCAGAATACCAATACATATTTAATTAATTTGATTTAGTGCATCCTCTGGGGAAAATGAATCTTATGGTACTGCAAATATTTTCCTCCTGGTGGGAACAAATACAAGTTCCACAGCTCTTCAGAGGTGATGGCCATTTTTATATCAAACAACATGCACACAATTCACAGAACCCTTTCTTAGCGTATAAAAGAGGAGAATCCCAATAATTATCAAGTCTTAGCATTTGATTTCCTTACTGAGACATTATGACCTGATTTTTAGTGTAGGTTCTAGAGTCAGAATTGCTGGGCTTGAATCCTATTTTTTAGTCTTGCTAGTTGCATTAGATATTGGGCAAGCTACCTCACTTTTCTTACCTCTGTTCTCCCTCTCTAAAATGGGGCTAAGAATGGCACATAGAACTAAAATTCAATATTGTTTGCTACTTTTCATATTACTAATAGTACTAGATCTTGATAGTTCTAAGGTCAAATAGCCACTTATCCTGGTTGGCATTATCTGCCTACAGAATGTCTCCTGTTATTTCAAAGGGGAAAAAAAAATCAGCACAACACAAATAAAATTCCAAACCAAGTATTGTTTTAATTTTTACACCACACATAGCCTCCTTTCTTTCTTGAGAGCTTTTAAACTTCCTGACAGTCCTAAATTATGTAATCTTCTTTATCTCAACCTCAACCTTATATCTCATGTTTATTTTTGATGCCATTTAGTTTTTATTCTATTATAAAGGTTAAGAGTATAAAATTTGCATACAACATATATCTAAAAATATAATAACATAATTCCCAATGTGTTAATTAGTGACTTCTGTTCTTGATATTAATAACACTTTTTTTTTTTTACTTTTAATGTGTTGGTTAAATTTAGGGTATTATGCATTGTGATTTAATTTTATATACCCACCAAATGCCTTAGATTTTCCTTTTTTCTTTCCTTTTTTGCTTAGAGTAGTGGTCTCAAGCCTACCTAATAGCTGTGTGAAAGTATTGTCCTTGTTGGAGGTGGAAGGGATTTTAGAGATCCATTAGTCCAATATCCTTATACAGACTGGGAAACTGAGGCCTTCCCTATTAGATGGACATTCTGTGTGTTTTCAAGTATTTGTCACTACAAGCAACATTTTTACAAACATTATTTTGTATTCAAAAAGTCATTTTCACCAATGTTAATGATTTTGGTTTAGGGGCAGATTAGAGTAAAGAAAGGTCCTCTAATAATGGATCATTATCCTAAGCATTATATAGTAGTGCTCATAGTTGTCACTGGATAATAACTAACTTTACCATTTTCAATGTATCAGACACTGAACCAAGTACTTTACTTTTACTATTTCATTTTATTTATTTTTTTAATATTTTTTTATTATAGTATGTTAGTCACCATACAGTAGATCCCTAGTACTATTTCATTTTAATGAGCCCATTGAGGGGTTCATTATCATCCTCATACTATCCTCACATAATATTACCTTCACATCATCCTTAGTGTCCTCAATGAGAGCACTAGATTTTAAGTGAATAACTTGCCCAAGGTCACATGTAAAACCAGATGGTTTGATTCCAGGTGTTAAATTCTTACTCTGCCACCTTTAGTGAACAAAAATTAATGAACTCGTGAACAGAGGTGCTCGATCTGGTTTTATTTAAGTGACAGCTATGGCCAATCTTCCATTCCTCTGGTAGTAGTTATGTTTTTATGATGTGAGTACCTTTAGGGGCACTAGTCCTCAAGTTCCTCTGATTTATACATGAGTGTTGGCTTAAACTGACAAAGTATACTGGAACAAGCTAATCTAACAAACAAGATGGTTTTCGTTAATTCTAACATGCCTAATAGCTTTATTTGGTTAACAACCAAACACTGGGAGGTCAGAGCTTAAAATAAATGCCAATGTATCCAATCCATAATTAAATGAAAAACACCCTAGGAATTTTTCCATTTAAGTATCCCTTATGGCAGAGGACCCTGTACTTTTGAGGAGCATGAAGGTATGACCTGAAGCTACCCTTTGAAAGCTGGAAAATCTCTTGAAATCTATACATTTTAACTATAAATTTATTTTCAATATTTGATGTATAATCTACAATTTATTGACATTAGTTTTTATGTAAGACAAGATTTCCTGTCTTTGAGTAAAATTGACAACCAGTAAGATATGTTATGATGAAACAATCCATTTTCCTTTGAGTTTCAGGCAACACCACAGGCTCTGGGGCCTGACTGCCTTTAAATTCTTTCACTTACTGACTGTATGACTCTGGACAAGTCACAGATCTCTAATTCTCAGTTTCTTTATCTATAAAAAGAGGATAATGATATGAACTGCCCCATTGTTTGTTATATAAGAATTAAGGGAATTATCTATATAAATTGTTTAGCAGATGCATAAAGGCTCAGTAAGTGTTATCTATTATTATTATATAATTCACAGAGCCACATAGGGATTTCTATCCCAGTTAAGTAAGTATGATCCACAGGCAAGGCTAATGAATTTAATCAGCTTGAATTGCTGTATTTTATATGTACACAACTCCCTTCAACTTAGAAAAGAAGTTGAATTTGCCTTGTGACCCAAAGTTACATTTTATTGTTAAGGTAAGATCTAATATCCTTGGTTTAGTTATTTTCCACTGTGGCAGGGTTTTCAATTAAATTATATGGTAAGCATGTAGTAAAGCCTAATGTTTCACTTTCAAGACGATGATAACAAACACTTCACTGTTCTTTAACTCAGCAATGAAAGAGAAGCAAGAAAATTGCATTATGACTGACTACAAGGGAATAAATAAACAGGGTATCTAATTAAATCATTTTTGCTTTTAGTTATCATCAAAAAATCTGATTAATACAGAGAAAGGAACAAAAATGGAGCCATAAATTCTCCAGATTCATTACTTTGTTTTAGTGACTCTTTTAAAACAAATGCAACCAGTAATTCAAAATCATAATATTGAGCAGGTTTGTCTGTTCTCTTTTATAACCAGTGTTTATCTATCTAAAAAACTAAGCATTCTCTGTTTAGAGGTAGCCAAATGCTCTAATTAACACAATTTTTTTTTTATCTGACATCATTAAAATGTGTCTAGCCTTCTCTGGAAAAAAGGTTTAAAATGACATAAAGACAGAATTATATAAATTATTAGACTATATGCTCAGTCTACTGGCAGCAACCTCCAAGCTGTTCCCAGCTTCTAATATATGCTATACGTAGTTTGAAAAATCTTCCTGAAAATACTTATCATATCCCTTCTATAATCTACATTTTAGTAATACTCCAGTATTTGGAATCAGACCTGTGCATATAATTATAAGCGGTATTTTTACCTTCTGGTGACCTTGGGTAAATTTATCAACTCCCTTTGCCTGAGGTTCCTCATCTGTAAAATAAAGATAGTAGTACCTACCTCCTAGAGCCATGGTGAGCTTTAAATAATATAACACAGCTTAGACCATGGCGAGTCTCAGCAAATTCTAACTTTCTTACTAAACTTACCTTCTCCAGGAACGCTTACACAATGCAATATAGTTCTTTAACTCTTCACTTCCTTTAGGGCTATTTATTCAGCCTACCTTACATTTTGTATGTTTTTTGAACTAATGAACTGGCTTCCTGGTAGTAGAAGTGTTCCCACTTGCTGCTGAAGTAGAAATAATTTTTAACCTTTGATTACATCCTACTCTGATATAACAATTGTCCCCTAAATGTGCCCAATAAACTAGTATAACCAAATCACATTAGTTTGACTAAATTTTCAGGATTTAAAGAATTAGTGTATTTGCAATCAATTTCTAAATGTCACATACTCTATTAATAGCTAGGAGACCATGCAGAGTCTTCAGAAGAAAAATTCTAGACGCTAATGAAGATCTATATTTAATATTAAATTAAAGTGTTTATTTAACCCCTTCTTTAATTAGTATTTTATTTCATGAGATTTCTAGAAAATAATTATCTGAAAATTGCCTTATAAATAATAGGCATTTAAAGGTAAATATATATCAAAGTATCAGGGCATTGCCTTTCAATAAATCATATAGTGAATATCATAAAATTGGCTACTCAAAAATTTCAGTTAAGTAAGATGAATAAGCTCTAAAGATCCATTGTACATTGTACCTATAGTCAACAATAATGTATTGTACTCTTAAAATTTAAGAGGCTAGATCTCATGTTGAGTTTTTACCACAATAAAATAGGGTGCTATATGCAACTGCAGAATTATTGAACACTACATCTGAAACTAATGATGTACTATATGTTGGCTAATTGAATTTAAATAAAAAAAACAAAAAGGCTACTCAGAGAACCAGATTAATTTTTGTTTTTGTTATCAGAGCCTTGTTATCGAAATTAAGCATCATCTGCATGTCACATTGAATTTTCCTCTCGTAGTATATTTAAAAAAACAAATTTCTTAATTTCTTTGTTATTTGAAAGATACTTTTCCTTGGGAAGTAAAATTTTTTATTTATTTTTTATTTTGGGTTTCTTTTTGTTTTGTTTTTTGTTTGCTTTATTTGTTTGGTTTTTTTTTTATACAAAAAGCATTTATTGAGGCATTTAAGTGGCTGGGAAAATTCCAGAAACCAGAGCTTGAGAACACATCTGCCAAAAGAGCTGGTTCTCGATATGTATAAAAGATGTCTACAATAGGATGACAAAAAAAGGCAAACTGCAAAACAATATCTTCAGTATGATCTCATCTATATAAAAAAGTACATATAAAAAGATGTATTTAGGGAGTGTGCATGTGTCTATGATTTCATCATGTTCATAGAAAAATGTCTGAAAATACATGCAACAAATTAATGCAATTAGGTGGAACCAAAACTTTTAACTTTTTATTTTCTATTCTTAAGCACGTTTTGAATTTTTAAACAATGAGAATATATTATTTTTGTAACTAAAAACGAAAAAATGTAAGGCAACAAGGCTTAACATATTTTTTTTCATATTTTTAAAAATTTATTTTATTTATTAATTTATTTATTTTATTTATTTATTTATTTTAGAGGAGGAGAAGGGCAGAGGAAGAGGGAGAGAGAATTTCAAGCAGACTCCCTACTGAGCGCAGAGCCCCAGCTGGGGCTCGATCTCATGACCCAGAAATCATGACCTGAGCTGAAATCAAGAGTTGGACGCTTAACTGACTGAGCCACCCAGGCACCCCAAGACTTAACATATTTTCAACAAAATTTTGGTTGTTATTTACTCAAGTAAGGTTTATGTAGAGAGCTAGAGTACTGTCTTAATAACCACTTTTGCAAAGTAGGAACTATCTCTTGCTTGAACAGCACTTGCACTTGTACAGCCTGATCTGAGGTATCATCATAAATGGGTGCCTTACAAAATGCACTATTTGTCCCCTAGTTCATGCTTCATTCTGACTGGCATTTGAAGCCTTTATACATAATTGTTTTTCTTCCCAAACATGGTATGTTGTTAGGACAACTATAACAATACCAGAGGCAGCATTGCCCTCCTCTCCATTATGCTCATAATCTAAATATTTTATTTTATTTTACTGTAGTTTATTTTTATTTGAGTATAGTTGACACACAATTACATTAGTTTTAGGTGTATAACAGTGATTCAACAAGTTTATATATTTTATGCTCACCACAAGTATAGCTACCATTATTTACCATAAAATGCTATTACAATATCATTGACTATATTCCTTATGCTATGCCTTTTTATTGCCATGACTAATTCATTACATAACTAGAAGCATGTGTGTATATCCCACTTCCTTTCATCCATTCTGCCCGTGCTCCCATGCCCCTCTATTCTGGCAAACATCAGTTCTCTGATTCTGCATTTTGTTTATTCGTTTGTTTCTTTAGATATCACAAATGAGTAAATCATATGCTATTTGACTTTCTCAGTCTAACAAATTTCACTTAGCATACTACCCACTAGGTCTGTCTGTGTTGTCACAAACGGCAGGATTTCACACTTTTATGACTGTAATATTCCATTGTGTATGTGTATATACATATAGCATCTTCCTTATCCATGTGTCTGTTGACATATAGGTTGCTTCTATATCTTGGCTGTTATAAATAATGCTGCAATAAACATAAGGGTGCATATATCTTTTCAATTTAGTGTTTTTTGTTTCCTTTGGGTAAATACCCAGCAGTGCAATTACTGGATCGTATGATATTTCTCTTTTTAGTTTTTTGAGGAACCTCCATACTGTTTTCTACAATGACTGTACCAATTTGCATTCCTGCCAACAGTGTATGTGGATTTCTTTTGCTCTACAGCCTTGTCAATGCTTGTTATTTCTTGTCTTTCTTATTTTAGCCATTTTGGCAGGTGTGAGATGATCTCTCATTTTGGCTTTGGTTTTCATTTCCCTGATGATTAGTTATGGTTAAGCATCTTTTCATGTGTCTGTTGGCCATCTGTGTGTCTTCTTTGGAAAAAAAAATGTCTATTCAGGTTTTCTGCCCATTGTTTTAATGGAATTGTTCAATATTTTTTGTTTTGAGTTGTGTAAATTCTTTATGTATTTTGGATATCAGATATACTATTTGAAAATATGTTCTCCCATTCAGTAGGTTACTTTTTGTTTTGTTGATGATTTCCTTTGCTATGAAAAAGCTTTTTAAAATTTTTAATTATTTTATTTATTTGAGAGAGAGAGAGTGAGAGAGGAAGAGAGAGAGCACGAGCCATGGGAGGGGCAGAGGGAGAGGGCGAAGCAGACTCCCCACTGAGCAAAGACCCTAACGTGTGCCTCAATCCCAGGACCCCGAGATCATGACCTAAGCCAAAGGCAGATGCTTAATGGACCGAGCCACCCAGGTACCCCTGTGCAAAAGCTTTTTATTTTGATGTAGTCCCAATAGTTTATTTTTGCTTTTGTTTCCCTTGTCTGAGGAGACATATCCATAAATATGTTGCCAGGGCTGACATCCAATAGATTACTGCAAATATTTTCTCTTCAGAGTTTTATGGTTTCAGGTCTCATATTTAGGTCTTTGATCCCTTTTGAGTTTATTTTTGTGTATGGTGTAAGAAAGTGATCCAGTTTTATTCTTTTGCATGTAACTGTCCGGATTTCCCAACACAATTTATTGAAGAGACCGTCTTTTCCTCATTGTATATTCTTGCCTCCTTTGTCATACATTAATTGGCCATAGAAGTGTGGGTTTATTTCTGGGCTCTCCATCCTGTTCCGTTGATCTGTGTGTCTAGTTTTATACCGATGCCATATTGTTTTGATTATTACAGCTTTTAGTTTTTCTTGAAATCTGAAATTGTGATGCCTCCAACTTTGTTTTTCTTTCTCAAGATTTCTTTGGCAATTTAGGGTCTTTTGTGGTTTCATACAAATTTTAGTATTATTTGTTCTTGTTTTGCGAAAGATGCTGTTGGTGTTCCGATAGGGATTGCATTGAGACTGTAGATTTCTTTTGGTAGTAAGGACATTTTAACAATATTAATGCTTCCAAACCATGAGCATGGAGTATCTTTCCATTTGTTTGTATTGTCCTGAATTTCTTTCATCAGTGCTTTATATTTTTCAGATTACAGGTCTTTCACCTCCTTGAACAAGTTTGTTCCTAGGAATTTCGTTTTTGGTGCAATTGAAAATGGAGTTATTTCCTTAATTTCTCTTTCAGCTACTTCATTATTACTCTATAAAACCCTACTAATTTCTGGGTATTAACTTTGTATCCTACAACTTTACTGATTTGTTTATTACTTCTCATAGTTTTTTGATAGAGTCTGTAGGATGTTCTATGTCATCCACAAATAGTGACGCTTTAACTTCTCCTTTCCTGATATGAATGCCTCTTATTTCTTTTTCTTGTATGATTGCTGTGACTAAGATTTCCAGTACTTGGGTGAATAAAGTGGCAAAACTGGACATCCTTGTCTAGTTCTTGATCCTAAAGGAAAAGCTCTCAGTATCATCATTGATATTAGCTGTGAATTTTTTATATACAGCTTTGTTATGTTGAGGTGTGTTCCCTCTGAACCCACTTTGTTGAGAGTTTTTATCATGAATGGGTGTGATATTTTGTCAAATGCTTTTTCTGCATCTATTTAGCTGACCTATGATTTTATCCTTTGTTTTGTTGAAGTGGTATGTCATGTTGATTGATTTGTGCATATTAAACCATCCTTCCATACCCCGACTAAATATCACTTGATCATGGTGAATAATCCTTTTAATGTATTGTTGGATTTGATTTGCCAACTTTTTTTGAGGATTTTTGCGTGTATGTTTATCAGGCATATTGGCCTTAATTTTCTTTTTTGTGGTCTATGCCTGGTATTGATATCAGGGTAGTGCTGGCCTCATAGAATGTATTTGGAAGCTTTCCTTCCTCTTCCATTTTTTGGAATAGTTTAAGGAGGGTAGTTATTAACTCTTCTTAATGTTTGGTAGAATTTCTCTGTGAAGCCATCTGGCCCTGGAGTTTTGTTTGTTGGGGGATTTTTGATTACTGATTCAATTTCTTTCTTGGTTATCAGTCTGTTCAGGTTTTCTATTCCTGTTTCAGTTTTGGTAATTTATATTTTACAAGGAATTTATCCATTTCTCCCAGGTTGTCCAATTTGTTGGCATAAAATATTTTGTAGTATTCTTTTATCCTTTTCATTTTTGTGATGTCAGTTGTTACTTCTTTTCTCTCATTTCTGATTTTATTTATTTGGGTCCTTTCTCTTTTTTGTTGCTGAGTCTGGCTAAAGGTTTATTGATTTTTCAATTTTACTTATCTTTTCAAAGAACCAGCTCTTGATTTCATTGATTTTTTTTTCTCCCTTGTATTCACCTTGGACTTTGATTGTTCTTCTTTGGGTGTAAGTTTAGATTGTTTATTTGAGCTTTATTTTACTTCTTGATGTAGGGCTGTATCCCTATTTATTTCCCTATTAGAACTGCTTTTTCTGTGTCCCAGAGTTTTTATTTTATTTTATTTTATTTTTTTAAAGATTTTATTTATTTATTTGAGAGAGAGAGATGGCCAGCGAGAGAGGGAACAAAGCAGGGGAGTGGGAGAGGAAGAAGCAGGCTTCCAGCAGTGGAGCCAATGTGGGGCTGGATCCCAGAACACCAGGATCATGCCCTGAGCCGAAGGCAGACGCTTAACGATTGCGCTACCCAGGCACCCCTGTGTCCCAGAGTTTTTAGAACATTGTGTTTTCATTTGTCTCCACGTATTTTTTTAAATTTCTTCTTTGTTTTTTGACCCATTGGTTGTTTAGTATCATGTTTAGCCTCCACATGTTTGTGTGTTTTTTCCTTTATTTTTTCTTGTGATTGATTTTTAGCTTCATACCATTGTGGTTAGAAAACATGCATGATATGATTTCAATATTCTTAATTTTATTGAGGCTTGTCTTGTGGCTAACATGTGATCTATTCTGGAAAATATTCCCTGTGCATTTGAAAAGAATGTGTGGTTTGTTGTATTGGGATGGAATGTTCTGTATATATCTGTTATGTACATCTGGTCTAATGTTTCATTCAAAGCTACTGCTTACTTTTTGATTTTCTGCTTGGATGATCTATCCATTGATATAAGTAGGGTGTTAAAGTCCCCTGCTATTATTGTATTACCATCAATTTCTCTGTTTGCTAGTATTTGTTTTATGTATATAGGTGCTCCAATATTTACAATTGTTCTATCCACTTTTTCGATTGATTCCTTTATTTATATACTATCCTTCTTTCTCTCTTAGTGTTATTTTAAAGTCTGTTTTGTTTAATCTAAGTATTGCTGCTCCAGCTTTATTTTTATTTTTATTTTTGGCTTCCATTCACATGGTAAATATCTGTCCATCCTTTCATTTTCAGTCTGTCTGTGTCTTTAGGTCTGAGGTGAGTCTCTTATAGGCGGTACATAGATGGGTCTTGCTTTTTTATTCACTTTGTCATCCTATGTCTTTTGATTGGAGCATTTGAGATATTTACATTTAGTAATTATTAATTTGTTATTTGTTTTCTGGTTGTTTTGTAGTTCTTCTGTATTCATTTTCTTCTCTTGCTCTCTTTGTGATTAATGAGTTTCTGTAGTGTTATGTTTGGCTTTTTTCTCTTTATTTTTTTGTGTATCTATTATAGGTTTTGGGTTTGTTGTTTCCATGAGGTTCATAATAACATCCTAAGTATATAACGGTCTTTATTAATTTGATGGTCATTTAACTTCAAACACATTAGAAAAAGTTTTTTTTTACTCCCTCCTCCACGTTTTATGTATAGGCTGTCTTTTTTTTTATTATTTACATAGAGTTAATTAACATATAGTGTATTATTGGTTTCAGAGGTAGAATTCAGTGATTGATCAGTTGTATATAACACCCAGTGCTCATTACATCACGTGCCCTCCTTAATGCCCATCATCCATTTTCCCCATCCTCCCACCTCCCTCCCCTCCAGCAATCCTCAGTTTCTTTCCTCTGGTTAAGAGTCTCTTGGTTTGTCTCCCTCTCTGATGTTGTCTTGTTTTATTTTTCCCCTCCCTTCCTCTATGCTCCTCTGTTTTGTTTCTTAAATTTCACATATGAGGGGAATCATATGATAATTGTCATTTAGCATAATACACTCTAGTTCCATCCACATCATTGCAAATAGCAATATTTCATTTTTGATGGCCGAGTAATATTCCATTGTGTGTGTTTGTGTGTGTGTGTGGGTGTGTGTGTATACCAACTGTTCTTTATCCATTTGTCTATCAATAGACATCTGGGCTCTTTTCATAGTTTGGGTATTAGGGACATTGCTGCTATTAACATTGGGATGTAGGTGCCCTTTCAGATCACTACATTTGTATCTTTTTGGTCAATACCTAGTAGTGCAGGTGCTGTGTCATAGGGTAGCTCTATTTTTAACTTTTTGTGGAACCTCCACACTGTTTTCCAGAGTGGCTCTACCAGCTTGCATTCCTACCAGCAGTGTATGAGGGTTCCCCTTTCTCTACATCCTCCCCAACATGTTGTTTCCTGACCTGTTAATTTGAGCCATTCTGACTGGTGTGAGGTGGTTTCTAATTGTGGTTTTGATTTGTATTTCCCTGATGCTGAATGATGCTGAGAATGAATGAATGAATGAATGAACATGCCATAAGAATATAAGAGAGAAAGAAATTATTTCCTTCTAGAAGGATCTGGAAAGTCAGGAATCAAAGGAAAAGTAATCTAGGCAAAGGAAACATGTTTGTTTAAAGTCAAAGAGTTAGGAAAGCTCTTGGAATATTTGAAGAATAGTAAGCTACCTTTTGTGACTGAAGCATAAGGATCTCAGTGATATATGGGGGAAGAGGAGAGAATAAGAGGAAGGGGGTTAAGGGGAGATGAGGTTAGAGAAGCAGATCAAGGCCAGGATCTTTCTGCCAAACTAGGGAATTCAAATGTAATTAAATAAATATTAGGGAGTGACTGAATTAGATATTTTTTAGGGACATTAACTAGAATTGGCAGTGTGGAAGATAGACTGGACAGAGAAAAGAGTAATATGTATGCAAGTAGGGCATACTTGGTGCACAGCATTTGCAAAGCAAACTGTATTATTTATAGGACCCTCCTAAAAGCTTATGACTGTGTGTGTGTAATGTCACTCAGATATGTATTATTTAATTTCAAAATTTTCTTTGAAATTTTTGTTAAGTATGGATATAGGTCCTCCCATTATGCCCTTATGATATCATAATAATTCTTAATACTAACAATTCTGACAATATGAAATTATATCATCCTGACACATTTACCTTTTTTTTTTTTAAAGATTTTATTTATTTATTTGACAGAGAAAGCGAGAGAGGACAAGCAGGGGGAACAGGGAGAACAGTACAGGGAGAGGGAGAAGCAGGCTCCCCACTGAGCAGGGGACCTGATGTGAGGCTCGATCCCAGGACCCTGAGATCATGAACTGAGCTGAAGGCAGACGCTTAACCATATGAGCCACCCAGGCACCCTGACACATTTACCTTTTTGAAGTATGTTCACATATAATATCTTATCTGATTTTAACCAAAACTCATAAAATAGGTTTTCTCATTTTATTCAAGTGAAAGCTGAACTCACAGAGGCTAAAAGACCATCCTGTTTATATAATTAGTATATGTGAGATGTACCATTAGAGCTTATTCTAAGTCGAAGGCCCTTCTTAATTCAGCACATATCCATACATTTTAGCACCAATTTTTACTGTCATTACTTTTTATAACTAACACTTTTTATAAAGGTTTCGTAATAAGTTCTTATAACTTTGAAGTAACAACAAAGTTAACATTTGCTACCTTTAAGTTGCTCTTTTGAAATATTTCCACAATCTATAAGGCCTGAACAAAGACTGAACAAATAATTACATAGATAAATGGATTATAAATTTAATCTTCATTTAAATTCAATATTGGTTATTTATTAAAAATAATACATATATTTTAGACCTTTTAAAAAATCTAGGGGTTATTTTAAGAGGAGAAGAATGAGTGTCCATGTAAAATAATTGCATTGGGTTGGCAGAACAGGGATTATCTCATTATCTTTAGAAGGTGAAGAAAAGATGGGAAGAAACTGGAGTAGAAATGTAAAAATATGGAAATGCCAATATGGTTGAACATCTTTTGAGAAAAATAATACAACATGTTTATAATTTATAGTAATTTTGTTTGGAATGTCTTTTTAAGACTAATTTTTTAGAGCAATTTTAGCTTTACAACAAAATCGAGAGGGAAGTACAGAGATTTCACATATATCCTCTGCCCTTTACACCTGCATAGCCTCCCCTATTATCTACATCACTCACCAGAGTTTTTATTTGATTACTTACTTAATTAATTTTTTTTTTTTTACCAAGGATGAACCTATACTGACAAATCATAATTATCCGAAGTCTATAGTTTACCTTAGGGTTTTCTCTTGATGTTTATGGGTTTGGATAAATATATAATGACATGTATCCACTGCGACTGTATTTTCACTGCCCTAAAAATCCTGTGTGCTCTGCCTTTTCATCTCCCCACCACTGGAAACCACTGATATTTTTATTGTCTCCATAGTTTTACCTTTTTCAGAATGTCATATAGTTAGAATTATACAGCATATGGCCTCTTCAGATTGGCTTATTTCCCTTAGTAATATATGTTTACATTTCCTTCATGTCTTTTCATGCCTTAATAGCTTATTTCTTTGTGTGTGTGTGTTTGTTTTATTATTTTTTTATAATATTTTTTTATTATATTAGTCACCATACAGTACATCCCTGGTTTCTGATGTAAAGTTCCATGATTCATTAGTTGTGTATAACACCCAGTGCACCATGCAATACGTGCCCTCCCTACTACCCATCACCAGATAGCTTATTTCTTTTTAGTGCTGAGTAGTATTCCAATATCTGGATGTACCACACTTTATTTATTCATTCACATACTGAAGGATATCTTTGTTGCTTCCAAGTTTTGCAAGTTATGAATAAAGCTGCTGTAAACATCTGTGTGCAGGTATCTGTGCAGACATAAATTTTCAACTTTTTAAAGATATATACCAAGGAGCACAGTTGTTAAATCATATGGTAAGAGTATATTTAGTTTTGTAAGAAATTGCCAAACTGTATTCCCAAGTAGCTTACCATTTTGCATTTCTACCAGCAAAGTATGTGAGTTCTTGTTGATCCACATCCTTGCCAATGTTTGGTGTTGTCAGTGTTCTAGATTTGGGGCATTCTAATAGATGTATAGTGATATCTCATTGCTGTTTTAATTTACATTTCTCTGATGGCAAATGTTGTTGGACATCTTTTCATAGGCTTATTTGCCTTCTTTGCACAATGCCTTTTAACACAGGAGAAAGTTTGAAAAATATTCTCCAATTACCATGATATAAGTGTTATAATGTAAAACTTCTGCCCCGACACTTTTAACATTAGAATATAGTATAGATCGCATACTGATTATTCTTAAGAGCTCTTTACAAATTTATTGTTTATATTTTCAAAATTCCAAGTGTCTTATAAAATTAGTACAATGGTGTTAAGATTTCAAGGTGAAATTAAGAAAAATGAAAAGCCACAGTAAGATAAGCCACTTCAAAATTAACCAATGGGACTGCTTGTGAGTAGATATTTTGATTTGGAAATGCCAAAAGTTTTGGTTGAGTTTCAGGAAGGCATGCATAGAATGTGGTGATAAATTGAAAAGGTAAAATCTAATCATTTAACAGGAAACTGAATTACCAGCAAGAAAATTACTATATTAGGAAAAATTGGAGAGCTAGCTGTGAGTTTTCAGCAATGTCTAGGAAAGGAAATGTCCTACTTATCAGATTGGAATTCTCTAGTCCCCAACCCAATGGTGGAGATGGGTAGGCAGATAAAATTAAATCTTGAAGCAGTAGTCATTAAGAAATCTACTGACTACTTTTTAAATGATTCCTGGCTCACCATGGTAATTTCTTTTTTTTTTCTTTTTAAGATTTTATCTATTTGACACAGAGAGACAGCTAGAGAGGGAACACAAACAGGGGCGGGGGGGAGAGGGAGAAGCAGGCTCCCCGCTGAGCAGGGAGCCCGATGTGAGACTCTATCCCAGGACGTGGGGGTCATGACCTCAGCCGAAGGCAGACGCTGAACGACTGAGCCGCCCAGGCGCCCCACCATGGTAATTCTTATTATAATTTGTGTGTTTGTGTGTTATCTGATAAATTCAGAATATGCTAGTTATCAAGCTGAATATCCCTGTGTTTACAGTATTTCCCGTTATAAACAGATAGATGGACATTTTGTTTTACATGTTATCTTGTAACTGTTGATAGTTTGAATTAACCTCTAATTCTGGTACTACTAGAACACTGATCAAATAGTAAATAGTGTCTAACAGAAGGAAGCAAATATTATGTGGGAGGGCACATGGGTGACATCCATTTACAGTCAATAAAACAACTAGGTAGTGATAAAGAATGTGCCTATTTTTTCCTATTTTTACTGTTTCTTATTGAAATTTCCCTTATGGCGGTGTTTTTCAGACTTTAACCTATAGTGTAATAACCTAAGGAAATTATTAAAATTACAAATTCCTAGATTTCACTCACTGCCAGAGATTTTGATACACGTAATCTGGGATAGAGCACAGGAATCTGCATTAAAAAAAATCCTGTATGATTCTGATCTTGAAGGTTAGTAGACTATACCTTGAGCAACACTGTTCTACAGAGAATCTTCTATCTTTAAATAACCCCGTGGTGCTTAAAGCATTGCTCACTGCTGGGCAGAATTTCATTGGTTTTTGTTAGGTTTCTGTTAATTGGTTAAATCACTAACGTCATAACCAGTTCCAGGTCTCTGATTGGTCAGAACTGTGTATGCAAATCACAGCAAACATTGAGGAAGTAGAAGATGAGCTTTAAGAGGATAACTGATTTGGGGTGGGGCTAAGGAAAGACAAAATGGTCGCCAGCTTCACCATGCCAGGTGCTCCAAGGTGAAAACAGAAAATAAAATCCTTTGAGGAGGCCTTTCTTGTTCAGGAGCAGAAGCAAATAAGTAAGTGGTTATGCCAGTGAGTAGCCTAGGGGATCTTTTCTCTCTACTAGATCTCTCCCTTAGTTACCCCAAATAAAACAACCTATGTAAAAGGAATGTGCTTCCTGTGGAAGTGCAACTTTAAGCCCCTGTCTTTCTCTAAGATCCAGATGATTGCTGCTTCTAAACTCCTGTTACATAGAAATTTTCGAGCTTCCTCTGAAAATGAACTATTTAATTGAGGATGTGCAGTTGGAAGAGGATTCAGGAGATGGAGGAAGGAGAAACTAAGATTAGGTAATTAGTGAAGAGCGATATACGCTAGGGTTATAACAAGGAAGCCGCACAACTAGGGTTTGAATCCATCAGACTCCAAAGTCAATATACCTCTTTATTAGAATTTTCTAATATTAATATGCATAAGAATCACCTGAGAGCTATGTTAAAAATATAAATTCATGACCCCTGGATTTCTGAAGTCCAGAAATCTATATTTTTAACTAGTATCCTAGATTGCTATGATACAAATAGTCAGTGCACATACTCTGAGAAACATTTTCTCACAGCAATGGTTCTTGAAGTTTTTTGTTTCAGGATTCCTTTGCTTCATTACAAATTACTGAGGACGCCAAAGAGCATTTGTTTATGCGGTAAATAATACCTGATACATAATAGCTATTGATCCTTAAGGTATTAAAAGTGAAAACTGAGAAATGTTTAAAATGTTTATTAACTTGTTTGAAAATACCAGTTAATAAGGACATTGCATTTTAACTGGATAACATTTTATGAAAAGTAATTATATCTTCCAAATTAAAAGTATTTAGTGAGCAGGATGTATTATTTTACATTTTTAAATCTCTTTAATGTTGATTTAATAATTCTAATATATGTTTCTCCATTTAATCTATTGTGATATGATGTTTTGGTTGAAGTATATGAAGAAAATAAGGCCTCATACAAATAACGTAGTTGGAAATATGAGAACCTTGCAGACCGCCTAGGAGTATGTTGGAGAACCCCATGGGTCCTGGTATCCCATTTTGAGTTATAGTCTTAAAGTAATATCTATTTGTTGCTATCAGAAATGTTTATATTGGTCAGTCCATTTTGGTCATAAATGTTTACAGATATCAAGGAAGGTAGAAAATTAATTTATTCCAAAGATTGTTTTAGATTGTTAAATTATTTCATAAAATTTACTCTAATATTTCTTTTATTAATTTACTCTGTAAATTTGAAAGCACTATAGAAATATAAAATTAGAAGTCCAGATGTTGGAACAGAATTTGTTTAAGGAAATTGGGTTTCAGAACAATGATTCCATTGAGGGTAGAGGAATTTCAGCAATAGGGAAGAATACATTAGATGACCAGTTATAAGTAAGAAAAGTGTGATGACAGGAATCAATTTGTAGTTACTTATAGTAGTTATTTACAATTGAGTACATAATTATAATGGTGAGAAAGTGCTAATCATAACCTTTTAAGGAGGATTATTACTTTACCTGAATAAAAGAACCTTTGTTCTGGTCAGCATACCTTTTCAAATTTGGTTATTGCATTTTTTTGTTGTTACTTTAAGTTTTAGTTAGGTAACCTAAAACTAACCACCAGTTTAGTGCAAGAACTTTAACAAATACTATTTTTCATTTATTTTTGGTCAGTGTGAAAGAATCTGAAAAGGAAACCAGAAAGGGGCAGCTGGAAATGTGAGAGAAAAACCTGTGTAATCCTGGAAGCCAACTAAAGTCAAAATGTTTCAAGGAGAAGGGAGTAATCCACTCTGTCGATTGATGTTGATTGATGAAATTAAGATAAAAAATGAAAATTGATCATTAGTTTTAGTGACATGGGGGTCATTAGTGACCTGGACAATGAAAGTCCTCACGGAGCGGTTGAGATAAAAGCCCCAAACTGGTGTGCATTCAAGAGAGAATGGGAGGAGAGGAGTTGAAAACAATGTATAAACAGCCCTTTCCAGAGGTTTTGCTAAAAAAGGGCAATAGAGAAATGAAGCAGTCATAATAGGAGAAATGGGGTTGAAAGAGGTGGTTTTGCTGTTGGTTTTTAAATGAAACAATTAGCATGTTATACGCTAATGTTTTCTTGAAAGCTTCCCTAGTGAGCACAATACACATAGAATCCTTTCCTTATAGAACTCAGAATCTAGTGGAGAAAATGGTATTAAATGATTACATAAATAATTAGATAATTATCATTGCAATGAGTATTAAAAGAAACAGTACAGAGTTCTATCAGAGTATAATTGTCAGACCTAGCTTTTTCAAGAAAATCAAGACAAGCTTCTCTAAATAAGTGATATTCAAGTTCTACTTTGGGAGGGGAAATAGTACATGCAAAGGCCCTGAGTGAGGGTGTATGGCATATCCGAGATATTTAAAAAGGCCATTGATTTTGAGGTGCAGAGAGGGAGGAAGATGAGTGAGGCAGAAGGTAAGGAGGAAGAGATAAGCAGTGAGGAGGTTATTTAAATTGGAGCCTAAAGCCTTGCATAAGGTCTTTGGTTTTTATGTTAAGGGCATTGAAGACCCTTGACTTTATGCTTTGGCCACAACAAAAGTGAACCAGGCAAAATTGAAAAGTTAAAGGGGGAACAGATAAGAAGCAAAATGGAAAGGTGAATTGCATGTTCACTATTTATACCACTGTAGACAGAATGCTAGGCCAAGTCTATTTGTAGCTTCATAATCAGTTATTTCCCAATATATTCAGTTTATTTGGTTTTCAGCAACTGGGGGATTTTTATCTAACTTATCAAATCATACAGTAAGCAGGTCAAATTTGTTAAGGTGCCTAAAAACAACTGATCATATCATTCCTTATTTAATGTCTTCCAATTTCTCTTTTTTCTTTTTCTCTTAAAAATTAATATACAACTTGTTGTGAAATTTTCAAGAATGTAGAAAACTTGAAAGACTTTTGTTGTGAATACCTATATACCCACAACCTAGAGTCAAGAACTTTTATCATTTTGCTGTATTTGCTTTCTCTGTTTTGCTGCGCAATTTGAAAGTAAGTTACAGACCTCATCATGCTTCAGATGCAGATTTTTCAGTATGCATCACCTAAAAATAAGGATATTTTCTTCTATACTGTCAATGTTATAATACTTAATTAAAAATAATTTTCTGATATTATCTAATACCCACCATTATTCGATACCTTCAATGTCCCCTCAAAATCTTTTTTTAACAGTTTTATTGGGGTATATTTTTCATGCCATGAAAATCATTCATTTTGACTGTGTCAATGATTTACTGCAAATTTGCAAAAGTTGTGTAGTCAGCACCACAATTTAATTTTAGAACATTTTCTCTACCCCAAAAAGAAACCTCATATACCTGTTTTTTATTGAACCAGGATAAAATCAAAGTTCACACATGACATTTAATTATGTCTCCTTTAATCTTCTCCTCCTCCTCTTTCGTCCTCTTCCTTGTCCACTACTTCTTCTTCTCCTTCTCCTCCTCCTCCTTCTTTCTTTCTTTTTTTTAGAATATCTTCATTTCCCCCCCTGTAATTTCTAGAAAAGACCAGCTTTTTTTTATAGAATGTCCCACATTTTTTATTTATCTGTGTGCTTTTTCATTGTGCCATTTAACTTGTTCCTTTATATCCCCCACCCAGTATCTTCTATTAAAGTCTCAATTAGATGCATTATGACATATTTAGAATAAAGCCCAAATTTCTAATTATCTTCCTCTTCTAAAATGTATGTCCCATGAAATCATGGATTTGATCTGTCTTGTTTAACATTAGTGCCTGTCTCATAGTAGGATCATAACACCCACTGCTCATCACAAGTGCCCTCCTTAATACCCATCATCCATTTAAACCATCCCTCACCCACCTCCCTCCACCAACCCTCAGTTTGTTCTCTATAGTTGAGTCTCTTATGGTTTGCTTCCCTCTCTCTTTATCTTTTTTCCCTTCCCTATGTTTATCTGTTTGTTTCGTAAATTCCACATATGAGTGAAATCATATGGTATTTCCTTTATCTGACCTATTTCACTTAGCACAATACACTGTAGCTCCATCCCTGTCATTGCAAATGGCAAGATTTCATTTTTTTTGATGGCTGAGTAATATTCCATTATAATATTCCTTTATCCATTCCTCAGTTGATGGACATTTGGGCTCTTTCCATAATTTGGCTATTGTTGATAATGGCTGCTATAAACATCTGGGTGCATGTGCTCCTTCTAATTAACATGTTTGTATCCTTTGGGTAACTACATAGTAGTGCAGTTGCTGGGTTGTAGGATAGTTCTGTTTTTAAGTTTTTGAGGAACCTTAATATTGTTTTCCAGAGTGGCTGCACCAGTTTACGTTCCCACCAACAGTGTAAGAGGATTCCCTTTTCTCTGCATCCTTGCCAACATCTGTGGCTTCCTGAGTTGTTAATTTTAGCCATTCTGATAGGTGTGAGGTGATAACTCATTGTAGTTTTGATTTGTATTTTCCTGATGATCAGTGATGTTGAGCATCTTTTCATGTGTCTGTTAGCCATCTGGACGTCTTCTTTGGAAAAATGCCTACTCATGTCTTTTGCCCATTTCCTAATTGGATTATGAGTTTTTTGGGTATTGAGTTTGATAAGTTCTTTATAGATTTTGGATACTAACCCTTTATCAGGTCATTTGCAAATCTCTTCTCCCATTCTGAAGGTTGCCTTTTAGTTTTGTTGTTCGTCTCCTTTGCTGTGCAGAAGCTTTTTATCTTGATGAAGTCTGAGTCGTTCGTTTTTGCTTTTGTTTCCCTTGCCTCTGAAGACATGGCTAGTAAGAAGTTGCTATGGCTGATGTCAAAAAGGTGGCTGCCTGTGTTCTCCTCTAGGATTTTGATGATTTCCTGTCTCGTATTTAGGTCTTAAATTCATTTTGAATTTATTTTTGTGTATGGTGTAAGAAAGTGATTCAGTTTCAGTCTTTTTCATGTTTTTCCAACACCATTTGTTGACGAGACTTTTCCCCATTGGATATTCTTTCCTGCTTTGTCAAAGATTGGTTGACCATATAGTTGTGCATCCATTTCTGGGTTTTCTATTCAGTTATATTTATCCATGTGTCTGTTTTTATGCCAGTACCATACTGTCCTGATGACTACAGCTTGAAATCCAGATTCGTGATGCCTCCAGCTTTGCTTTTCTTTTTTAAGATTGCTTTGGCTATTTGGAGCCTGTTGTGGTTCCATACAAATTTTTAAGATCGTTTGTTTTAGCTCTACGAAAAATGCTGGTGGTATTTTGATAGGGATTGCATTAAATGTGTAGATCGCTTTTGGTAGTATAGTCATTTTAATAATGTTTGTTCTTCTAATCCATGAGCATGGAACGTTTTTCCATTTCTTTGTGTCCTCTTCAATTTCTTTCATAAGTGTTTGATAGTTTTCAGAGTACTGATATTTTACCTCCTTGGTTAGGTTTACTCTTAGTGATCTTACGGTTTTTGGTGCAATTGGAAATTGAATTGATTCCTTGAGTTCTATTTCTGCTGCTTTATTATTGGTGTATAGAAATGCAACAGATTTCTGTACATTGATTTTTTATCCTGTGACTTTGCTGAATTGGTGTATGAGTTCTAGCAATTTTTTGGAGGAATCTTTCAGGTTTTCTACATAGAGTATCATGTCATCTGCAAATAGTGAATGTTCGACTTCTCCCTTACCGATTTGGATGCATTTTATTTCTTTTTGTTGTCTGATTGCTGAGACTATGACTTCCAGTACTATGTTAAATAACAATGGTGAGAGTGGACATCCCTGTATCGTTCCTGACCACAGAGGAAAAGCTCTCAGTTTTACCTCATTTAGGATTATATTACTTGTGGGTCTTTTTTATATGGCCTTTATGATGTTGAGGTATGTTCCCTCTTGCCCTACTTTCTTGGGGGTTTTAATCAAAATGGATGCTGTGTTTTGTCAGATGCTTTTTCTGCAACCATTGAGAGTATCACATGGTTCTTATCCTTTCTTATATTAATATGGTGTATCATGTTGATTGATTTGTGAATATTGAACCAACCCTGCAGCCCACGAGTAAATCCCACCTGATCGTGGTGAATGACTTTTTTAATGTACTGTTGAATTTGATCTGTTAGTATCTTGAGGCTTTTTGCATCCATGTTCATCAGGGATATTGGCCTGTAATTCTTCTTTTTAGTGGGGTCTTTGTCTGGTTTTGGGATCAAGGTATAGAATGAGTTTGGAAGTTTTCCTTCCATTTCTATTTTTTGGAACAGTTTCAGAAGAATAGGTATTAACTCTTCTTTAAATGTTTGGTAGAATTCCCCTGGAAAGCCATCTGGCCCTGGACTTTAATTTGTTGGGAGATTTTTGACTACTGATTCACTTTTTGGCTGGTTAGGGCTCTGTTAAAATTTTGTATTTCTCTCAGTTTTGGTGGTTTATATGTTTTTAAGAATTTATCCATTTCTCCCACATTGCCCAATTCATTGACACATAGTTTTTTCATAATATTATCTTATAATTGTTTGTATTTCTTCAGTGTTGGTTGTGATCTCTCCTCTTTTGTTCGTGATTTTATTTATTTGGGTCCTTCCTCTTTTCTTTTTGATAAGTCAGGTTAGTGGTTTATCAATTTTGTTAATTCTTTCAGAGAACCAGCTCTAGTTTCATTGATCTGTTCTACCAGGGTTGTTTTGTTTCTATATTATTTATTTCTACTCTACTCTTTATTATTTCCCTTCTTCTGCTTACTTTAGGCTTAACTTGTTCTTCCTTTTTTGGCTCCTTTAGATGTATGATTAGGTTGTGCATTTGAGACTTTTCTTGATTCTTGAGGCAGGCCTGTATTGCAATATACTTCCCTCTGAGGACCATTGTTGCTGCATTCCAAAGGTTTTGGACTGTTGTGTTTTCACTTTTGTTTGCTTCCCTGTATTTTTTTTTTTATTTATTCTTTACTTTCCTGGTTAACCCATTTGTTCTTTAGTAGGATGTTCTGCAACCTCCATGTATTTGTGGTCTTTCCAAATTTTTCTTGTTGAATTTAAGTTTCATAGCATTGTTGTCCAAATATATGCATGGTATGATCTCAATCTTTTTGTACTTGTTTAGGCCTAATTTGTGACCCAGCACATGATCTATTCTGGAGAATGTTCCATGTGCAGTCCAAAAGAATGTGTATTCTGCTTCTTTAGGATAAGATGTTCTGAATATGTCCGTTAAGTCCCTCTGGTCCAGTATGTCATTCAAAGCCATTGTTTCTTTTTTGATATTCTGCTTAGATGATCTGTCCATTGCTATAAGTGGGATGTTAAAGTCCCCTGCTATTATTGCATTATCAGTTACTTTCTTTATGTTTGTTATTTAATGATTTATATATTTGGGTGCTCTCAAGTTGTGGGCATAAATATTTACAATTATTAGATCTTTTTGTTGGATAAAAACCTTTATTTTGATATAGTGCCCTTCTCCATCTCTTGTTACAGTCTTTGTTTTAAAATCTACTTTTTCTGATATAATGATGGCTACTCCAGCTTTCTTTTGGTCTCCATTAGCGTGATAAATGGTTCTCTGTTCCCTCCTTTTCTATCTGCAGGTGGCTGTCAGTCTGAAATGAATCACTTGCAGGTAGAAGGTAGATGGGTCTTGTTTTTTGTTTTTGTTTTTGTTTTTTTGTTGTTGTTTTTGTTTTATCCATATTAATGCCCTATGTCATTTGTTTGGAACATTTAGTCCATTTATATTCAGAGTGATTACTGATATGAATTTACTGTCATTGTATTACCTGTAAAGTCATTGTTTCTGGAGATTTTCTCTGTTCCTTTGAAGTCTTTGTTCCTTTTGGCCTTTCTTTTGCACTCAAAGAGTTCCCTTTAATATTTCTTGCAGGGCTGGTTTAATGTCACAGCTTCCTTTAGTTTTTGTTTGGGAAACTCTATCTCTCTTTCTGTTCTGAATCACAGTCTTGCAGTAGAAAGTATTCTTGGCTGTATATTTTCCCTATTCAACACGTTGAATATATCATGCCACTCTCTTCTGGCCTACATAGTTTCTGTACAGGGATCTGCTAAACTTATTTTCTTTCCTATAGAGTAGGGATTTCTTTTCCCTTGTGCTTTTGGGATTCTTTTCTGATCTCTATATTTTGCAAATTTTATTACAATATGTCTTGGTGTTGGCCTACTTTTGTTGATTTTGATGGGCATTCTCTTCCTTTCCCATATTAGGAACATTTTCAGCTATATTTGCTCAAATAAACCTTGTACCCCTTTTTCCCTTTCTTCCTTTTCTGGGACTCCTATGATACAAATGTTATTATGCTTCATGTCATCACTGAGTCCCCTAAGTCTACATTCATGATCCAATATTTTTCTTTCCCTCTTCTTTTCAGCTTCATTTTTCCCCGCAATTTTATCTTCTATATCACTTATTCATTTCTCTGCTTCTTCTGTCCTTGTGGTCATTACATCCAGTCTGTTTTGCATCTCAGTTATAGTATTTTTTGTTTCAGCTTGACTAATTTTTAGGTCTTTTATCTCTGTGGTAATGGGCTCCCTGGTGTCTTTTATGCTTTTTTCAAGCCTAGCTAGTATCCTCATGATTGTTGTTTTAAATTCTGGTTCAGACATATTATTTATATCTGTTTTGATAGATCCCTGGCCATAACCTCTTGTTCTTTCTTCTGGGATGAATTCCTCCATCTTGGCATTTTGTCTAAGTCT
Organism: Ursus arctos; assembly: GCF_023065955.2. Lineage (NCBI taxonomy): Eukaryota > Metazoa > Chordata > Mammalia > Carnivora > Ursidae > Ursus > Ursus arctos. The sequence goes on from NC_079873.1 coordinate 71,752,666, forward strand.
CTGTCTTCTTTCTTCTTAAGAAAGCCTGTTATGTGTACTGCTCCTGAGAGTAATGGCTATATTAAGAAAGGGTCATATACTGTCCAGGGCCTGATGCTTCAGGAAGTGTTTCTGGGGTATGTGGTATATACTCTGCTCTTATGTTTTGGCTATTGTTTCCCTCATGTCTGTCCTCTGCAGAGTTTCTCCTTGCCTACAGTGGGGAGTGTTTGAACCTTATCCATTGTGTTGTGAGTTTTCCTAGGTGTGTTTTGGTTTGCTTGTTAAAAGAGGCTAGATCATATTTTGCCTAAAGCTGAAGTTTTGCAGTACTTTATGGTCAGTAGACTCGATGGGTATGGGGGCTTTTGCTGTTCTTCTGGGGGAGGGGACTTCTGCTACTCTGACTCTCAGGCACACCTGCCCTAGTGAAAAAGCACCTGCAGAATGCAGGGAGGTGGAGCTTGGTGTAAGCAGTTCAAGTCTCAGCTGTGGGCACTGTGCTGCTCACTGAAGTCCTTCCTTGCTGATGGGCAGGGGTAAAAATGGCATCAGCCACGTATCTCATCCCCAGACAGGGGAGTTCATGCCTGCCACTCTTCAGGAAGCCATTGAAGAAGAGTGAAAAAATCTCCCCTCACATGTCCCAAGCATCCCTCAGATCCCTGTCTTTTCCCTATTTGTATCCAAGCCATCTGCCCACAGAGCACCTCAGTGCTCCTATATTTTATGTAAGGCATGCTAGCTCAGTTTCAAAACTCCAAACTTTAAGGACCTGGCATCTCACAGACCCATGCTGATCCTCTGGGGGAGGGTCTCGCTGCATTGTGGATGTTGTTGATTTGTCCCTAAAGGGCAGTTGCATGAACATATATATAGGGCCTTGGAGTTTATGGTAAAGTGCAGCAAAGATCTGGTGTCTAGATTAGCTGCCCTCAGCAGCTGCCTCTGCTCTTATGCTAATGAATGGTGCAACTCAGTGGTGCCCATCAGCTATCTTGTCCCCAGAGAGGCAATGCCACATCTAAGAAGGGGAACTCTCTCTCCCAGTGCATCCCAGGTGATCCTCAGACCATGCTTTCCATTCCTAGGCCTCTTCCCTCCTCCACTGGAGCACCTACATCTGCCAGGCTCCACCCTGGTGATGGCACGGACTTCTAAAACTTCAGACTTTGACCTCTGCTGCTTCTAAAAAATTATTATTATCAACCCCTCTCGTTTTCCCCATCAGTGATTTTGGGGAAGTGTTTTACATGTACAATGCCTTGTGCCTGCCTCTCTCTCTCTCTCTCCTTTCTCCCTGATCAGGGATCCCTCCCTTCTGAAGCACCAGCAATTCTTTTCTCCCCCAAATCCCATCTCCACATCACCTACCTTCCACAATGTGGCCTTTCTCCTCCCTCTAGTTGTGTATTTTGTTCTCGCACCTCAGATCAATTCCCTGGGTGTTCAGAATGATTTGATGTTTATCTAGCTGTGTTCCAAATGAGGCAAGCATAAGGTCCTCCTACTACTATGCTATCTTAACTCCTACCCAGATCAAAAGGGAATTATTTTGACAATGAATGAACATTTAATTATTATAATACTCAAATTATCAGCAAGACTAACACAATTTTTTTCTAATCTCTATACAAAATTAGCATACTTCATACAAATAAATAGAGATACAGAGAATCAAGTTTCTCTTCTGGAATAGAAACAAAGTATTTTAAATTCTAAAGCAAAGATTATTTGAGCCAGAGTGTTACTTTTTCTTTTTTCTCAGTGTGCTTAATCTTCTGAGAAAAGACCATACACACACACTGCGGTTTTGAAGGCCTCCCACACTTATCTGGTGTCAGCATACTCTCTCATTCCCCTCTGCAGTTTTTCCAATTTTTAGTTACTTGTCTCAAAACTTACCTCAACCTACCTTAATTTTGGTAGATAACCTTGGCACCTACCACTAAGTGAAAATGAAGGCCATTATGTGAGAAATACTTCAACTTTTTCCCTTTCATTTCTCCCTCCATAAGAAAAAAAGAAAGAAAGGAAGAAAAAAAAACCTGCACCCATATCATTTCTTTATTCTTTGCCTCTGTTCTTGCAAGAAGAGGTATCCCCTACCCGTGACTTTGAGTCATCTCTGCTTTCTCTATGGTTTTGCCACATTAGGTATTCCCTCTCTTTTCTATCTTCTTAAAACTCTCTCATTATACTTCATTCTTCTTATCATCCTGTGAATATGTTCAAGTTTCTTCGGTAACAAAAACAAAAACAAAAAAATAATTTTCTTTAATTCTGCATCCTTCATGATAGTTACCATCTTATCTCTTTATTTTTCTTCTCAAATGAATCTTTATACCCTATATCTCTACCTTCTCCCCTCCCCTTTAGTCTTTAAAGTCTTTAACCTGTGATCTTCTGGATTCTTCCCTCACTGTTTAATTGAAATTGCATTAGCAAAGTTTACTAATGATTTCTTCATAGCTAAACTGTAATGGATATTTTCAGATTTTAATCTTACTGATCCATCTGCTGTATTTAATATTGTCCATGATATATTTTCTTTTCTGGATTTTTAAAGGTAAAGATGACACCTGCTTATTGTAGAAAATGTAAACATTATAGAAAAACATGCAAAAGGAAATGATGCTTCCTCAATATACAGAGATAACTGATGTTTACATGTGATGAACTATTCACTCAACAATATGTTGTGGATATAGTGTTCCATTGTATATGTATACTATAATTCACAGAACCTAGTTTTTATTTTTTTTTAATTTTTTAATGATTTTATTCATTTATGTATTTAGAGAGTACATGTGAGCAGAAGGAGGTCAGAGGAAGAGGGAGAGAGAATCTCAAGCAGACTCCACACTCAGCACAGAGCCTGATGGGGGCTCAATCCCTTGACCCTGAGATCATGACCTGAGCCAAAATAGTCAGAGACTTAAATGATGGAGCCACCCAGCAACCCCAAAACTGTTTGTCATTGATGGACATTTAGGTTTTTTCCAAAATTTTTGATATTTAAAAATTGCTCAAATTAAATTCATGAGCACACACCTTTGAGGATTGTTGTCCTCATTTTGAAACTTTATTCTCTTTCCCTGTGTTTTTGTAACTCTTACTTTCTTCTCTCATTCTCGTTGGTCTCCATAAATTGTTTAAATTGATTTTTGATTTCCTGGTTTATCGAATCATTCTTGAGCAGGATGGTTCTTAGTCTCCAAGTGTTTGAGTTTCTTCCAAATTTTTCCTTGTGGATGAGTTCCAATTTCAAAGCGTTGTGGTCTGAGAATATGCAGGGAATAATTTCAGTCTTTTGGTATCGGTTGAGACCCATTTTGTGACCCAGAACATGGTCTATTCTTGAGAATGTTCCATGCGCATTAGAATAGAATGAGTATTGTTTGGTTCTGGGGTGTAGTGTTCTATATATATCTATGAGGTCCAACTCATCAGTTATGGCATTTAAAGCTCTTGTTTCTTTGCTGATTTCTTGCTTAGGTGATCTGTCTATTGCCAATAGTGGAGTGTTGAGGTCTCCTACTATTAGTGTATTTTTATCTATATGTCTCTTTATTCTGGTTAAGAGTTGGCTTGTGTATCTTGCTGCTCCCCTGTTGGGGGCATATATATTTATAATTATCATATCCACTTGTTGGATACATCCTTTAAGAATAATATAGTGTCCTTCTATATCTCTAATTACAGTCTTTAGTTTAAAATCCAATCTGTCTGATATGAGAATTGCTACCCCAGCTTTCTTTTGAGGTCCATTGGCATGAAAGGTGGTATTCCATCCCTTTACTTTCAGTCTGAATGTAACTTTAGGTTCAAAATGAGTCTCTTGTAGACAGCAAATGGATGGGTCATGTCTTTTTCTCCAATCAGCAACACTGTGGTGTTTTATGGGAGCATTTAGGCCATTTATATTGAGACTGATTATTGAGAGATATGATTTTAATGATGCCATGTTGCCTGTAAAGTCTTTGTTTCTAGAGATTGTGACTTTCTGTTCTGTATCACTCTTGGGGCCTTTTTACTTTTATAGAACCCCCCTTAATATCTCCTGTAGGGCTGGTTTCGTGGTTACGAAATTGGTCAATGACTGGCGATTCTGGAAGGTCATTATTTCTCCATCAATTCTGAATGACAGCCTTGCTGGATAAAGGATCCTTGGCTGCATGTTTCTCTGAAAGAGCTTTAAAAATGCCGCCCCCCCCCCAATGCTTTCTCTCATTCCAGGTCTGTGTAGACAGGTCTGATGTAATTCTGATACCTTTGCCTTGGTACGTAAGAAATTTCTTTGCCCTGGCCGCTTTCAATACTGTATCCTTGGATCTAATATTTGCGAATTGCACTATGATGTGACGTGGCTTAGGTTTGTCGTGGTTGAGCTTGGGAGGGGGTCCTCTCTGCCTCTTGGACACGAATGTTTGTTTCCTTTGCTAGATTAGGGAAGTTTTCAGCTACAATTTGTTCAAATATCTCTTCTAGACCTCTGTTCTTCTCCACCCCCTCGGGGATGCCGATGATTCTGACATTGAAACGTTTGATTGAGTCAGTAATCTCCCGTAGCCTACATTGGTGAGATTGGATTTTTTTGAGCCCAGTTTCTATTTTAGCTTTTTCTTCTAAACCCATCCTCCAATTCGCAGATACATTCTTCTGCCTCATTCACCCTGGCCGTCAGAGCCTCTAGTTTTGACTGCATTTGGTTCATAGAATTTTTACTTTCTGCCACATTAGTTTTCATTTCTGCCCTTAGAGATTCTATATTCTCATTAACATTTTTGTTAATACTTTTTCAAGTCTACACATTATCTTGACCATTGTTACTCTGAATTCCATTTCTGATAATTTGGTTATATCCATATCCATTAGTTCTGTGGCAGAGGCCACAGACTCATTGTCTTTTCTTTGCTGGGGGGGATTTCTCCTTCTCATCATTCTGATGAGGAGAGGTTGCGGGGTTGTCCGTAGCCCAAAGTATTGACCGGGACCCAGGCAGTGCACACTTGTTTTATAGGGACCTTAGGGATGTGGGCTTCTTGATTTTTCAGCCTGCCTTCTGGGGGAGGGGCCTGTCGTGCGGATACTCAGGCAACCCTGTTTGGATAGAGTCTCCGTGTCCCCTGGATGGGGGGATGGGGGTGGGCACACTGTGAGCCGGTATTTCCGGGCTTTTGTTCTCTGGCGGCATTCCCTGGCGGTTTGCTGTGCCTCTTCTGAGAGTCAGAGCAGCAGTAGCTGAATCTCAGCCTCTGTCTCAGAACAGAGGGATCGCGGACCGTTCTCCACTGAGGTTCTGGCCACTTTAACTCTATTGATGTTGCTGAACCCTGCAACATCCTGGGATGTGCGCCCCACACCCGGCATCCCAGCCTTCACTTCCAGGGCCGGCACACCCCTGTCCTTTGTGTTTCTAACACTGCCAGCCGCCAGCCACCCCTGCGCACTCCGGAGCTTCCGGTCTCAGTCTGGTTCCAGTGAGCACACCAGAGCTCCGTTTCAGTCTGGTTGCACGTGTTCTCCGGCTCACGGTCTCATTCTGCTCTCTCGCGGTTGCTGGTCCACAAGTCCACCCGCTCCCCTGTGCAGGTGGCTACCGCTTCCCGGCGCCCTAACACGGCGGCGCCCTCCCCCTTCCATTTATCTTCCGATATCTGTGCACGGTTTCACGGCTCCCCGCTTTGTACCTCAATACTCAGCGCTGGAGATGTTCATTTTTAGAGATCCAGATGTATCTTCCTGCATCTCATGCTGATTCCGTGGATGTTCAGGCTGGTCTGGTACCTATCTAACTCGACTCAGGGGACCAGCTGAAAAAGGGGTCCCCTACTCCTCCGCCATCTTAACTCCTCCCTCTACTTTTTTTTCTGATAGCAATCCAGCTCTTAACATTCTAGCTAATTTTCTGAAGTCTTATTTATAGGCTTCACTCTCTCTGGAAAACTCTTGCATCTTGTTAAATTGGATCCGATACTTAATTACTTTTCTCATTTGAAATCTCCCCGAACTAATTCAATTTTCTCTCATGTCTTTAGCCTTCACTCAGTGACTGCCAGTCCTACATCTCTAACTCAGGTCACATTCAAGAATGCCAACATCCATATATCTAATTTTCTACGTGCAGCTTCATTCAGATGTCTCATAGGCACCTCAAACTTTATGAATCCAATACTGAATGTAGACCTTTCCTTTAAGTCTGTGCCATTTCCTATATTACTCAGTCATTGGCATGCCTTTTATCTGGTCTCACAAGCCAGAGTCTTGTCCTTTCTTGCTCTCAGCCTTTGTATGCAATCAGTGATCTCAATGCCTTCATTCTTAGTTGCAGCCAATCAGGCTTCCATGGTATAAAAAATTGTTTCATAAACACTCAAACATTGCCATATCATTCTCCTGTTGAAAACAGTCATTATCATTATCTCCTAAGCAAAATAAGTCAAGCAGAGAAAGACAATTAGCATATGGTTTCACTCATTTATGGAACATAAGAAGTAGGAAGATTGGTAGGAGAAGAAAGGGAAGAAGAAGGGGGGTAAACAGAAGGGGGAATGAAGCATGAGAGACTGTGTACTCTGGGATACAAACTGAGGGCTTCAGAGGGGAGGGGGGTGGGGGAATGGGATAGGCTGGTGATGGGTATTAAGGAGGGCATGTATTTCATGGTGCACTGGGTGTTATACGCAAGTAATGAATCATGGAACTTTACATCAAAAACTAGGGATGTACTCTATGGTGACATAATATAATAAAAAATTATTATAAAAAAATAAATAAGACAGTCATTATCTCCGTTAACTTCACTTTAAGTCTCATAGAATGAATTCCAACATCATTAGCATCACACCCGAAGTTTTTATGAACTGGTCTTTGCCTATCTTTCTAGATGATGTCAGGACTAGCTCTCAAGGAACTGAAGTTAGAGTGGATTATGCTGTTCTAAATGTCCAGTAGCAGAGAGAAACAGCAAGTTGAATATGAACTTAAGTTTTTAAGGGCTTTTGATGATAAGGTCAGGAAAACAATAATATCTGATAGATATATAGAGTATCAGTCAGAATGAATATGACAGAAAGACCTAAGAAGAGCTAGACAGAACTGAAAGGGAATGAGAATAATATCCTGAACACATCAAATCAAATGCAGGAAAGTATCAAAACCAAAACATCTCTGTACATTGAGCTTATGGTGAGTAGGTATGTTTGGTTGATTTAAATGGTCAGAGTCAGGATAGAGACTGACAGGAAAATCTATGATATACCTGATCATCTTTTTCTTCTCTTTAAAGGACTTTGTTGCCTTCCTAACAACTATATATTTTAGAGGGGCTCTGTGATCAGGCTATTTCCTGTCTATGCAGCCTCACATCCAGCCACTGCTTTCTTGACATTTAGGCTCCATCAACACTAAACACATGGTGCTCTTTCGTATTTCTGGGTTCTTTTTCACATTTTGTTTTTTCTGCCTGGAATGTCCTTCATGTCGTCATTTCCAGGGTGAACTTTTATTCTTTAAAATCCTGTATAGACATCACCAATTCTAGGAAGCTTCTCTAAATTCCCCTTTCTCCCAGAGCCATACATGCATCTATCCATTCATTTGTTTATTACTGAACCAATATTTATTGAGTACTTAATGTGAGCCACATGGCATATTAGGTACTAGAAACACCATGGTGAATAAGAAAGATTAAATATGGCCTTTACTCTTCTTCACCTTATATTTAGTGGTGGATACACACACACACACACACACACACACACACACACACACACACACACACCTAAGTAACCAGACAAATAAAATATTTTATCACCAGTTTGCTAAGTGTTGTGCATAAAAGATGCAAGGATCTGTGATACAGAATAATGTGTATGAGGGGTAGATGCAAAGGCAGCATGCTTTAATATAAAGTTGATACATATGAAATTGCTGGTATTTGACTTTCTGTCCCATATAATTGGCAATATTATCTAGTTCAACCTAATAGTTTCCTTTCGGAGGGATTGACATTTAAGCTGAGACCTGGGCCCGTGGATGGCTCAGTCAGTTAAGTGTCTGACTTTTTTTTTAAGCATTCTCCATATTTATTTATTTATTTTTATTATGTTTAGTTAGCCAACATATAGTACATCATTGGTTTTTGGTGTAGTATTCAACGATTCATTAATTGCATATAACACCCAGTGCTCATCACATCGAGTGCCGTCCTTAATACCCATCACCCAGTTACCCCATCCTCCCACACCCCTCCCATCTGTAACCCTCAGTTTGTTTCCTAGAGTCCAGAGTATCTCATGGTTTGTCTCCCTTTCTGACTTCTTCCCATTCAGTTTTCCCTCCCTTCCATTGTGGTCCTCTGTGCTATTCTTTTATGTTCCACATATGAGTGAAACAGCATGATAATTGTCTTTCTGTGCTTGATTTATTTCACTTAGCATAATACCATCCTGTCCATATCAGTACAAATGGTAGGTATTCATCCTTTCTGATGGCTGAGTAATATTCCATTGTATATATGAACCACATCTTCTTTATCCATTCATCTGTTGAAGGACATCTAGGCTCCTTCCACAGTTTGTGCATGTGCCCTTTCTTTTCACTGCATCTATACCTTGGGTAAATACCCAGTAGTGCAATTGCTGGGTCATGCAGGCTGGTGAAGCCACTCTGGAAAGCGATTGACTCTTGATTTCAGCTCAGGTCATGATCTCAGGGTCATGAGATCAAACCCCACATTGGACTCTGCTCTGGGCGTGGAGCCTGCTTAAGATTCTCTCTCGGAGAGAGGAGTTAAGATGTCGGAGTAGTAGGGGTCCCCTTTTTCAGCTGGTCCCCTGAGCCGAGCTGGAGAGATACCAGACCATCCGGAAAACCCACGGAAGCAGCCTGAGAGGCCGGAAGATACATCTGGATCTCTACAAATGAACATCTCCAAGACTGAGTATTGAGGTATGAAGCGGGGAGCCGTGAATCCGCGCACAGATATCGGAAGAGAAACGGAAGGGGGAGGGAGCCTCCACCTCGGGCGCTGGAAAGTGGTACTCACCTGCTTGGGGAGCGGGCCAGAATCGGACAGGCACCCACGAGAGAACAGACTGAGACTATGAGCATTGGAATGCGTGCGCGTCCAAACTGAAAAACGGCGCTCCGGTGCACTCCCTGGAACCAAACTGAGACCGGGAGATCAGGAGCGCGCACGCGACCAAACTGAAAATCTGCGCTCCGGAGTGCTCCCGAACCTCACTGAAACAGGGAGCTCAGGAGCTCCAGCGCGGGGGCAGCTGGCAGCTGGAGGTGTTAGAAACAAAAAGGACAGAGATAGGCCGGCCCTGGAAGTGAGGGCTGGCAGACGGCTGTGGGGCGCACAACCCGGGACACTGAGGGCTTTTAGCAGCACCAACACAAACAGAGTTAAAGAGGTCAGGAGAGCTCAGTGGAGAGCGGACTGCTATCTCTCTGTTCTGAGACAGAGGCTAGGATACGGCCACTGCTGCTCTGACTCTCAGAAGAGTCACAGAAAACCGCCAAGGAAAGCTGCCAGAGAACAAAAGCCCGGAAATACCGGCTTGAATTGTGCTCATCTCCATTCCCCCTCGCAGGGGACAGGGAGACTCTACACAAACAGGGTTGCCTGAGTATTGGCGCGGCAGGCCCCTCCCCCAGAAGGCAGGCTGAAAAATCAAGAAGCCCACATCCCTAAGGTCCCTATAAAACAAGTGTGCACTGCCTGGGCCCTGGTCAATAATTTGGGCTCTGGACAACCCTGGAACCTCTCCTCATCAGAATGACGAGAAGGAGAAATCCCCCCCAGCAAAGAAAAGACAATGAGTCTGTGGCCTCTGCCAGAGAACTGATGGATATGGATATAACCAAATTATCAGAAATGGAGTTCAGACTAACAATGGTCAAGAGGATGTGTAGGCTTGAAAAAACTTAATGAAAATATTAACAAGAATATAGAATCTCTAAGGGCAGAAATGAGAGCGAACTTGGCAGAAATTAAAAATGCTATGAATCAAATGCAGTCAAAACTAGATGCTCTGACAGCCAGCGTAAATGAGGCAGAAGAACGAATTAGTGAATTGGAGGATGGGATGATAGAAGAGAAAGCTAAAACAGAAACGTGGCTAAAAAAATCCAATCTCAAGAATGTACGTCACGGGAGATTACTGACTCAATGAAACGCTCCAATGTCAGAATCATCAGCATCCCCGAGGGGGTGGAGAAAAACAGAGGTGGAGGACCCCTCCCAAGCTCAACCACGACAAACCTATGCCACGCCACATCATAGTGCAATTTGCAAATATTAGATCCAAGGATACAGTATGGAAAGCAGCCAGGGCAAAGAAATTTCTCACGTACCAAGGCAAATGTATCAGAATTACATCAGACCTGTCTACACAGACCTGGAAGGAGAGAAAGGGTTGGGGGGACATATTTAAAGCTCTTTCATAGAAAAACATGCAGCCAAGGATCCTTTATCCAGCAAGGCTGTCATTCAGAATGGATGGAGAGATAAGGACCTTCAAGAATCGCCAGTCATTGACCAATTTTGAAACCACGAAACCAGCCCTACAGGAGATATTAAGGGGGGTTCTATAAAAGTAAAAAGGCCCCAAGAGTGATACAGAACAGAAATTTACAATCTATAGAAACAAAGACTTTACAGGCAACATGACATCATTAAAATCGTATTACTCAATAATCCCTCTCAATGTGAATGGCCTAAATGCTCCCATAAAACACAACGGGATTGCAGATTGGAGAAAAAGACATGACCCATCCATTTGCTGTCTACAGAGACTCTTTTTGAACCTAAAGATACATCCAGAGTGAAAGTAAAGGGATGGAATACCATCTTTCATGCCAATGGACCTCAAAAGAAAGCTGGAGTAGCAATTCTCATATCAGACAGATTGGATTTTAAACTAAAGACTGTAGTTAGAGCTACAGAAGGACACTATATTATTCTTAAAGGATGTATCCAACAAGTGGATATGACAATTATAAATATCTATGCCCCCAACAGGGGAGCAGCAAGATACACAAGCCAACTCTTAAACAGAATAAAGAGACATATAGATAAAAATACATTAATAGTAGGAGACCTCAACACTCCACTCTTAGCAATAGACAGATCACCTAAGCAGAACATCAACAAAGAAAGACCTTTGAATGCCATACTAGACCAGATGGATCTCATAGATATATATAGAACACTACACCCCATAACAAAAGAATACTCATTCTATTCTAATGCAGATGGAACATTCTCCAGAATAGATCATGTTCTGGGTCACAAAACAGGTCTCAACCGATACCAAGAAACTGAAATTATTCCCTGCATATTCTCCGACCACAACGCTTTGAAATTGGAACTCAACCACAAGGAAAAATTTGGAAGAAACTCAAACACTTGGAAACTAAGAACCATCCTGCTGAAGTATGATTTGCTACATCAGGAAATAAAAAATCAATTTAAACAATTTATGGAGACCAACGAGAATGAAAACACAACGGTCCAAAACCTATGGGACACTGCAAAGGCAGTCCTAAGGGGAAAGTACATAGCCATCCAAGCCTCACTCAAAAGAATAGAAAAATCTAAAATGCAGTTTTTATATTCTCACCTCAAGAAGCTGGAACAGGAACAGATGAATAGAGCTAATCTATGTACGAGAAAGGAGTTGATCAAGAAGAGCAGAGATCAATGAATTAGGAACCAGGAGCACAGGAGAGCAGATCAACTGAACTAGAAGTTGGTTCTTTGGAAGAATAAATAAAATCGATAAGCCACTGGCAAGACTTATTCAAAAGAATAGAGAAAAGACCCAAATTAACAAAATTATGAATGAAAAGGGAGAGGTCACAACCAACACCAATGAAATAGGAAGGATCTTTAAAAACTATCAACAGCTTTATGCCAATAAATTAAATAATCTGGAAGAAATGGATGACTTACTGGAAACCTATAAACTACCAAGACTGAAACAGTAAGAAATTGATTTTTTAAACAGACCGATTAATTATGAAGAGACTGAAGCAGTGATCAAAAACCTCCCGAAATACAAGACTCCAGGGCCTGATGTATTCCTCCAGGAATTCTACCAAACATTCAAAGAAGAAATAATACCTATTCTCCTGAAACTGTTTCAAAAAATAGAAACGGAAGGAAAACTACCAAATTCATTCTATGAGGCCAGTATTACCTTGATCCCCAAACGAGGGAAAGACCACATGAAAAAGAATTACAGACCGATACCCTGATGAATATGGATGCCAAGATTCTCAACAAGATCCTAGCTAATAGGATCCAATAGTACATTAAAAGGATTATCCAACAAGACCAAGTGGGATTCATCCCTGGGATGCAAGCATGGTTCAACATTTGCAAATCTATCAGTATGATACATCATATCAACAAGAAAAGAGTCAAGAACCATATGAGCCTCTCAATAGATGCAGAAAAAGCATTTGACAAAATACAGCATCCTTTCCTGATTAAAACACTTTAGAGTGTAGGGATAGAGGGCACATTCCTCAATTTCATAAAAATCATCTATGAAAAGCCTACAGCAAATATTATTCTCAATGGGGAAAAACTGGAAGCCTTTCCCTTAAGGTCAGGAACACGACAAGGATGCCCACTCTCGCCATTATTATTCAACATAGTACTAGAAGTCCTTGCAAAAGCAATCAGACAAAAAAAAAAAAAGGGAAAAAAGGTATCCAAATCAGCAAAGAAGAAATCAAACTGTCTCTCTTCACAGATGACATGAAACTCTATATGGAAAACCCAAAAGAATCCACCCCAAACTACTAGAACTTATAGAGCAATTCAGTAACGTGGCGGGATACAAAATCAATGCTCAGAAATCAGTTGCATTTCTATACACAAACAATGAGCCTGAAGAAAGAGAAATTAGGGAATCCATTCCATTTACAATAGCACCAGAAATCATACGTTATATCGGAATTAACTTAACCAGACACATAAGGGATCTATATTCTAGAAACTACAAATCACTCTTGAAAGACATTTAAGAAGACACAAAAAGATGGAAAAATATTCCATGCTCATGGATCGGAAGAATTAACATAGTTAAAATGTCTATGCTACCCAGAGCAATCTGCACTTTCAATACTATCCCGATCAAAATACCTATGACATTTTTCAAAGAACTGGAACAAACAGCCCTTAAATTTGTGTGGAACCAGAAAAGGCCCTGAATCACCAAGGAAGTGTTGAAAAGGAAAAACAAAGCTGGGGGCATCACAATGCTGGATTGCAAGTTGTACTACAAAGCTGTGATCACAAAGACAGCATGGTACTGGCACAAAAACAGACACATAGACCAATGGAACAGAATAGAGAACCCAGAAATGGACCCTCGGCTCTTTGGGCAACTAATCTTTGACAAAACAGGAAAAAACATCCATTGGAAAAAAGACAGTCTCTTCAATAAATGGTGCTTTGAGAATTGGACAGCTACATGCATAAGAATGAAACTTGACCACTCTCTCACACCATACACAAAGATAAACTCCAAATGGATGAAAGACCTAGATGTGAGACAGGAATCCATCAAAATCCTAGAGGAGAACATAGGCAGCAACTCTACGACATCGGCCACAGCAACTTTTTTCACGACACATCTCCAAAGGCAAGAGAAAGAAAAGAAAAAATGAACTTTTCGGACTTCCTCAAGATAAAAATCTTCTGCACAGCCAAGGAAACAGTCAAAAAAACTAAGAGGCAGCCCACAGAATGGGAAAAGATATTTGTGAATGACACTACATATAAAAGACTGGTACACAAGATCTACAAAGAATTTATCAAACTCAGTACACAAGGAACAAATAAACAAATCATAAAATGGGCAGAAGATGTGAACAGACTCTTTTCCAATGAAGACATACAAATGGCTAACAGACACATGAGAAAGTGTTCAAAATCATTAGCCATCAGAGAAATTCAAATCAAAACCACACTGAGATACCACCTCATGGCAGTTAGAATGGCAAAAATTGACAAGGCAAGAAACAACAATTGTTGGAGAGGATGTGGAGAAAGGGGATCCCTCCTACATTGTTGGTGGGAATGCAAGTTGGTACAGCCACTCTGGAAAACAGTGTGGAGGTCCCTTAAAAAGTTAGAAATTGAGCTACCCTATGACCCAGCCATTGCACTACTGGGTATTTACCCCAAAGATACAGACGTAGTGAAGAGAAGGGCCTTATGCACCCCAATGTTCATAGCAGCATTGTCCACAATAGCTAAATCGTGGAAGGAGCCAAGATGCCCTTCAACAGATGACTGGATTAAGAAGATGTGGTCCATATATACAATAGAATATTACTCAGGCACCAAAAAGAACAATTTCTCAACATTTGCTGCAACATGGATGGGACTGGAGGAGATAACACTAAGCGAAATAAGTCAAGCAGAGAAAGACAATTATCATATGGTTTCACTCATTTTATGGAACAGAAGTAGGAAGATTGGTAGGAGAAGAAAGGGAAGAAGAATGGGGGCGGTTAACAGAAGGCAAAATGAACCATGAAAGACTGTGGACTCTGGGAAACAAACTGAGGGCTTCAGAGGGTAGGGGGGTGGGGGAATGGGATAGGCTGGTGGTGGGTATTAAGGAGGGCATGTATTGCTCAGTGCACTGGGTGTTATATGCAAGTAATGAATCATGGAACTTTACATCAAAAACTAGGGATGTGCTGTGTAGTGACCAACATAACATAATAAAAAAAAAAAAAGATTCTCTCTCTCCCTCTGGCCCTCCCCCTCTCTAAAAATAAGTTAATTAATTAATTGCATCAATAAATAAATACAAACAAACAAACAAACTGTGACCTGAGGAATGGTGTAGCACGGGCCAGGATGGCTAAGCTTGGAGCTTATCATGTTCCAGAACCAAGAGAAGATAAGAAAAGATAGAATTGAGAAAAGGGGTGATGAAAGTAAGAGAGAGAGGCACGTGGGTGGCTCAGTCGGTTAAGTGTCTGCCTTTGGCTCAGGTCATGATCCCAGGGTCCTGGGATTGAGCCACACATCAGGCTCTCTGCTCAGTGGGGTGTCTGCTTCTCCCTTTCCCTCTGCCTACCACTCTGTCTAGCGCTCTGCCTGCTGCCCTACCTACTTATGTGCTCTTGCTCTCTCTCTCTGTTAAATAAATACTCTTTCAACAATGAAAAAAAAAGTAAGAGAAGGAAGCAGGACAGATGGTATAGGTCCTTTATAGGAGCCTGGAAATGACTCTCATTAAAATATAAAGCCACTGTAGTATTTTAACACCTATTGGTTGTAGTGTGGAGCTGGAATGGAAGAGAGTAAGGGTAGAAATAAGGGTATCAATTAAGAGGTTGATGTAAAGAGGCAATATAGTGTTATGTTAGGTGTTCAGCGTTTGGAATCAGGCTGCCTTGGTTTAAATCCTAGTTTGGACATTTATTAGCTGTTAATTTAGGCAAGTTACTCAAATTCTGTAAAACTCAGTTTCTTCATCTGTGAAATAGGGATAATAATAGAATCATCCTCATAGAATTAGTCTAGAGATTGAATGACATCATCTGTTACAAAACACTAAGCAGTCCCTGGCAGATAACACTTATTTGATACTAGAGATTAATAGTCTAAGTGAGAGTTGATAGTGCCTGTACTGAATTGGTGACAGTATATTTGCAGAAAAGTGAATGGATATGAGTCCTATTGTCAAGGCTTAAACAGCAGGTTATAGTAATGGATTAGATGTGAGACTTGAGGGAGAGGATTTTTCAGGTACAACTCCTAGGTTACTGTCAGAGTGGAGTGGGTTGTGCTGCACTTTCTTAAGTTGGAGGAGATCTGCCTCATACAGAATTTAGCTATAGAAATTTCTCTCTTTTTATACTATATAAGGCCGAATGAAAGAAAAACAGTATCATATAATATAAAAGGAAATATTTGTTTAAAAGATTTAGGTAAGTCTGAACCTTACATGAGGTATATAAAATACTTTGTTATATTCATACCACAATATCTTAAGTATGCAAAAGTCTTAAATGTGTCTATTCTTTGTTTCCAAGGTCTAAGATTTGGAAAATTTCTACTGTACTATCTGATAGATGGTGAGCAATTAAGTGTATGTGTTTATTTTGTCTTATATTAAAGGCGTTTTGTAACCATTCCTTCTGCTTCTCTAACAGAATGGAACCTGCTTGATTTACCAGCAGGTGAAGAACCAAAGGAGGGTTTATCTTTATTCTTCTTAGCATTGAGAGTCTGTTCTTGGAACCATCAGGCACCATGGGGAAGCGGGATAATCGAGTGGCCTATATGAATCCTATAGCAATGGCCAGATGGAGGGGCCCAACTCAATCTACAGGCCCAACAATACAAGATTATCTGAATCGACCAAGGCCCACCTGGGAAGAAGTGAAGAAACAATTAGAAAATAAAAAGAAAGGCTCCAAGGCATTAGCTGAATTTGAAGAAAAAATGAATGAGAATTGGAAAAAAGAATTAGAAAAAAGTAGGGAGAAATTATTGAGTGGAAATGAGAGCTCTTCTAAAAAAAAAGAAAAAAAGAAAAAGAAAAAGAAGAAATCTTGTCCAAGGTCCTCATCTTCTTCTTCATCAAGCTCTGATTCTTCAAGCAGTTCAGATTCTGAGAATGAGGAAAAGAAACAAGGAAAAAAGAGAAAGAAAAAAAAGAACGATTCATACAAATCATCAGAAAGCTCTACATATGAATCTGAATCAGAAAGCAAGGAATCTGTGAAAAAGAAAAAGAAGTCAAAGGATGAAACAGAGAAAGAAAAGTATATTAGAAGTCTCAGCAAAAAAAGAAAGAAGACTTATCCTGAAGATAAACCCTCATCATCAGAGTCCCCATCAGAATCAGATTATGAAGAGGAAGTGCAAGCAAAAAAGAAGAGAAGACATGAAGAGCGAGAAAAAGCAAAGAAAAAGAAGAAGAAACAGCGCAAGAAACATAGTAAGAAGAAGAAAAAGAAGTCAGGTTCAAGTCACAAGTCAGGATAACAAGAAAAAAATTAAGATTTTCCTAGTTTAAAAAGCAAGGATTTAGGGAAATTTAAACTGCGAATGTTAGGGCATATTTACCAAAATGCATGAATTTCCCTGTGTTTGTAGAATTATTCCTGAACTGAGTGCCAGTCATATGCCACTGTGCCAGAAAGGGCCATAATCGTTGCCTGCAGCATAAATATATAATTTTGTTTGTGTGTTTTCCCTTCCAGTGGTTAATTCTTCTGAGAGCTAAAACCCTGTTGTTCATACTAGTGGTTAAAACATTTGTAATTGAATTAAAAAGTTTTAAATAATAATTTTGACCACCCCCCCAAATTATCTAATTTAAAAGTATCTAATTTGGACACATCTTTAAAATATAATCAGAAATATCTAGACAACTGTAGTTGACACTTTTGAAGCATGGACTTAATGATGTCTCAGAATCCTTACTTTTAGAGATTAGTTTATTTTACTTCTTAATAAACTTTAGTTTACATGGGAAAAGGGCTTGTGGGGGAAAAAGAGTTTGCTATCACTTTGGCTAGCTGAATAGTGTGCCTTTGATCTTTACACATTCTATTTTTGCCAGTGTGGCGGCCATTCTTTTCTTATTTAGTGAAATTTTGGGATGTTGTATGCTGCTTCAAGTGAACAAGAAGACAGAAGGTATAAGTAAGCCCCCAGTTCTATGAAATTTACCTCCACTTCAACAGTACTGAATAATATTTAGCAGTAGAGTGTTACATGATTTGAATTAACTTTGATACCCTTTGGAGGGGAATCATTTTAAATAAACCCTGGTATTTTTTTGATTAATAAAGATTCTGAAATATTTTGCATGTTTTATACTGTTAATTTTTGATTATCCAGGGATATTCTATACAACTAGTAATCCTTTTTATATGATTTATGGTTAGGATGCAAGTTTGTAATTTCTTAATCTTACTATATTTCATTACTAGGTTTAATTGCACACTTGACAAAATATTTAGCATGTAAAAAGAAGGTTTTTTTTAAAAAAAATATTTAATGCCTTCATATTGAAGCTTGTTTACTGTAAGCAAGTTAAGTGCCAGACCTCTTGTATGCTCTGTGTCTTGTTACATAAAACTACTGCCAAAATCTTAGTTAGTATGCTGTTTAAAAGTTCAGTGTGTTAAGCATTAGTATTGAATTAAAATAGGAATTCAGTTTAGGACATAATGACATCATTGATCTTCCTGTGTCATATTTTACTAAGATTCAGTGCCTCATGTTTGTTTACCACTAATGCTGAAATGAGTTGAGAATTATTTTTATTTTATGTATTGATATGTTGGAGTAATATGAGTCATCAATTGATGTCTCAAAAAGAACCACCTGAAAAAAAAACACCTGTTACAGAGGATGTGCTAATTGTAATTCATATTTACAAAGTATTTTGGCATGATGAGAGAATCAATAGCTATTTAATAGTGATTTCATATCAGCTTCCTTGAATCACAGGTAAAGTTATTATAAAGATAGAAAACAACAAGTAAATAAATATTGGCTCTCTAAATTTTTGCAGCTGAAGTACCAGAATCTCTCAGAAAGGCTCTTGGAACATTATAAATGTAATGTCATGTTAGATCACCTTAAAGCTTCATAACTTTAGTTGTTTGCTAAAAAAAAAAAAAACAACAAAAACAAAAAAATTATATATGCTGATAAAAATATATTTAAGGGATATTTTATATCCACATAGTTTTCCAAAATTGTTTTTCATTAAAATATTTTAAAAAGCTTATATTATTTGTAGAATATGGCAAAAACATTAACAGCTTACCAAATATCTGTGCGCTCCCATTTACTTCCTAGCCCCTTGTAGTTAGGCAATGCCATTCGACTACTTCTAGCAGAGGGGCAGAAATTGTAAACAGAAATGATGTGTCATTTCAATACTGGAGCAGCAAAATGTCCTGCATGACCTTCCAGCTCTCTCAATGTACTCCAAATGGCGTACCTACAAGATGGATGCAGCCTGTATTTCTAAGTTACTGTTTATAAGGGACCTGTTCTGGAGAGCTGATGGACTTGCAGTGAACTTTTTGAGAGTAAGAAATAAACGGTTATATGTTAAGCGACTGAGGTTTTGGGTCTTTTTTATTACCACAGCATCACCTAACTTAATACCATAGAATTCTAGAATGTCTATTTTGTTATTTACATAAAATAACTCATGTATCTTCTATCACATCTTTCTTCAGATTGTTTCAGAGGTGATCATTTATGGCATAGTAGAAGGAAATGTTATTTTGTTTGCATTGGTTTTTATGTAACAATAGAGGAAGAGGGTGGTCTAGCATAACATTTTATGCTTATCAGCAATGCTGACTGTCTGGAAAGTAAAACTATTTATTTCTCTGATTATAACCAAAATAACATTCCAGTAAAGGTTCAGGAAGGAACTTTTAAAAACACTCTTGGGGACTTGATAAGGAAGAGGAATGCTATTTTTTTTAGATATAAGTAGAGGTGATATGGTAAAGTGATATGGAAATATGTAGAAGACAATAGATTAAATAGATTTGGGTGAACATTTAATATGTAGCCTCCAGATTGAAAACAAAATAATTTATCCCTTCTGTGAAAAGCGCTGAAGTTGTTATTAATGACTTGCTTATATGATTCATAAGAAAGTTAAAAATAGAACCACCTTATGATCCAGCAATGGCTGTACTACATATTTAACCAAAGGATACAAAAATACTAATTCAAAGGGACATATGTACCCAAATGTTTATAGCAGCATTATCTGTAGTAGCTAAATTATGGAAACGCCCAAGTGTCCATCAACTGATGAATGGATAAAGAAGACGTGGGGTGTGTGTGTGTGTGTGCCATATATTATATATAATTACTCCATAATATTCCATATATAGTATATATAATGGAATATTACTCAGCCACAAAAAAGAATGAGATCTTGCCATTTGCAATGACATGGATGGAGCTGGAGAGTATTATGCTAAGTGAAATAAGTTGGTCAGAGAAAGACACCCATATGACTTCACTCATATGTGGAATTTGAGAAACAAAGCAAATGAGCAAAGGGGGGGGGGTGAAGAGGCAAACCAAGAAGTAGCCTCTTAATTACAGAGAACAAATTGATGGCTACTGGAAGGGAGGTGGGTGGGGGGAATGTTTAAATAAGTTATGGGGATTAAGGAGTATACTTGTGATGAGCACAGGGTGATGTATGGAAGTTTTTAATTACTATGTTGTATACCTGAAACTAATATAACACTGTATGTTAACTAACTGGATTTGGATTTAAAATAAAAACTTCAAAAAAAAAAAAAAAGGAATAGCTTTAGCCATGATATTCAACTAATTTTGACTATGGGAAGAGAAACAGTGGGAAAATCAATAAGAAAGTAGATAGGAGAGGGGGAAAATCAATACAATCTAGTTTAGGAATGTAATTGTGAGCACAAAAAAAATTTGAAAGATCTCAGGCTGAAGACAAGGGATTAGATTGGAATTAAGAAGAGGGAATAAAATGTGGGTATCTTTTGTATCTTGTAATAATTTCTTTGTTTATTATAACTTTATCTGAGAAGAAAGTTGCACCTTTGAAAGTTGCACATTATAACTGTAGTCATTTTCTGTTTGATCATAATTATTTTACAAAAAAAATTGTAGGTTTGTAGCTACTTTATAAGTTATGAAAATTGTAGTCAGACATTCAAAAATACCTATGTATTTTAGAACTGGACTGACTTTCCTAATCTTTCTTGAGCTGCAAACAGGATGTGTACTTCAAACAGCTCAATCACTTTCACTTGATTCTTTCATAACACCTCAATCTATCTTGTATTATATAATTTAGGTATTTATGGACTCTAGTTGTTTAAAGCACTGACTTTTGATTAAGCACTACGTCGAAATTCTCACTCTTCCATTTCTTGATACATGACCCTTAGTTCACATCTTTGTGCCTCAATTTCCTTAGATACAAAGTCAGAAAAATAATAGTGTATATCTCTAGGATTGTTATGAGAGTAAGACATAATAACATTCAAAGCATTTAACACAATTCCTGGCATATAGTAAATGCTTAGTGAATATTATTTCTCCTTTTTCTTCCTCCTCCTACCATCACCATCATCATCATCATCATTACCATCATCACTATAGTTATTACTATATCACCAACCCCCTACTGTGTTGTAATCTCCTTAAAGGTAGAGGCTGTTTCATCTTTTATTTCTTGCAATGATGGTATGCAGTGTATTGCATATGGCAGATGCCTCATGACTTTCATTGAATTGAGTTAATTGGTCAGGCCCTTGGAGATTGGAGAATGTGAGTGAATGCAATGCAACACTATGTACAGTTGACCTTGAACAACCTGGGGTTAGTGGCACCAACCACTGTGCAGTCAAAAATTTGTGTATAACTTTTTACTTTTGACTCCCCCAAAACTTAACTAGTAATAACCTACTGTTGACCAGAAGCCTTACTCATAACATGAATAGTCGATTAACATATTTTTTATCTCATATGTATTTTATACTGTATTCTTACAATAAAGTAAAAGAAGATGTTATTAAGAAAAGCATAAGGAAGAGAAAATACATTTACAGTACTGCACTGTATTTACCAAGGAAAGTCTGTGTATAAGCAGACATTTACAGTTCAAACCCATGCTGTGCAAGGGTCAACTGTCTCACTTTTCTTTTTAAAGATTTTATTTTTATTTATTAGACAGAGATAGAGACAGCCAGCGAAGTCATTAGTACTACTCACCAGTATTTCTTTTTTTTTAGATTTTATTTATTTATTTGACAGAGAGAGACAGCCAGCGAGAGAAGGAACACAAGCAGGGGGAGTGGGAGAGGAAGAAGCAGGCTCATAGCGGAGGAGCCCGATGTGGGGCTAGATCCCATAATGCCGGGATCACGCCCTGAGCGGAAGGCAGACGCTTAACCGCTGTGCCACCCAGGTGCCCCAACTGTCTCACTTTTTAAACAGTTTTTTGAGATATAATTCACATACCATATAATTCAACTTCTTATTTCTGTCTCTATAGATAATCCTGTTGTGGAAATATCATATAAACGAAAGTTTACAATTTATGGTCTTTTGTGTCTGGTTTCATTAATGTAACAGTATTTTCAAGGTCCATCCATTTTGTAGCATGTATCAAGAACATTTACACCAAGGTAAAGTGAAAGAAAATCTGGCACATCATACCAAGTCTCTGCTAGAACCAGAGAAACACCACATTTCATAGATATGCCCGACATCATTAATATGACTTGCACTGCTTTAAAAATAAATAAATAAATATTTGCTGGATGTAAAAATGTTCAAATAAGGATTCACAAGAGGAAGTTGGATAAGTTTTTGTGATGGAGGCTGATAACAATGATACAATATGAGTATGACTTTGTGCTCAGAAACTTGGCAAGAATAGAATTTTAAGGAGAGCTTGGATATGGTAATATTCCCTCCAATAAGCTACTACTTTGTGTTTTTTTTAAAAGATTTTATTTATTTATTTGACAGAGATAGAGACAGCCAGGAACCTGATGTGGGGCTCGATCCCATAACGCCGGGATCACGCCCTGAGCCGAAGGCAGACGTTTAACCGCTGTGCCACCCAGGTGCCCCAATAAGCTACTACTTTGAACGGTATAATCAAGAATTCTACATAGTATTTTTCAGATGTCTTTTCCCAGAAACTGTTTACTAAAATTAAATGATTATCATTATTAGTAAAGTTGCCATTATAAATGATCTAATTGCTGGTTATTTTTAGCAACTTGTTGCTCATGGGAAGAAAGTAAATCATTTTTTCCTCGCATTTGAGCTGTAATGAAGTTTATGAAATTACCTTACATACTGTGAAATGATCACGCACTCTCCTATCTTACTGAGAATTTAGAACGCTATAGCTCTATGGAAATTTACAAAATAGAAATAGAAATCAACTTATTAACCATTAAAACAACCACTTGTATCACTTGAAATGGTTATAGTAAGTCATCAAATATTTACAGATTTCATTTTTCAAAAAATCTTGATCAGATAATTTTAGTAATAATACTATCTAAGAATAGCTAATGAAAATATGACTTTGTAAAAGCCAGGTTTAATCCATGCAAGGAGAAAATCCTGGATAGTTTGAGTCTCTGCATTTAGTTTGTACATCCTGCTGAGTGACAGGCCCACAGACTATGAAGTTAGTGTTACTGTCATTCAGACTATCCCCTGATAGTTTTAGACTCTTGTGGAATTGCATCAAAGAACATGAAACAATAATGCTGACAACTCAGGAAAGCTTTTATTTACTTATTTATTTTTACTAAAGGAGTCAGAGTATGTAGTACTTTTACAAAAATCCTGTTTCACAGAAACAACTCTAAAGGATATCTCTAGAAGTTTTGTTTATACTAAAAATTAAAGGTTTCTACCTGTTGCCATACCCTTTCCTTTGAGGATTTAAATACATAATGTGACCAAAGATCCCCACTTATTCTCTGAAGGACTACCATAGGCAATCAAGTCTCACACTAAAAAAAGGAACTTTGTATATGATCTCATCCCCAACTTTATGTCAGGACTGTTGTTGCATACATTTAAAATAAGCTTAGGGACAGGAAGATGGCAGTGAAGTAGGAGGAACCTCGGCTCACCTCGTCCCACAAATACAACTAGATAACTATGAAATCATCCTAAATATCCCAGAAATCAACCTGAAGACTGACAGAACAAATTACAAAACCAAAGGGAGAGAAGAGGCATTATTGAAGAAGGTAGTAAGTGCAGAGACATGCTTTATGCGATAAAGGGATCCTGGCTACTGTGCAGGGGAGGAAGCCATGGTCACAGAGAAGGATGAGAGAGAAAGAGAAAGAGAGGGAGAGAGAGGAGCACACAGCCATTTCCTCATAGCCATTGGCTCGAAAAAACAAGAGGGGATGAATTTTGTGAGTGCTTACAACCACTGGGGCTTAAAGCCTGTTTTAAAAGTCAGAGGGCTTGGCTGGGATAGTGCCTAGAGGGCGCTGTGCTGTTCTTGAAGAGAAGGCAGGCCAAAAATGGGGGCATACAGCATGGAAAAAGTGAGGAGAAGAGTGCCTTGGGCACACAGTGGGGAGATTATTTGGTCTTGTCAGAGACTATCACTGAGAGGCAGCTTTCAGGGAGACACCTCTCCAGCAACAAAGGAGCTGGCCAGCACCATTTCTTTCTCCCACCCCACAACATAAACACAATGCCACCTACAGAAAGCTGTGCAGCTTGGACAATGGCTGCCTAAATTGATTACTAAGCTCCATACCCTGTGCTGTAGTAGAACTTCCCTTCTCAGTCAAACTTACCACAGTGCCAGTGTGCCAGGCCCCTCCCCCAGGAGACTAGCACAAACCCCTGCCCAAACCACATCTCATGACCAGAGAATTTTGCAGGGCTTCAGTTCAGGTGGTGGTGGTGGTGACAGGTTTCATTTCACAAGCAGATCAAAACACACCTAGTTAAAGCTCACCACATTCAGGCCAGGGACCAAACACTGCCCACAGCAGGCAAGAAGAGCTCCTGAAGTACACTGGCCTGCAGGATAAAGCAGCTAGAACATAACAGCAGAGCACACATAGCGCACACCAGAGACACTCCCTGAAGCACCAGGCCCTGGGCAGTACATGACCTCTTCTTCATAAGGCCATTACTTCCAGGAGCAAGAGACGTAAGTGGCTTTTCTAACACAGAAGAAGGCAGACATTTAGACAAAATGCCACGATGGAGATATTTACCCCAAATGAAAGAACGAGAGATGGCCACAGCCAGAGATCTAAGGGCAACAGATGTAAGTAACATGACTGATGGAGGATTAAAGCAATGATCATAAGAATATTCACTGGACTTTGGAAAAGAATGGAAGACATCAGGGATAGCCTTACCACAGAGATAAAAAAGTTAAAAAGCATCAGAGATAAAGAGTGCAATAAATGAGATCAGAAACACAATTGATGCAATGGACAAAAGAGTGGAAAAACCAGAGGAATGAATTAATGACCTGGAAGACAAAGAAATGGAAAGTAATGAATTTGAACAAAAGAGAGAAAAATTATGCAGAACAAGAATAGACTTAGGGAACTTAGTGACTCCATCTAATGTGATAACATTCATATTATAGGAGTACCAGAAGAAAAGAAGGAAAAGAGAGCAGATAAATATTTTAAGAAATAATAGCTGAAAACTTACCTAATATAAGGAATGAAACACATCCACTAGTCACAGAGAACTATCAAAATCAACAAAAGCAGGCCAACACCAATACATACTATAATTAAATTTGCAAAATTCAGTGACACAGAAAAAAAAATCTTAAAAGCAATGAGACAAAAGAAGTCAGTAAATTACAAGGGAAAACCCATAGGGCTAGTGAGAGATTTCTCAACAGAAACATTGTAAGCCAGAAGGGAAGGGCATTATATATTCAAAGTGCTGAATGGAAAAAATCTGCAGCCAAGAATACTCTATCCAGCAAAGTTATCATTTAGAATAGCAGGAGAAAGAAAGAATTTCCTAAGCACAAAAACTAAAGGAGATCACGACCACTAAATCAGTCCTGCAAGAAATATTAAAAGGGATACTTTGAGTGGGAAGGAGAGACAAAATTGATGGCATGACGGTAAGAAACACAAAAGCAGTAAGATGAAGATTTCTGTAAAAAATCAGTAAAGGAACTCACCAAAAGTATATATCTAGAATGTGGGGGAGGAGATGAGAAAATAATGGGTTCAAACATAAATGATCATCAACTTAATATAGACTGCTATAAACAGAAGAGATTATATACCTAAAAGAGCTAGAAAAATAACAAGAAACAAAACTTGAACAGAAAGAAGGACATAATATAGAAATTTAAAAGAAAAAAAAATAGAACATATCAATGAAACTTGGAGTTGGCTCTTTAAAAAAGTCAATAAAATTGATAAACCTCTAGCCACACTTATCAAGAAAAAAAAAGATTCGAATAAATAAAATCACAAATGAGAAAGGAATAACAACCAAGACTACAAAAATACAAACAATTGTGAGAGAATATTATGAAAATTATGTGCCAGCAAATTGGACAACCTAGAAGAAATGGATAAATTCCTAGAAATATCTAAATGACCAACACTGAAACAGGAAGAAATAGAAAATCTGAGAGACCCATAACCAGCAAAGAAATTGAATCAGTGATCAAAAGTCTCCCAACAAACAAAAGTCCAGGACCAGATGGCTTCACAGGCAAATTCTACCAAACATTTAAAGAAAAGTTACTACTTATTCTTCTCAAACTATTCAAAAAAAAAAAAAAAATAGCAAGAGAAGGAAAACGTCCAAATCCATTCTATAAGGACAGCACTACCCTGAGAGCAAAACCAGATAAAATCTCCACTAATAAAGAGAACTACAGGCCAATATTCCTGATGAACATGAATACAAAAATTCTCAATAAAATGCTAATAAACTGAATCCAACAATACATTTAAAAAATCATTCATCATGATTAGGTAGGTTTTATTCCTGGGTTGCAAGGGTGGTTCAATATTCACAAAACAATGTGATACATCAAATTAATAAAGGATAAGAACCATGTGATCCTTTCAACAGGTGCAGAAAAAGAATTTGACAAAATACAGCATCCATTCATGATAAAAACCCTCAACAAAGTACAGTTAGAGGGAGCATACCTCAACATAATAAAGACCATATAGGAAAAAACCTACAACTAATATCACCCTAAATGGGAAAAAATAAAAGCTTTTCCTCTAAGGTCAGGAACAAGACAGGGATGTCCACTCTTGCTGCTGTTATGTAACATAGTACAGGAAGCCATATGCTCAGCAATCAGATAACTAAAAGAAAAAAAATGGCATCCAAATTGGTGAGGAAGAAGTAAAACTTACACTGTTTGCAGATGACCTAATGCTATATATAGAAAACCTGAAAGACTCCACCAAAAAACTGCTAGAACTGATATATGAATTCAGCTAAGTTGCAGGACACAAAATCAATGTACAGACATCTGTTGCATTTCTACACATCAATAATGAAACAGCAGAAAGAGAAATTAAGGAATCAATCTCAGTTACTATTGCACCAAAACCCATAAGATACCTAGGAATAAACCTAACCAAAGAAGTAAAATACCTGTATTTTGAATACTGTAAAACACTGATGAAAGAAATTGAAAAGGACACAAAGAAATGGAAAGACATTCCATGCTAATGCATCAGAAGAACAAATATTGTTAAAATATCTATAATACCCAACGCAATCTACACATTTAATGCAACCCCTATCAAAATACCAATAGCGTTTTTCACAGAGCTTGAACAAACCATCCTAAAATTTGTAGTGGAAGCACAAAAAAACCCTGAATAGCCAAAGCAATGATGAAAAAGCAAAGCAAGGCTGGGGGGGTGGGGGGCATCACAACTCCAGACTTCAAGTTATATTACAAAGCTCTAGTGATCAAAACAGTACTGTAAAGTTACAAAAATGGACACTAACTTAAGTATTTAGTTATCAGTATACCTCATTTTCAACCAATCTACTCCACATCCTAATCTCTAGTCAATTAGTTTACCCAATTTTGTTTTTAAGATGTATCCCATTTTCTCCCTATCTCAAACTTCACAGGATTAATTTATCTAGATCTTCAGATATAATCCACAAGAACATGTTTTCCTTCATTATAGACTTTTCACTAGGATAAAGATTTTACCAGTGCAACAAACTTAAAAGAAAGTGAAGAACCATAGTTAAAACCCCATTACATCTATCACAAATGAACAGGAGGGAAACCAGTGAATAAAATTCATGACCTAGTATAACTCAAAATAATCTCAATATTTCAGTAAACAAAACAAGACAAAAATAGAATAAATATCAACCCAAATTTTGAAACTTTTAAAAAGACATTTTATGGCCATTAGTTACTGCTCCTGCCTGATGGCCAAAATTTCTAGGCTTAACTAAGAATCCAATATGAATGGCTTCTATAAGCCCAATTGTTCTTTATAATATTGCACAAATCTTTATCAATCAAATTCTAAAGATGAGTGCAATCAACTAACAGCACAAAGTTTGATTACCCCCAATATATGTCCATATATGCACATGACAAACTTAGAAACCTGCCTGTAGATATCTGGCACATACCCACTCAGCCATAAATAGTAGGCTATACTGCCTTAGAAGATGTTATCAGAGATCCACTCATTTAACAGATGTCACTCACAAATGAAAATAATTTTAGGGGTCTATTTACAAAAGGGCTACTTACAAAGGTGTTGGCCGAGTGTAGGAGAACCACAGGGGATACTGCAATAAATCAGAGCTAGTAACAATTAGCCACTTCTAGGTCTGAAGGGACTATGAAGGTGAAAATTGTGTAGAGAAAGCCACCTTGAGCTGAGCATGGTCACAGTCAGCCTGAGTTGACATTTCAGGGAACACATACCTAGATCTTACTTCCCTCCTTTCTTCTGATCACCTATCCTGGTTCCTCATTAGCTGAACCCAACTGGAAATCAGAAGTCATGGGATCTCATTGATATAGCCCGTGTAAGTCAGCCTCCTGGAGCACAGAGCCAGTTAAAGAAGGGTGGAGAGTAGAGCTGCAGGGACCAATAAAAGATACCTTACTGTCCACCTCTTTTGCACCTCAGCATCCGTGTTTGTCCTTCTGAATGAAAATTCCATGTCTCCATCCTTGCGGGGTGATGTCATTTTGATTATATTCCACCTAAAATATTAGCCACTACTGATATTATTCATTAAAATGTGGTGGAGTTGGGGGGGGGAGGAACATAAAACACAGCATTATATTTTTCTCCTGTGTAACTATTAATGAAAGTAAATTGTTAACAATGGCTGCCTTTTCTCTCTTATTCTGTGCTTCCCTTACCAACTGCCAACACCTGGATGGATGAGATTCTTTACCTGGTTGGGTGTAACAAACCTTTCTTTATTCCTGAAGAATCTGAGTCCTGTGGTTCTTCATTGGGTTGTTACAGTTTTCAGTTGATGAGAACAATTGGGCAAGAGAGTAATAATAGAGAGTGCCTCTTGTTACTCCCTTGCCAAACTGTGATGCCCCTGGACTGTAAGCATAATCCTCTCAGTTCCATTTTGTAACAACAACCCAATTCCCCCCTAAAATTAGACTCAACTACCTAGTCCAATACAGTGATTTCCTTCTTTGCCTACTGGTTTAGTGTCATGAAGAAGTCAAAAAAGGCCATGAAGTAGTCTCTACTTCCCATTCATCATACCCATGACCTTGTTTCCTAGTGGGAGTATTCTTCCCTTGTACACTAGGATTTCCAAACCTACCATGCCCAAGATTATGGAATGGAAGCAAAAATTCCTCAAGCATATTATGAGCTGTAATAGCAAGAAGGTCCATTCCCACCCATAAATAGTTCCTGGCTATGGGAGAAGTTGCACTATTTACTGGCTACTGATTTAAGGCACACATTGCACCCTTTCGGACAACATCCTAAACTTGCATATTGTTTTCTCCTATTTGTCATAACAAATGAATCTTCAGCAGACCACATTAGGCCCATAATAAAACCAGTGAATTCTGTGGGTATAAACTCATTGCTATAAAATGTATTCCCTGGTTAGAGATAATATCATGTGGGACACCATGACAATTGATAAAGGCATACTATAAGTCCATCAACAGTGGTGCTGGCACAATCTTTCCAGGCAGAAAAAGGAAATCCATATCCAGAATATGTGTCTATACCATCAAGGACAAAGTGTCTCCTCCTCCAAAAGAGGAGGGACCCAATCCTATCTATATGACACCAGGGGAAATCTACCAGACATTTAAAGAAGAGTTAATACTTATTCTTCTCAAAATGTTAGAAAAAATAGAAATGGAAGGAAAACTTCCAAACTTCTTTTACAAGACCAGAATTACCTTCATTCCAAAAGCAGACAAGGACCTGAGTAAAAAGAAGAATTAAAGGCCAATATCTCTGATGAATGTGCATGCAAAAATTATCAACTATATACTGGCAAATTGAATCCAACAATACATAAAAAGAATTATTCACCACAATCAAGTGGGATTTATTCCTGGGCTGCAGGGTTGGTTCAATATTTGCAAATCAATCAATGTGATACACTATATTTATAAAATAAAGGATAAGAACCTTATGATCCTCTCAATGGATGCATAAAAATCATTTGACAAAGTACAGCATCCATTCATGATAGAAACCCTCAACAATGTAGGTATAGATGGAACATAACATTATAAAGGTCGTATAAGAAAGACCCACAGCTGGAGCGCCTGGGTGGCTCAGTCGTTAAGTGTCTGCCTTCGGCTCGGGGCATGATCCCAGGGTTCTGGGATCGAGCCCCACATCGGGCTCCATGCTCTTCTGGGAGCCTGCTTCTTCCTCTCCCACTCCCCTTGCTTGTGTTCCCTCCCTCACTGGCTGTCTATTTCTCTGTTAAATAAATAAATAAAATCAAGAAAGAAGAAAGAAAGAAAGAAAGAAAGAAAGAAAGAAAGAAAGAAAGAAAGAAAGAAAGAAAAAAGAAAGACCCACAGCTAATATCATCCTAATGGGGAAAAACTAAGAGATTTTCCTCTAAATTCAGAAACAAGACAGGGATGTCCCCTCTCACCATTACTATTTAACATAATACAGGAAGCCTTAGCCTCAGCAATCGGAAAATAAAAAGAAATAAAAGGCATCCAAATCAGCAAGACTTAATACTATATGTAGAAAAACTGAGAGACTCCACCAAAAAATTGCTAGAATTAATACATGAATTCATCAAAGTCTCAGGATATAAGAGATAGGGAACCATCAAAATCCTAGAGGATGACATAGGCAGCAACTTTTTGACCTTGGCCATAACAACTTTTTACTAGACACATCTCCGGAGGCAAGGGAAACAAAAGCAGAAATGAACTATTGGGCCTTTATCAAGATCAAAAGAGTCTGCACAGGGAAGACAAAAAGGCAGCCTATGGAATGGGAGAATATATTTACAAATGACATATCTGATAAAGGGTTAGTATCCAAAATCTATAAAGTATCTACCAAACTCAACACCCCCAAAAAACAAATAATCCAGTTAATGAATGGGTAGAAGACATGAATAGACACTTTTTCAAAGATTACATCCATATGGCTAACAGACACATGAAAAGATGCTCATCACTCATCATCAGGGAAATACAAATGAAAACCATGATGAGATACCACCTCATACCTGTCAGTGTGGCTAAAATTAACACAGTGAACCACAGATATTGGTGAGGATGCAGGGAAAGGGGAACCATCTTATACTGCTGGTGAGAATGTAAACTAGTGCACCCACTCTGGAAAATGGTATGAATGTTCCTCAGAAGGTTAAAAATAGAACTACCCTACAATCCAGCAATTGAACTACTAGGTATTTACCCAAAGAATAAAAAAATACAAATTTGAAGGGGTACATGCACCCAGATGTTTATAGCAGCATTATAAACAATGGCTAACCTATAGAGAGAGCCCAAATGTCCATCAACTGATGAGTGGATAAAGAAGAATTGATACACACACACACACACACACACACACACAAAACGGAATACTACTCAGCCATAAAAAATGAAATCTTGCCATTTGCAAAAAGGTGGATGGAGCTAGAGAGTATCATGCTAAGTGAAATAACTCAGTCAGAGAAAAACAAATACCATATGATTTCCCACAAATGCCATATGATTTCACTCATATGTGGAATTTAAGAAACAAAACAAATGAATATAAGGGAAGGAAATTAAAAAAAAAAAGAGGCAAACCAAGAAACAGACTCTTAACTATAAAGAACAAACTGATGGTTACCAGAATGGAGGTGGGTGGGGGGATGTGTTGAATACACGATGGGGATAAAGGAGTGTACTTATTGTGATAAGCACTAGGTGTTGTATGTAAGTGCTGAATCACTAAATTCTATACCATAAACTAATATTATGCTGTATGTTAACCAACTGGAATTTAAATGAAAACTTAAGAAAGTAAAAGTGATTTAGGATTTCTCTTAAATTCTTCTTTCTTCCTTTTGGACTTCATAAATGGCATCCATGTTTCTCCTGACAGTGTAGAGACAAAGACTCAAGGCAACATAGGCCTTTTGTATCATGCTCCTTAAAATTTTTCTAACTACCACCTACTACACACTTGCACATTTTTGGTATTTGTTATATAACAACCCCACTTCTGGTACCAAAATATGCATTATTTTTCCACTGCTGCTATAACGAATTACCACAAATTTAGCATCTTAAAACAACAGTCATTTATTATCTCACAGTTCTGTGGGTCAGAAGCCCAGGCAAAATATAGCTCAGTTGGGCTTAAAGACTGGTGTATTAAAGGTCAGGGGGATTAGCTGGGATAGAGCCCTGAGGGCACTGCCCTGCTCCTGAAGAGAAGGCAGGCAAACAACCCAGGGGCAGACAGCCTGGAAGTAGCATTTGAAGAATGCCTGGGGCACAGAGTAGGAAGATTATTTTCTCCTTTTGAAGCACTTCTCTGAGAGGAGCATTCATGAAGATGCTGCTCCAGGGAAAAGGAACTGGCCAGCACCATTTCCCTCCCCTGCCCCTCAGCATAAACACAGGGCCACATGTGGGAAGCAGCACAGCTCCAACAGTGGCTGCCTAACTTGCTTACACAGAGTCCCAGAACCCTGCACTCTGGCAGGACTTCCCTTCTCAGTAAAGCTTGTCTCAGTCCCAGCACAGTGGGCCTTCTCCCCAGAAGACCAGCAGAAACCCCTGGCAACACCATGTCCCCTGACCAGAGAGTTCTGCAGGGCTTCAGTTCTAGTGGAAGTAGCATCAGGTCGCATTTAACAAACAGATCAGGGTAAACCTTGTTAACTCACCACATTCCGGCCAAGGACCAAACACCGCCCACAGCAGGCAAAGAGCCTCTGCAGACAACTGGCCTGAAGGATAGAGTAGCCAAAACACAAGAGCAGGGAGCACACATCACACACCAGAGACATTCCCATAAGTGCCAGGCCCTGGACACTACATGACCTCTTCTTCATAAAGCCATTACTCTCAAGAGCAGGAGACATAACAGGCTTTTCTAACACAGAGAAGAAGGCAGAGAAAGAGACAAAACGCCATGATGGAGGAGTTTATCCAAAATGAAAGAACCAGGTAAGGCCATGGCCAGAAACCTAAGCACAAAAGATAAGTAAAACACTGATGGAGAATTTAAAGCAATACTCAGGAGGATACTTGCTGAGCTTGAGGAAAGAATGGAAGACTTCAGTAAGACCTTTAACACAGAAATGAAGGAGTTAAAAAAATATCAGTCAGAAATGAAGAATGCAATAACAGAAACAGGCTTGATGCAACAAACAGCAGGCTTGAAGAAGTAGAGGAACGAATTAGTGACCTAGAAGACAAAATAATGGAAAATAAACTAAACAAAAGAGAGAAAGAAGAATTATGGAACACAAGAATAGACTTAAGGAACTCAGTGACTCCATCAAACGTAATAACATTTGTCTTATAGGAGTCCAACAAGAAGATGATAAAAGAGAGGGTATAAAAATTATTTGAGGAAATAATAGCCAAAAACTTCCCTAATATAGGGAAGGAAACAGACATTCAGATCCAGAAAGCAAAGACAACTCCCATCAAAATCAACAGAAGTAGGCCAACACCAATATACATTGTAATTACATTTGCAAGATATAATGATAATGAAAAAAATCCTAAAAGCATAAAGACAAAAGAAATCTTTAGCTTACAAGGAAAGACCCATAAGGCTAGCTGGAGATATCTCAACAGAAGCTTGCAATCCAGAAATGAGTAGCATGATATATTCAAAGTGATGAATGAGAAAAATCTACAGCAAGAATACTCTATCCAGCAAGCTATCACTCAGAACAGAAGAGATAGAGTTTGGCAGACAAAGTAAAACTAAAGGAATTTGTGACTACTAAAACAGCCCTGCAAGAAATACTAAAGGGGACTTTTTGACTGGAAAGTAAAGACCAAAAGTGACAAAGAATCGAAAGGAGCAGAGAAAATCTCTGACAACAACAACAACAAAACAAATAATAAAATGACACTAAATACATATTTATCAATAATCAGTTTGAATGTAAATGGACTAAAGTCTCCAATCAATGACATAGGTTGTCAGAATGAATAAGAAAATAAGACCCATCTACATCTATATGCTGCCTACAAGAGACTCATTTCAGACCTAAAGACACCTGCTGATTGAAAGTGAGGTGATGGAGAAACATCTATCAAGCAAATGCACATCAAAAGAAAACCCACATAGCAGTACTTATATCACACAAACTAGATTTTCAACCAAAGACTGTAACAAGAGATGAAGAAGGTCACTATATCATAATAAAGGGGACTAACGAACAAGATCTAACAACTGTAAATATTTATGCACCTATCATGGGAGCACCCAAATCTATAAAACAATTAATAACAAACATGAAGGAACTCATTGACAATAATACAATAATACTGGGCTACTTTAACACCCCACTTATAGCAACGAACAGATGATCTATACAGAAAATCAACAGGGAAATATGGCTTTGAATGACACAGTGGACCAGATATACTTAACAAATATACTCAAAACATTCCACCCTAAAGCAGCAGTATACACATTCTTTTTATGTGCACATGGTACAGTCTCCAGAATAGATCATACACTGGGTCACAAATCAGGTCTCAACAAATACAAAAAGACTGAGATCATACCATGCATATTTTCAGACCACAATGCTAGAAAACTTGAAGTCAACCACAAATTTAAAAAAAAATTGGAAAGACCACAAATACATAGAGGTTAAACAATATGCTACTAAACAATGAATGATCACCCAGGAAATCAAAGAAGAAATGAAAAATACATGGAAACAAATGAGAATGAAATCACAATGGTCCAAAACATTTGGGATGCAGCAAAAGGGATCTTAAAAGGGAAATGCATAACAATATAGGCCTCGTAACTAGCAAGAAAAATCTCAAATAAACAACCTAATGTTACATGTAAAGGAGCTACAGAAAGAATAATAAATGAAGCCTAAAGCCAGTAGAAAGAAGGCAATAAGAAAGATTAGAGCAGAAATAAATTCTATCAAAACCTATGTAACAATAGAACAGATCAACAACACCAGGAGCTCATTCTTTGAGAAAATTAATAAAATTGATAAACCCCGACCGGACTTAACAAAAAGAAAAGAGACAGAACCCGTTAAAATAAAATAACAAATGAGAGAGGAGAAACAACCACCAACACCACAGAAATACAAACAATTACAGTAGCATTAAAAACTATATGACAACAAATTGGATAGCCTGGAAGAAATGGATGAATCCTAGAAACATATAAACTACCAAAACTGAAAGAGGAAAAAATCTAAAACTTGAACAGACTGATAACCAGAAAAAAAAATTGTCTAGGGTCAGATGGCATCATAGATGAATTTTACCAAACATTTAAAGAAGAGTTAAGGCCTATTCTTCTCAAATAATTCCAAACAGTGGAAAAGAAAGAAAACTTCCAAATTCATTCTATGGGACCATAATTATCCAGAAACCAAAAGCAGATAAAGACTCCACTAAAAAAGAGAAGTACAGGCCAATATCCCTGAGGAACATCGATGTAAAAATTCTCAATAAAATACTAGCAAACCAAATCTAACAGTACATTAAAAGAATCATTTACAATTATCAAGTGGGATTTATTCCTTGGTTGAAAGGGTGGTTCGATATTTGCAAATAAATCAATGTGATATACCACATTAATAAAGGAAAGGATAGGAACCATATGATCCCTTCAATAGATGCAGAAAAACATTTGACAAAGTACAAAATCCATTGTTGTTAAAAACCCTTAACAAAGTAGGGACAGATGGAACATAACTCAACATAATAAAGACTATATATGGAAAACCTGCAGGTAATATTATCCTCAGTGGTGAAAAACTGAGAGTTTTTCCTGTAAGGTCAGGAACAAGACAGGGATGTCCACTCTCATTACTGTTATTTTACATAGTACTGGAAGTCCTAGCCACAACAATAACACACCAAAAAGAAATAAAAGTCATCCAAATTAGGAAGGAAGAAGCAAAACTTTCACTGTTTGCAGATGACATGGTACTCTATATAGAAAATCCATTAAAAATCCACAAAAAATGCTAGAAATGATACACCAATTCAGTAAATATGTAGGATAAAAAATCAGTGCACAGAAATATGTTGCACTTCTCCACACCAATAATGAAGTATCAGAAAGAGAAATTAAAGAATTAATCCCCTTTACAATTACACCAAAAAAGCATAATGTACCTAGGAATAAACCTAATCAAAGATGTGAAAGACCAATACTCTGAAAACTATAAAACACTGATGAAAGAAATTGAAGAGGACACAAAGAAATGGAAACATATCCCATGCTTATGGATTGGAAGAACAAATATTGTTAAAATGTTTGTACTACCCAAAGCAATCTACACATTTAATGCAATTCCTATCAAAATACCACCAGCATTTTTCACAGACCTAGAACAAGCAATCTTAAAATTTGTATGGAACCTCAAAAGACCCTGAATAGCCAAAGAAATCCTGAAAAAGAAAAGCAAAACTGGAGGCATCACAATTCTGGACTTCAGGTTATATTACAAAGCTGTAGTGATCAAGACAGAATGGTACTGGCATAAAAATCAAATATATCAATGAAACAGAATAGAAAACCCAGAAATGAACCCACAACTATATGGTCAATTAATCTTCAACAGTGTAGAAAAGAATATCCAATGGGGCGGAGGGGAGACAGTGTCTTCAACAAATGGTGTTGGGAAAACGGGACAGCAACATGAAAAAGAATGAAACTGAACCACTTTCTTACACCATACACAAAATATAAATTCAAAATAGATTAAAGATCTAAACGTGAGACCTGAAACCATAAAAACCCTAGAGGAACACAGGCAGTGCTTCTTTGACATTGGCCATAGCAACTTCTTTCTATTAGTCAGACTTAAACTAGGACTTTGCCTCACAGTCTATGGCACTGAAGACACTATGAAATCAGGAAAATATTGCAACATTCTGTTTGCCAAGAGTCTTTGTCTTTGTTTAAGTTACCTACAAAGCTCCAAAAGGTCATTACTGAGGTGGAGGATAGGTCCTGCTGACTGTACATTGTCCCCTACATGCCAGGTAAGTCTGCTTTAGCAACAGCCTCTGCCCTAAAGACACATAATCAGATTTAACTTCCTGCTTGTTGTTGCTGGCTGCAGTAGTTAATAATAACTAGCATAGTGCTTACTGTGTGCTAGATACAATTCTAAGTTTTTATACTTAATACTCATAATAACCTAGTGATTCAGGTACTATTATTAACCTTCTCATTCTACAGATCAGGACACTGAGGCAGAGAGAGGTTTAGTTAATTGCTCAGGTATTCACAGATGGTTTGGAACCAGGATTCAAATCTAGATCACCTGTCTCCAGGAAATGGGCTCTTAACCAGTGCACTAGTGCTTCTTTGTCATATCAACGAACATTATTACCTAAGAACACAATACCAGAGATGTTCTTAAAACACTCATTAGAAACAGTGGCAGTTTTCTTTTACAATGAGAATAGAATGGCAAATGTCTTGCATGAACTGTAATCCAATAACTAGGACTATCTCCTTTATACCATTGATTCAACCAAAGCCACTATGTCAGCCTTGGAGAATCCCAGTTATCTCACTGTTGTCTTTTGCAAATTATTTTTCTATCTGAGCCTATTTCATAATTTCTGAAGCAAGGGTGAAAAGTTAGAAGACATTCTTTAAAATTTTATTTCTTCTTTTGGATAAGAAGTTCTGAGTGTTTACTCCCTCTCCCACTGTATTGTGGTTTTCTCCTGGATTTAACTTCTATATGTTGGAATACCTCACATTTACATCTAGATAAAGTAAGAGGGGCCTTCTTAATGATTTTTCCTCCACAAACCTTTACTTAAATATTACCTTTTACCTTGATAGGATCCCTCCTACATTGTTGGTGGGAATGCAAGCTGGTACAACCACTCTGGAAAACAGTCCCTTAAAAAGTTAAAAATTGGGGGTGCCTGGGTGGCACAGCAGTTAAGCATCTGCCTTCGGCTCAGGGCATGATCCCGGCGTTATAGGATCAGCCCCACATCAGGCTCTTCCGCTATAAGCCTGCTTCTTCCTCTCCCACTCCCCATGCTTGTGTTCCCTCTCTCACTGGCTGTCTCTATCCTGTCGAATAAATAAATAAAATCTTAAAAAAAAAGTTAAAAATTGAGCTACCCTATGATCCAGCCATTGCACTACTAGGTACTTACCCCAAAGATACAGACGTAGTGAAGAGAAGGGCCATATGCACCCCAATGTTCATAGCAGCTTTGTCCACAATAGCTAAATTGTGGAAGGAACCGAGATGCCCTTCAAGAGATGACTGGATTAAGAAGTTGTGGTCCATATATACAATGGAATATCACTCAGCTATCAGAAAGAACAAGTTCTCATGGGGCGCCTGGGTGGCACAGCGGTTAAACATCTGCCTTCGGCTCAGGGTGTGATCCCGGCGTTATGGGATTGAGCCCCACATCAGGCTCCTCCGCTATGAGCCTGCTTCTTCCTCTCCCACTCCCCCTGCTTGTGTTTCCTCTCTCGCTGGCTGTCTCTATCTTTGTCGAATAAATAAATAAATAAAATCTTTAAAAAAAAAAAAGAAAGAAAGAACAAGTTCTCAACATTTGCTGCAACATGGACGGCACTGGAGG
Source organism: Ursus arctos (assembly GCF_023065955.2). Lineage (NCBI taxonomy): Eukaryota > Metazoa > Chordata > Mammalia > Carnivora > Ursidae > Ursus > Ursus arctos. The sequence continues at coordinate 71,791,524 of NC_079873.1, forward strand.
AGATAATGCTAAATGAAATAAGTCAAGCAGAGAAAGACAATTATACGATTTCTCTCATCTATGGAACATAAGAACTAGGAAGATCGGTAGCGGAAGAAAGGGATAAAGAAAGGGGGGGTAATCAGAAGGAGGAATGAAGCATGAGAGACTGTGGGCTCTGAGAAACAAACTGAGGGTTTCAGAGGGGAGGGGAGGGGGAATAGGATAGGCTGGTGATGGGTGGTGGGGAGGGCACGTATTGCATGGTGCACTGGGTGTTATATGCAACTAATGAATCATTGAACTTTACATCAAAAACCAGGGATGTACTGTATGGTGACTAACATAATAGAATTAAAAAACATTAAAAAAATATTACCTTTACCTTGATAATAATAGGGGAGTTAATGGATTATTCAATCCAAGCTTTGTTCCTTGAATCCCCCTTCCAACATACTGCTCTTTAGACCATTTTTTCTTAACATAAACCTGTGGGTTTTTATTTAACTTTTCTTCTTTTCTTGTTCTCAATTGTCTACACACACACACACACACACACACACACACACACAATGCATGCACTCATGCACATGCACGCATAAGTTATTTATTCTGTTGGACTCCAGATTTCTCTAAGTTTGTTTTATATACTCATTGTAGGAGTGCTGACAACACTGACTCCATCTTTGGCCCTCCTTCTTGTTCATGCCTGTGCAATGACCTCCTTTAGGGATATGTGTTCCAGGCCCCATGGAGGTTAATGTATGCCTTGACTGGAATGCACGAAGCCTTGTTCTAATCCCTAAAAAGCCCCACTTCAGATAACTAGTAGAGATGACTAGCACATGGAAAGCTCCCCTTTATATAACTACTAGACATCCTCTGGTGCACAGATGGCACCACTTTAGGTAACTACCCTGTGACCACACCATCATGCCCCTCCCTCCATAAAAGCTGGGTTTAAGGTCCAGACTTGGCAGAGAATGGCTGTGTACCTCCTGGATCATCTGTCTTGCTGCCAGATCCATCCTGTTGGTAGCGTATCCTGAATAAAACTGTGTAAATGGTATGGGAGTGACTTGCTTCATTTTTCAGTCTTAAAGTGCCTTCTCAGTCTAGAGGGTACATTATTAACTCTCCTCCACCTTCTAACAGTTGGTGAGCCTGCCAGGAGACCAAAAATGAAACAAGCAAAGGTAAGGGGGCTGTGCTGAAGGAAAACCTATTGTCCATACAGGTGAAAGCCTATTGGGCATGCTGGGGGAAAGCCTGTTGCCCATGGGGGAATTCCCAAACTGGCTAGCCACCACTATGTGGGGAGATTTGGCCAGGTCCTTTGAGCATTTTGGACCACTGCATGATTAAGGGGATACCCTGAAAACACCCAAGGGTTTGTTAGATATCCGATCCAAAAAGGTGGGGGGAAATGGAAAAGGGAAAGTGAACATGCTATTATGGCAATAGCTTGGCCATTGATCTAAGCATTATGAGACACCATGGAAAGGGAATTATGAGTAAGGAGAGAATTGGAACAGATGAGGGAGGAAAGCTTGGAAATTGTGTCATGTGGGATAGCAGGGATGCATGGGTGTGAATTGCTTCACATTGAAGTGAAAACTATTATCATAGGACAGTTGGGTCCCTGAGGCATAGGATCCCTGGAATAATAACTCCTCTGATGAGGAGGACATTATCATATAGGAGGAAAATGATTTGCAGGCACACCCTTTGATTCAAAGGCCAAGGCCACTTGGGAGCCTAGAGATGGCCAAGAGGAAGTTCCCTCTGTTCAGAAGATGACTATGAGGGAATGTTCTGTCACTGAATTGGTGGAGCTGGCTAGCCGTTTTGGGCAGGGGGGCTGAGAGGTGGTGACAGCTTGGGTGTTGCTACTATGGAATACTGGGAGAAATGGTATTATGATATATGGGTTTGGGATGTTATAAATGGCTTCAGTCACTACTCAATCTGCCTTGAAGCTGAGATTATGTGCCACAGGCATGGGCAAGAATCTCAGGTGCTCAGCTCATTTGATTGACTGGATAAATCCCAACGTTAAGATAACTTGGCCTAACAAAGGGGATGTTCCCTCCCTCCCTCTATTATCCTGAATCTCTATGGAAGAACTACAAGAAATTATAATGTGAATTTGGGATGAAACATATTATTTACACCCAGCATTTTGGAGACCCAGAGAAAGAATTATTTTCCTATAATAATAATAATAATATAATATAATATAATAATGCCCCAGGGGTGCTTAATATAGCCTTATTGTTAGAAAAAATCAGGACATCCATTAAGACATATCATTATGTACTGCGCCTATCTAATGCCTTTTTTAGCATTCCATTAGGACTTGAATCCAAAGACCAATTTGCCTTCATATGGAATGGGAGACAATGGACCTTCCAGGCATTGCCCTAAGGGTATGTCCATAACCCCACAATTTGTCACAGAATGGTAGCCAGAGATTTAAAAAAATGGGTATTGCCAGAGGAAATGGTGCTTTACCATTATATAAATGATGTTATGTTAACCCGTGATGATTTATCCTCCCTGTCTCAAGCAGCCATGTCTTTACAGTCAGGCCTACTTAAAGACAGAAGGATGGGAGGTAAACACCGGCAAGATCCAAGCTTTGGGTCAATCAGTAAAGTTCCAGGACATCATCTAGTCAGGTAAAACAAAAATAATGCCGGAGACAGTCATTGCTAAAATACAAGGCTTTCCCAATCCCTGAAATGGTAAAGGGATTACAGGCTTTTGTTTGTTTATTGGGTTATTGGAGACCTTTTATTCTCCTTCTAGCACAGATATTAAGATCTTTATATGCCTTGACTAAAAAAGAGAAGCCAATGGGATCGGGGTGCTAACCAACAAGAAGCTTTTTAAAAGGTAAAAATGGTAGTAAAACAAGTACAGGCCCTGGGGGTATTAATGCCAGATGTAAGTTGTGAATTAAATATAAGTTCATATTGAGAAGGGTTTGGCTGGGTGTTGTGGTAATGACATAACTGGAAACAAATCTCATTAGGACTCTGGTTTCAATTATGGAAGAGAATGGAAGCCAGGTATAGTCCAATCGAGAAACAACCATTCGCTACATATCTTGCACTGCAACAGATGGAAAGACTGACTGCTGACCTGCCTGTGATGATATGAACAACTCTACTGGTTGGCGGATGGATTAAGGACATATTCAGCAAGCAAAGAGAGCCTGTGCCCAGGTAAGCACCTTATACAGATGGCATGCTTACCTACAGCAAAGGACCAGTTACAGTATCAGCCTACTATTTCATGAACTACACTCATTACTGGGGCAAGCCACCTATGTTGACCCAGACTAACTTCCAGAAGTTGCCAACATTATGCCTCCCTCCCCCAAGTAAAGAAAGGGGTAGTCTAACCTCTAGCAGAAGCATGGTACACTGATGGCAGTTGCAAGGGAAACCACCTATTTGGCATTCCTCTGCTATCCAAACTTTGGTTTGAGTAGGCAGAACTAAGAGCAGTATGCATTTTGTTGATGCAAGAACCCATGCTCATTGATTTGGCCATTGACAGCTGGGCAGTATAGAAAGGGTTAACAACGTGGCTGTTCCAATGGCACAAAGAATGCTTGGCTATATTAAGTAGACCCCTGTGGGGAGTGGAACTATGGAAAGATATTTGGGAAGTATGCACTAAAAGATGTAAGCATCTGATTCTGGCATGTGTCTGCTCAACTTCACATCCATATACCAGGCAATCATGAGGCAGGATCTCTAGCCCAGGCATGAGCCCTTCTGCTGTGCTTGTCCTATGTAGCAATTTGGGTCCACTGTAAATCAGGACACCAAGGTCCCAAAACTACTTGGGAAATAATAAAAAGATGACATCACCCTTTGAAATAGTCTGATATAAAAAAAATTAAAAACAAGGGCGCCTGGGTGGCTCAGTCAGTTAAGCATCCAACTCTTGATTTCGGCTCAGGTCATGTCGAGCCCCATGTCAGTCTCCATGCTCAGTGGGAAGTCTGCTTGGGATTCTCTCTCTCCCTCATTCTGCCCCTCCCCCATCTAAAATAAATAAATAAATCTTTGAAAAAATAAAAATAATAAAAAATAAAATAAAATAAACTACTCCAATCTACAAACACTGACAAGGACTGCCTACAATGCCACCTCAGGCAATGGCCATTACACCATACCTTAGGACATATTGGGCAGACTACATACATACTGTTTCTTGTTGGAATACATTACACAGGCCCATTGCCAGTATCAAAAGGGCACAAATATGTGCTGAACTGTGTGGATACTTCCACAGACTTATATAAGTCTTTGTAGAAAAGCCAACCAGGCTGCAATTATAAAGGGATTAATGGAACCTGGGAAGATGGCCAAGTAGGAGGATCCTAAGATCACCTAATTCCATGGATACACCTAGATAATAGCCACATGAGTGTCACTAACCCAGAAAATGAATGGAACACTAGCAGAACAGACTTTTCACAGTTAATTGTAGAGAGGAGGCCACACCAAAAATGGTAGGAAGTGCAGAGTCCCAGTCTAGAACCAAACTAACCAGTGAGGCTAATCACAAATGGGAGGGACTCCACAAATACAGAGAAGGGAAAGGAATAGACCCCACACATGCACCCCAGACAGGGGGATGTGCACTGGAAACACGAGTTCTCGTGACATTTGGCTTTGAAAACCAGAGGGGCTTACCGTAGTGAGTTTTTACATTCTGTGGGGCTTAACACTGAGAACTTTAAAAATCAATGTCTCAGCTATGGGAGAGCTGGAAGATAACTGGAAACAGTCTTTGCTCTTAAGGAGCCAGCGTTAAAAAACAACCCCACCAAGATACAGCATAGAAGCAGCAGTTTGATAATTTCCTGTGGTATACAAAAGATTTATTTACTAATCTAAGAATGTATATGAAAATGGTAGGAATCTTCAAGAGACTTCTCCAAGAACAAAAAAGCTGGCTGGTGCCATTCCATTCCCCCTTCAGACTAGATAGCCAGAAACCTGTGGGAACCACCAGTAACACTCTCAACAGAACTTGCTAACACTGTGTGCCCCACCCCAATGTTCTCCTGTGGACTTGCCCCATCCAACCTGCCCAGGACTCTCTCCAAAGCAGCTCCAGCCAAGCTTCGTCTTGCAAGCAGCCACTTGTAAGCTAGTGGTGATAGCACTGCACACCCTAGCCCTGCATTTTCTTGTGGACTGCCCCATCTTATCTGCCCCACTTGGCAAGAATCCCACCAAAGTGGTTCCTGGCACATTTTATTCTGCAAGCGGCCCCAATAGTGACAAGCACCACTCCAAAGAGACTCCTGCCCTACAAGGAGGGGAAGATAACCACACATAACAGTTCCACTACATCCAAGCATGGGGCTGGAGGCAGACATCTGCTCTGGCTGCCAGTCCTGCCCACCAACAAAAAATATGATAGGGGACAGCACAAGGAGAGTGTCCTGTAGTTTGGGGTCACTGCAACTACAACAGATAGACTGGGGGCAGACATCTGCTCTGAATGTAGTCCCTGACCACCAATGAAAACCTCTCAGGGGACAATGCAGGGAAAGCACCCTGTAATATGGTGCAACCACAGCCCCAGCAAATGGGCTGAGGACAGGCATCTAGTCTGACCCAACTATAAGACCAAGGAGGCCCAGAATGGCCCTTTAACAGCACAGGGACCAAACTCTGCCCACAAAAGTCAAAGAGGACCATTTTAGCCAACTGGTCTAGAAGCAAATACGGCTCAGCCACAACCATAAGGTGCACATAACACACATAGGAGACACTCTTGAAGCACCAGGTTGTGATGAACAGGAGGCATTATACTACAAAGCGCCACAGGACCTCCTCTTCACAAGGCCACTACTTTAAGAGCAAGAAAAATAGCTGACTTTCTGAATACATAGAAATAAACACAGAGATTTAGACAAAATGAGGAGACAGAGGAATATGTTTCAAATAAAAGAACAGGACAAAATCATAGCAAAGAGGCTAAACAATAAAAATATACCTGATAGATAATTCCAAATAATGATCATGAAGATATTTACTGGACTTGAGAAAAGAGTGGAGGATCTCAGTGAGACATTCAACAAAGATATAGAAAATTTTTAAAAAGAACCAATCAGAAATGAAGACCAAAATAACTGAAATTAAAAATACACTAGAGGGAATAAATAGTAGACTAGAGGAAGCAGAAGAATGGATCAGCAGTGTGGAAGACAGGGTAATGAAAAGCAACCAAGCAGAACAGCAACATCTTTGAGCATAATAATATTCACATTTTAGGGATCCCAGAAGGAAAAGAGAGAGAAAGGTGGGCAGAAAATTTATTTGAAGAAATAATAGCTAAAAACTTCCCTAATCTAGGGTAGGAGACAGGTACCCAGATCTGGAAGGCAGAGAGCCCCCAACAAAATCAAATCAAGGAGGTCCACGGAAAGATACATAATAACTTAAGTGGCAAAAAACAGCGATAAAGAGAGAATTTTAAAAGCAAGAAAAGAAAAAGTTACACAAGGGAAACCCCATAAAGTTAACAGCTGTTTTTTCAGCAGAAACTTTGCAAGACAGAGGAAGTGGCATGATATATTAAAAGTGCTCAAAGGGAAAAAACAAACAAACAAACAAACAAACTACAGCCAAGAGTCCTTTATCCAGCAAGGCTATCAGTCAGAATAGGAGAGAGAGAGTTTCCCAGACCAATGAAAGTTAAAGGACTCATCACCACTAAATCAGCCTTAGAAGAAATGTTAAAGGGAATTCCTTGAATTGAGAGAAAAGGCCCTAATCAGTAGTAAAAACAATTAGGAAGGGGAAAAAAAATTCACAGGTACACCAAATACAATACAAGTAATAATCACGTTTAAAACCAGCAAGAAATAAAAGCACAATAAAATCAATTATATCTATAAACATCAAAGTATTCACAAAATAAAAGGATGTAAAGCATGACATCATATACATAAAACATGGGGAGAGGAGTAAAAATTTATTGCTTTTAGAATGGGTTCAAACTTAAGTGACCAACAACCTAATAAAGACTGCTATTGCATAGAATGTTATATATAAACCTAATGGTAACCACAAATCAAAAACCTGTAATATATCCACAAAAAAATGATTAAAACAGAACCCAAGTGCATCACTAAATAAAGCCATCAAACCTCAAGGGAAAAGGGGAAGAGAAGGAAGAGAAGAATTTTAAAAATAAAGAAATAAAACAAGTAACGAAATGGCAATAAGTACATACTTATCAATAATCACTTTCTATGTAAATGTGTTCATTACACTTTCAATGTAAATGTGCTCCAATCAAAACACAGAGGGTGACTGAATGGATAAAACAGCAGGACCCATCTATATGCTGCTTACAATAGACTCACTTCAGACCTAAAGAGACCCTCAGATTGAAAGTGAAGGGATTAAAAAAAAAATTTACCATGCAAATGAAAGCCAAAGTAAAGTGGAGGTAGCAATAGTTACATCTGACAAAATAGACTTTAAAACAGAGATTGTAATAAGGGACAAAGAAGACACTACATAGTGATAAAGGGAACAGTCCAACATGAAGATATAACAATTGTAAATATTTATGCACCCATCATGGGAGTACCCAAATACATAAAGCAACTATTAAAATAACTTAAAGGAAGAAACTATTAATAATACAAAAATAGTAGGAAGTTCTAACACCCACTTACATCAATGGATAGATCATCCAGACACAAAATCAAGAAGGAAACAATGGCTTTTAATGACACATTGGACCAGAGATCTAACAGATATATTCAGAACATTCCACTTGAAACAGCAGAATGAATTTTTTTTTAAGTGCACATGGAATATTCTCCAGAATGAACCACATGTTAGGCCACAAAACAAGTCTCAACAAATTTAAAAAAAATGAAATGATATCATGCATCTTTTCAGACCACAACAGTATAAAACCAGAAATCAATCACAAGAAAGTATCTGGAAAAAACACAAATATACGGAGGTTAAATAACATGCTACTAAACAATGAGTAGGTCAATGAGGAAATCAAAAAGGAATTTTTTTAAAAATGGAGACAAATGAAAATGGAAATAAAATGGTACAAAATCCTGGCAATGCAGAAAAAGCTGTTCTAAGAGGAAAGATTATAGCCATACAGGCCTACTTCAAGAAGCAAGAAAAAATCTCAAATAAACACCCTAACCTTACACCTAAAGGAGCTGGAAAAAGAACAACAAATGAAGACTTAATCCAACAGAAGAAGGGAAATAATAAAGATGAGAACAGAAATAAATGAAATAGAGACTAAAAAGACAATATAACAGATCAATGAAACCAGCAGCTGGTTCTTTGAAAAGAAAACATCAAACAAATTTATAACCCTTAGCCAGACTCATAAAAAAAAGTAATCAAAAAGGACTCAAATAAATAAAACCAGAAATGAAAGAGGAGAAATAACAATCAACACCACATAAATACAAAGGGGTATAATAGAATATTAGGGATAATTATATGCCAAAAAATTGACAACATAGAAGAAATGGATAAATTCCTAGAAACATATGACACTCCAAAACTGATTCAGGAAGATATCGATAGTTTGCCCAGAATAATTACTAGCAACAAAATCAAATCAGTAATCAAAAACTCCCAAAAAATGAAAGTCCAGGGCCAGATGGCTTCACGGATGAATTCTACCAAACATTTAAAGAGAAGTGAATACCTGTTCTCAAAATAGTCCAAAAGATAGAAGAGGAAGGAAAGTTTTCAAATTGATTCTACAAAGCCAGCCAGCATTACCCTGCTACCCAAACCAGATAAAGACACTACAAAAAAAAGAAGAAAGAAGAAAAAAAAAAGAGAACTACAAGGCAATATCTCTGATGAACATAGATGGAAAAATCCTCAACAAAATATTAACAAACTGAATCCAACAATACATTACAAAAATCATTCAGTCAAGTGGGATATATTCCAGGGATGCAAGGGTGGTTTAATATTAGCAAGTCAATGTGACATATCTCATTAACAAGAGAAAGGATAAAGCCAATATGACCATTTCAATAGATGCATTAAAAACTTTTGACAAAGCGCAACATCCATTCATGATAAAAACTCTCAACAAATTAGGTTTAGAGGGAACACACCTCAACATAATAAAGGCCATATATGAAAAAATCACAGCTAACATCATATTCAATGGTGAAAAACTGAGAGCTTTTCCTCTAAGATGAGAACAAGACAGAGATGTCCAGTATCATCACTTTTTTCAACATAGTACTGGGGGTGCTAGCCACAGCAATGAGACAAGTTTCACAATTTGCAGATATCATGGTACTATATATAACAAACCCTAAGGATTCCACTGAACTACTAGAACCGATAAATGAATTCATGATTTTGTCATGATACAAAATCAATGTACAGAAACATGTTGTATTTATGTTCACTAATAATGAAGGAGCAGAAAGAGAAATTAAGAAACCAACCCCATTTCCAATTGCACAAAAAATAATATAATACCTAGGAATAAATAACCAAAGAGGTGATGGATCTGAAATCCAAAATTTATAAAACACTGATGAAAGAAATTGAAGACGACACAAACAAATGGAAAGATATTCCATGATCATTCATTAGGAAAACCAATATCGGTAAAATGTCCATACTACTCAAAGCAATCTACAGAGTCACTGCTTTCTCTATTAAAATACCAGTAACAGTTTTCTCAGAACTAGAACAAATAATGCCAAAATTTGTATGGAACCACAAAAGACCCCAATAGGGAAAGTAATCTTGGAAAAGAACAAAGCTGAAGGTAACACAATCACAGATTTCAAGATATACTACAAAGCTGTAATAATCAAAACAGTATGGTCCTGGCACAAAAATAGACACAGAAGTCAATGGAACAGAATAGAGAGCCCAGAAACAAACCCACAGTTATATGGTCAATGAGTCTATGACAAAGTAGGCAAGAATATACAATGGGAAAGAGAGTTTTTTCAATAAATGGTGTCGGGAAATTTGAACAGCTAAATGCAAAAGAATGAAACTGGATCACTTTCTTACACCATATAGAAAAAAAAAAACTCAAAGTGAATTAAAGACCTAAATATAAGACCTGAAACCCTAAAACTCTAGAAGAAAAGACATACAGTAATCTCTTTGACATCATCTGTAGAAACACTTTTCTAGATACATCCACTTGGCAAGGAAAACAAAAGCAAAATTAAACTATTGGGACTAAATAAATAAATAAATAGCTTTGCAGAGTGAAGGAAACCTAGAAACTTAGAATTCTCATTCATTACTAGTGGGAATGAGAAATGGTACGTCCACCCTGATAAACACTTTGGTAGCTTCTTAAATTGTTAAGCATATGCTTATCATATGATCCAGACATTGTACTTCTAGGTAATTGCACAAGAGAAGAAGAAACACATGTCCATATTGAGACCTTATGTGAATATCCATAACAACATTATTCATAATATCAACATAATGGAAGCAGCCTAGCATCCATCGATAGGAAATGAATAATGGATAAAAAGCTGAGTTACGTCCATACAATGTCAGTGGTAACATGCAGTAACACAAACGAATCTTAAAAGTATTAAGCTAAGTGACAAAAACCAGACACAAAAGACTGCATACTGTATGATTCCATTTATATGAGATTCTAAAAAAGGCAAAATTATAGGGACAAAAAACAGACCATAGTTTCCATGGTCTGGGCATTCATAGAGTGAATTTACTACAATGGAGCATAAGGGAACTTTCTGGAATGATGGAAATAGTCTATAATTTGAGTAGGATGTTGATTACATCATTGACTATATGCATTTATCAAAACTCATCGAACTGTATACTTAAAAAGGGCAATTTAATTTTATAAAAGTTATGCCTCAAAAACTAAAAAAAAAAACAACTTTGAAGTATCTATTCTCTTGCTATCTGAAATAATTTGTTTAAAAAAATTAGAATCATAGTCCTTATAATGCTAAAGAATGTGCAGTGGAATAGGTCTGTGACAATTAGCCCTGTAATTAAGAGACTTTTATTCCTCTCATTACCTAGTAATAAGTCAGGTAATCAAGGAGGCACCTCCAGTTTCTAGTCAGGATATTTGGTAAGCAATGAGCAGGTCCACTGCAGGCTTCATGACCCAGTAAGAAAGAGAGCAAGGAAACTTGTAGTTCTTGGGTGGAATGAAATTAACTTGTATCAGTAATATCAGTGTTTCTTACAAATGTGGGTTGAGGTTATGAGTAGATTATAAATCAATTTAGTAGATCTTTTTTTATTTTTAAATAACATTTAAAAAATATAAAATATAGGTGTATATCTCAAGTAATAATGGTAAGTATCCCTTTTTTTTTTTAAAGATTTCATTTATTTATTTGACAGAGAGAGAGACAGCCAGTGAGAGAGGGAACACAAGCAGGGGGAGTGGGAGAGGAAGAAGCAGGCTCCCACCAGAGGAGCCCGATGCGGGGCTCAATTCCAGGACCCTGGGATCACGTCCTGAGCCGAAGGCAGACGCTTAACCACTGAGCCACCCAAGTGCCCCAATAATGGTAAGTATTCCTTTGTGGAACTCTAAGTTTGTGTGAATGTGTGTTTGTATTTAATGATTCGAGATATAACATATATTTATTATTATAGATTTCAATAAAAAACTTGCAAGTTTGAATTCCAGTAAGTTATATGTCAATAGATCTTTTAGTTTTGATATGGTTGCTCCCAAATGTAATGGGATGAAAGGCAGAGTCTGTGTTTCAGACTCCTCTGATGTGGCCAGGTCCTTATTCTGCATGACCATCATATATATGGTGTGCTTCTATGAAGCAGTAGTAAGGAAAGGGAGACTTGTATCCACCAACTCATTTGTATCCTAGTTGAGCCTAGCTCACTAGGATCCAGTAAGTGCTTTGTACTCCAGCAGCCCAGAGATTTTCTTCCTAAACAAGTGCTGGTCAGAACCCAGAGCTAATAAGATTACAGGACTAACTTAAGGAGAAAATGGCCAACTGCATGATATGGTATGAAAAACACCAGGTTAAACATTATACCCTCTCAAAAGTCTTCTTTGGAAATCCAATTATTTCTTGGAGAATACTCAGAGTACTTGATATATAGTACTTCTTTATTGATAATCATTAGTATATATGATGCTTTCTTTTTCTGGAATAGAAGAGCAGTAAGTGTAGGAGGAAGGCACTTGATAGCCAAAAGAAAAGAGAAATAAAAAGTCTAACAAATATTTTAAAAGGTAAGAGGTGGGTGGTGGATGGGTTCAATAGGTGATAGGGATTAAGGAGAGCACTTGTGATGAGCACCAGGGAATGTATGTACATGTTGAATCACTATATTGTACACCTGAAACTAATATTATACTATATGTTAACTACATGGACTTTAAATAAAAACTTAAAAATTAAGGCATAAAAGGTTATTGAAAATCAGGCAGTATGGCTAATAAGATATATAAAATAAAATTTTCCTACCCTTCTTTCAAAAAAAAATGACAAGATAGGCTGTGTCAAAAGTCAGTATGGGGGTGCCTGGGTGGCTCAGTCGTTAAGCGTCTGCATTCGGCTCAAGGCGTGATCCCGGCGCTCTGGGATCGAGCCCCACATTAGGCTCCTCCGCTGGGAGCCTGCTTCTTCCTCTCCCACTCCCCCTGCCTGTGTTCCCTCTCTCGCTGGCTGTCTCTGTCAAATAAATAAATAAAATCTTTAAAAAAAAAGTCAGTATGACATAATTTATATTTTTATCCAGAGCCAGTTGTAGAGGTTGTTCAATTTATTTTCCTGATGACCTAGTGACTTTTGCTTTGGCTCATAGTCATACTAACTAGCTATATTAAAACAAAAATATCTGCTTTGAATTCTATGAGGAATGGGGCAAGAGTAGAGTACCCATGCACCTCCATCCAACCTCCATCTCACTCATTCACCTGCGAATCACTCTGAACCACCTATAACATAAAGATGTGTGTGTGTGTGTGTGTGTAGGAAAAGGAACACATTCTCATCATAGGAGAAGGATGGACTTTCTAATGGTTAAACACTGAGTTGGGTCAAAATTGTCTGGTGGACACCACAATATGTATTAGCACATCATGCTCTTTCACGCTCTTCTTTGAGATAAGTGAAACCATTACACTGGCATGGAATAAGAATTGTTTAAACTTCAAAGCATCCAGCCACATCTTTTGGCAGACAGTGGGAAGCATGCTGCCCCACAAGACCAAGAAAATCCAGGCTGCCCTGAACCACCTCAAGGTGTTTGCTGGGATACTGCCACTCTATGACAATAAAAAGTGGATAGTGGTTCCTGCTGCCCTCAAGGTTGTGTGTCTGAAACCTACAGAAAAGTTTGCTTATCTGTGCCACCTGGCTCATGAGGTTGCCTGGAAGCACCAGGCAGTAATAGCCACTCTGGAGGAGAAGAGGAAAGAGAAGGCCAAGAGCCATTACTAGAAGAAAAAGCAGCTCATGAGGCTATGGAAACAGTCCAAAAAGAATGTGAAGAAAATTGAGAAGTACAGAAGTCCTCAAGACCCATGGACTCCTGGTCTGAGCCTGATAAAATTGACTGTTTATTCAAAAAAAAGAAAGAAAGAAAGAAAGAAAGAAAGAAAGAAAGAAAGAAAGAAAGAAAGATCTAACAAACAAAAACCTTGACTATTTCTAGCTTATCTTATTATAATGACACTGATTCAATTTATGAAACTTTATATTATTGCACTGGGTTGATGCTCATCTCCTGTATTATAAGTAAAGCATTTTGATAATGTGTTCTTCTGGGTGCACCTATCTCTAAATGACTTCAAGATGACCAATTTCACTGACCCCATGGTATTAAGCTACCTAAGAGACAGCAATTGGTTTTCCTGAAGTGTAAGCTCCTTTAGGGCAAGAAGTAGATCTAATTCCTTTCTGAATGCTCAGTGCCCAGTGTAGTGTCTGGCACAATGGAAGGGAGCAAGAAATGTTTTTGAACTAACTGTTTTAACTGTTTTATGTGAGCTTACAGAGAATAAAGAGGGATAAAAGGGAATAATAATATCTAAAAAATGAGTTATGTCTAGAGTAGATTTTAGTGAAAAACTGTTAGGGAAAAGAGGACTGTTTTAATTCTTAAGCCAAAACAAACAAACAAACAAACAACGAAAACAAAAACAGAAAAGAGAGAGAGAAGGAGGAGTATGAATGGTTAATTTATTTCATCAGTACCAACTGAAGTGTGCTGTTTTTCAGGAGGCTCTGGAACAAGACGTTGAAAAGGAAAATGCACTTGCAGTATAAAGCAAATGCCAGGGTCATTGAAATGAGCTGCCCCCTCATCAGGTGGCAGGGCCAGAGAGCACTGGGGTTGAGGACTGCTGGCAGTGACAGAAGGGACACAGGCTACTGTTGTTTCTTTATTGTGATGCTGGATGATTCATTCATGCTGTAAATGCAGAAAGCGGGCTAGGAGAAAGGAGGTGTGTGTGTGTGTGTGTGTGTGTGTGTGTGTGTGTGTGTGTGTTTAGCATAAAGCCAAGACCATCCACAAACTGATTTAATATTGATGTGTAATACTTTTCTCCAAACATTCATAAAGGCAGCTTGGTTCCTTTACCTTTCCTTCAAAGATAAACAAATAGACAAAATTTGCAACAGTTTCCCCCATAACCTACAAAATGAGTAACTATGCCTGGACTTGAGGCTTTCGAGTTGTTTTGCAAAGTGATTGCTCAAAAAGATGAATTCTCACTGTGAGGCTGCAGGCGAATGTGGTCTTGAATTCCTAATGAGACTACACTGCAGTCGCTTTTCAGGCAAAACCTGCCATGTACGCAGAATGAGGATCTTCTGAACAAAAGATTCACAACAGTTGTGTTTTGGTTTCAAAAAGGAAAGAAAACTATTATTATTACAGAATCCTAACAGAAACAGAAGAGGAAAGGAATCTACCCATAGATGAAGGTAATAGTAGGCAATAAATGAGAATAAAGCAAAGTTACATCAAATTGGGCGAGTACTTACAACATCAGACCTCATCAGCTGGGGAAGCCCCGTGGGGAGAGCCAGGCTGGAGTCCCAATTGAGAGGCCTGGGGGGAGCGTCCTCCCCTCAGGTGAGACTTCCCACTGACCATCCCCATAAGGGCCAAATAGCAAGGTTTCAAATTAAACATTTGTTCATCGATGTGCAGTTTGGAGAGAGCTGCAGTTCCATGTTATCATGTTTCTATATTTTCAAGGAGCCTGGGCTATATGTGCCCTCCTCCCCTCCTGGATTCTCTTCTGGGGGACAGCCCAGCCTGGAGCAGGAGGCAATATGAGACAAGATTTGTAGCTCTTGTGTCCAGAACAGAAGGGCCAGTTCTGATCTGGAGGCCAGATAATATATTTCAGACAAAGAGACTCCCAAGGTTATTCACACAGCACAAGGCTCACAAACAATATTCCTTAGCCTGCCTGTGTACATGCAGTTCTGGGTGGTCAGTTATACGGGACAAACCACAAAATCATCTATCCATACAGAATAGAAGATCAGCACCATTTTTTGTTCAAGTTTCCTACAGAAAAGCCATTGAAGGTGAGCGGAAAAAAAACAGTCAATGTAGATGCTTTAGAAATCAATTAACTCTTTCAGGTCCCAGAAAGCCTTAAAGCCTAGTATGTAACAATAGTGGTAATATTTTTGGCATACTAATGAAGTGGCAGGCACTTTTGAAAGGGTTCAACATAGTTTCTTTAAATCATCATAACTATCAGTAAGTTTCTAAACAGACAACAAAATTTAGGTAATTTGACTCCAAAGCTCTGGGTCTAAAGCCCTGTGTATACTGCCAGATATATAAGCCTTGGGTTCAGACAGCTCTGGATTAAACTGCAACCTTTGTCAATTCCCAGCCTTGTTATTCTAGGTGCATAATTTTATTGAGCTGCATTTCCTCATCTGTAAAAGAAGGCAAACAATGCGTGGATCGCAGAATCGTCATAAGGTTTAAGTGAAATAAGCCTCACGCCTTGCATTTTGCACAGTGTCTAACACCTAGTAGTACCTCTACACATGGTAACAATTATAAGTAACTGAATGATATTGATTATATATTTATTACACAAATATTTATTGAACATCTGCATAGAGAATGGTGATACGGTCGTATTGATAGGCCAAATCAGAAAAGGCCTTGTCCATTTTTCTCTCAAAGGAGAATCTCATGAATATATTTACTTTCTTAAAGGATAATTCTGTAGCACACTACATAGAGACTGACCTTTGAAGTCAAGAAAATCAGAATACTGCAGCAATAGTCCAGGGGAGAAATAAGGACTTAATGTAAGAGAGTAGCAATATGATAGAGATGAGAAAATAGATATGAATTTTTAAAACTGATAGTGCCGAAATGACTTAAGAATTGCTTAGATATGTGGGGTAAGAGAGATGGAACTGACAAGGATATCATCCAGATTTCTGGCTTGAACAGATAGTGGAATAATTGTTTTCATTGACTGAAGTAGGGAACACAGGAAGAGGAGTAGGTTTGTAAAGGAATAGCTTTACTTGGGTAAACATGAAAGTTATATTTTGGACATGTTGAAATGGAGTTATTTGTGGGACATCTGGAAAACAATGTCCAATGAAGAATCGAAAATTGTTGAAAATTGAAAATTAAAATTAGACAATTGAAAATTAAAAATAGTTTGTTGCTCTGGAAAAAATTATGGCCTAGAGAAATAGATTTGGGATTTGTCAGCACACAGGTTGAAATATTAGATGTGACTGGAACCAAACTAAGGACCACATTTTTAGACAAGTAGGCTGAAGGCAAAATCCTGGAATACACCCATAGGTAAGAGGTAGGAAGGGAAAGGAAGAGAAGGTGACAAAAATACCAAAAAACAATCAGGGAGGTCAGAGATATTAAAGGACGAAAATGCATAAATCGTTGGAAGGGAGAATTTTAAAATGGTCAGAGAAAACCACAGTGTCAAATGTTGCAGTTTTTTTTTTTAATATTTTATTTATTTATTTGACAGAGATAGAGACAGCCAGCGAGAGAGGGAACACAAGCAGGGGGAATGGGAGAGGAAGAAGCAGGCTCCCAGCAGAAGAGCCTGACGTGGGGCTCGATCCCAGAACTTCGGGATCACGCCCTGAGCCAAAGGCAGACGCTTAACGACTGAGCCACCCAGGCGCCCCAAATGTTGCAGTTTTAAAATAAGAATTATAAGGTGGTCATTGGATCTGGGAACATGGATGTGCTAAATATCTTCTGTAGACCTCTCTGGAGCCACGATTCACCCTTCTCCACTGCACTCTAATCTGTGCCTGGGAAATTGATGTGTATGAACCTCATTAATGGACTTTGATTTAGGTTCAAATATTAGGGAGTGGTTGCAGGAGATCTGAAGGAAGTAAGAGAGTGAGGTTTGGATATTTATTCACCTTACTTCCTCCCTGTAGTCCTCATATACTAGATTTTTCCATGACAGAAAAATGATGGAAAGTCACAGCTTCTACCCAGTATCTACCTCTAGACAGTCTTCTCCATTTCCAGGTTTTAGGAGCTGCTTCCTTCTCTTGCTCCTTTAGGCTGAAGGGCAGTAAAGTGATCCCACTGTTTCTAGCACAGTTGTCTCCTTGCACCCAGCCCACATCTTTATAAATAATCGCTTAATTGCATTATCATTAAATTATCAAATTTTAAGATGCCATCTCTTTCCTGCTGGGGTCCTGACTGATATATTGGAAATGGATGGTGCAGATTTGATGTAGTAGTGGGTACAAAAGCTAGACTAGCATTTGTAAACCAAATGAAAGGTGAAGAAATGTAAATTGTCAGTATATATATATATATATATATATATATATATATATATCACCTTTTAAGATTAATAGTTAAGGAAAGTGGAGAGGAACTAGTAACTAGAAAAGGGCATAGAAGGGTCAAGCGCTTAATATTTTTGGTGTACAGAGACTTTAAAATATTTATAGGCCAAAGCTAACCAGCCAGAAAATAGAGGATAGATTGAAAATACAGTAAATGAAAAAAAGTAGTTAAAGCAAGATTTCAGAGGAGACAAGAAAGAATAAAACCCAGAGCATGGGCAGAAACATTCATCTTGGAAAGAAAAAGACTGAACCAATAGAAATAAGGTTATACATAGGAACAGATAAGTTTGCAGGTCAGAAACAGGAAATTGTAGTAGTTTTTGTTGAAGACATCTATTTTCTGAAATGAATAGAGAATTGTGATGATTTCTATTCTTCTCTGAAATGAAAAGAGAACTGCAAATAATAGATCATGTGGGGAATGGAAGAAGGATCTTCCCAGGGACACCTGAACAAATTAACCTGCTTTGCTGAGAACTCAACTGTGGTTGGAATCCATAAATTTGTAGTTGTACCAGTATTAATATTTATGGTGAGAGAGCCAATCTCAGTGACCTAAGGTAGGATTGAGGGAGTTATTAGATTGGATTGATCCAGGTTTTGGAATTTGAAGGTCAGTATCAGTGCAAATACACAGAAACAAGGGAGCAGAGGATGCTAATATGAGAGTAAAGAGATGGATCATAGGGTCAGAGTTAAATAGGGAGGAAAGTGAGATTGGAAGGCGGCTGATGGCTTGAGGAAAAATGAAAGGATGAAGGGACCAGAGAGCTAGATAAGCTCAAAGAACAACTATAGTAGGAATAAGGAAATAAAAACACCCAAAGCAATGTTGGTAGGTTCATTTTCAGTGAGGCAGCCCTGAACAATAAGGTCCAAGGTATGGCAACCAATATGTAAATGAACTTGATTTATAAAACATACAATTTAGTATTATGTTAGCTTATACTTTCTTGGTTTCTTCATATTGTTCTGATATTTCTATTTATCAATTCATATATTTTTATTATTTTCTAATTGGAAAATATTTATATGATTCTCTTAACAAGATTTTTCCCCTCAAATTCAGAGTATTTATAAAAGCTTAGAAATCTGTTGTAGGAATGTTAATTAATGATATCAAATGCCGCTTGTAATAGTCCCTAAATGCAAAAGATTTTACTATTAGATCTTCCTTTCTCAATTTTAAAATTGAGCAGATTATTTTATTATATATAATATTAGACAAGTTTCTTTTCCTGCTAACATTTTGTATTGGATTGATTGTCAAGGATCAGTTATCTCTCTTGATTGTTCATGATTAATGAACTGACTGATTGGTGGCAGAAAGGAGTGTAGCAAGTCCGATTTGAGATTTTCAAATAATAAGATAGATGTGTAATAATTGTCATTTATGTAATTTTTAGCTAGAGATTAAAGACAGAATCTTGATGTTGGGCAAGAACATTTATTCTCTACCCCTTTTGCTTTCGTCCATGTGAAGGGAACTACATTGGAGAAGGAACAGAGTATGTGTATAGTTCAGTGATTACCTCACCTATACTCTTTGGGTTCTGTCTGCATCTATTTTGCAGTAAGGCCAAGCCCCTCGGTGCAAGGCCTAGATGTTCCATGGCTGCTTGTTACGTGGGTATATGAGTCTGATGAATTAGGGGTTCAGTGCTAAGAACCATACTTTTCCTCTCATAGAGGCCATAGTCTTCACTATCAGTTTTATAAGTTACAAAAGGAACCTTTTATCCTTCAATTTTTTAAAATTTAAATTATAGTTGGTTAACATACAGTATATATTAATTTAGAGTGTAGAATTTACTGACTCATCACTTACATACAACACCCTGTGCTCATCACTACTAGTGCCCTCTTTAACGTACCACCTGCTTAACCCATCCCCCAGCACATCTCCCCTCCAGTAACCAGCTGTTTGCTCTTTACCGTTAAGAGTTTGTTTTCTGGTTTGACTCTCTTGTTTTTTCCCCCTATGCTCATCTGTTTTGTTTCTTAAATTCCACATATGAGTGAAATCATATGGTAGTTGTCTTTCTCTGACTGACTGACATAGACTAACATGGCTTCTGCAAAGAGTGCAAGTTTGACCTCTTCCTTGCCAATTGGATGCTTTTTATTTCTTTTTGTTGTGTGATTGCTGAGGATAAGATTTCAGTACTATGTTAAACAACAGTCACAAGAGTGTACATCTCTGTCTTTTTCCTGACTGTAGGGGAAAAGCTCTTAGTTTTTCCACATTGAGGATTATATTAGCTGTGGGTTTTTCATATATGCTCTTGCATATGTTGAGATATGTTCCATCTATCCCTACTTTGTTGAGGGTTTTTATAATGAATGGATGTTTTACTTTGTCAAACCTTTTTTCTTCATCTACTGAAAGGATCATATGATTCTTATCCTTTCTTTTATTAATGTATGTGATATATTCTGGAGAATGTCCAATACACACTTGAAAAGAATGTGTATTCTGCTGCTTTAGGATGAAATACTCTGAATATATCTGTTAAGTCCCTCTGGTCCAGTGCATCATTTAAGCCATTGTTTCCTTGTTGATTTTCTGCTTAGATGACCTATCCATTGATGTAAGTACTATTACCGTGTTTTTATCAATGAGTTTATGTTTGTTATTAGTTGTTTATGTATTTGGGTGCTCCCAAATTGGGGGCATAAATATTTATAATTGTTAGAT
Organism: Ursus arctos; assembly: GCF_023065955.2. Taxonomy (NCBI): domain Eukaryota; kingdom Metazoa; phylum Chordata; class Mammalia; order Carnivora; family Ursidae; genus Ursus; species Ursus arctos. Next base: position 71,812,115 of record NC_079873.1, read on the forward strand.
CTTCTTGTTGGATAGTCCCCTTTATTATGATATTGTACCCTTCTTCATTTCTTGTTACAGTCTTTGTTTTAAAGTCTACTTTGTCAAGCATTTGACAAAATACAGCATCCTTTCCTGATTAAAACCCTTCAGAGTGTAGGAATAGAGGGTACATTTCTCAATCTCATAAAAGCCATCTATGAAAAGCCTACTGCAAATATTATTCTCAATGGGGAAAAGCTGGAAGCCTTTCCCTTAAGATCAGGAACACAAGGATGCCCACTCTCGCCACTACTATTCAACATAGTACTAGAAGTCCTTGCAACAGCAATCAGATGACAAAAAGGGATAAAAGGTATCCAAATCGGCAAAGAAGAAGTCAAAATGTCTCTCTTCGCAGATGACATAATACTCTATATGGAAAACCCAAAAGAAGCCACTCCCAAACTATTAGAAGTTATAGAGCAATTCAGTAATGTGGCAGGATACAAAATCAATGCTCAGAAATCAGTTGCATTTCTATACATGAATAACGAGACCGAAGAAATAGAAATTAGGGAATTCATCCCATTTACAATAGCACCAAAAACCATACGTTACCTTGGAATTAACTTAACCAGAGACATAAGGACCTATATTCTAGAAACTATAAATCACTCTTGAAAGACATTGAGGAAGACATAAAAAGATGGAAAAATATTCCATGCTCATGGATCAGAAGAATTAACATAGTTAAAATGTCCATGCTACCCAGAGCAATCTACACTTTCAATGCTATCCCGATCAAAATACCGAGGACATTTTTCAAAGAACTGGAACAAATAGTCCTTAAATTTGTATGGAAACAGAAAAGGCCCCGAATCTCCAAGGAACTGTTGAAAAGGAAAAACAAAGCTGGGGGCATCACAATGCCGGATTTTGAGCTGTACTACAAAGCTGTGATCACAAAGACAGCATGGCACTGGCACAAAAACAGACACATAGACCAATGGAACAGAATAGAGAACCCAGAAATGGACCCTTGGCTCTTTGGGCAACTAATATTTGATAAAGCAGGAAAAAACATCCGGTGGGAAAAAGACAGTCTCTTCAATAAATGGTGCTGGGAAAATTGGACAGCTACATGCAAAAGAATGAAACTTGACCACTATCTCACACCATACAGAAAAATAAACTCCAAATGGATGAAAGACCTCGATGTGAGGCAGGAATCCATCAAAATTCTAGAGGAGAACATAGGCAGCAACCTCTACGACATCGGCCAAAGCAACCTTTTTCATGATACATCCCCAAAGGCAAGAGAAACAAAAGATAAAATGAACTTATGGGACTTCATCAAGATTAAAAGTTTCTGCACAACCAAGGAAACAGTCAAAAAAAGTAAGAGGCAGCCCACGGAATGGGAGAATATATTTGCAAATGACACTACAGATAAAGGACTGGTATCCAAGATCTACAAAGAACTTCTCAAGCTCAATACACGAGAAACAAATAAACAAATCAAAAAATGGGCAGAAGATATGAACAGACCCTTTTCCAATGAAGACATACAAATGGCTAACAGACACATGAAAAAATGTTCAAAATTGTTAGCCATCAAGGAAATTCAAATCAAAACCACACTGAGATACCACCTTACGCCAGTTAGAATGGCAAAAATAGACAAGGCAAGAAACAACAATTGTTGGAGAGGATGTGGAGAAAGGGGATCCCTCCTACATTGTTGGTGGGAATGCAAGTTGGTACAGCCACTCTGGAAAACAGTGTGGAGGTCCCTTAAAAAGTTAAAAATTGAGCTACCCTATGATCCAGCCATTGCACTACTGGATATTTACCCCAAAGATACAGACGTAGTGAAGAGAAGGGCCATATGCACCCCAGTGTTCATAGCAGCAATGTCCACAATAGCTAAATCGTGGAAGGACCCGAGATGCCCTTCAACAGATGACTGGATTAAGAAGTTGTGGTCCATATATACAATGGAATATTACTCAGCTATCAGAACGAATGAGTTCTCAACATTTGCTGCAACATGGACGGCACTGGAAGAGATAATGCTAAGTGAAATAAGTCAAGCAGAGAAAGACAACTATCATATGATTTCTCTCATCTATGGAACATAAGAACTAGAATGATCAGTAGGGGAAGAAAGGGAAAAAGAAAGGGAGGGTAATCAGAAGGGGAAATGAAACATGAGAGAATATGGACTATGAGAAACAAACTGAGGGCCTCAGAGGGGAGGAGGGTGGGGGAATGGGATAGACCGGTGATGGGTAGTAAGGAGGGCTTGTATTGCATGGTGCACTGGGTGTTATACGCAACTAATGAATCATCGAGCCTTACATCAGAAACCAGGGATGTACTGTATGGTGACTAACATAATATAATAAAAAATCATTTAAAAAAATTAAAAATAATAAGGTCTACTTTGTCTAATAGAAGTATTGCTAGCTACTCTGGCTTTCTTTTGACATCCATTTGCATGGTATTTATTTCTCCATCTCCTCACTTTCAATCGGCAGGTGTCTTTAGGTCTAAAATGAGTCTCTTCTAGGCAGCATTTAGATGGGTGTTGCTTTTTTCCTTTTTTTAATCCATTCTGACACCCTTGTCTTTTGATTGGAACATTTAGTCCATTTACATTCAGAGTAGTTATTGATAGATATGTACTTAGTGTCATTTTATTTCTTGGTTTGTCCTCGTTTTTGGAAATTTTATCTGTTCCTTTCTAGTCTTTGTTATTTTGGTCTTTCTTTAGCACTCAAAGAGTCCCCTTTACTATTTCTTGCAGGGCTGGTTTAGTGGTCACAAGCTCCTTCAGTTTTTGTTTGTCTGGGAAACTCTTTATCTCTCCTCTCTTCTGAATGAGAGCATACTGGATAGAGTATTCTTGGCTGTTGATTTTTCCCATCCAGCACTTCATACATATCATGCCACTCTCTTCTGGGCAGCCAAGTTTTTGTGGAAAGATCTGCTGCTACCCTTACTGGCCTTCCTTTGTAAGTTAGGGACTTCTTTTGTCTTGCTGGTTTTAGGATTTTTTTTTCTTTATCACTATATTTTGAAGATTTAACTATAATATGTCTTTTGTTGGTCTTCTTTTATTGATTTTGTTGGGAGTTCTATATCCTCCTGGATTTGATGTCTGTTTCCTTCCCCAGATTATGCAAGTTTTTATCTATAATTTTCTTAAATAAACCTTCTACCCCCTTTTGTCTCTCTTGTTCTTCTGGGACTCGTATGACATGAATGTTACTACATTTGATGGAGTCACTGAGTTCCCTAAATCCACTCTCATGATCCCCAATTTTTCTTTCTCTCTTTTGTTCAGCTTCAGTATTTTCCACGATTCTATTTTCTATATCACTTATTTGTTCCTCTGCTTCTTCCATCCTTGTGGTTGCTATATCCACTTGGTTTTGAATGTTAGTTTTTGCATTTTTTCATTTTGGCCTGTTTGTTTAGCTCTTTCATCTCTGCTATGAGGATCTTCCTGGTGTCTTCCACGCTTTTCTCAAGCCCAGCTAGTATCCTTTGATTTCATCAGTCATATTACTTATATCTGTTTTGATTAGATAGCTGGCCATGACCTTTTCTCCTTCTTTCTTTTGGGATGAATTCCTCCATCTTGGCATTTTGTCTAGGTCTCTATCTTCTGTGTATTAGAAAAGCCTGTTATGTTTCTTGCTTCTGAGAGTAGTGGTTTTATGAAGAAGGGATCATATAACCAGGGCCTGGCCCTCAGGAAGTGTCTCTAGGGTGTGCTGAGTGTACTCTGCTGCTATGTTTTGGCTGCTCTGTCCTTCAGGGCACTAATCTGCAGAGATTTTCCTTCCCTGCAGTGGGCAGTATTTGGACCTTGGCCAGAGTGTGGTGAATTTAAACTATGTGTGGCCTGGTTGGATTGTTAAAAGAGACCTGATGCTATTTCCGCTAGAACTAAAGCTTTGCAGAACTCTATGTTCAGTGGACATGGTGTGTGTAGAGGTTTGTGCTGGTCTTCTGGTGAAGGGGCCCATTGCACTAGTCTTTAGGCACACTTTTCCAAGAATAGCAGAACCAGCAGAGCACAGGGGCATGGGACTTGGTGTAAACAGGTTAGTCTCCCAATGTTGGGATTGTGCTGTTTACTGAAGTTGGTTTATGCTGAAGAGTAGGGGAAGGAAATGGTACCTTTTGTCCTGAGAGGGGAGACCGTGTTTGCTGCTCTCAGGGAAGCACATTTAGAGGAGGGAATAATTTTTCCTCATGTGTTCCAGGTGTTTTTCAGATTGCTGATTTCACACTGTCTGTCTCTGTGTCACTTGCCTGCCTACAGCAGTGCAGCACACCTTGGGGTCTATCCCATCCATGCCTGCTGACTTTTACAAATTCCAAACTCCAGGGACCTCATGTGGTGGGAAACTACGCTGGTCCTCTGGGAAAAGGTCTTGCTTAAATGGGACTGATGCATGTTTGACCTAGAAGGACAGGTGTGCCAGAAAGCAGAGGTGTAGGGTTTGGGCCAAATCAATCTAAACAGCCACTATCTGGGTTAGCTGCCCTCAGCAGGTGCCTCCATTCCAGGGAGGGAAATGATTCTTTTGTCCCTAGAGAGGCAATGCCATCTCTTACAGATGGGCTCCAAAAAGTATGAGAAATCTCCTACTGTGCACCTTTGGTGATCCACAGATTGTGCAGACTGCCCCAGAGTTGCATGCCTGCCTCCTCTACAGGAATAAGGCAGCGACCCTAGGTCTCCATCCCAGCCAAGCCAAGGGACTTCTAAAATTCCAGTATTTGAGCCCCGCTGGTTGCAAAAACTCACAAAAATCAGCCCCTGTCATTTCCCCAGCCAATGACTTTAGTTGTCTTTGTGTGTTTACTTGTGCACTCCTCTGTCTCTTGTCTTTCTCCATGACCAGGGCTTTTCCCCTCAGTTGTCTCCACAATCCATTTCTCCCCCAAACCATGTCTCCCCACTTCCTACATTCCTCTATGTGACCTCTTCTCTCCCTCTAGTTGTGCAGTTTGTTCTACCAGTCCTCAGGTCAATTTCTTGGGTATTCAAAATAATTTGATAGTTATCTAGTTGTGCTCCAGGAACCAAGCAAGCCTAGGGTCCTTCTACTATGCTTCTTAGCTTCTAAAGGAGATCTTTTGATGTCCATCTGCTGCACCTGACTACCTCTGTTTCTTAATTAGCTTTGATGCTGACAGTAGCCCTGTAATGGCAACATGGCATAGTGGTTAAGAGTGGGATGTGGAGTTAAACTGCTAGACTTTGAATGCCACTTATACTATATACTAGCATTGTGATTTTGAGCATTTTACTTTCACTTCCCATCTTTAATTTCCTACTCTATGAAATGAAGATTATAATAGTACCTATATCATACAGTTATAAAGATGAAAAGAAAGGGGGGGTAAACAGAAGGGGGAATGAAACATGAGAGACTATGGACTCTGGGAAACAAACTGAGGGCTTCAGAGGGGAGGGGGGTGGGGGAATGGGATAGGCTGGTGATAGGTATTAAGGAGGGCATGTATTGCATGGTGCACTGGGTGTTATATGCAAGTAATGAATCATGGAACTTTACATCAGAAACTAGAGATGTACAGCATGGTGACTAACATAATATAATAAAAATATTATTATTAAAAAAATAAAGATGAAATGAGGTAATACATTTAAAATACTTAGATCTGTATCTGGAAACTTAAAGTACTCAGCTGCTATTATTATCTCTTCTTTAGGGATAAAAATCAGCTATTCAGAAAACATATGTGGCTAGCCCAAGGCCACTGGGTAGTAACTAGAACCAAAATTCTAACCCAGAACCCTTGAGTTCCAAAGCTACCACCGTTTTCTAGACCTGCATCTCCTCTTGAGAAGGCTTGGTTCATGCATTTTGGTTTTGAGATTGAATTTCATTATTTTCCTAGAGGAAATGCATGAAACCAAAACATCCAATCCACTTGGAAGCAAGCCCACCTGCATGTTATGTATGATGAGAAAACTAGGGAGTATATGGATGATTGCACACTTCTTGTCCAGATGCTTGTATGATGGCATACATTTGTCTTCACAACACTTAATATTGCTTTCTAGTCCATTGTCAGAGTTGTCAGGATCAGTAGCATACTCAAGAATTTGTTAGAAATGCAAAATCCCAGGCCCCACCCCAGACTGAAACAGAATCTGCAATTTAGTAAGATCCAGTCGATTCATATGTACATTGCTGTATAAGAAGTACTGCTATAGTCATTCAGTAGAAATTAATTAAATGGTGTTCTGACATGTTACATTTTCTACATATTTACAGTCTAATTTTAATAAGTCTGTCTATCCTATTTATTTAGTTGGGATTTAGGCAAGATTTAGTGTTGCCTAAGCATTTGGGCATCTAAATACTAAACTAAATATTTATTTTTAAAAGAAAAGTAAAGAATCAAAGGGATTAGAATTTCTGCATGGCAACTCAACCCCAAATCACTACAGTTGTTAATTTTTCCTGAACATCTGTGAAGTATAATTATAATTCACCATACTTTGAATAGTAATTGTGTATGTGCTATTAAAGTATTAGGATAAAGCAAATCAATAATATGCAAACTCATTTAAGAACTTTGCCAAATGTTTCAATAATTTATTTTAGATTATTCAACTAGGGAAAACATTACTAATAATTAACTGTCTCTTACTTTCTCCACCAAGCAAGCAAATAACTCCATGATAGACGCTGAAATAGAAAAGCAGAAATTTTGAATTAGGGGTGGTGCTATGTACCAGTTATTTTCTTTCTTTCTTTTTTTTTTAAAGATTTTATTTATTTATTCGACAGAGATAGAGACAGCCAGCGAGAGAGGGAACACAAGCAGGGGGAGTGGGAGAGGAAGAAGCAGGCTCACAGCGGAGGAGCCTGATGTGGGGCTCGATCCCATAACGCTGGGATCACGCCCTGAGCCGAAGGCAGACGCCTAACTACTCTGCCACCCAGGCACCCCAAACCAGCTATTTTCTACAATAAAATCATTCCATAGTTTTTCTGTATATTTCTGAAAATCTCTCTAAAATCCAAATGATGTTAATAAATCTTTGTGGAGTTACTTATCATGAAATTTTTATTTACTATATTAGAAAGATGTGGCAATATTATTTCACTAAACATGAAAGACTGCAAACCAATATTTCAGATTCCAGTTTTTTTAAAGATTTTTTTTATTTATTCGACAGAGATAGAGACAGCCAGCGAGAGAGGGAACACAAGCAGGGGGAGTGGGAGAGGAAGAAGCAGGCTCATAGCGGAGGAGCCTGATGTGGGGCTCGATCCCATAATGCCAGGATCACACCCTGAGCTGAAGGCAGACGCTTAACTGCTGTGCCGCCCAGGCACCCCTCCAGTTTTTTTAATTCCAAGAAATCTTGACAGTAATGCTCATTGATTTACAAATAAAGCTTAACAATTTATAAAGTGACTTTAAAAGTGACTGAGAAACACCACAATTTAAATGAAAGGAATTTCCATAATAGATAACTATGGACTCATTAAGCTAAACAAAGTGAGGTTGACTTTTGAGCTGAACTTCTTGGAATTTTGTTTTTATCTCTTCTATGACCCTTCTTATGCGTAAGTATTGGACAGATTTTGACTACATTGCATGTAATATGGCCATGAGGAAACACCATCTATTTTAATTTATACTTTTTGTCCAAAGCAAAATGGCAATAAATATATTTTCAAATGGATTGTATTTTCAAATGGATATGTCTTATATAGACTTTGATAATATTTGCTTCTTGAAATATATTTTCTGATTAACAAGTGGCTTTCTATCATATCTTGAAATGTGTTATCTATAGTTTATGACAGGAAATTCCCTGAAACTTACTTCATTTAAGTCAGCCTATAAATATGTTAATAAATATATCAATATTTGAATATATTATAAGAAATCTATGGACACATATATTAGTTACAATGTTTTAAAAATTTTATATATTAGAACAAGTAAATGCTGCATGTTATAGAAAATTAACTGATTACTTGTGGTATTTCCAGAGAGCTGAATTGGGATATATAGTAAGTTTATGTAACTGAAATTAAAATCCCTTTCATCAAGTAGTATAGTCTTTAATGCAGGTGAAGGGTAGACAGTGACAAGAGCCAAAGAAACATTATATGCAAAGAAACGTTAGTGAAATATAGCATAAATTAACTGCTGAACAGAGATATATTCAGGCTATTAATGTTTACCATCTACGTGGCATGAAAATGATTTCACATACATTATCTCCTTATCTCTCTTGTAGAGATGCTAACTAGACATGTGATTTAATCTCCATTTTGTAGAGCAGGAAGGTGAGGCTTAGACAGGTTACCAGATTTGTCTAGTCATATAACCAGTAAATAGCAGACTAAAGTCAAATTAGGATTACTTAAATCCTAATATAGTACACATTTCCATTATATTGTACTGCATTTCTGGAGGCTATTTGATTGTGAAGATGAGAAGAATACTATCAACAATGCTTGATTTTGTTTGCTGAGGACCTGAAACCAGTATTTTTATGGCTCCAAAAGAGAGAATAGCTATGTGTTTACCCTACTTCTCCTCCAAATTTGCATAAGAATATAAGAGGTTATTTCTATGGATAATAACAGCTTGATGGGTTAAAAATAGGTCACAAACCTTGCAGGGTTGTTGCAAATGTCAATTAAAGAGCAACATATTTACAATGTTGCTCTGAGAACAAATAATATATTTCATAGGAAGGAAAAGAGGAAGAAGGTTGAGAGGAAAATAATTTTAAGGGCCTATTGTGTGTCAGACACAATGCTAGCTACCTATGGATGCTATCTCATATTTTCATTGTTCTCCATAGTCATCAAGAGAAGTTGTTTTGTTCTACTGATTTCACAGATGAGCAAACTAAGGCACAGAGACAAAGTGACTTGCCTAAGGTTATGCAGTGAATGGAACCAGAACTGAAATCATGATCTGTGAACTCCTAGTCCTGTATTCTTTTCAATATCTTCAAGATGAGTCTCCAGACCTTCCCATAAATAAAGGAGAATGATATGTTACATAGGAAAATCCAAGGTGCCCAATCATTTTGAAACACTATGATATGCAGGCTGATAATAGAATAATTGAATATTGGCATTTAGTGCAAGTATTGGTGAAGTAATGTATTTTAGAGAGTGAAAGATCTAACATGTTGGCATGGGATTAATTCCTTCAACAAGGAGTTATTGAGCTTCTACTATTGCTAAGGTACTATTCTAGGCTCAAAGGACACATTACTGAATATGACAAAGACACTGCTTTCATGGAGCTTAGTCTGGAACATGGAAGGTGTTTGCAAACAGATAGTAATCAAACAAAAAATACACTAGATAATTAGCTTTTCACTCACAGAAGATGATAAAAGTATTTACAACTAGATAACTAAGAGATTTCTGAACAGTCAAATCAATTTCATGTAGGGCAATTTGCAGATGAGATTCTTTTATTTTATTTCTGATTAGTTAACATACAGTGTTATATTAGTTTCAGGTGTAAAATATAGTAATTCAGGTGATTTTTGTTGGGGGGGAAGGACAGTGGGAGCCGGAGAGAGAGAATCTTAAACAGGCTCCACACCCAGTGCGGAGCCTGATGTAGGGCTCAATATCACAACCCTGAGATCATGACTTGGGCTAAAACCAAGAGTCAGACACTTAGCTGATTAAGCCACCCAGGAATCCCAAGATGCTTTTTAAAAGCAGCATCTTTATGGAATTTTAAGGAAACAGGTGTACCATAAATTGTATATTTTGCTGTTTCTCTAACAGATGTTTCTTAAAATGGATCAAAAGGGAGCACTGAAATCAGATTCTGGGACAGTGGATATTCAAGACTTGCCTAGGTCCCACTTTCATTACTCACAGGATGAATGAATTTCTTATTCTGTATGTTAAACTCATTTTATTTGCAACTTATTATAGATTTATTTATTGATTATGAACTGTTGGCACCAAATAATTTGTTACTTCTTCCCTTACCACCTTATTACTAAATGTTTTTATTTAAAATTCAAGTACACGCCAGCAGCTTTCTCATGCATATAAGATATATTCTCCTAAGCCAGCTCATAAATTAAGTAGAGAAAACACAGTGAAGCTAATTACAGATTATTTCTTTTATGGGAAAAAATGTTCATAAACAATCTCAGTTTTTCATATAAAAAAATGTATGCATTTGGATGAATACTTCCTTAGGTAGATTCTGAAATGTTTCAGATAAATGAATAAAATGTTTGTTACCAAATGAAATAAACAAAAAGCTTGGAATTTTGAGTTCATATGCTATTTAGACACCTAGTCATGTGAATAGGGTAAAATTTCATGTAGTTTCAATAAGTTACTGGTGTATAGTAATCATCAGGTTATACAAATTATCTCTAGCCCCATTTCTTTTTATTTCCATATTTTATCAATGGCATATCTAAAAGTGCCTAGAATAAATGCTGGTACAAAGAAAATGCTCAATTACTATTTATTAAACAAAATAGTTACAAACCACCTCACTTCTGCAGCACTGACAAATAGCTGAAAAAAAGCAAATGGGCTTCATTCTTTGAACATGTTTTCAGTAACAATAAGTATAACAGCAATAATAATAGCAATAGGGTATTGAACACTACTTATGCCATGTCCCAGGCACTTATTACATGTGATGAGGACACGGAATACTCGTGAGGTTCAGTGGGGTTGAGTCCGGAGCCGACGACCAAGAAAGAATTCTTGAGGCATTTTTGGTGCAAAATTGGTGGTTTATTAAAGCATGGGGACAGGACCCATGAGCAGAAAGAGCTGCTGCACTGGGGTTGTGAGGGATGGCTGATTATATACCATGGGGTTGGGGGAGGTAAGGAAAAAGGGAGGTTGAGAAAATACTTTCATATGTTAAAGAAGATTCACAAGATACCGGAGGCCTTGCCATTGTCAAGTTAAGATTGTTTTTCCCTCTAGGAAGGCATTAACATTAAGATGGTTGGGAACTTCCTGGAGGCTGCAGATTATAAGGACATTTAATCCTATCTTCATTCCCTTCCGGAAGCTAGGTTATTGGTAGAAATGCTTTGTTCTTGTAAACTGCTAAGACATTTGTAAACTGAGGGACTGTGGTATCTATAGGTTAACTATTTCTTTGTCCTTTAGGGCAGCCAGGAGTGCCTGAGGAATGTCAAGTACATCCCTTGGGGGGGGGGTTGCAGGGTGTCAGTTTCTGCTTTGTCCTCAGTTTGCCTTCTGTTCCCTCATCAGGGTAGGTATAATAATATTCTTATCTCCATTCTGAAGTTGAAGAAACTGAGACACTTAGTTATATATCCCCCTACAAAGCTAGCATGTGAAAAGACCAGGTCTCAGTTGAAATAACATGTGTTTATTCTAAGACCCAGGTTTGAATCTTGCCTCTACCACTTACTAGTGATGAGAACTTAGGTAAATTTTACTTAATTTCTCTAATCCTTAATTTTCTCATCTATAAAATGGAGTTTGTATCTATTTTATAGGATTGATGTGAAAATTAAAGCAGATACAGTATGTAAGTTTCCTAAGTATGTGCTTAGTATACAGTAGGTGTCCAACAAATATTAGTTTAATTCTCCCTTTACTCCTTTTACAACTCTCTTCCTTCCCCAAAGTTAAAGAAAATAAAGAGATTGGAAAAATAAAATGAAATTTTGAAAAAGCATCACTGTGTTTATTAGGACCAGACACTGAAAGGTGTATGAGTTAATTTGGTGGTGAGGCTCCACAAAGCACAATAGAGATATTTAAGCAAATGTTTATTGGTAACAATCGACCTTTTTTTTAATTTTCAAGATTTCCATTCAGTAATGATGAGGTACAGGTGATATATGTGAGGTTCAGTGGGGTGGAGTCCGGAGCCAACGACTAAGAAAGAATTCTTGAGGCGTCTTTGGTGCAAAATGGTGGTTTATTAAAGCACAGGGACAGGACCCATGGGCAGAAAGAGCTGCTGCACTGGGGTTGTGAGGAATGGCCTATTTTATACCTTCAAGTGGGGAGGGGGCTAGTGATAGCGTAAGTCTCTATGGAATTTTGGAAGCAAGGTCTCCAGGACCTTGAGGGGGCTAGCTACTGTTGGGAAAGTGTCATTTACTACCGTCTAAAAAAACCTTAGTCATGAGACCCTTCAGATGTATATTGGTGGGCCATATGCTTGGGGGATGATTTGCCAACACGTATCTTGGCAAGGGGGGGTGTTAGAGATAAAGGAAGTTTCCAAAGGAATTTTTATACGTTAAAGTAGACTTACAGGATCTTGGTGGAGGGAAGGGGGTCAGGCTAGGACTGCCTTTTGCCCTTAGCAAAGTATTAACATCGAGGCAGCTGAGTTCCTAGAGGAATGTCACCATGCCTGTTTCAAGGACTTGTCAATGGGCTGTAGGTAGTAAGGACTGTTTCTTTGTCCTTTAGGGCAGCCAGGAGTGCCTGAGGAATGTTGCATACATCCCATGGGGGGGGGGGGGGTTGCAGGGTGTCAGCTTCTGCTTTGTCCTCAGCTTGCCTTCTGTTCCCTCATCAAGTAACATGGTATTTTTTCCCAGTAAAGACTTTCAATTAATTATGGTGTGTCTTCATATAAGACCTATATATTTCTTGTTTACATTCCAGTATTTTTGTGAATGGAATCATTCCCTCCCCATTATAATTTGAAATGCCTATTCATGGCAAATTTTAAAAAAGCTGACATATTAAATCATAGAACATGACAAATTAAAAAAAAACTATTTTTGGTTTGCTTTATTTTGCATTTTTTTATAGCCACCTTGTTAAACTCTCTTATTAGGTTTGATTGCTTTTCAACTGATGTTCATGGATTCTCTAGGTATATGATAATATCATATGCAAATAATTTTGTCTCTTCATTTTCAATATCGCTACCTCTCCATTTCAATAGAAATGCTGGGTTTAATTGCATCTGTTAGAACTTAGCAAAACAGACTCCAGTATATAAAATGATATAAATGTATGTATCTGGGTGCCATGGTTGCCTGTGATTTTTATTTTCTTTTTTTTTAAAGATTTTATTTATTTATTAGACAGAGATAGAAACAGCCAGCGAGAGACGGAACACAAGCAGGGGGAGTGGGAGAGGAAGAAGCAGGCTCATAGCGGAGGAGCCTGATGTTGGGCTCGATCGATCCCATAACGCTGGGATCATGCCCTGAGCTGAAGGCAGAGGCTTAACCGCTGTGCCACCCAGGCACCCCTGTGATTTTTATTTTCATAGGCATATTTTTCAATATTTTCTACCTATTTTCATCTAAAAAGCATTTCTTTTACAACCAGAAAAAACACCGTGTTTTTTTTTTAAATTCTGTTTAGTTTTTAATCTGGTGATGCTAGTTACCTTTCATAGTCCTTAGCCAAATTCCTGGGGTTTACCAAGATTTATTTCACATGTCTCTGTCCCTGCTGTGCCTGGTTCTCTCTTTAGAGGGAGGTCAGGTTTCCCCCCACCCGCTGCAGCTCTGAAACCATGTTTTGTTCTTTTCTTGGGCAGAATGAGTGCATGGAAAACTACAACTCCTAATGAGCAAAGCTCCAGAATACTTTCTATCCCTTCCTGCTAATGAGTGTATGACCTCTCAGGCCAGAATGCAATGTGACAAATGCAAACTTCCACCAGGAGCCAGGTTTCATTACTGGGATGTGTAGTCCAAGAATCAAGATGGACACTGAGCTACTGACTGCTGGGGAGGCTAAGGAGGTTAGAAATGGAGATCGGGGCAGCTATGGAGGTAGGAGTAAAACTACTGTTACAGACACCTGCACAGTAGAGGAAGGTAGCTACAACTCTTTGAGTCAGGAAAGTTAATTCAATGGTTCTTACACTTTTTGCTTGCATGTTTCCTAAAAGAACTATGAAACTGTATACCCCTTTGAACATTTTGATGAATCTTGATTTTTTTTTCATCATGAGTTTAAATAGCTACTGATGGACAAATATGCATATTGCCATGCAGTCCTGCAGATTTACTTATTCAGGGTATTTCCATATTCTTTGAAGGCTATGTGCCTCCTAGTGTAAACACCGCAGAGGTAACCACTATTTTGACTTTTATCACAAAGGATTAGTTTTGCCTATTCTTGCACTACATGTACAACAGTGTATAAACAAATATATTGTTAATAATATTATAGATGTACTGAATGGAAACTAAATACTGGAGTGAAACTCATTATTACACATTTAAAATTCATGAAAAATCTCTTCTTAACAGTTGAAAATTCTATATAGTTTTTTTTTCTACTTGAACTCCTACTTCCCATACTCTGACTCCCACATAATTTTATTCAAATGTTATTTTACTATGTTTTCATGTTGAAAAGGCTTTTGTTGATTACCGTATCATACTCTGTGCAATAAAATATGTAAATATGTTGATGTTTGATTTTTTATATATCCTTTCATTATAAAGCTGTAGTTAACAACATTTTTTTCTAGATTGGGTTATTATCAACATTATTCATAGAACCTTTATCAAAACAACCTAAAATATATAATTTTTGATGAATAATTATTAAACATAAAAACTAAATATATAATTTGAAATGCATTTCTAAATGTAATGGAGTTTTGTCATTAATTTATGTATATGCATTAATATTACTTATTGGTGTCATGAGACATTTCCTCATCAAACCTATATCTCTTTTGTTTATAAATGTAAGTAATGAGGAAATTTACTCAGTACATGAGAATGCAAGATTTGTTATAGCAGTATCACTCAGTTCTTTGACTTCCTTCAGCATTATATACCAAAAATAACATACTGATCTATCATCAAGAACTATTTTTAATGACCTACTGACTGGTAATTGGATTGAGTACTCTTTCAATTTTGTTGAAAGCAAAGAATTGGAAATCACCTGGTTTGCAAATGGATTTGTTCCCAGTCATTACAATCTAAGTGAACACTTTTATTCAGCCTCTTGGAGCTTCCCCTCCCAACAGCTTTATTGGGGCATAATTTACATATCAAAAATTTACCCATCACCATGTGCAATGCAATGATTTTTAGTAAACATAGATTTGTGCAATCACGCCACAATCTAATTTCAGAACATTTCCATCATCTTATTTATTTATTTATTTATTTATTTATTTATTTATTTATTTGCTTATACCTGTATGCCATCAATCACTGCTCCTAATCCCAGGCCCAGAAAACCATTGTTCTGCTTTCTGTGTAGATTCACCTTTTCTGGACACTTCATATAAATGTAGTCATACTATAAGTAGTATTTTGTGTCAGATTTATTTAACTAAGCAAAATGTTTTTATGTTTCCATAAATCAGGTTCTGGATAGATAAAAGGTATGCTTTTTTTTCTTCTGTAAAATGGGAGCAGGGTGATGATAAAAGTGGACTTAGCAAATGATCAATAGTAAGATAGAAAAAATACACATGGAAGTTGATATTTTGAACATGATTTTTTTAAACAACCCATGCCTGTACACTTGGAAAGTCTTTATGTATTATTAGTATACATACTCCATGCTAAAGAAAACTGGGCTAAATTATGTAGGAATAAGCAACAGAGTAGATTAGAAGTTCCAAAAGGTGTTTCGGTCACTTGGTCTCTGTGCTTTAATTTCCTGATTTGTAAAATGAGTGCAATAATATTTACCTTACATTTTGCTGTGGGAATCAGAGAGCCCAATGATTGTGAAGAGAGGATTGAAATTTCTCTCAACATATGCCCACAATTGATAGTAAAGAACTTCTGGCCAAGAGATACCATTTAGCCTCAACCTGACTTTTTCACACTGTAAAGGGTCTGACTGGGATCTTGCCTGGTGTCAGTGTTAGGATACACAGATCTCCTTCTGCAGTAACTGATCTCAGTCTTAGCTAAATACTGGAATCATAAAGATGTACTTGGAACTTAGAGTTCCAATCCTAAAGGTTAGAACCCATAGTGCATTTAAGAAATACAGGGATTTTATATTCAGAATACTGCAAAACCAATTTCATTAATTTGATTTCAAAAATGAATGCAATTAATTGAGAGATATATATGGTATATTTCATTGCTATAGAAACATCCAACTTTCTCCCTTCCCATCCACCCACACTTAGGCTCCTAAAATAGCTGGATGGAGGTAAATTCTGTCACAATCATGTTGTTTAATCTAGTTTATCAATCAGTTATATTAGGTTTCCAATTTGGATGTGATTGATTTTTTTATCAAGAATAGGGAGTTCTGAGCAGACAGAAGAATTGAGCATCCTTTTTAAAGAATGGTAATATTTACACCTTTTCAGTAAGTCTAAAGTATTTAGGAAAATTAGGTGAGGAAAGGGATAAAATTTTATCTTTTGTAGGCAAAATGATTTTAACTGAATTAATTTTCCAGTTATAACTTGAAAATGAATCGAAGCTTCAGCAGTAACAGCAGTGTTGCTAGCAAAAGGGAGGCTTAATGTGTTGCTGCATCTAGATAGAAATTTAGCACATCTAGTAAACAATCATTGCAAGAGGAGCTGCTTATGCTTCTTTTCCACAGTAGCACTAGAGGCAGATGAGTAAGATAGAATAGTAATTATTGTTGAAAACCCCAAAGAAGAGAATGGAGCTAAATAAGATCTGGTGCACATTTTCAAACTCCTCCTGTGAAGTGTAGACATAGAGTATTTATCACTGGAACAAATAAATACTGGCTTTGTGATAATGTTAAGGTGGTTCCAGCAAAATGGATCCCTTTTGCTATTACTTAGCTCGATTTCACACTCACCATCCCATAAGGGGTACCAGAAAACCCCTTTCCTTGTCCTTCAGCCATAAAATCCACCCCTTGAAGACTGTCAAGTTAGAGTTCTTCATTCGCTAATCAAGAATTCTGGTTGGTTACAGTGTTTGGAAGACTGCTCAAATTAAGTTTTGAGGATTGAAAACACTCTGTACCTAGGCCCAGGTAGGGCACATAATTCCCCAGAATCTTATATGAATACATTCTCTGAGGCCATTTGTATCTGCCCCTGCTCCCGAATTTTCCATCCCACATAACACGTTATAGTAGAAGTAGAGAGAAATATGAGGTCACTGTGGGGCATTAGTTCCTGACTCCATTATATCTAAATTATAGTTCAGTTATTGGGCAGTTTTAATTAGAAAAGAGTACCAGTGAACAAATATGAGAACTATGGGAAAGAAAATGACTCACCCTATATCTAAACATTTTTAAAAATTTTTCTATTATGGAATATTTCAAATATATCCAAAAGTGGAGGGAATAGTATAATGAACTTCTGTGTACATATCAGTCTCAATAATTATCATTTCATGGCCAAACTTGTTCTTTGTATGCCCCATCTATTTCCTCCCCACTCTGAGTGATTTGAAGTATATCCCAAACATATAATTTCATCCATAAATATTTCAGTATGTATTTCTAAAAAGACACCTTTCAGTCAATGTCATTATCACACATAAAAAGTTAAGAGCAATACCTAGTATTATCAAATAATCATTTCAGGTTTTTTTAAATTATCTCATAGACCAGAGCTTCTCAAATGCTAATATGCACAGTAATCATCACAGTATCTTCTTAAAAGGCAGATTCTGATTTAGTAGATCTAGGGTGGAGCCTCAGATTCTGTGTATCTGCCAAGCTCCCAGATGATGACAGTGCTGCTGGACATCAGATCATACTTTGATTAGCAAGGTCCCATTTTGTTTTTGGTTTGTTTCTAAATTTTCAATATGTTAAACTTTTCAATTTAGTGATTAATTTGCCTGAAGATGTCTGAAAAATTAATAATACTGTTTCTGATCATTCATTTACTCCAAAACAAATTTTGGTGTATACCTGGTGTGGTGCTGGGCATTGGAAATCAGAGAGGTGGATGGTGTATAAAATGTCTTCATCTCTGTGGCCAGCTAGCAGCTTTCCTAATAGGTAGAAAGGAAAGGTATATATCTATGTTGAATTTTTGCCCATCTATTTCTTTCTTATGTACACATGTTCATAATATAGTATATATATTTTTCCTTTTATGTCAAGGTTGGTGTATTACTTTACCACCTTGCTGTATTAGTTTCATCATTGAAAATTATATACATAGGTGATCAGTGGTCCCCCAACATTTTATTACTTTTTAATTATGATTCTGGATTTGAAAACATCATCATTCTAGATTCATAAAGGAGGGGGAAGGGCAAATCCATACAATTCTTGGAATTGCTGTGGTCACCCCTTCTCTTAATTGTGAAATATCTGCAAGAAGAATGTCAATTCTCTTTTCAATTAACAGACTTTGCTGGGGTGCCTGGGTGGCACAGTCATTAAGCATCTGCCTTCAGCTCAGGGCATGATCTCAGCGTTCTGGGATCGAGCCCCACATCAGGCTTCTCCACTAGGAGCCTGCTTCTTCCTCTCTCACTCCCCCTGCTTGTGTTTCCTCTCTCGCTGGCTGTCTCTCTCTGTCAAAAAAATAAATAAAATCTAAAAAAAAAACAGACTTTGCCAATCCACTTTAAAATAGGAAGACTCAAGTATGATTCCTAGGTTGTTTTACCAACACTCTGATCAGATGACAGAATATTACCAGCAACCTAGTAGCCATCCATGCATTCCCTTCAAGTCATTATTCCTTCAGAGCAACCTTTACTCTAACTTCTTTTTTTTTTAAAGAAATATTGGTTCTGATATTTTATTTTATTCGAAGATTTTATTTATTTATTTGTCAGAGAGAGAGAGTGAACACAAGCAGGGGGGGCAGCAGGCAGAGAGAGAAGCAGGCTCTGCACTGAGCAAGGAGCCTAATGTGAGACTTGATCTCAGGACCCTGGGATCATGACCTGAGCCAAAGACAGATGCTTAACTAACTGAACCATCCAGGCATCCTCTACCCTAACTTCTAATAGCATACAATACTTTTTCCAGTTTTATATTTTATAATAAATGGAATCATATTATTTTGGTGCATATCTTCATTTTTCTACTCATCATTATGTTTGTGAAAATCCATACTTTGGGTTTTAGTTGTAGACCATTCATTGTCACTGTTGTATAGCATTCCACTGTGTGAATATATCATCATTATTTTATCTGTTCTGCTGATGGACACTCAGATTTTCAGCTTTTTAACTATTGCACATAGTGTTGCTAGGAACATCCTTGTAGATTTTTTCATGAATATATGTCCACATTTCTATCAAGTAAATACCTAGGAGTACAGCAGCAGGATCATAAATATGCATATATTCAGCTTTAGTACATTCTGCCAAAGTGTATGTACAAATTTACATTCCCACCAGCAGTGCATAAAAGTCTAGGATTCTCCACAACCTTGTAAACATTTGATTATTTTCCTTCATTTCAGACATTCTTGTGGATATATAATATATTGCATTGTAGTTTCAATTTGTATTATTCCAATGACTAATGAAGTTGAGTACTTGTTTATTGTCCATTTGAATAGCCTCTTTACAAGGTATCTGTTGGTCAAGTCTTTTGCTCATTTTTTTATTGGGCTATTCTTTCATTTATATATTCTGGACAAGTCCTGGAACATATATATGTGTTAAAGGTATCTTCTCCCATTTAGTTGTTTATCTTTTTACTCCCTTAATGGTGTGTTTTGACAAAAAGAAGTTTGTGGTACATTTTTATTTTTTATTTTTTTTTTAATTTTTAAAAATATTTTATTTATTTGACAGAGAGAGAGACACAGGAAGAGAGGGAACACAAGCAAGGGGAGCAGCAGAGGAAGAGGGAGAAACAGGCTTCCCGCTGAGCAGGGAGCCCAAAGTGGGGCTCGATCCCAGGACCCTGGGATCATGACCTGAGCCGAAGGCAGACGCTTAACGACTGAGCCACCCTATTGTACATTTTTAATGTATGATAATTGCTTTTTGGATTGCACTTATATGGAAATAACATGTGCTAGCCCATAGGAATTATTGGATCATGACATTTGCATATGCCATTCCTTTTGCTTGAAACATATTCCCTTCCTCTTACTTAACTACTTCTTATTTATGCTTCCTTTCTAAGGATAAATTAAGCTCCACTGACCCCCCATTGCTTCTTGCTATGTTTCTACCCAACAACTACTTCCAATGTCATAGTTTTATCCATGTTTGTTATTTCCCACTCCCCCCCTTTCTGAATACTCCCTGAGAACAAATACTATTTCATTCTTGTTTCCCATTTTATCTCCAATGCTTAACTTATAATAATAATAATTAACATTCATTGAATGCTAGGCACCATTCTCAAATCTTGAAATGCACTATATCCCTTTAATTCTTACAAAAACTCTATGAGATAGACGCTATTATAATCCCCATTTTATACATGAGGACACTGAAGCACAGAGAAGTTAAAATGTCTTGTCCATTGACACTCACAGTTAGTAAAGCATGAATACAGGATTTGAACCTGGGTAGTATGATTTTAGAAACATGCTTTTAGCTATTATGTTGCACACTTATAGTAGGCAACTAATAGGTATCTGTTGAATGAGAAAATTAAAATGTCCATACTATCCGAAGGAATCTCTATATTCAATGCAATTCCTATCAAAATACCAATAGTATTTTCCACAGTACTAGAACAAATAATCCTAAAATTTTTATGGAACCACAAGATACCCTGAATAGCCAATGTGATCTTGAGAAAAAAGAACAAAGCTGGAGGTATCACAGTTCCAGATTTCAAGATATACTACAAAGCTGTAATAATCAAAACAGTATGTTACTGGCAAAAGAAAAAAAAAGAAAGAAAGAAACAAAGAAAAAGAAAAAAAAATAGACACATAGATCAATGGAACAGGATAGAGAACCCAGAAATAAACTCACACTTATATGGCCAATTAATCTATGACAAAGGAGGCAAGAATATACAATGGGGAAAAGACAGTCTCTTCAATAAATGACATTTGGGTTAGTCCAGTGATGGGTATTAAGGAGGACATGTATTGCAATGAGCACTGGCTGTTATATCAAATAATGAATCATGGAACATTACATAAAAAACTAATGAAGTACTGTATGGTGACCAACATAATAAAAAAAATGATGTTGGGGAAACTGGACAGCTACATGCAAAAGAATGAAACTGGACCACTTTCTGGGGTGCCTGGGTGGCTCAGTCATTAAGCATCTGCCTTCGGCTCAGGGTGTGATCTTGGATACCTGGGATCAAGCCCCACATCAGGCTCCTCCTCTGGGAGCCTGCTTCTTCCTCTCCCACTCCCCCTGCTTGTGTTCCCTCTCTCACTGGCTGTCTTTCTCTCTGTCAAATAAATAAATAAAATCTTAAAACAAAAAAAAGAAACTGGGCCACTTTCTTACATCATACACAAAAATAAGCTCAAAGTAGATTAAAGACTTAAATGTGAGACTTGAAACCATAAACTCCTAAGAGAAAACATCAGCAGTAATCTCTTGGACATCAGCCTTAGAAAGATATTTATGGTTATGTCTCCTCAGGCAAGAGAAACAAAAGCAAAAATAAATTACTGGGACTACACCAAAATAAAAAGCTTTTACAAAAAGGAAACCATTAACAAAATGAAAAGGCAATGTAATTAATGGGAAAAGATTTGCAAATAATATGTCTGATAAGGAATTAATATACAAAAATATAATGAACTTATACAACTCAACCCCAAAAATAACCCCAAATAATCTGATTAAAAATGGGCAGAGCACCTGAATAGATTTCACCCTACACCTGTCATCAGAAAGACCAGAAGTGACAAGTAGTGGCAAGGATTTGGAAAAAAAGAGAACCAATCCTCATGCACTGCTGGTAGAAATGTAAATTGGTGCAACCACTGTGGAAAACAGTTATAGGGGCTCCTGATAAAATTAAAAACAAAACTACCATGTGATTCAGTGATTTCACCACTGGGAATTTACCTCCCCCCAAACCCCCCCAAAAACACTAATTTTTTAAATGTTTTTTTTTTATTATATTATGTTAGTCACCATACAGTACATCCCTGGTTTCCTATGTAAAGCTCGATGCTTCATTAGTTGCGTATAACACCCAGTGCACCATGCAACACGTGCCCTCCTCACTACCCATCACCAGTCCATCCCATTCCCCCACCCCCCTCCCCTCTGAAGCCCTCAGTTTGTTTCTCAGAGTCCATAGTCGCTCATGCTTCACTCACCCTTCTGATTACCCCCCCTTTCTTTATCCCTTTCTTCCCTTACCGATCTTCCTAGTTCTTATGTTCCATAGATGACAGAAATCATATGATAATTGTCTTTCTCTGCTTGACTTATTTCACTTAGCATTATCTCCTCCAGTGCCGTCCATGTTGCAGCAAATGTTGAGAACTCGTTCTTTCTGATAGCTGAGTGATATTCCATTGTATATATGGACCACAACTTCTTAATCCAGTCATCTGTTGAAGGGCATCTCGGTTCTTTCCAAAATTTGGCTATTGTGGACAATGCTGCTATGAACATTGGGGTGCATTTGGCCCTTCTCTTCACTACGTCTGTATCTTTGGGGTAAATACCCAGTAGTGCAATGGCTGGGTCATAGGGTAGCTCAATTTTTAAATTTTTAAGGGACCCCCACACTGTTTTCCAGAGTGGCTGTACCAACTTGCATTCCCACCAACAGTGTAAGAGGGATCCCCTTTCTCCACATCCTCTCCAACAATTGTTGTTTCTTGCCTTGTCAATTTTTGCCATTCTAACTAGCGTAAGGTGGTATCTTAGTGTGGTTTTGATTTGAATTTCCCTGATGGCTAATGCTTTTGAACATTTTTTCATGTGTCTGTTAGCCATTTGTATGTCTTCATTGGAATAGTCTGTTCATATCTTCTGCCCATTTTATGATTTGTTTATTTGTTTCTCATGTATTGAGTTTGAGAAGTTCTTTGTAGATCTTGGATACCAGTCTTTGATCTGTAGCATCATTTGTAAATATCTTCTCCCATTCCGTGGGCTGTCTCTTAGTTTTTTTGACTGTTTCCTTGGCTGTGCAGAGGCTTTTTATCTTAAGGAAGTCCCACAAGTTCATGTTTTCTTTTGTTTCTCTTGCCTTTGGAGATGTGTCATGAAAAAGGTTGCTTTGGCAGATGTCGAAGGGGTTGGTGCCTATGTTCTCCTCTAGGATTTTGATGGATTCCTGTCTCACATAGAGGTCTTTCATATATGTGGAGTTTATCTTTGTGTATGGTGTGAGAGAGTGGTCAAGTTTCATTCTTTTGCATGTAGCTGTCCAATTTTCCCAGCACCATTTATTGAAGAGACTGTCTTTTTTCCACTGGATGTTTTTTCCTGCTTTGTCAAAGATTAGTTGCCCAAAGAGCAGAGGGTCCATTTCTAGGTTCTCTATTCTGTTACCATTGGTCTATGTGTCTGTTTTTGTGCCAGTACCATGCTGTCTTTGTGATCACAGCTTTGAAATTTGAAAAGATTTATGCACCCTTATGTTCATTGAAGCATTATTTTCAATAGCCAAGATATGGAAGCAAAGTAGGTGTCCATGGATAGATGAAAGGAAAAAGAAAATGTTGTGTATGTATACAATGGAATATTACTCAGCCATAAGAAAGAGTGAGATCTTGACATTTGGGACAACATCAATGGACCCAGAAGGTAATATGCTAAGTGAAATAAGTCAGAGAGAAAGACAAATATCATATGATTTCATTTATACAAGGAATCTAAAAAAACAAACAAGCAAAAAGAAACAAACATAAATACAAAGAACAAACTGGTGGTTGCCAGGGGGAAGGGTAGGGGTTGGGCAAAATAGGCATAGGGAATTAAGAGGTACAAACCTTTAGCTATAAAGTAAATAAGTCACAGAGATTAAAAGTACAGCATAAGAAATAGTCAACAATATTATAATAACATCATATGGTGGCAGATGGTAACTACACTTTTTTGGTGAACATTGCACAAAGTATAGAATTCTTGAATCAGTATGTTGTACTTCTGAAACTAATATAACATTGTATGCCAACTATACTTCAATAGTAAAAATTAAAAGAAAAACAATAAGATGAACCTGTAAAAAAAAATAAAACTGGAAAGTACCATGCAAATAATCTAATTCAAGTAGTTTAAGAATGTGTTAACTGGTGTCAAGAGGTGAAGTGACTTGCCCATGATCACAAAACCAGTAAGTGTCAAAATACGGCAAAATTCCAAGTGTCTTGCTTACCATTTCAGTGTTATTTCTCTTGCTCTATTTTCAAAAAGTAGTAATTTACTTCTTTGTTGAACCCTTGCTATGCTCCACTGCTTTCAGAAAATAATCATGGGCACAAGACATTTCTGGTGATAAAACTGTCACTTAGATACATGGCATGACAGCTAAACAAATTGCATGAAATCAGACTCATGGACTTATCTATAGAATCACGTTGTTATAGCTGAGTAAACCTAATACCTTTCTGCAAAGTGAAAATTGCAAAGACTTTTATATATCTGAATGATTTTCATTGTGAGAACAAACTGAAATTTTCATTTTTTATCTGTTTATTTGGTGCTATGACCAGATCGAAGGCAGCTTTGGTATATGCTGCCCTCATCTGTTTTAGTGCTCTTCTCTCCTCCACTCCCCAGGTCAGATTCTACCTGCTGCCCTTGTCTGCACTGGTACATCCAGGCTGCTGCTAGATAAGCCTGATTTTAGGTAGCTGATAAGTGGGCTAAAATATTTTCCAATTGATTTTAGTTTTCTAAAACACTGTTTTCCTGCAGTATTTTGATGTCACGGCCTCCATAATTCTGTACTACATTACAGTTCTGTAATGAAATATCAGGAAAAAGGCATTAATTAAGACTTTTGGGGACAGCAGCAGAGCAAGAAGCCATACACTTAGCTCAAAACAATCCACTTTTCATTGATTTCTAATTATTATAGTGTGGCAAAAGATCAGAATCTTACTTTCTGTTTTTATCATAGACTTTACTAGATCAAATAACACTATTGTATTATTGTAATTCCTAAACCTTAGAAGTATTCTTCATGACTTCCAGAACTGAATCGGTTAAAGTAGTGATTTATATGTAGGTAAACTTGCATTTATTTTCAAAGACTTGCTGTGTAAGTTTAACCCCTTATATAATACACATTACATAATTGTTCAAAATAAGGTAATATAGCTTTTAAAGCCATTGTGCTTAAATTCTAATTATTCTATTATTTATAAATGAAGTAAATTTTCTATTGGAATGCCTATCTTCCCACTGATCATTTCCTTATACTCACTGCCCTCTGAAGCCTATTATCTAGTGCTGAAAGTAAAAAGGATATTTTTTAATTATGAAAAATTTCAACCATGTGTGAAAGTAGAGTATAGTATAATGAACACCCATGTCCACCTCATCTAGCTTCATCCCCTCTCAACTAATAGCTCATCTTGTTTCACCTGTAATTTTACCTTTCCTCTTCTAGAATTTTGAAGCAAATCCCATCTTATCAGTTTACCCATAAAATTTTTAGTATATATCTCTAAATAAAGAGCTCAATTAAAAAAAATCCAATACCATTATCATTGCTAAAACAAAAATCAATAACTACTTGATAACAAATATACAATTGGTGTTTAAATTTCCCAAATGTTTTAGACATTTTTAGAGGTTTTTTTAAATAATTTTTATTTTGTTATATTAGTCACCATACAGTACATCCCCAGTTTTTGATGCAATGTTCCATGATTCATTTTTTGTGTGTAACACCCAGTGCACCATGCAATATGTGCCCTCCTTAATACCCATCACCGGCCTATCCCAATCCCCCACCCTCTCCCCTCTGAACCCCTCCGTTGGTTTCCCAGACTCCACAGTTTCTCATTGTTCATTCCCCCTTCTGATTACCCCCCCCTTCATTCTTCCCTTCCTTCTCCTACTGATCTTCCTACTTCTTATGTTCCATAAATGAGTGCAAAAATCAGTAGCCTTGTGCTTTCTGCCAGAATGGCTTATCAATCTCTTGAAACAAATTCTGCCAGTGCTGCAGCTTCCTTATTGAATTGTAGGATTATTACATGGGCATGTAGCCAGCTCAATGCACAATCCCTGTTGGCAAAGAGCAGGAGAGTGATCTCTTCTGGTTAGTAGATTGCTCATTCCCTTGTTTCTTCTTTCCCAGAGATAGCTACTGCAGGCATTGATTTGTGTGTGTGTGTGTGCAGGTTTTAAACTGACAGAACAAAAAGTACAGAACAAACTGCTTATCAAAGACTGCAGCCATGGATTTTTGACCCATTTTCTGTAGTGCCAAAGGACTCTACCAGGAACTAAATCTACCAACTTTCCTTCCAAAATTGTTCTTCCTTTGTTTCTAATTTTAATGACTGTCACCACACAATAATTAGGGTTCCTGTGCTATTCTCTCCTCTAGAAACAATGGATTGAATAATAACCCCACCTTCCTGGATTTAATAATTAGATTTCATAATTCCAAGGAAAATGTGAAATATTTACATCTATTTCTTTAAATACAAACATTATTGAGAAGTAGTTTATATATAATAAAAGGCACCCATTTTAAGGACACAGTTTAATGTGTTTTGACACAATTATTCACCCATGTAACCACTTTTCCTGTCATAATATAGAACATTTCCATCACCTCTAAAACTTCCCTCAAGATCTCTCACAATCAATCCCCCATCCCAGGCAAGAATTTACCTGCTTTCTACCATTTTAGGTTAGGTTTATCTTCTACATTGCAGTACAAAGGGGCATCTTACAGTGTGTACTCACATCTGGCTTCATTCCTTCAACATAATATTTTTGAGCATCATCCATGGTGTTGCAAGTATTTGTAGTTCATTTTTTTTCATTGCTGAATAGTATACTACTCTACAGCTATGCTGAATTTTTTCTATTTTCCTGTTGATGAATATTTGGTTGTTTCCAGATTTTTGGATATTATGAATAAAGTTGTTTTAAATATTCATTTAAAAGTCATCAAATATCCTGTGAAGGAGACAAGATGGAGGGCAAGAATGTTTTTGTTCCCCAAGAATTAAAGAATCACAGTTTTAAGGACTGACATTCTGATTTAATATGTCCAGTTATTCTCCCTCTGATGAAGCTCATGCATAGTACCTCCTGCAAAGAAAGAACTGTGACAGGTTGACCCTCCAGCTAGAAATAGTCCAAATGTGTCTGAATTTACAGTGAACACATGATTTAGAATTCTATCTGAGATTTCCAATACCCAGTAAACCTACTGGTTTGCTAGAGAACTTCTAGGAAAATTATAAGTATGTCCTCACTTTAGCTTCACTTTCTCTCTCTTCCTAACTTAGTAATTTTTATTTTAAAATGATTTTTGCAGAAAAAATAAATCATTCTTGCAGAGTTATGCATAGCAACTTGGCATTAACTTTAAAAGCTTAGGGTGCCTGGGTGATTCAGTAGATTAAGTGTCTGCCTTCAGCTCGAGTCATGATACTAGGGTCTTAGGATTGAGCCCTGCTTTGGGCTCCCTGCTCAGTGGGGAGCCCGCTTCTCCTTCTCCCTCTGCCCCTCCCCCCCACTCATGCTCTCTTGCTCACTCTCTCTGTCAAATAAATACAACCTTTAAAATAAAATAAAATAAATAAAATAAAAATACAAAATTTAGATCACGTTGTACATAATGTCTTGAAAATCTCCTTTCTGTTTTATAATATATGCCATTTTCCCATGACACCAGATATTTTTCTAAAACACAGAATATTGTTGGTCTTTTAGTTTTCATTCATCATTTATTTAATCACTACTTAGTACTTTTAATATATTTATTGGCTTTTTATGTTTCTTTTTCTGTGAATTGTTTATCAATGCCCTTAACACATTGTTCTACCCGGGTATTCATACTTTTCTTACTGGTTTTTAATAGTTCTTTGCAGTTAAGGGATATTAACATATTATGTATAATATATGTTGCAAATATTTTCCTAGTTGGTTCAATGCCATGTAATTTTATTATGGAAGGAATTTATTAATAGTTCACTTTTTGTCTTGCATATGGTATCTTTGAAAATATCTATTATGGTAAACCAGTTAGTCTTTTTTTTTCTATTCACTCTACCTTGTGATGATTCTGGCATAAAGTTATATTAAGAAATTTAATTAAAGTAATGTATTACCTGGGTGCCTGGGTAACTTGGTTGGTTGAGCATCCGAGTCTTGGTTTGGGCTCAGGTCATGATCTTGGGGTCATGAGATTGAGTTCTGCGTCCAGCTCCCTGCTCAGTGCAGAGTCTACTTGTCCCTCTCCTTCTGCTCCTCTCCCCACTCTCTCTCTCTCTCTCATAAACAAAAATAAAATCTTTAAAAAATAATATATTACTGTATCATGTCTGTAGCTAGTATATGAAGTTGACAAGAATCTTCAATAGTCTTCCAAATTTCTGGTCTTTTAAATGCCTTCCATTTCACTTACAATGGCTAAAAACAAAAGGTGTCATCCCACTGGGACTGTATTACCTCTGGAGCATGTGTGGACTCTTGACATTCAACCATTTGTCTCTTCACACTTATGTTATCTATTTCTTGTCCTTATGAGACTGCTGAGATAAGAAAGTTATTCAAGGGCCTCCTTTGATTACCCTGAAACCCAGAGATCAAATACAGAGCACCCAGAGAATTTTTCTGAAGGGAAAATGGGTGCCTTAACTACTTTATCTCATGGTTGCCATATTTTTTTCTCATCCAGATAACAATCCTTGCCATACCAAATGGCTAAGTTTTTGTTGGCAAGATCACTTTTGACTGCTGTTGGGACCTTCAACTTCTCATAAACTATTGACTCCTTAATCTCACATCACATACTTACGTTCTCCAATAGATTGTTGGGTCATAGCAATTTATTGTCACATAGCAGTGGCAAACACTGTTCTAATTTTTTCTACCACCATGGTTAGTTTTACCTGTCCTTCAACTTCATATAAATGTAATCATTTGCTATGTATTCTCTTGTGTCTGGCTTATTTTCCTCAACATAATGTCTACACAATTTATGCATGTTGTTTTGCTAATATCTCATTATTTCTGGGGAGTAAGCAGTCACATGACCACACAGTGGTTCAGAGTTATGGCAAGGCAAAGCAGAGAGCCAGCGCCCAGAATTGTTGCCCTCAGCAGGAATCTCCACTCCTATACCTGGGAACATTGCAGTATGTTGGCACCACCCAATCTTCTTACAACCCAGGGGATCCTCAGACTACTCTGTCCACTCCTGGGTCTCCACCCCACTTTCTCACCTGAGCACCTTTAAGCTGGGCATGACCCTGGGGGTGGGGGACTTCTAACATTTCAGATTTTGGGCTCTGCTGCTTATAATACTTTGCAGTAGTCTCTGTAAGCAGGGCTTCCTCCGCTCTGCAGTGCCCACAGTTATACCTCCCACAAACCAACTCTCTGCACTTACTACCTTCCAGAAGATGGTCACTTTTCTACTTGTAGATTTGTGGTTTTGCTTTCTCAGACCTCAGATTGATTTCTTGGCTGTTCAGAATGATTTAATACTTCTTTAGCTCCATAGGAGGGATGACAGAAAGCTTTTTCTTAAAAGACAAAACAACAAAATAAAACAAAACAAAAA
Source organism: Ursus arctos (assembly GCF_023065955.2). Taxonomy (NCBI): domain Eukaryota; kingdom Metazoa; phylum Chordata; class Mammalia; order Carnivora; family Ursidae; genus Ursus; species Ursus arctos. Next base: position 71,841,688 of record NC_079873.1, read on the forward strand.
ACCCCCACAAAACTATCCTTCCTTTTAGGGAAAACAGCTGCAAATATCTATTCTATAAAATAAATATATAAGTAAATAAATATTATTCCATAAATAAACTATAAATAATTCTTATTAACTCCTATTATTTGAGCTATGAAAGTTGACATGGGTAATTTTTTCTCTTGTTATGTGTAATTTAAGCTTTTAAAGTTAATGTCATTTACTCACAACTTGTACATTATCGCTCCTCTCAGGTCTTCCCCCTCCATTCCCCTATGAGACTATAAAAACAGGAGTATTATATTTAAGCTAATTTCATCCTAAATATGCTTAATATGATGCAGGTTCCAAACACAATTTTGAACCCAGTAGATGGAATAACAGTATATATTAAGTAAAAGCTGTATATGAAATAAAAGCTATTCACAATCTACATTCTCTTGAGACTCTCTTTTCTATTTTATTGCTTTTCAGAATCCCTATGGAACATTTTGAATTAAGTTGTATTCCATTCTGTATCAGTAGAATATGACTTACTTGGTATAAAATCAGAAATGTTTGGGTCATTCTACTTTAAAGATACTATCTATTTACTAGTCATCTAGGTATTCTGGTTACAAGAAAAAAGTGAACTTAGTGTTTTCTCTAAAACGTGTTGATTATTATTTCAATTAAAAAGATAAATAGATGAGTGAGCATGCTAGGTTTAGTATCCTGGGGTTGGGAAAGGAGGGACTTTTTCCTGAGTTGAATATATTATATACATATCCAGGACTTTTTGCTATAATACTTGTTTTGGAGATATGAATTTCTTTTACTACATGTGTTCCTAAACATCACCGTGCCATGTATATCATGCAGTAAAAGCTATAAGTTTCATGGGAAAAATAAGTATAGGCACACACCACTTAAAACTTTCATCTTAACCCCATTTTCTCCATCAACACTGCATTTTTATTGCACAATTTGTATAGCACAGTGATTTTTGGAACACATACATCAACTTACAGCACTATAGCAAAACTGATTATACATATACACAGTATATTATATATATTTATATGTAATGCTAATATCAGTTTAAGGAATATCCATGTTGTTAAATCTGCAGAACAAACATGGATAAAAAGGGCAGCAAAGTTATAGCAATAGAACAATGACAACTGACTGTTAGTTTTCATCTTATTTCTGTTCTCTTATCAAAGGAAGATTGAGGTAGAAAAGATTTTGGTTAACACCCTCCTCCGAAGCAATCCCTTGGGTTTGTCTTTGAAAATGAGTATAGCCATTCTTTTCAAACATATTTTGAGTGTTAATAAAAGCATCTTTAGAAATCTGTTATTTTTATTGATCCATGATATACAAATAGGTGACAATGGTCAACATTGAACATACAATATATGTAAGAGAGTTTACTATGCAAAAGCAGTTCCAAGGAATATCCCTCACTATGCCTTTTCACCCAACAATTTCTCTTATACCCCTGAATCTTACTCAGTTTTTTCTTAGAGTGCAAGAAATGCACACTTGATTTGGCTGATAGACTGAGGTAATTGGCTGTGCATTTACCACTCTTATTTCCTCAATTCCTCTTGTTTATAGTATTTGAATAGCTTATCCTTATCACACAAAGCAAAAAAGCAGGTCATATGTCCCTGGCTGCTAATTTTCTTTTTTTCTTTTCCTTTTTTCCCTTTCTTTTTTTCTTTTCTTTTCTTTTGTTCATTTGTTTGTTCATCTGTTCTTTCTTGTTTTCTTCTTTCCTTCCTTTATTTTAAAATTTATGACTTGCATTTTTCTGTTTAATGTTCTACAAGATGCTTAAAAACCTTGATTACAACTGCCAAACTCAATCCCTATCCAGTAAGTAGGCAGTTGAAATGAACTTTAGATCACTAGTGTTACAACTGGTAATGATTTTTACCTTTTTTTTTTTAGGACCACACTTCAATTAATCTTGTTCCTTGCAGAAGAAAGTTTATTGCCAAATGTATAGTGAGCAGGGGGTGTTTATGATTTTAAACATACTTCCATTGTGGTTTCTTCCCTGAAGTTTTTCTGACAGCCTCAGTTGTTGGTTCTGCTTTTCTTGTGCTGAAAATACCCCCTGCATGGTGAAAAGTCTGTGCAGATTTGGCAACCCATTAAGGAGTGGGGATTACTTTAACCATAGCCCCAGATTTCTTATAGTAAAGGAAATATTTCCCAAAATTTGCTGACTGGACCAAAGTTACAAACCACTTGTAGCCTGTCATTGGATACATTAATTTCTCAGACAGTTTGGCTTGAATATTGCTAAAACCTATCCATTTATATAACTTATTATTTAAAATTAAATCTAATGATTTTACATGTCCTAGTTTTGTTAAATCAAAACACAAGACATATTTTTGTCATTCTACAATCAGCAGATGGAGGCATTTGTAGTTACTCCTTATAGTGATAATGATAAACTGAAGGCCTTCTGTATGAATAAGAGCTTAACTTCCATATATAAACATATTTTCTTTTATATTTACCTGAGACGCAAATACTCTTATGAGTCATGCACATTGCATCAAGCAGACTGTAATATGCATGAAGCAGAAAGAGGTAATGATTGATATCTGATTCCTTTCAAAATCACTAATGAGATCTGCCGAGTACTATTGCTGGGTTTATTTATCTTACCAGATGAGTATGTGGGTAGTCTGAAATAGCTGACTACTTTTAGGCTTCTGGAATAATCTCTATTTCCTGAACTCTTCTCTCCTTTTCCCTGCGCTTGAAAAAGATAGAACAAACAAAATCTTTATCTCTGTTTCTTTCTATCTCTTATGATCTATCATTATACTTGGCTATACCTGAATTGAAATTAATGTCAGGAGCATGAATTATCCCTGTTGTTAGTTGCAGTAATTTATGTGTCATACTTGGGTATTACGTAGATCTCATTTTCATTTCAGATATTTATTCTTTTCAAAGGAAGTTGTACTTTTCCTTTATACATCATTCACATCTTGATATTACTTTTGTTTCAATGAAATTAACCTGTTATTAATATTTTACAGATGTTATTTTATGTCGGTATTTATACTTAAAATCATTTTCTCATTCAATATTAACTCAATTGTATATCTCCTTTCACGAAGATATTACTTTTTTTTTTTTTTACAAAATTGGAAGGGATGTACAGAGAGTTCCCATATACTTTTGGCACCCAACCATGCATAGACTACCCCATTATCAACATGACCCACCAGGATGGTAAATTTTAAAAATTTTAACCAAGTATGAATCTATGTTGACAGATCATTATTACCTGAAGTCCATAGTTTACCTTAGAGTTCCCTCTTGATGTTATACATTCTTGGAAGCAACCAATATATCCTTTAGTAGGTGAATGGATAAATAAACTGGTATATACAGACAATGGAATACTATTCAGTACTAAAAATAAATGAGCTAACAAGTCATGAAAAGACACAGAGGAGTCTTATATACATACTAATAAATGAAAAAAGCCAATCTGAAAAACCTATATACCATACGAGTCCAACAATATAACATTCTAGAAAAGGCATAAATATGAGGACAATAAAGATATCAGTGTTTGCCATGGATGGGAAGGAGAAGAGATGAATAAATAGGCAGAGTCCAGGGGATTTTTAGGGCAGTGAAAATACTTTGTTATGATATTACAATGATGGATATATGTCATTATACATTTGTTCAAACCTATAAGATATTACCATTTCTGTTATATTCTAGCTATACTGTAGATATCCTTCTTTATTAAGGAAAAAAGGAAAAAAAATACATCATATGTTCATAGTAGAGCAAGTGGATGATGTAAAATTTTGACACAAAGGTTTGTTACTAGATTTAGCATTAAGATTCTTAGATTTAGTTTAACCAGTGGCCTTTGAAAATTTATATAACCTTGTTTTGTTTTAATTTTCTCAACTTAAAACAAAGAAAGATAATCACACTTCCCTTCCAGCAAAAAAAGGATGTTTATTTAAGTGGTTTAGTGTTCTGGGTCTTCTGGTGGGAGAGAGTAGGGGGTGGGGAACACACACACACACACACACACACACACACACACACACACATATTTATAGTCTGTATATAGTCTCTTACTGTCTTATCACTATATTCAAAAAGCACTATAAAAAGTGGAGTCAAGCTTAAAATTAAAAATCTGATTAAGTGAAGAGAGCTATTTCTGTAGGAAAATAATAGCAGTAAACTCATTTTATTGCATGTGTATTTGTGTTTGTGTGTGCATGTGAGAAAAACTGACTAAAATATCAATGAGTATGCAATGTGTACTGAGATCAAAGCTATATTTTCCAAATTTCTCCATGTCCATATTACTTAGTGAAATAGAAAGAATATAGCCAGTGATTGAATTATGGTTCTGCTACTTACCATAGTACATGACTTTGAGCAAGTTATTTAACCTCTAGAGCCTTTGATCTCTGTAAAATGAGACTAAATTCTGATATATGCAAATAATCTAGCACATTCTTTGCCTTCTTATATGTACATAAATATCATTATGATTTCAGTTGAATCTCAAAAATAAGAGATATTCAGGAATTAAAAAGGGGTGAAGCAAAAGGGACCTTTCTTATTTTTCCAACTTTTTCTCAGTTTTCCCAGATTTAATAAGTAGTAGAAAATGGTGATCAATGGGAAAGAAGCAAATGAAAAATCAAACTCTGTAAGTGCTCCTCTAATATTTGTAGGTAGCTTGTTTTGACATTCCTTGTCATATTAAGTGGACCCTCACAATCCAAATAGCAAAGCATTAAGTCTAGACATGTTAAACAGATATGTTGCTAAGAATTTCCCAGTTTTCCTGAACATTTAATATTTCTGAATCTTCTGCTATTCAGATTAAATTTTCTTTGTGTTTTAGAGAGTGAGATTAAATTCTGACAGATTCAGGTTTGGCCAGCAAACCCTGAGACAGCGAAAGAAAAGATTACTCCAGACCCTTTAGTAGGAGAAAGGAGAGGCCTGGGGAACAGACAGGCTAGTGACAAAAGGCCTTGAGCCAAGCTTTGTCTCCACTTTTATATTAGGGTCATATCAATACACCAAGCATAAGTGCAAAACAAGTAGGCAAGCAGTTCATGAAGTAGGTGACCACCACAGGTGCCAGTTTTTCTTCAAAATTTAAACATTTACTCCCTAGATGAGCTGCAGTAAGAATCTGCCACTTTCAGCCAAGAAACTTCAAAGGAGGACCAGAATTCCAGGCACTCCTCCTTTGCTTTTCAATTAGTCTCATCCAGGGAGGCATATACAAGTCAGATTTTGTCTATCCAGGCAATGTGAATTCCCATATGACAGCTATTAGTGTTTAGAAGAACTAAATATCAGGGCAAAATTGTGTGCTGGGAAAAGGTAAATTCATGGATAAGAAAACAGGCTAGCAATAGAAAAAAATCTAGAAAAAATATTATTATAAAAATATTATTTTCTAGAGAAAATAAGCAATACAAATTGTAATTTAGTGGCTAGCATTCTTGCTAACAAATTCAACTAGTAGCACTGTTCTCACAAGAAAAAAAATCTATGCAAAATTTACTTCTCAAATAAAAATAAATTAAAAACAAACTTCCAGATCTTGTTGATCATTCTGACCTATGAGTAAATCAAGTAACAAAAATAAAGGAAGGAAGGAAAGAAGGAAGGAAACAAAAACAAAAGTATTGAAACAAGGAAACCTATATCTAAAATGATTCTGCTCTAGACTTTCCCAGACTTGAGAATTAAGGATTCACATATGTGTGGTGGGGGAGAGAAATGGCACTTGCCAGCTTTTTTATTCTTGGAGAAGTCACCCTAGGATCCCTGCTCCTCCAACACACATTCTGAGATTAGTAAATAAATTTTCTTTATGTTTAACTTGGGCATTTTTGAAACCTCTGCTTGTATTCTGTATCTTGGCCAGGTTATTTGTTATGCTGCTCTTTAAGGCCATCAACAGATTTTTCAGCAGAAACTCCTCATGCCAGGGGCACCTGGCTGCCTCAGTCTGTTAAGCCTCTGCCTTTGGCTCAGCCCATGAACCCAGGGTCCTGGGATAAAGCATTAGATCAGGCTCCCTGATCAGCAAGGAGCCTGCTTCTCCCTCTCCCCCTGCTTGAACTCTCTTTCAATATTTAAAAAATAAATAAAATAAAATCTTAAAAAAAGAAACTCTCTTTGCCAGAAGGAACTGACTTGGTATATTCAAAGCGCTGAGTAGGAAAAATCTACAGCCAAGAATACTCTATCCAGCAAGGTTAACATTCAGAACAGAAGGGAAAGAGTTTCACAGAGAAATAAAAATTAAAGGAGTTCATGACAACTAAGCCAGCCCTACAAGAAATACTGAAGGGGACACTGTGAGTGAAAAGAAAGACCAAAAGTGACAGTAAAAGGTAGAAAACAGAAAAGCCAAAAAAAAAATCTGTAAAAAATCAGTCAAGGAACTCACAAATAAAGGATATAAAATACAAGAACATACACATAAAATCTGGGAAGGAGAAAAGAATGGGTTCAAACTTAAATGACCATCAACTTAATATAAGCAGCTTAATGCAAAAGAGTTTATATAGAAATGTAATGGTAAACATATATCAAAACCCAACAATAAATATGCATAAAATAAAGAGAAGAAATCCAAATAAATTACTAAGGAAAATCAGCAAAACTAGAAAGACAGAAAGACAAAAAAGCATCAGAGAAAATCTTAAGAAACAACCATAAAACAATGCTATGAATCAAATGCAGTCAAAACTAGATGCTCTGAAGGCCAGGGTAAATGAGGCAGAAGAATGAATTAGTGAATTAGATGGGATGGTAAAAGAGAAAGCTATAACAGAAACTTGGCTCAAAAGAAAATCCAATCTCAAGAATGTAGGTTACGGGAGATTATTGACTCAATGAAACGCTCCAAGGTGAGAATCATCAGCATCCCCGAGGGGGTGAAGAAAAACAGAGGTCGAGAAGAGATATTTGAAAAAATTGTAGCTGAAAACTTCCCTAATCTAGCAAAAGAAACAAGCATTCGTGTCCAAGAGGCAGAGAGGACCCCTCCCAAATTCAACCATGACAAACCTACGCCATGTAACGTCATTGTGCATTTCGCAAATATTAGATCCAAGTATACAGTATTGAAAGTGGCCAGGGCAAAGAAATTTCTCACGTACAAAGGCAAAAATATTAGGATTGTGTCAGACCTGTCTACACAGACCTGGAATGACAGAAAGGGTTTGGGGGGGGGGCATTTTTAAAGCTCTTTCATAGAAAAACATGCAGCCAAGGATCCTTTATCCAGCAAGGCTGTCATTCAGAATTGATGGAGAGGTAAGGACCTTCCAGAATTGCCAGTCACTGACCAATTTTGTAACCATGAAACCAGCCCTACAGAGATAATAGGGGGGGTTCTATAAAAGTAAAAAGCCAAGAGTGATACAGAACAGAAAGTCACAATCTATTGAAACAAAGACTTTACAGGCAACATGGCATCATTAAAAATCATATCTCTCAATAATCAGTCTCAATGTAAATGGCCTAAATGCTCCCATAAAACACCACAGGGTTGCAGATTGGATAAAAAGACATGACCCATCCATTTGCTGTCTACAAGAGACTCATTTTGACCCTAAAGATACATCCAGCCTGAAAGTAAAGGGATGGAATACTATCTTTCATGCCAATGGACCTCAAAAGAAAGCTGGGATAGCAATTCCCATATCAGACAGATTGGATTTTATTTTATTTTATTTTATTTTTAATGATATTTTATTATATTATGTAAGTCACCATACAGTACATCCCCAGTTTCCGATGTAAGGCTCGATGATTCATTAGTTGTGTATAACACCCAGTGCACCATGCAATATGTGCCCTCCTTACTACCCATCACCAGTCTATCCCATTCCCCCACCCCCCTCCCCTCTGAAGTCCTCAGTTTGTTTCTCATAGTCCATAGTCTCTCATGTTTCATTCCCCCTTCTGATTACCCCCCCTTTCTTTATCCCTTTCTTCCCCTACCGATCATCCTAGTTCTTATGTTCCATAGATGAGAGAAATCATATGATAGTTGTCTTTCTCTGCTTGACTTATTTCACTTAGCATTATCTCCTCCAGTGCCATCCATGTTGCAGCAAATGTTGAGAACTCATTCTTTCTGATAGCTGAGTAATATTCCATTGTATATATG